>NC_088990.1:4447500-5705000 GCF_963932015.1 Anas acuta
CTAAAAGGTTCAAAGACGTTGTATCCGCAACACTGATTTGATTCCAAGTGACATTCAAACAACGGGACCGAATTGTGGATGTTTAAATGTGTAAGGAAACAGCAATTAGAGGAATACCACAGAAAGACAAAGGATTAGGATTTATTTTCCTTAAAATGGTAAAACTGATTATGGTCTTACTCTTTCTTTCATGGGGGGATGCATTTGATCACATCAGCTTTTGGGGTCAGTGGCTGTCAAGAACGTATTTTGGAGTTACGGTAGAGCTTGCCGAGCTTTAAATGTTCCTGCAGCCCTAGAAACTTTACAGAATATATCAGATTGTTGTGGCAGTACTGAGCTGAGTTCTGGGCAGGAAAATATTAGCCAGAAGGGAAGAAGGAAAAGAGAAATGGATAGCTGCTGAAGTAACAGGATTAGGATTTAGAAACCTGAGTAATCCTATTCAGGGGTATTTCTGCATTCTGTTTACTTGCTTTTGAATTGCTTTGGTGTCTTGTCCAGGGGAGATAATTCCAGAAGTCATTCACACCCAGGCTGCAAATTCGATACTGCATTCAGGTGACAAATGGAGTGTGATTGCAAAGCTGCCCAGAAAATTGGAAATCAAATTGGCTGTGATGGTTGGTCTATGTGGTCTCCTTTTGGAATCAACAAGAGGGAGAAGAAAATGAAGGACAGGAAAATGAAGTGTGTCCTACTGTACAGAAGGTGAGTTTATTTAGCCAGAGTTGGTAAAGGGGGAAGCAAATTTCACGTTATGTCAGCTCTGATTCCCGAGGCCTTAGGGAACACTCACCGCGTGGACGCAGTTGTACTTCACTGGAAATTTTCTATTGCAAAGAGAGACTCAAAACCCTGTAAGGGAGTCACAGTAGTGCAGAAAGTTTACATTGCAGCTGGGCCCAAAAAGCTTCAGATAAGATTGTGGGGCCCTGTTGTGCATCACATGCTGGGAGGAAGTCTGGGGCTGGGGAGGATTTGTAGCTTTCGTGAGGGAAAATGGAGATAAATGTGGGGAGGCAAAACAGCTTGGAAGAATTCTGTGTGATTTGCAACACTTAGTTTCCATCCAGAGAACAAAACTCGCATGTTCAGGACCTCAGCAGCCTTACCCATTTTAACAGAGGGAACAATGCTGGAAATCCCACAGGACACATGAGAAAGGAGGTTGTGCTGAATCCCCATTACCTTTTTTTTTTTTTTTTTTTGCATTTACTTGCTGACAAAAAATATTTTTTCTTATAAAATGACCTCAGAGATCGTATACTATGGGGTATTTGGTTTAAAATGTACTGTAACCTTCGTTTTTTTAATTGATCAGATCAGCCTTGAACACTCAAAGAAAAATCTGCCTGCTCTGAATATTGCCTGAGGATTTAGAAAATCTTTCTTGGAAACAGAAGAATGAGATGAAACAATCATCTGTACAGCATGGTAAGAGAGAAAAAGAATAAAGGAATGAGTTATGTTTGACTTGTCTTCTTCCAAGAGAGAATTTCATTTTATTTTTTGGAGTAGGCTTTAGATGTGGGAGATGTTGTGGGAGCTGCTCTTTACAGTTGTAAGATGCAAATTTATCATGGTGCCAGTGCAGGCCATGGACTTTGTCCAAGGAGTAGCTATGTTTGGAGGTATAATTGTCTTCCCCGTGCTCCACTAATGCTGGTTGTTTTGTTGTGGGAAGGAGCTGTGAAATACTACAATTGCCACGCACTGTGTTAGGAGCTGGAAGCTGGTTATTTGAGATCAGCACTGAATGCTGCCTAGAGGTTCTCCCACTGCTCTCAGCAGTTCTAATGCTTCACTAGAAGCTTCAAAACATGTTTTTTTTTCTCCTGCTCCGGTAACCTGTAAACCACAGCCGTTTCTTTGCTCAGCAACTCGGTTTGCAGTAAGACTGCATAATTTACCACTTCAGTTGTTTGAGAAAACTTAGTAATGACAGGTGTCAATCAGGTAAATGTCTGCCGTCTCCCACCTGAGCAGAAGCAACACTACAATTTCAGCTGTGTCATTAATAAACAAGGAGCCAGTGGATCTGAGAGCACTGGAAAACCTATGATCACTCACTCTGAAAGGGATGATTGTCACTCACACCTTGATGACATCTACTTGCAGATATAATGAAGAAAGATTATTATGGCTCTACGTGGCTGCAGCAGCTCTGGTCAGCAAATAATGACGACGTTGTCTCACTGGTCAGACCTGCCTCCCAGAGACCAACAACACGTTAAGTGATGTCTTGGTGGTATTTTGGGCCCTCATTTATGTGATGGCAATAGAAATCTAAAAGGAAAAGGCCTTTCTTTTTTGTGACATAATGAATTTCATGCCATTCTCTGCAAATTCTGTTAGTCATGACCAAAATCAGCTTACTTCTGCACTGATGCCTCTGAGAAGAAGCAGTGAAAGACCTTTAAAGCAAAGACTTTGGCTTCATGTGCTACACCACCATAAAATGTTGGCTATGTAAGTATCCTCCAGTGCCTCTTGTGACCGGGCAGAGGAAGTGAGCCATTAGCTGTGCCCTGTGGAAATGCATAAATAAAATATTTTGTCAGTTTTCTAGCACCTTTGATCAGGACAGGCTGTTCCCAGGGTGCTAGCGGCTACTGGGAATTGTACACAGAGTCCTTCTGTGCTTGTCCTTCCTTGCCTTAATTTGTGACTGCAATTAAAGGTGTTTGAAAGATACAGATATATGGCCCCATGTTCACAGAAAGGGACAAATGTGAATAATAAAGGGGGCCAGCCCAGTTCCACTGGAAGATAGGTAAAGTGAAAGGCAAGGGGATGTCAACACAGGTTTCTTTTTTACAGATCCAATCAAGTATCCCAAAAACTGCCTTGTTTAGCTGGCTGCTTCCCCATCCTGAGCAGAGCAGCTTGGGTAGTGGACTGGAAAATATAGAAGGTGCCATAGAAAGGGAAGCTTCTTTTAAATCTGCTTAACATACCCAAATTTCTGTAGTGTTCAAAGATGGCCCAATACAAAGCCAATATCTGCTCTTATCCCAGGCAAGTGCAAACACTCTGGGTTTTGCTTCGGATGTCTTGCATTGCTCGGGAGGCATATTCCAGCTCAGTCCAGAACAAAGAGCTAAATCCTGCTGAAACAATCAGTCCCTGGGGGCTTGAGGCTATTCCCTTTAATGTACGTATAAAAGTCACTAATACCAGCTGCGGATGAAATCACAGATGAAATCTTACTAATTAATTGCATGAACTTTGTTTCTGCCTGGTTTGCCATTCTCTCAGCCTTGCATGAATATCTGGGCATCCGTACTGTACACCTCAATGGGGCTGTTGATTTTCCAAGGAAGGCTAACAATTTCTGTGCCTAAAATAGCCATGCAATTACTTCTGCTCACATGGTCTCAGAGTAACAAAATGGTTTCTGAAAACTGGTTTTGTTTGCACGTGATTGAAAAGTCGCCCTACGTTGTTCTGCCAAGTTAGGCACTGATTCAGGTTTATGACCATATCATTAATATTTTAGTACCGCATCAGTAACTGGTTGCTATTAATATGTAGTGAGACAGTGATATAAAAAGGGAGATGTTCCCACTCATTTGGCAGAATTTGCATTACAGCTGGATGAAATTTATAACACATCTTCTGCAACCTACTGGTCTGAACTCCTGTTATTAATTTCTGCTGTGTTTATTTCTCCTTTATGTTCACTTTGGGCAATATTCTATCAAGTTTCCTGGCAGGCACAACAGTGGATATAGCTAATTTCAGCTGACTGCAGGAGGACTTTGTAGAAAGTGAATTTTGAATTAGCACTAGTATTTGCAGCAAAAATCTCCCCCTGAGAAGCCTATTCCCCTCAGCCTGGTGTCTGCAGCACTTAAGTTCATGTGAATAGCCCTATTGACTTCAGGTGGGCAGCTGTTTAATTACCTTCCTGAATCGAGGCCAGCACCAGGAATCAAGCCCCCAGCAGCCGACCTGGGTGCCTAGTCAAACTGCTCGTCTCCTGAATGCCAAACTTCTGCGAGTGACCCACGGACTGTTTGAATAGGTAATTTGGCAAGTACTTTTCAGTCAAGAATAAATTCGAGGAAATCATCATTCGGTGCACAAAGAGATGAAATTTGTGCAGTATATTTTTTCATGATGAGGCAGCTATTGGCCAGATTTATTCAGCCTGCCTGCCTCTTCCTGTTCCAATACGCCCAGCAATCCCATTTTTCCCCCCACGTTTTATTTAAGAACTCTGAAATGACAAGTCTGCTTTTCTACTGGGAGAGCACTGTGCTGTACGCAGCATGCTGTACGCGGGTGGAGGAGGATAAAGAATGACATGCTACTCTGTAAGCTACAACTATTTTTTTTTCCAGATCTGCATCTGCTCTTGTCCCTCTTCCGTTCTCAGATCACCCTTTGGCTTCCCTTAGGAATCCAGCTGTGTCATCACATTGTGTGGCATCCTAATATTTCATACTAAGCTGTAAGCCAATTAGGAATGACTACTTACCATGCTGAATCATAGGAAGAGAAAAGTATAATGTGTCCTTCATATAACAAACCTCCTTTTTTTTGGCAAGACAGATAACCCACACATTATATTTATAAGCCCTATGGCTTTCCACGATACCCAATTAGGATGCAGCTTCCTTTCCCACTGCTGCAGTATTTCAAGGGACGTGTTTACAGATGGATGCTTATTGAAAGTGCTGACCTACCACCATTATACCTCATAACATCTTTCATCTTCAGAGACTGAAGCACTGGACAAAACTTGATGTTGTAATCACCTTTAACAGGATGAGAACACGAGTGCAGCAAAATATGAACACCTTATCCCGAGTCCCTAAACGAACCGCTGACCCTGGCTGAGGGTGTAAACACGATCGTGTGCCACCCAGAACTGAGGGAAGCATCAAAGTCAGACTGTAAAATAAAGCCTGTTGTATCTAAAAGGAAGAAGGATGAACCACTGATGTGGGTATTTGCTTGAGGTACTGAAGAAGCAGTTGGAGAATCAGCGTATGGATGTGTGAAGTGGTTAGTAATTAGCAGCAAAGAGAAGGATATTAAAATTTATTTCCCATGCTGAAGTAATTAATGGGCTATTATGCCAGGTGTCTAAGCTGCCCGGAGGTCTGGGATAAATAGCATTACAGCAGAAGATGCAAAATATGATTTAAGGTGAAATGGAAGGATGTTCTAGCATAGCACTCAGGACGCCCCCCTTCCTCCAAACACTGTTGCTGTTTCCTAAGTTGCTAAGTAGCTGCTGATGGTATTTATTACCTGGGAAGAGATGTGCTCCTTTACGTTTGTCTCAGGATCCTAGCAGTGTTACAAACCGAAGGCTCCTGCGACCTGTGCCTGACACCTGCATCTTTCATGTCTCGTCTAATCTTGTCAGGCTTCACCGCGGGGCGAGCGGGGCAGCACCCGAGTGGCAGCACCCTGTCCCCACAGAGGCCAGGTAGCCACCTACCACCCTCAGGCGACAGATTTTATGTTGAGAGTTAAGGACTGCATTCATAAAACAACCCTGGCTGTGGATACATCTAGGGAGAAAGGATAACCTCGGATTCAGCTTCCCTAAAGCACCTCCCAAACCAAGTCCAGCCATTTTTGTTGTTTCAGCTGCTACCAGAGATTGTGGCTGAACAAAGCATGGGAGCCTCTGGGTTAAGGCTTCTGCAGCAAGGTCTGGCCATCCATTGCTAGGGTTCAATTTGCTGCTTCACTGATCACATCCCCTTATGTTCCCTCCCAAATACCTCCGGGACAAACAAGTTTTCCCTCAACCTGCCAGGAGAGAGCCGTGGTGATTCACAGCACTGACATCTGTGGCCAAAAGCATAACTACAGGCAGCTGGAGGGGATGGGGGAGGTTCTGCCATGCTGTGCAGGGTGAGGAATCCCACCTGGGCTCATCAAGGCTGAGGGCTCAGGTGTTTGTAGTGAACTCTGGTGGTAAGGTAGAACAAAGGAAGTGATGGTGTAACTCTCTCTTCACATGGAAGACAAAGCTTAGGATATTTTTATTGCTAAGAGAAACCTTTGGTAAGTTCTGCTGTAAAGGTTTTATATTTTCTCTGTAGTAATGCTTCCTTTATAAATGTAAGGGTTTAGAAACCTGTTGGCCTTCAAGTGCAAGGTGTCCGTTCAGGAGCTGTACCCTTCTGTGTTACTCAGATGTGTCTCAGTTAATTACTGCTGAAGCCCTTGCTGGTCTGTGTTGTAAAATTATTATTTTTTTTAAATGCAGCACATATGTAATTCATGGGGCTCTTCTCTGAGTAGATAAGGACTCGTCTCAAATGTCAGGGTGGGGGAAGAAAGGATACCTGACCTAGAGGGTGAGAATATTGAATGTTGGACTTGACATTCCCCTAGTATTTGCTGCGATAACATCAATCTCAAGGAGCCTTCCTGGTATGAATACAGAGCTGCTGCATTTAATATATATTTCCCAAGGAATTTCGTAGTAATTGAGCATTAAATGATGTCCACTTATCATAAAGCGTTACCGTTTTTATTAAAAATTATAAATGGGCTTCAGGAGAAGGGAATATCCCAGAATCGTAGCACCATCTCTATCACTCCTTGTGCAGTAATTGTCATTGACCGCCTTTACTGTATTAGAACGAGACAGTTCATAATTTTCTCAGCTGAACAAATGAAGATTTGTGAGCAAAGGAAGGCACTGACTGGATTATGTAGTGTCATTGATTTTTATTCTCCTTGTTTCACAGAATACGCTTAAAATCTCGCTGTCCCTGGGCCTTATTAGCACTCGGAGGAGGCTGCGTGGGTTGGATGGCGGTGGCGTGTGCTGTCCTGCTGCACGCAGAATTGTGCCTTGTGAAGGAGACGTCAGAGCTGACCTTGGCATACACCTGCTGGATGTCCAGGTATGAGCCAGGCAGTCTGAATCTGGGGGTCTTTGCCCAGTGTGTGGGTTGGAGTGAAATGCTTCTGCAAAGGTGAAAATCTACTGAAATGGTGACCTGAACACTGCTCAAAGGGGACTGGGTTGCCTGTTGGGGAAGTTGTCTTATTCGTCAACGTTTAATTCTCAGAAAGATGATGGCAAATATTGGTGTTTCCCTTCTACAAAGATGATGGCTGTTTCGCAGGCTGTCAAAGCACCTACCCAAAGAGCCTCTCCTTGCGGGGCTTTCTAAGCTTTTCAGGTTTGAAGAACAAAAAACCCATGTGAACGATGACTTCCCCCCAGTTTGTGTGGAATGTTGGTTATTTCACCTTGCTGTTTTATGCCATTTGGGGGTGTTTGTGCATTAAAAATTCCTGAAAGGTAGATTAACTGTAAAATACTTCTTAAGACTGAAAAAGGGTAAGACTTGAAAATTGAAAACTGGTATTTATGTGCAAAATTTTACTCAAATCTATTAATTTTTAGTCCTGCTGGGACTATAAGAGGTAATTAGATGTTCACAGCAGAAATGATCTTACAGAACATTGCTATTCTATTCTATTGTCATTAAACAAGAACTAACGAGCCACCAAGAAATAGGAGGGGAGCTGCTAACAGAAGTTATGGCAAGATCCGTTATTTCTCTGTATATTTTTGAAGCTTGTATGAAATCACATGTGTGGGCTACAAATACCTGGCTTCCCATCCTTGGCTGAATCAATCAGGTCTGGTATGACAGAGTATTTATAGCGTTTAGCTTTTGGGTGTCTGTATCTTTTATTGGATCTTGATGCATCATCTAGCTCAGATTAGCAATTTGGTTTTTTAATTAGCAGGGCTTTACTGAGACCTCTCTGTCTCTCCTGTTGATCTCCGCGTTATCTCTAGGAACACAGCCCCATAGGAAGATAACCAGGAATGCCTAAGACTGAACAAAGCACCAACTGCTGTTTCAGTACTAGGTGGAAGTGAACAATTCCTCTTAGACCGATCCATAAATTGCTGGGAACTGTCTGGTTTCCAGAAAAAAAATCCACTACAGATAAAGAGGGGAAGTACCTGACTAGTAAAAATGAAAGGAGAACACATCTGAAAATTGTCTTCTACAAACAAGCAGCTCTTCCCTCTGTATGCAACCTTTGTTTGAATAAAGTGGCTGTTTAGCATTCCCGTGCAGCAGATTTCACCAAATTCAGTATAAAAGTATTTCTGATGCTGCGAGTAAGGAGCGGTACAAAAGCAGCCGTATCTTTGCTCTTACTGTTTTTGAATGCAGCCAGTGCTCACACAGCCCCTGCTCTATCTGAAAGCTGTAACTGGCCTGTGTGTTCAGGTTTGTATACGAAGTGACAGAAATTACACACCCTCACTCCACAGACCAAACTTTTAACGTAGCTGTGATGGAAATGAGCCCCTGGGGACTTGCAGGATGCTGCCTTTGCTCTGTGAGACTCTGTGATGGCAAAGCCAGCTATCAGTTGTTAATCCCAACGTGGCATACAAGACACTTTCTATCTCCTCCTGTAATGTTAATGCAGCTGGAATTCCATAAATCAAATCTCAGCAGTAAAAAGGTTAATAAGTTTACACTATATAATTGAAAGCCATATTGGTGATTAAAAGGATTTTATATATCAGTTTTCTGGGTCACCAGCTAATTATTTCTGGTGGCCTGTAATAAAACATAGCACCATAGGCAGAGAGAGGCTGTAATCACATAATATATGGAAAAATGCATTTACATTTATTTGAGATGAAGTTGCATATGCCAGCTTGTTGAACAGCCTTTGAGGTATGCCTTCAGTAGTGCAGGGGCAGGGGAAAAACTGAATGCTCCTTGTACTTGGTCAGGTTTGTACAAAGTTAGTGGATTAAGTTTTGAGGTCTGGCGCTCTCTCTCCGGAGCTAAGCCCAAGGGAACCAGCTGTCACCCGTGATAGAAAGGTTCTGCCAAGGCACTGGGGATCGGATTGCCATTATAATTCATTTTAATGCATTCTGCGTGTACCAATCATTTATTGGAACAAGATCTTCTGTAATAGGGACATGGCTAGGAAGAGACAGAGACAGATTTTCCTTGCATAGAAAGGATAGCTTAAATATACATATATATATATATACATGTGTATATATATGTATGTATGAAAAAGAAAGCTTTTGGACAAGGGGCAGGTGTGTGTGTGTGCAAAGGTTTGGGAATGTGGTGTTAGAGAAAAAATGAACTCAAAGCCTGAATTGAAATTCCTGCAGTTCTAACAGGCTGAAATAAGATTTTGAGCCAAACGCACAGACACACGGACATTTCATACTCAGACCTCTGTTTTGTAGGTTGTGCTTTGGTGTATTTCTGCCCTTAGCTCCCTCTTGATGCAATCACAGTGCAGGTGCTGGGTGTGCATGTGGATTTACAGGGCAGTGCTGCACAAGGTGTGTGCACACACAGCACAGCCTCACAGGTTACTTTCATAGTCTCTGGAACCTCCTGAGGCTCCAAGTGTTATGGTAAAGCAGCCCACTGCTGACCTTGGTTGTTCTGTCTGTTAAGCACAGGAGAAATCCCAGCTGGCAGACAGCAATGGGCACGTCCTTCCCACTGTCGGGGCATGGGCTGAGAGGTGACCAGAAATACCGTGACCTGATGTGCATGTGCAAATCGCTCCTGGACCATGCCTGCAGAGCCCCCTTGGAACAGGAGGACCTACTGTAGCAAATACATTGCTGCAATATTGAAGAGATTGCTCAGCTGCATCTTTTTTGTTGGCTCATCATTAACCCCTAGGTGGCACAGGGCTGCCGTGTTAGGCTGTAATGAGTGAGGGTTTGGCAGTAAATTTACTTGTGTTCTCCTATATCTAAATAACAGCTCTTCCATGTCAAAAATAACCTCTTTTTATTTGAATTAAGTTCTTAAAGTGTTCCTTGGCAAGATAGCTGAGGGGGTTTTTGGTTTTTAAACACAGGCTGGGGAGGTTAAAAGGGGAATGGCAGTCGTGTGAGTAATGGCCTGTGAATCAGCTGCTGAACTTGACATCGCAACCTCTGGGTCGCCACCAAAGTCAGAAGGCACTCGTGTGACAGTTTGAGGGTAAAGAAATAAAAAATCAGCTGCTGCTTTCCACTGGTATCAGGGCTTTCTGAACAAAGAGAAGGAGAAAAGTTAAACAGTAGCAGCGTAAATGAGGAACGAGTGTGGCTGTGTGCATGGATTACCGAGGTGGCTGCAATGCATCAGGTGTGCTCGTCTGAAGTTCAGAGGAGAAGCAATCTGGTTGGAGAGCCTGACTGCTGGAGGGGCTGCTGCTGAGCGAGCCTCTCTCCCAGTGGTCTGTGCAGCTATAACTTGGGTAGATTTGATTTGAACAATTTGGGGCTAAGAAAGAGCCAAATAACACTCCTGCAATCTGCTGTTGTTACAGACTGGCGCGGCAGAATTGCTTGCCTTTCTGTCACTTCCTTCAGTCTCTCTCTTTGGGGAAATTTTTGTCGCCAGATTGGTAATAACAGAAAGTTGTTATTTTTTTCACACATAATCAGCAGTGGAAAGAGTGAAGTCTCGTTTCAACGTCTAGGTGCTTAAAGACAACTCGGTTAATGTCTGCAAGGAGCTGGGAAGCGAGTGGGGAGGGATCACGAGGTGCCTTAGACAAGGCTTGGTGGCAAGATGATCGCTGTGGGAAAGGACTTCTGCCCCTCGTGCTGCTGACCCTGTTCTTAATAAAATCACAACAATATTTAAACAGAGGGAAATGATGTGTTCTGCATAAGTGTTCCTGTTCTCTAGCACTATTAGGTATGTCAAGGAAAATAAATATGAGTGTCTGCTGTGTATAGCTCACTTCTTGGGACGTGTTTAATGGTGGTCTCTGGGCAGAGCTTCTCCCCTGTGCATTTTTGAAAGCATTGGTAAGGTAGGGGAGCAGCCTGAGCACCGTGTGTGCCCTAGAACCTGAGGTCAGGACCACGATATGGCCTCTCGTACTCCTTGTCGCTGAAATCCTGTCACTTCACGCCTTCTTGCAGAAGTTCAATATACTTTTCAGCTCAAGCTCTCCCGAGCACTTAGCTCTTTAAACTCCCCACTCAGCAGGTGGCTTATTTAAATGTGGCTGGCAGGCTGGCTAGTGGCCAGAAATGAGGGGCTCAGCGTGCGAACCGCGCTCTTTGGGTCCAATGCTGCTCTTGTCCATGCCAGCAAAATCCTCCTGGTTCCAGCGGGGTTGTGTGGGGTACGAGATTGCTGTATAGGGCTGTCTGCTCAACTGTTTGTCAAATAAATCTACGGCCGATCGTTTGCATTATGTCAGCTAAACATTTGCCTAGCACTTTAGCACGTGTGAGCCAACGAGGGATTCGGGATTGTTTGAAACGAAAAACCATCATTGTCAGTTCTCACTTACCCGAGGAGCATTTCTTCTGCAGCGTGTAAATAACTTATTTTGCAACCCCTGGCCTTGAAGAGGAAATGTAAAGTTTCTCTAAACATTCAGCGCAAATAGGGGTATTAGCTGCTTCAGTGACTTCTCAACATTCGTGTCTTAAGGCTGAACAAGCAAGATTGGGGGGGGAGGCACATGGTTTAAATTAAATATATGGGAAATAATTGCTGAATGATACAAATAGATTTTAAAAGTAAGCAAACCCGTTTTCCCTCTGCCTCCCCATTACGTGTGTCAGGAAAGGGCCTTCACAACTAGGTGGTAATTAGGGAGGAAAAAGCAGTGCTGGCAGAGCAGTCAATCTATCACATCGTGCGAAGCCTAAATGTTACCAGCAATTAAACAAGTGAGTAGGGGACTAACTTGACAAGCAAGTTTTATCACAAAATCAGCTTGGTGGCAAAGTATGCGGGGAGCTCTTATTAGATTCCCTCACGCAACCCCGCGATTTAAATTACAACCCCACGAATGCACGTTCAGGCTGAAGCGACGATTTTCCTTCCCCGACGATCCAGGCGCACGGCAGATTAGAATGCTAAAAATAAACCCACCTCTCCCACCTCCCCCTTCCTCACCCCTCCAAAGTCAAAGCTGTCCAGGTTGACTGCTCCATTAAATTCAAGAACAAAAAGTTATAAATTGAACATACGGAGAGCAGTGCCTTTTCCTAAAGTGATGTTTCCTCGCCTTAATGGATTTAGCTATGGCAGGGAGTCAGAGAGAAGCTGTCTTAACTAAATCTTTGACTGATTATGCATTTTTTTTTCCCATTCATACAAGATAGATTCATCATTCCAATTTGTCAAGCTGGCGAGGTTCCAATTAATTACACCAGGAAAAGCTCAAGCTGCATTAGGCCTCTGTCAGGCCTAATCTAGTGCCTCATTTACTGGAGCCCCAAATGAAGAGATATCAGAGGTGTTGTTCCTCTTGGTACTTAATTTGATGAATGCCCTAGCAGCACGATTGGTGGCAGAGGTGTATATGTGTGTGTCTCTTCATCAGCCACCTCTGCTGAAGTCGTCATGCTTTCTCTACTAATTTGAGGGCTCATCTGTATACTGGATGTTTTTTTGGAAGGCCTATTCTTCATGGATATGCCAAAAGGTTTCTTCTGTGTGTGCATGTGTCTGGGTGGGTTTCCAGATTTACCGGGCCTGATTCTGAGCTCTGTTGTGCAGTGACTCTGGATTCAAGGCCTCGAATGGGAATGTAAAACCATACAAGTTGGGCTGGATGCTGTAAAGGACTGGTAAATTCTGACATCCTCATTGCTGTGTTTGTAGAGGAAGAACAGCTTTGTACGTTGCTTCATATAGCTCACGTGAGAAACATTGTGGGCTACCATTCAGATCCGCTGGAAAGAAGTGCTCAAAATGTTCAAATAATGTGGAAAAATATTGTTCCCTGTATGGATTTGAATCTTTGCTCTGTCAGCACACTGAATGAGTACAAACAGGTACAGATAGACTTTGACCACACCAATGGGTTACTATAGAATGTGTACATCCAAGGCTAATTCTTAAATATTTTATGGTAAAGTCACTCTGGACCAAGAACATATGTTTCTTTTCTACAGCACTTTACGTACGAATTATTCAGCATAAGGTGCCAGAATGCCAATATGTTTAGCTTACTTTTGGCTTTTAACCACTGCTGTGATTAAAGATGTAACTGCAGCAATGCTGTCATTTTGCACATAGGTTTAGGTGTCTCAGAAAGGATGCATCATTAGCCAAGAGTAAAGTAGCTGTGTACTTTGGCTGAGTATAACGCTAAAAGTCTTCATTTGCCAGCAGTTACCATGATGGGATTCTGAGTTTATTTTCCACTGACTGTATTTGAAGCTCTGGTGTGAGCAATGATGATTTTTAATGGCAGCTATCAGGCATGCATATGGTGCTCAGTAAGGGACACTATTCCGAACAACCAAGGAGAGAATTGATGCACTGATGTCTGTAGCACGACAAGTCCTCTGCAGACGGGTTGGACTGCAACTGGTGCCCACTTTGGGTTCTGAGAGTTTTTGTGTCCTAATACATCAAATTTGCATCTGCCGTTAGTGTGTCAAAATGAGCTAAGCCCATGTGGGCACAGCTGTGCCAGATAGCAATCTAAATCTTCTCTTAGATGTGATTTTATAAGCATTCCTCATTTGTTTCGTGGATAAAACAAATAAGGAAATATAAATCACCATGGGAAATGGTGAAGATGGAGGTGGACTGCAGTTGTGCTAATCTCTTTTGACTCTGCGCAAGACGTTTAATGGTGGACATACACTGGGAGGTTGGTTCTTAAATGTTCTGCTTAAAAAGTCACTGTGGACCAAAACCATATGTTTCTTTTCTGCAGTACCTTATGTATGAATTATTCAGCATAAGGTGCCAGAATGCCAATATGTTTAGCTTACTTGTGGTTTTTAGCCTTCTGTTTTATGTTAAACAGGTTGTTTAAACTCACCTGTTGAACTTAAAATAACTAAAAGCTTTTGTACGCTTGGTGAAAGGCAAGTCTCAGTGCATTGAGAGCTCTTGTAGTTTCTAGACTGGGCATTTGGTTATTGCATTTGTACCCATATGCTATAGGCTTGCTATTGTACCCAGCAGGTTTTTACATTTGCTGGTGCTTGTCTTGAGCTTACAAGCCTGCTGGGGTGTTCTGTGAGTGGTTTCAACATATATTAATGCCACTGGGTACCTGAGGCTGTCCTAAGCTTTCAGTTGCAATGTACTTGCTGTAGGTAGGAATGGTGCAATGGATGTGTTTGTGGTCTTCTCTGATTGTGTGCTGATTTACCTAGGGGCTTAGCAGAAATGTGTCCCTGGAGCTATGTTTGGCCCAAGTTACTACAGGTCACTACAGATGAAAACTAACTGGCCACAAAAGGGAATGTATGCAACGTGCCACCAAATGCTCAAAGGTCAGTGTTCACCTTTGTTCTGGGCACCAAAATGAGGTCTATTCAGTGCTTAAGTCCCACTTAATCTTTCAAAACAGAGCTTACACAGTGCAATGATCACACCCAGTGGCTTAAAGACTTCGATGGCTCCTGTCTGAGTCTTTTAGACAAGGCAGAAGTGATCTCTTAGGGATGCAGGCAGTCTTGAAAAGACCATAATCCAACAGAAGTTTCTTTTTACAAGGACGTGACCCGGAATCTGGAAAGGCTCTTCCTCATAATCGCAGTGAATTTTCATCTGCATCCAAAGCTAAATCCGAACTCTGTAATAGTTTGGGTCATCATGCTAGCATCTATCTGAGGAGTGATTACAGATGATGAGTTATTACCCTTAAATAAGGGGTAATTAATGCTTCCCACTCTGATTTTAATGAAAGGATTTCCTGATTGGGGGGACAAGGAAGATACTGTATCAGTAATATCCCTTTGGGAATTATTGGCAGAAAGTCTGCGGTTAATAATTTGGAGTAACAAATAAATGTGGGCAACTTGTGATATATGTGTGGAAAAAGAGGTGTCAAATTATTCATTATGAATTATTCTGCCAGTTCTAATAATAACCCAGCTGTTGAGGAGGGAAAGAAAGCTAGATCTGTCTGTGCAGACAGACCCTTTTGCAGTAATTCTATCCCTTTCGAATGAAAAAATATAAACTTCCTCTGGGAAAAGAAAATTAGATAAAACAAGAAGAATGGGATCCCTGCTCCAAATCCGTTTTTTTTTTTTGTTTTTTTTTGTTTTTTAGCTTAATGTACACTAATGGATAATAAATATTGGTTGATTAATGAATGACTGGTATACCAACCAGCTGAAAAAACATATTTTGGCAGTCAGCACTTGCAAAATCCATAGGTTAAAGACAAATTCAACCTCCTTTACTGCTCTCAGTATGGTCAGGTGCCCTTATCCAGGTAGAAGCCTCTTTGTGAAGAAAGGCAGACAGTGCGTGTGTATGTGTGTAATATATATGGATATATATATATGTGTGTGTGTGTGTATATATATATACACACACACACACATATTGCCAGTGGCATCTTTAGGCAGACCTGGGGGACTGTGTTTACAGGTAAAACCTGAAGAAATTTGATTGAATGGCAGAACAGTGTCTGGCAACAGGAGTGCGGGTGTGGGAGTCGAGAGAGGTTGGTCCTGTTCCTGGCATGCCCCTAAGCTGCCATCTGACTGCAGGCAGGTTCTTGCTCTCCCCTAGAGCTTTTTCTTTTCCTTCCCTCAAAGGTGGTGGTGAAACATTGCCCATTAGTAGTTACAAGCTGCTTTCTTACGTTATTGATAATGACAAGTGTGGCTGGTGCTTTTTCAGAAAGGATGGTGTAATTAATACCTATACATCACCCTCAGTGTCACTTGTGAGGAATGCTCCTCCTGAGCCACCAAAGTAAAATGAGAATGAGCCAAGTCTCCTAAAAACCCTTCTGGATTTGGGAACTTTGTCCTAAACTCTCTCAAGGCACCAAAGGAGATTTTGCTCAGCTTTGCTAACTTTGAAGGTGCAGTCAACACAGCTTGAGTCAAAGCAGCTAATCAGAAGCCATGTGAGTTGAGAGAAAATAATTAGATTTCAGTAGGGCTTTGTCATGTTTGAATATATTCCCTTCTAGTATATGGGGGAAAAAATCTTGTCTGTCATGGAATGCTTGGTCAGGTTTAATGTTCTCATGTCTCAGAGTCGGAAAACACCAATACTCCTGCACTGAAGAACCCTTCTCTAAAATATTAATGAACTTACCTGGCAGCCTGTGTGTCATCCCCACTCTCTGTCTTGCACACTGTGTTCACATCTGATTAAAATGTGAGCTGTCCAGGGCAGGACCTGTGCATTCAGTGCTGGCTTGCTTACTGGTGCTATTATAAATAATTAAGATAATTATCCAATATGTTTATGACAACTGACTGCTTTGGGTCGGCTTCTCTGAGGACTCCTGTCATCAATGAAAATTCTGCAAATGGAGGGCTTTGCAGACTCTGGCGCCAAAGATGGATTACCTAGAAGCTTTCAGAGCTATAAACAATACACTTTCCATTTGCCTCTTCATACTGCATGGACTTAATCAGAAACTGTAATTTTATAGTGTGAGTAAATGGGTGAGAGGCATCAACAGCAGGAGCGAGCGAGAGAGAAGCATTGTCTTTTGCGATGCCAAATCCCAGAATATTAAGAGTTTGCCAAAGGCGTTTCAGAGATAGGTTTCCTATCTTCATCAATAATTTAAAACATTCCCAAGTCTCCTCTGAGTAGCTCGGTATAAGAGCTGAAGGCACGAATGTCAGAAGGCAGAGCGACTCCCAATTAGTCAGGTAGAGTGCTTTCTTGTTGACTCAGCCAGGGCAAGGGTGGCTGTAAAACCCAGGCTTATGTCCTTATAGACTCCTTAATAGTTTTTTTTTTTCTTTAAATCTGTGGTAATTTGTAAGAGATGAGTGGGCAGTCCAGAACCTAATCCACCGGGGTACTCATTAGTGGCATTGAAAAAACATGTGGGCGAGGGTGTAAGTTGGCGGATACGGTTGCTAACAGAAAAAAGGGTTGGAGAGTCAGGAGCATATTGCGTGTGAGCGAGACCCGGAAAGAGGCAGCAGCTTTAAAAAGTTACTGCAAGCCGTGGCAGGGCTTCGGCGTGCCACAGCCAGGAGAGCTTGCAGCGATGCCTTCTAAATGGGGGCTGCTTTTTTGGAAAGCGTTGCCATTAGGATTGCCGTACGCACGCGGAGTTATGAGGAAGCGATGCTATTTTGCTCCTCACACGTGTGGCTCTTATTAAAATGTTTTGTTGTGAGGTAGGAAACAGCTCGTGGACGCCAAGGACTGGTCCCATGACGGCGTTACCCTGAGTCAGCCGATGTGCAGCCGCCTCTGTCCGGATGTGTTGCTGAACTCTTGAGCGCACGCATCTATTTCAGAACGTGCTAACCATGTTTATTTACTGCACAGCTTCTTGTACGCTAAACTCGTCCACGTGGCAGGCAATTTTCTAGTGCTTAGGCCACTATTTGACCCAGCTGCCATGGAGAAGGCTGTATTAAGTCCAGCTGATCAGGGCTGTCTCCCCCGTGGAACAGGAAATTAGCCTCTCCAGCTCTATGACTCTGTCAGCTTCTCTACATGGTTCACACAACTGATTTCCTACAATGTGAAACTTTTTCTACCATTATTTTTTCTTTGTGGGTAAGATTATTTTTATATCGCGTTCCCTGATGTGGTATTCAGATCTTAAGCCTGACACTAATTATGTATTATTATTTTTTACTTTCTCCTGACACTCCTTCCTGCACCTGTTTATGCCTTTGTACTTCTATCTGCACGTGATTCCTTCCAAAACATGCCGCTTCCTTCCACTTGGAGTGGAATCGTGTTTTGCTGCACACTTCTACATCTTAATCACAGCTTTGCAGTGCTTGTCTGGCCCGGTGGCGGTGCTCGACTGTGAAGCTTTCTTCCTTTGGAAAACCTCCTATTTTTCAGAGCTGTCCCTTGTATTGTTGAGAGCAGATTTAAATAGCTGGTTACTAAGGAAAAGCTGCAAGTCCTGTGAAGGCAGAAGGTACAGAGTTTAGAGGAGCTCTGGTAAGCTGCAAGGTAGAGAGGATGGAGGACGTGGGATGGCAGCGAAGTGGGATTTTCTTTTCTCCACGTAGGTTTGTGATCCAGCACAGCCTTGCACCATCATGGCTATGCAGCAGCAGGAATCTAATTCCAAGAGGAACAGGTCTTTGGATCTAAACCACAGGTTTTCAAGGAATGTGACATTCTCATCAGCGATGCAAGCTGTGATACAGTGTCTGTGCACAGCCCAAGCTGCCTGTGGAGGCCAAGCCCCCTCCATGCATGCTCACGGCAAATAAAAGGGGATTCATGAGTCTCAGGTTAAAACTCCAGTTCCAGCTCTTGTCACCGTTCTGTTAATCTGGCAGAATTTAGTCAGCTGCAAAATGTGGTTTGACGTTCAATCCCTGTGTCCATAAACTCCTGTGAAACTGTGATCCCTGGCAGGACCAAACTCTCATCTAAACTGCCCTGGTTAGAGCCTGAAACACCTCCACCACGCTGCGGGTTTTGTCCCTGCTGCAGTGGCAGCTTGCCCGTGCTGTGTGCCTTGGGTTTTACTGACCGGGTGGCTGCAGAGCCAGTAATGTGCCACTGGGCCAGGGGCTTAATGCAGGAATTACTGGAAGCAGCAATCTTGGAGTGCTTTTTATGAGGATAACAAGGCTTTTGCAGACATAAAAAGCAGGAGAAATGCTTATTAGTTATGGGGAAGGTGAAAGGCTTAGAAAACTGATTAGTGTAGCAGTGTGGTCAGATTGAAATGAAAGCTCAGTGGCATAATCGTTAATTGGGTGCTTACTTACCTACTAATTTGAGCTTGGATGTCAGCAGTACTGCACTTCATCTCAAACCAGAGGTCAGGCTTTAATGCTACATCATAAATTACGTAAAGGCACAACACTAACAATTAGATAATTATGGAGACCCATGCTGTTGCAATTTAACTGGGCAAGTTCAGGGCAATCATGACAGGAATAGTGCTTAACCCTGAATCTGCTGCCTTTCTTTCAACCTGACAGCCAAATATATGTGGCCGCGGAGGTACCCAGCTGTCTGGCAGCCCACAGGTTAAAAGCATCTTCTCCTATTAGTCAGATTCATCAGATGGCCTGGGCGAACTCTGAGGCAATATTGCAAAAACGTTAATTATGGTTCAGAAAGAAAAGCCTGTGTTTCAACCTACGGGAGATTCTGGCCAGGACAACAGTCAGAACAGTTTTTGTGTGCAAGGCACCGTTGTGTTTTTTTTTTGTTTTTGTTTGTAATGTTTCTAGCCAAGCCTATATATGTGTTTGGTTTATTTACTTTGCTAAAATAAACCACCAAGCCAAAACCAGGGTTAGCCACAGGGATCTCTTGTCCTGTGTCTGCACAGGACAGACCCACAAAGCCTCACGTTTCAAGCACTGGAGTCATTTGGTTGCCCACAGGTTTGTTCTTGCACGTGCCCAGGCAGCTGTGCTGCTTCCTGGGGCCAGAAGCAGCCCTGGGGGACAGAGGTGAGGCTACTACAGAGAGCGGCTCCTTGCAGCTGCATCCCCACATTGCCCATGCCGAGTCCAGCCCATCGGTCCTGAGAGCATTTGGTGCCGCTCCTGCCAGTGCCCAGGCTGGCTTTAATGGGGAGAGAGCTCAATCAGCGCTGGACATCTCAAAAATTCAATCCCCAGAAGAGATATTGAAGATCAGGGTGGAAAATATCGGTTGGGTGGATTGGAAAGTGATTGACAGAGGGATGAAATTAATAACGTGCAGATCCCGGGTTGTTTCAGACATAACCAGTGCTCCCTCATCTAGAAGTGTGTAATGAACAGTGATTTCCGTGGGGTTTTAGGAGCCTACAGGCTTTATTGGATTTAGGCCTAGGAGTCTTTTTAGTGCTGTCCTTTTGCTTCTGGTCCTTCCAGCAGCCAGGTAAATTGCTCACGCCGCAATAATTTATCGCTGCTGTAAACACTGAGGTTTTGCTTCTGCTGGGTGGGGCTGAGTGAGCTGGGCACACAAAGTAGGAACAGCCCACTGGTGTTCTGGCACCTTTCTCCTTATTCAGGACCTTTTGTGTAATTCAAGAAGAAAAATGGTCTTTTAGAGGAAGTCTCTCTTATTAATAGGAATGGTGTCTTGCAGTCTGCTCTGCAACATTTCCCCGTGCTGAGATTTTCATTCCTAGGTTGAGGACCTGTGTGTGTGCAAGAAGTTTAGCAATCTCTTGATTTAGCTTTGGTAGCTAAAATCCCTTCAGGTGCTAAGTTTGTTATAAAAGTGCAGGGAAACCCTTAGCTGTGGCACACTGCTTTGAAAAATAAGATTATAACTTTTATATACACACTGCTATAGAGTATGGTCAAGTAACGACACATCTGGTTACCTATTATTACAGGTTGAGTTATGGTAGACTTTTTGTTTTAATTAGTCTGCGATAAACAAAAACTCAGGGGCTGTTCTGCTCTGGTGGTTCTCATTTTTCCTGCAGCCTTTCCTGCCCTTATGGGTTTATTAGTGTAGAAAAAGTGGCACATTGTACTTTGTGGGAGACCAAATGGCAGGCTGTAGGCTTGGGCTGAACCGCATGTCAGTTATACAGTGGGGGGTGCTCTGGGTAGGTCCACACACATCTTATTTGGTAGCTAGAGGCTATCCCCATGCCCAAATTCCCTAATTTACGCACAGCCTTGCAAGACAGGCTACAAACAGGACTTTAGCCAGGTTGTCCCTTTTTGAGGTGCTCCACCAGGTGTGGGGAGAGGAGGTGGACTTCTTTGCTTACGCTGCTGGAGAACTGGAATTTTTTCTTCCCATTGCTTCTTTTTCAAAGGAGGAAAGGGAAAAAAATAAAAATAAAAAACTGAACTCTCATATTGGCTGGGTTGCACCTGGCTGTGCGGGTCTGAAGAGCCCTGTGCAGAAGTTACCAGGCTCAGCATTTAAGTCACCCCATTCTTCGGCTGCTGTCCTCCATGTGCTGCTTGGGGCCAAGTTTAGGGTAAAGGGTGTTGGGAATGACTTACTGTTACACAGGGTTTTGCTGGGTCTGGATCAGGATCTTGAAAAGCCCTTATGGGCTGGAAACGAGCCTCGGTGCAGGGGACGTGCTGGAGTAGCCTAGCAGGCACATGGACAGTTTTTCCTCTCCTAATAAATTCTATCTCCTGCAGCATTTGTGGCTATGTTTTGCCACACATCATGGCATGAATCCTTTTCCAAAGGGGCTGGTGCCTTTGGCTGCTCTCTGCCCCATGCCAGATCCCATCCGTGCAAAGTCCTGGAGCTGGGGCCCCTTACAGAAAGCACAGTAGCCCTTGCTGTAGCTGTGTTAGGTGTCCTCCTTTGTTACAGCATCAATTTTTGGGACTGCAGAGCCTCATGCGATGTCTCAAAGCATGTTTAAAGTCCATGTGCCAGGCTAACTTATTTACACCAAGTCTAGGTACTTTAAAATGATTGTATGCTTGATATAGAGCTCTGTTTGATCTGGACATTTTCTCTCTCTTTGGACATTTATTTACAATCAAATCTGAAACTTTAACTGCTTTTTTCTTTGGAAAATTGCAAATCATTTTTGCAGAACCAGAATATCTGACTGCTGTATAACACAGAGAGGTACCACTGCACACCAGGACATGACTAAATATGCTTTCATTTTTCTGTGTCCGTTTCCAGTAAGGAAATTCTATCGTGCTACCACTTAGCCAACAAAAAATAATTACAGATACTATGCTTATGTGCTGAAAATGTAGTTATCTTTAGGAAATTTTGTACTATGTGATCTTGTCTGTAGCTGTGATCAGGAACAGCAGTGTTGTTGCTAACACTAATACTTCTCCATCTGCAAGAGGGGGTGGCTAACTAAAAAACAACTTCAGTGGCAGCCAGTGGTGTCCCACTCCAGTAACTGCGTGGTCTCCTGAAAGGACAAATTGTGGGTATTGGTGGTGCAGCCACCTTTAAGCAAAAGCTCCCCACGAATCTGTCCAGGCCGGGACTGGAAGGTGAGAGGCAGCAGCAGAATCTGGGGTTTGAGTTTACTTCTTGATGAAAAAGACCACAGGAATTCCTATTGCATTAACATTTCTTTCTGATCAAAATGGCAAAACAATTCAGCAAATGGAATCTTTACAGCTGAGAGATTGAGTAACAAGGGAAAGAAAATGTCAATGCAAGTTAAAGCAAATTTAATAAAGCAAATAAAAGCAATATACTGACACTGAAATATAATCTTAACGCTCTGACTACAACTAACTGAAGCCAGGAAATTCTCAGCTAAGTGTTCCCTCAGCCCTCTTAAATCAACCCATTTTGCTTAGGCATTGTTGCACATAAGCGCCTTTATGAGATGGCCCCAAAACACTGGATGATAATACGAACGCTAAGAAGATATTTATTTCATCAGCTGTGTGTTTGGATGTATCTGTGATGGATGTATTGGCCCCGATTCTGTAAGCCATTTAAAAATCAGCTAAACTTTAAGGCTATGCTGACAGAGTTTGCAGGATCGTGGTCAGTGTGCTCCAGGAAGAATACAATCCATAAGGTGGTACTAAGGGCCCAAACAGCATTACCAAGGTCCCTTTGTAGAAGCTCTAATGCTGCCTTTCACAGATACTAAAGAATTGATCTTCACAAAATCTTTAAGTTAAGGAACCCTCAGTTTCCAGATGAGAGACTGAAGTATTGCAAGATGAAGCAGTTTACCAGCAGTCTCCGAAGATGCTTGTGGCAGTGCAAAGACGAACTTACAGTTGCAGTGCCTCCATTCAGCATTTTATCCATGAGATGTCCCCTTAATGGACTTGGGGAAAAAAAAATTAAAAGATTCAAAACTTGGGGAATCCAAGCTGCCCTGCAGGTACATTGTAATTTGATGGGTTTTAAATAGAGCTGAGAGGGGCCTGCTGCGCCCTGCTGTGGGTTAGCAATTGGTTTGGGGAACGGAGGGCCTCCAGAGCTAGAATTTCCTGGAGTCGTGCTGGAAGCAGAGATGTAGGGCTGGGGCAGGATGGAGCTGCTACACAAACCTGCTTTGGAACTCAGAGAGAGGGCTTTGAGGTGGTGATGAAAACTCCACGTAACATGGTTTCCTCAATAGCAATTTTTTCCCCTTTAAAAAAATGTCAAAGAAAATCGTTGAAAACGGACATTGAGTGCAACTTGAATGTTTTCTCCTTTCACTAGAAATCTGGCCCTTGAAATTTATATAGAGATCTGATTCCTCGTTCTCTGGAAAAAAAATAAATACTTTTTCACATAAATAATCCTGTGAGAGCCCGCAAAGTCTGCTTGAATTGTTAGGTGTACAGGTCTTCTGGGTGAGATCGTATAAGCAGTGTTCGTGCCAAGTGCTTGGACTTTTGTGCTCCCACCTCTAAGCAGTTAGACTAACCAAATCTGAGCCTCCTGATACTATTTGCTGTTGAATAAGGAACCACTGATATCGGCTGAATATATGCCTTGGTTGTTACTCCTGATTACGTTCAAAAACCACCCCTAGTATTTCCCTTCCAGACGCACAGCAGAAACAAACCCATTTCTTGTCTGGATTTGCTGTTCTGCTGGATTCCGCATCCAGGAAGCTCTGACCTGCTCCTGCCTCTTGAGCCCTCACTGCTAGTCCTGGCTGTCTCTTTATTGAAGAGCCTTCACAGCCCATATCCATCCTGCTTATCACTCTTACTCAGTATTGACAAATCTATGCCCACTTCTGACAGGCCACAACTAATTGATTCGCTACCAGCGAAGTTTTCCAGCAAACACTCCTGCGGTATCTGGCCTTATGAGCTCCCCGTGGACTTGGGGAAAGGTAGTGAGTATCTCCACAAGCACCTGTTTTTGTAATGCTTAAACCGTGCTTCCTCTCCTGCTTTCCCACTAAAAGCCTGCCAAAGACAGGAGCAATGACGTGGTCCTGATCAAGCGCTCTTAATTGCTTTTACTTTTTCCCATTGTTTCCTGTGCTGCCACGTGCAGGTTGCCTCCACCTGGTGTTTCTAGCGATTGGGCTCATGCTGAGAAATTGTCAGGATTGGGGCTGTCATTTCATGCAGTTCCCAGAGTACTGGGATCTTAATCTGGGTGTAGGATGTCCAGAATCCATGGTGGTACGAGCATTAAATGGTCTCCTCTGCTTGTGTCTGAGTGCAGGAAAATCCAGCGAACACACCAGGATATAGCTCTGCCCTGCTTTTAGTTCCTTGGTGGTGGCCTGTGCTGCCTGTCACTGGCTCCTTCTGCTGATCATTAGCAGTGATTTAATGAGGATATGGTGGCCATGCTGGAAGGGTTGGATGCAAAGATAAATACCAGCACCTTTGTGGGTTACAAGACCATCTTGGCTTGTTCCTGTAATCGGAGGGTAGGAAGCTGTTTCCTTTCCTAAAATCACCTTTATTCACTGTAGAAATTCAGGGCTTAACTTTCCTTAGCTTTTACCTTTCTGTGACTACAGGGCTGGGCCAAATCACAGCCTAGCTTGAGCTGTCAGTCATCTTAGTAATTATTATTAACCCCCTGCTGATGCTTTTCCACATGAAAGCAAGAGTCTCTTTGGCACTTTTCTTACTTTTCTTTAAAAGATGGAAGGTGGAATAACAAAGTTCTTAATTAGCTGAGCTGGTGTTGGAAAGCTCAGTGTCAGATTTCCAGGTCAGTGTTTGATGAAGGAATGATAGGGGGAAGTGATGCATCGACATTGATTAAAGAGCAGTGATGAAGCAAGATAAAATTGACATTTAATTCTTCCCAGCTAAAGTAGTGTGACTGACAATACTTAAAGGTGAACAGTCTTATTTCTTGAATCAACAATGCAACCTGTAAAAGCATCCGTCAGAGCAGTCTTTTCTTAATTACTAACATCTAATTAGCCCCGAATCACTGTAGCACACTGATTAAAATAAAAGGTGCGTGCCACTCTTTCTATTTTGGGTATATCTGCGAAGGGCAGAGGATTTGGAATTAACTGGCACTTAAAATTGTTTCATCCGCAGACCTTGCAAAGAGTCCTCAGCCTTTTTCTCTATTCTCTGCTGCTCATTTAAGCAGAACAGTAATCCTGGGTGAGGTCTTTTTTTTTTTTTTTTTTTTTTCTTGGATGCTGACCAGGGACATCTCACTGGAAACACTGAGAACCCCCTAGAGGGGTGTGGGAACACTGCAAAAAGCCGTGTGACTGCTTTTCCTGCTGCTAATAACGGGAACAATTAGCGTTTTGTAGGACGAAATTTGTTATCATTTTGTTTTTAAGTGTAATGCATCTTTAAGTTTAAACTAGCAATTAAATCTTCCCTCTAGTGGAAGACCTTCCCAGCCTCCTTCCTCCAAGTTGACAAAAGGCTTTGAATGATCATTTTCCATCCCTTAGCTTTTTTTTTTTTTTTCCCCTTGAAAGAAACAAAGGAAGTACCAAATAGAAATCCCCCAATAACTTATTTTCTCCGAGGGTTCTGGAGTGCAGCTGATTACTCTGTGAATATGTTTATATTGCAGAAAAGAGCATTCAGGTGATAACGCTTGATGTAGCAGTTAATGCTCATTTTCGAGCTCTGATTGAGTTGAAATATTGCTTGTTGCACCAAGGTGACTAAGACAGGAGATAAGATCCCAGAGAAGTAGCATCCTTTTATCAGTAGATGGTAGTATAACAACATGGAAGGAGCGTAGCTGCTCTAAGGTTGTCCCAAGATCCAAGCTGTTATACTTGAATCCAAAGTGAAAAACAAGACAAAGAGAGGCAAAGAATAAGTTTAGACTCCTGTTGTATTTTACTTTTCACAGTGGTAGTTTATGGCAGAGGGAATTAATGTATGCTTTTATTCATGATTTATGCATGGTTTATCTACAGCAGCGTGAATAATTGATTATTTTTGTTCTCTGGCAGTGCAAAAAAAAATTAAAATAAATATGTTTTTTTGAAGTGAAATAAAAAAAATCTAACTGTGAAAGGGAAGGAGCAGACTCTTTTGTGTCAAAATAAATGTTTTATTTCTCCCCAAAACAACTGTTTTGTTCCATAAATGCTTTGCTTTTAAGGATGGTTTTGAATCATTTAACATAAAATTAAAGGAAATTGCCAAACAAAACAGTTGTAGTTCAATTCTGGCTTGTACATATCAAAATAACGGGTTTTAAACACTCCTTTCCTTTCCTGTATCAAAGACAGGCAGTTTGGTGAAACTGGGACAAGCTTCCCAAGAGATGGGTGCTGCCAAAACTAACATCTTTGTGAGAATGTTTGGGCTGAGGCAGTGGCCATCCCAGCCTTTGGTTTGGCCACGCTGTGTGTTCCTGTCACGGGTCTGTTCTGTGGGCTGCACGTGAATTTCCAGCTATGAAAATGCACAGAAAGCAGAGCAAAGCTGCAGAGAGGCCTAATGCAGTCTACTAAGCCCACATTTGCAAAGCCTTTTATTTTATTTTTAATTAAAAGCAGACTTTTCCTGTATGTGAGCTCAAGGATCCCAGGGGCCGGATTCACAACGCAAATGCACTTAGGCTAAAGAGATCTGTATTGATTTATATCAGGAGAGGATCTGGCCCAGCAGGAGCAAATGCCACTTTTCAATGTAGTATTGAATTTGTATGCGTTGAATTCTGTGCTTTGGAATTAAAATCTAGGATTTGATAGCCAAAGGAAAAAAAGAAAAGGGAAAGCATTTGCAGGGATACTGGCATCCAGTGTTTTCAGTATCCGAGAACTTACTAGTGAAAGCAGTGTCGTAGGAGCAATATTGATGACGATAAAGGGCTTGTTGGTTACAAATGAATTCTAGTCCAAACGTTACTTTATGTATTTGGTAAAAGTTGACAAATGAGGGGAGTGGGGGGGAAGAGAACTGATGGAAAAACTCAGATTTTAAGCATTTTTGACCAGGTCTGTAGCTCATTGAGGAGCCATGCCATTTTTCTGTACAAGCATATTTTTTTCTCTCTCTCTTAATTCTTCACTGCTAAAAATATATTAGAAATGATATCTATTTTTAAATTTACTCTAATAAATATGTTCACGAATTAAAATCAGTGCTAGAATGGGAATGTGTGAATGAGCAATAGAAGAGAAATGCTGAGGATGCACCCACAAGAAGGAAGGATTCTGACTTCATCAGACATGTGTTTTCCCATGTTGTATGTAACACTGATGTACTTTTGCATCTGAAAGTGAGGTTAGGATATTTGTGGCTGAGGTGTTGTCTGGGTTCAGAGGTCACAGAAAAGAAGAGCCAGAAGATGCCATTTCCTCAGCACATCATGGGTCTGGGCAGCCTCCTAGGGCTTGGGATCTGTGCTGGGTGCTGCCAAGGGGAGTGTGACCTGTTCACAGGAACACAACTACTGTAGAGGGTTCAGAGTTTGTTGTTGCATTAAAACTAATTTTAAAAGTGTATGTGGTGGTCTGTGGTGGATTTCAGAGTAGGCAGAGCCCCTTCCTGTAATGCCTGGGGTTGGGGATGCTGTGACCAAAGGGACATTTGGTGGATCTCCAGTGATGATTTGGCTCCTTGTGGGGAACCCAGGCTTCCAGCTGTGGCTGTGTTCCTTCAGAGCCCGAGCTGCTAGCACAGGCTGCTTTACAGTGGGATGTTTCTTTGTCTTGACCTGGTGAACATATCCTTGCACACAGCTAGTTCCGCTGCTGGAGGTTGTGATAAGAAGGGATGTGACGAGAAATGGCTCTTCATCCTCTGTTAGATAGGGGTTGAGGTTAATGTGTGTATATATGCATATATATACAAGTCCCTGAAAGAAGCTCTTTGAGGAAAGCTTTGTACAAGCTCTCATTTCATTTATTTTGCTATATCATGCCTTGTAGTCTCCTCTTGCTTGTTCTGTCTTTCGGGGCCCATGCTGAGGGTTTGCTGCTGGACGCGTGATGTGACTGCAGGAGCTGTGGAGAGCTCGGGGGGAGGCAGGGGAGGCCCTTCACGAGCAGCATCTTTCTCCATACCCAAAAGAACCCTTTTTGTGTCCTGCACAGCACTGCCAGCCATGGGTGCAAATGCTGCTCACACATTTGTCAGTGCAATGACTTGGTGCCAGTGGGCCTGCCTGCGTACCTGTTAGCAATACAGAAGTATCACTCAGGAAGGGGCCTGGTAAACTCTGTGACTGAGTGAGCTTAGCACCTTAGGCTGCACAGGACAAAATCTATTAAAGTGCAGATATATTCAGAGCATATGGAAAGGGAGAAGGACACATGAAGGCATTTCAGAATAGCAGAGTGCATAAGAAAGTCATTGGCTGGTACATGCACGACTTTTATGGGGATGTTCAGGCTGCATAACTCACATAGTAACTGGGCAACTCACGCTGCAAATGCATTCTGGCTGTGCCACAAGAAATGCTGTTATAGGAAACTTTCTCTTTATGTGTTTCCATCTCAAGGCAAAGCACAGAGGTGAGGGGTTTGACTGTCTTATCTGAACAAGCAGTCTGATATAAGTCAGGTTAATCATTTTCTGAATGGATTGTCTTTATATTTTATATTAAAAACAAACAAACAAACAAAAAAAAACACACAAAAAACAAGTGTTAAAAGATATCCTGATGAAAAACAAAAGCATAACAAGCTGGCCCAGCTTATTCTGGGTGGTAGTAAACTGGTAACAGTGTGTGCTTGGAGAAGAGCTATTTCCCCTGCCTCATCTGGGTAGAGATGTACGCTGTACTTAAAGGAGAACCCCAAGAGATGGATGAGGTCTCTGTCTGTCTGGGAACCTTCCTGGATGGGTAGAGATGAACCCTTTGCAGAAAGAAAAGCTTCAATTGAAGAAAAAGCCTCTCTGTAATTTCAGGTGGCTTTAGTTAAGGTGAGACTGGTGCTACCATGCCTGAGTACCTGTTGTTTATATCTAGTGCTAGAAGGGCCCAGCTACAGGAAAACATAACATCATCTGCTAATGGATTGAATCCAGCATGGCAGGAACTTTACCATTCATTTCCAAATAGAAATACACGTTTGTACATGTATGTGGGGCTGACACAGCTTGGTGAACCTGTCTGCAGCTGGGGCTATGAAGCCGCAGTGTGGTAGGAGGCCTGATGGCCTACTTGCAGGAACGCGAGGAAATGCAATAAATCTTGCTTCCTGCTCAGGCAGGGGAACCTTCAGATGATGGGATGTCTAAAACAATTTGATTCTTTTGTTTTTATGGGAATGGATCTAGATGTGTCCAGTCCTGTCACTGATGAGCAGTTCCCTGAGGAACTGCCATGAGAGGTGTGTGCCTGTGGATGTGCCAGACAGGACAAGGCCCGAGCTCTGTGGCCTAGGATGGAGAAGGTGCTTACAGCGGAGGTGCTGATCTCCAGGGAAGCTGGGGACATGAGCAGGACAGTAACATTGCTGTGAATATATAAAAAGCCAGTCACCAGCAGGGGATGGATGGCCAGGAGCAGCCTTCTGAGGCTTAACGCATCTGTGGGCCTGTCCGCACAGAGCGGGCAGAGAGCAGGGGGATCTCCTCAGCAGGTGGGCTCCAGGCTTCGATATTTAACTCTTAAATCCAGCTTGCTCCTTAATTTATTAGAAGTCACTGTGTGAGTGCTTTGGAGACAGGTGATCAGAAGTGTAGGCTTTTACAGCAGAGAGGTAAGGAGGAAGAAAAACAATAAAAAGGATACCATTGTGGGGGGGGGGAGGGAAGAGGAGAGAGATATGGACTCTCCATAGCATGTGTGAAAGAAG
This sequence comes from Anas acuta, assembly GCF_963932015.1. Classification (NCBI taxonomy): domain Eukaryota; kingdom Metazoa; phylum Chordata; class Aves; order Anseriformes; family Anatidae; genus Anas; species Anas acuta. The sequence goes on from NC_088990.1 coordinate 4,477,045, forward strand.
AGGAGATTGCCCTGTTAACAGCAGTCTCACCTCAGGTCAAATATTACTCAACAGGCCTGAGGGAAATGACAGAAGAATACATCCTAGGAAGAAATAAATCTGGGGAGACTGATAGTCTTTGTAGAGCTAGATACTTTTTGTCCTTGCTAGTGTAAAGAGATGTCTGTGCTGAGAGGCCTAGGGAAGAGGCCGTTCCCTGGCCTGATGAGGTGGGGCCCGGCTCTGACAGCTCGTTTGCTGAGGGAGGAAAGGAGGGCTCCTGATTTTATTTTATTTTTTCCCCAGCTGTGGACCAGAGCTTTTCCAGTGATACAGCTCTTCCTGCAAAGAGGGAGAACACTGAAACTCAATAGGAGTTTCCATTTCCTTCATTTCTGAGCTAGGGCCACTGAGGGTTTTGCGCAGCTCCTCTGTTGCACTCACTGACTGCAGTAATAAATAGAGATCACCCAGGTGTATCCAAAGCCAAACTTTTGTATCTTTGATACTGGGATCATTATTCACTTATACAGAGCTTAGACAAAAATGAGGAGCAGTTCAAATCCAGGGCAAAATTCCTGTCACGCAGGTGGATGCTGAAAAACAGGACTGACTTGTGTGTATGCTGTGTTCAATAACAGAAAGGCTGGGATGAAAGCATTTCACACACTTCTCTGCCTCACTGAAGGCTTGATTGAGAACATAAAACTCTATGTGTAGACAGAAGTTATTTAACATCACTTTTAGATACAGTCAAGTGAGCCATTTGCTTTGTAATTTTTCCAGCTGTTTATGTGCAAGTCACCTCTGGAGAGCACTTGCTGTGCTCTTAAAATCAAGAGTTAAGCTATATTGCTGAACCAGTGAAATCTAACTAAATATTTGCTTTAGCATCATAAAGGGCACCCGTTTTTTGTCTAATAATTGCTAGAACAGAAAAATATGGCATGGTTATGCAGTCTCTCGTATTGGGAGAATTATCTACCATTATCAAATCTTTGATGGTTGGGGTGGTATTCTAGACAGACTCTGCTCAGAAACCTAAATTGCTATTATTTGAGTTTTGTTTACCAGTAATCTGTGCCTGACTCCATTAATAACAAGGTCAAATATCATAAGACTTACCTAATTCTCCTCCCCATAGTCATTTTTTCACCCTTAACATGGCATCTGAGTCTGATCCGTAACACCAGAAACAGTCTCCTTTCTTTTGGGGTGGAATTCCTCTTCTGGCGTCTTCTGCAGCTTGAACAAGCCATGAGGACTCCTGTTCTGGTCTTCTGAGAGAAAAAGGCACTTCTAAGGTGTGATTAATCTCATCCAAAAATAGAGGTTTAAAGAAATTAGATGAATAGCATTCCGGGAGTGCTTATTTTGGTCTTTACGACTACCTTAGATGTAACGTTCACAATGCCTAAATATAGATGTGATGAATTTGATCCTTGGTGTCATTCTGTTAGATCTCATGTAAAGACTGTTACAGTCGATGGAAGTACTCTCATGTAGGTGTAGTTATATACTGCATTGATCTTACTCTCGTGATCCCTTACTGTGCATTTTAATTTGAGCCAATACTGTCTCCTCTTTCAAGAGGTGGAGAGAAAACACAGTCAATTACACCATGAAAGCCACGAAGCTCTTTCAGTGATCCAAACTGACTGAGAAGTTACATTTGAAACCATTCACCCATTCCATTAAAAAAATACTAGGGAGCGTGCATCCCTGTAAAATAATGATGGGCAGAATAAACTGTCTGAAAGTATCTTGCCTACTCCATACCATTTAATCAAGAAGCAGTGAGTGGAACTGGCCTAACATTTACAAAGGGAGAACTGACACAATGCATATTTGAACACCATGAGAAATAGCATCACCGGGGACAGAGAGTGAGTTTAGTTAATAATGAATGGCACATCCTATAAAATACCATTACACAGTGTTCAAGGCCCAAGAATGATGACATAATTATTAGGAGACTGGGAGATTAAGATATAATTTAAAAAAACATGACAGGGGAGGGTGTAATTGGGGAGACAAAATACACAGGAAGTTTGTAATTTACATGTCAAAATACCTTTTTCATGTTTTGATTGGATTGGACGACGCCTTTCCACTTCATTTATCTTGGCTTCAATTAGAGGCAGGAGAAATGACATCTCATGTTCATATTCTTGACACACACTGCTCATAGACACTTTCTAATTCTAACAGACAGTGAGGGGAAAAGGGAAACTCGATTCTGCCTCTGTCTTGGACTTCTTAGTTAACCCCTAATTTGTTTCTAAATGAGGCTGTCACTGTGGTTCAAATGAATATGCGCTTAGGAATCAGGGTGTGCATTTGGGTATTAGCTTGTAGGCAGGGCTTTGTGTATTGTAAGGCTGGTTGTACCCAAAAGATGCTTAGCTGAGGGGGGAAAAAAGGCGAAGAGTGTTTTCCCCTCCAACAGAAAAACTTTCTTATATGAATGGTGAAGACTTCTTTTTTTTTTTTTTTTTTTTTTTTTTTTTTTTATCAGTACAGCCACATTCACAGCTCGCTTGTAATCAAACAGAGCCATCTCCAAAGCAGAGGATGTGAGTTGTGATTTTCCCCTTTGGCAGAAATTTTGCTCTTTTTATTTTCTGCCTGTCTCTTTTATCTGGTGTCACCATGTGTTTCCCATCGAGCTCTGAAGTCTGCTTCCATTTTTTACAGGAACTGTGCTCTGTTTTACACCCATCTCCACCCAAACACATAACTAGAAATGTCAAAGGTGTGTTTGAGATAAAGCCATGTGTTTCATCAGGACTGAAATATCAGTTCACCTGGAGGTGTGTGCTGAAGTTTTTCCCCCCGTGGCAACTATAATTACCATTTTAATTCTACTTGTGCTGCATCTCAAAATCTGAGTTTTAGACTTTTCTCAGAGGCTGTTGGTTTTAGCTCCTTTCCTTGCAGAGAGAGAGGAGTGCACAGTTTGAAGTGCCTGCAAGAGGACAAAAGTTTGTCCCTCTGTTGCACGTCTGCCCTCTAAAACCATCCCAAACTGGCCAGCTGCAAACAGAGGTACTCAAAATCATCAGTCACTGCTGAAAACACGGGAGGCAAGTTTCAGGCTTATCAGTAACTCTATTCATTGGATTTCCTTATGAAGCAAAATTGCTCCTGGAAATGCTAATCAGGAAATATCAGAGAAATAACAGTCCTTGAGAGATCTCCTCTGAGAGGGACTTTGACTCACCAGACAGAAAGAGAAATCAGAGCAGCTGTATGAGGTCTCTGCATATTCTGTATGTGTCCTGAACTCTATCAGAAACCCCAGAAGTGACGTGAAACTGTATGAAGTGGGCAGTGCTGCTGTTACTAATGCTATTGCATTCTTGATTTTAAGCCACCAGCAGCCATGCTGGGAACATTCACCATAAGGCTCCTGTTATACTGGCAGGAGCACGCTGCTCCTAGTAAGTATAGGCAAATCTGAATGCCTTACTTGAAAATGACTTCAACTGTAAGGTGGAAAAAAAAAAAAAAGACTAAGAGATAAATAACTGATGTAAGAAGTACAGATTGGGTCAGACCAATCATTCATCCAGGTTGGATGTCTCAGACTGCCCCCAAGAGATGTTGTCTAGGAGGAGTATGTGACTTTAGCCACCTTCTGCAGCCCTTTCCCTTCATACTTCTTCAGCCTCCGTAATCATTGGATTAAAGATGTTAGAGGGCACATTCCTGCCTCCCCTTCTGATAGACCTGTTGACCATGAATTTCTCTAATCCCTTTAAAACCTGCTCATACTGTCTGCCTCCACAGCTGCCTGTGGCAGCAGATTCCAGAAGTTCACTAATGGCATTGCATCATGCAGTGTTGCAAACTGCTTTTCAGCAAAGCAACCTAATGTGCATTGTAAAGTGTACTAGCCACGCCTCGACAGGCCACATTAAATGTCTTTGGGCTAAAATATTATGAAGCTTTAAACTATACAGTAATTTGGGTCAGAGGAATATCATACCTTGAAATCTCCAGGATAATATGGTCTGACTCTCCCAGTGAGCATTGGTGTAAACCATGCAGGTAGTCTGTAGGAAGGCAGTAGGACTGTGTGTGAAGTTATTCAGGTACTTATTTGCTAGTTGAGCTGCTGTTTAACTTCTGGAAGAATTGGTGCCACAAACGTTGACTGTGTTGTTGCAGCTGCTTACCAAAGAAAGAAACTAAATAAGAAATTATTGGAACAACTTTCCCTGTCAGGCAGAACTTTTACATGGAAAAGGAAGATGTCTCAGGTGCCACAGTCTATCAGACACTTCAGTAGGTTACAGATTTTAGATGAGCAGCACTCAGATCATTCAGTACTGGGTGGATGAATGCATGCGTAGGTAAAAGCAAGGAGAAGGATTGCGGGTAACTGATGGGTTAGCTAAGGCACCATCTTGTTAGCTAAACTGGATGAACTCTAAATAATCTCACCCAACCCCTCTGTTTGTATTTGAATAAAACCACGATTCTGGCTTTATGAAATGCAATGTGCTAATTTTTATCTGTGACGTGAATTTTCCTCTCTATAGAGTCTGCAGTGTGCCCATCTGGTATCTGAACACTTTTAAAGAGTTTCAGTATCTGTGCTGTTGCTGTTACATATTAGAAACTCACGTGTGCTAAGTGCAATACTTGGAATCACCAAAGTTAAAAATTACTGCTTCACGAGTTATTCACAGGGATTCGTTCCATTGCTGCTTAAGATTGACATACACAGCAAACCCTTTCAGTGCGAGTATTTCCTCTGGCTGATTCTTTTTTTTTTCTTGTATGCTGTTTGATGATACTTGAGAGACTAGTACAAACTTAACGTGGACTGTTCTAATAAGAGTTACACCAAAGAGAAGTATACACTGGCAATAGACTATCCTAAGGGACCTGTAGTTTACAATGAAGAGGCTTGTGGTAGCAAAATTTATGTTTGCCACTGTGTTGTATGACCCACTTTGAGCAGGGATAGAAAGCAATGCTTTTGATCATCTGGAAAAAGCCCTGGACTGGCTAAAAGAAAGGATGTACAATAGCAATCTGTATGTCTTTATTTCAGTATTCAACAGGAACAAGGACAAAATGGAAAATACAGGCCAAGGGCCCTAACTGGAGGCTGGAGCACTCCAACGGCTCAGCCTAGCGCGTACATTGCATACATCATTAAGCCACTGGCAACAACACGCTGAAGCCCTGCCCAAATTTCAATTCTTACACTTCAAATAGTCTCAGCTCTCACCAGACAAATTAATATTTAATGCACAAGTGCACGCTGTAATATTCCCAACTGTGCAATCTAATATTAACAGCTATTTCATAAACCAACAAGGCCCATTCAATTGGTGACCATTTAAACTATAACACGCCATTAAACCGTAAAAGCAGCCATGAAAACATGATTAAGATACATGTTTGTCAGTCTACCGCTAGAAGAGGGAACGTAACAAGGTCAGTACAAAAAGTCAGCTTCAAGTTCCAAAAAGGCTGTTGGGAGCAGTAAAGGGAGTTGTGAAGCAAATTCCTTCTTGGGGTTGCAGTTGGGTCTTACAGCAAAGTAGATCCCATCCACAGGAATGTATACTTTTTGCTAACTTCACGTGGAGCCAGGAGAATATATGGTGCCATCGAGTTTTCTTTAGCTCTTGCTTCTCTGTGTATGCATCTACAGAATCCGCAGTGTCTGTGCTACTTCCAGAAGGGCTTTGTGTTTCATGGATATTTAATCAGGGCGGCAGTGAAGAGGAGTGGGAAGGCAACTTACTGGTGTCTTTAGGAAGCCAATGGTACTGCATTTTGTCTGATTCTTCCAATGTTCACATTCTGAAAAAAAAAATGCTGGAAATTCAGAGAGAATGCATAAATGGATCACCTAGAGTAATGCAAGAGACACTCTTGATCTATTTAGCTTATCACAAAGACCAGAGGATGACTTGTGTTCAGTGCCTCCATGGCAAGAAAACACTAGCTTGTAGGAGATTGCTTAATTGCTCAGTGAACGTATAACAAGTGGTTGGATGTTGAAGTAAAATGACTTCAGTATCTGTTTATCTCAACAAGGGTGAGGAAGTACTGACAAATTAAGGGTGATGGTGGATTATTTTTTTAATTGTTTCTGTATAAGGAATAGATATTTTTCTGAAAATTATACTTATTCCTTGGTGTTTGCTTCTTGGATACGGAAGAGAGGGGCCCTGTTCACTCTACAGGCCTGAGTAGTCCTTCTCCTTTGTGTTCTTTCCCAGTCCAGACTTTCAAGTGAATTAGACACCTGAATCCACAGAGGAATGTGGAACATGATGTTTGAAACACATTGAAGACTTTGGCCTAAGCAATTAACCTATTTTTATATCATTAGGCAAAGTGTCATATGAAGTGCTTTCAGACCACTGAGATGGCTTTTGTTTTAGAAATAAAATGGAAATAGTCTGAAAAGCATCCTGCTTTTTCTGTATTTTCAGTGTTTTTTTTCCCCCTGAGTTTATCAGTTCTAAACAGGAATAACTTTTCTCAAATTACGTAACTGGATAACGTCATTGCTGCATTCTCCTCAAATTCGTGACCATTTATTGTGTACAGTGCAGTTGTTACATGGGCAGTCATTAGATCTTTGCAAGTATTCACCTTCTGTGCCCTGCTGTTCTTGATTCATATATTTTGCACGCACTGAAGGAGCTGAAGGCAAGACCTTGGAGGCCTGTCTGTGCAAGCCCTTCTAATGAAGGGCCATATATCATCTATCTGATAAGCAAGGGAAAACAGTTGCTTGAATTGCACTTCAGCATTATGTTACCAGGTATTGTTATGTCTGACACGGAATTTTAGCATCCTTTTTGACATATAGTTTCCTTTGGTTATATTAGTCAACTTTTAAATCCTTCCAAGGCAAATAAAATAAACTGATTTCTTGTGAAGTTTGTGAAGCAGTAGATAAAAAGATGAGGGCCTAAAAAGTTTCCTTAAATATCATCCTTCATCTAACTAAATATTTCAAAATATAAAGGGGTTAGTCTGTGGTTTTCTACATGTATTTTTGAACTTGGTGGTTTTGGAAGAACAACCTACTGATAGATGATTTGCAAGTGACAGGTTGTAGTCAAATTTGACCCGGGGCAGAAGTGACCAAACGCTGGTCAAGTTTGATGTCTATCAGAAAAGACCTGTTTGTCTCACTGAGAGTCTGAGAAGTTATTCAAATCAGAAAAACCAGCACTGCAGATGGTATCAACTGTCACTCCTTGTTGGCAATCACATTAGGGAGGGCAAGAACTTGAGCAAAGCTTTCCAGATAGAGGATTGCAGCTGTCTGCTTGCCTCCTTGTCTGTTGGAGCCGTTATAGAAGGTAAATCTGATTTGTAGAAAACAAACAACCAAACAAAACAAAACAAGTAAAAAGTGTTCAAAACATACAGATCGCTTATTTAAAAAAAAAAAAAAAAGGAAAGAAAATAATAATAAAAAAAGAAAAGTAATTTTGAATATAAAAGATACAACTTGGACTTTTTTGCACTTCCTGTTTCCCCTCTTTCATTTCTTTTATTTTAATCCTGAACCAAGGATGGAGAGAGTAAGAGTGAAAAAATCCAGCTCAAATTGAATGAAATCAGATGTCTTCTTGCAGACTTTGTTTCTGCATTATAATGCATTTTTTTCCTTTATTGTGTTCTATTACACTGCATAACTATAAATGATCTAAAATATCTGGTTATGGTTCAAAGGTTTGTGCTTAGCTTCCTGCCCTTCTATCCATGACCCTTCTGTGGGAACCTACCCAGGCAGGGGATCAACCCTGGCGAGTCCATAGTCCTGTGCTGGTTTCTGTAGAACAGGTCTGTACCTTTTGTAAGTGCATGCTGCAGCTTCAATGAGAAAAACGGATAGTGTGGAAGGTCTTGTAGTGTTTCCTAATGCCCTGAGTTAATCTGTTCTCTTCTGGAAACTCCTTCTCAGAGGAATCCCATTGTGAGCCTTTTCACTCTTCCTGGAGTGCTCACAATTGCCTTGGTGCCTCTTGATACAAGCCCATCTGAGGATCAGTTCATGGAAATCTAGTCATTTTACATGAAGTCTGAAGCAATCTAGGAGCCACTGTATGGAGTGTGATGATGTTCATTGCATTGAAAATACAGTGAGCATATTCCTTTTCGTTCATCTGCAGACACAGCGAATTAGAATGATGCAGCTGGGAAAAAAAAAAAAGTGTAGCTCTCTATGGACCAGTTCTTGCTGGGATGAAGGAACAATATTTCTTTACATAAGAGCTGTAATGCTGATACTGATATCACTGGCTGGAAACAGCCTAAATTTTCATTTCACTATGACAAGTAGGAGGAGAGATGCCTCAGGTAAAGCACACAGTGAGTCAGATGCCTCTTCAAATCAGCCAAGGCAGCTTGAGGGCTGTTGTGTTGGCTGGTGAGCTACGCGGAAAATAGCTGAGGGGCACCAGCCAGACTGGGGGAACTGTGAAGGAAGCCGAGCTGTCAGACTTAGGTGTGCTTCCAGGCTGCATCTGGGGGCAAAATAGGGCTGTATATCACTCCTCAGGTCTTCTGTCCCTACCTGTACTTTGCTTTTTGCTGAACAAAAGAAATGTGGGTGCATGAATGGGAAGCTATAAAATATCCTCTCTGGGTGCCCTGTCTAGATGAGTGGGGACCAGAGCCCTACAGCATGCTGCACCATGTTCACTGCTTGGCTTAGAGATGCCCAGAAGAATTTGATCTGTCCCCATGTTGCAGCTGGAGGATCATTGGCAATTCACTTCATCCCTCCTTGCTCTAATTTCTACGCCCATAAAGAGCAGACAAGTTTTTTTTTCTTCTTTTGGGAGATTTTCAATTTTTATTTATTTTTTGAAGTGCAAAGCAAGAGGTAGGAGCTATCACTTAAAAGTCTTTTCTGCTTCTGATTGGCATTGCCTGGGTTAAATCTGAGCTGTCAGTCCTTTTGCTTGGGAGGTGATCTTTTGCAGACATCATGAGATTGCTGCAGGAAAAATGCTGTATTTTTGTACAGTATTGTTATTGGCTTGGAAATAACCAACACAAAATGATTTCTTTAGGCTTTCTAGCAGGAATCCCAGTTATTCTCTTCTGCTGCATTGCACAAATATGCAACATGTAATGCTAGCTAGTGATGGGAGGCAGCACTTTTATAAATAAACGCAAATGATAAACGCAGGACATGTTCTGTAGCACAAAAAGGTATGCCTGTAAAAATATTAGTATTCGTAAGAATGGACAGCTTCATTTTCACCTATGTCTGAGAGCGTTTGGAATTTGGGAAATACCAAAGAGAATGGGAGTGGTTTGTATGGAGCTGGTTAGCTTTAGAAGTCATGTGTGAAAACTTGGCTTTGAGTTTTAAAGCCCGCAGTTTTAGGGGACTGTTTTTTATGGGCTAAAGAAAATATTTCCTCCTTTTGGCAGTTGCAGCTTTTCACTGTTCTTTGGTTATATCTCTGTGCTCAGCTCCAGACCCCAGTGTGCGGTCAATTATACACTTGTGCTGCTTTCAGATTCACTTACCTGGCGATGATGACTGTCTGTGAGCAAAATCCATCAGAGAGTTATTATCTCTGAAGCAAATGTTCAAGGCATCTAATCTGCCCCTGAAAATCAGTACCTGTTCCTGAAAACACGAGACCTCAAATGACTTATTATTTTGGATGCTTCAAGGCTGGAAACACTTCTGAAATCTTGTCTGCAGCTGAACAGTTCAGAGTTGTCTCAAGCCTACTGGCCAGTGGTAGACAGTGTGAGAGGCACGATGTATTACCTGTGGTACAAAAGGTCACCTGGATCATGTTATAATTACATGACCCTCTTCTTTGTGCACTGTGATAACCACAGTAATGCCAGATAATGGGTTAGGTAGCATGCTAATTGGCTGTATGAAACGAGTGGTTTAGGCAGTGAATCTCTAGCTAGCCCACTGTTTATGACATGCACACAATTAGCAAATGTGCTCCTTAGTTCTTCTAGACCTTTGATTCTAGCTACAATCTTAAATCTGGTATTGGATTTTTTTTTTTTTTCTCCCCACTTACGGGGCTTGGGGTATCCGCTCTTAGGTTGATTTGCTGTGGCTCTTTTGCCTCCTTGCCTCCAGCATGTTCTTGTTCACATCATAGCCAAAAGGCAATTAAACCTAGTCATAGTGATCCCTATTGCTGAGTGTCTCATTTAAATAGGTGGTGTGGCTGCTCATGTAGCATCACGGCAAAACTTTGGGTATTAAAGTTAACTTCTGGCTCAGACTACAGTCTGAAAAAGTGTAAAACTCCCGATGAAGTAATAAGTTTTTGTAACTTGTGGTCCTAGGGCATCAACTAATAATCATAATTCATCTGTTTAAAAATAATTGTGGTGTTGATGGAAATTAATATTTACTTGCCACAATTCCCAGGTCCCACAGTAGCAGGAAGTTGTTGGGTCACTGAGTTCAGCAGCTGTACAAAACTGGTCTGAAAGTTGACATCAAGTTTGAACTAATCATCCAGGCTTTATCTATTGCTGAGAGAAGCAGCACAATCTGGAGGTGTATTTAGTTATTTAGGATGAATCACCATGGCTGAGGCCATTAAATTTAGCTAAAGTTAAGTAAGATGAATCCCACCTATCATGGAGAAAGGTCAACAGAACATCTTCAATTTGTCTCCACGCTTGACAGGCCAGAATATACTTCCCTGTGCCTATTAACAAACCATACCAAGCAGCCAGGAGTTTCTATCCTATGTGGCAGGAAGATCACTGGAAGGACTGAGCTTTGTGTGTCTGGTATTCTTGAGAAGTTGGGGAATTTCACAAAGTACATTTTCAGGTTATTCAAGAAGTGGATTGTGCCCATTTTTCTTTCATAAGAAGTCAAAAAACCTTTGACAGTGCTTCTCAGCCTAAGCTGAGAGGAACCTCTCATCTACCCTTCCAAATACCCTTCTCTTGACAGAGTTGCCAAGGACCATACTCACAAATTGGACTACTCCTCTTCAATTGGCCACCTTCCAGAATAATTGGTGCTCTGTTACACTTCATGAAATGACTGGGAAAGAGTTTGTCCTGAAATAATCTTTGACTTCTGCGTCTGATTCTGTTATGGTGTAAGCTTTTAGGGCCAGAATGTCCTAACCTGAGAATATTACAGAAGGTCCTACAAAACAGTAAGATTTACTGTATGGATAAGTCTGTTACAGCAAAATTGATATCTTGATGAAATGAAAGCTCAATTGTTTATCTTCATCCTTAAAATATTACTGGCTTTTTGGGGCACCTTCCTGTGGCCCTTCTAGGTCCTGCAGCATCTTTGCACCAGCGCAAATGACTGTGCAAGTCCAGGGTGATGGAAATGGTGTTGAAGGAATGATAAAAAGAGTCTAGCTAAATCTCTATCAGTTTCCATTAGCTCAGAATTTCTTGCTGCTGTTCTACCCCTGCTGACTGCTTGCATGTCCTCTTCCCCACACTATTGGCCTTTGAAGCACAGAAATGTGACAGTGAGTACAGTGCGGAGGGCTCAGATAGTTCGCCCATGCAGGACTCCAAAACACCTACTGGGACTCTCTGACAGTCCTTTTAGAAATCAGGACGGGATGGCACAAAACAAGGACATCTGGCAGGTTCAGCGGAATGGATCAACTGCAGATTCCCCTGTTGGTGAACTTGGCCAGCAAGCTATTTCAGCAGATGTTTGTCCTTAGGCATTGAATGCTTTCCGGATGCATCGTTCCTCTGCTTCTCAGGAGCAAGTGCCAGCACAATGGAAATTCACATAAGCTCACTGACCAACATTAGGAAGTGTTGACCTGGCTGTGGGCTCCAGCATGGAAGCTGGGTTCCTTGAAAGAACAGAAGCTAATGCCTCCTCCAGGGAGTTAGAGTGAAGAAATTCAGAGTGTAAGGAGCATTTGTGTAGTATTTGTCAGTGGTTATTAGGTGCAGTCCTTTTTATTTTTGGATATTTCATCTTTCCCGACATCTTTGATTTGAATCCTATATTGACTGCTCTGTATACTTTCAAGCAGGTATATTAAATATGCAAGAGGAACTGCATTTCGAAGGGGGGTGGGAGAAAGGAAAGAAAATAATTATTGTTACACATTGGAGCATATTAATGAATACATTAATAATTGATCCACTGTTATGTTTCCCCCTAATAGTCATCAAAATCTGTATAAACCTGCACTACAATACATAACATCTCATTACAACGTTTGCTCAAAAAATCAATGCATATCTAAGTTATTTGTGTCAAAACTCATTTATTTCCACAATAACATGGACTGTCAAACCTTGACATCCTGTTAATAACATCCAGTGCATTTGCATATTATTCAAATATTTCCTTTTATGAAATGGGGGACTTTTACTTACACCGTCCTGCTTGCAGTGCTTCATATATTTGCACATTAGCTCAATTCACACAGTTATAGAAGGGTTACCTGTGGCAACTAATTATACTGCACTTTATGCATATTAATGAGCCTTGTGAGCAGCCGTCCTCTGTTCTGTGGTGAGATGAGGGGGGAAAAAATAACAGTGTAAGTGGGAGACCTATTACAGGCAAAATGCAGGCGAGTGGAAGATGGATATTTTATAATGTTTTCTCTTTGATGCCCACAGCCTTTTAGAACAGACCAACCTGGGTGGGAAAAATGCCTCACAGCAGTCCCAGCAGCTTTGAGGTCAGATGTGAAAAATATTATCTTCTCTTTCTTTCTTCTTTTTTTGCTTTTTTTTCTTCTCTCTTTTCTTCCTCTCCCTCTCTTCCCTCTCTGCTGCTACCTTTATTTTCCGGATGCTGGCTTTGCGAGGTACTGAGTGCTGCCCTCAGCCCCCGTTAAGATCAGCACCTCCCTAGATCAGCCTTTAAACGCGTAGCCTAAAGCCACCGTCTGCGCTCTGATGAAGTCATCTTGCAAAAGGCCTTTTCACCCGCCTGGATGAGAGCGACATATTTTGTTTTGAAGGAGCGTTTCAGCAGCACATGCTAGCAGGAGCGGAGACCCAGCTGCAGGCTGTTCAAGTGATTCCCGTGACCAGGTGTCACAAGGACAATGAGAAACAGCGAGCCACGAGAACGGGAAGAGTTGGCAGCCCCAACTGCAACACAGAGAAGGGCCACATCCTGCGCATGCAAATGCGTGCACGGCAGTCAAGCATTCTTCCCCACCGCACTGTCAAAGTGGGCAATCTGTCAGCCTAGAGGTCTTGCAAAGGGCAAAATCCGTCGGAGAGGTGTGCCAGCGTGGTCTCAGAGGGCACGTGGTGCCAAAGACTGAGCAGCCTCCCAGGCTGGGGTGCTTCTTGAGGATGTCTCCACCTACTTCAAAAAAAGAGAAAAGCTCCCGCGTTGACACAATGGAAGGCAGAAAAGGAAGATTTGATTTTATGCAACAGCAGATGTCTCCTAAGCAGTAATCACAGTGTCAGATAGAAAAACTAATCATATTTCAGTAGCTTGTTCAGATCTCTGATTAAAATTCAGTGATACCATTCCTGGATCCTAAAATGCAACAGTCATCAGAAACAAAAGAGAATGTATCATAATTAATGCAATTAAAAGAGCCCTTTCCTTTCTGTCTCTCTGGGTAAGCTATGCTGACCTTATCAGAGAGTAAAACCACTCTCCTCAGCACTAAAATCTGACTCGGTGTGAGAGTAAGAGACCCCAACCCCTTATAGCCCCCTCCAGGGTGTGTGTACACGGGGCCTTGTGCACATGGGAAAATAAACGGGTTTGGTTGCTTCCTTCCTTCAGAAGAGGGGAGAAGGCAGATGGAGCTGTGGATCCAGCCTCCCTTGTTTCCTGCCACATACAGCTCTAATGGTTATTTCCTCCTAAAGCTTTAGTACTGACTAGTGGTTGGCATCCCCATTTGCCCCCTCCAGGACAGGTCAAATCCCTAGATTCTGATTTTTTTTGAAGCCAGTCCCTGGGCCACCTGCTGTAAAAATCAACCAGAATTTGCTGCATAAATCCTGACTAAAACCAGAGTAGGGTCCTTCGTTTGGGTGTCAGTGGGGTGCTCAGTCAACGCGGTGCTGGAGAGATTCCTCCATAGGTGGTGCTGGGTAGCCCTGGGACGATTCCCTTGTCATCAGCTGGCTTGGGCAAGGATCTGAATCGAGGCACACAGATTGAAGAGTGAAATCAAGCCGTGCTATTTCATGCTGATTGCGGCTTCAGGTCCCATAATCAGTGAGTTTTCACAGGGAAAATGCACTTTCAGTGAGGATTTATTTGGCTTTGGATGTGAACTATTTTTGATCAGACCCAGAATGAAAATGATTTAAATGATGCACATTAAAAAGAAATATAAAATAGACAAATACGCAATAGCTTATGCTAGCTGAATATGGGAAAATATTTTTGTAGCAAAATAACCATCTCGGTTTTCTGGTGGAGGGCTGGGGCAGAGGGTCCAGCTGCAACGGGGATGTTTGGCCTTCCTTTCCCTATTTATGTGAACTGAAATGGCAGTGCCCACTTCATTTAAAATGACTTCCTTTTACTTTACTATGGGACTTGAAGATTTTTGTGGGTTGTATATGGTTTAATTCAGCATCCTGGGTAGGTGGAAAGGTACATTTGCTTGCTGTTTGAGAGCTTTGAGGTCTTCAGAGTAATTATTTTGTGCTGTATTCCCATACCAATCTTGAAAAAAAGAGTATGAATGAAAGGCTAGTTAAGAGATAGGAGCCTATATTTTACTTCAGAGCTTCTAAACTGTGAGTTGCTACTATTAAGTGTTTAAAAAAAAAAACCTCTGGTACTTCACTAGGAGAGCTGACAACCTGCTGTCTTATTAATATAACTCTAACGTGTCTGAGAGATCCAACACAGCAGATTATGTTCATGTCTCAGCCACAGTGCTGCTGCTGATATGCTAGTAAATGTATCAATGCATCACCGGCTTCGAGCGCAGAAGTCTTTCTGTGTCACTTTCTGAATGAGATATGAAAATGAGAATGGTTTGTGCACCTACTCTGCTCAAGTAGCAGAGTCAAGCAGGCTGCACTGCTAGGCAGAAGTGCACCTGGCAGTGCTGATTAACTGCGGGGGCTCGGTGCTCTCTGCATTGTAGGGACGTCACTCACACAAGCAGTGCAATAGCTTGATCTGCAGATTCCCAGAATAAGAAGTCAATTTACAAAGACTGGTTTCTTCCTTAAGGAGCAATAAGTGGATCGTGCGCAAGCCATTCACCATTTCAAGTTCTCATCATCCCAGATTGGCCTCGCTGCTTCTGTTCCCTTTCTGGTGGAGGGGAGCAAGATAGGCCAGGAAAGGAAGTGGATAATTATTGCCTTGGGGCAGGTTAATTAGCACAGGTAGGGAGCATGGCTACAGTCAGAAATATGTCTTCACTTCCTTCTGTTATAGATTTTTCTATGTGACTAGACAAGTCATGTAGGTTTTTTGAACCTAGATGTGAAATGGGAATAATAGCTCTTCCTCCTTCTGTCATTTATCTGCCTACCCGTGTTCCGTATAGCACAATGGAGCTCTGAGCTCTCCATGTGCTAAAACAATAACCTGAAAAGGTACAGTCATAAGAGCAGTTTGGGAGATCACGCACAGATTATTGTTAGAAGATAATCCAGGAATGAACATTTCAGGTTGGCCAAGACTTGCCTCTGAATTGTGAGGTTTGAAGTTCCAAGGGATTTTGTAACCCAGCGTTGGGTTTTGTACAAGGAGGAATGTGAAAAACACAGGTTAACTTAAGGCACCTAGTTATATACCAAATTTACAAGGCCGGTTTCCCTAGGGTCACAATACAATCAGAGCTCCCTGACAGCACCTAGAAGTTCTCCTGGCTTGTGTTTGGGGTGGCTTTCTCTTCCAGCATTTACCAGAGCACTGGGACACCAGGCTTTTAACTTCACCCTACCATTAGCAGAAAAGAATTCTTCCAGAGCTTTTGCGATGACGGACAGCTGTTTTTGGTCCCACAGCAAATTCTTAATGTGAATACAGTGCAGCCAATGCGGTAACCAGGTATCCACACTTCTGGAGGAGGGCAGAGCACTCATAAGGACAAAACATCATTTTAGCTTGGAATTTCTGTTGGCACAGGAGCTGATGTCTATGTCAGTGGCAGCAGGGAAGGAAGTGAACTCTTCTCATTGAGAAACATGGTCACCAAGGCAGGAAATCAAAGGCGGATTAGACGCTGGGATCGTTGAAGGAGCCCATGTGTTGTCTGGCCTGGCAGCATCTCACAGGTGTCCTTGCAGAGTTCCCTCTCTGCTCGGACCTCTGCTGCCAACAGGGCAGCAGATGTTACTGCAGCCCTGACTTCCAGAGGAGCTGAGTGCTCCTGCAAACAGCACCGCTGCAACGCTGACACGTAGGGGATTTTATTACCCTTGGCAGCAGTTCTTTCCTAAGGTAACACCGAGCTGCTGTATCGTACAGGAAAGGACCTAAACAATGATGTATTCAGGCTGATGGGACTGGATTAACCCATTAATAAATAGGAGGTGAAGAGAGCAATCTTGTTGAACGTAATGTATGCTAATGATGTGACCTGGCTAATGGAGCCCTTTTCTATATTCTGTCATTGCGCACATCAATTATGCAGCCTCAATTATCATCCTGTTTTTGTATCATGTGGCTGAGAAATGAGAGACTTAATAGAGATGTTTCACCCAGTAAAATGCCTGATTAGGTTATGAAAGCAGAAACTCAAGGAAGAGAAAAAAAAAAAAAAAACTTTGTTACATTATATCCTGATTTAATTAGCCAAAAGATATTATTCTCAGTAAGGGCCTTTGAAGTTGTAGCAATATTGCTGTAGGCTCAGCAGCAGAGATGACTAACTGTCTTAATACCTACAGCAAATACACTGACATAGCACTTAAATGCAGACAGATCTTAGCTAAGCATTGCAAATTAGGCCAAGATCATTGTTTGCTCCATGTGGTTAAGGTTCCTGATTAAGGGGAAAGGAGGAGAGGGACTTCTGAGAGTCAGAGCTGCACTTCCCCCTAGGAGAAAAGCAACAGTGAGCCCGTGCTACTAGTGGCACCTTGGTGCATGTGGCAGCTTGCACCAAGCAGCTCTTGGTAGCAGCTCTCAGATAAATGTTTTCCTCTCTTTGCTGGGTGCTCATCACCCTCCCTCTTCCCTTTTTAAATTTTCTTTTCCTCATTCCTTACTTCCTGGTTATTATACTGAGTTACCTTGATGAGCTGGAGTTTTACTGGCATTGGGCTTCTGTGTCCCTATCACAGCCTTGGTGACAAGGACGTGTCAGCATCATTGAAATCTGTCAGGTTCACCCCTTGCTGCCTCGGGAAGGTTGCAGGCACTTCTTGTGCTTCTGATACGGATGGAAGTGATAGTTAGCCCTGCAGGATAGGGGTGGACATTGAAGACAGCCCAACATGTGATAAGAAGTTAGCAGAGGCGAAATTTATTTGATTTTTTGTTTTGCAGAAGCAGAACCATTCCCATGAGGAAAGCTGTGACCCTCCTACAGTCGGCATGTGCTTGGTAGACAAAATCTGTAGTTTTGGACAAGGTAGGAAAAAATGAAGTGGAGAAGGAACTAAATAGTGGGAGGAAGGCGGAGTGAGCTAAGTCACCTCCGCAGTCCTTAGGGCAGGTCCAGGCCCTGCTGCACTCCATGGTGTGCTGATTTCGCACCAGGGACAGGTCTGTCCCTTTCAGACCTGGTCTGAAGGCAGCTCTGTGTTTTCTTCCATGGTGCCAGGATGACGACTATGAACTTCATGTTTTATTTTATTTTAGTATTAAGCAGCCAGCTAGATCCCTGATAAAAATCACGGGGCTGATTCACACTGTTTCTGACTGAATTGCAGTGGCACAGAAAGCTGGTGTAAAGTAAGGGTGAATCAGGTCCTTGGCGTGTGTCAGAGCTGTTAGTTCTTTCCTTCCCTCGGGGTCTCGCCTGCCATGATAAGGAATGATGTCATGCTCATTGCAGACATGATCGGAATGACAAAACTCCCAGAGTGCTAAATTTATGCCTCCTAACCCATTCTTGGCCAGTCCATCTCCTGGTCTCGGTAAACAACATTGGGAGGGCTGGGGAGAAATAAACACCGGGGCCAACTACTCCAGCTGCAGCTGCTGGGTTTGAGTGCCTCCGCTTTTGGGTGCCCGTCTGGAGAAGTGCGTTCATGGCCTGTCTCCGAAGAGCTGAGCCTGCAGCTGAGGCTCCTCTTAACTGCGGATGTCTGGCGTTTCTAAAAATGGTTGGTATTGACCTAAGCTTTTAAATGCCTCCCTCCGCAGCAGCCAAATAGAATAACAATAATGCTGTGATTTGCTAACTCAGAGCAGCATGTTGTCACAAGCTGTACTTTATCACTGGTGCTAGCAGGCTACATAACTCAGCTGGAAGTTTCCTTATTACCATACGCTTTGTGGGCAGTTAAGCCATCTTCAGATGCCCTGTTCATCCCATCCCTGTGCGAGGCACCTGTGATTTAATGTGCATGAGAGGTAGCTCCTAAGAGCAGGATTTGTATAGTTTGGGTGGCTGAAATTGGTCGGATCACTTGCCATCTGCCTAAGGAGTGGTATTTAAACACTAAGGGCTCTGTGGAATAAATTTCTCTGGTTTTGTAGGGTGCCTTGAACTGCCCAACACCCTGGTGGTCTGACTTTGTGCAGGATAGAGCTGGCTGAAAGTTTGAAGATGTCTGTAAGAATTTTAAATTCAAAAATAAACAAAATTCAAGGGTTTTTGCATTGAGAAAGCACTTGTTAGAAGCAGTGAAGTGGGTTGATTCATTTCTCCCACCACTTTTTGAATGTTGATGTTTTAATATTTGAAAACGATGGCTTTGAATTTCTGCATCCCGCTCTTCTTGCACACCCACGCTCCTCACAGGCTTCCCTGCAAGCTTCAGTTTTAATTTTTGTGCCTTTGTGGACAGGAGTGGGGTCGTGCTTTTGAGGTACATGCTTCGTTATTGCTTTGTGTACTATCCTGTTAACTTCAGCATGGTATCAAGCTTATCATTGCTTGATCCTTCATGCATCTCAAATGCAACACTAACTGCCAGGCTGCCTGTGTTGCCTGACCTTCTTTTCATTTCTATACAATGTCCATATGATCTGTCACAGCTTTGAAAATTCAACTGCAGGGTAGAGATTTCTTTGCCAGAATTGATCCTTCTCTTTTCCTCAGAAACCGTCAGATAAAGGAATACTTGTGACAAATAACCATGAGAAAGATCACCACATTAGAAATCTTTTTGCTTTGTGCTGGCTGGCTGCGTGTAATTTGGATGGGTCCTCAGTTACTTGTCTTTCACCTTTGGGGTAATTATTTGCTTGCTAGTGATGAAGATTCTTGATCCTATTTTGACCTGCAGAACTTGTGCTAAGGAAAGATTTGCCTTCAGGCTTCGTTTCACAAAAGGCTGATATTCCTTTTTTTCACCACCATATTATATTAGTCGGAGAAGCTGTACAAGATGAGAAGCTCATTACAGCTTTAGGGTCATCACTGAACGACTTTATCCAATGGCCTTCAAGCACTTCCACAAGGGCTTTCATATCATCCCCATTATGATAATCTTGTATACATTGTTTTAATTTTTATATTCTTTTCATCTAGCTACCGAGGGAAGAGTGTTTTACAGTTATTAATGCATTTAGCCTTGAAGCTTGGGAGTTAGAGAAAACTTCATTATGCCCAGGGCAGGGGTGGGTGAATTGAGGAGCAGAGAAAGGAAAGGGTTTGCTAATGGTCCTGGAGCCTAACACACACCTCACTTGCTCCCTGTGTGACTCAGTGATGAGTAAATTCAGGGCTAATATGGCTCCAAGCAGATCTTTTGTATGGTGTTTTGCTGTGTTATAATATCGTTACCGTTCCTTCAGCTAAGGTGGAGTTGTGCTGTGCCTCTTGGCTAGAAGAGGTTGAGTTTTTTTCAACTTGGAGTTGAAAACAACTCCAACAATTCAGAGTTCTCTAACAACAATGAAAATATATCTAATACTTAAGAGGAATAAACATGGGGTACTTAAATGGTTCGAACTGAACTTCAGAAGAGCTGTAATTCAGGCACCACGTGCTCCCGTGCCCTCCCCTGCTGGGCCCTGTTTTCCTGTTGCACTGCGTCATGCTGCGGTCACCCAGCTCGGCTGGATCCTGGAGGTTGGGGCTGGGGTTGGGAATCTGGGCAGGTGGAAAAGGGAGCGAGCATGAGACCTGCTCACTGCATCCTGCTGAGGATCCTTTCACTGACAGCAGGCCCTTTTTGTGCGAAACATCGCTCGCTTAAAGCTGCTTTTCAGCGGAAACTTTTCACCAGCTCTACACTTGCTCTCATTTGCAGTTTCTTCTAACGTCTTACCCCTTGGGTATCTGTGCAGCAAAAACTCCCTCCTAATTCAGAGGTGGCTGCTAACAACATGTGTTAACCAAGCAGTTCTGTTTGTAGGCAGAGCTGCAGCATCCGAACAAAAGTGCCTCGAGTGTGACCAATAACTGTCTGTGGTGGCTCTGACTGCAGCAGGGTAGGACATTTAAAATTCAGCCCATGCGCCTTCCGTTCCAGAGAGTTTTGTGGTTTGCACAAGAGCGGTTATTGATAGTTTACCCAAATGTTTTTTGACAGCCCCTTTCACACGTTCCTGCTAGGTGGTACGGCGCACAGGGCTGCTTTTTATCACTGTTGGTTGGATGTTACCCAAGGCAGCCGTTCTGCCCTTGTTCATCACAAAATGATCCATAAAGCAAATTGGGATATCTAAATGCACCAGGCTGTTCACAGATCCCACAGCAATTATTTCGGAGTGTTGGATGTAGAAATGCTTGCCAGAGGTGGAAAGCAAGTTGCAAACCATATGAAATCCGCTCCCTGCGAGCAGTGGCTGGTCTCAGTCCACTCTCCCTTGCCCAGGGGGAAGGATGGGCTTGGCAAACCACCCTGGCACTAACCAGACGGCCTATTTGGAGCTGAAATACTAAGTGCAGCCCATCACGGATGGTCTGTGTTGGAAGTTAGACTAAAGGATAAAACTGTCCTTTTTCAGCTTCACCATTTACTTATTCTTCAGCCTTTATCATCTGACATGAGGGCTGCTGTGCCGAGCCCCCTGTGGCCACTTGTTGACACCCAGGGGTGGAGAAGTGCTGAAGCCCTCGTTGATGTGAAGGCAGACTTACCTCTTTCCTCCTCGCTAACATTAATTTGTTTTCCCACGATCTTTCTCTCCTGGCCTTCCAGTTGAATTCAGCGAGGAGTTGAGGGAGAGAAGGGAGCTCTGGCTCACATGTGAGTCATGGGCTCCCCAGGCTGGAGAGATGATAAGATACTGAATGAGTTAGGGGGAATTTTGCCTGATAAAAAGACATAGAGCCACAGGAAAGTGCCTACATCTATCAGTACATGCCCAGCTTGCACAGGAGTAAACCAGAGGAGTCGCACATGGTGAGCTGGATGGCTGGTGCTGTGCACTGAGAGCCAGGCATGTGGAAACCTCTGCTTCCAACCAAAAATGTCTGTTTGTCCTTGCCAATAAAAATAACAACAGAACGTATTAAAGACCGGATCTGGAAGGTATCAATCCATGGTTTTATTTCTGACCTGAGGCAGTTGTGTATATATGTGTACATATATACATACATATATATATATATATATATAATAGAGAGAGAGATCATGTGTGGGTGTACAGAAAAACATCTATACCTTACTTCCAAAGTCAATTCTGTTCTCTGAAATGCTTGTAAGTGGTTCTGACCTTTGCTAATTAACATTGCACTTGCAGGTAAATGTTCGTATACATAAAGCACACTTCCAAATCCGCTGATTTTTGCCTTAGAAAAGTAGCACCTGCCGAATTATTCACTTCTGAACCAAGAGGGTGACCAGAGGAGCTAAGGGACTGTGTGGCAGGGAAGGTTACTGGTTCAGTTGCGGTGGGCTCTGCCTGCAGCACGGCCACAGCGTTTGTTCCCCAGGGGCCTCACAAGCAATGCTAAGGGCTCTGGACACCCTGGGTGCAGCAGAAGGAAAGTGAGAGGTCACTTTTGGTGGAGAGCAGGGGCATCACAGGTGTTTCTATTTTACAGCAGTGCTTCATGAGGAAATGTGATGAAGAAACTGTATTTCTCATATTTCAACCTCTGTTTAGTTCACTGAATATTTCTGAAATGCATTGCTGATTTTCCTCATCTTCTCTTTTGCCTTTCCTGCACCTCTCTGGCCCCACGTCTCTCTTATTTTTAATTTTTCCTAAGATTCCCCTGTCACCAACCTACGATTCATGACTTGGCTCTCTAGCTGACATCTTCCTCTTTTCTTCTTATGTAGAGGAATCGG
This sequence comes from Anas acuta, assembly GCF_963932015.1. Taxonomy (NCBI): domain Eukaryota; kingdom Metazoa; phylum Chordata; class Aves; order Anseriformes; family Anatidae; genus Anas; species Anas acuta. The sequence goes on from NC_088990.1 coordinate 4,499,344, forward strand.
CCCAGTGGCCAGCCAGCTTTCTGCAGGCCATGGCCAAGGACTTCTTGTTCCACATGGGACCTCCAGATCAGTCTGGAAACAGGGGATTAGGACCCTGTGAACACCTAAGCAGATGGATGTCGTTGCCTCTAACACATGGTCAGATGTGTATTTATAGTACGTGTCTCTGGGTGGATGCATATTTTTGTGCATGTGTTGTGTGTAGAGATGGTTATTTGATGACTGCCCTGCTGTTGACCACTCTGAACATCTCCTCTGTTCCTGTGCCTGATGCATGTGTACATGTGTGCACGGAGGATACCCCCCCCCGTCTTTGTGTCTGTGTACAATGGGATAGCTGGCTGAAATTTGGACCTTTGCTTTCATGTGAAGCATTATCAGATCATTCTTTTGCTGAACTGGTTGATCTGATTAGAGGTGGCTTAAAAAAAGGAACAGGTGGCAGACATAAATACACAGCTGTGCATTATTGCTGATTTTATTGCTATTTTATAATGTTGTCCATCATTATTTTACAACAATTTTCTCTATTCGTGACATTGCTGTAAATCTCACTGTGAAATGGCCCTAATATGCAATGAATACCATTAGGCAAAATGGAGAAACTTGGGGAATCACTCTTTTGTGATGAAGAGAGAGACACGGGGAGAGATGCAGCTAGAGGAACAGAGGAAAGCCATGGGGAAAGAATTAAGGGACTGAAAGGCTTGTTATGTAACAAGGGTAATTCTCTGCGTGTGATGCCATAAAAGCATCTCAGGAGAAAGCAATAGCTCGTTTGACCCACTAGATGGAGATGGAAAGAAGCATTTTCTACGTGATGACATTCCCGGTAGCTGCCTGCTATGCTCTCTGCTTCCTTATTGAATGGCTTTTACTTACAGTATCTTAAGCCTATCCTTAAAGCAATTACAAGATTTCTCCAGAGTAACATTTGGCATGTGTAGGCTATATCTAGGCTTTTAGCACTGGCTAATTTGCCTGGCCTGATTATTATTTTTTTCTATAAGTTCCCATTTATATTCATGGTCAGTATCTATTGTAGTTACAGGCTTTCCCATACAAAAGGCACCTCATTCTTTTCTTAATTTTACTGCAAATTAATACAGCTTCTTGTATGTCAGCAGGATGAGGCTGGAGAATTGGAAATACTTTTCCCTCTGAAAATCAATACCTCGGTACCTCTTTCCATCATGAACTTCGCTCACTTCTTCAGTACCTGGAGAGCCTTTTGGGGTCAGGTCCTCTGGCTGGGGCTGACTGAACTACACAGTTCCCAACACGTTGAGAAGTTCAGCACCAGCACACACTCCAAGCCCAAAGCACTGCTCAGGAGGTGAAACGAGCGCTGGGCTGGCGTACCGTGCCCTTCTGCTTGCAGGAAGCCGTGCTCCTGCCCTGTACCTGCTCTCTGGCTTGTAAAGGCTGTGATGGCTGGGCACAGACAGCGTGTCTGAACACGGCCACGAGTACTCTACAGAGGTATAAGAGGGAGCACGCTGCCCCACAGGGCCACACTTCAGCTGCTCAGGGTGTGTATCTCCTCGCACTGTTTGCACTTGAAACACTTGCTCCGGTCTCTTGCAACCCCCAAAGGACTGGCAGCTGCAGAGCAACACTTTTTCATTCTTTGCCTTTCTTTCTTCTCTTGCTTGTCACTCACTGCACGGGGCAGGGATGTTCCTACAGATTTCTGCACTGCTCAGAAGCCATCCCTTTGGAAATGTGGGCTCCAGAGCTCACCATGCGGTGCGTCTGCAGCTCTAGGGCCTTGTGGGACAGTACTTAAGACATTTGTTCAGCTGTTTGTTCAGTATTGTTGTCACATATCTTCGAAGGAGCGAGATCAGAAACCACTTCAGCAAACTTCTCTCTCTACAACTAACTTCGTGAATCACTTTCCAGCCTGCCAAACGTCAGCAATGTGAATGGGAGCTGTAAGGCTCGGGGCTGCTCTTGCAGAGGAGCTTTCCCACACAGAAGCTTTGGCTTCCACACAAGCCTATGGGTGATTTTTAGCAGGTGGTGATATACTGGATGTCAGAGCAAATGCTCTAATGGGCTGCTCTAGGGCTGAGCTGTGTAGGCTGCACAAAGGAGTGAAGTAAGGAAGTGCAAGCATCAGCCTCCCAACTAAATTGTGGCCACGATTTAGCAAAGGTGGGGAATTTGTCCTGCCCATGAGCAGGAAATCTCCATTAGAAGAGGAATGGGAATGGGAATGGGGCTTGATTAGGTGGAATTTCCTGTGGGCTGCAGCACTGCCGAGCTGCAGTTAGTGCAGCTCCCCCTCCCCAGTGCCTGGCTCTTAGCGTGGCTTCGCAGTGTTGTCCCATAGACCACGGCTCTGGGCAGCTGCCCTGGCTGCTTGTCCCCAAAACTGCCTCCGGAGCCTTTCTGCAGTTAGCAATCTGTTTTAATCCCTCAGGAGATTATTTATCCTCAGAGCAGAGCTCTTGCAGCTGAGACTGTGCCTGGCCTCCATTTCAGAGCTGCCCGAGTGCTTGCTGTAACAGCTGCCTTGGTGGAGGTGAATTTTCAGCTCTGCCAGAAGAGGCTTGCAAGGAAGTTTGTGTTATACTTAGTCATGCTGCTTGGTTCCAGCCGCTGTTATTTGTCCCACAAGACCACAAATGCAAAAATCACTTACAAACGTGTAAAAGCCCCCAAACCACTGAGCACCAGACAGAAACGCTCTTTTACAAGCCACTGATTGCTCCAAGGGTCCCCCTGGCATTGAAAGCCCTCCATTTGTTGGCCTTCTGTAACCAAATACACAAACTGTGTCTCTCAGGTGGCAGCGGGAGTTTGTTTCCAAATCTAAGTGCTGTCGCCAAGAGTGTGTTAGAGCAATAGAAAATAAGTATTTGCTTAAAGAGGGATTACACTTTCCAACTCAGAAATGTGTAAGATTTTTCAAACCGATTGCAACTCGCTTTCTCTGGAGAGGACAAGTGTTGTGTGGCTGTGAGCTGGACTGGTAGGAAATTGGAGTATGGGTTGTTTGATGATGTTTGAGGGATGTTTTTAGAAAACCCACAGATAGATAGCAAGTAGGTCACTGCAAGGGCTGGTCAGGGCTCCCCGGCTCTGCAACATCCCAGTTCCCTGCTGGGAACCCAAAACTGCCCGGTGTGGCCGTCACGCCACCCCAGGGATCTTTCAGAGCATCTCTGAGGCACACGGCTGCACAGGTGGGTGAAAACAAGCAGTGCTCTTTTCCTGGTGCCTGTGCCTGCCCTGAGATGTCATCCCTGGCTTCTGTGGAAGGTGTAGGTGCTTATACCAACAGGAATTGTGTCTGTGTTATAGGCACGGGGCTGCAAAAGGTGGATTGCTCAGCTCATTTTATATATACGAAAGGCCATAGCTTGGGTATGAACTTAATCTTTCTGTTAGTTAGTGGTCCAAATTCCCATTGACTAGTATTTTATGCCTTTTATTTCTGTAATACAAATGAGTGGGTGCTGAGAGTGTTCCTGCCCCCGCAGTTAAGCTGTGTTCCTTGTTCCCAGCTCAAAAAAGCAGGGAGCACGCGATCCTACAAGACTGGAATGAGGAGTTCCTGAGTGACAAGAGCAGAGCCCAACGTCTCTCCTGTGGTTAAACGAGTGGTAGGACTCTAATGGGAAGAGTTTGTGACGGCAGGTATTGTGTGCAGGAAGAATTGTGAGGGTGGAAAATGTTGTGTGAGATCGTGGAGGGCAGGGAATGATCCCTTGTGGGTGATGCAGCAGGAAGGGAGCCGTACTGTGAGCGCCCCTCTGCGTGGTGCTGGCCTGAAGGAGATCTCGAGCAGCAAAGCTTCCATCTGCTCTACTAAAGGAAAAGCATTAGAAAGGGGAACCTGCGGGCCAGTCTGTTTGACCTCCAGAAGTGGCACAAAGACCCCGTGGTTTGTTCCCCTCTGTGCTGTGACAGCTATCTGAGCTGGGGGCACACGACCCTGGCCACCTTTGACGTCCCCGGCTGCGACAGAGGCAGAGGTAAGGTGTTTATCGAAGGATCTGCCTTTTGCGTGTTGTACACCCATGTATCTATTTCAGGCTAGAGCGGCTTCATTTAAACTGCCTGTAAAGATTAAATTATATTATTCTCTTAACATGACAAGAGGGTGACAGGCTCCGGTTTCCCTGCACAATGGCACACAGCGAAGCGGAACTCGGAACATGTACCTGCTCCCTCCCAGGGAGGAGCGTATCAATCGAAGAGCTGTGTAACACGTTAGAAGGATGGGGAAGCGTGGATTAATTTCGACAGGCTGATGTAAAACACGAACATCCCCTTCTCGAGCTAAATTGCAAAGGGGGGTTCTGGGCCTGTCAGGTGTCACGGCGCAGGCAGAGCAGGGGGGACTCCATGGCACCAAGGGGGACAGAGGGCCAGCAGAGGACCAGCTTTAGGGTTTTTCAGCTTCGTTTTGTTGTCAGCTTCTGACCTTATGGAAAATTAATGCAACTTTGCATGGATGGATTCAAATAATCCATTCTGTTTTCCAGATGGGAGCAAGAATAGGCCCTTGCTTGGGCACTAGCTGAGGGAATTAAAAGAAATTCGCTTTCCGGATTTTCTTCTTGCCCTTTGGCAGATCTGCATGGGTAAACTTAGATTTTGGTGGGAGTTGGGAACTGAAGATCTCTGGGCCTCTTTTTCTTGTTTGCAAAGCAGCATTTCCCTGCCCTATGGAGGTGTGGTGAGAATTTGTGTGTTAAAGATTGTGAGATGCCCAGATCTGGGGGTAAAGAAAAGCCAGACTGCTTTACAGTGGGGGTTAGACAAGGTGAGCCAGGCAGGCGTGATTAAAAGATGGTTAGATGGACATTCAGTGGCTGGTGCTGCAAATGGCAAAGCTCAGGTAGAAGTACGTGTTTGGCTTGCACATTGTGTGTTCTTCTCAGTTTTGGCAGGACCCACAGGAACTAGAAACCCCTCAAGCTTTTCTCTAATAATATGGTAAAGTGTCTACTGTGCCAGTTTTCACATGTGCTGCAGAAATATTTATTGCGGTAGGAAGGAACCGTGAGGTTGTGCTGATGGCTTAATCTCCTGGAGCATCCGTGCAGCAGGAAGATCAGGTTAGCTCTCACTCAGCTCTGACAGCAAATCCTGCAGGTTCTCGTGGCTAATATCAGAGCTCATAATATCACAGGCCTTCTTCTATCCTCTGCTGCTGACTGCTTACAGTTCTGTATGTTATGGGAACCCTGATGGCTGGCTCGTACACGGTGACTGATGCTGAGAAACTCACCAGATGTGTGTTTGATTTGCTCTCAGGAGGAGGGGGGATTCGTCAGGAGGGAAGATGACATTGCTGCTTCTTTCACACCCAGCTTTAAATACGTTCTTGGGAACACCAGACCTTTGTAAGCTTTCTCCCAGGTGAACACATCAAGGTCTGACTGTTCTGCACAATAACCATAAACCTCCAGAGCCTGGAGCATGAAGCATTTAGGAATAATGAGACCTCTTCTTGTATTTCCTTACACGGGGTCACATCGTGACATCGGGGGAATTCGGCTTCAGAGCTGGCATCCCAAGGCTGCGCAGCGACTACTGGCTTGACTAAGTAGCTACCAGCAGTACCCAGGAAAGGCAGTTTGTTTCGGAAGGGTGAATTCCTGGGTGCTCAAATCACACACACAACTGCTTACACAAAGCATTAGTTATGCGTAGTTCGCTAACAAGATTTATGTGTGTGCTGTGCTGGAGGCAGGGAGGCTGAGCAACAACCACTCGTCTCCGACAATGGCGACTCGTGCTGTAGGTTAGGCACTGGCAATTTGTCACAAAGGCTTGACAAGTTTAACAATGCATCAGGTAGATTTACTCTCACTTTGAGCTTAATGTTCCTCATTCTCTTATGTTCTAGAAATGATCGTTCGGCGAGGTCCGGAGGCTGGGAAGCCGGCTTAGAGGTGTAATGGGACTCACTCGTGGCTATCGTCGAATCTAAAATTGTTCCTTTGAATATTGTCTGCAGCCTTTAAGAGGCAGACTGTGAGACGTTAATGCCACCAAAGGGTTTTTCTTGGTAGAGAAAAATCTTCCTCTTGATATTCAGCAGTTTCTTTATGGGGTTGTTTGGTCTCTAGACATGAGAAAATCCTGGCAATTTTGATCATTTGAAGAGAATGAGTAATGCGTAGCGCCTAGTTACAGTGTGTCGCTCTTCAAATCCCTGATTATGCTTTATTTTCTATTATGTTGAATGGAGTGATTCTATTATGGACTATCATTTTCTCTTTTTACTGTGGTTTATTTCAAGGATTCCTGCTGGAGCCCTATCTACAGAACATTTCTAGATTACAATTGACTATCTAAGACTGTTTCAGGAATACTTAATGGGCCAACTCAAATTAGCCAATCTGAAGAAGTGAATTTTGGCCTTGAGAGCTATCTGAACGCATGCCATTCTGCAAGCAAAGGGAAAAGGCTGCCTGCTGTCAGGATTTCAGTAGGTGTCAGTGTGGATTTTAAGCTGGATGCTCAGCCTGCGTATTAAGGTTCTTTTCTCCGTGACTTATCGCAGTCCTGTGCTCGGTTATCAGCCCCTGGTTCAATTTGACCTCCTCCTTCTGCACTCTGCCGGGAGATTGCCGGTGATAGGTGGGCACTAACTTAGAGAACAGACCCAGGACAAGAAAAGGGTCTTAAGCCTCTACAAATCCATGACCCAAATATCCTGCCTGTGTAGCTGGGGGCTGTAACAGCATCAAACATCTGGCCCAGGCACACGGGGAGATACTGCACAGCCATCCCGGTGCAGCCCTCGGTGTCCTTATCTGGCAGGAAAGGCCAGGCCGGCTTGGGGAGATCAAAAGAGCTCCTCTCATCCAGCCCATCAGCACTTGGGCTGGCTCTGATTGCTGCTGAGAGCATGTCAAAGGTAAACACGAGAACAAATAGGCAAATAATGACCGAGAAGAAAGGTGGGCTGCCAGTGGGTGGCCGGCTGATCTTCAGAGCGTGATATCCAGGACCAGCCTTCACAGGGAGTGTTGTGACAGATGAGAGCAAACGCTGAGCAAGGCAGAAGGCAGCGAGGGGTCTGTTTATGGCAGGAGAGATAGGGCACAGCTGGTGGTGACGCCAGGGGATGAGATGGGGTGACCTAGAAGGTGCCGTGAGCTCCTGAGCTGGTCCTGTGGAGGGAAACAGAGGTGGGAGCTTAAAGCAGAGTAGGGAAGTGATGGCGACTTCTTTGAAACTCTCAGCAAAATGAAGTGTGATTGCTACTTCTTTCCAGATTTTGGGCAACGTTTCAGCACATTTCTCATTTGTTTGGCTTATCTGGCTCCAATTACTACGTTTCCAAAACTTCTGTGCTACATACGGTTAGGGAGTTTGGGGTTTATCGAAGGGGCTGGACTCCTGAGCACATGCTTCAAGCTACAGAATTATCTACTTTATTATATTCTTCCTCTGTAGCTTAAGGAAATTATAATAATGAAAAAAGCAAAATTATAGGCTGGAGGGATATCTTCCCCCCAAGTCTTTTTTTTTTTTTTTTTTTTTGCTAGTTATTAAATCTTGCAAAGGTTTTAATTTCATAAACTGAGATGGATACAGAAGTACTGACCCAATAAGCTGTCTTTCGTGAACATTATTAAAATATCAAGGAATAATTTAATTTTCCCTCTGCATGGTTTTAGTTTTTCTTTCTTTAGCCTGGCCAGGACTCTTTATATTAAGTCTCTTACGGAACAGCTTGTGTTGGGCTAGGGGGGGGCCAGCAGGGTCTGCACAAACCTCTGCAGCTCCACCTTACGGCTCTGCCCCATGAGAGGGCATCTGAACAGCAGCCTTGGGACGTTTCCCTCTCCTCACTGCTGGCCCGAGCTGCTCTGCATTTGTAGGCTGATGCCTTTTGCTCCAGAGATGGTGGATTTAGGTTCGGTTTTGGCACTGCTTCCCCTTTTTGGTATGGCTTACACTGCGTCTGAAGCGTGAGATTGTTTGTTTGTTTATGTGCTCGGTTGAATGAAGATGGAGTGAAGTGCATGCTGATGGGATTTCCTGGTAGAGGATCCAAGTCAGAATTTTGTGGTGCTAAGCAGGGGGCAGTTAGAAAAAATAATAAAAATAAAAAAAGAAAGTTAGCCCTTATTTGATAGCAGCCCACAGACCAATGTGAGTGCCCCTCTTACTATCAAAATATTCCAGTGCATTCCCCTGGTCGTGCTTTTGTTGGGAAGCAGCACTTCACAGAGCCTCGCTATGTGTACCTGTAAAATCTCTTCTGTTTGATGTTGGGACTTTTCTGAAGATGTGTTTTTTCCAACACGAGCCTGAGTCAGTAACAGACAGCTCAGAGGAAAGGGTGGGCTCCAGGAACAAATACAGCTTTCGTCTCCTCTCTTTGAGGGCTTGGGATCACAAAAAGAAATGTAACCTGGCTGGTCGGCGTGTTTCTGTTCTGTGTTCAAAAGTCTGATGCGGAGGAGACCAAGAGCTGGTAATCAGTACTGAGTTAATTCCTGCCTTCATTGTGGCTGCCTTGCGAACTTCAAAGAAGAAAAGCTACTCTCTTTACACCTACAAGCATAATTTCCAGTGCTGAAGCAGGGTAATTTTCACATGCAAATTCAAGAGGCGAGCCTGCCTTATCTGAGCAGGTGGACACGCTGTTTAATGGGACAATGGCACCGCGCCTTTACTTCCCAGGCGGAGAGCAAGGCAGCAGAAATAAAAGGCTTTCTTTTGCTGTTGTTTTAGAGGAAAAGATGGGTACCTTTACAAAAGGGGAAAATGCCACCCTGTGCTTTGTTTTTATGCTTTGAATTGAGTTGAATGCTGGAAAAAATAGAATTGAGTTTACCATCTAGAGCTTTATTTTACATTTCTCATAAGCTGTTGGAGGCATAATGAAGAATTCAAAGACTTGGCAAAAGAATGGGTCAGCTTTACAATTCCCCTTGTTCTCAGGCATTTGAAATACACAGATTTGTGGACATTAATCCCAACATTATTAATGTGGTGGGAAAAGGGGGGAGCAAACCTATAGTATTTACAGTTCTCACTGTTTCCTTTTTTCATATTCTCATCAGGACAGTAACTTCTTCCATTTGTTGTTTCAAAAGCTGCCTCCTTAACATATCATAGGATGGCTCAGGTCGGAAGGGACCTTAAAGCCCATCTGCTTCCAACCCCTACCACGGGCAGGGATGCCACCCCTGGATCAGGTTGCTCAGGACCCCATCCAGCCTTGGTATTGAACACTGTCAGCTTTGAATATTGTTTGTGTGTTTGTTTGTTGTTGTTGATTTTTTTTTTTCTTTCTTAAGTTTGTCATCAACTGTAACGGAAGAATTATTTAGAGGAATGTTATTTAAAGCAGAGAGGAGTGAGTGCCAGGGTGATAGCTGCCAGGGTGATTTAGGACGGTGACTTTGCAAGTCTAGGTACCCCTATTAAGTCATCTCAGAAACCACCTGAGAGTTTGAGGTGCTCCACCTCTGAGGAACCTTTAGTGAAAGAAACCTTGAAGAAGGGAGGCTGCCAGAATTACCAAGGAGCTGAAGAGATAATGATGCCTGTGCTCCAAATCTCCCCCCCCTTCCTGAAGCAGCCTCTTGGAGTGTTTGCAGTCTGGGTCTGAAAGGTTTGCTTGACACCATTTACAGATCAGCCCAGATGCCTTGCTGATGTGAGTGACCTCTAGGGAACCTTCTGATGGACCCGATAGGCTACGTAACCTTTGGGTGGGTAAAAGAGAGTTCTGGGGAGGGGATGGCTTCTCCAGGTTAGTAATGCTATCACACATACTTCTGTCACCTTGCTATTGTTTCAGTGGGCCAGCAGCACAGAAACTGTTTGATGCCTGGCTGGGGACGGCAATGCCATATCCATAAAAGCACTGCATGGCACCTGGGTGGTCCACGGTCAAGTGAGGCTCTGTGGCTTTTGGTGGACCTGTGTGGTCCAGGAAGAAGCCTGATGAACTAGAAGGCATCTGATTTCCATGTGGGGAATGGTGAGCAGATGTCATGCTTAGGTACCAAGCGTGAGGGAGGTGCATCTTGTCTGCAGGCAGACCAGGATCTTCCCTGCGAGCACACGCTAACCCCTGTCCTAGCACAGTTTTCAGGGAGCTATTCTTTTTCTCCTTAAATTGCAAATTGTGTTCATGCTTGTGTTTCTGATGAGCATTAAGTCACCTCTAGATGTCAGAGAATCTCAGAAAGGCCATTTAATGCAAAGCCCATTTGAAAAACCCTGCTTCCATTGTGATCAGGAACAAAACTCCCATTGATTTCTTGTAGGCTGAGTTTTGTCTCAAGTCACCGGACGGTGTGGTTGAGTCTCATTGATTTGTGGACTGAAAGTTGAGGCTCTACAAAGGCAGTGGTCTGTCCCGTATTTTGCTGTGCTGAAAATATCACAAAGACATCATTTTGTGAAATATGTTATGCTCATTGTCTCTTGAGGTCATGTGAGCAAAAATGAATACTTGTGAGTAAACAACAAAATTAAAATTAAATAATGCTTTGGGGGATTTATTTTAGGATTTAGAATAAAATACAAGGGGGTTATTGTACATTCTGTCTCAGCAAGAGGAGACCAATTTTTCTTATGGTCACCTAAAGAGGATACAACAAAGATAAAAGGGTGTAATTAAGAGAAGGTTGAACTTAGGCTGAACTCTTCGCCAGATTCATTCCCAAGGGATGTGGTGGATGCCTCACTGCCTGAGTCACTTATAATAGCGCCAGGCTGAACTTCTGTGCGCTAAAAAAATGTTCAGTGGTGAAGAGCAACATTGCTTTTCCTCCAAAGGACAGATTCTGTAACCTCACGGTCTTTTTTTGTCCTCATTTCTGAGAACGCCTGGCCTGGTTTGCCAACCGCCTTATCAGAGAACAGCCTTGTCCTGCCAGTCAGGTCTTCCAAATCAGTAGGACAGGGATGTATGTCTGTACTATCAGCTCTTGCTAGGTTTTAGATCTATTTTTTCCATCTACATGGAAAAAATTCTTCCTGAAATCTGCTTAAAGTCTGGCTTCCACAGCCAAGCAAACTTGTTTGGCAGTGAATTTAGGATGAAAACTGATTGCTTTTGACAGAGACTAACAATAGTAAAGAAGACCTGTGGTTGTGGAAGATACGTAGATACGTACCTCATAAATTGAGACTAATAATAATGTTTAAGAGCTTGGACTGAGCGCTCACCGGCTGATCGGAGAACAAACCACAAGCGTGGTGTGCAGTAACCAGAACAGCCGAATGTCAGGAGTAAACAACGTGTTCATACAGCACAGAAGCTGCAAACTGGGAAAACAAGGGAGGAATGTTTCCCCATCAAGGTTGATAACCACCAAAACACGGGCTCATCCTCATACAAGGTAACTGCTGCCACGTGCCAGTGGAGAAGACCTCCCTCAGTCAGCTGGGCTGTGGGCTCCACCAGGTTAAACACTAGAAATCTGTGAAAAAATAAGTGAGAAAGGAAATCTCTCCCTCAAAAACAGAGGAGATGACTACAGGATATTCGTTTTCAGGTCAAGTCTGTCTAAAATCTGTCCAGCCATCAGGATGAATCACGTCAAGTTGTTTTGAAAGTGCCTGAACCCAACCCAGAATTATCCTGACAATCCTAATCGAGCCTACAGGCCTTTATTGTGGTTATCGTCTACGTGGCTTCTAGTGATCATCTGTTGTACTTGGTAGCAATATAACTTCATCACTGTCACAGGGCCTTTGAAATTAAGGGATTTTTACCAGATTGATTAATGAGTATGATCTTTTATCTCAGCTGGGTGCTCCAAAAATCCCAGCCAACGCACAGATACTTGTTTTAATTGCCGTCTTTGTTGCAATGCCTATATTCTAGCTGAAGGCATTCTGAGCTTCAATCGTGTGTATGAAATACCTTGCCTGGGCTGTCCCCCCTCTATTTTAATTTTTCCTTAACCTCACTAAATTTTGCTGAAAGAGATAATTCGTCAGCCTCCCATGCCTGTGAGGGAAGACTCTGGTATCAGCAGAGCAATGCTGAGGAAGAAACCAGAGGCAGAGAGACTTGGGGAGAAAAAGGAGAACCGATCCGTGGGTTTCTTTGAGCAAGGAGCCAGGCTTTGGCAGCAGTTGGCCTTGGATGGACTGGCACGCTGTCTTTCTCAGGAGTTCAAGAAAGGTAATTTATCCCAGTGGGGCTTTTGGATATTTGCTTGCAATTACATTTGTTTTAGCGAAGTGAACAGAATTTGCTCTTTGGATTTTCATTTCCATGCCCAGAGTTTAGAGTTGCAGGTACCACCTGTTAACACTATGCAAACAAAATATAATTGACTCCCGCAGGAATCCCTCTGAAAGGCAGCACCTTGGGATTAAAGTTGCAGAGCCATCTATCTAAAATGATGTGGCAGATTTAATTAACGTGTCTAAAAATACACAGGCTGCAATCAAGCCTTTGCTTCTGCCCGTGTCTGTTCCCTGAAGGGGAATGCACGTAATTTTCAAAATCTTGGGTTCTGTCAGCCACCTGTGAGTTGAATTTATTGATGCATGAGATTATCATAAAATTAATTTGGACACTGCTGAATTATGAGGTTGAAAACAGGTTGAGAAGTGGTTTCTTACCTGGCTTAAGCAATATGCTGTCAATAATGTTCTTTCAAGCCCATATGTAGAGCATTACTAGACAGCTACAGTTACAAACTGTAAATGCATGGAGATTGGATGCACGTAGCCCCTTGTGGCAGAGGAAGATCTCTGCGGTGTGGGACTGGGAATGATTTGGAATGACTTGAATCGGAGCCGCAGATAACTACAGACATCAAACGTATTTCTCTGCTTGCCACTCAGGAGACAGCTTTTTGCTGCAGAGTCAGAAAATGGCACAGCACCGAAACAGCCGAGGCGCCTTCAGTCAATATGTCTACCTGTCTATCCATCGCTTGGGGTTTCAGGCTTTGTATCCACTTTTTAATTAAAATAACTTGTTTTTGTTAAGGTGGTAGTGGACAGCGATGAAATGCAATTTGCTCAGTCTGTAGTAAAGATTTTAAGGGAAAAAAAGGACAAATAGCACTTCTTAAAGTGCTAACATGGCCCACACAGAAGTTGCTCCCCGTGAGCCTTCTCGTGTTGGCATGCAGGGTTGGGTGGTTCTGTTCACAGAGATCCTTGTAGGCTTTAGGGTGCAACAGGGGGCCTGAAGTCAGATGTCCTGGGTCTGGCTTAATGAAGCCGTATTAGCAGCTTTACTTGCCAGCCAAGGTAGGAGGTTTCAGGTCAGGTTGTTCTTTGGTAGAGCTCCAGTGAGCTCAGGAAAACTGGCCTAAGTAAGCTCCCGAGCAGTAACACCCCTTGGAACGGAGCTAATACTTTTCACCCAGAAATGTCAGACCTTGTAGAAATACCTGCGTGGGAATGGGGTGGGGAAATGGAGTGCAACACCAGGCACTGATAGCCCTGGCCAGGCATCAAAAGCCACCCCTGACTTGCTGCACGTGGGGTTCTGTGTGATGGGATGCCCCTCTGCTGGGAAGGGCACGAGGGAATTCAGGTTTGGAACTTGTAACTGAGGCTCTCGGCAAAGCCAAGTAGGTATTGCTGTCTCTGTTGTGCTTCAGTCACGTTTCAAGGTCATCTTACAATCCAGAAGTCTATAAAAGCCCTTCTGAGAAGCCAAAAATTGGGGATCTGCTGGATTGTGATGCCTGTGACTCTTGGAAGAAGGGCTGTAGTGCACAGACCTCGTTTCAGCCAGGCTGCGATGCCTGCCTCAACTGCCCGCTGATTATCTGCCTTCATTAGCACAGCAGATGGTTGGTGGTGCCCTGGTAACTCGAGTGGCCTCCCCAGCCATTTTTATAACTACACTTCAGGGACTGGATGTAGGTGCCAAGGTGACTGTTCCAATTTTAAAGCCCAGCAAGATAAGATGATTGAGAAAGCTTTAAATAAAAGCTAACCTGTGGAAATCCCTTCACAAATCATCCGTTTGTGAACTTTTACTTCCTCTTGCATTGCTTTAATCTCCTCCATCAGACAGGCTAAAGAGAGTCCAAGGGTACAAGGAACTATTTTCATTCATACCACCAACCTCATCCACATTAACAGCCGGGGCTGTTTGTGAAGGCCTTCAGCTTGTGCGATACCATGTGGTGCTATTGGAGGGCTAAGAACTGGGCTTCTTTCAAAACAGTCAAAAACAATATAAAACGAAGATGAGAAAATGTACAATATTTCCTTCTGAGAAATAAAGGGGGTGGGGGGACAGGGAAGAGCTCTTGTGCAAGGCAAAATGCAGGCTCGTGCCTCTACCTTCAGGCTTCCTTGCAAAGGCCTGTATTAAATTTTATGATTATATTTTCCAAAGTACGTTTTTGTTCGTACCATGGTCAACAACTCGTGTTTTGTATTCCAGGTTGCAGTCGGCTTGCAGGGGTATTTGAGTGTGTCTGCGAGTCCGTGATCTGATCTACTGACGTCTGGTGGACTGCTCACGTGCTGGTACCAGGTCAGGGCTGTGCAGTCAGTACTGGGAGGCTTAGTGACTTTGCACAGTGTTAAATTGTGCATTATCTGTGTGTCCTGGCTCTTTTTCAAGACCTATAAATACTCTGGAAGCTGGCCTGGTTTCTTGCTCAGGACCGTGGCCACAGTGCGTGTACACATGTGCTTCACAGGGAACTCCTCGCTTGGTCCAGCGTGTACCAGTAGTTGGTCTGCTTTTCTAAAGTGATGGTGGAGAAATCACCATCAGAATGGTTTTATTATTTATTTATTTTTACTGATGAGCCATTGCATATCTCATCGGTATCCCCTGGGTGTCCTTCCCTCAGACCCAGTGCGGTGTAAGCAAGCTGAGCTGTTCAGTGCAGGACTGGGGATGTAAAGATGAGGGAAGTGACCAGGATTGTGACAACTCAAAGTTAGGAAGAGCTGGGAGCTGGAACAGCAGAGCAGGCGCAGAGCTGTGGGCTGGCTGGGCAGTGATCCAGTGTCTGTCCGTTCGTCCGTCTGTCTGTCTGCAGCAGCCTGAGGTGCTGGGCAGTGCCCTGGGTCTACCACCAGCCCCACTGAATAGGTTCTCAAAACTGTTTTTATAGCAGACGCTGAAGAAGGCTTTTGGACTCCAAAGGAAATGCTGCCTCTGGAGTTTCTCTGCGGATGTTTCTTCCAGCTGGCTGAGGCTGGAGGAAGGAGTCCCTCTGACATGGGCAGCTCTCTGCAGGGCAGTTTCCCTTTCTGTGCTGTGCTCCCCTGGGCACCGAAGGCATTTCTGTGACACAGCCGGGAGCTGGTTCATTCCTTTCTGCTCTGATTTAAAGCAGATAACAGTTCTTGCCTGTTGCCAATTATTAGAATGAGTTTTTTCTCTTTTGGTCCAATTTCAGGCATCCTTTGGAGCTTACGTCATTGACTATTCAGTTCTTTGGAGCATGAGCCATGGGCAGGCCACACTTCCCATAAATAAGGGAGCTCAGGCACTGAGCCGGGTCCGTTGCTGGAGGTACACGATCACCTTCCCTCCCATGTGCTGTGAGACGTGTGGCACTGCCTCCGCTGGCTCGCGGCCAGGTGTTGGAGCCCATTTAGCCGTGGCTGGACTTGTTGCGTGTGTTCTTCATCCATCACAAGCCCTGTCTGGACTTGGCAAGCACCGCCTGGGCCATGGGCAGCAGCCCTGCCAGGTGAGCCGTTGGCGGCTGGGCTCGGCTGGAAGTCTTCTTCCTGCAGGTCTCAAACGCGATTCAGCCGTGCCAAGCAGCAAACTGCGGCTCCGCTCACGTGCGTGCAGCAGCGGAAACAGTTTGACACGCAAATCAGAAATGTCACTTCATTTAGCCAACGACTCTTGGCTGAGAAAGACCTGGACTTGTGCTCGGACCTGCAAGAGACCAGATGGCTAATGTGGTCATCAGCCACCGCACTGTAATCCCACAGCCAGACTTGGCTTTCCGCAGAGGTCCGCGAACGGGAGTGAAATGCAGAATGTTAAATACAAAGCAAAGCAGAACCGCTCCATTACAACCTGCAGTGATGGGAATTCAGCGCTGCTTTTAAGCAGCAGGGTTCTTAACTCCAGGCTTTTTCTATTTGGTTTTATTTCCCAAACCCTGCATTATCTTGTTAGGAGAGACATTATTTCCCTTTGGTAATTTCTCTTCCCTTCCTCAAATCTCCCGCATTTTTTTAAGCTCGCAGTGGGGAGATTAGAATTTATAGTTGTTGGAGCTCCGTCTTTCTCTATTTTCCCCCTTTCCTAATTCTTCAACTCATCATGTTCAAATAGCACTAATTAAATCTGTTCTCACTTAAAATGTGGCCCTGCCTTCGGTAGGCACAATTACAGCTGGACTCTCCCGAAGCTGCACAACCTTGGCAGTATTTCAGCAGAAGGCAGTGGCACTGGGGTAAGCTGGTGAGAGATCCGAGTCAGGCCTCTGGTTATTGGAGTTGTGTGCTCTGCTGTCTGTCAGATTTGGTTAGCTCGCGTGTGAGGTTACGTGAGCGCTAGCACATCGCTCTTCTGGGTCACCTCGGAGCCTTTGGGATCCCCTGCACTGCCCCTCGGTTTTGGGGAGGGTTTCTTAGTAGGGTCCAGCCCACGGTGGCTGTGTGCTGCACCCAAAAGGGTGCCCGTGGATGTAAAAGAGCAAAGCCAGCAGCCAGGGTCCCTGCGTTATTGCTCTTTGCTGTCAGGTTTATCCCAGCCTTTCAGTACCTAGATAATGAAAAATTGCTGGAAGATTCCTGTGAAGGCCTTGGCTGGTGTGTATTAGGAGAAGAGGGAGCACAACCCGGATCAAGTCTCCGGTGTGGATGTCTCCCTGGAGGTGATATCGCAGCCACCTGAGTTCAGCAGCTGCTTCCAGCTGGCTGTGGCACTTTTTCTCACGTTCTGTCCTGGACTCCTATATTCCTGGACTCAGCTGTCTTCTAGAAGTATTTGGATTTAATGGCGTGAGTTTTTGTCCCCATGGCAGAGGTTTTGGTACCAGCCCTTGCACTCCTTTCAAAAAGAGCAGCCAGAGACTCTGCAAAGTCTGCAGGAGGCTTTGCTGTTGCAATTGACCCGTGATACAGCAGCACTCTCAAATCCTGAGATAGATTTGTGATTTGAGAATTCTTCAGAATAAAAGACACATGTACTGTATCAATGTAAGCGATACCGTTA
The DNA here is from genome assembly GCF_963932015.1 of Anas acuta. Lineage (NCBI taxonomy): Eukaryota > Metazoa > Chordata > Aves > Anseriformes > Anatidae > Anas > Anas acuta. The sequence continues at coordinate 4,516,472 of NC_088990.1, forward strand.
TTATCATTGCTAGGTCTGTGCCGAGCAACACTGCTGGGAAAAGATCCCAGAAGAAGTTGCCTTTCTATTCCTCTTGGGATATAGAGTAGGAGACTTGCTTAGGCCCAAGAAAAACTGCTTCTGTGCCTGCATCTGATTCATGCTGCATAGTTAAATGCCATGGGAAAGCACTTGTAATACAAACATTTTTGTTTATAGGCAGACATTTAATTATCATATTACAGAATCCTCAGGCCCAGCTGCCACATGAGATTTCTGGCTAGGACATTTAACATAAAATTAAAACACGGCGTCACATGCCCGTTTAGCTGGAAATCGGAGCAGAGTATTTGCACTTTCCTGTTCTCTGGAAAGAGCTTCCTGGATGATATTTCTGTGCAGATTAGTCATGAGAAGTCGGCATGCTCTAAGCTTGATGACGTCTTTGAGACGGGATCAGAGAACAAATATTGTGATCTGTTCAGCATGGGCTCCCTGCGAATGATTACATTTCTTCTTCAAGGAGTCTGGTTGTTCGCTAGGATTGGAGAACCAGGCATCTGCAGAAAGGAAACCTAAAGTGGATTGTTTTCATTCTTTGGAATCCAAAGTTGTCTTGATAGTCCTGAAAGCTTTGGGAAAATGTTAGCTGCTCCAGTAGGCAGGGGAAAACAGCGCTAGATGTCAACAACTTTCCCTAAAGGAAAGCCTTGGAAGCCTACTTCTAATCTCACATGGTTTGCAAGATTAAATACTTTTCTCAGGCAAGTAAAGATTATATTTGTGACTAAATGTGTTCAAGGCTGGTTTTTCTCCCTCATCTCTCTTTGCTCTTTCCTGACTTGCCAGAGTCTGAAACCAGCAGCATTGCAGTGCTCTTCTGGTGCTCAGCTGCAAGGATGTCTGCATGAGTTAAGTGTCCAAATCTCTCTGAGGATGTGGCTTTTCAATGGGAGTTTCTGAAATATTGGCATTGGGGAATACAGGGATGATGACCAAAAGAAAAAATTAAAAAATTCCTTTCTTATGGCCATAATGAAAAGAAGAAATCTGCTGCTTTTCTGGTCCGTTTTAGTGTGCATTGTCAGGAAATTAGCCTCCGACATCTTCCTACATCACAAACAGGAGATGAACTGGCAGGAACATTTCAGTGACATTTTTGGAACATAAAATCCCCTCTCCTCTGCGGGGAGGGATTGTTTCAAATGTCATCTAAAAATTGCTGAGGGACACTCTGCCTTGCCAGTGTGCTGTGCTCTAGGATGGATGAAAATCAAATGCTCCAGACCAGGCCACGTACTTATCTCAGGATCTTCCCTCCGTTCTTACCGCTCACATCTGCTCCTGCGGCACCAGCCTCTGCCTGCAAAGCCATAAAGAAAACAGAAGAGCATCGTGTGTCTGTCTGATAACCCCGTAGCTGTGGGACTCCCGGGAACAGGAGCTGATGTCCATAACTCAGCGGGCTCTCTGGGACTGTGGCTGGTGAGTCAGCTCTCCTGAACACAAGCCGGAGCGATCTGCACTCAGGCACTGCTGTGCACACCTGGCACGAGCCATAAAGTGGGCTGCAACCTTTCAGTGCTGGCTCGGGGCTTCGCAGCAGTGTAGGTAAAATGAGGTCAAAGCAGAGCAGCCTGGAGGAGAACCCTGGAGAGCTGAGCTGCTGGGAGGCTGCTGCTTCAGCTGGGCAGCATCTCCTCCCTGCAAACACGGCCACGGTTCTGTATGCGCCTCTCTCATTTGGTGCCAGCACGTAGGAAAAGGAAAACTCCTTCTGGCTTTGTAGATACCGTACTGTTCTCTTTTTTCTTCAGCATCTGTGAAGCAGCCCCAGGGTCAGTGGCCATCCTGGGCAGTGACCTTCACATCTGCTGGGAGCTCTGTTGATATTCAGGCTGCAATTATTTTTTTTTTCACATTTCCCTCCTCCTTACCCCAAGGTTGTAAAATTTTTTTTTTCTTTTTTTTTTTTTTTTTTTCAGGCAGTGCCGTAGCATGAAGAAATCCAAACTCACGTCCTCCTGTTGCAATGTAATCTGCTGGGGGAAACCACGTGGATGTTTTGAAAGAGCGGGGGTTTCTTCACAGCTCAGACTGATTAGCGTGGCTGAAATGGGACTCGAATCACAGAGCAACTGCCCTGTGTCGCCACACGGATGTGATGAAAAATGACCCACAGTTCATCAGAAACACAGCTCAGCCTTTAACATGTTGGGCTAATGCCTTGGGATGCTGAAGAAAACATCTCAGAGATGGGGGGAGAGGGAAGGAAATTAAATATAGAAAATAGCCAGCGTAGCAGCTGCAGAGCTTGTGATGGGCTTCCAGGTTGAAAAAAAAGGAGTCCTAGACAGTTTTTTGCAGCTGCAGTGTTGTGACCTTGGAGTTGCAATGACCTGGGCACTCATCTTAGCCTCTTATCCGAGGCTTTATCTGAGGAAAGAAACAGGCAGTGCTTACTCACGTTCGTGTTTCTGGGCTGCCACCCAGGCTGGGAGGGCTGCGTCTCAGCATGGTCAGCAGGCTTGGCAAGGTGGGGTTCACACCATGCTGCTGGGAGTTGTCTCTTGTTGTCCTGGCTGTCTCCAGGAATGAAGACTTTGCATTTCCCAGAAATGAGGCTTGTGTTCACCCAGCACGGAGATGGCAGCCTCGTGGGGCTGCCGAGATATCTGCCAGGGACACGTTGTGTGGGCTGACCTAACCCTCACAGACGTGACTTGCAGAAAGGAAATCTTTTTCTCCGAAAACCATCTCTGGTTCCTCTTTCACTTGGAGTGCCTGCAGCACCGAGCACTGCAGGAGGCACAGCCAGGGCTGGACCAAATCCCCCGAGCTGTGGGGCCAGGCAGCACGGAGCCTGGCCCTGCCATGGGACTGGCTGAGAGCCCGGCTGGGATGTGGCCCCGCACGGGCTGGCTGAATGAGTGGATGAGTGGGGCATCCTCAAGCCATGACCACTAGCAGGTTTTTTTTTTTTTTTTTTTTTTTTTTTTACCATGAAAATCACATTTTTTTCCTGCTTTTACAAGTTCTTTTGTTTCACAGCCTTGAGTTGCTGCAGCCTCGCCTGGCAGATCGTTAGGAGCAGCCGTGTGAAACTGTGACCAAGTGGCACTGGGCAGGAGGTTGAAATGTTGCTGTTGGCTTCCAGCAGAATTTTGTAAAGTTGCACAAAATTGGGGGCTTATTTTTATTTTAAGTCATAATTTAACATAAAAAGAGGGTATATTAACAACGATTAAAACTATTTAATGGAGTTTATCACATAATTAAGGACTTCTCTAGGATTATATTTGAGCAAATCCTTGGCAAAATTGTGTTTAAATTCCAAACAACTTTTTTTTCAGCAGTATTATTTCTAAATTTCACATCTTTTCAATTTTTTTTCTCAGTTGCGTCAGCCAGTTAGAAAATGCTTAACACTTTAACCCCGTCAGATTTCCTGCAAGACTCGCTGTTCATTACACTGCTGTCGGGTCCTTGTGATTTCAGCTGACTGTGATTAATAATATTTGATTTTAATTACTCGAGGTGCATTTCTTGTTTTTCAGAAGTGTGTTTGTCACTTGCAGGAAGCACCGTTGACTCTTTAATCTTCCACTGGGGGAATGAATCCTGCCGGGTTCACATTTTAAGCTCTGTGGGACCAGAGGGGACTGGACTGCTTTGCTTTGCACCCAGCAGTCACCACTTCAGCCTGTGCAGTATTTGCCTTCTCTGCTGGATTGTGTGACTCTCAAAGCATCACCATGGTAGACAGTTAAACGATATTTAAACTACCTTAGGATTCGGATGACTGCAAAACCCGAAACCTCTGTGGGCTCCCATATGCCTCGCTGCGTTCGCAGCACACAGCCGGCAATCTGTGCAACAGCCCATCGCCGATGGGAACACAAACAAGGGCTGTCAGAAAATTTCTGTTCAAAGGTCAGTGGTAAATGATAGACACTTCAACGCTGCTTTGTCTCTGTTCCACAAGCTGGAAAAGAATAGGATTGGATTTTGATCAAGAATTCTGCTTTATTCCCTCCAGTCATCAGCTTTATGGTACCCCAAGATGTATGGTTGATAGGAAAGGAAGATCTTTGACAGTTCTTTTATTTATTATTATTTTTTAAATCAACTATTCATGTACAGTGAGCACTGTTGGTTTTGGCTGGGAGTCAGTGTTTCTCCCAATGCTTACCAAAGCCTGAAAGCTGAGATTGCTCCAGACCCTCTAATATGCCAGCTCCCTGGGTGCTTCTGATACTGTCAGCTGGGGCGGGTCAACATGCCATCAGTGAACATCGGGCTTTTGGTTTTCTTTTCAAACAAGGGCACTGCAAAGGTCCTTCCACAGTGAGCCCAGCGAGCCAGTTTCTGAACAGAGAGCTGTGGGTAGTGCTCACGCCTCTGAGCCATGGAGAGGAGTGTCCTGGCTGGCAGGATGGGAGCAGAGTCACGTTAGCTGTGGGCTGCAGCTGCAGAAGTCTTACAAACCTTTTTGACTCAGATCAGCTCCTGCTTTTGTAGGTTCCCATTGAATTTATGGCTCTGGTCACTGCTCTTAACACCCAAATAGCTGCCTCAGACACTTCTCACTCTGTCCAGCCCAGTTTCCATTGCAGCAAACTTTACCCCTTGATCTGCCTGAAAACAGAGTTGTTTTCATTTGGATGGTCACATCCAAGAACAGTTTCAGCTTAAGAACAGTGTTTCCATGTAGGGACAGATTCTGCCCACTGTATTTGAGACCTCGGAATTATTCTGTGTTAGGGATCAGAACCCCATGTGCAAGGTGCTGTACAAAAATAAGACATACAGGTAGCTCCTGTCTCATGGACAATGTGCTATAAATTTAACAACACATTTTTAGGGTACATCCTTGCTTCTCTTCATTGACAAGATCAAGATGATCTTCAAATGAGGAGTTAAATGATCCAAATTCTGCAGAAGTGGAGGAAAATGTCCATGTTCTTTTAAACCATAAGAAAAATCTGTTTTGTTTTCAAGATGTACTTCATTTTCAAGAAAGCCCACTCCTTCCTGGCCACCTGTACTGAGTCTTCTTCAGCTCCATCTTTGTGCAGCACAGTGTTGCAGCCTGGCCTGATGCAGCAGTTGAAGCGAGTAATGAAGGCGTCGTGTTTGAAGGTAATTAAAGATTGCTGCTCTCAGCCCTTGCCCAACAGTGTACCCTGTACACGATGTGCCTCACTGGAGGCTTCGCCCTGCGTTTTAGCGTTGTTTCACTTCTAATGGGCCTTCCACGTCCATTACATCCCCTGAGTAATGCGTGCGTGGAGGACAGTGCAGTAAGTGACTTCTCCCTAATCTGATTTCTGATTCTTAGCGGCCTGGATAGACCAGCATTAGTTTGCTATTTCAATCTGATCCATCAGCCCTTTGCTGCACAGGGCTGCTCTTTTATATCACTTACGTGGTGAAATAAAACCGGCTTGATTCGGTTGGTCTCCAAAGCGAGGCCAGCCAGGTCATGTGTGTGCAGAGCAGAGATGATTAACAGCTTCCCACTGTGCCAAACTGAGTGCAGGAGCTGAGCAAAGAGGTCTGCTGCAGGCCAGGAGCTGCTGGGGAGAAAAGGGGCCTCTGCAGGCTGCGAGCAGTGTGATGCAATGCGGTGGGAACTGCTGATGCACTGAATTAATACTTTGTCTTGCTGCTGGCAGGATTCTCTTGATCCCTTTATCACCAGTTCTGCAATTAATGGCTAATTTCTGAATGCACTTTGAAATAGAAATCCAAAGAAATGTGCTGCTTCTAACGTACATGATGGAAGTTAGTTAAATCAGTTACCAGATATAGCTGAGAACAGAGTGTCAAGGTGGGGACTGGGATGGTTTTGGGGCTGGAATATCATTGCTCTCTCCTTTACAAAGAGAGGTTCTCCCTGCTGTCCAAGTCCTTGCTGATGCATTGTAGTCTGTCCCCAGTTAAAGGAACTGAGTTCGGTGGAAGGATGCTGACGTTCCATCAGAAGCTCCTTCCTGGGAATTAGGTGAGGTTGGTAGTTCCTGGGAATTGGGTTAGGCTGGGCATATGCCAGACTCGTGGGCTCCTGAGCCTGGAAGGATGTTGCAGACAGACGTAGTCATTACCACCTACCTTTCCTTCAGAGCAGCTGGCTCAGGAAAGGCACAGCGGGGCAAATCACAGTGCTGACAACATAATGAGACAAGGGTCGGGGTAAGAATAGCTTTGGGACCAGTGATTTGACTTGTTGGATCCTGGAAAAGACCTGCTTGAGTCTGATGGAGTTTGGATGCGTTCCCGATTCCCTTTGAGCTTCCCCTTTCTCGTGGCTCCTTGTCAGATCTGTTTGTTGCTCAAACCCACTGAGATTTCTTTACTTGGCATTGCTGGACTGCATGTCCAAACCGAGACCTGAAATTCCTCCATCCTCCCTCGCTCTGTCCACCGGCCCCAACCTGCATAAAAGCACATGATCTCCTGAACTTCAGTGAATTTGCCTAGCAGGGCAGGAGGATGAAGAAAACAGCCTGCTTCTTCCACGTTCGATGTGTGTGGCTGACAGTGGTGGTATTCTACTTGGCTTTTTTTGTCAGCAAACAAAAACCAGAGACGTTTGGGAGTGATTTTTTCAAGGGCTGTGATCTCAAAGGCCTCTCGCAGCTTTGCAAACTCTTTTGCAAAATCCAACAGCTTTGACAGCTCCCGGGTAGGGTTGCACAGAGCTTGGAGTGGCATGCGAAGTCGTCCTGCTGCTTGTGTCACCCGTTCTGATGCACCAGCAGCTCTCAGCCTGCCTGCACAACACAGGTCTGAAGCGAGGGCGGAGGTGTGCAGGCTGGGGAAGGGTGGATCGTCCCGCAAGCTGCCTGTCTCCATCTGTCATATGCCAGCGTCAAAGGTCTCTGCCGTGACCTCTGAGGGCAGCTGTGCTTAGCACGGGGATGAAACTGCCTGTGTGACAAATTCCTACGAGCTGCGCCTCGTCACTCTGACCGGATTTAGGATCTGGGAAGGCGGATAGGTTCCTTTCCGGCAAAGTCCCCAGTAAGTTGGTTTAAGTCAGGAGCTTTATGAGTGCCTCGTTAACGCCACTTTTCTCTAGCTTGGCTTCAGTCACAGAAACGTGACGGAGGTAGGCACGGGGTGAAATGGTTCCTGCACTGCTCAGAAGCTGGTGACCTGTCCTTGTCCCTCTCAGCAGCCAGTGAGCAGGACAGGGCTGTAGGAATTCCCTGACTTCCTCGTGGGCCACGAGAAGTTACAACTGCTATATTGGGATTGTGAGCTGACCCTAGGATTGATGGATACGTGTTAGGAGGATTACTGTAGTGCTGTTCAAGTGTTTGGAGGTTTTGGGTATAAAGGCTTAAACCCTGGCTTTTATAAAGGGATTGAACCTGGGTGTCTGAGGCCAGGAGCAAAAGAATTTACCACCTCATAGAGAGAACCATGAGATGGGTAAAAGTGGTTGCAGACTGCACACAGTGAATTTGGTGCAGAGCAGGACAAGGTAACGAGGATCGATCAGTAAGCTGTATTTGGAGAGTTTTCCAGGGCAGGCTTATGAGAAGGACAGAGAGCTGCTAAAATCACTGCCCCTTATCGTGTCTGTCCCTGACACCAAGAGCTTTAGGGCAGGGTGCGTGAATGTTGTGGTGCTTGCAAGGTCTGGAGCCAAGATCTGAGCCAGGGGGTGTTCACCTATTGTATTCTGCTTTTCTTCCCCAAAGCTCCTGTGTCTGTTCCCTCATGTCTCAGGTAATGAGAAGAGCATTCGGTAGCCTACACAGCAGCACAATCTTACGCCTGTTCTCCATTTCCAAATCTTTGTCTCTGTTGTTCTACTTATGGGCGGATCACAAAAATAATTACCTAAATTAACCAAGCACCAAAACACCCTAAGTGATCGCCTGCTCCAGAGAATAACAGTGATTAGGTCATCCTCTTTGCTTATCTCGGGTTCCCATCCTTCAAATAAGGGCAGCGATATTTTTCCTTTTAGAAGAGCAGGACAGACTTGTTCATGTTTGAAGCATTAATTGTTGTTGTTATTACTCACATGGATGACAGGGCAGCACCTAAGGAACGCTGGGCTTGGTACAACAGGGCCGTGACTGCTGTTGCTGTGACTAAGGCTGCGTGAGTTGGCTGGGCTGCCTGCTCACACCGATGCCAGCCCCACCACCTAGCTGTGGTCTATTTCCAGCTCTGTGGCCAGGAAATTCTTCTGGTGCTGCTCAGTTTGTATCACACCTCTCCTCTCAAAAGGCAGCAGCCCTGCTCGTGCTGGAGAGCATCTCAGTGTGTTCCTCCGAACTGGAGCTGCTCAGTGTGTTTTCTTACCAGCCAGCAGTGGCAGAGGTTGTCTGCAGCATTTTCTTTTCCTTTCTGCTTTAAAAGACACTCAGGAGAAGCAGCTCTGACTTCCAGCTGTTGATTTCAGGTGCTTGCCACAGCGTGGCTCCTTTGGGTTGTTAGAGAGCCAGCACAGAAAAACAAATCCCTTCCAGTGTGTCCTTGCTCTACGACCAACCATTGCTCGCTGTTTCATTCTTAGACAATGTTTCTATTTATATTCCTTAATAATTTGCTAGGAGTGCCCTGGTGGGCGAGTGGGGTGACAAAACGGGATGTCACGTGTGTAGGTGGGGCAGTCGGGGTGGCATCTTCTCTGCTCTTTCCCCCAGCTGATTCCTGTTCCTGCTTCCCCCAGCCAGACCCATCACACAGAGCAAGAGCAGCCCAGCCCCGACAGGCCGAGCCGCACGAACCTCGCAGCCCTCTCCCTCCCTCTGGGGCCACCTCTTCCCGGCTACTGCTGGCCCGTAGCCCACTCCTCTGCCCCCACAGCCCCACAGAGGGTTTTGGTGCTCCCCCCTCCTGCCTCCCTGTGAATTCTCCAGCCAAAGGCCACCTCGGAAAGTTGGCTGCGCGGCGCCTTGCGTCAGTCCCCGCACGGCTCATGATTCAGCAGCCGTACGGGTTTCGTACCTGGGAGGGCTGTGCCAGAAACCGCAAGTGTTCCTGAGCCAGGAACAGCAAAAGGAACTGGGAGTTTCCATGCAGAAAGCCGACAATGTCTGCAGCAGGTTTTCTTGTAAATTAGCTGCGTTACATTGCCAAGGGGCTGGATGAGAGGAGGAAAACCGGCATCTGGGTTTGTAAAGCCCAGAGAGCCCGAGCTCTTCTGGAGAACAGAAGTGACGCATTGCTGCTCTGAAGTCTGTTAAAAGGGAGCAAAACTCCTACTGGAAGTGAGGCTACAAAACCACGAAGGATTTGGGGAAAATCCCAGGCTGGGAGATCAATTACAACACTCCTGAGGTGCATGGGAGCAAAATGCAAACATCTCTGCGGGCGTCAGCTTGGATAGCATTACTCAAACAAGTGTTGGCACAGCAGCAGTCACCGCGGCGTGCGAGCCGCGTGTCCCGGTGCCAGAGCCCAGGCAGAAGGGCTGCCCGGCTGCTGCCGGGGCTCACCCGAGCAGGGGCATCTCCTGGCATCCCGCAATGCCTCCTGCCAGCCCCGGCTGCCATCGAGCCAGGAACGCGTGCCAGCCGTGGCAAGATTGCTTCTCACTTAGCGTAGCAGGGGCTGGGACCCAGCCTTATTAATTTCATTCAGCCGTTGGCTCCAACGCGTGGAGCTGGCACGGAGAGCTGTGCCAGCGAGTGCTTGTGCTGCGAGCACAGGAAGCCTTGTTCCCTGCCTGCATCCTGCTCGTTTGCCGCCCCCTGCTCTGTGCAGGGATTTAAGAGCAATACATTTCAGTGTGGGGAGGAAGGGAAGCACTGAACAGCTGAGGGCTGGCAAGAGAATAGCTGCTCTTTCACTCGGGGTTTGTGGCAGTGACGTAGCCAAGAGCAGTGGCTGGCGTGCAGCTGTTTGGGGAGAAGGGAGCTGTGAAGATAGGATTGAAGGAGTGGGAGGGAGGGCTGGAGGGCTGGCTGCTGCCAGGGCCACGGGCCGTGGTTTGCACCCAGGCAAAGTGGCACCACCGTAAATGAATGGAAAGGGTGCAGGGGGTGGTGGAGAACCAAGCCTGGCCTGTCCCCAGATGCCATCCTGCGCTAAATGAAAACATCCCAGATCAATGCTGATGTTGCTGAACTTCTCGCCAGGCTGTTTTCTCTTCTGACTTTCCCCTCCCAAAGCAAGGTTTTCTTGTGTATCCAGCAGTGTGGGCTGCAGGCAGACACGGGGATCCCCTTGAACTGTGAACTGTGACAGGCACGGGAATCCTCCCTAAACAGCCTTCAAGTCGTTTTCCCGTCATGCCTGGATTGTGTTTGCCAGCTCCGCAGAAGGGCTGCCTGGCTGTGATCAAACAGAAGGCTTAATGATGGGAGATGGAAACGACTGCTGCAGCTGCTGGTCAAGGAGGATCAGCACAGCAGTGGAGGTGGATTTGCGGGGAGCTGCGCTGTGCTAGAGGCAGGGGTTGGAGTGGGGCAGGAGGATCCGGCTGCGATGCGCACCAAGGTGTTTGGGGGTGATGTATCGGCTCTTCTGAGCCCGGGGGGACAAAATCTATGTGCACGGCTTCAGCAGGACTCTGAGCTCTGGCAGTATCTGGTATGGCTTTGGAAAAGTTGCATTTGGTAAATAATAGGAAGCATAAATTGTTTACAGGAGTGAAGGATGGTGCTCTTGTCACTGCTGGGGCTTCCCTACCAGCTCCCGCAGCACGTAGCTGAAGCATTACATCCTTTCCCTCGTGCCAGTACCCTCTGTTGTATGACACGTTTGATAGTGCAGTGTTGGGAAAAAAAAAATACATACCTGGCACCCATCCAAGAGCTATTTATAGTATGAGCTCCTAGAAGAAAGTGTGAAGACTTCAGAAAAGGAGGAATTGCCAAATGATCCTGCAGAGAGCAGCAAATTAACCCCTACAACACCGCCAGCCTCACATCCTAGTGAGAGTCGGTCCCACGTGGCTTCCTGAAGGAAACACCACCAAGAACCAACGAGGGCGGCTCAGGAGTCCTGCACAAAACCACCACGTTACAGGCAGCAGCCTTGCAGAAGGTGATGCAAGCTTTTTGTCCTTCTGACCAATCCTCTAGAAATAAAGCCTGAGGAAACAAGACGATGTTCTCCTGTGACATTGGCATTGACGCTGGCATTGAAGGCGCCTCCATTAAGTGAGTAGGGATCTGTGGTTATGATTTTTTTGGTCTTCAGATCTCACTTGGTTTTGCCACATGCCTTAAATAAAGGCTCTGCTGAAGAGTAAAATACCTCCCTAGAATGACACCTGAAATAGTCACTGGTGGGGCTTTGGACTGGCTGCCCCAATCAGGTAGATGCAACTTTTGCATCAAATATAGTTTCCCCTTTCACAAATCAGACAGCAGATGTTTCTCCAGCTTTGCCAGGAGCAGGTAGACAGAGATCTGCAGGGAAATTCAAACCTTAGTTTGTACTCTGCCTGGCCTGCTATTGCACCAGGGTGACCTTGGCCTCTCTGGGCTAAGGGAGGTCAGTACGTAATTGAGCACTGAACCCAAATGTGTGAAAAAACAACAACAAAACACAACCCCAACACCAAACCAAGTGTTACGTAAGTTCTGCACGGAGCAGAGAGTCCCGTCCAGTACCCGGTACTGCCTGCGTCCCCACACAGCTCTGTAAACACCGCTTACGCTGTGTTTATACAACCCATGTGCTCCTTGCAATACCTTCCCTTGTTCCACCCGCCCAACTAGTTGGAACAGGCACTAAATTGTTTTTTGTTGTTGTTGCTTGCTTACTTTATACACCTGCAATTTCCTGCTGTGTATGTCCAGAGACGTTTTGTAGCCTTTAATTCAATATTATTCATAGATTTGATTGAGTATTAGTTAACTTCACAAAGCACCTTAATGGACAGTGTCTTCTTAATTATATATGGCAAATCTAGAGAAACAAAGGAAAATTGACCCAATTTGTCCTAGCTGCTTTACAGAAAGCCCTTGAGGTGGCTGAGTATCACTTTCCCTCTTTGTTGTGTTTCATGCACAGCTCCTGTGGGTGCAGATCACACCTCCAGTCCCTAATTGTGCTTGCAGGAGGCTGCTCCGTCTCCCTCCAGCAGCGAGCCAAAAAGCAAGATGTTGCTTATTATAGACAGAAGGAGAAAGTTTGACTATGTCTTCAAGTCATCTGAAACAAAAATGTTCTGTTCTGTTCAGCTTGTAACGCTAGTGCATTAGAAACAACCAAGAAGCATTTTCCATAGCCATGCAGCTATGTCATGGCTCGGCGACCTGTATGGGTCAACATGTTCCCTACACACAACAGGAGCTGCCCCAGTCCCTGAGATCCGTGCCGTTTTCAAGGAATCCATCAGGTGCCGGCTGGCACATTGGCAAGGTGTGAGGTACGGCCCTGCGTTGTCTGGTCGGACTGTGTTTGAATATCAGCTACACCGTACCCTGGGCACAGCGGTAATTAGCAGAGCATCCCTGCTTCAGGCCCCAGTGGACAAGCATCCGCATGGCAACTGTGAGTCTTGTTGGCAGCAAGAGATTAAGGAATTAATTGGCAGGGTTAATCTTCATGTCAGGGCTGGAAATGAATTGTTAATTTGTTTGGAGGAGCGTAAAGTCCTGCCCCAGCGATGGCAGGTGGGATCGCTTGAGAAAAAGCCTGCGAAGTTGCCTTTCCTGGGGGCCTCTCTGTTTAACACCTTGTGCCAACAGACCTCCTGAATCTTCGCCCTTGCCGTACTCGCCTCCCTGCAGCCAACAGCACAGTAATGGAAGAGGGACCACAGGGCTGGCTGCACCTCAGCAGGGCCCTTTCGAGGTACGGCTTCTCATCCTGCCCTAACTCCTGTGTGCTGAGCAGGTCTGATCGCTGAGTTGCAGGTAATGGATCAGGCCAAGCTGCTGTAGGATCTCAGAGTGAGGGAGAGATGTGCTGACACCAAATGCCACTGCTGGGGCAAGTGGTACCCCTTGGACACAGCATGCAAGACTTCTTATGTCTGCGTGGATACTGAAGCCTCTGACACTTGTTTCCTCCCCCAGGACGCTGTAGTGTGAGACTGTCGGATCAGCAGATGCTTTTCCCTTTCTGCTCTCATTTACCACTCAGGACCACAGACTATTTTCCATTCTGTTTAGGCTAATGCATTGGTCACATCGTATTAAGATATATGATAAAAGCACTTCAGGGTTTAAATTATTTAAATGAAAATTTAACTTTTTGTCACTTGTGATCCCTTTTGTGCATTGATTAATCTAATTAGTTCAGCAGTAAGAATCACTTTCTTCTCACATTGTGGTCTGACCCGTTGGGACTGACCCAACCTGCTTCGAGACATGACATCAAATAGGACTGGCCTATATGTAACCCTGGGCTCTTTCTGGGTGTACAACAATCCTGTTTAAGATTGCAGTCAAAATATTATTTTCTTGACTATTCTTTGGTTCCCACTGACAGCTCGTATCTGTTCTTTCATTTTCCCTGAACCAGGGCTGAAGAAAGTGTGTTGGTGTTTCCCATAAGCTGAGGTCCCGCTGTTCATGACGTACAGTTGCTGCAAGTTCCGACTGGAAGATGCCTACGACAGAAGGTCAGGTTGTGAGTAAGGTTATATCTGATAAGTTGGTTTGTGAGAAGTCTCTGTTTCTATACATGCAAGATATGTTCCTCATTTTTTCCAAAAGCCTGTGTGTAAGTATCGCACAACTGGGTACCGAAATGCAGGCACACCCACCTTCTGTTCTCTCTGGAAGTCAGTGTCAAGCCTCTCTCTCTGTGCCCAATATCTGGTTTATTGGGAAACTGATGCTGTTCCAAGGCACTGTAAAATAGCGGAGAGTTTTTTATAGCCAAAACTATTTGACTGGGTTTAGCCTACGTGTCTGCATCCTGTCTGCGTACATTGTGTGTCACGTCTGATACCAAGTCTTGCCAGTAAAACTCCAGGCCCCAGGGGAGATCAGCTGTTTTTGGTGTTCAGGTTAAATCCCCTCCCAGAGGACTGCTCACTGCTTCACCAGTGTCCTCTGGCTGACACTGACAGCTTTTCCTTCCCATGCTTCCCCTATTTCCCCACTCCCACAGCCTCACAATGGACGGCTGTTTACCAGTTTCTCTGTCCCCCTTCTATTTCTATGACTAGAAATGCCCTTGTGTTGCTCTCCCCATCTCTGCGAGCGTACCAAGGCTTGCAGCTGAAACTTGCATTACAAGCAAAGTGCCAACGAGCAGCTTTGCTGGAGATGGGAGTAGGGAAAAGGTGTCCATGAGAGGGTTGGGGTGCTGAATACAGCTAAAAGCAAAGCAGAAAGGCTGGTTCAGTGCTTGGGTGATGCGTTGTATCAGGCTGTAGCATTTGCTGAGTGGTAAATACCTAAAAATCTGCCTTACAGGATGCTTACTTAGGTATCCAACCCTTAATCTGACCACAGTTGTTACTTGAAACCACAAATAACAAAAAAAAAACAACTGCCATCAATTGACAGAACAAATATCACGTGCATTTGTATAAAATCATTTTGGGCTTGTCTGCATGCATCCGATTATTTGTGGAAATCTAGTTTTAGGTGTCTGTCAAGCACCAGCACTTGCTCCTACTTTCACCTTGCATTTCGTGTTCTCCTCACCCTACAGGCAGCCAGATGGTTGGTTGTAAGCCAAAACTAAGAAGGATTTCCTCTTTTCTTTTGAAGGGATGGGTGCTCAGAGATTTATCAGTAATACAGTTGTACTTAATCAGATAGAGTCTGTCCTGTGTAACTAAGACAACCCACAGCATGTTGCTGGCATAAGCAGCTACTGTAGTGAAGTCCCACTCGAATTACCATTTTGCATTCCACGTCAAACTGCTTTTCATTTTTTGTCTTACTTTTGGTCAGTTGTCTTAAAAGGCCAGTAATGAAATGATGCTACAGTACAACTTCTGTGTAGTATATATTTTATATTAATCATGTTATAAAATGATGAACACTACATAATTTAGAGCAAGACTGTCATCCCACTATGCTACATATGTGTAAAATTTGAGTATTAGAAGCAAATGACCAGGCTCATCACAGACCTAATTAGTTCTTTAGAGAACCTACTTTACACGCTAGCCTGTACTATCCCTATTGATGTTAAGATATTATATAATCAGCTTTAGGAAAATGCAGCAGCCTGAAAGGCTCTTTTTATGTCCCTGTGCTCATTCACTGCCTCCAAAGAGAGCACTGAAAAGCAGCCCCATTTTACTGGGAAGCAGGCATGTCTGCTTATTTGGGTGGGATAGTAGAGCAATTGATTATCTTCAAATCAACTTGGGCTGGCAGCTGTGCTCTCCCCAGACTTCTTAATTGAGGTCTGTAATACAGACTTAACAGGAGGAGCTAGATGTTCTCTTTGGGTGTTCAAATTG
This sequence comes from Anas acuta, assembly GCF_963932015.1. Classification (NCBI taxonomy): domain Eukaryota; kingdom Metazoa; phylum Chordata; class Aves; order Anseriformes; family Anatidae; genus Anas; species Anas acuta. Next base: position 4,531,806 of record NC_088990.1, read on the forward strand.
GACAGTGAAGTAATGGAACATGCTATTTTAAGAGTTTGGAATATGCCCCAGTTCGGGAGTTAAGTGAGCTCTCTTTCTCTGTATGTGAAGTATGCGTTTCCATTCAAACAGCAGAAGTGCCTGAGCTGCAAGCATGAGCCTGCAGCATCTCCTCTACCCTTGTATGGAAGGGCACATCATTAACTGCCTGTTTAAGCACTAACCCTTTTAATAGATAATTGTAGTGTGGCAAGAGAAATAGTCCCCTATAAAACTTAGCAATGGATGAAGTGGAATTGCTGCTGTGAACTTAGTGCTATGTTAGTTTTGGTCTGGTGACCCTGAGTATCATCTTCCCCTAGAATTTTTGAAGGAGCAGTTCATTGTCTTCCCTCAGAAGTAGAAATAGGAAGAGAGTTGTTTTGTTGTTCAAACCCTTGGGAAGTAGGAACCTGTCAGTGATTTCATCATCTCATTTATGGCTTAGGTGTATTATACAGCAGATCAGTATCATTCAACGCAATTTGTCATCTTGTTTCCCCATGATAGGAGCTACTCCTTTAGTCAGTACTCTGGTTACACACTACTACATTCACGTTTTTTGTTTTGAAGATCCCTAAACTCCCTGAGTAAAGAGAATTTTCTCCAAAGGAAACAAAGTATCTACTAATAATACATGAGTTTTTCCTTTCAAAAACACCCCACTTACCCTTAATTATGCAGGATGCATGATGTAAGATGTACACTATTAGTAGTGTGTTATTGCATAACAGCTATGAGAGCAGGCCCTGTTTGAAAAGTTTGTTTCAGTTCCTGTTTGGTAAAGCAGTGACAGATGAAGGTAAAGTTTCTGGCTCAGAGAACTAAGAGACCTACATCTGTTCAAAGTTCCCAGAATTCAGGTAGCTCTAGGCAGCACAGCTATTTGTCTTATGGACACTGAAACCACACTGAGGAGCACCATGCAGGTTTTACACTTTTATTAACAAAAAAGAGCCCATAGGGCTCATACATTAGTACAAAATACAATCATGTTCCCGTATGTTAAAGTTTAACAGCATTTTTTTTCTTTTGTCTCTTTTCAACTGTTTCACAGTTAAGTTATCAAAACAAACCCCCTGCATATTGAACTGATTATTGTGCAAACAGTATTTATTTAAAGGACCAATTTCTGCACTAAGCCAAGTGTCAGAGAGCAGAATTTGATCTTGTTTTCAACACCCCTTTGAAGGACCATGTGTGCTTCCTAAGAAACACAGTTTTTTTTTTTAATTTTTTTTTTTGCAGCAAACAATCTAAGGCCACAGTTTATCTGCAAGTAATGAAAAACAACTCAAAAAAAAAAAAAAAAAGCACATCTTTACCCTTCATGCTTTTGTTTGCTTGACCATGTTTATACCAAACAACTAGCCAGGTAGCACACATCACCTATCAGGTATTAAAGTCAAAAAAAAAAAAAGCACCTAAATTTCTTTAAGCTAGTATTTTGAATTGTTAACATGCAAATTAATACACAGCCATAGTGTTTTTCAAGTAGCCATAATGGTATCTTTTTAAGGACATTATGCTTGTTCCCTGTTCCAGGTACTGTAAATCCCGCATTGATTATATGGACTTGCCATCACTTAAATAAAAAGGTCTAAGGAGCTATATCTTGAGACTTAGGTTGAGAAATACTCATTTTTAGAATGTCCTTTGTAAAACATGCACTCAACTTTTGGTTAAAGCTGCATTTGCTATAGATGACAATACTTAAATTTGCAAATGAAAAAAACTTAACTGCAGTTTAGAAATGTGAATCTCCACCAGCATGTCTTTTACACTGATGTAAAAGTGACTTGAGGTGAAGTGCTAGAAATTAAACAATGTGAGGAAGTCATACCAAAAGAAAACTAAAAATATATATCCATGTATGCCTGTAGAAAAAATTCCTGCTTCTTGAATGAAGACAGATTTCATAAAAAAAAAAAAAGCATTCAAGCTTTTTTAAACTGCAGTTATGGATGAAATGAAGGAAACTATTACTATTCTTGTAGTTATCTGAAAGTACAAGGTTTTAACCCCAAACCTTTCTGTAAGACACATGGAATAATTCTAACAGTTCAAGATTCCCTGTTGTATAAAGACTTGACTGTAAACATGCGTATTAAGAATGCTGTGTTTCTGCTCCTTTAAGTGATCTGTTCGTGGTGGATTACTTATTCCAACTGATGCTTGGCAGGAAGCAAACATTCTACTTTAAATGAAGGCAGCAAAGGGCCAAGTAAAATCATGTGCCTTCGTTCTTAGCAGCAGCAAACTCACTGTTCTAAGTGACCTGAGGAAGAAAACATTAGAATATTGCACCAAAACAAAATTAAACAGCATAAACAAACAAGGAAACAAAAAACAATATGGATAGCAAATGACCAGTGCAGCCCCTGACAACAGATCTATAGACAAAAATGCAGGAGTAATGAGAAGCACTGTGCCAGTATCAGAGGATTTTGTTCCCCTGATGTCTACTTCCACTTCAGTTATAAGCTATATCTATTCTGGGTATATTTATGCTTCTCCCTGTGCCTCCAATCTCATTCACTGACCACAGAAACCATTTAGGATCCCTTTTAGAATCTTGAAGCATGTTGGAGCTTTAACAAGACTTTTTTTGTCTCAGCTCTGAAAATAAGTGAATTTCCAAAACAGAGGTAGGTTTATAAAGGCTTCTGAATAAATTAAGTGTTGTCCATTTTGCTTAGTACACCTGTTGGCAGAAGGATCTTCCCTTGCCATGCTTCCCCTTATCATGCTATCCGTAGACGTTAAGATCAGAAAAAGAACTACACAGTAGAAGAGGCCAGAATAATTCCCTTAAGAAAACCCTTGAAAGAGCGCATAGTGCATTAGCTTGTATCAAAGTTCAGTTTTCTTTTTACAGATTGGTATCTTTCATTCAGTAAATGGTTGCCTTCTTAATATTGCATAACAGTTACTCTGTCATCCATGATATCCTTAGAATCAGTAGAAATGATGAAAAAATAACACTTCACAGTTAAAAGGGCAGGCTCTCATGAAACCAAGTTAAGCTAGAGTGAAGATTTTGCTCCACATTTTAGTAGCGTTCTGTTCTTGGATACAGATAGTGTGAAGCGGAAGCCCCTTGAACACTGGGGCATCATTTGGAAATATTTTCTTACCCTACATTCTGTTCTACTACAAAGTTCTCAACATCATAATTACTTGAATTCTTCCAGAGTATCGAAGTGTAAGTTCTTTTTCTCTTCAGAAGATCCTTATATTTCCACTGTGCACTTTACGCAGTACGTTCACTTTTTAGAACACATTCAGTATTTTCCAGTACTTCTTATGTACCCCAAGCATAATTGTTCCTACAGCATCCTTTGTGCAGACTAATCCAGAAGATTCTCTTCCATCACCAAACGTGCTCATACCTCCTTCTCCATTTTCTTTTGCCTTTTTTGTACACAACCTTCAGTTTTGAAAAAGAAAACTGTCTCCTTTTTAGTTGCACTGTCAGCTGAAGCAGCAGAAAGGTAAGACATTCATCACAAGTCCTCTTCAAAGCATGAATGAGACAGGCTGAACTTCTTCTACATCGGTTGGATGTGGATCAACCTACAGAGAGAATGTCAACAATTACTGCCTATGATTCTTGCATTTTGGTACATCTTTTTTTGGCCATCTGACAGTACACACACTTAAGATTCAGCAGGGGCTTTTCAAAAAGCTTTTTTTTTTGAAACCTTTTTGTTGTTTATTTTTTTACCTCTGAATAAAGAGGTGGAGGCTGAAACCGGAACTCTTGTATGTAAGCAAACACAGGACAACACAATTGTTCCTCACAGTCGATTGGTGGTGGATAAGCAGGAACATGTCTGGAAAACTCTTCCTCAGACACTACATCAGCATAATTTGGTGGTGCTGAAACACAAGAGATATTACAGTCTAATTTAGAAGTATTCACTCACAGCAAGACAGTATATGCATTACAGTTTCCAAGACTACAAGGTCCTGTTTATTAAACACTGTACACCGTCAAGTTGTATGAAGTGCACTATATTCATTAATATTCTATCTAGAACTTTCTTTTTAGTAATCATTAGTGATTCTGCAGACATACTACTCCATTTAGGGCTACTCCAGCAACAAACCTATACTGTATCAAGATACACTCAGTAAGTAACTTTAAGGTGCCTACTGCCGAAGTAGAATTCCCACCATCAGAGGTTGGTTATTTCAAGATTCAGTTGCAAGTCAGATAGAGGTGGAGACTTAAGGAAAGCTGGAGCAGGGCATCCTTACCAATACTTGTGGATTTTGAGTTAGATTTGTGTGCCTCACTTCTCCTGAGTCATAATTTTAACAGTCTACATCCTTTACTGATCTAGTCCTTGAACTGCCCCTATTATCTTTCTGTTGTAAACAGTACTATGCTGTCTTATGTGAAGTTCAATACGTTACCTTCAGGGTGTTCTGGTAGGGTTAACGCCAGCCAACTCATATCCACGCTAAACTGACTGGTCATGCTGGAGTTTCTGCTTGAAAAGCTAATACATGGAATAGTGCCAATCACCAGAGGCATTTCAATCATCAATTTCTTAGCACCAGGAATATGAATATAAACCTGTGTGACAACAAAAAACAGAATAGGAATAGACAGGATTAAACCACAATGAATTGATGTTCCTAGAAACTACCATACTGCCAATGCTGCAGGTTGTTTAAAAACTAGGAGTTTCCTCATCAGATATGTTTAACGAATACTCTGACAGCTTTCATTACTTTTTGACCGTTTCCTTCTTTCTACACCTTGTCTAAATGACATTAGGAAAAATACTGAACAGGCTCACAAAAGTATTTATGCATTTGACTGTCCTACCTTCCCATTTCTGACAAGAATGACCAGAAAATCCCACTCAGTTGGAAATATTCTCCCCCTAATATCCTCTGCAGGTATAGAACTAGAAAATGTTTCTGAGGAAGCAGCAGCTTATTTTCCCCATCATTCCTATCCTTCAGTTTCAGAGTCTCCTCAGTACCTTCAGTCTCTCTCCTGTATACAATATTTATTGTTGTTCCCAAATTCACAATGTAAAAGCTGCTCAGTAAGGAAGTTCTTCTCTCCCCAAATTAACGCAGTATTCAAGAGTTGCACAGGAGTTCCATATTTGCAATGAAAATGAATACTTACAGCTAATGAGTATTCTACTCGAATAATACAGCAGTCAAGGATAGAGGGGGACACAGGTGGGATTTTCAGAGTTTTCCCATTCCAGGTATCTGTACTCCCCGAGGCAATATGGTTTCCTCGCACATTGGCGACCATCTGACGGAAGCTTTTTGTCTTCCCGCTGGCCAGGTAAGTTTGTGTTTGGAAAATGGCAGCTTTAGGAACAATCAAGCGGGAAGAGCAATTCTCAATTTCTGCATAGATTGGTATGGCTTCCCCTTAAAAACAGAGAAAGTTCAATAAATAATTGGTATTTACCAGCTCTCCTTTGGGAATATCAAAGCATGTTATGCAGCACGTACATCATCCACAATGTTATGAGAACAATACTTGTTAGTTTCCTCAAGCTAGTTTCTTTGCAGAGTGGTATTCAGGCAGAATTATAGCCACCTACTACATTTTATGTATAAACAATGATTCATTCATTTTGAAACATTAAGCACAATGTGAACAAGCTATAAAAGCTTTAGTTGCAAATAAACGCACCAGTCTTCCTTTTATGTAGTGCTAACTCAATTCCAGAATATTTCATTTCCTCAAATCTATCTAATGTTATCAAGATGCCAAAGAAGCTGCTGAAGCTCATTCTTACAGAAGTGTAAACCTACACAAATGGGACATTAAAAATAAACTATATCCCCAGTTATGGTTTTACCCCATTAAAAGCATCTTGTTCTTCACATTCAGTGTACATGGCTTTTGCACAAGAAAGGACTTCCTTTCTCTTTATATTCATGAGGGGGGAGTGAGGGGTGGGGTGAGACAATTTTTCTTGGATGAATTCATACAGCTCTTTATTACCTCCTTAACAGAGCTATTCTTTTGACTATAAAGTGTCGCCTTTACAGAGATGAAAAATCCTATTAGATGTTTAATATTTACATCTTGAAGGGTGAAGACAACTCCTCTTACCATTACAGTATCCCTTCCTCTCAATTTTGGCACTCAGAGACACTGGCCCAGAGGTGAAAAACCAACAACCAACCATCTTCTCCTGACTTCTTAGAACAGGTGTCTATAAAATAGAGGAGTTGTTTTTTTTCATTTTATGGCATGAAATTATCAATTGCAGTTTAATATTAATGCATATCCATTATTGAAATTAATTCTGAAATCCACTTGGATTTGAATCTTTGTACTATGCAATGGAATTGGCATTTTGCCACCATTTAAAAAAGGAAACAAGTTTTAGCTATCTGAACACACAACTGTTTTTAAACAGCAGCTGGGATTCAAGATAGTTAAATGATTTACTGGGCACTGCCACCGAGTGACTGTAATCATGATGTCTCAAATTTGTGTAGTTTTGCACTTTTTTGGTGGTAGTCTGGTAATCCACAAAAACAGACACTTCCCACCAGATGACCCATTGCCCTCTCCTATGCAGTAACTCCTGGTCAACTCAACACCCTCTTTGCAGTAACTAGATGCACTGCCTTCACACTCGTAACGTGTTGCTGAATATAAGGACTACGTTCTGCTTACAGATGTCACTGCCAAAACACTTCCGTAAGTTCTAGATCTAGAGAGATTAAAATGTGAGCCAATAAAGAGGAAAAAAAAGAGTGCTCAAAACATCTAACTACGCTCACATCATGATGAAATGTTAAAATTATCCTAGCATTTTAAATAAAATAGAAATTACTTATTCATATTTAAATGAATAACCATTTAGATCCAGTTGCTATCATGAAAGTGCAAGGTATAATTTTATATTATTTTCATAATATGGGTTGAGATAAAAGAATCCAGCTCATTAGCTTCTATCTAGCCTATTTTCTCATTACTTAATGCCCGATCTTTCTTATTACTCTACAGTATTTCCAGTGATTATTAGAAGCTCAATGGTTTAATGTGGCCAAATCTGTCATAAGGAAATAACTGAAAAGATCTCTGAAGCAGCTGCATGCACACACTTCATGTTAGAAAACGACATGCAAAATGGAAGGATACGTAACATAATGGCCAGAGCATAAATGACAGGCTGGGCATGATTAATACTCTGCTATAATTACTGTTCCTCAACCTACTATTATTGAAGAGTTTAGGACACTGCAGCCCTATGAATGTAGTTACTCTTACCAGAGCAACTACTTCACACTCGTGCATTATTATTATTAAGCCTTATTTATGCATTTGAAGCCTGCATAACTTTTTGGCAAGAGCACCTAAGCCAGCAGGGTTGTAATCAATGGTATTAAAAAAAAAAAAAAAAGCCACTTTGTTTGCTATTCACACAACCTAAGATCATCTATTTATAGAGAAAAGCTTAGGGAGCTTATATGCATTCAGAAGTCAGAAAATGACACTCCGGAGTAACATGAAAATGGCTAGATGGCTGGGTGGTAACTGTTCATTTTAAAATTAGTTTTAATTTTTGCAGGTGGCCTTAAGGTAGGAAGGAGGAACAGAGGACCTGCTTACCAATAAAGCTGGTGAGTTGACGTCGATATGGCTAATGACCTGAAGCTCTGTCTGTACGCTTTGATCAGGTGCTGCAGGTCTTTCCAGAATTGCTTTCACGTAGTACTGAATACTGCCATACTTCCCAGTGAAAGAGGTCACCAGAGGCCTGAAACAAGCAGTCATAAAACCATTCCCATCAGTTTGTAACTCAGTTGCAAACATGAACAGTTCCTGTATATGTGTTTACCAATTTACTTCTTGTACTTTTAAGGCCTTAGGGAAACTGTAACAAACAAGGCCAACCTACATGGTGGTTGATTAAGACAAACATATAAAGCTGAACTATCGGGTTGATATTAAGAAGCTTGAGTCAAATTACACTGAGTTGATGTTCCACAACAAGCAGTGTCCAGCACAATCCCTTCAGGTTGCATTATTCAACTTACTCTTGTGGGAGTTGAAAGCTGAAGGGAAATTCATGTCTTCCATCTGAAAGAACTAAACTTTCCTCACCTGTAGAATAAAAACCAATAGTATATTTTAGTTATTCCAGAAATAGAACAAAGCAGAGGCTTTTATAAATTATTTATGACTGAAAGCACCCAGATGCAAGGAACCAGAAGAAGCTTTTACTGATCCCAGTGGGTTCTGGATGGGAGCCCACATTTTATTTATTCTGTGGTGTGATTTCAATGAAAAAAAATCAAGGAAGCACTGAGACCTTGAGTTTCAGTTCAGGATGCTGGCCAATTTCTAATCCAAAATGGCTTCTGGAAAGCACTGAGTTTCTTTTCTTTTGTAACAGGACTGCGATAAAGGAAGTGATTTAGAGAAGTGATTGTCCCTCTGTACTCAGCACTGGTGAGACCGCACCTTGAGTACTATGTTCAGTACTCGTTGTGGGCACCCCGCTACAAGGAAGATACTGGTTTGCTGGGAAGCATTTGAGAAGAGCAGTGAAACTGGAGAAGGGACTGGAGAACAAGACATACAAGGAACGGCTGCTGGAACTGGGGCTGCTGGGTCTGAAGAGGAGGCGGAGGGGAGACTTCATCGCTCTCTACAACCACCTGAACAGGAGGTTACAGCAAGGTGGGTGTTGGTCTCTTTTCTCAGGCAACATGTGAAAGGAGATGAGGAAATTGCCTCAAGTTGTGCCAGGATAGGTTTAAATTGGGTATTATGATGAATTTCTTCAGAGAAAGGTCAGTCAGGCATTGGAATCAGCTGCCCAGGGAAGCAATAGGGTCGCCACCCCTAACAGTATTTAAGAGAAGCACGGATTTGGCACCTAGGGACGTGGCTTAGCTGGGGACTTGGTCGTGCCAGGTTGATGGCTGTACTTGATGATCTTTAGGGTCTTTTCCAACTGAAATGATCCTGTAATTCTCTGACAGCAGCTGATCTACTTATTCAATAACAATTAAGCTACCTTCTGTACTAAAAAGCTGCAGTTTAAGGCCAGCGTTACTATTATTATTACTAATCTCAGTGCATTCTTAGAGGGCCTACTGTAGTGGAGATTTAAGGCCTAATAGTTACTTCTCCTACAGGTAAACTTGGGAAGTATTTCACCCTTACATGATGAAATGCCATTTCCCTTTAGTTCTCCAGTACTGCCCTAACGCTGCAGCATTTGTGTGATGGTTAAAGGTGCTTCTCTTAAGTCACTCCAAAAGCAAGCTGGCTGCTTGCGGAGCCTTTCACTGGTGACTTCAGGTGCTGAACACTCAGGTGCCTGAGGTAATTCGTGAAGAGGTAACCCACGCACCAAACCCAGTGAGAACTGCAGGCTGTGTTTCTGAACCTGTGGCTCACGGTGCAGCAGTTCCTGCAGAACGGCTCAGGCTGGAGGGGGGCCTCCAACCCCATCTGGCTCCAAACCCTACCAGGGCAGGGCCACCACCCTCTGGCTGGGGGCCTCGTGAAGTCCTTACCCACCACAGGGTCTGTGCAGCCTGTGCCGGCGCCTCCCCACCCTCCGCAGGCAGCATTTCCCCTAACCCCTACCCCAAATCTCTCCCTTTTCGCTCACCCCCCCCTACCCCACCCCCCCCCCTCGCCTCCCCAGCCCCCCGGGGGCCGCTCCCCGCAGCTCCGCTCCCCCCCCAGCCCCCTCCCCGCTGCCCCCTCTCCCCCTCACCTCCGCGCGGCTCCCTCAGCAGGCTCTGCCGGACATCCAGGTACCGCACCTCCGCCTCCCTCCGCGGTCCCACCGGCCCCGCCGCCGCCCCGCCGGCTCCCCCCGGGGCCGCTCCTCCTCCTCCTGCTGCCGCCGCCTCACCCCACGCCACCCGGGCCCTTCCCGCGGCTTCGAGGCGCAGCCCTCGGAGCGGCAGCGGCCCCGCCAGCTCCAGCAGCACCCGGCCGCGCACCGTGTCCCCGCTGCAGTAACCGCCCGGCCGCGCCTCGTCCTGCAGCACCAGGGCCAGCGCCCGCACCGCCCCGCTGCTGCCGCCGCCACCACCGCCGGGCCCGCTCCCGGCCGCCGCCATCTTGGCGCCCCGGCTCCCCCCCGGGCAGGCCGCGGCCGCCGCCGTCGGTGCCTTTAAAACCCGCCCGGCACCGCCGGAGCCCTCAGCGCCCGGCCCCGCCCCTCCCCTCCCGGCCGCCTCCCATTGGTCGCCCCGCGGCTCCCCCGCCTCGCCGCTCGCTCGCCCCCCGCTTGGTGGCGGCGGAGGGGGCCCCGCGTCACGCGGCGTGATCGCCGCCCTCCAGCCAATGGGGTAGGGGGAGGAGGCGCGTGGACAGCGCGGCGATTGGCGGGGAGCTTGCGGGGTGGCCAATGGAAGGGCGAGGCCGCCACGTGCGCGGCCCGTGGGTAAACAGGAGGGGAGGGGCCGGGCCGCGGGGAGGGGAGGGGCGGGGGCGGGGGCGGGGTGGGGGCTCCTGGGCGGGAAGGGCGGGGTGTGGGGTGAGGGAGGGGATGGGGATGGGGATTGGGATTAGGATTGGGATGGGGATGGGGATGGGGATTGGGATTGGGATTGGGGATGGGGATTTTGGGGGCTGAGGGTTAGGGGCTGGAGGCTGGGGGTCAGAAGCTGGAGCCCTGAGGGGGGCACAGGGCCATGGCGGGGCTCCGTCCTGTCAGCAGGGCCGGGGCAGGCGCTGCCGTCAGGCGCAGGGGCGATGGGACTGACAGAAAGCGGAAACTGAGGTAAAGTCGGGCGGGGCGGTGCCCCCCGGTTTGCCTCAGGGAGACCGTGCCCGGCCCTTGTTCCCCTGCCCGATCCCCTCCCTCACCGGCTGGGCCTCGAGCCTTCGGGCCGTGAGGTGGCTGCACAGGGCCGCGTGCCGCTAGGCCTCAGCAGCGCGGCCAAAGCCTTTCCCTACAGACTCTGCACTTCATACTTGTCAAGCCTACCCACATGCATAAAGTAAGGCCGGTTAGTCCCAACTCTGAGCTTTACACATTTAGGAGAGCCCCCAGCACCTGTAGGCTGAGCGACACCACGATCTGTGTCTGCAGGGTGATAAGGGCCGTGTGCTCAGAGCCATGGGCACCTGCTGCGCCTCACAGCACCACGCACGTGCCTGCACCGGCGGGTTACTGCAGTTAATTGAGTTTAGGAAGCGCCACGCTGGGTCATCGCCTGAGTCTGCAGCAGGGCCTCTCCCTGAAGGTGTGTGTGGGGAAGGACCTGCGGCGTTCCCCTCGCTGGCAGGAGGCATTGCCCTGCCCGAGTCACCCGCGTGCCCGACGCTGCCAGCAGCTGCTGCTTCCTGCATTTTTCCATCCCTCACGAGCACTGGAAAGGAGCAGCCTGGTGCTTCCCCGCTGACTCAGGTAATTACCGGAATTAGTAAAAAATGGCTTCTGCACTCAGAGCCTCGGCTTCTAACTAACTGACGTGATGACCTTGGGGTTCCTCAGGATTCGTGGCATGCCTTTGTGATATCCTGTCCCCTGAAACCTACACTCACGTTCAGAATTACTTCTGAGAGGAAGAACTTGGCCTTGCTGAGGGCCACATAGGCCTTTGGAACACCTTTCATTGGCTACGTGTGAACGCACAGCTTGGTGTTAATCAGTAATAACGTGGGGACAAGTAACATGATTCCAGATGGGCTGAATTCAGAGTTTATCTGGATTGTTGGCCACAGGCTCCCCTGCTCATGGTGAAGAATTATGTAACTAAAGAAAAAAATGCTGTGATGATTTCGTTGAGTATTTGAACAATTTTTGGATGTTCAAGTTCCTTTGTGCTTTTTGAATTAGTTTTCACAGAAACTAACAAATATTTTTATCATATTTGGGAACAGAGGTCTATTAAAGTGTTTCTATCTTTGTTTTTTTTTTTTTTTTTTTAGTTAATCAAACTAACAGTGCTTGATTGTCCTGTTCCATATAACCCTTTTTCCATACATTAGCAAGTTTCAGGTTAGTTTTGTAGCAAGCCAACAGAATGTGCTTGGACAGATATGCACGTAAGACTATTTGCTAAATTTGCTTACGTACAATGCATGCAATTTCTTGTAACTGATTTTGAAAGTATTATAAGAGGTAAAAAATCAAAATTCCACATCTCCGTCTTTTCCCACGAGTTAGATCCTGTATAAAAATAATTAATTCTCTTTTAGGTATTACATGCCCATTCAAATTTCACCTTCCATTATTTCCTTGCAAGTGCCAACGAGCTAGATAGGGCAAGGAGTGACCGTGGACAGCTGTGTATAAAAAAAATGCACAGAATCAGTGAGAGTTTAGAAGCTTGTATGACTTGAACAATTAGATCACAGAAGATACAGAGAGTAGGAACGCTCAGTCACAGTCAGATGCTACTTGTTCCAGATGTTTCTTTCCCCTTTGATAGGCTTTTTTTTCGGCACAACTCGAAGACCAAAACTTCCTTGTTGAAATTATCATGCGGTGATTGACTGTTTTCTCATCCACCCTTCTTGAGAATACTTTCTTGTGCATGAGACATTTCAACTGACCAACACTGTGAAGTCACAGCATGAATGATGGAATCTACCACACCACTATTTTAGTATCTGATAAGCCGGAAGGAAGGAAGGAACAGCAGATGAACACTCAGACTGTATTAGTGTACGTGTGACTGGATGCATGTGTGTGGGTGTATGTGAGAAAGAGCAAGAGAGATTCAAATGCTTGATTGTCCTTTCTATTCTTTTATTTTGCTCCTTTATTCAGGACTATGTAAGAACTAGTTGCCTTAGCAAGCTAATTAACGTACGAGTTCTCCTGTAAGAGTAAAGAATACAGAAAGAAAGGTCTCACTTGAGCGTGCCCTCAAAGCTGTGATCATCTCTAGCAGTGAGGCTGCGATCAGCTCTTATCCTGAAGGTGAAGGAACTAGAAGAACATCTTTCTGCAGCAGCTGGTAATATCGTAGCTCTGATGGTTAGTTGACTCCTGTGGTCAGATCACTGAATTTAGAAGTATCTGGCAGCTTAAGTTTCTAGACATAATCATTATTGGCAAATCATCTCAGTACACACACTGAAAATAGGCTATCAGGGCTGGAGCCTGTCAGAGGAACTTTTGAAGGTATCGTATGGATCCCAAGTCTGCACACAGAGAAGGACAGCTGATTAACAAGTAATCGTCTTCTGTGGAAGATAACAAGAGAAGTGGTCTTAGCCACTTAGTGACTTCTGCCAAGAACATCTCTTATTTTTCAGGGATCCAAGCTGTAAGTGGGAAGGAAGTGGAAAACGTGGTCAGTGTTTGCTGTCCTCTTCCTACTAAAGACAACTTACGCTGAGCCAACACTCCTAATCATGAGTCATGCACCAGCACTAGGAGGTTGCCAGTTAAACCTTTCTGATCTTAATCAACAGCCTGGCAGTTCCAAGAGCAAACAGTTATTTCTGCTCCTGGAAGAGGGCTTTGAGAAGTGTCTGCCAACAGCTACATCACAAACTGTGGGTTTATTTGAGATTGCTGTACCATAACATCCATTCAGGTATCTTTCTTATCCAGTACCAAACATGACAGACACCACTAGTGACTACACGCTCTATAGTTCAGTGGAATAGCCGTGGGAAAGGCGTTACCTTAACGAGAGCCTCACAAATGCCCTCAACAACAGTTGTGCAAAACATTGTGTAAACCATACGTACTGGCCCAGGGCTCAAAAACAGCATGTAAACCCCATACTGACCTTTGTTCTGCGTGGTCAGGAGGGTTTGCCCATGTACCTGGACATTTATCTGTAAACAGTCAGCTACCTCTGTGGCAGGCATTAGGAAGTAGTTATGGAAGAGGGCAATGTCTACACCTGAAAGCAGGTGGTAGGGGCTCTTTCAGGTTCCACCAAAGCCCTCAGAACATAAGCCCTTCTTGCAGATACTCAGAAACCCTCTTTCTGGCTTTGTTTATAGAGTCAGGACAGGGAAGGATGAGGGACTGTTCCTTTCATTTCCTAGTTCCTGGCCTTTTACCAGTGAGTTCCTTTATCAGTGCTGTGCCAAAAATGCAGCCCTGGAATGGAGTGTGAATTCTCTGTGGTGCTCCCAATCAGCGCAGGAAGGTGACAACTGGGTGTTAGTGACACTCGCTGTCACGTACAGTCTTCTATTGCTTTTATTCTATTACCAGTAATTGAAAGGTCAGCCAAATTTTTCTTAGACAATTAAGTGACATTTACACGTAGGAGATTGCAAGGAGCCAGAGATGCTTTTCCAAATGCTGCTGCAAGCACAGTCTGATATGTCACCACTGCCAAAGCGTTAACACCAGTGAACGTATTTTTAAGTCAGGCTGGACGTGGCACATTCAGAAAAGCCAGCACTGCTACGGTGGCCAAGGACTCTCTAGATGGGTGCATTTTATCTTGGCAGGTGTTTCTTCACACAGTCCTTCAGACAAAGCAGAATCCCCTTGAAGGCCAACAGACCGGTCTTAATACAAGATTATGTATGGAAATGGAAAATCAGAAGTGACAGGAGGACGGCCAAGGTTGGAAATCTGGCCAAGGGGCAGAGTAGGTTGTGTTCGTGGTGGCTGAGGCCCAGCGTGTCCAGGCTCATGCACTGAGTGCTTGCCTCATACAGCCCTTTCCTACAATTACCTTCAGGACGTGGGAAAAGTGTGTCTCATCCCTGGTCGAGGGGCTGGGCTTACAGAATGGTTGTGCAATCTTGAAAGAGGTGTCTCCTCTGTGAGTGGCAGCACAACATCAGCATGTTCCCCCTCGCCTGCTGGGGAGCAGTTTGGGGTACTCCCAGGACAAGGATCTCCGTCCCAGTTCCTAGCCCAACACACAGGGGCTGCAGTCCAGCATGTCACCAACCATCGTGTTCATGCACTGGTAAAGAGAACACTGGAGTGACCTGCTGTTTGCTTCGATATTTGTGTCATGGGTCAGGCTGCAGGAGCTGTTGTGGCTGGTTCCTTACATAAAAGGGATTTTAATCCAGCGCTCCTCAGGCAGCACAGGGCTGCTTGAGGGTGGCTTTGAGTGTTTACAGCTACTGCAGGCTCTGCAAGGAGCACGAGTAGAGAAAAATGGAATTGGTTAGAACATCCCCTCATCCTGCTGTCCCCTGAGGACAGAAGGATTTATAGGGCTTCTTGGCGCCGGCACAATTAGAGTGGCCTTCTGGAAGTGCTTCTCTGGAGGAAGAGCTTCCTACAATTGTAAAGTGTACCCCTCTGCATTTCAGTGACTCTGACTTCAAAGCAAGGTGTTCAGAAATGCTCCTATAAATATCTGACAAAGAGGGAGGATACAGATTTCTCCTGTTGAACCAACTCTGAAGCAGCAACTGCATTATTCATGTGCGGCTCATGGTTTGGTGTTTAGGCTCGATGGAATGAATAACCAGAAAGTGAAAGGGGAATTAACAAACTAATTTGTGTTCTTATTTATGTGCTGCTTTAGCTGTTTCCTACTGTTGGCTGTAACTTGAGGGTTTTGATGGCTTTGTAAAGTGCATCTTTTTTATACTTGGACTGAAAAAACTTGAACTTGAGATGAACCCAAACCTCATACCAGAGTACCTCACACTGAAGGGAAATGCAAGTCTGGATCTGAACTCACCTTTTGTTAGAGCACTCTCGTAAACAGGAATGTGTGTGTTGTGGTGACTCCTCAGCCCTAGCAATTTGCACCAAGCAATGGCGTGGGATTGTATCGCTACAGAAGCACAGAAGCCGTATCCAACGCCTGGAAGACGGTTCCCAGCGCGCCATTTGCTGGACAGTGGCTGGCTGAAGAAGCCTCCCTGGAGGCTACCCGTAGCTCTCAGCACGGTCCCGCAGTGCAGCCGTTAATGACAGCAGATGTGTTGGTGTGAAGCAGATTTTTTCACAGAACCCTTTCTGATTGCTGCTGTTGTTGCCCAGGCTTCGGAAAGGGATGACTTCAGCAGAAAACGGAGATAATGGAATGCTTCATGCCAAGAGGGAATGTAGGGTAAGAGCTGCCATGGATGGGAAGTGGTGTCAGCAGCCTGAGATAACACGAGTGGTTGGTGGGACAGGAAGCAGCTTGGGATCACAGTTGAGCTCTGCTAATGGGAACGCATGCTTTAACTTCTGACAGCGCTACTTGGCTTTTCCTGCTCTTTCCGCATGATTTGCCATGTAGACCCACACATGTCCTTAATAGATGCGTCATGAGGTGTTTATGCTTGATATCAGACTGTTGTGTGTTACAAGAGAAAGGATGATGTCAGGAGTGTTGTAGAAACACATTCAGATAATCTATCTCATAACCAAGTAGCTTGGAGTTCCATGACATGGAGCCTTTTTGCTTGTAACACCAAGGAAGGGTTTGGAGTTTGTAGTATCTGCCCAGAGTTCAGTCCATCTAGTCAAGCCTACCCAATAGCACAAGCTGCTAAGTTTTCCTTGAGTGCTTTAGATCAAACTTAAAGGCCAAGCCACCATTCAGTCATCAAGTACTTTGAGTGCCTAGCACAGGAAGGGAATGGAGGAAAGTACGGCGTTGGCACTGGTAAGGTCTGGGGAGGTGGGGTTTCCCTGTGTGGTCCCACCAAGAAATCAGCCCTGGATGGCAGAAGGCAGAAAACCAAGCACACTCTGAAACACCCCACCTTCTTTCCCTAAAACCTAGTGACCAAAACAACCTTGAACCTGTAAGCATATCCTTGGTGTCACAAGAGAGGACAAGTAGCTCCTGCCTCCCCTTCAAAAAAATGCCCCCACTGATGGAAGCTGACTGACAAACCTGGGGGAAAAAATCCTCTTACATTTACCGGTAACCAGCTGATGCTGCAGGGCACGAAATCTAATTATTGTCTTAGGGCAGAGCCGCACCTTTTATGAGCATGTCCCATTATGGAAGGGAATCTCAGTCTCTCAATTCATTTCCTAGGCCCTGGGGAGACCGGGATGATTGGAGTCACATCGCGCTCCCCCTTCATGTGCATGCAAGCAAAGACTGTCACAAACACTGGATCAGAGCACGTAGCCTAGAAAGACACTGAATTTCATCTTAAAGGTACCGGGAGAT
Source organism: Anas acuta (assembly GCF_963932015.1). Classification (NCBI taxonomy): domain Eukaryota; kingdom Metazoa; phylum Chordata; class Aves; order Anseriformes; family Anatidae; genus Anas; species Anas acuta. Next base: position 4,548,870 of record NC_088990.1, read on the forward strand.
GGCAACACCATTATTCTTTCTAGTCACCTCTGATTTTTATTCAGCTAGCTGCAAGGAAATTATGTCTCGATTCAAAGTACAAATGATAATGCTATATTCTAAATAGCAAATTGTTGTTTTGCTGCTTTGTATGGGATCAGATCAAATCATTCACATTGCTGAATGTGGACTTCTCTAGAGATCTAATTTTTCTAGCTATTTTTCTTGCTATTTTTTTCTAGCTACTCTCACAAATGTTTCCTTTGAAAAGTTCAGAATCTTTTATGTCACTTATCATGAGGCCCATTTCCCTAAACCTGGAATTCTGTGTTTAAACTTTACCAGGTGTCTTTTTTAAAGCCATTAGTGAGCTGACCACATTTTTAAAATATTTAAGCATTTATTGGAGAAATTTCTTGTTAACTAGTTCAAGCTGTGATTAAAACAGAAATGAAAAAGCTTGGCTGACAAAAACTGGTTAGGCTTGCATTTCCTTTTAAAAAAAGCACATGAATTCTTAAATGTTAGGACTTATTATCATTTCAGTTACTGCATGTGTATGCATTATCTGTGTGTTATAGACACACGTATATATATGCAGCTATGCATATATGCATAAATATAAAAGAAGAGCACACATAAAACTCACTTGCTACAGTAACTATTGTTGTGGAAGCCAATAATGGTCGGCTAGCAGTGAAAAGCACAGGAGATAAGAACACACTTACTATTAATACTGTTCATTTTTAGAAATGCTCACAATGGGGCTCCTATTTTGACATTTTCTTCTGAAATATGAAGTATTAGGCATTGTCAGAGCCAGGATACCGGTCTAGACGGACTTTTAACTGCCTGGTGTAGTGATTCTTATCTTCCTCTGTAGGGTGAATTAGAATTCTTTGGATCAATGGATGTACACAGTCTTTTCTTGTATCAGAATAACATTACACATCCTCTTGTCATTATAACACACTGGAAGATTATTTTCAATGATAATGACAAGACCACGTCAATCACGGGTCTTTCGTAGTGGGAATTTGCCTCTTATTGCATCTTTCACGTGGCAAAAATTTCCCTTTTTTGTTCTTGAATTACCATTCAGAAGTTGGTAGCCAAATGTTTGGAATTTAAAAATGAGAAAAAGAAAATGTCTCATTTCTGCTGCCAGCAACACTCTAAGTTATACAGGCATTAACTTCTCCTGTGCATCCATGATTATAAAAGTGGCATAGGCGAAGCCTACATTTTGTTCTGCTTAAATATCTGTACAGATCAAAGCTTTTCCCTGATAGACACTATTGTTGAAAAACATTAGTATGCGCTACCTGTATTTTTCCGTGTTCAAAGGAAGCAATCACAGAGCACTTCATTTATTTTACTAAGAGCTCAGTAAATGCTGTGCTGTCGCCATTCTGCAAGGAAGGTATTTTCATGTAGAGGTATTATCATTAACAGATTCTTTTCAAATTCTAGGAAAAGTGTCCTATTTTTATTCGGCATTCAGAAGACTGAACACTTTAAAAAAATGATTGTTTTAAGGCCTTTCATTTCTTTCATGCTTTATTTTATTTTTTTACTTAATTAAGCAAACTGGAAATTGCTTCCTTGTGGACATGTTCTTCTAGGCCCACTGTTAAGACCCTGGACTCAGTATATAACCAATAAAGATGCTGACTAATGGTGTCCTCAGGATCTGAAAAAAAAAGTGGAAACGGCTTACAGATGATGCCAACTGTAAAAAAAGGAAAAAAAAAGCAAAAAAAAAAAAGCAAAAAAAAAAGCACCAAGAAGTTCTCTCTTATAAAGAGCAAAGACTTAGCTCAAATATTGATAGAGACCCCAGTGTAGGTGGCTGAAGTTAGACAATCTGTATCATCTTAGTGTCTCTGGAGGGCAGGGAGCACTTTCAAATGTCTTGGATACTGCCATGCATTCAGAGGTCAATCTCACTATGAAATTTTAGGAATTTAACCCACATTTCCCAATATTAGGGACAGGAGCACAAGTCTTCCTGATACTCAATACAATTTAAATGCCTAAATTGGGAAGATGATTTAGAACTGGACTCTTATCTTTTTGCATTTTCTTTATCTTCATTTTGGTCATTCTGGGTATTTTTTGCTTGGGACTGTTTATCGTTCTAACAAATAACCAATTTAAAAATGACAATTGATTAGCCTCTTCTAAGTCTCCAGTTTTCATACTTTGCTAATCTATAAAACTTCCCAAGAAAAAATGGTGTCTTAATTGCAGCATTTTGCACCTTGACATTAACTGTGTATTTCACTCATGGCCAATTTAAAAATCAAAATAGAAACTTTGTAATAGTCTCCCTTTACAGTTTGGGTTATGAGAAGCTGAGAATTCCCTTAGGCTTGATTGATAAAACATGGCATTTATCCTATTCCTAGGATGATGTTCAGCAAACTTTATGACAGAGGGAAACAGCTGGTAAAGTGGGTTCATGGAAAGGTGAAGGTAATATAGACATAAAAAACAAGAGGATAATGATTTTAAAAGGGATAATAGTTGTAATAACACCATTAACCTTTTGCTTCAAATTATTGAATGTGTGGTCTCTTCAGCAGGCTAATCAAAGGTTTGCATTAACTGCAATGCAAGAGGAAGTGGCAATATACAACCTGAGGTGATTTTTTTCCCTCTTACAATTATTCACTATCAAACTCTTACTGAAAAAAAAAAAAAAAAGGAAAGAAAAACCAACCCTTTGGCTGTTGAAGACCCCTTTCAGTTTTGAAATGAAGATGACTTACTTTCAGAGGAAACAAACTCCAGCTTCCTTCCTGCCTTGTCAGAGCTGGATTTTACAAAGGGAAAAAAAAAAAAGAAATAGATGTTATTTTTTATAGATACATAAAAAATTCAAGTCAGAGATGTAAACAGGCAGCATGATGCTATAGGGCAGACTGTCAGTAAAAGCCGTCTGTGAACTGGCTTTGCCTGTGTGGGACTGCACGGAGGAGGGTCAGCAGCAGGGACTCAGCTCAACGGAGCCGTGTATGGTGGCGTGGGGGACATCCCCTCATGAACCAGGCGCGTTACTGCAGATGTCAGTGATGGCTCACCTGGGCCATGGGGAGCTCCATGCTAGGTCACTCTAGGTGTCTGAGCAGCTAATTGTGCCTGCCTTTTTCGCTTTCATTTTACACGCACGAAGGGCTGGCTGGCAGAGGCAGACTGTGCTCTGACAGTTTGTTCAAATGCTAAAAGGCAAATGCATTGGTGGTGGAAAATTGCCATAGATGATGGAAAAGCTCCTGGTGACTTGATGGGATTATTCAGGAATATGTCCAGTTAGGCAAATCTGCTTTGTCTTATCATTTCCCTGGTGATGAGCTTTATTGTTCACGTAAGGCATCTGAGGTGTGCATCAGAGCACCTTTGGTGGGAAACCTGCGTTCTGTGTGCGGTCACAGAGAGAGAATCACCCAAGTCAGACACCTGCAGCAAGGCCGTCTGATTAGCTTGCAACGTATTGTGTCAATCTAGTATGAAAGGAATAAGTGTAAAAGGAAGTTTGCGCCGCTCCTCACTGACAAAACCCTATACTATTAACAGCCCCCTTCTGTGGAATCAGGGGATGGTGAAAGACTTCAGGAGCAGTGTGGCTTGAATTTGAATTAGCCAGATTGAATTTAAAATCAACAAACTGAAAGGGCCTGAGATAAGAAGTCAGAACATTCAGAGGAAATGAGAACTGTTCCGGGATCTAAAGGTGAAAGAAACACTAAGTCACATTAAAATTATTCAGCAAGAATAGAGACACCTTTTCTTTTCCTCGACACCTTTTCTTAGAAGTCATCTATAATCAGTAACCTTTCCCAGACACTTTGCCATGCTGTTTTTAGTAGCTCAATCCTTTGTTTCAAAACCACCCATTGATTCAGTGCCCTAAGCGAGAAGTAATTAAGGTGGACAGAAATCTTGCCAGCTATATGGATGTATGAGGTGTAGAAGAGCGAAGGACAAAGGGGAGTGAACGAATTTTTCCAAAAAATAGCTCCTGCAACACGTGAGTCCGCTGTAGTATGTTGTTAAATACACGTGCATGGAGATAGCAGCTGTATTCATCTTCCCGTCTATCGATCTGTTTGCTGCCATATACACACATGCTGAGATACATACGTGTGTGTTCCTGGGAGATAATGAACTGTTTAGGCAGTACTTTGTCAGAATATCATTTAAAGAGTTACATCCTTTTAATGCACAGTAGTTTAAGCAAACTCCAAGGTTCTTACTCGGCAATAAACCCATTAAATCATCTTAAATACCATGTCATAATGACAATTTGATGCCACCAGATGTGGCACTAGGGATTTTTTTTTAAATGCTTTCCTGCAGATACAGCTTCCTGAATTTTAAATTCTCTAGCCTGTTTGCACAGCTGTTAGATCATAGAGCTCTGCCATCTTTTTGCCTTGCATCAGTTATTCACTAAATCATGTGTGGTGTGACTACAAGCTCACTACATCTCTAGTGTTCAGGCTCATAGCCACTTCCGTCTCATAAAGGCTGAATAGCTGGGCCATACGGGAGAGGCTGCGTGAGCATTAAAACCCAGGAGCAGGATCCATTCCAGCTGTGGAGCTCCCTCATGGGGACATTTCCGAGATGCAGTCAGAGCACTGCCCCTCATACACCTTTTTTCTCTGGCATCCTGGGTTCGTGAAAAATACAAATGCCTGGCCCTTCCCTCATCTTTTCTCACATTGTCAGCCAAGAAGGCAACCGGAGTGGTAGTACAGTGCCAATTTGACACCAGAGAGCTTTGGGAGAGGGAGCACATCAACAGGATACCAGCAGAGTCCAAAAAAATCACACACAAATATTATTTCACACAAGTGCCTACTTAAATAGTGGAGAAGGATACAAGAGGCTGTGGAAACCTGGAGGCCAACAACAAAAATATACTAAATGAGGAGAAAAAGCATGGGGGATAGATTCTTTCCAGAAACAACGCCTAGCCCACAAAGTACCATGCTTCTGGTTCACAGAAACAGGCAGGGTGTGAGAGAGGTGCGTTGGCAAGGTCTTGGTGTGAGGTCATGAGTTTTGTGCAGTTACGAGTGGTAGCAAGTGGGATCACATTTCAGGCAGAAGCGTTGATGGTGGATTTGGTGCTGTCCTTTAGCAGGTCAAAATCTCTGTCTGTGACCAGGGGATACTGCTGAGCACTCTTCCTGAGAGTGAGAAAAATCAGCACAAAGCACGGAAAGCCCGGCTACCCGTGTGAGCGAAGCAGCCCCTGAACTCTGCCTGAATGTGAGTCCATCCTGCGACAACCCTGAGCTCCTGTCATTGCCAAAGGATTATTCAATCCTGATTTAATGTACGTTAGAAATACTCTCAAAAAGGCTGATTCAAAGCCTGGTGGAAAGATTCCCATTGACTTGCATAGGGTTTTGGTTTGATTTGCTGTTTGGCTTTGGGGCTGAGATGCGAATGTTTGAGCAGCTCTGTACTGAAGAGGGCATGCAATGCTGCCTAGATTACCCTCCAGTGAAGTGTAATACTTGATAACATCAGTAAATACAAAACAGAAACAAAATGACAACAGCGTTTGAGCAGCTTGTGATAGCAAATGAGGTGGAAAAGTTAAATGGATATAGAAAAGGATCCCCAGAGGTTGGATCACAGCATGCTGCTGGTGGGAGCCCGGTTGTTTCTATCCTGCTATCAACATGTGGAGCTCTAAATCTTCTTGAATCGTGGATGAACAGAGATTTGCTCATAGCTACCTTTTCTCTTATTCGTATTGTATAGCCTGTCCTACCAGCAAACAAATAAAACCTTTGTGCCAGCTATAGCAGCAGTTTACATGGAAAACAATGAAGCAATTTCAGGCAAGTATTAAATGTAATTTTGGCTTTTTTTTGCTGTCACTTAGCAGCTCAGAAGAGGCTCTGCACTGATGCGCAGAGACTGGCGTGCGTTACGCAAACTCCTATCACAATCTCATTGACTGTTTGTGGACCCCCATATCTCTCTGTTTCCATCTGTTGTTTTATGTTTTAAGACTAAGTTGTTTGGAGGATGTCCAAATTCCTTTTCCTTCTCCAACTTGGGTGAAGTACCTGCCTGCCTTAGGCTCCTGCTGTAGACACTAGAGAGAGAAGCTTCTCCAGAACGACTCGCTGATGGCCGGGGCGCTCCTTTCTCTCCCTCTCCTCCCCTCCCTCCTTCTGCCCTCTTCCTCTCACCCTCTTCCAGGGATTTTGTAGGGTGCCTGAGTACATTGCCGCAGCTGAGGGCCAAAGTTTGATGGGGTGAGTTTGGGCTGTGCTGCTTTCTTAAGCTGGTGATAACACAGAATTAAGATAAGACAGACTGTAAGGAGTACTAATGTGGGATCCGCCAGTTTCCTGTGGCCCACAAGTGGGCAATGGCAGAGGCTGCCATGTCTCAGTCTAGAAAGTAGCTCGTGGCTGACACAATATTTCAAGAGATAACAAGGGAATTTCGAGCTTATCCAAGAAAATAGAAATGACACAGAATATAAATAAGCAAAACATATAAACCATAAACCCAATCCTATTAAAATTAACTATGTTTTAATTTCTGAAAAGCATGACATGTTGGTGTTAGATGTACTGAGCAGGAAAAGATTACATGCACCATTAAAAGAAAATGTTTTCAAGGGCCCTTTTAAAAAAATTGTATCTATGTTTGCAATTGCCATGTGCAAAATAGAAAAATCAGAGAAGGGGAAAAAAAAACACAACGGCAAGCAGTGGAAATAGCCCATTTTGTGAATTATAGGAAAAAATATACCATCTGTGATTTAGTGCAGTTCCCAAGATCCCATCTGTGATCGAAGCACAGTCCTCGTTGAAGGCTGAATCCCTGAGCCGTTCCATATGATAAAACATTTCTCTTGGAAGATGCTTGGGCTAATGGGTTTGTTTTTCTGGAATATGGCTCTTCTAGATGAGACATAAAACCCTAGAGACCTAAATCTGCCTCCAGTGGCCAACTACAGCTCACATAAGCAGAAGCAGGAGTGAAAGGAGGTCAACGATCTAAGCACCTTTTCTATCAGAATTTCCGTACTACTTTTTGTCAGGCTGGGTTGTTGGGTCTAAGAGGTCTAGATGCTGATTTCATATTCTCTAGCACAAGATGCTGTAGTCACATCATTTAAAAGAGCAGCATCTTCTTAAAAAGTAACACCACTTCTGGCTGCCTCTGTTTTACTGACTATTGCCATGTTTTAAGTCCAGGAGGTAGGCAGGCTAAGGCCTGGGGCTGAACTAGGAAGAGAAGCCCTTTCTCCTTTGACTTCCCAGTGCAGCTCTTTGTGCCTCAGAGGAGTGTGTGTAGTCAGCTATGCTCCCATTTCTCCATGCAGGCAGGTGGAGATGCTGGTCTCCCTGCACGATGAGACCTTGCTGTGCAAATGCAGCTTCAAAGCAGAAGCTACACCTATTTCCTTTTGTTATGGATGTTAGTTTTTCAGCAGAGTGAGAAGGAAAAGGACTTCCCTTGTGCTGGCAGCAGGCTTCAAATGCAGCTGCATGGCTAGAGTCTTCTGATGCCTCTGTAAGCAGCGTCACTGCAACCTGTGTCTTACAGCAAAGGTGGTGTAGCTCTATCAGGCAGTTATATAAATATAACATCTTTCATTGCAGTGCTCTATTAATTACACACACGTACACAGTGGCATGATTTCAGTTACCACTGAAATTTATATCTGAATAATAAATGCGTTCACCTATTTAATTTATGTTTATATTTTCTGCTCTATATAATTATATGCTGATTATACAATTATAGAAAATACTTACCTATTCTGCACAATTATGCTGTTAATGAAATAATGCCCGCAATAGAGCTGTGTGTGTGTTTGCATGTTTATGAAAACACAGCCGCAGTTGGTTGGTTCAGAGTTGTCCGGAGCAAGTTTGGCTCCAGCTGCAGTGAGGTCGCTGCCTGAACAGACGTGGTGCAGTGGACAAGCGTGTCTGTTATCACTCTTATCACCTGAATCTCGTATTACAAAATGTTTTCAGCTTTATTATAACACACCTGCAATAAGGATGTTCATCCAACCCTATTACATGCCTGACTGACCCGGCTCCTGTCCCCCCTCTGCTTGGATGCACTGCACGAGGTGCGCGGACCTCCGAAACGGGACACCCCAGAGTCACCGACCGCCTTACGTTGTGCAGCGTGGGTCAAGCCACCGAGCCCACGTCTGCAGTTGTCTCTGTTGGTTTCAGGACAGACGTTTCATTGTGTGAGTGCAGCCTCAGAGCGGTTTAGGCATTTTTCCAAGCTAGCACAGCCCGCCGCTGCGTGAGCCTGTGAGGGATGGGGCAGATTCATGTCACGGCATGCGATGTTGTGGCACTCGGCTGCAAACTCGCCGAGTACAATTGCAGTTGGCTCTCGTACAGCGCTCTGGTCTGGGTGCTCTCATGCTTGCTGGGGCTTCCTAGTCACTGGTTTTAGTACAGATGAATAAACAAACAAGCAGCAGCCACTGATAGCATCAGCATCTGTGTTTGTACCGATGGCAAGCGAAACGATTCACGCAAGCTAACACAACAAAGCCGCGTCAGAGCTGGGGGCAGGCCGCCTGCCTCCCACCTGCCTTTCCCGGGGATCAGCTGGCTGCCTCCCCAGCACCTCGAGGGAGAAAACAGTTCTGTTCAGCTCAACAAATGCACCGTGGCTTTGCCTCTTCCATATCGTACAGGCCTTGCAGCCAAAGGGTTAAAAAGAAGCGAGTGTGTTTGGCATGCTCTGTGGAGTGCCCGAAGTCTGAACATGAATGACCAAATTGCTTTTTACTTTTTAAATTAAGCCCTCTGTCTGTATGCATGCAGCTAGCACTGCTGTTCCATTAAAGAAAAGAATTTGTTCCCACTCCTGTTTTTAATAGGTAAGACCCTGCAGTTCCGTCTCACAACTTTACTGACACAAGATCTTATTAAAAGCAATCCTCCCCCTCTCCTCCTTGAAATCCGAGCTTCTGATAGCTTCATCCACATTGTGTTTATTTTATATACACAGCTCTGCAGCTGCTGCTTCCTTCTTCTCCGATAAATGACAGCGTAACTGTTGCATCCACTAAAAAAAAGTAAATAAAATTAAATGGGGAAGAACAATACATCTCTGGCAGAGAATAATAACTCTTTTAAGGCACGTATCTAAATTGTACAGCCTGATCTTAATTGTAAGGATAATTCTTTGTTATTTCAAGCAACTTGGAACAGGACAGAAAATGCACGCTCTTGGCAGTACATCCAGAAAGAATTCTTTGGAAACAATGGGGAGAATTCTCCTGAACTGAAAAGAGATTGAAGCGTCTTTATTAGGTTAATAGGGCTATACTCTGTGATGAGGGAAGAATGGAAGAATATGCTGCAATCTGTTGTCTGCTTGGTTTGGAAGCTTTTTCAGCGCAGACAATACTGGATGAGGCCGGGAGTGTTGGGTGCCAGCGTTAGCAGCGAGGCGTCCTGTGCCCAGCCACCTTGGGCGTCTGTGGCTCCCTCCTCAGGGGGACCACGAGCAGGAGCTTTTCCTCATCTGCCCCAGTCCGTGAGCCAGGCTGAGCCGCTGCTGGACTGGTGCCACTGATGTGTGGCCCCCCTCTGGCCCTAGGCACTGCCTGTCTGGTGTCACAGCCGCCGTTTCACTGTCTGTGCTGTTGCTGATGAAGCCACCACCAACAGTGGAGGTCAGCAGCAGCATGGTGGTAGCTGCCAGTGCTGTTTAGCCGTGGCTGTGGGACTAGGATACAATTTCAGGTCTCTAGTCAGTCCTTAGACAAACATCCTTCTGAATGTGCCCATGGTTTGTTGGAGAAGCTGGGAAACAATATTAACCAGAGGCAGAACAAAGCAAGGGCGAGTAACGTGAAATCAAACCACAGGAAAATATTTGCTGGAATCAATTCCTGCAGCAGAAACTGGAATTGTTTTTGAGAATCGTTCAGCTCTTCCTGGAATAAGGGGAAGCTGTGCAGATGTGCAGTCTGCCATTCGGCAGCATGACCGGTTCACAGACTGCAGCAAGTCACTGGAGGGGAGCTAGGGACAGGAGACAGTCGGGTAGCTGGGGAAAAAAGAGGTCCAGTGATCTGATGGAGGGAAGGCTAAGAAATACTTCCAAACAATGAAGCACTGACCTTGGTGAGGAGACAGGAAAGGATGAAAGGATAAAGAAATAATCCAGGTGATGGCTTAAAAATGTAGATATCTTTTATTTAAAAGAAAGAAGAGAGAGAGATAGCTACAAAAGGTGGGAGGTGCGTATCTGTTTTGAAAGCAGCTAAGAAAGACCTTGGGAAAGATCAAGCCAGGCCAAGCGCTGCAGCTCCGTGTGAGTAACAGCAGCTGACAGTCAGTCGAGGTGGAAGCCTTATCAAAAGGATGAAGGGATAATGGCTGTACAAGGAACGAAAAAGGTTACCGAAACAGGTGAAGCAGCACCAGTGGGAGATCTCCCCTGGATCTCAGCTGGGAGATGGCTAGAGGAAGGGGTGAAGGAGGGCATGGGCTCAGCACACGGTGTGACTGTTCCCATGCCACAGCAGGATGCAGCCGTTCTGCCTGCCCACTGGTAGAGCAGCTCTGCCCTGCCTGCGGTGCCCTGCCCCACGTGTGGCAGCGCAGCCTGCACAGCTCCCTGCAAGGTGCCATGGGGCAGAGCTCAGCAGAGGGCCCCAAATGCTAGGAGGATAGATTCCAGCTGTGCTTGCTGCTCCCCGCGCAAAACCTGAGTGCTGAAGGCAATCTTAAGCCTCCTGTGTGTCACGTTTGCCGTGCGTTCAGCGGCAGTTTACCCTTGCACCTAAATAGATAGCAGCAAGTTGTTTACCATGGCCTCAGCCTGGTTTCTTGCCCTGCTTGCAGGGCACTCGCAGGGCTCAGTACTGCCCGGAGGCCTGACTGGGCAGGGGGTGGGGTAAACCTCAGCTTCCTGGAGAGGAGGAGGATGCTCGGGACCATGTTCACGTTCACGTACCTGCTGTGCAAGGCAGGCTGAGGCTGGCTGTGGGTTCCTATTCCAGAGTAGCCTCAGGGGTAAATAAAAGAGGCCACGTTCCCATGAGCGCTGGCCCTCGAACCAGCTACAGCGGGGAAAAGGGCAGCTCCTTGTCCTCAGCTAACCTGGGGAGAAGCGTCTGAGATACCTGGGTGTCTCCCTGCCACTGTTTCAATATGGCAAAAGGAAAATGCTTGTCCCGTGTGCTGCCCGGACCTGCCCCTATACTTGCCTTTTTATCACAGTGCCTTAGAAAGCAAGTGGTCCCATTGCTGAGCACTCCTCCTCGTTGTCCTGGGATTGAACATAGCAGAGCTTGCAGCCCAGCCCTGGGATTCAGAGTGGGCTTAAGTAAAATGAGAGCTTGCATTCCCACAAAACCTTTTTGAAGAGCTTGTCCTCTGCCCAGCTTGTCTGAAGCAGTGGCTGCGTCTTCCCAAGGCATGAGGACGCTCGTGCACATACACGCAGGGTGTGTTTGTTCTCTGGGTGAAGGCTGAGAGCACTGAGCTTGGAGCAGTTTGCTCTGTGGGGCTAGACCACTTTTTCTCTCCTCTGTTGCAGCCTGGCTGTGAGTAACAGCACCACGCTCTGCTCCCTTGTGCCACTGCCTGGCAAATTCCAGGCATGAACTGGGGGCAACATCTGACCTTTTGAAATTATCCATGAAGCACCAGACACAACTCGACAGGGGAGGCAGGAAGGATCTAAATCTGAAGGGGCACCCTCCTGTCCTGATGCTGCACTTTGGTAAGTGGCAGCAAGATCACTGCTGGGTCCGGGTTTGTCTTTTCACTGGGAGGAAGATTTTACGGCTCTTGGAGTGTCTGGCCTAGCAATTAGCATGCTGATGCTCCGTGCATATGCTGCAACTTGAGGCAGAGCACGAAGTCGCTTGACTGATATTAATGTAAGCTAGAGTTCATCATGAACTAATCATGCCACCAGAGATTTATCCTTTGGTGAAGGTGAGAATTTGTCTGGGAACTGACCGGGTTTTTCTCTGCGGACTAAACGCTGAATTAGGACCAATGAGGTGGTGAGGACACGGTGAGCAAAAAGTCTTGCCCTGTGAATGAGGGCAATAAATGAGGTTTCCATGGAGTTGCGTAAGCTGCTAACCTTCCTGGCTGCAAAGTGCCACCTAGTGTTCGCAGCCAGCCCTGCTGGCCTCCGGTCCCCGAGAAATGTGAGTGGCAGGCACACGGCTTAAAAAGCCTGCAAAGGAGTCAGACAAACCTTAATTTTTAAAAACCAGGTAGCATTGGTCTTTAACCCAGGATTGTCGTCAGTGTCTTTAATAGGAAATGTTTCATCTGTGTTAAAAAATGAATCTAGCTCTCGGAAAGGAAAGTACAGACCATGTTGAAGGAGCGTGTTATCTTGAAGCCGACTGTGGAATTTCATGCACAAAATATGTGCCCGATGATGTGTCAGATTTGCACGTGTAGCAAGCATTATGGCATGATGCATGTTGTTTGCATTGCAGCGGTGCCTCTGTGTGCTGATGAGGGAAGAAGATTGGGCTCTGCACACACACACGGGTGCAGGAAGGGCCCTTTCTTGCAAGTTTACAAACCAGCTGCAATGAGTAGGTGAATCCAGGAACAGGCGAGCTTGTTAATAACCATCAGCCTCTGTGTGTAGGTGCATGGAAGTTAATTCTGTACGCAAATCAGCCATGCAATAACAAATGTACTTCATAAACCTTAAATCAGACCTAGCGAAGATGCAGGTTAGCATTTAAAGTCTAAGAACTGGGGAGGGATGATCCACGAGAACGGTTAGAAACTGGAGGCAGAGGGGAGGTAAAAAAGGGCACAAAAATAACTCTGCATTCAGGACTGTATCTGGGGCATCTTTCACACAGGGCTGGGGCTGTCCTGATTGGCCTGGAAATCCTCCTGCCAGATCTGATCACCCCTGAAACCACCCCGAGTGCAGTCCTCAAACACAAAGGTTGTTATTATTATTTGTTGTTATCTGCAAAATGCTGACAGCACTTAGAAGTGCCAGAGGATTCATGCCTTGGGTTTTGCTCTCGCAATGGCCAGGAGCACAGTCTAATTAGCCCAAACAATGTCCATGATAGAGAACAACCCTACTGACAGGGAGCAAATTAGGTCTCTGACCTAGCAAAGCATTTAACCATGTGCCACGTTTTTTAGTACGTGTATCTCTGGATTAAGACCTGGATGATGTAACCTTTTGCTGCCTCTAATTTCTTTGATTGCAGTATGAAGCACAGCCCAACTTGCTGGCTCAGAAATCCTTACATACAGCATTATTCTAAACTGACTCCTTGCATCTGGACAGAGCACCAGGGTTTCCACCCGAACCAGAGGACCTTTGCCATTTACCCTCCCAGAATTTCTGTAGGAAACCCAAGCCCCATATCCAGCCATCCACAGCAGCTGGCTCTGAACTGGTGCTGGCAAGCAACATCTGTGCAGAAACCCAGCGTAGCTTCAGCACATCTGTGCCATGACCGCTGGCCTGACACCTCAGCAGTAATGCAGGCCTTTTCTTGACAGCTGCTCACCTACGGGACACTCGTTCCCTCTGTCCAGTTACACACAAACACATACAAACAACTTTAAAGCTGTCTCAGCAAGAACGACAAATGCTCCTCCTTTCTTTTTGCTCCTTAGTGATCTGCTGAATCAGTCGTGTTCCTTGTCTCACTTCAGTAATAAATGACAACGTAACTACAGCAGCAGTGAAGAACCCGAATGGTTGTGCAAGCTACAGGGCATGGGGAGAAATGCCCAGATTGATCTTCTTGGAGCCTGGGAAGCAGGAGTTGACTCTGAGCAGGGAGTCACCTCGCTGTCTGACCTGTGTGAATTTCTGAGATGACTCCATGGTGATGTGGACATCGTGAAGAGCTGCATGCCCCTCAAGGGAGTTCTGAGTTTAAGGATCCTGGATCTTCTCCTGTGATTGTAGAGGCTTATCCTCTGCGGAACAGACTAGGAGCATGGCTGCTTTCTTCCCAAGCCGCATGATAACCTTTGGTGGTTTCAGGGTGGGTAGAATAAGAGGCTTAAGGAGGAGACTCCAGCTGGAAGTTGGTGGGTGTTACACTTGATCTACTTGCAGCCTTCGGTTTAGAAAGCCTCTGGGAGTGTGTGCCACAAAATACTGTCCTGTACCAGCTCTGTCCCCATACTCGTCATTGGACATCCGAAATCACTGGGCTAGATGGTGTGACCGAACGTCACTGCTCTTATCTCCTACGTCCTACAGGAATTGCAGCCTCTGCAGACCTGCTGTGTGGTTTCCACTGCTTTGACAGGGCATGGTGCCATGGGGGACAAGCCCCCTTCTCTGTCCCTGCCCTGCTGTGATCTGAAAAGTCCTGAAGTTGTACCTGCAGAGAGCACTGCGTGAGCACTGCGTGAAGCTGGCAGATGAGATACCTGCCTGCAGAGCCACTGCACCCCTCTCCGTGTGTGCATCCACGTTGCCTCTCCTACTGAGCTGGGCAGGATATGGTTATAACGCCTGCTGAGTCACAGATTGCTTGGAGCAGATTAGGGTCACCTTAAATTGTGATGCAGAATTAGAACAATGAGGAACCTTATCTGCTCGTGCTATAAATGGCTGTTCCTTCTTTGTTCAGGCCAGAAGTGTCTGGTGATCCCATTCCTGAGCAAACATCTGAACGCAGATTTTCACACAATTCTCAATTAGCAGCGCAAGAGACAAACAGATAAAAGAACACTCCGGAGTTATGGAGAGGCAACCTCAGAGGTTTGCATGTCAGCGTGGCAGCTCCCCTTGCAAGTGGAACCATCAGTTCTTTATTAAAGTCCAAGCGCGATGCAGCATATGCCCAAACAGCACAGAGCGTGCCGAGAAACTTGAACTGGGATTTGTTTATTGTCATGTACCCAGTGCAGCAACATTTGTGCAGATTAGTTTGGAAGATGGGGGGAAAACCCACCCCTCTCTTAATTAGTCACAGCACATTGTGTTTCGTTAGTGCCACCTCTTGGCCAGCAGACTATAGGTTTCCTACAAAGACGAGCATCTTGTGTGATGTGAACGTGTTAAACCTGCTCTGCTCCATGCTGGTGCTCTATGAAGGAGGGAAGCAAATATTGGAAATTGGCATAGAAGAATAGGCTGAAATATTTGTATTTCTTCCTTCCTTTTTTAACAGGCTTTTGCTGTAATGGGCATGGTTGTGATGTAGGATCCTACCAGCTGGTGTGTGCTCAGGCTTTGAATATGATCACACACATACAAAAAAAATCGAGCATTTTCAAGTATAAAAATACCACAGTATTTTTCCCAACACAGAAATAAACTATTAAAGGAAAAGGTTTCCCAATATATGCTCAGTTTAGCTCCTCTAGACTACAGTCCCAACATATCTTTATGGATTTAGAGACCGTATGGTCAGAAACCAGGGAATTTTTTCAGTAATTCTTCTGTCAACTTCAGAACTTTGGGTTGCACAAATTATTATTATTATTATTTTCAGACCATGGTCTACAAATCTCAGGGCTCATGACTTACTTGTGCAGAGTCAGGAAAAGGTAACGAGTACAAACAAGGCAATCTTCAGATTTGCTACCCAAGAGCTGGAACCTCCACAGGAGTATTCAGGAACCTGCAGATTAAGAAAAGTTATACATAACTGCACTAGAGGATGCTCTCCAGATAGGTGCTTACCCTCAAGGTGAGGTTTTCAAGTGACAGATCATCCACTATGTCCTGAGGTAATTGGTGAAAATAGTTAAACTAACTAAACTGAACTAAAACATCCGGATCTGATTTGTAGCTTCCATTTCTAGCCAGAGGTTTTTGCTCCACCTCAATGGTAAACTCTGCTAAGCAGAAATACCTCATTTTTATTTTTATTTTTTTTGAAAGCATGGATGCTATCCTAATTGCCAATTACTGATTAATAAAAGGAACTCAATAATACATCATATAAATACCTTCTAATATGAATTACATGTGGCCCAGCTTTACTGTTTAAGTCCTGCCTCAGTCACTGATTGGAATGGTTTATCCAAGCGCTTATCTTTAAGCCCCAAAATAATCCCACTGAACTCAGCTGTAGAAGGCACCCCTCAGTATTAAAAACCAAATCTCTGGCCATTGCATTTTACAATTTTAAGACCCAGCAACCCGAGTGCTTGCCAACTGCAATCTTTCTTTTCATTTTGGCTTCTCTTGGCCATATTATGTGACTCTAGTTTTACTCATTAAAGTCTCAGATTGTGCTTGTTTTGTTAACAACCATTAGGGCAGGGGTTCTTACTTTTAATTGGCACCATCTGGAAATGAGAAGGAAATGGCTCGGGACGCACGCGAAGACAAGGAAAGGCCTTGCACTTATTCACATGTGCAGAACTTGTCCCATTTGGAACAGCCACATCTGACCTGGGAACCTGCTCGCCCTTTATTTCTGCTGGGGGCAGGAGGGGGCAAGTGTTTTCGTCCAGGAAATCGACAATCCACACTTTGCCAGCAGAACTAGAAAATAATCATTTAAAAACAGAAAGTTGCACAATTCAGGCTGCTCGTGAACTAGGCCTTTTTATGCAAATTGAATATCTTTGTTCCCAGTTTTTTCCAATCTTGCACCACTTGTTCAGCATTTCCTCATTTTCTGGCACTGGTTTCCATAGCTGCATGCAATCACACTCTCACACAGATGCCATTCTGTGTTCAAAGCACTGAATGCTACAGGGCATATTAGTGTTTTTATGCTTCAGATCTATCTTTATGTAACTTCAGAGCTCATTAATATATACCATTTTGTGTGATTAAAAAACAACAACCTGGCACATGAGAAGCTTTGAACAGGAGAATGGATTGCAAGGAAAATGGCTTTCTGCTCATTATGCAGATTTCAGGCTAGACATGAGATGGGCCCAGAGTCGGTGGACTAGGTACCAAGTACTGTGAGGCAGTAATTCCCCAACTGCAGCCGTGCAGACTGTCAAAAGAAACAGGAATAGTCAAATGCTATTTGAAATGTGAAGATTTTCGCATTAGGATTTCATGACAGTGGACGCAAATGAGTGAAAAAATCCTATGGCATTCATCGTAATGCTTTTTACAATCTCAGCAAAAGGCACACTCTTATGCTGTGTGAAAAGCTATAGACTGGATGGAGATGTGCAGGTACAGGAACGATGGCCTCACTCAATATCTAATGAGCACAGACCAGAAGGGTGTAAAAGCGGGCTGTTGGTGAAGTTGCAGCCTGAGATGCTGACTCTAAAAGTGCTCTGCCAAAAATTATTCATATTATGGGGGCCATAGCATAGTTCTTCTCTAGCTGTTGATTTGGGTTTGAAGGAATGATGCTGGCTTTTTTCTGACCATCAGCTCTGACTTTCCAAGCTGCTCTCTGTCTAATGACAGCAGCCTGTCACCTGCTAGCCGAAGCGCAGGCTGCTTTAGCAGTAAAAGCCAGAAGCGATTGCCCCTTTCAGATTCCCTCTCCTTCCAGGACCCCGATGACCTCTCCAAAGAAAGATCAGGCAGCACAAGCCCACATTCTCCTAATTCACCTAAAACCGTAGGTGCATGTGATTCAGATGGCATCGCTCAGCAAAGCAGTGAGACACTTGCCCCATCCTACTTAGGAGTCCATATTTCTAAGGAGCAGCTTTCCAGAAAGGAGTGTACATTGGATGGCTGGGAATCTGCTGTTGTTGCAGCTTGGGCAGTGGTAATGATGTAAAATCTGGTGTATAATCCACCCAATGTTCACTAAAACCCTCCAGAAATGGGCATGCAAATACATTTTTCCTGCCTTAATCCCTGACTTTGTGTTAAGAGGTATGTGACTCGAGTAGCAATGTAGCCTCTGGTCATCTGGAGAGGTAACAGAGAGAGCCACACAAGACACACAATTTGGCTTCCAAACAGCAACTCCACATATTTCCCCAGCTCTGGGCAGCTTTTTGTTCCCCTTTCCTCCTCCCCCTTTTCCTTCTGCACATTAAAAGGAATGTACTGATTATATGGAGCTAT
Organism: Anas acuta; assembly: GCF_963932015.1. Lineage (NCBI taxonomy): Eukaryota > Metazoa > Chordata > Aves > Anseriformes > Anatidae > Anas > Anas acuta. Next base: position 4,566,870 of record NC_088990.1, read on the forward strand.
GACAGCAAATTGTGACTAATGTATGAAATGAAAATCCGTGCCTGATGGCACGGAGATCTTAGACAGATACTCTGCAATTACTGCCTTGCTACAATTTCTGCTGGGTGTTACTTACTCAAACACAATACCGAGCACAGGCAATTTACTGCAGAGGTCATAAAAAAAAATACCTCATTAAACCCACACCATTTAAGACCAGGTAGTTTCCCAGCTCACGTTTCTGCCTGGTGCAAAGCCGTGGAGGCTGGCTGGGCAGCTGCCCACGGGGAAGATCCCTCTCAGGTGTGAAGGGAAGCAGTGAGAGCGGGCAGGGTGAGTGCTGTGCTGTACGGGAGGGTGCAGAGGCTGGCGAGCTGCAGCCTGCGCCTCTCAGTGCCCCGCAGAAGCAGGGGGATGTAACCGGCTACTGAGAGCGCAGGGGAGATGTGGTGAGGTGTGGAGCCGAGCAAGTCTCTCAAGTAGCCAGAGGTCTTAACTCCCTAGCCATTTCTCTCCCGGGAATTGCAACCCCCCAGAGACTTGGCACGCTCTCCCACGTGATGATCTGTTGAATACTCTGCAAGATGCTGGCCCCAGTTCTCTCTGCAGCAGCATCAGGTGCTCGCAACTGCTGCTCGGAGCAGGCAGGGCCAGTTGGCAGCAGCGCAGGCGTCTCGCAAATGTGCTGATGAAGCACTGACACGGGAGCTGCTGCCAGGGCCCTGCCTGCAGACGGGTGGGCAGGAACCAGAGCTATCTTTGTGCAGTGTAATTTACTGACAGGCCCAGCTGTCCCGTCTCCTGTTTTTAGGTGGTAAATGCTCCACGCAGAGGTGCCACAACTGTGCCAGTCAGGGTGAATCAACCTCTCCAAGCAGCCCCCACTGAGGCATGTTGCCTACCCAGCCAGTGACCCGAGTGGGTATAGATGCCTGGTGTCAGCTGGTTGAGACAGAAGAGGGAAAAGACATTTCCTATCACCAGAGGCTTTTACAGCCCAGCTGATGCTTCTGCATCCCAGGGAGGTGCCAGCCCAAGAAGCGCAGGCTCCAAATCTGCCTCCTTGATGTCAGTCGTGGTTGGCTTCAGGGAATGGTGTCCATGCACACCGGCTCCCCGCTGTGCCCTGCTGTGCCCAGCACAGGGGCTGCGTGTGGGCAGTGTGGGGCTGGGAGCGGCGTTGGGAGCTGCTGCTCCATGGGCAAGCCCTGAGGCTGGTGGGGCTCCAGCATGGCAGGGAAGAAACACACCTGGGTGACTAAGGGAAGGTGGCTCAGTCCAAGAGATCATAAAGGTAACTATGGACATTGAAAATGCCTGATAGCAACAAAATCACATCAGTTTACTGTTTTTTCTTTCAAGGAACTGACAATAAATACTTAAAATGAGTTAATTTTCTGCCCACAACACCCTAGCTCATCCTTATTATTTTTTATTTTGCCTATGAAGCTTTCCATTGGAATACTGCAATTGAAAGAAAATATTTGATATTGACGGGGAAACAACACAGTAATATCAGTTACCCAAGGAGAGATATTTGTATATATAGAGAGAATTTAACCTCAAAGACTCAGTTCACCTATTCATGTGTGATTTATATTGCCCCAGGCTCCTAGGCAGAGCGAACATTGACACCCTTTGATGTTGAAAGAAGCCTAGTGACTGGCCTTTGGAGAGATTTGTGATGTCTCTATCAGCCTGTCAATGGAAAACCAGACAGCAAAGCCAGGCCCCCTAAAGATTTCAAGGCCTTGTAGGCAGAGGAATCATGTAAGCATTTTACTTTCACTGAGTGCTTGAGAGGCTGAGCACAAGCGGACAGACTAATTGAGCGGTTACCGCGTGGCGTGCTGCAGTTGGCGTCTGCACAGCTCTCCTCGACCGATGCCCTTTTGGCCAGGAAAAGGGGCCAGTGTCAGCAGTGGGTGCATTTAGCAATTGCTCACCCCTGGGTGATGGAGTACTTTGGTATCTGTGGCAGCCTGGTAGCGATGTGAGAACACATGGCCAGGGCTTTAAAGTGAGGACTAAACCTCGTTTATTTGAAATGGAAAACATTTTCTTGCAATTGTAGCTGGGCAGATAAGCTCTGACCGTAATTACTGCTCGTGTCTGTGGTATCAACTGTCAAGGGTTTTTCATGGAACAAAATAGCCTTGAATAGGTTTGATACTCTATGCAGAAAAGGGCAGCACCACAACAAAGAAGAGCTGCCAGCAGTGCAATATGTGCTGCACATCCCTGGCACGGCACCAGGCCATGCACCAAGGTCAGTGCCGGGAAGCAGGTGGCAGGAGGGACCAGGAACTGATGCTCCCTCTGAGTCGAATTCCCAGACAATGTGTTGAGTAACACTTTGGAAGACAGGATTAAAATTCAATGCAATGCTGATAGATTGGGGTAATGACTTGAAAACAGCAACACGTGATATAATAAAGACAGCTGTAGAATGGTTTACATAGAATTAAGGACTGCTGGCTAGGCACAGCGGGATCTGAGGATTACTGGGGATTATAAACTGAAGATGCATCTAAAATATGATGCTACTGCAAAAACAAAGGCCCAGTGCTCTGTGCTTATATTGAGGCTGAGAGCTCACTGGAATCAGGCATGTCCAAGGTTTTAGTAAGTGAGGAAAGGTACAGAAACTGTCCAAGCATTTGGAGACTAGGTGCAGGGGGAAGCTGGTACTTGGCAAAGAAAGACCAAGGAATTGCCTGTGAGAGAGAGGCTGCAGCATCCAGAGGCTGAATCTTCTTACTGGTCACTGAGAAGTGAAGCTGTAGGTGACTCAAGTACAATATCGTCCTTTACTTACTCTTGTCCCTTTGTGAAGTCCAACACTGGCATCATCCTTTCCTGTATCTTTCCGTGTGCCCTTCAAATGAAAGGACTGTAAAGTCACAGGTAAAAGGCTGGGAACGGGACATCTGACGCAGGAGAACAGGTATCCATAAATTTGCCTCAGTGAGAAAGTGGAGAGCAATTGTGGGTTCTGATTTCCAGGGAGCCTCTGTGGGGAACTAATAGTCTAGACTTGTCCTTTTTGAGGCCTAATTATGTCTCTCTGTCAAACTATAAAAACAAGAGTCTGTAGCATCACAAGGGAAAATGAAAGCTATTGGCCTGTGTTCTGCATTTAATAGGATGTCAAAATCTAAAGCACAGTCTGACTGGTTTTTGACTGAGGTTAGAAAAGAAAGTACAACTAATTAGGGTGTTCCTGAATATCCCTCTCTGTCTAACAGCTGTAGACTTGCAAATTGTAGCATACTGGGAGTCCCAAACTCTCTGATCAGTGCCACTGTCTGTCTGGATGGGAGGGGCCTTTCCTGCTGATGGGATTCGGGCTCCACTTGAGCAATGTCACTGTAAGTGGGGACAGTTCCCTGGGAAATGCCTTGTGCCATCGTACATCTCTGTGTCAAGGAGAGAGAGAAAAAGAGCTGGGATTTCAGGCATACGGAGAAGTAGCAGGAGAGGAGTGTTCCATGTCGTGCTGTTGATGAACTCGTCCTTTTCAGCTTTGAAGATTGATTTCCAAAGTCTTTAAACATTTGTGTATGAAATGCAGGTTTTATTCTTCAAGTATCATGGTCCATGAATCACAGTAACACACAGTGGTCTTTAGCACATACAGAGAAGTATGAGTACAAAAACTGATCCTCAAAATATGCCGTATGTGCTAGGTGCTAACTACAGCAGCTGGTCCCAACCTTCTTAGAGTCAAGCTGCTCTTCCGTGTTCGCCTCTTCCACCTGCACCCATGTCCTGACCATTAACTCTGCTCCCAGGCTTTAGAGCAGCTTCCTTCTTGTTCACAATCCTTCATGTGCAGATAATAGAAGACAACATGATCTATGTCAGACAACATGATGTATGTCTAGGAAGTCTGAGACAGCAAGAGATGATGCCCTATATATGAGCAATTAATGAAGTAATTATATCTTGGAGTCTGCTGTGTCAAGGAGTGTTAGATGATGTCCTAGTGCCTTCTTCTATCCTTCAGAAGTTGGCTTGAGGGTTTTTCGCATTGAAATAATTTCTTGGAGAGAACTGCAGCAGTTACAAGTTCCCTTTACCTTTCCCTTGTCGGCTGCCCTCATTCTGAACCAACGCTACGCTCAGCTGGCTCCTCATGTTTTACAGATGAACTGAAATAAAAGTGGAATTTGTCCCACTGTGAAAGAAAGGAAGAGGAAAAATAACTGTCTGCAAGGTTTTTCATGCCAGTCCCACATCCTTGGTTTTGCCCTCTTTTTGACACAGAAATTTGATTGTCTTCTGCTTAGACATTCTGGGGCACCTTTCTGGTTTTCATTCATATTCTCTGATCCAATTTTGTGTTAGCTGTGAGACTGCCACGTTGCCTCACAGTCAAAATTAAACACTGCAATTCAAACTCAGAGGACCATCAATGGGCAGAAAAAAAATGTGGTCTCAAAATGGTGATTTTTTTTAATGTCATGTCTGCAAGGTCTTGCACAGGGATTTGAGTCAGGAAAGCGGAGTCAGTGAGTCCGCAAGAAAAGGGAAGGTCTTTCCTGCAGTCAGCCCATAAAGAAAGAAAAAGGGTGGAAAAGAGAATAAAAGGAGAATGACTTCCACAACCCAAAGGAACTTAGGAAGCTGAGAGAAACAAGAGCACCTGGATCTTTTCGGAGACTGCCAAAATATGGCATGACAGGGCCTCAACACCTACACAGAGATTTATAGCTGTATTTTCCAAGAACTGCACAGTGCTTTCACCCACAAATAACAGTTTCTGCAGGCGCAGCTAAACCATGCTGTACGGTGTGCCTTTTCCCAGGCTGCAGCAGATAAAAAAGACTCAAAGCAGCTTGGGCTCGGTGCTGGAAGCAGAAAACAACTGCTCACTAGAAAGCCTTGTCGAGGCAGACCGTCCTCCTCTGGCTATGCATGAAGACCTCACTTGGATGGACGGATGGAGGGCACAGAACAACATCCGCTGTGGCAGTGACAAGGAACACAGTGGGATTTGGCCACCACTTGAAAAACTTTTTCTTCCTGGCTCTGTCCTGTTTCCAGTGGCACCACTGAGCTCACTGAAAATGGGGGTGGAAAAATTGTGGCTTTTCTACAGATTGTTTCTAATAGCCCCAGAAAGTCCGGGCAGGAGGCAGTGGCTTCATTTTGGTCCAACCCCAAGATAGGTCTGTGAAGGTTTCCCACCTGGTGCCAGGTGCTCAGGTCTGGGCAGGGACCAGTCACGCATGCTTTCCATGACCCTCGAGCAGAAGCTTCCTTAAGCTCCCTGAGAAGATACTTCGGTAAGCCCTACAGCTGTATTTTAGGAAAGTCTTTGAGAATGGTCTTAACCCAAATGCCCATTTAAGTCTTACTGAATCGTGGTGGAGGTGGATTTAAACGTGTGCTTAAATAATTTCCTGGCTGCTCCACTCTGCAGAGCTGCAGCCCTCGGCTGTATGCTGTTTGCAGTTTAGTGATGCTAGCCGTCTCCCAGCGTGAGTAATGTGCAAGTTAGGCAGCATAGGGTGAATGAAATGATAAATTACCACTTCTGAGAGGATGGTCAGTTTGTTTGCTGTCCCCCCACCAGCTCTTTTCTTCTACAGCCGTTCATTGTGGTTTTTCCAATCAGCACAAAGCCCCCTGACTGCCCCACGCTTCGCACAGCTTGTCAGGAGCTACCAAAATCCCATGTTTGTGCACAAAGGTGTGGGCACTTCAAAGTTCTGGCAGTGACCAAAGCAATTGGAAACGGCAATTTAGGCCACTTACAAATGGAGCGGGGAATGATAACCACGCAGCTCAATTTTAGCATAAAAAGTTAAAAAACAAGAATCACAAGGGAGGGAGGGCCTGCTTTTTTCTCCTCTATCTTCATCTGCATAGTTTAAAGGGTTGGAGGGGATGTGCTGCTCAAATAAAGGATTACTTTTGCCTTTTAATCTGCAGCATAAAGATGACATCAAATCTACCCCTGTGAATTGCCATGTAAATGAGTCCAAGTCAAATAATGCACAGGGAGCAACAAAGCAACCCAGCCCGGTCTGCTCTGCAGTATGGGCGTTTAATTTGTGCATGGAAATCCTGAAAAAAGCTGGGGCCATTTCACATGCACAGCCCCACGCGAGCCTCCCTCCTGCACAAACTGAATTTTTTGGGGGGAGGCGGGCAGGGGAGGAAGAAAGGTCGGCAAATCCATGTTCGATGACGGCACAGATTCTGCGGCTACAAAACGCAAGGGCCGAGCAGAACAAAGAGATTTGCATTCTAAGTGATGCAAAGCAGCCAGCAGCGTTTTAATGTTGTGTTTGCTCTGTGATGTCTTCATCAGGCGCTCAAAGGCAGCGGCTCTGGCAGCCGCGGGTCCCTGCGAGCCTGTCAAACTCCGTTTCCATGGTTTTCCTTCAGGCAGCACCATCGGCAGACAGCACGGAAACGGACCCCTGCAACCTGTTTTGAACAATGTCTCTGATGTAGGGCCCCAGAGCGGGCATCAAACTAGCAACAAGCAGCAAGAAAATAACAATTTTGCTTTTCGCAGGTGTCAGAACGGCAAACAAAAGGCTGTTTATAAAAGATGCAACGTCCCCTTTTTGTCGGTGTTGGCAGTTTAAAGTCAGCCGGGCAGCCATCGAGTCGAGGAGGTTTTGGAGGGGGTGTGCTGTGGGAGAGGGAGCTCCTCTTGAGGAATTCAAAATAGTTTCCTCTCGAATCCTTTACCCTCACTAAACGGGGCCTTCTTATCACCGAACTAATGGCTATTAATGGTGTTTCAATTATTCCATTTGAGTCGATGAGGAGGGCTATTTTATTCAAACAATTACAGGTTTTCTCCAGACAAAGAGAGCGTAAGGGTCTCGCTCTTCCTTCACCTTGAAGAGCACTCTTTCATTTAAACAAAAAGTTAGAGTATTTAAAGCTCTTGAAGCTATATTTCAGCATTGATAGGGAATAGACAAGAAGTGAGAAAGACAAGTCCGTGGTCTTTTGCAATCAGAGCTGCCTGTGTGTAATGATGGCTCTGAAACAACCCTGCGCAAAAAGAGCAGAAGTCGAGAGTGCTGCCTACCAGCCCCAGCTGGACCAGTGAATTTCTGACCACCACTGGTTAGGGAAAGATGTGGAGTTTCTTGGCACAAACGCTATAAATTTCACTGTGACTCTTGTGGTTGGGGATGCCATTATCATGACACTAGTGACTTGCAAAGAATTGCAATTCCCTTGGAAGTGACGCAATTCCCTTGTGGAACAGTTTCCCATTGAAGAAAATCGAAGGGTCAGATGCTGACCAAGTTTCGAGAGAATCTGTTTTTCCCTACCAGTTAGGCAACTTTCTCACAGCTGCCTGGGGAGGTACTGGGAGCCACCAGCCTTCCTGGCTCCTGTTTCCTTTACAGTTTACCAGCCAAACCAGGGAGAAGCCAGGAGTTGGGAAGCATTGGGATGATCAGCTCCCACGCTGACTTTTTTTTCCTCTAGTGGAAAGACTTGAGAGGACATTCGGTGTTCTGAGGCCCTCAGCTTCTGTCAGGGGCTGCAGATGGTCATCTGGGAGCTTACAACACATGACCTTCACGCACAGCAGGGGTTTCCCCAGCAGGGCTTGTTCTTCATACAGCCTTATGCTGGAATTCAGCGAGCTCAAATGATGGCGGTCCAAGATTCCTGGCTCTTCTGACCTTTGACGTTCCCAGCTCAGATTCAGTTTTCTATTAAGAAGCCATAACAAAGTAATTCCAGCTCACAATTTCATGGTGCCCACTGTTTCAGGGAAAGTTCTTCCATGGAAAAGGTCAAAAAGTTTGTGGTTTTCTTCCAAATTAGGGTGGAAACAAATGACAAAAAAAAAAGGGGAAAAAAAAAAGAAACCAAGGCTCATGCAAAATAGAGATGTATTTTTCTGCAGCGACCCAAAGCCATCTAGTTCACAGTCTGCCAAAAGTTATCCAGCAAATAATTCTGTCCTTACAAAACTCACTGGAAGTTCTGTCACCTCCTACACTTTCTGAATAGACAGGCTTAATATTTATCCATTCTTTAGTAGCTAGTTAATTATCGTGCAGTACCTGCTTATGGAGCAGTCGGAAGTCACTACATGTGCTTGGAGATGCTGAGAGTGGTGGGGAGCAGATACAGGTACTACAACACTGTGACCAAACTCCTCCCCTTTCTGTTTAAATGGATAGTACAGTACCTGCAGAGAAAATGAGCTTGGAACTGAGAAAGCTTTCAAAGTGATTACAACATATTGGCTATTTTTTTGGACTCTAACTGATCTGTTAAATAAAAGTAATGCACTTTTAAAATGACTACTGGTTGCATATGCAGCACGGATTAGCACCAGAACAAGACCAGGTCCATCCAGCCTGACAGTAAGGGCACGGGATTAACAGATCTTACTACTGCTAACAGCTGTATTCAAGGTTCCCATATCCCAGGAATAGTTAAATTCCTTTTCCACTAATAGAAACTACACATTCGTTCTAAATGCATTACTGTACAGTGCAGAATTTGCTCTGGCTTTCTCAAGAGCCAGCTGTACAGCAGAACGAACATTCAATGAAATGAACAGTGGCTGGCATGAAGGGAAGGGGTGAACAAGCTGCAGACTCTAGCAGAGATTTCTTTTGATCAGAGCAACTGTTCATGACTTTTGTTCAGTGTCTCAAGATGAAAAAAATATGCCTGTGTCACAGTGGAGTCAGAAGCTGGCAGTCGTAGTGCCTAGACTATTTTTTTAATGAACGGTTTTGTTTGCAGGGTACTACATGATCATACGGAGTGCGGCTTTGTATTGTTTCTCCGTTTTGAAAATAGCTGTAAGTGGTGTGGGTTAAAGCAAACAAACAGGAAAAGCAGAGCTGACTTCACTGAAGAATGGTTTGGAGCCATACGTAGCAGGGTAAAGGGGACGTGTCTGGGGAATTGCTGGAAGGAACTGGGAACGGTTGCTTTAAAAGTCAGGGCTTTTGAAAAAAATAAATACCTTCTGTGTATGACTACATGGGTACTTATGGAAGGGGACTGAGCTGGAGGGAGGAAGGGGTGCTTACGAAGTTCTCACCTTGTATTCTCCCCCCTGCTTAGTGAATGCTGTTCTAAAATCAGGAGATTTACAGATGCATTGATTTTGGAATAAGAATACTTTGTTCTGTTTGGGATTAAACCTCTCCAGAGTTGGATTTGTCACTGGTGTGGGCAACATTTGCGGACTGCATTGACCAGTGTGGAGAACCAGGCTACCAGTGTAGAAGGGGAGCATGTTTCTTCCCAGCCTTTGTCTGTGCCAAGGGGATAGGGACCAGGGAAACACTGCCTGCACCAGCGGGGTGAAACTACGGTGGGGAAAAAAAAGGGGTGCTGTTCTGGAGTAAGGGTAGCACAGAGTTACCCCAGGAATTGTGCGTGAAATTCTTGTGGGCTGGGAGCCGGGTAACACCCCTAAGCCCTATAGCAGAATTACTCTTTATTCTGTAGGGTACATTCCTATTCCCATGCTTTTAGCAACACAGTTCTCATCTCTAGTTTTATTTGCTATTCTTACTTCTCAGGCTACTAGAGAAAAGTTTGTTGTAGGAGAAAAACAGCCTGAAGTCTTATTCTGCCAGTAAGCAGGGATTTATCATGTAAGAAGTCTTTCTAGGCTGTCAGATTTATATTATTCTTTGGAGACTTGGTTGGGAAAGGTGAAAAATAAAATCAAAAAGGACAAAGAAGTTAGCACAGCACAGTCTGCAAGAGGTATCCTGAGCAGAGAAAGAACACTGGATGACACACTCAGGGTAAAACAGAAGTGGGAAAAAGTAATTTTATCTCAGCATTTGCTTTGGCTGACTTCTCAGTCGCCAACATATTAATGGCTCTTCCCCTAGCAACTACAGAGCTTCCAACATGCAACTATTCTTTGGTCATAAAGACAAAAAATGGAGTTTGCCAGAACAGAGCTACCCCATTCTGGGTTGCTGACAACAGTCCCAGACTGTCCATATGCTCTGCTGCTCTCAGAAGTGGTAAAGCAACATTTTTGCTCCCGCTGGTGCCGGTGGTGTCCCTGCAGTTGTTATTGTTTCCATCCAGACCCGCTCCTCTTCCCCGGAGCTCGTGCCCGCTCTGTTTCAGGCTGTACGGATAGCAATGTCACAGATCCCGAGTGCGGAGAGGAGTGAACAGATGTAGCTGTTGTCGCCTCCCTGCCTGTCTCACTTCATCCCTAGGCATGGATCCTGTGGGATGGCCGTGGGGTGGCTCAGAGGGAAGGAGGCAGGGTTGCTCCTATGGGGCAGGGCTGGCAGAGGTGGGTGGCTGGCTGCCGTCCTGCAGGGAGGGACAGGCGCTGATGCTCTGGGGGCTCCAGTGTCTGAGAGTCCTCTTCTTTTCTGATGGGTTGTGTGTAACAGATGAGGTGGGGAGTGAGGAGTGAGGCAGCAAAGGATGAGCAGGTCCCTGACTCCTGTTGGGGCCAGATGGGCAGTTCTCAGCTCCTACTGCAAGAACTCGAGGCTCCGAAGGGTTTGGTACAGATTGACTAAAATGTTCCCTCTCTCAGTGAGCACTGTGGGATTTGGCTCCTCTCTTTCTGCACGACTTTGTTTACTTCACAGAACAGTTCACCATCAGCTCAAGCCTACGTTGCTGTTTAAAGGGGGGATCACATTTTCTCCTCCATCTCTCAGCTAGACATCCCCAGCATGCTCAAGCCCAGCCAAAAATCATGGAATGGCCCACGTGGCTGAATTAATGTTGTTCACACGTAGCCTGAATGGGGAGGTAACGCTGGTGGCAACCTGCATACAGATCGCTTAAGCTGACTGTGAAGCTGTACCCTTGGCTGGCACCATCTAATTCCCAAGTTTAACCCTGCTTTAAGCATCCTTTCTGCTCCCAGCAGAAAGCTTTGATTTTACACTGTCCTGAGGGATCTTGATTCATTGGCCAAGCTCAGTTCGGCCGGCAGAAAAGATAAAGATGACTTTATATACTAATTTCTACCTTTACCCATTAGCAGTGGAGGGAGAAATTCATTGTTCTGATTCCCTTCCTCAAAAAACAATTGTGGGCAAAATACCAGCTTCTTTCCACTATTAAATCTATCGTCTTCCAAAACCAACTCTTATCACAACTTACTGTGCTTTCAGAAGATGAGACTCTGCTACGTGCCTTCTTTCGGGTAAGATTTTTGTGTTTATCTGCACGCTCACTGCTGAGGCAGATAAGAGACTTTATTATCTACATTATCACTATTTTTCTCCCTAGAAGCCAGTCTGACTTTAAAAAGAGAGGTAAATATTTTAGCTTTTTTTGCAGACCTAACGTGAGACTCTGCTTGTTTTTGTACTTATTGATATCCACTAAAATAAGCAGCTTGAAGAGGCTCTTTCAGCTTCTTGGGCTAAAAACTTCCCTTTCGCTAACAGTCACTTGCACTGTTCATTATTCCGTGCTAGACTCTTCCCTCCCCTGATTGCATGTTATCACCTTCAATGGAACAGCTGTGTCATTGCTAAAGGGTGTTAATCTTCCCCTATCTAACACCTTATTGACAGCCAGAGTCAGGGAGGCCCCCAGTCTTTTCTGACTTGGGTGACTTCTCAAAACATTCCTTTTTTAGCTTCCTTTTCATTTCCTACCAAAAAGCCTCCTGCCATAGTCTGACCTGCAGACGTAGCCACAGCACAGCCCCGCGCACAATAGCAGCCTGGGCTGCTGCAGCAAGGTTTGAACATTTCTGCCTGTATCAGTCCTAGCGATTATAACCAGGAGAATATTCCCTAACAATGTCAAGGGACAATAAGCCACAGCTAATCAATGAGCACAATACCTACGGCACACCAGAGCCCAGAATAGAAACTGCTCCGGCAGGTGGGACAGCTGGCTTGAATTTTTATTTAGTGGTTGTGAAAGGCATCGTGGCTTTCAGCAAGACAAGAGCAGTGCTGACAGTGACAGATCCCCCATTACATTGTGCCACTGAACAGAGCGAGCCACTTCAGCAGATACAGTTCATTTTTCCTGAGAGTTTTGTAATGGGTTGGAATTAGTCTAGAATTTCATTTGTTTGAATTCCCATTACCTACAAGCATTCTGGACTGTCCTTCAGCTCTGAAGGTCACCTTGACTTTCTGTAGGCCTGGAGAGTTGCTCTGACTCTAGAAAAATCCAGGGCAAATTTGTGTGCTGAGCTGATTGCCTGTACAGTCTTAACATAGCCAGCAGAGCAGTTGGTGCCCTGCTCAGGATTTCTATCATCCCTCACCAGTGCTGGGTCCCAAGTCATATATTCCAGACACAACCTGTTATGCAATGGAAGAGCTATAGGAAGCATCTTTCCTTTTATTTTTTATCTTCCTCAACTGCTAAGCAAATGAAGATACTCAGATTTATCCTGCCTGTTTCCAAACACAGCCCTGAAGTGCTGAAGTTGAGAACAAATTGCCTTTTCCTCTGAAGTCAGTGAAAAGAGTCTAAAACCACAAAGCCCACTTAAGGCTTCTGCCCCTTTGTAGAGGTCTCCGCCTGGGTGACACTGGAAACTTCAATGAAGGGTTCCTAATAGGAGAAGTAAGCAGCTGATCAACAGCAGTTGTCCTGGCCTCCTCTTGCAGCCCCTGTAACAGAGCGGTGGCCCTCAGAAGTTGGCTCTGAACAGCCCGCTGCTGATACAACCTTAATTTCCTAAGTCTAAGCATTTCTGCCAGTGAGAGGCATTTATCAGTGAACTGCTGAGCAGATCCAGATGGATACGGTTCTCTTTTTGTTTGGAATGGAAGGTAGGTCTAGAAAAAGGGGACAGATGGGGGTCATAAAGGGGTCATAAAGAAATCTAACATTTATTTTATAAAGCAATCTATTGGTCCTACTTTTCCAGTACTTAAAAAGGCAGGTGAGTGCACCTGAGAACTGAGTGCAGGAGCTTTTGCAGGACTGGAACTGACCATCTAACATTACTCTCAGTCTAAGTGGAGTTCACTAACTGACTATCATTATTACATTTTTAGATCAGTCAAAACTGGGGCAATGCTAAGACACAAGCTGTGCCCAGAAAAGCTTTACCAAACAGCCAGTGCACAACCAAGTACTCACTTGATGATGGTACTTCCTAAGTTGAAGATAGATGTGCTGAGTATGCCTGTCAACTGCCTTCAGACTTGACTCTCAGAGGTACTGCATTATTCCCCTTCCGACACACCTTCTGTAGGGCTGCAATTCCAAAAATCCTGCTGCTTCTCCAGAGCCATCAGTGGATTTCTTCTGGGCATGAACTGGGCCAACGACATTTTCAGATAGGGCTGGCCAGATGTAGTCATTAGAAGAACTAGGGCAACGCAGTGTGTTGTTAATGGAAGAAACACAGACCCCCAGGGGAAAATAGGAACATCAGGTTAGTTGGTTACCAGCTGACTCCTTATCAATAAGTGATGGAGCAGAAGGCAGAGCTGTACTACGCATGCTGAGGCCACTGTCACATGGACAGGCGCTGCACTTGGGTTAAAACTCTAGAGCCACATGAAAGCAGAACATGCCTGACACCCCCTGTTTTTTTGTTTGTTTGTTTGTTTGTTTTCTTCAGTTCTGCTTCTCACATTACACCCGCCCACCTGACTAACCTGCTCAGATAAATGGGCTTAGCTGAGTCCCACCTCGGTGAGCCCCAGGCCCCAGGAGCTGGTGCTGGCTGGCCAGGGCGGCTGCAGGAGCAGGGCTTTTGTGAAGTCCTAACGTGCTGGCCAGGTGTGCGTGCCCTGCCTTAGGTTGATACGATCACAAATTACAAATGATTCTTTTTACCACCTCATACGAATGAAAGCCATCAAAAACAGGCTGAATATTTGATCTAACATAAAATGAAAGAAAAATTCACCCACCCTAGTAATAAGCATGCTTTGGGAAGTCTGCTTTGTTTGCTCTGACCAAACTCCGTGCCCAGAGCCCACAGCTGGACAGCCAAGAGCAGTCTGACCGTTATTTAAAGGCTTGGTAAGGTCACAGTGGCCTAAGCCTCTAGGGTCTGAATTAATCTCCCTGGCGAAGCAGCGTGCTTGCGCTCAGCTGCGTGTGCTTGCAGGTACATTTGTGTAGAGCAATGCCATCCAGTGGTTGCTCAGATTCATCACAAAGCCAACGGCTCGTTCCTCAGGGACACTGCGTGAGCTGAAATGTTGCTGCTCTTGTTCCTAGCTAAGGTATTGCTTGGGTATTAAAAGACTCTGAAAGTGGCCAGCTTGATTGCTTCCAGCTTGTCCTTTGGCATGTAAAACTGAGGTATGTTTTAACTAGCAGCCAACTGAAAATATTTAATAGATGTTTCAGGGGAAACAGTATTTTATATATGCAGTCCAAATACACAGTTAGCATCAGGCCTGGATTTTGGAGTGAGGAGTGACTGCGTGCAGTCACGTGGCAAATTATGCTGATTGCTAAGACAAAAACACAGTCTCTGAATGTAACTTTCTTGCTGGCCAAAGAGGTTGCTCAGTGGAACATTTTTGCTTGAGGATGATGCCCTGATGAAGGGATGGACCAGGGCTCAGACCTTCTCCATCGGTGTCACATTTTGAAGAGCCCTGGTGCTGTTGACTACTCAAGGAGGTAGCATTTGGGGGCCTTAAATCTGCCTGGCTGCATCTTCCAAGGACTCACTATCACATCATGGCAATGATGTACAGGTCAACACCCCACAGGGGCTAAATTAAGATGTCAACAGTTTTTGCCTGTTGCACTCCCCAGGCCAGACGTAATTGCATAGACAAGGAGGATTTCTCATATCAAACACTGTGGCTGGGACTAGAGCAGCTGCTCAGCTTGCAGAGCATCGCCTGACCTGCTGGGCACGGCCCGTCCCCAGGGTGCTCAACAACAACTTTCCGAAGGCTGGAAAGGTGCGCTGCGGGAGACAGGCAGGGCTGCTCTCACTGAGGGGCTGCCCTTGCAGCTGGGCAGCCGCACCCCCTGGGTCTGACCCTCCTTTACGCTCGGGCCCCTTCGTGCTCCGCCAGGTGCCCGCGTGCTGCTGCATTTCAGCGCTGTGCCGCTCCTGCTCTGCAGTACAAATTCCAATCAGGCGCGACAAAGCCCACCGGGTGCTGCTGACAACAGGTGTCTCATTAAACATCTCTCAACCTTACAGGCATTCGCATTGACAAGAACCAAACTCACACTCAATCACAGCTTAATCACAGCCAAACTCTATTAACAAGTCATACTAATTACCAACTTCTAACAATTTCTCAGGTTCAGAGGCAAAATATCCTTTCTTTACAGATGAAAACAGACTTGTGATACTCCAGCTCTGGCCATAATTAGGTCCTTTTAAACAAAACAAAACTAAAATAAAAATCCAGAAGGATCCCTTTGTGATAACAGTCCTGAAAGTACAGTTGTACAATGAGATGTTTGTTTGTTTTAATTTTGTATCTGCTGTGTTGCCCACAAGGGTCCAATTAGCTTGTTACAGATGCTTGTATCAGTTTTATCCACTTGTCTTATTTTTTTTTTTAAGAGGGGTAACTTGTAGCACAGATTGCTGGCCTGCAGGCATCCAGAGATCAACAACCAGCTTTCTGTGATACCAAGCCCCCTGTGAAACAGGCAGTCCTTCCCCACAGCATTCGTAATGCAAAGGGTAAAAGGAACAGAGGGAAGGGAGGGGTCTGCACTGGATTTTGGATTGTTGTGGAATAATCTGGTGTGTCAAAAGTGGCCGAAAGATGGCAATTCTGCCATGGCTAAGAACGGCCATGAGAAATTTTGGTTGTTACACCTCAGAAATTAAAATGCACGTTTTATTTCTAATAGCATGAAGTGCTGCCTTGCAACAAAACAGGTAGTTCTTAATGTGTGGCTTGGAATTGTACATGTCAGTATTTATTCTTGTCCCTTGGTATGTTTAGCACATGTGTAATTCTGTGTTAACCTGGATGCTTTTCTCCATTGTGTGGCTGTATTGAGTGCCTGAGTACTTGAGAACTCACTTGTGTAATCGATACGTTTACAAAAGGGTACATATAAATAACAGGAAGAATCTGACTTGAGCTGACAGTGGGGGTATTGCAGCGAGGGCTAATGCTTCATCCTTAACTCATGCTGCTGCTGGAGAGGAAAAAAAAAACACAACACAACAGCCTGAGTGAAGGGCTAACGTAAGACTTCCTCGCATTTTCTGATCAGTGTTGTTCAAAGGAGAAATCCTCCTCCCAGTGTCTGCTGTGCCAAATCCAGTAGCCAGTTGTTTACCTGTTCTCGGGTTTAGTTGCTGTTTGCTTTTCCTCTCCTTAATTTTAAAAGGAAATTAACATTTGTCATGGAAGATTATAATGCCAGCTGAGCAGAGAATCACCAACTTGAGGCTTAGTATCAGCAATTATTTTTACCTCAGAGCAGGTAGTTTCATTTCTTCAGTGAGGTGATGCAGGATGAACATGGGATGCCTGAAGCTCCTGGGAAAAGGCTGCACGTCCCAGAGGTGGACTGGTGCGATGTGGGATCCCCATGCGGCTCACCCTGAGGGTCACTGCCTGATGCGGCAGCTCCATGGAACCACAAGCATCCGAAAGCACCTGCAGAGAAGCAGAGTGGCATCAGGCTGTGGAGCAGAAGACAGGAAATATACCCACATTCACCCCCTTAGCACAGCCCCATGAGCTCTGTTCTTTGCTTTCCTGTGCTGACGGAGCCCAGCTGTAACCCCGGGGGGATGAAGAGTAATGCAATGAGTAACAGTAATGTAAGGGGGGAAATGGTTCAGAAATTGTTACCTGCCAAGAGCTGAATGGCTTGGGTTTAAGGTTCAGTGTTGAAGGCTTTGTCTCATAAGGGCACAGCCCTCTCGTGCTGACACTGCCATCCTCTTCCATCCCAGGGCTGGCTGCACAGGATGAGGTGAACGGGGCCTCCAGAGGATGGAGCACAGGAGACCATGGAGCGAAGCAGTCCGTTGTGTTTCCAGGTGCCACACATAATACAAAGCAAAGTTTTTTCTTCACTTTCAGGCTGAAGATGGATCAGGCCAGTGTTTCCCTGCTCATCAGCCTCCTGCACGAGCTGGCAGAGGTTTCCCAAATGCGATTCGGCAAGGAGAGGTACCAGAGAGGGATGGGATACAGCTGAGTAAAGCTGCAGGTGAGTAACTGGGAAATCCTGGTGAGGCTCCACGTGGGTGCTTCTTCTACCTGATGGCACAGTGAATCTTTCATCATTACTGTTGGTGCAGCAGGGCTGGTACTGCAAAAATGTCACCTCTAATGAGGGCACTCGTGTTTCTATGACCCTGATTAGACCTGCTTGGAGTGGCCAGACTGCCGATGACAAGTGGCATCTGTCATCTCAGTGTAGGTGAGTTTCTGAGTCTCTCGAACAGGGAGAAATAGCAGGATTTTAAAATTTGTCTGTTTGTTTATTTTCGGTGAAAACGCTTGTATTTGGTGTAAGACTCAATCCAATGTCTGAGTAGCAGGAGGAAAAACGAAATGAAATATCCACAAGCATTGGAATAACCATAGGAACATTCATGAAATGTTTCATCAGGGGAAAACAGGAGACTTTGCTTAGCCATAGTCTCATTCCCTTTCATAAGAGGCTTCAGACCAGAGCAAACCAGGCATTTTTCCTTGCTTTTCCCACAGTTTCAGCATGGAAGAGGCTAGCAGGGTTGATGCAGACTCCCCAGTTTGGTTCTGGTTCTGTGTTCTGGAGCAGCAGTGAGCAAGCCCAGTCCGATGACATCTGACATCTGGCTTTTTAGGGAGTGCACACAACCTACTGAGCTTCTCTTCGGAGTAAAGTTTTCTTTCTTCCTCACGGATTTTTAGTGTTCCTGAGATTAAAAAAAAAAAAAAAGAAAGAAAAAATAAATCAGAACAATTGAAGCTGTACTGTTTAGTGGAACCATTGCTTCTGATCAGAAACTGAAATCCTACTTTGTGCTCTTCCAGTGTGGAAATCTGTCAGGTAAATAGAAATCACCTCGTAAAAGCCCCTAAACAGCTCTGTTTTATATTTTAATTGAGGAACAGAACATTTTAAGTACTTTTATTGGGTGGCGCCTGCTGAATGACAGATGTCCATGGCGGAGTAATGCTGAGCACACTTTCATAAAACAGGGCAATTCCTTGCTTAAAACATTTACAATTAAAGGCTTGATTGAATAACAATGAGTTCTGTGCATGGAGCTCATTTCTGCACTTGTTTGTGCACCTGAATCAGGCTGTGATCATTCGGTAGGTTGGATATGAGGTGCCAGTTGCTTTGTTCAATGACCAAATAGTGCTCACGGGCACAGCTGGAAACGTGCCTTTGATTTTTCACCGGGATAGAGATAAGGTGCACTGTGCTGTGCTGTTAGACTTGCTAACACCCTCATTTCAGCTGGAAGGCTGTTTTTTTGTGGTGGTTGTTGTTATTTTGTTTTCTACTGCTTGTTAGTAACTTTCCCAATTTGTAAAGAGCCAGAGATTTAAAAATGAGCAGTAATCCTTAGCAGCTGAGAAAGTCTTAACTAGTTTCTGCTTCGTTTTTCTATCTGTCTCCTGTGACCCCTATTACTGTGATACCACCTCTCTTCATGCATTGATCCTCGCAATATCTGAGGGAAGGCAGGCCAGCATTACTGTTACTTTATGCAGCCCTACATGGGGAACTAAGGCATGGAGAGATCAGGGATTTGCCCAGAGATATTCTGCAAAAAAGGGTCCCAGTGCTCTCAACAGAAAACCCGTCCATGGATGGTATTTAGATTTTTGCCTTGTGAATGTAGAAAGAGACTTAAAGAAAGCATGAAATAACCAACAGCAAACGGGGTGGCAGGGCACAAACCACAAACTTTCACAACTTGTTGAAAAACACCGTGTCTAAACTGACATCAGCACAAATTTGCGACGGCACAGAAAATCCTAACAGGAGGCACCTGAATGTGGGAAGAGCAGCCCCACTTTTCTTCAAACAGATGACTCCACAAAGTAGCTCTTGCCACAGCATGCAGAACATGACATGGGAACAGCAGAAGGCAAAATGTGTCACAGGAAAATTGTGCCACATTCAGCCCAGGAGGACACCGTGCAAACTGATGCAAAATTAAATCCAATTGATAAGGTAACACATACACAATTTACTCAGTTTATTAGATACTGAATACATTTATATTTAATTATTATAGTGCCTCAAAATTCTCTTGGTGTCCATCACAAGCTCTCTAGGGTCTTTCTTTGTTGAAGTAAAGAGCTAGACACATTTTCACCAGGCCCAGTCCTGTATCCCCTTTTCACCAAGGTGCTGACATCAGCTGGGCTCCTTGTGGGGGACGGTCCCAGTGTACCAGAATAAGGCCCCATGCTGGCTCTGCTGCCTTCCCTGTGGTGGCAGTAGCCCACCTGCTGCCGACAGAAGAACTAGTAACTTTCTACTTTTACATGATAAATCCATCTCTGGATTCTTGAATTGCTCTAACACGTACCTCCAGTGCCAGGAAACTCCTGGTGCCATTCCCAGCTGCTGGGGTGCAGACCCCACAGCCTTGTGCCAGCTGCACTAAAGCACAGGCTGCCCCACTTACCTGCAGAAGCAAACAGACATTTCCAGCTACCTCTAAACCCAGCACAGGGTGGAAAAAATCATGTTTTGGTGCTGTGTAATTCTAGGAAGAAAACAGGTGGCCTGATCCTGCACCCACAGTCATGACTGAGCTGAGTGCAAGCAGAGGAGTCAGGCTGGAAACGTGCTGGGGGTGCTGAGGACCCGGCTCACAGGCCTGCCTTGGAAAAGGGTCAAGACAATCTCACACAGGGCACAACTCTGTTAGTTTTGTTCTTGTCTTTTATGTATATATATTTTAGAAAAAAGACAGCATTGGCTCTTTTCTGAAATGCTGTTCTGCTATGTATGAGAAATGAGAACATGGCAGTGTAAAGGGAAAGAGTGCAACGCATCTGCTACAAGCCTAAATAAATACCAAGCTCTGAAGAAGCCTCACCCCATTTTGTTTTTTACATGAGTAAGGTGACTTCTACCAACAGAGTTTTATTTCACAAACTTCTCCCTTTCATTGTCAGCTATTCACAGCTGCTTCAGACTGAACAATAATGAATAATAATAAAAAATATTCATTATTCATAATAAAAAATAGTAGAAGAGAGATAATCGTTGAGCAGGATGTATACTGCTTGTGAAAGTTACCAGGTCTTTTTAAGAGTAAGTCTAGTCCCCATGTGCCCTTTACTCTGCAGGATGTGCTCTTTCAGCCCTGGTGGTGGCTGAGAGGTGTCCTCTGCCATCCTAACACCACAGCCTCAGCTGGGCCATTGGCATTCCTGGCGGTGCCCCACTGAGCACGATGCGGGTTTTGGGGAAGGTGCAGCCAGAGCTCGAGTCAAAGCACAGCAGTCGAAGTGAATCTTTCCAGGGAAGCTGGGATGTGAAATGCTCCTGGGTTTCTTTGACAACGGCAAAATGAGTCCTTTTGCCGTATTCCCCAGGCGCTCTCCTAGACGTCTACCAGTTACACCCTTCCTTCCCGCCTGCAATTAGCACTTACAGTGTTGCAAAGGGAGATGAGATTCGCTCTCCGCCATCCTCCTTCAGAAATCTCTCACACCTTCCCCACTGGGTGGGAACATGCGCTGTGGGTTAGGAAATATCCTAGTAGTGGAATTACATTTGCAGCCGTCCTACCCCCCACCTCCTCTTTTCTTCTGTTAGACTCTGGTCCTCGTCGTGGTATAGGAGCACGTGAAGACAAAAGCCCAGAAAGAGCATTTGGTTCAGCAAAGCCCCAAATCTCCCTGACTTTGTTCACCCCCTGGAATTACATATGCACAACTTGGCCCCCGTGTGTTTCGTGCAGGGTAACTGGAGCTGGGTAAGTGCCTGCAATTTTGGTGGAAGAGTGGGGCGAGGAGAGAGGTGGGAGTATACGATCACTGACCTTAATTACAGGAGATAAAAATGTTGAAACGTGATTCCTACAAAAACCAAGGAAGGCCTTTATCGTCAAGTGTTTCCACATGGATGCCCCTGAGAAGAGGTCAAGTGTTTTCTATATACTTTAAGTAAACAGCAGATTGTGAGTTCACAGTCTGGACTGGATTTGAGCAGCCTCTGTATTCTGCAGCATCATAATTGAGTCTTATGTACTTAAGATTTGATATCCACCAACATTATTACTTGAGATTTGCCAGGAAATACATTGGCGATTAAGAGTTACACAGTTTGCTAGTAAAGCTATGCCTAATGTCATATATGACTAACCTCAGGCTACAACTGTCTCGGGCTCCCACTCTAACAGAGGAGCAAGGATGGTTTCCCTTCAGAGTCACTGCTGTTGGTGGCTTTCTGATCAAGACGTCTCCTCGTTTCTTCATCGTCATGTAAAAAATGCACACAACCTGCACAATTAAATTTGCTAAATGGTTATCTGTCAGGAACAGAGTGCTCCGAATAAGGTAGCGTATGTACATGCTGCTGCGAAGCACATCAAGCCAAGTTAAAATGTTAGGCATAACATTCTCCTGTTCACCTTTGCAGCTATCCAGGCTGAAGGTTAAGAAGACTGAAAGTGGTGGATTTATATCAAAACCAGCTCAATTTCCCTACCTGGAAGCGGGACAACAGTGAAATCAGAAATTACAGGCTTACTGCCTTCATATCTGCAGATGTAGCTCTACAATCAGTGTGAGCTGTTCCAGCATTAGCAGGTAGCAGCGTTCACCACAGGTGCTCCACGTCTCCTCCATGCCCTAACCAAAGACCTGTTTACAGACAGGGAAATGGAGCCAACAAGCGATGATCCAAGTGCCACAAACCATTGGCAGGCCATCCAGAGCCCCCGATTAGACCCAGCAGACCTAGTAACTTCTGCAGCTATTACAAGCAGGAAGAAAGGGCAGGAGTGCTCGTAGGGGCCTAATTGGAAACAGGCGAGTCACTGGGAACCTTGCTGTCCCTTTAGCAGGGCTTTACACAATGACTGCAAGCAGTCGGGGCCCAACTTCTGTACGGTGTATTGCTGCGAGGAAGGACTGAGGCATGAAGCTCGGGAATCAAAAATCCTTCTTCCCCTGTCTGCACCTGCCTGACAAAAAGAAAAAGAAAGGGCAGCTGATTTGTGAATGCTGTCTTGCTAGAACTGTGGATTTGAAATCTCTGTCCTTGATTAAAGAGGAGAATGCAATTGCACATGTCATTAATTATTACTGATAAACCAAAGTAGTGGAGTCAAATAAAAATATCCTGCCCTATGATCAGATTCTGGCAAAGAGAAAGACCCAGGAGCCTCCAGCCTATTAGCATTTCCCTTTTTTTTTGTGAAATATGTGTCTGAATCGCTAGGTCTCCAAACCTTGCGTGTACTTAGAGTGCGTGATGCCTATAGGTGCAGATCAAAAGAGATGAACTATAGCTACACAGACAGCAAAAAGCAGCTTACAGTTCCTGTAACATGTGACCAGTCCCAACTATGGCTTCTTCCACATGACATCAGTATGCGATGGAGGATCTCACTTTTTTTTTCTTGCCAGAGGCAAATGAATACATTATCCAGCAGTGAGGCGTGGGGCCAGCGGATGCGTAACTCTGGGGTGATTTGGATTCCGCGCTCGCGCGGGGGTGTGAGCCAACCTCAGAAGTCATTTTCACTGATGCTGACACGTAAGGCATCCCTCAGAGACCTGTCTATCAAACTGCAACATGCTATGCAGAAAAATTAGATTACTCATGCTACAATAAAGAAGAGAAGATGACAATGATGAAAAAAAAAAAGACTTCAAAATATAACAGCTATTTATGAAGTGAATAAAAATCCTAACAATGGGAAAGTATCCTATAGACTTTTTATTTATTTATTTTAGCTCTTGCAAACCATTTTGAGGAGAGCTAGTTGGAAAGACCCTATTAATTCAGACATCGCCTCTGGAAAAAACACCACTTCATCATGATTGTCACATTACTGTACTTGTGAAATATCATCTTAAATACTCATTATGATTTTGCTGCTGGTCTTGCTGCAGTCAGCACCAGGGCTTCCTTTGGCTTTGGTAAGTGCAGGATCAGGCCCTCTCTCTCTCCCTCTCTCCCTCTGAATTGCAAATGGATTGTTCACGTGTCAGCTCAGTAACTAGGCAAAGTTCACCGTGCTCAGTTCAAAGCATGCAAGATGAAGCTCAGGGCATTTCACTCACAGTATTTGCAGAGTTCCTCAGGTCTACAAAAGTGTTAAAGTGGTTTAATACAAAATCCATAAGACAAACATTATGCAGCTATGTGTGAACCCCTGTCCAATAAAATCTATTTCTTTGGGAAAAAAATACAAAGTAGTAAAACATACTTAGTAAAGAAAAGAAAAGGCTACGTGAAGCTTAGTAAAATCCCATAAAACAGAATGCCGAACAGCTTCAGGAAGGGAGATTTAAAATAAATCTGCAGAAGAACATGCACACACACACACACAGCCCGTAGCTGGAAATGGATCTGGACAAGTGCCGAGGTTAGAACATCTCCCGCAGCACTGTGGGACTGGTTTTACAATATCAGATAATGAAAGGTTTGGCTGAATGCTGGTTTTTCTTCTCTAGTAATAACAAACCTATGCCGAGGCTTCTGTGGTATTCCTCGAGTTACTCCCCAGGAATGCTATTTGGGAAAGCTAACATATTTTAAACTCCACCTGCCCTGACTCATCTATTAGCCGCACTACTCTCAGCTGCACGTTCTGTTTCACTTATTGTTTCTGAAGGAGCCAGTTGTTGTATGTTGGTTTGATTTGTGAAGCAGTTCCAGCCCATTTCCCAGGGGGTTTACTTCCCTGTCTTGATTGTCTCCTCCAAATATTTCTTCCCAAAGATAAGTTTTGGTTCCTATCCAAACCAGAAGAGGAGTAACATAAGCTCTTCTCTGGTCCTCCATCTTGTGCAGCCTCATTCCCCAGCGTGTGACACCGCTCTGCCAAGTGGTGTGATCAACCAGACTGCAGTCTTTATGCCTGCCTAGGAGATTT
This sequence comes from Anas acuta, assembly GCF_963932015.1. NCBI lineage: Eukaryota > Metazoa > Chordata > Aves > Anseriformes > Anatidae > Anas > Anas acuta. The sequence goes on from NC_088990.1 coordinate 4,590,817, forward strand.
GGAGGTTTCACTTCTTTTTTGGGCTATGGCTGCTTAATAGAGATGTGCGATTTCAACATGCCCACACATAGTGTGAGTACGCAGAAATATAGGTCTCTTTAAAATTGTCAGGAGCAAATATGATCAGATCTGGTTCTTGATCTCATTACTGTCTGAAAGATTTGGCTGGCATTTTTAAATGCCATGATTTATGTTCTTCACCTTAACACGGCCCTTGGTAGTGTAAACCCAGTAACTCTATTATTCTCCAGGGCAACTTCTAAGAATCTGATTGGAGAACTTTCACAACACTGTGTCTGTAAGAAAATATTAACATGGATTAAGACAAGTTGATAGATATTAAACCAGGCTATAGAATGAGAACCAGTGAGAATAAATCAAATAACTTTGCCTAACTACAGAAAGTATTTGTAAAGCCCTGTAAGGTTTCCATTTCCTAAAGCCACCTGCCATCTCAAGTGCCCCTAATCAGTCACAGATGTTGGATACCAACCTGCTAACCCTATGGCTTTGAGAGAAAATATTGCACTTTGTAAACTCATTCTTGGGTATTTCCTTAATTTTTCTTAAACTAAACTTTCATCCCTTATTTTCCACTTAAATGTAATGAGTTATATCAACTCTGACATTTTGCCCTGCTTACTCTTACAGTTCAGTTTAGCTACCTCTCGAAGACCTTAGCTTCTTTTTTCTTTTTTTTTTTTAATCACTAGGGTACATTTTTACTCTGCATCTCACCATCGCCTTCCTGGCACTGAGGAATCCAACAAAATGCAGAGTTTAGACTTTTTCTGTAATCAGTTCCCAACAGAAAAGTTCCTGTTCTTCTGTTCTTAACTGATTTTTATCTCCATGATGAAGATCTACCAAGTAGGAAGCTTTTCTGAAGTACTTTGGAAACAACAACTATATATATATAGAGAGAGAGAGAGAGAGAGAGAGAAAATCCATTCCTTAAGAAACCAGAGACATTTTAGGAGCCTCATCCAGCTCCCACTGGAATCAAAAGCAAGAATTTCACAGATGAGGGAAGGTACCAAAACGGGCCATGCTGCCGAAGACCGTTAGCTGCTGTTAGGATATACCGGTACTGAAGCACGACGGTGGGTTTGGCTTTGCTCTGGAAGGAGGCTTTATTCCACTTCAGCTTGTGAAGACAGAATGGGAGTGAGAGTTGTAATGGAGGTAGGAAGCAGACTGGATTTTATTAGTCTTCCATCATCTTTAAGAGATCTCTAACCAGATCAGGTTTCAACCTCTCCCTTCGCTCTTGTGTCAACCTTTGGTTCTGTTTTTGCTGGAGGATAAGTTTCATTATATTAATAAGCAGCACAAGTGGTTCCAATTGTGGAAGAACCACTTGGAGCTGTCAGAAATGATCAGAGGAGAAGTTTCAACCTTTCCATGATCACAGCCTCTTCTTCTGGTGCCACAACTCAGCACCTCCCCGGTGCACTTCACATTGCTCAGCAACCATGACAATAATAAAAGGTACATTTACATTTCAGTGAGTGTAGATTATTTTAAGGAACTTTATTCTCTAATCATGGTAGTACAGCGATGCTCATAAACCAGATGCTAATGGGAATAATTCGGCTAACATCCAAACTACTGGCTGGAAGACTAGATCTAGGCACGTACTTGGATGAAACTATTCATTTGCAACCTTCTACTGCAGTCACATTTCAAACACAAACCATGCCACTGAGTTTGCGTTTCTTATTACTAATACATAGGTGATGAGAAAAACTCACAAAAAATACCCCAAAAGCTGAAACTGTTTGAACTGTATCGTGGAGTGATCCCTTACTGCTTACCAGCAGTAATGCTCAGTATTTGTCTAGCTCACATCTCAAGGAATGCATTTTAGTTAGAAATTAAAGAATCCCTCTTCAGGTGAAAATACCACCAGATTAACTTTGCAGATAGCAAGGCAAAGCTGCAGGGCTGGGGACTGGGATCGTGGATCCACCAGGAAATGACAGAGCCCCGCTTCTCCTCAACGGGTTCCTCCACTGCCCTGGGAGGAACTGAGTGAAGTTTAGTTTCCCAATTAGACTCACCTGGGACTAGTCACTGAAATGTCATCCATGAGATGGAACAAAAAAAGAGGGGAGAAATGTAAAAGGGAATCTTTGTAGCCAGGACTACCTGACTCTCCCACAGTAGGAGACACAGGAATACCGTTTCATGTCATGGAGATGTAGTTAAAATGCAGACTGCATATCCTTGTTCTCAGAATTTGAGAGGTGTGGTTTATGCATGTGGACAAGCCATCGTTCCTCCCTTTGATCTATCACTTGATGTACAGAAAGGCTTTTATGTGCTAGTCCCATATAATGGATAATTTAGTCTGAAACCATTATGAAAAGTATTACACTTTGGGTACATATGCTTCAATTATTCTTGAAAGTACATGGAAATATTTTATGACATTCACATATATTTCAAGGTAAGAAAAAAAAAAACACAAAAAGAAAAAAACAGAATTTTTGTTTACCATCCAAACAAATTTGTTCTCCCAAGGCAAGTTTATATGTATTTTAAAAGAATTCTGCCATTTTATGAAAAATATTTTAAGGCAGAATGTAAGTAGTATTTTTGAATGTTAAATAGGAAAAACGTTAAAGTCATCATTCATTAAAACTACTAGTGGTATGTATTGCTCTTTAGCTGTGCATTTTTATTCTGTTTATGAATAAAACTACTTAACAAGTAATAAATACAGATTTAAATTCTCCTTGTTGAAGTGCACTTATAGCTGAACTTTCAAATTAATCCTACCACCCTTTTACAAACAGAGCTGGCCAGAGGGAGACCTGACAGAATTTTCCATAAAACCACGAGCTGCTGCTATGACCTGAGACATGCTGCCAGTGTGCAGGGCTGCAGTATCCCATAGGAACAGAAGGGCATTTGGGAAGGTTTTTTTTTTTTTTTGTTTTGTTTTTTGTTTTTTCAGGAGGATGGTCCCCTTGTTTGTTTTCTTCACCAAAGATGCTCCAGATATCAGATCTAGGAGCTGGCGACAGCTGGACACCAGTCAGAGGCTAATGCTGACAGCAGTGTCAGGGCTGTGCTCACGCAGGTCACTGGGCCTTGTGCCTCGGTTTCCCTATCGCTCAGTTAAGCATCTTCATATCAGACATTGTTTTTTCAACAAGGGAAACTATCTTAGCGTTGAATTTTATATCTATTGTCTTCTACTGAGTAAAAGGATAATAGCTGTGGCCTTCACATAGTTAAAAGATGGGATCAACCCCATTTCATGGCAGTGTTGGTGGGAGATACCGCCCTGTAACACCTATGACCTGATACGTGAGGCTGTTGGCATTGCTAATTCAAATAGCTCAACTAGAGGGGAAAAAGGTGTTTAGCTTGGAGGTATTCCGAGCGTCACAGACAGCAGGGGACACTCTGAAGAGATGTCCTGCTAGCCACTCCATCCCTGCTCTCACAACCACGTAGTCCACGCTGGCCCACTCGCCTTGCACATCACCCTTCTGCAGGAGGTAGGACTCAGGGCTGTGACCAGTGACTTCCTGAGCCCTATGGGTAGAAACTGCATCCGCAGCTCCTGGTTTCCAAACCTTAAGCCCTGGTGGGGACCAGACACGCTGAATGGGTCCATCTGCACTAGCCACCCTGACCCACCTTACAGCCAAAAACCAGACAAGGAGCAGCAGCTAGTCACACAGTGCAGCTCAGTGCAAGCTACTAGCCCCCAGTGTTTCCCGAGGCCTGACTTCACTCGTGCACTGCCTGCACAAGCCCTTTCCCACACGACATCTGAACTGAGCCTCAGCAGCAGTGCCCGGGCTCTGATCGCTGACCCAGCCTTTGCTGCAACCCCTCTGCTGAACTAACCCGAGATGAAAGGCGTCAAATGACAGGATACAGAGCGCTGAGAGCTGGCAGCAGAGGTTTCTTCTGCAGACATCTTGCTGGTTGTTTTAAGGTCTTCTGCCTCTAAGTGGCACCATGCTGAGTGATTGAACACTTGCTAGAATCTGTTCTACCTTTTATTGTAATGATTTCTTACAGAGCTCCCAGTTTCCAAACTCTGAACTTTCAGGAGTACTGCCTGGATGTCAGAGCCCTTTCGTCAGAAACACCAGAGCCTTCTGGAGTGATGGTCCCACTACTACAAAATCCCTTTGGAAAGCCACAACTCTTAAACCATCACTGGGAAAGACTGAAGCTTAGTTTTCAGAGAAGGCTGTCACATCCCCAGGATCTGTAATGAGAGGTATTCAAAATACAGCCAGGCAAAGCTTTCTCTGGCGTAAATTTCCAGAGGGTTACACTGAATCATAGCCATGGTTTATGGATTTGTATTTGCTTAAAATAATTAGGCTTAAATGGTCTTATATGCGACTTCTGCTCAGAGAGCAGGAAAGAGTTTGGGATGGGGACAGAGCGTGTCCCAGAATGGTCGGGTCCAACCTATGTACACAGACGGACGGACAGACAGACACACTTATTCTGAAAGTCCTGAAACTGCTCAAGCAAACTGTGCTCCAACTAGCTGTCAGATACAGGAACTGTTGTACTTCTTAAAACAGAAGGAAGTAATCTCACCTCAATGCCTTAATGGGCTCAGAATGCTGTAACATTCAGATACTCAACCATCTACTATGAATCTGACTTCAGACCCTCACACATTTCACAGAGTTCAGGCCTGTTTGCTCTACTTGAGCATACAGTAAGGCGTTCCTGTCCCTCCGTAATAAAGCAAAACCCACAGCCCAGACTCCAGCTCAGAACAACAAACCAGCCACGTAGCTCAGGAAAATTATTGATACTTTGAGAGGGCTACAGCGATGTACACCAAGAGGAAAGTTTTCCTGTACTTGAGGGAAGGCTGTCAGAACAGTAATATAGTAGAGTGAGCTGTGAAGAGTGGGAGATTTATGTGCCAATTCTGTGTATGATTTATTTAGATGAATCGCTTTTTATCAATATGTAGAAATCCAATAAATATAGCTCCCTATACAAAGGGTTGCTCCAGTCCCAATGTTTCAGTGGACAGTTTTGGCAGAAAGTCAGGATGTGCATTAAAAACACACTTTTTGAGAAGTCTAATAAATAAAAGCTCTGAAATATGGTTTCCTACTGAGAAAGGCATTTTAAATCATTTTGATAAAGAACCTAAATTAGGCCTTAAAAGGAGGGGGAAGCTAGGTCCCTGTAACTAATTATTTATAGGTATTTTGAATATAAAAGTCCAGGAAAGCTGGCCTCCATCCCCCATTCTCTGCCACAATAAAGGGGAAAGAAAAAGCCATTCCCTTTCCCTCACCATTACCAAATTTAAAGTCCAAAGTGTTAGAAAGGGGAGGAAGAAAACAGAATTCAAATGGGGAAACAGGCACCTGAAGAAAACAAGCAGCTTCAGAAGGCCTGAAAAAAATCTGCATGTTTTCTACCAAAACAAATGATACCAGTAGGGGACAGGACTTCAGTTCTCCTCTGCATTACTCAGGAGAAGTGGGCCCTTACTCCAGCACCCTGAAGAGGGAATACACTGATACTTGTTAAGCACCAGAGGGAATGGCTTTAGAAGCAAATAAACATCTGAATAGCCCTAGTCCTTCTGAAAGTCAAAGCAATTTCGAGCCTGCACAGAAGTTGAAACTGCTGGGGACCTGGGCTTCTAAGTCACATAGGTGCTTCTGAATATGTTGGCCTGAGAGCGCAGCTGACGTTCTGCATGTGCACAGCCACTCCCGGGCCCTGCCCTGGAGGATTTACAGATTGGAGACCTGAAACCCCTCGTGGCAGAACCAGTGGGGCTGAAGATGTGCTGACGTGTTGGTGCAGGGCATCTGTGGCTCTGCAGTAGTAACTGGCAGCACTCTGAGCTGGATCTCAAGCTAGGGCCTGTGTGGAAAGGCTGAGGAAAGAGAGACCAATGTGAAAGTACAATGTGTGAGAGATTTCTGCCAAGGTAGTTGTGCCTGTCAGGCTTCCTACCGAGGTTACTGAGTTACTAATCTAAAAGACATCTAGAATTTCCCTCGCTGCTCTCAGCAGATGGCTTCACCTCGTACTCCTTTCTGTTACCACACGTGGTCATCTCTCAAGTCTCTGCACAAGGGCCATTCATTGTCCTCTGCTCCACCAGGAGTGCTTCCCTCTGAGTTCAGGTTCATCTCTCTCCTTAAATCTGACCTTCAGACTGTCTTTTTCATTGCAGGGCTCAGTAAGGGTTTACTACAGTACAGGCCACCGCTGCCCTTGCTGAAGCAGGAGGTTGCTAACAGGTGGCACTTAGCGCTACACCAGGAAAATACAGCCCTGAACCTGCAGACAAACCCTCTAAGGTCAGAAATAACAAAACAGCTCAGCCACACAGCACTAGCATCCAGCTTGTAGCTCCAAACCTGACACAGAAATATGTGGCCAGGTTTTCAGAAGAACTCAGCAGCTTGAGGGCTTTGTTGAACGTCTGCCTGCAAGCACATCGGTAGGAACTGCAGGGTTCAGTTCAGAAGATCTGGTCTGGGTGAGGAGTACTCACAGAGACTGGCCAAGAGCTCCTCTGCAAATATCCTAAATGACCCAATGAGAAATAGCAACAGACAAGGTGACCTCACAAAAGCAGGAAGTGCTACCTGCAATTAAAAACAATAAGATTTTGTCTTGAATTCACACTAGCCTTCAATTTTCACCAATCCCCCCAAAATAAAAGTTCCTAGACAGTCTGAAAGTTCAAAAAAGTGGGAATTTGAATATAAATTGAAACATAAGCATTAAAAAATTACAAAAACATTCATTTGTGTCATGAAAACTTAAACTCGGGCATCTGACATTTTAAACTCAATAACCCAAACCATCAGCCATAATGATTTCTCCATCCAATTCAGCATTAATATTCAGACAAACGTCAGGGGCTGTCGCTTCCCATATCAAAGCAATCCACATTCGTTTGCATCCAGAACACCTAAGGATGTTGTGCTTCTGATGAACTAGCTGTAATTTTTAAGCTGAAATGAAAGAAAGGAAAGAGATAGAAGAAGATGCCTGAGTGTCTTTTGAAAAACATCAAAATGCATTTTCTTTTAAATCCCTGAAAAAAGGATCTGATTATTTAGGGATCCTTTCCTCTTCACTTCATTATCATTATGTCGTCAGTGCTGGGTTATCTAATTACTCAGCCAGAGCTGGAAACTTCATTTTCATGTAATAAGGTGTAAGAGGACTACCCTGTCTAGCTTAGTAGTTAGTCCTTAAAGAACAGCTGTAAAGAGTGGAGTCAGGAAGGCTGCAGCACAAGAGGAAATCCTCAGTAGAATTCAAGTGCTTTACGTCTGTCATAAACATGCTTCCAGATCAAATTAAAGGAATTTCTTTTAACTGTATTCACAGTCTCCAAATACTCTACACAACAAGCTGCCTGAGATCTTAGTCATTCTAAGAAATGAATCATATTCCCCTTGTCATCTGGCTGTTCTCTGCTGACTGCTAATTCATTGTATATTGATTTTAAGACTCTGTTAACACATTATATTTTTGTGTTAAGCCAGGAAGGCTTTTCTTGCTGAAAAATCATGTCCCATCTTCATTTCTCACAATATCCATTTTTTTTCCTTACCATTTATTTCAAATGATTGATCAACACAATTTAATCAGCTTTAAATGGTTCAATGAATTGTTCCACACTATTGTACCACATACATTTTTTCTACCAGTATTTAATATCACAACACGAAGTCTGCATATTAGACTTGTGTGGTTGCCTATTAATGCAAAAATTCAGAAGACCAAATAATTGCTGGGCTAACACCCTGGGGTCCTGCAGAATTGTATCATTGCAGAGATTTTGGAAATCAACTGCTCAGAGAAATAACTTGTTATCTAAAAGGAGGAATTTAAAACAAAGATCATTGAAATGATAGGAGTATTTTTCATCACTGATTTAAAACAGGTCAAGACTTTAAAGCATGCCTGTAAAAAATGTGCTATTACAGCTGCTGATTAAAATTTATAATGAATTAGATAATAAATATTTTGTTTACCTCTTCTAAAACGTCATTAATGGTGAGGTCTCTCACTGGACTATTACAAAACTGCTGTTGGCAAAAATCTAAGTACAAAACACAAAGGCTTCATGTTTCAGATGCTTATAAAACTTAATTCCCCTGAATAACACTACTAATTTGGGTCGATTTGTATGTTTAAAGATTGTACATAAATATTTTTAGCATGTAGTTAGACCACAACTTTGCTTTTATTAAAATGTTTCTAGCAGGTATAAGATTTTTGTCACTTCAAAATAAAATAGTTTTGGTCAAACAGAAGTTATTTAAACATTCAGTAGATTTGCAACTCATTGTGAATGTTTCAATTCATACCAAATTTTTGAGAAAAGGGGATCAAAAGTATTTAGTTTCATAAAAATGGGTATAGAAACTTATTTTTCCACTCTATCAGATTATTCTGGAAACAGTATTTCAGTGTTTTTTTCTGACTTGCAGACATTCAATATACCAGGTGTTGGTTGCAAATACCCTGCATGCAACTTACCAGTTTTGTGTCTGAGATACCCTTTTCTTGGAGGAAATACATTCAAAAAATCCTTTTTAAGCATAGATGAATGTCATAAATACAAAGTTTTAAAGTAGCAAAAAATTTTGATAGCAGGAGCTGAAACTACTGAGTGAATTACTGAAACAAGCACCAAACTAAGACTAAAAGAACCACAGAAAGGATAAAGTAACTAGCACACAAATAAATGAGTAATTTAAATTTAAATATATAACAATTATAAACAGTGTGTGTATATATATATTATATATTTAACCTTTTCTTGCGTGGAAGAAATGACATAAAATGTAAAAGTAGAACTTGTTATGTGTGGTACGAGACATTTAAAAAGCAGGTTTGAGTCGAGGTATGATTAAATGTCAAATATGTCTGGGACCTGAACGGAGCTGTACCAGACCCCTCACAGAATCGTAGGTTTTGGGAAATTCTTTTTCATACCACAGGAGCCTACACGCTGGATGATAGGTATATGAAGCATATAAAAGAAAAAATAACAGCCACACATCATTCATAATTTAGCATTAATATGTAAAACCAAGAAATATCCCACATGAACGGAGGAAGCTGAGAAAATAACTGTAGTTACATAGCTTACCCAATTTGGTTTTACCTGGTAATGGAAATGGTAACACAAACCTACAATTAAGAGTTGTTTACTTAATAGTTTTGGCTGAGAAATACGCTGAGGGGTAAGTCACCCTTACCATGTAGCTGTAGTTTATTAAACTTTCTGTTTCTGAGACATGTGCACAGAGAGGGGGATTAAATTAGAGGATCGCTTTGCTGCTAAGACTTACACTTCAGTCGCTGTAAGGTTCTGTCCATTCAACACACCTTACAAATAACAGACCGAACTCTGCTTTCAATTACTGGGGTGCAACTTTGACTGAAGTCAACAGATGTTGCACCTCAGTAACTGTTAGCAGGACTGGATACTGAATAAAAGGCTGGGAGAAAAATTCTCTGATGCCAGCGTTTTTGATGGAAAACTGATTTTTCAAATAAAGGAAAGTTTTGTGAAAAGTGTGTTTCACTGAAAAAAAAACTATTTTTATCAATCACTTTTCCGTTCAAATCTTGAAACATTTCATTTTCATTGCTTTTTTTAACGACAAGTCAGAATTAGTTTGAGAAAATGTGTAATCATTTAACATGTTGCTGGAACAAAACTACGGAGTGAAAAGATGACAACTTAGAGTAAAAAGAGAGATGGAGATAAGGAAGGGAAATGAGAAGAGGGTAAGCTGGCATCCTTCAGAAATCTCATTACAAATTCTCAGTTCAAAATTTTAATCCCTATCAATGAAGCCTGATCTGGGCATTTGCTGGTGGTGGGTTTCTTACGTGGTCTCCAACCAAACAGCAGCTGGCAGCAACACACTGCAGTCATATCTCAGAACTTGGTTCACTGGAGAAAGCACAAGAATGGAGATCCAAAAACAGGGGGAAATTAAGCCTCCATAAATACAGCAATTTCCCGGGGTGTAAATCCAAGCAGGGGTTTCAGGAAGCAGAATGTGTGAAATCAGACAGGTGTCTGTCCCTGAGCAAAGCGGTCTGGAAGCGTTTAGTGCACGCCGCAAGTGTTCGCAGTCCACTTCAGAGAGCTGCTCGGGGAGAAGCAGGTACCATGAGAGGAAAAAAAGGAAAAAGAGAAAAGGCAACTGCTGCGGTCACCACCCTACAGAACCTCCTTGAAGGTCAGCTTGGTGCTCTGGGCCATAAAGGAGAAATGTGAGTCCTACTATAAAGTTCACTTTCATGGGAAGTCCTGAGAGTCCCATGAAGTCAATAGGACTATTTTGAGGACCAAGAATCGCTTCCATCAAATAAAAATTTCAGGTTTAGGCCATAAAGCATGCAAAATATATTGTATCATGAAACGTGAGTCAACACCGCAATGATACAGACATTACTCATGTGTATGCTAGACATCTCTGCTACACGAACAAACCTGATCTATTCTTGGGGAAGATTATTGAAAACAGAACTCCTGCGGCGGGTAGTCGGGGCTGGGCTCCAACAGCTCAGATTCCTTTCCACCTAAGAGATCTGCGAAGTTATCCGGGGGAGCTGCTGTTCCTCTGGGGCCAGGCCCCCACGGGGAGTCCCACTTGAGCAGCGTGTAATGGTGGGATGCATTTCAGATGCTGCGTGAGGAGGCCAAGGGCTCAAGACCTTTCGTGTAGATATGAGGAAGACATGACAGAGCCCTAGGGCTCTTGGCGTGCTGGCAAACTGCACCTTTAGGGACCTTCTAGCTAAGGCTGGGTGGTGAATCGAGAGCGTTACCTGGACATCTCCTTTTTGGTAGCTGCATTTGGAGATTTCTGGGAGAAAGGCACATTTTTGTTAACTCCCGTCCCTCTCGTATCCAAAAGCCTTGGAGAACAGAGCGCTGAGTTTTGAGGCATTGTGAAGTATGTGCAAAATCCGAGTCGCCACTGCACAAACCTCGCCTGCTATTTTAAGGCTGGCTACTGAAGCGAGTGTGGGTTAGACAGGCTGTGAACGAGGGGGAGGAAGGGAAGGAAGAAGGCTAAATAGCAGTAGGAAACATGGCTAGAAAGGACTAACTATTTGCACAACTGATGGTTCTGAGCTGTTAGATTATGCTGACAGTATATTAATCATATGTTACAGCCATATGCACACATACTGATAAATTTATATTTGTCTGCCTGTAAATGAACGTTAGATGTAAATTATGGAAAATATTGACAATTTTACATTAGGTTAATAGGATAAATATTTTAAATATTTTAAATATAAAAATATTTTTGCATTACACCATCAAATGAAATTACAAAAATATGTATGTGGGAGATGAGCTTATGGCCTACACCAGCTCTGAGGATTAGGCTTGAAATTCCAGATTGTCCACAGACTCCAGGAACTTAAACAAAAGCTTCCAAAAGCATCCCAATGAGTTCAGAGGATAGTTCCTATGACCTGCATTTTGAAAGTCACACAGGTTGCTGCGCAATCTACTTGCTCTTGGAAAGCTTTTCCCTGGCCACTCTTGCATTGTGTGTCTAAATCTGCTGCCCAGGTCTCTTTATGTTTATGCTGAGATTAAGATCCTCATTTTCGCCTTGCTGTAGATGCTGGCTCCCACCAGTGGGAGCGTATCTCCCACGAACCCACCCAGTCTGTGGCCATTTATGAGAACCCTAAGTGCTTTTCCACATTTCAAATAATTATCAATAGATGATGCTGTGCGGGTAACTTCTTGGCCTCCGCTGCCATTTCAGTTTACAACTCTCAGTGAACTCCAGGAGGGAAGTAATACAAAGGATAAGATTCCATGAATGCCTCTTCTTCATCCCCTGTACTTTTAACAGTGATCCGAGCTCCCCGTGTTTATGGGAGCAGCACGGGAGCATCTCAGGGCACTGTTTTGCCTGCTCTGTGTTACGGAAAGGATGGAAGCGCAGCTACCTCCCTAGACTCTGCTCCCAGACCCACCCAAGGCTGCAGGACCTCTCCTAAACCCCAGAATTTTTGAGCACGTGTATGTTGTGATTGCCTTGCTCTGAGACTATCTTTTAGATTCTTAAAATATTCTTGTTTCTTTTTTCCATTAGTTTCCTTCCATTTATTTATTTATTTTTTTACATGTGCCATATGCTGCCCTGACAACACTACCTCCAGGAGGGAGTGTTTGGGCAATTTCCTTGACAGTGCTGAAAAGTCCCTTTGCATCCACCTCTCCCGTTCTGCTGCTCCAACTCCTGCACTGCTCACTACGGATGAATTCCTGCAGCGTTTCGTGTAACCACCTCTCATATCCCTCGTCGGAGGCTTGTGTGCTCAGCTTACATCCAGTCTCATCAGGATGTCTTTTTGATTTAAGCTCTTGTCTTCTCCCTGCTAGGCCTAATACCTCATCTGTTAGCCGCTGCTGGTTTTCGCATTGTTTCCTTATCCCAGTCATATTGTGTGCTCTGCCTAGGCTGACATCTCCTCCCTCACACCATGACTCATTTGGTCCCTTTTTAGTCCTGGCATGCCAATAGCACCTCAAACTGGCCGTTAACTCCTACTCTGGAGCCGTCATTGATACGCCCTGGGAGAAATCTCCTGCATGGAAATAGCTCGCTTGTGTGTGTGCACGTGTGTGTGTGCGTGTGGTTTTATGGGACGAAACATGTCCCTGTCAGAAGATCAGAAGCCAGGAGATGGGTAAGGGGCGAGCAGTGATGTTTTACTAGGAATTCACTGGCATATGGTCAGAAGTAAGTTAACTGTTCAGAGAAGGGGGTTTCTGTGGAACTGTTCTGTCACTGACTACAAGGTAAAAGGATTTAGGCTCTACTTCAAGATATAATGTGTCCTTTCTCTTATTTTGCTCTTCTCTCATCTCCTCCCATTTTATACCATATGCTTTATGAGTAGAGTCTTCCCCTGCTTTCCCTGTAGCCAATTAAAGAATCATTACAACAGAAGCAGAATTGGCTGCGCACAGCAGAGATGCAGAAGAGACAGCTAATGGATCTGCATGAATACCAGCCTTGATCCCACAAAGACTTCTGCATTAAAGTCAATGAAATATTCAAGCGTGTAAAGTTAAGTGTGCGTGTCAGTCTTTGGCAGACTGAGACCTTGAAGCCTACTCAGACATCATGACTGGGTACAGACACAAACTTGACACTTCCAATGTTTCACTTAGCTCTGACAAAATGGTGTTTGGGGGGTTGCTTAAAAATAAATACAAACAAATTCCCTAATAGTTATATTGCTCTCTAAATAAGCTTTGAATATATACATGTACATATATTGCTGTTGTCACATAGCCTTCTTGTTTGTAATTCTTCCCTAAGAAAAAATAACTTAAAGGAGTAAGTTTTAAAGAAACATGGTCAGGTGTTACCATCATATTAACCCTTCTGAACCAACAGACAGCATTAGGTAGACATGTAATGAAAGAAAGAGCTAAATAAAGATCAAACCCAAGAGAGAAAATGTTCCTAGAGTGGTTCTTGAAGATTTTCAAGGGCATTTGAGTAGCATTTCCCCCACTCAGAAATGCATCAAAAAGAAAAAGCGGACCTTTATAAAAGTAGCGTGTCCTTACTTGTTATAGGCCAAGGTTACTGCTGGCTGGCTTAGGAAGAAAACGCCTCACCATTGAGCAGGTCTCTGTTTTTCACTAGGTCACTATCAACATGCTTAGGAGACAGAAGACTGGACCGGTGTAGGCATTGGCTGTGCTCTGGACATTCTCCATTCTCCCTTACTGTACATCTGAATAGACGGTGCATTTTTTCTATATAGCTGTAGAAGTTGTTTTATTTGGAAAGAGCAAACACAGGCTCCAAATTTAGTAGTTCAATTGATAGCTTTGCTCCAAGTTTATTTGTCAGCAATGATGCCACCAGAAATCTTTACTCAAAATTTAGTAAACATTTTCAAATCCTGACTGCTGGGAAAAGCCGAGCAGATACAGCATAACAGTTTCCACGAAAGCACTCCCATTACTACTTGATTTGCTTTCTACATCTACTCTATTGAACACAGTTAACAGTGGAAACACTTGTAAAAACAGCTCTATGCAATTCTGAACAAACTCAGGAGGGTATTCATGGTAAAGGAGCTGCCAACTCAAACGTACTGTCGCTCAAAAACTTAAGTCCCATTGTCACCCTCATCTCCTCAAGAAAGAAAAATATGTAGCAAGAGAAAACAGAAAAGCCAGACTTCATGTACTTCAGCTCTAAAAGGTGCAGATCAGGCACATGGATGTATACTTGCCCACTACATGTAAGCATGTTGAAGTTTTGGTTTACGATGTAAGCTTAGCTATTTGAAGTACTATTGTACTCTAAACATGTCCATGTTTGGATTCCCTTTGCAGCTACTCAAGGATGTTGCTAACGATACCGGTCTTCAGATAAAAGCCTGAAGAACAGCATAAACTAACGTAATTTCAGCAGTGAATGGGAAATACCTTGCAACAGAAGAGAAAACCTTTTGTAACCCATGATCAGTGGATCTAGTCAGAATGAAAAAAAATAACAGTGCTTGGATTTCTGAATATCTAAGACTTTATGCAGTTTAGCCATGAACACATTTGACCATGAAAATATTTCAGTGATTCATTGTGAAGAGCAAATGAATCTCAGAAAGCTGCTCTCTATTCAGAGGTAATTAAATAACAGCAAGATGCTTCACAGGTTCAGTTACTCACCCAATCTAGCACTGTCGAGAGAAGATCTGTGGCTCTGCAGTAGTACAGTGAACTTGCCTAAATGGTGCTTGCTCCATCATGGTTGTGTTCTGTTCTATCGGCAGCTTTTGTGCTTCTTGACTTTCCCGTTACTATGGTGAATGATTGTCACAGGAGTACAGAAAGGATGTTTAGGACACAAGTTGAGACAACAGCCAAAAATGGTGCTGGGACAATGCGAGTTACCAGCAGGTTCTTCTGCTTTTCTGTGCGTATGGGAAGGGCAAGTGAGAGCTGGCAGCTGATCTATCTCTGTGCTCGTGAGAGACAACTGCTCATCTCTTGTCCCAGCCCAGCAGCTCAGTCAAGGCTCTTGCTTAATGGCCTGGGAGAGAGAGACCAGCTCCTGGAACACAGGCAGCCTTGGATGCTGCTGCTGGCATCTGTGCCTGTTACAGCACAACGTCCTGATGTCTTTGTATGCACAATCTCTCTGTGGTACCACATCCACAACCCCTGGTGAAGGATTCAGAGCAGTGGGTGGATCTGTGGACCACTATTCTTCGTGATCTGGGGTATTTGGACAGGATAACCCAGCTGTGGACCTGTGCAAGCATTGGCTACAAGGAGTTAACGAAGTTGTGACCTACCCTTGTCCATCTTCATTCACCTGCACATTCTGATCAATAACACTTATTGCTTTTTGGCTTCTCTTCCCACATGAGAAGCAAAGCCAACAGAGCAGTGCCCACAGCACTACTACAGGCACATTTATATTTGCCGATGACCCAAAAGTAAGTAGACCTGTCTGCCCTTGTGCAACCTTACTGTTGGCTAAGCCCCTCTGTTCCAGCTGCTGAGCTCTGTTGCCAGATGAAGATTGTTTAAGTCTTAAAGTACTGAGTATCTCCAAGATGGGAGCAAATTAGGAGACACGTCAAAAGAACAGCTACAACAGGAACTCTTAAATGCCAGGTCTTAAATCATTCTGGCAAATTGTCAGTGTGCTTATATTTCTGCTGTACTCCCCCAAGTTTGGTGATGGATGACTGCTGATAGCAGTGAGTTGGAACCTGCGATCTGGCGGCCGATCCTGGCATTCCCCAGCTGCTACAGGAACAGGCATTGGTTCTGATTCGGTTTAAAAACAAAACGTAACCACATTAGAGAAATGAATAAAGCACTGATTTCCAGTGCAAAGGAATATATTGTTAGGGTATGGTACAAAATGTCAGGACACTACTTTTCCAACTGCAGACAGCCAGTAGCTCTTTCTGTCCCACTAAGGTGCTGACCATGGTCAATATTAAAAAGCTTCATCAAACGGATATTGCTGGGGTTTTATTTTTGGCAAGTTCTGCATATTAAGGTGTCCAAAGCAGCTGAACACACCAGCTTCTCAAGGAGATATTTAACGGGAAGAAGCACACACTCTTCTCTAAGGCTTCATTTATACTGCGTTTAATAGCTCCGTAAACCGACAGAGATTAGGTAACTTGCTAAAGAGCACATGGCAGGCAGGTGGCAGAACAGGAACTATAGCTTGGAAATGCCTCTTGCTCTTCTGTCTGCTGAGGAGTCAGACGAGGCTGACCCGTGTGAATGTAATGAGGGAGGGAGCGAGGGAGAGAGTGCACGAGAACTTCTCTCCTTTTATCACACCTTTGCATGCCCGCGAGGGCCCTGACCTCTCCTGCGCTAAGCCCTCTGCAAGGGGGCAGGTTCAGGAAGGATCAGGGTGAAATGTGAACTCACTATTTATCACTCTGAGAGGTCAGACTGAGAGTCTGGACGTGAGGCAGAAGCAGCTTGGATTCCTTCCAAGGCTGGAGGAGCTGCTGCGGAATGTGCTGCCCAGGATTTTCCAGGGCAAATTCTGATTCAGCTCTAAGTCTTATTAGAAGCTCTGCCTGAAATTTCTTTCGTTCTTTGCCATTCAGCTGAGGGCACTCAGGGCATCCTGACCACCAG
The DNA here is from genome assembly GCF_963932015.1 of Anas acuta. Taxonomy (NCBI): domain Eukaryota; kingdom Metazoa; phylum Chordata; class Aves; order Anseriformes; family Anatidae; genus Anas; species Anas acuta. The sequence goes on from NC_088990.1 coordinate 4,607,507, forward strand.
ACAATATCCCTTCCTACCGCTGCGATCCTTATACCCCGGCGCCTGCAACGAAGCAGCTTTGCAGCCAGTGGAAATTGCGCAGCTCTGCTGACACGGGTTTATAGCTGCTAAGGATCTGGCCTCATATTTTGACTGTCACACAGCACAAGCAGGACTGCTCTTTCCTATTTTCATCATCACCAACAAGATTTTGTTTAGGACTGTGGTTTACAAAGATCTTATTATAGAGAAATGAAAAGAAAACTCATCTAAAATCTGGTTACATTGAAAAATTCCAGCTGTCTTGCAATTCAATGCAGCTGTGCTATCTAGTATCTTTTTCTCTTCCTTTTGCATCTCTTTATAGAACATTAGCTTCTATAGAAAAATGCATTTTTTTTTTTACACATGGCAATTTTTTCTCTCCCCTCTTCATTATTTGCTGGCTGTTATTTCCACCATTGAAACCTACAGACTCTAACAAGGAAAATGCAAAGATATTTTGAGACAGAGGAGCAGCAAGGAGGAAAAAAATAGCATTTGTGAACAGTTTCTACTGGCAGCCTCTTGCCCATGATTTTTTTTTTTTTCTTATAGAAACTGTAATATGATGATATTATGCAACTGCCTTCACATATTAGAATCATTATGAGCAGTAGCTTTGTGGTATCATACAGCAGGTGCTAAGAACAGTTTCTGCTTTTTCCCCAAAGCAACTACAAAATTACTTAGGATTTCATTACAGAACAATCAACACTTTGTGGGGAGAAGTTTGTATTATTTTGTGATTGTGTTAGTGGGAAAAAAAAATATTTTTCTGGGGAGTTTGCAGCATTCTTTGGGTGAAAACTAAGCTGAATTCATTTGTAGCCAAATGCCTATGTCCTTAGCCAGGCAAAACTCAAATGAAACTGGAAGGACTCCAACCCTCCTTCAGCTACCTGCTTCCTTGTGCGAACTCAAATCAGTCAGGCTCTCTGCATCTCACTTGAGGACTGACTACTGCAAAGCACTGGGCAAAACTCGGTCCCTCAGCCAGGACTGGAAGGATTGTGACAAGAGGAGGTCTTGTATTTACCTCCCCTTTAGGATAAAAATGAAATCAAAATATTAAATCAAAAAACCTCAGGGTATGTGGGGTGTGGCAGGTTCACAAGTGGGCAGATGTGAGGCCCTGCCAAAGCCTTCTGAGGAGCACCAGCCACTTTCAAGCAATGTATGTCTCTTATCCTCTCCCTGGTGGACCTCTGTGGCTTAAGAAAGCCTCACCTCTGGTCTGCTCAGGTTCCCCCAGCAGGAATAACTCCCAAGGCTTCCAGCACCCAGAGGAAGAGCCAGGCAGGTCACTTGCCAGCAGGCTTACACAGAGCCGCCTTCCTCACCTCTTCATTTTAATCCCCAGAAGATTGAAATGCTTTCATCCCAAGTCTGTTGTCCTACCCATCCCAAAATATAATTAATATATTAAAAAAAAACTTTTCTGCTAAAAAAGCAAAATATGGTCACCGTATCACATTTTCTATTTCCAGAAAATGCTTTGCTCTTATTTTACAAATATTTACTACCAAACGTTCCCCTTAAAAGCTGAAAATATTTTAAACAACTCTTATTTATATTAAGGGCAGGCAGCAGGAACACAAGCAAAGAACCACACAGGCAGCAGCATGTGTACATTTCTCATTAGCAAAAGTACGGTCAGGCGTGGTAACCTAGTGCTAACCACACGACTGAACCACTTTGCCTAAATGTGAGCGCCTAAAGAGCAAATCACAACGTTCAAAGCTACAGCAAGACAGGGCAGTGTTTGTTGCACCTGAAAACAGAGATAAGGATCGATGCTGCTCAAGAGAAAACACCTCAATGTCATTCCTTGCAAGGGTACGGCCTGGAGTAAAACACACCACACTTTCAGGAGCTGTATTTTAAACACCATACACAGCTGATCGTGGTTACACTACCGGAGGAAAATCCAGGAATAATATTGTTTCTGAGCCCTTACTCAGCAGCAAGGCCCTGGTAGCTGCTGTGCCGGTGCTGTGCAGGCAGACACGCGTCAGTGCTGCTCACTTTGGCTGCACAGCAAGAGCATGAAGCAAGCAAGCCAGGCAGTCTGTGTGCGCTGGGCAGGGGGCTCCCAGAGGTTTTTGTGGTGCTATTTGGTAAGGAACCACTGTGAGGACCTGGCCATTTTGGAGAGACTCCCTGGGGATTTCCAGCTGTGGCCAGAGCACACGGTGGGGGCAGCAGGGCAAGCCTGATGCCACAGTGGCTGCTGGCTGTCAGGCCCATCACCCTGGCCAACCAGGTGCCCCAAACAGCTCTAAATTAAACCAACACCCAATAAATAGCTTGCCAAAATGAACACCACATGTAAAATGGCTTGTGTTGGTAGCTGCTCTGTCTCACCAGTGCTCCACAAGACCAAACCCAAACTGCTGATGCATTGGGTGAGAAGCAGGGGACATAAAAATGCCTTTTAGTCACCACTGTGGAGTCGGCTGGCAGACATTCACTCAGATCTACGTTCCCTCTCATGCCCACCCAGCTGCCTGCCCACAGGCAGGTGCAATTCCTCCATGCCCGCTGGACACCCACACTGCCCAGCCACGGAGCCTTGCCCTTCCTGAGCACAGCTCTCACTCCTCAAAAGACAAACATGCAGAAATTTTTAAACAATCTGATTCCTGCCTCATATAATGGAGGTCAGCTATACAAATAAGTGCCAAGGAAGTAGGAGCTGCCCAAAGGGCTCTCCTTAAGGAAGCAAACAACCAAGTACCACAAAAAAACCCCGACCTGCACGTGAGCCCCACACTCCTGAGATGGCGAGGGCAGGGTGCAGGCAGCCCTGGAGGCGCTTGGCGTGCTGTGACCCCGGCACCTCTGTGCGCCCCGGGAATAAGAGAGGAGAAGGAGAGGAAGGAGAAAAAGGGTGAGAGAAGGGGCCCGAGGCTGCCACACGCCGCGAGATGGCGCTGTGGCTCCGCGCTGTGGCTCCGCGCAGCTCCGCGCAGGGGCCTGGGGCTGCAGCGGCGGCGGCAAGGGGGGGAGTAAAGGCTTCCACGGGGAGCGGGCACTTTCTTGCAATTAAACCTTTTTTTTTTTTTTTTTTTTTTTTTTGCCCCCCCCCCCTTTTCTTTTATTACAGCTTTGATTTTATTTATGCATCCTTTATTTATTTATTTTAAGCATGAAAGAGCCTGCTCGCTGCAAAGCCCCCCCCCCCTCCATCAACTCCGGGGAATTCCCCGCGCAGAGATGAATATGGATGCAAATCTATATTACCCCAGGCACCAACTTAGCACAGGATGTTTATGAAATATTCCTGAAATGGAGTTTATTTACAAATCAAGTTATCCACTTATGCGGGATACTTAAAACAGTTAGGCGCTTAGTGGACAGTTATTATTATTACTTATCGCTTGTTAAGCACCAGGTGCTCCATGCTGTACAAGCCACGCATGTAAGCAGTCAGCCCCTCCTGCCAGGCAGGTACAGCCGAGCAGCCTGGTCCAAAGCCTGGGCAAGTTTTTTTCCCTCTCCGTCAGGCCATAGCTGATGACAAGATGCCCGAGGAAACCACGGAGGGAATAAAGGCTTTCGGGATTTTTTTGTTTCCTCCAGTGGGTTTGTTTACGCTAGCTGTGTTTTCTCAGAGTGCCCACTGCATCCAAGTTCATTTCAAGGAATTTTGCTCATGAAATAACCTGATCAGAGGCTGCTTCTTTCTTCCCTTCTTACGTATCTGCATCAGAGGCTTTTTCCTTCATTCCTTTGAGCACTGGGCAGAAGAGATCATGTACCCAGCCCTAACAAAACCCAGTTTCACACCATTAAAAGAAGGATAAATTGGAACACTCACGGAGGACTAGACGAGCTTCAAAAGAATATTTTCAGTAAACCCCTGAGCCCTAACAATTTGTAAAATGAGAAAAATTCCTTAGCAGTCTCAGAGCTGTATGCCAGTACACGGAGCTGTATCTCTGCACTGGCACTGCACAATATGCAAATATTTTGCATTCTCTCTTTCTGTCTGTACATGCATTTGAGCAAGGGCACCTAAGAGTGCTATCCCTTTCTTGCATGGAAAGCTATAACTATGGTAACAGGATGTCATCTGTTGCAAAATGCTGGATTTTTATTTTATTTTTTTAATGGTGACTTTACCTCCACTTTCCCACACATGTTAAGATTTTGCATCTGTAGCAAACCTGTGCTTGCTGAGCTCAGAAGCCGAGCAGGAGAAACCTTCATGGCCGGTAATCTATGCAGTGCGTGTCCTCGCTGAGCAGAGACCTGTGTCATGCGAGGCATGGAACCGAGCACGCCGCAACTTTACGGCAGAGGGTGGCAATTCTTTTCACGAAGAAGTATCTCTCTAACTCATCAAAAGAGATAGACGTTGCCCGTGCAGAGTTTAAAATCACAGCAAGAACTTGTTACCCTTTTGCAACCCCTCTGGACGGAGTCTGTTTCTCCATTTGGTGAAGAGGGAATCGCCCGAGGTACACGCTCAACCATTTCCTTTTAACTGCCTGGCCATCCCTGAGGAAGGGATGAAATTCTGTGCTTTGGAGCACGGTTCTTCTTTGTTTGGTGATTTGCCTCCCGTTCAGTTTTAAGCAGGTATTTCACACAGAAACCCTCTAATGCAAGTATCAGCTGCTCAGCAAAACACCGTAAAACTATCAAACAAAATGCGAAGCGCCTGTGCTGTGCACATCTTGTATACAACACCATTTATTTTTCTGTGCCATTTCCTTTCACAAAAATCATCCCCAAATAACCTCTTCCTGCCTATTAATCTTTTTCGTGTAAAAAGAGGTGAAAAATATAGGCACAGTGGCTGAGTCTTTGTTACTGTGTGCTATTTCTCATCAAAGGTTTGAACTCTTTTCTCAGGTAATCTCGAATTTTGCAAGTGCTCAGTTGTATCGGAGCAGCACAGGAGAGACAAGTGGCTGCTACTCCTGTCTCAGGAACGAGCTCTGTCGGTGCAGTCCTGCATTAGGTCCTAGCCTAGCGAGCTGCACAGCCTTCCTTCTGCATCATTTTTCTTCCTGCATATTGATTAAGAAAATAATTTGCCAATGAAGAAAAACAAATATGCAATTTTAGAAGGAAAGAGACTTCACAGCAAATGACTCGGTTAAAGCTGACCAATATGCAGAAAAAAAAAAAAGAAATGCCCCGAAATTCAAAGGCAAATGTTCTGTCCTTAGCTCACCCCTTTCCAGTAGGGTATTACAGCCTATTTCACACTGTTTAGAGAGTCATGCTCTTTGCAGGCTGTTCTACTGTGTAAATACAAATGTGGAATAGAAGAGCCGTCATCCTTCTCGCTAAATGCCCTAAACTTCAGGGAATTTAAAGACAGACCTTTAGCAGCGTTTTAAGCCCTTTGAATATAAAATTTGCCCTTTCTCTCCTGAATTAAAACCAAAAAAGAAAAGCCCACAAAACCTTCCCTGGGTGTTTTAAAGAAGCTCATCGATCAGATGAACACTGATACTGATAGATGTGTGTATTTTTTAAAAATATAATTTCTTAACATACATGCTTTTCCTTCTGTAGGAGCCAGGCAGAAGCTGGTGGTAGGATTTGTGACCTCTTCCGCGGGAGGTCAGATGATACAGTCTCTCGAGGCTTTAAAATTTCTGAATTTAGGAACTGCTTTAGGAACAGTTATCTATGTGGTCATTGTCCTCTCTCAGTTCTGGGAGGAAAAAGCGAAGTTAAATTAAAAGTTTTTAGAAAATATCTATTATTTGGTACTTATTTAGGAGGTGTCATAGTTCTTATGGCCATATACATGTGTGTTTATATATGCAAGGCTGTTTTAAATGTGTCCTTATAATAGTAAAGATTCATCTCCTGTGAAGTTATATTATTACATAAACGACCTCCTGAGAGCTGATTTTACATGGGAAAACTGACACAGCCCAGAATGCTCCCAGAAGCCAGGAGCACACACACTAAACTTGTGTACTGACATGTTTGATTTTTTTTTTTTAGGGCTGCTTAGCAAAAATAGCTACTATTTACAGTGAAATAAATCGCCTGCCTTTAATGTTCATTTTCCCAAAGCATCTGCTGAAAAGCTTTCGTCCACGTGCTGCACCTGCTAAAATCAGATTAAAGAAAAACCAAAGCTGTTTTCGAAAGGGTCCATGTCTGGGGGGAGGGTGAGGAATTCAAAAAAGAACCACAATCAGGAAGACTTTTTAAAAAGTATTTTGTGGTTTTAAAATGGGAAACTGAAAAGGTAATTTTTTTTTTTTAAAATGAAACAAGTAACTAAAATAAGACCAAGATAAAAGCCAGCAATAAAAATCGAGTTAAAAGCTCTCCCTTGTCTGAGGCTTAATTCAAAATATCAGAAAGTTTGTAATCAAATTAAAACTGTCACTATACCAGCAATCCTCCAGTGAGCACAGAGCATTTTGCTAAGGAGAGACGTTTGCATTCTATTTTTTCAGAGCAGAAATGCATCACCTTAGTTCAAAGAAGAGGGATTTTAAGGATGTTACCGGGTAAATGATGAATTATAACATTAATTGTTTTACTGATTATTTGGTGCTTGAGTATTAGGGAACAAATGCTTCGCTCTCAGTATTTGTGCTGATTGAAGGGAAGAAATGAAGAGAAATAAAACCCTGATGGACAGAATGTTTGTTTGGGTAATTGCTAACAAAGCCAGCTGTGATGTACCTAAAAAGGACAGATCAGGTATCATTTCTGCTTTAAATACTACATCTGCTTTCAATATTGTGGTCATTTCAGGTCTTTGTGCAGAGTTATTTAACGCTGCCTTTTGTTGTGTAACACCAGTGTAGTCTGTGATACCGGAGTTCTGCCCGTTCAAAGGCGATGGCCCTATGGAGCATCTTTTTCATGTCATGGCTTTTGCTGGAGGCTTTTGTTTAAAGCCTGCTTCCAGCACACAGTCCTGCCTTTTCCACTCTCTCTCCTGCCTGTGCGTGTGATGTAGGGAAGTCATCTGCAATATAAATTACAGAATCAACTGTTGAGTTTACAAACTGAATATGCATGAAGACATTGGATAATGTTACTACCTTCCCCAGCCTAATAGAGGCAAATATGTCTGAAATTTGTGTTGGTGGAAGAGTGGATATTTATGTACTGTAGGTATTAATTACAGTTGGGATAATTTAAAGTTTCTGTTATTAATTGCTTTATAGTTTCACTGCCATCAGGATTAACTGCAGCCACCTACAAGCACAATCATTTGGTAATATTCTTAATTACATGGAGAAGACATTCTTCTTACAGTTAGAGCAGTGCTTCGACAAGCGCCTTGTAGTCTCTCTTGTTTATTCTAAATAAATATTAGCCCAGAAAAGGAAAAAAAAAAAAAAAAAAAAAAAAAAGACAGGCCAATACTATGAGAATAAAAATGGGCTGCAGGGACTTAGACTAGCAATGATTTTGGTGAGTGCTTAATTTCTTGTTTGGTTGAAAAAAGACTGGATTGGCTATCGACAGGTCCCTATCAATAGGCAGACCCCGGAGGTCTGGCTATTTGCACATGGCCTGATTGACTTGTCCTTAATAGACATATAATTGTTGACAAATACCTTCCAATAGGCTGTGGCAGGCATGGCCAGGCAGACAAAAGAGGCTTCTCCATGACAGAGACCAGAGCGGAGCGATTCAAGGGACACGGCACCTTAACCAGGAACCAGCCGGCATCCCCAAAGAAACTTTGGGGGTAAAACCTGTAAAATCGACCCGGTTTGCTTCCTCCCTCCAGCGGCTGACAGCCAGCTCGGCCATGAAAAGCAGCATTGTCTGTAGAGTGTGTGGGCTCCATTCAGGGTGTCTCTTGTTCTGTGCAACTTCAAAATAAAGCTTAATCATAACAGCAAACCTATGCACTTAGGCCCCTATTTTTCCCAAGGCCTGAGGATTTTAAAAACATGACTGCGTTTTTTCCTGTTACTGATCTCTCAGCACCTACTCCAGCTGTTATTGGAGACAGGATCCCAGGGTAGGTGGACCATCAGCAGCTCATTAAATTAATACTGCAATATTAATTTTACGAGTAGATAAACGGAATGCACTGGCTGGGGATGCACGATTGATTCTTGCAGCCAACGTGGTGGCTCTGCGAGCAAAATGCAGAAATGGATGCTTAATGCAAGTCACCTATTTCTGAAAATTTTGGCTGACCTTCCAGGGTACCTCAGGAAATCTGTGGTGGAGTTTGCACTCTACATCTACAGATCTGGGACTAAACGCAGCTTCATTTTTTGTGCAGTGCCTTCTCACACACACAATTCTAAACAAGAGTTAAATAATACATTTACTGTGCTATTATTTTCTGTGTTAAATAACAGTGTAGAAAAGAAAACGAAGAGGTGTAGGCAAAGGAAAAAAAGATAATAAACTGCATTTATCTGTCCTCAAGATAATAGTTCTATATTAGATATGTTGGGGAATTAATTACATGGATTTTTAGAATGTTTAGTACATTATAGGCATTGCAATACTTGTCACAAGACAAAAGGCCATTGAAATGATGCAGTACAGCCTTAGGCAGCCATAAAAGAACAAATTGTTCAAGTTTGTACATCAGTGTGAGATCCAAAGAACCCTGGCTCCAAGAAAAATACCAGCGAAATTTAGAGATGTACCTACTCGGTGGATTTACCCAGAAGTGAACTGCAAGCTGGACTCTGGCCTTTCAGTCCTGGGTTTGATGAGCTTGCCTTTCCCTTTCAGCAGCAAGCTGAGAAATGACTCTTGAATGTTCGCCTCGCAGGATTTCTTCCCTTGGTCGTTTTAGATTTTGTAATTCCTTCCCCCCCTTGGGACATGGTGCTTGGCAGGCAGAGGTAGCACCCTTATCCTGTGGCGTCAGCAACTCGCAGAGAGAAGGCAGTGACGGGGGAAGGTCAGGAGGGTGCTCCTTAAACCTCTAAGCTAACATCTTCCGCCTCCCACCTCTGTGCTCCCCCACCTCGTTCCTTCCAAACTAATAAAAACAGCCATTAAAAAGGGAGACCGAGAAAAACACAGCGCAGACCGTGATCACAGAGGCAAGCAAAGTAGGTTACAAATTAGTGTGACACCATCAAGGTGACACTGCAGACAACCTCTGACACCCAGCACAAAGCTGAATGCCTTGTGCCAAAAAGACCTTGAGCCTCGTCTTTGATTCCTATTGATCAAATACATAGATTAAATACAGTATCAGATGGCAAGGCTAAAGCCGGGGATTCTGCATACAGCGAAGACCCTCAGACATGAAAGACCAGATAGACAACAGAGATAGGAGACAGACAGATAGGGAGAGGGCTACGGCGTGCTTCTATTGTGGATACACAGATGTGGGCTGAGGCAGACAATTTTATCCGGCAGATGGGCAGGGCTTTTTGCACTTGCTGCACTTCTTACAGGTCATGAAATCCAAATGTCAATAACACCAGGAATAAGGGACAGCGTTTTCAGCGGCGTCTTTGCAATCCCCGAACATTCCTACGCATGTGCATCCTGTGACCAGCTGCTTCAAAATGGTGCGGGCGCTGGTGTGTGTGTGTGTCTATGTCCATTAATTCAGAATTACTCCAATTATGAGCTTTTGATGCTCCAAACCCCTCTTTCTAACCCAAAAGAGATGGAGAGCCCTCGGCCTGGCCAATCAGATCATTTTCCCTCCTGCCTGCAGCAGATGTAAGCAATTTACTTTTTTATTTCTGCATATTCAGTGCGAGCGGAGCTGCTGGTGACTTCTCACCCCGGAGCCTGCAGGATTCTAACCCTATCAAATTAAAGCATTTTGCTCACTTATTCCCAAGCGCTCGGCTGGTGCTTAGCAGGCCTCCCGCTGCATAGCAATGGCGGGCGTTCGTGTCCGCTCATACCCCGAGCCTAATCAGAGATTATTAAGGAAAATATACAGTGCTTTAATTTGATGAGACTGGTTATAGGTACTGCAGTTAAAGGTCACCCTCTTGCGTGTATCTCCCTCAGTCACTGTAATATTTTCCTCTCGCTTGACAATCCTCAGCTCCAAACAATAGGCCAAGAAGACACGTTTATTTTTGTCACGCTGTGATGAGCTCAATAGGGACAAAAATGAATTATTTAAAGTTCGCATAAACAAACAACCCCAGGCCAGGGTCCCCTTGGCCCGCTTACCCCCTCTGCATTTTTGCGCAGGCGTTGCCTGTCTCTTGCCTTCAGAGAACGTGCGATAAAAACCTCGCTCAGTTGGAAAGTGAAGCCATGAAGGTGGCAAAGTCCAGGGCCAGTGGCAGCCAGTGGCCACTGCCTGCTGCTGGCTGCTCAGCAGGAGCCTGCCCACTAAAGCCCTGCAAAAGCTTTGGGGTCCGTCCCAGTGCCAGGTGCCTGGAAAGGACTTCCCAGCTTTCTTCAGCCACTGGGAGGTAGCGGAGCTACCCAGGGCAAAAAGAAAGCTTACGAGGCCTGATACGATGGGCTCTGAGCCCTCCTGCTGCCACTGTGGGCACAAAAAGGGGTTCAGCTCAGTCCTGTGCCATTTAAAGGGTTGGGGGAGTGAGGGATGAGCAGCAACTCCAACCTGCTTCCCTACGCCACCGTGCTCAACTCGTGGCCTCATCTAAATTCACACCGCTTCTAGCCACAGCTCTGCAGGTGTGGCAAGGGCTGGGAGGAAGGGCACACAACAATTTTAATCTCTCAGCCTTAATTCTGCTGCCCTTCGTTAAAACAGCGAGGTGGTTTGGTCTCTTCAGGGCTGGGTGGTGGGGAGGGAAAGAGCGAGCCAGTGAGAGACGGGTGGGTTAATTCTAACCTCCTGTCGAGCCTAATGGTTTGAGCATATGTGTCCACGCAGCAGACCAACAGCAGGCTTATTTACCTCCAAAATTTACATGAGAATTGCTTTATGCAGCTGTATGTAAAAATTCAAACCACACAGTGTCACTGTATCACACAGGTCAACCCAAAGCCCAGTGGCATTATAGCAAGAGACAAAAGCCTCACCACTTGGCCAGGGTTTCCTTTAGGACTGAAAGTTGTTCTATTAAAAGCAAAAAACAACAACAAAAAATGTGTGCCTGCATCTACCGCTGCCCCCCTTCCAGATTCTCTTCACATTCCTCAAAGGCTGCCAAAATTATGAGGACCTGGAGCCTGATCCTGCTTTTGCCCCTCTCAGCAGGCTGCAAAGGATGCCAGCATTGGGCCAGCTTCAGTCTGTGTCTGTGAATAATCCCGTTAGTTGATCCCCATGCACAGACTTTTTATATACACATTACTGATGGGCCAAGGCAGAAGAGTTCAGAGAGGTGGAATTTCAGTATTTATCCTCAACACAGGCAGACAGACGCAGGCTGCTTGGGATGCTACAGGCATCCTGGTCCGTCTGGTAAATCACTTGTGATTGCCTGGTTGTTGGTTTGTTTTTCTCCCTCCAATTTGAAGTGTCTGTGATATCTCCAGAAAAGCCACAGCTCGATGTGCTGTGGGAACACAGGCTGTGTGCATCTCGTCAGAGAACTGAGGAATCCTGTGCTGCAAGAGAAATCAGGATCGTCCAACATCGCCTCAATTAGATTGTGTTACACAGATAGCATCCCACCTTCTGCCAGACAAAAAGCCACTGCCTCAGGACCCCTGAAGTGTTTCTAAAGGAACCTGAAAAGCTTGGGCAAATTGGATCAGTATGTCTAGCAACTCATCGATATGAGTGCGGCCAGATACAGCAGTAGCCGTCTCTGCAGCAGAATGCCCTCAGAAAATGCAGAAGTATATCAAGGGGAAAAAAGTTACCCACACTTCTTTTTTTTTTAAACTTTACAAAAAGTTTTTCTGCAGAGGCTTGGGACAGTTCTTATTTTAGTCTGAACCAATTATTCAGCCTTAATACCTGGACCCTGGTATGCTTCTGTCTTTGATCAGAAAGAACTTGCCTGAAGGCCAGCTCAAGAGAGGTTCAAAGTCAAATGCTTTGATTTAAACCACTCTGCTCCCATCCATGAAAGAAGATGAGAAGAAGCTCTCTAGTATGAAGACAGAGATAAGTGCAATGCAGCATGTCACATGCAGTATTACAATGCAAAGCATACAAAAAAGAGATATTTCGGGGAGCAGAGTGGTTAAACACAAATCACCCTAACAACCTGATGGCTTTGGCAGTGGTAAAGCACCCTAGGGACTACTGCAAAATTCTCCAACTTATAAGAAACTTCATGTATTCCACGGTAGTGCAAGAAATAGAGATCTTCTGAGACCAGGACTCAGATGCTTGTGGTCTGAGAGCCTCTGGAACATTTGTATGGGTCTGCTATTGACATATGGAGGATGAGACACCGCTGGACCACTCCAGTGCTCTAAACAATTCTTTCCTTGAGACCTTTTGCTACATCACTCCAAATAACCACTTAGATATGACTATAAGATCATGCCAGAGTTTTTAACATCTGGAGCACAGAAGGAAACCTGTCCTAGTATTTTAGTAATTCGTAGGGTGATCCTTGCTGCCTGTCATGGCAAGGGACAGGACTCGGGGCCAGAAGTCACCTGGATTCTGTGCATGGAAAGGAAGCGCAGCTCCCTGATGGAGTTTGTTCTTCTCCTTCCCACAAGTTCCTTGATGATTACTTCAGCCTTCGAAACCCCAACATGCACAAAAATATAAAGTTCTCCCTGAGCTTCACACAGGAAACGAACTGCAGGAAACGCAGTATCAAAACACAGCCTTCCACTGGCAGTGTCACCATTTTATTGCTCGGGCTGTAATCGCTCTTTGGGGGAGTGATCATTGTCCTGCTTTATACAGCAATGCACCAAGCAGGCTGCACTGGCTGGAAATGCGGGGAAATGATTCCCCCCCCCTTGCCATTCAGAACTTCACTTTGTTGACAAGAACTAAAGGAATGTGAAGGAGAAAGGCTTTTTCACTTTTCTTTTTCCACTTCTGGTGAATGAAAATAACTTTCCCTTAGCTATCAGTGCTGTGGCGAATACATTCAGTCGCTGTGTCCTGCTGCGTCTTTTCACTGGGGAAGGTTTTGATGGCAGAGCCCTTTTTTTCCTCCACTGACTGCTACTTTCAGCATTTTCCTGTCATCTTCTTTTCATTAATTTGCCCCTGTATGTCCCTTCCAGTGTCCTGGTAATTCAAAACACAAGAAGTGTAGAATTCATTGCAGCATAACACAACTCTATTAAACAGAATTTGATTTTTGCCTTGAGATGGAACCTAGAGCCTCTTTGGGAGTAGGGCTCTCCAACCCCCATCCCCGTAATGGCACCAGAGATTTCACCAGGACTACCCTCGCATGGGAGCTTCACTGGCCAAGTCCTCCTTTCACAATGTGCCCTGATAGGGAATTAGAAAATAACCACGGGACCACATTCCTGGGCTGCTGCATCACCGCACCTTGTGGTATCACACTGCTATCTATGCACCGTGCCACAACACACAGGCAGCAGTGTCATAAGCAAAGGAGACAAGCCAAGCTGGGAGTTTCTGATTTTGAAACAAGCAACTCAGTCCAGAAAATGGGGTGAGTCTGAGGGCAAGGCTTTGAACACCCCTCTCTGTCTCCAGCAGCCAACTTGAGAGAACCTTTACTGGGAGAGAAAGTTTTCCTTATTCTGCCTATCAACGCATATTCCTTCTTTTCAGGCTCTGGAAAGGTCTGTTATAAATGTATAATCCCATAAGCGAAAGAAAATCAAAACCAACATGCAAAAGGCATGCTGGGGCTGAGGAGCTGTAGTACAAAAGATCAAACCCTCAGAAGAGTAAAGCACAGGGGAGGATAAACAAGAGCAGGAAAGAGAAGGCAGAGGAGAAAGAGAATAATTAACAAACAGCATATTCTGTACAGAGCAGGAGAGTCCAGCTCATAAAAAGCAAACAGTGGGCTCTCTTCTCTGCTTACAGAGAAATTCTGGGCCCTGCTATGCCTCCAGGGTTTGAGAGGAGAATGATGAGAAACTCATTTCCAGGATGCACCTCTGATGTTCGGTGCACACCACCACGGAAGACCATAGCTTGCTGCCATCATCAAGTTAACCCTTCAAGTAAAATAATCCTTAAGAGAACCTATTCTGTTAAACTCTCCAGCCAGGCCAGCTCATTTTCTGCTTATCAAATTCTAGCTCTATGAACGCTGCTCGCTGTGCTGCTTTTTGTCTTAACCGTGGCTGGCTGAACTCCACACGCTACTTGTGCACAAACTAGGAATGCTCCAGGTAAAATACAGAGGGAGATCTGACACAGCTTGAAATCCACTTGGAAAGAAGAACTGTTCTTTTATTGGTTCAGAAGTCCTTCCACGTCCTCTTAATGCCAGATCTCTGCTTTTTTGGTGTGCTGTCAGCCTCCACTTTTGGAAATGAACAACTGCCATTTCAGTGCTATTCCCTGTTTATTTAGGGGGCACCTCTTGCAGCCGCTGCTTTTGGAATAAAATGTTTTTTGGCTTCCATGGAGTAACCTGCCTCCAGAGAGAGGTAAATCTACTTTGACATGACAAGAGAGCTCTTAAAAGTTCCCCAAGCAGCTGTGAGTCAGAAAGTGAAGAAAAAGGAGAATCAGAGACCCTTAAGAACATATCAAGGTTCATTAAATGTCACGGTGAGCCTTATGGAGCTCTGATCACTTGTGTTTCTTGCTGTAAAGCCTAATACCATGTGTGCATGCACGCAGCTGTCAGGTTTTCTTCCACTGATAAGCAAGGAAGTCAGATTTTGGTTGTGCCATGGAAGTGGAATTCCAGCAGGGGTTCACAGCTCTTAAGGATGCTTCTAAAGACATGACAGCAATGTGACCTTCAGAAAATTGATTAACTTTAAAAAGTCTAACCCAATCACAACATAATTTAAGTGAATGGACAGCGAAGAAGGGAAGAAAAAAACAGAAATTGCTGTGGGGAAAAGGATGGGTTGGGAACTCAGAAACATTCCCAAGCCTAAATGAACACCTTGCTCTCATTTTCTCTATGAATGGCAACAACAAACATGGGCAGAAAAGGGAAAATACTGGGAACATGGGATAGGGAAAGACAAGGACGTTGTCATTTCAATATAGGACCTGTAGCTGAACAGAGCAGGAAACAAAATATCAATTCATTTTGGCAAGGAGACTGGGTGATCTCTAGCTGAGAACGAACACATGAAATTGCAGATCCAGCAGCAACCACCAGTTTTGCAGCAATACTTGTACATGGTGGTATCATCCTCTTCTCAGTGTTGGTAAAGGGAACTTAGGGAAGATCTGTCACTCAGTCCTTAATAACTTACTAGATTTTAAGAAGAAATTTGGAGACAATCAAAGCGAGTAAAAGGGCAAACATTTATCACAAAGGTTTCCTGAAGCTACATTGTGCCAGGTTACCCTGAGAGGTTTTTTGACATATATGTATAAAAAATTAAAATTCTTTAATATTTTAGAATTAAAATTCATTAATGAACAGTGGTTCAGTCTTAATTCCCATAGGGGAAAATAGAGAATTAGTCAGAACGAATAGAGAATTAGTCTGGGTGGGTGACAGGGAAGTGAAGAAGCGATACACTGCAGGGAGAAATACGGGACTGAAGGGAAGATATTAGGGGAGTTCCTCAAAGAGCAGCCTTTGGACTGATCTCATATAATGGTTCATTAATAAACTTGGCACAAAAAGTAAGAGTGTTCAAATGAAATTTGAAGATTGTACAAAGTTGGGAGGCACCATCAACACAAACGAAAATCGCAATATCATACAGGAAGAATTGGATGACCTTGAGGACAGAAGTAATAGAAACGGGATGAAATTGAACAGTACAAAATGCAAGGTCATGCACTAAAGGACTAATAATGAGAATTTCTGCTAGAAGCTGTTGGGAATGACAAAGGAGGAGAAAGACCTGGGTTTGCTAGTTGATTACAGGATAAATATGTGCCATAATATAATGCAACTGAAAAGGCAGATGCAATCCTAGGATTCATCACCTGTAATAGTGCTAATAACGAGAGGAAAATATTAATGCTACTACACAAAGCACTGGTGAGACATTATCTGAAATACGGTGTAAATTCTAGTTACCCATGCTCAAGAAGGATGCATGCAAATTGGAGCGGAGGGTGCAAAGAGGACTATTACAATGATCAAGGGACTGGAGAATTTCTAAGAGGAAACTAAACAAGCTCAGCTTGTTCAGCCTACCGAAATGATGCCTTAAAGAGACACAGTTACAATTCAGGAACAGGGGGTGTCCATAGCAGCTATTTAAGGATATATATGTGTACTGATGACCCAAAAAGAAATGGATATAAAACAGCTTTGAGTTCACACAACTGGGGAATTACCAGACATTTCTAACCATTGAAGTAAAAGTTCCTGAAATACCCTTCCAGTGAGTGTAGGGAGTAAAAAAAAAAATAATAAAAAAAATACAATGCATGCTAAGAGTTTTAAAATTTAATCTGACCAGATGACGACTGCCATGGAGCAGCAAAACAGACTGGATATTCCGGAGACATGTTCTTAGTTTCACAACTGGTCTTATGCTTTATTCCTTTAAGACCCGGGAAGATGGAAGAAGAGATCACTTTGACACCCTAAAGGACGACACCAAAAAACAAGAGACTACAACATGACAAAAATCTTTTGGAGGTAAGAGTTAGTCAAGCTACTATCTCAAAAAGATAATGACAAATTTAATTCATGGATATGTCATAACCTGAACCCCCTTCTTTTTTTTAAGCAGAGTAGAACTGGAGATAAAAATTTAATTTTTTCCTCGTTCTGAGAGCCCACTTGCTGGCAGGAACATATGCTCTTTGGTTTTCTCTGGAAATATGTCTTGACATCCACAATTTATTAGAAGTTCTCGATTTGGCAGTCCATGGCACATATCAGCTATTGGTAACAATACAGCCTGCTGAAGTAGCGATTCTGTGCTCTATGCAGATTTATTTTCATGAGAAAGGAAATATGAATAAAATTGTAATACAATCTGGCAGTATCTAGGGGTCAAATCTCTGGGCTTTTTATTCCCAAACAAGGATTTGGTGACATAAAACTCTCATCTCCCTGACCCGAGGTTTTTTCTAGCTCTGCCCTTTTTATGTATAGCAGGACACTTCCAAAACAAACAAAAAAAAAACAGTACTGAAAAACAACAAAACCAACCAGGAAAACAGAACACCAGGAGAAACTGCAGGAGGAAACAAACAAGAAGCCATCCACCCGAATGTTCACCCAGACAAACATTTTGTCGGAAAGGAAGAGCCGGGGAGGAGCGACTCCGAAGACAGCACATTTTTTTGCTGACAGGCAGGATGAGTTTTGAGCTGAGGGCTTACAGTGTTGTACCTAACTACGGCACACGATCTTTTCCACTTTATAAAGGCACAAGCACCAAAAACTTGCCGCACTGAGCACTGCAATAAGCCACTAAAAATGGAATGATTTTGCAACTGCTACTGTAGTACATAAGCACAGAACTAATGACATTTTCAGGGCTGGGGTAGGGCATGTCACTTGGTTCCTGCTCCTGCATTTTTCAGGAAATTAGTTTCTTCATTGAAAAATCTGGCTTCAAATTGACCACTGTTATCTATAAATCAGGCCAAAAAATGCAAAAATATTCAGAAAAATCTTAGGCACTGACTTTCGACATTTTTTAACCAAATACTTTGCTATTTCTCTCTCAACAACATTTTCAGTCCAAATGTTATTAAAGTGCATTAAAAACAAGCAAGCATGGAAACAAACCCAAAGCATTTGTGACATAGGTCAAGCAAAATATTTTTGATAACCTAATGCTCTTTACAGGGGGAGGACTGACTTGTGTGTGAAATGTCTTTTTTTTCCCCAAATGTCAGAAACATGAACTAAATCTTATTTTGTAATTTTTTCTTTAATCTTAGTTACTGAATGAGGAAAAAAAAAAGAGTTATTCAGCTGTTCTAATGGCAACAGTTGGAGGGACAGAAGGGGAGATTTTACACTGCTGGAGTTTAGACACCCAAACTAGCCAATGCTGCTTCTGTTAAGCAAATCACAAAGCTAAGATGAATATTCTGTTGTCTGATGGATGCCTGGGGCCAGTCAAGGATGTCCACGATAGGAATGCTATTAGGGTTTCACTATAAAGCTATCAGGGAATGAGGCTATACTGAATATATAGGTGTATATAAATAGGTATATAGGTATATAAATGGATAAAAGATATATAAAAGCAGTGAAGTGATCTGAATGTGAACACGTTACTGCTTTGAAACTGTGTCCTTTATTACGAATATTCTTTCTGATTTGAAACCTCCACTAAATATTACATTAAGAAGCATGCTTTGATTACAGACATGGCATGCAGCGACAGCTATTTCTTACTGCATTGATGTGATAAAATCATCTCACTGTAAATTCCTGATTCACTCTCTAAGGCAAGGGGAATGGCCAGTGGTGTGTGAATAAGGCCATGTGGAGGTATGCTGGAGAGCGCTGCTCCCTCCTGACTCCTGCACAAGAATAGCCTCACGCGGTGGAATTCAATTTGCCCATTTACATGGATGTGTCTTGGATGGGAAGTGTCACTGTTCTGCCCTGCCAAGCACTATAGCTCCTGCTATGGAAACACAATGAAACCAAACAATTAGTTAGAATTATTGCTCTTAAAGAAAACTGATTTGCTTGTCTGTCTTCTAAGAAAAACTCAGTTACCGTATACTATCAACCTTGGCTTGACTGGCAGCGATTTTCCTGGTCTAGTCTGCTGGGAACCTTAAATGAACACGAGCAATTATAAACCCAAAGTCTTCAGCAATTTGTAGGCATTATCTCAGGATAATTGCCCTGAAATGTTCACGTTGCAAAGCAAAGGTAGATAATTTAAAAATCCATCTTTCTCTGTCTGCACTGTGAGGTGGGGATAACACTCCTCCCTCCTGCGGGCCTTGTAGTAGCACAATAAAGCTTGGAATTGGTCCTTTGAATATGTCTGTTGCTGTCTTTTAGAAAGCAAGGAGGCCAAGCCCGAGTTTAACCTTTTCTGGCTTTATTATTTTTATAAAATGAAACTCAAGTAATATTTACTGGCACAAACAGAGGAAAAACTAGAATATTAAAAGTCAAGGGAACAAACCTGCCCTGATGAGCTCTGGACAATAACATCCACTGCAAGAAAGTTCTCCTCTCCTGCTCCCATGGTAAGATGAGTACCCCTCAGAAGGAAACTCTGGGTCCTGGCCTCCTCATGGCTGTCCGTGCGGTATCTGAGCTTAATATTTTCTGGGAGTTTCACTACAAGCTTCTAAAAGTGCTCATAAGTGCTCAGCTCCCTCTCTACAACTGGGAAAAACCTCCTGAGAAGTGCTGAACATTTCTCTCTTCTCGTGACTCACACAACTGCCTCATCTGTAGGTGGTTTCCTCAGTTCCTTGCCCCCATCCCACTGAGCAAGCAACTGAAATGTGTTCATTGCCTTACTGATTTATAACAGCTCTTCCCTCCACTGCAAGGAAGGAGCACTGCTTCTGTCTTATAAGTGAAGGCAGTGATCTCTGAGCTCCTTCTGCAAAGAGCTAGCAGGAAGAAGGATGTTTGGAGTGAGAAGGAACAGAAAGGCTGAAACTCAAAACGATTTTGGAGTCTTTCAGCAAAAGAAGTCATCACTGTGGCTTTTGTTGATTTGTCATAATCAAACCACACAAGCAAACAAGAAAACCCCAGCAGATTCGGACTTCTGCAAGACTACCCAGCTTGTTTCAGTGAGGAACAGAGTACTGACTCCTGAGAGCAAGGAGAGGCCCCCAGAGCAGGAACACGTAACATGGTACAACAGCCACCTCATACCTCTGTAGTTTTGATAAAATGAAGTATGGGTAGAAGTCCAGCTCATCATTTTTCCAGTGAATTGGATATTAAAAAAATCAGCAAAAATTACAGCTGGGTAAGCCTGAACAAAAGACTGCTTATCAGGAAGACTGTGTAATGAGAGCAGTTGGTAAACAAGAAATCAGGGAGTTAACACTGTAGTAACATTGCTAGAAATCAGCTATAGAAATGTTGGGTATTCACCCAGCACCCTTCAGCTTGGAGTCCTTACTCTCCTACAGAGGGTAGAAGAAAATTCAAGGAGCAAGTGTTACTATAAAGGAAACCCTTGCAATATTCTGAGTTCCTATAAATGACATCAAATCCTTCCTTTGCTGGTCTGGCTGAACCTGATTTTGAAAGACTGATCCAGTTTACTCAACCACTCATAGCTCCTCCATTAACTCCACGAGGAGACTGGGACTTGAGCGCCTTCTGCCTTTTGCATCCCTACCCTTTTTCTCTGCTCCCCATCACTTCTACATTTTTCACGCTCCACTTATTCTATAAAATTTTGAAGTACCAATGTTGACGTGCTTCATCAAACCATTGTGGAGTCAGTAGCACAGCCACTCCTGCTGCCAGTCATGTCTATTAGCTGTGCTTCCTTCTAAAACCGGCCTTGCTTGCAGGCAGCGCTCCATTGGGTGCAGTGCTGCAAGATGGCAGAGCTCAGTGGGAGCACAGGGTATCACCAGGTCTGTGCCACATCAGACCCAAGGGCAGCAAACATGTTTTCCATTACTCCAGGGCCAGCTGAGTGAGGTTGGTGACCTGATTACAGGCATACTGGGGGTACTTTGTGACCCCTGTAATTTTACTGCCTCCTGAGTTACCGCTTGTGATTTTCAGCGGAGTGAAATGATACATCGGGGAACAGGAAGGATTCCAGCAGCCCACAGACAGGCAGAATACAAAGTACCTACCAAAACAGCTGTCCGACCTCTGGCAAAGATATATTTTTAGTCCTTTTGAATGGAGACTCCAACTGCCAATCCAGATCCCCTAAAGCTTGGCTAGTTGAAAACGCCAGAGAAGGGGCTTTTTATTTTTAAACCAATCATGGGCCTTGTTCACAAGCTTCAGAGGATTCTGTAACATAGCTCCAAGGAGCTTAATCCAGATTCAGCCCCTCTTCAAAGCTGGGGAATGGAGCTTGTTCCCCATTAAGACCTGCCTTCCTTAATGTGTGTACAAAAAAACCCTGCTTGCTCCAACAATGTCACGCTCAGTGGAGTCCCCAGACAGGAAGGGCTCACGAACTCAGGAAGTTTAACAAGACCTATGTCCAAGACTGGACTGGTTCAAAAGATAGTTTCAAGGAAAATATTCATCAAGAAAGAGCTAGCGTCAGAAAGGTTGATGTCAGAAGATATCCTTCCAGGAAAAGGAATGGAAATAAGATAGATGAACCTTCTGTTGGGTGGAATTCCAACTTGCACAAAAAAGTTTTCTGCAGTATTTGACCCAGTCTTTAAGTTCATCATGTCTATCTTAAAAAAGCAAAAGGAAATATGAAAATTAAAATATGCTCAACATTCCGCTTTCATGTTAAAAAATGGCACCTTTTCAAAAAACTAGTGAAGTCCTATTTCATTTCTTGTTGGAAGGAAAAATAGCCTTTATTTCTCATCGGTTGAAAGAGCAAAAGGCAAAGTGACAGAACAGAGGGGCTTATACACACTTCCCTTTACACTGAGATAAATGCGCTGAAAAACTTTAGCCAAGAGACTTCTGGCAAGATTTCTTGCTTGAATTGAAAATGCATTTTCTATTTTAAAAGTACAGGCAAGGAAGTTCTGAGTGCAGTATTCACCTACCTTTTAAAAACTGCTACAAGCTGAATATGTAATTCCAAATCCCTCTGGAAAAGTCCTATAAAATTATTATCAAATAAATAGAATTGTATAGTAATGACAGGAAACCATCTGTGAAATTGACTGGAGAATTAGTTCCCTGATAGCAAACGCGTACAGTAAGGAAAAAAGTGCCGTAGAAGTTTGTTCCCTCCAAAATGTGAATATTTTTAATCATTCATTGAAAGAGTTTTTGCTTTCTAGATTAGCGTGTGAAGAGTCTCAGCACCAGACGTGTGTGCTGAATTCCTTATTCTTTTTAAAGATGAAATCCAATATGGATCGTAACAGCGACAGCTTCTTTCCTATTCATGTGCTTGTACCAGAGAACGATTTGCATGCTGAGACTGCCTGCCTGCTTGCTAATCAACGTAGGGCAGTTTGCAGTGGGGGCACCTGTTTCACCCATTCCCCCTTACAAACAACGGATCCATTTCGTTCCGGCCCCTGGTTACCCACCACACAACAGCGTGTGCACTGCAAGCAGCATGGGCCAGGTCTGGTCTGCAGCTCACCCAACACAGGGAGGTGACAGATGACTGAATGCTGCCAGCAGGGAGCTGGTTGCAGGGTCTGAAGCGAAGGCAGGACAAGTTTCTCCATGTCCCAAACAAGACGACCAGACGCTACTCTGCAGAGCACAGGCAGTGGAAACCTGGACACGCTGCTATATTGCCATAACTGGTCCTTCAGATCTCATCTAAATCCAGACTTTCTAAAAACAAATCTGTGCGGACTTCTCCTCCCTCCTGTCCCTTCTGGTGGCCCTGCAAAGCTTTTTACCCATTTCAAGTTAGAGCCTTAGAGTTTAATTATTAGTATGACAAGCAGAGATTTCACAGAGGTACAGTGGCTTAAGCCATCCTACACCTCAGTAGGGCCCAGGCAGGAATAACACTTTCCTGCATTCCCAGCTTTCCTGGCTACACTTTCCCAGAACAGCTGGCTGGGGACATAGGGACAGCCATGGTCCTGATCATACCCTCCATCTCCCAGCTCTCTTTGGAGGGTGCAAAGCTGCTTTGGGGCCAGAAATCGCTGGATGATTTGGATATAGAACTCCTGTAGCATATGCAAGAATACTGTGAGGAGCAATAGGCAGGTTTTGATGTACATACATCCATATACAAGTGCACGTGTTCCCTGGGGCAGAAATCCCTCAATGTTCTTTAGATGTCCTAGCTCACCTTTATGTTGTGATCCTTTTAGAGTCTAGGGAAGGTTCATGCTTTAGGTTTTGGCACAAGATGAGACACAAAATAATCAACATCATTAATAGACATCCTTCCTATGTGCCCTACTCCCATGCCATTTACATGCCACGTGCCCTTGTAACATTACGGTACATATCAGACAAAACCCCACTATTTCATTGCGTTCAACAGGAAAATGTTTTCAACTCTCCTGTGCGCTCTTGCCTAGTTCATGGCTTGATTTAATTTTACAAGGCAAGAGCTGGAACAATTATCTGATTCTTCATGTACAGCAGGCTTTCAGTGGTCATTTCTGAAGTTTTACTGGTTCGTAACCTCTGTAATCAGAAGACCCAGTTAAAAAAAAAAAAAAGAAACTAAGTGAACAGGCAGGAATCTGTTCATATTATCCCTTCCTAGCTGTCCAGGCTTTCATCCTCTTTTCTCCCACACATGCCCTTATTGCTCTGCTACTCACCCACCAATGAGGGTCTGTCAATGGCAGTGAGAGGTCAACATCAAAGCACTTTTACAGCTAGCAGCTTGCAGCTAATGCTGGCATTATGGAGAGAAATAGAGAGAGAGAGAGAAGCATAGGGATTGAATGAATGGCCCTCTCATATAGAAAGAGACCGAAGAATAGAACAAAACCTCCTATTCTCCCACTCTTTATAATACTCCTGGGCCAAGTGTGCGTATGTGGTACACAGCTGAGTTTGAACTGCATTAGCACTCTTTCAGTTTACAAACAAGAGGCCTAATTTAGAAGAAAAATCTCCTATCTGATTATTTCTTTGTGTTCACCCATGTGCTAAAAAATGTCTGTACAGAGAAGGGAGGAGGGCTACATAGGTGGCTTATTAACTTCTCTGGCTGTACCATGATTGTGAAGGGTAATTGGCAAATTGTTATTCATCCATAATTTTCAAGGAAAATGTCATAAAACGGTCCCTCAAAAAAACGTGTCAACATGGACTACTAGATGGAAAGACTGCAGGTCACACCCACATCAACTGTACAACTGACGCTAGTCTCATTCCCAGCCCACACAGAAACCCAGGAATTACTATGTCCCATGCAAGGGACATGCAAATTGGATGCCTTCCTCTAAAGATGGCCTTGATATTGCGAAGTTCACAATCTTACGATTGTGAATATCCTCCTTCTAGGATTACCCATGTATCTAATTTAACAAATTTCCTGCTCCCACAGGAAGCCTCAGTCCTGGCAACACCTGATCTCTCCTGTGCCTTTCTAGTGGCATACTGGAGCTACTGTACTTGTTGTTTGCTACGTGCCTTATCCTTATAATAAGGAGCCTCAGGTTAAAAAAAAAAAAAAAAAAAAAAAGAGGCGCAAACAAGTTACCTCTTTTACATTTCTGCACATTTTTTTCATCCTTGAATTTAGGATGCAGAAATCACAGAGTGGTTGGAAAAGTTCAGAAATAACAGAAACAAAAAAAATCCTCCTCTTGGAGACCAACCTGAAGGTGTCAGTGATCTTGGAAAATGTCTGGAGTGGTTTGAGGAGCAATGTGTTTGTCAAGGAATTTAAACTGTTCTCAAGAGACAAAACCTCTATGTCTGACACATAACGAGTACTAGAATTTGACTTTAAAGCACAAATGTGACAGATCTTAACCATGCTATTATCCAGTACTTATTGCTTAAAGAAAACTCCCGAGATGAAAAAAAACAAGTAAATTCTAGCACAGATGTGTATGTGACACATAACTGCAGAATGCCTTGATACCTTGAAGGCCTTCTGAGTATGAAGCTTCCTACTTTATTACAAATATTTTCATGTTCATTTTTTTTCCCCCTGTACCTTCCAGCAGGACAATATGTAACAGGGCACTTCTCTAGTACAAAGGCCTCTAGTATTTTATATTGTTCAAGATTATGAAAGTGCAACTTAGCTCATTATATACTGATTCATTTTAAACAGAAAGCACTCTCTGTAACCTCAGTGTTCGGTAAGTGGGAGAACTACAAGTCCAGAAATCAATAACCTAAAGACTGCTGGATCAAAATTGGTGTTAATTGAGGGATAAAAGAATGACGACACAGGGTATCCCACCTACCCTTTCTGGGACTGCACACACCTGTCCCTAGAACATGAACTAAACAGGGCTGAAAGGATTAATGTCCATGGGGGTTAACTGTATTGGCTCTTTGAGCTCAGCAGAAGAAAAGCAGATAAAAGACATTATTATTACTACTACTGCTTCACACATGCAAGCGAGGCTAAGCCAGACAATATAAATCTAACGGTTTAAAGTCTTTGACGTGACACTGACCTGTTTTGAAAATCTACATAGGAGCAGTGAGAAGCGGTTTGTGCAAGGAGTAACTTTGGGAGTCAGTACAGCAACTCAGAACGTTATTTATCTTCTTGAAGATGGCTGTGATGGTTTCATTAGTTAGTACATGTTCAAAACTATAGACTGTTTCAGACAGAAAATAAGGACATAAATATTTAACCTTTGAAAAGGGAACTCATTTACTGAGAACCAACTTTATGAACTAAGGTTATAAATATCTCTCATGTACTGCAATCAGCATGGTATAATGAGATCACATGAATGGCTGAGTTGTCTTTAACCTTTGATTGTTTAAAAGTGCAGATATTCATTTGTACTAAGGATTAGTGATGATGAACACTGAAATGAAGCTGAGTATCATCAGCCACAGGCTTGTGCAGAAGATGTCCCTGAAGTGAAAGCAGTCCCCTCCCTTCCAGTTCCCACCCCCAACATTTCTTTCATTCATGGTAATTCAGTTGTAGTCTGTCAAAACACTGAAAGGGACATATCTTTCAGATTTATCTACAGGGATTTTGTAATGCTAGAACAGGGCTTTTTCACTTTGCCAAAAGACATCTCCTGAGAGAAGCCTGTTCATGTTACACACTTTATAAGCAATTGTATTCAAATGCCATGTGTAAAATACATTTTTAAAAGTATATTCTCCCCGACAAAAATAACCACTACATAGTAGATGCATGTTAGTGGAATAAGCAGAGAAAACTGTGATGTTTCATCTTTACAGGGTCCTTCCTTAATATTGTTCTCACAATTCAAAGACTCAAGATCATAGATGTTTCAACCATGCTCTTCAAGGAGAAGGTGTGGGGTCATGCATTCCACATACTGTCACTTTTCACAGCTCTACTCCTCTTGCTCTGAAAATACTTACTGATTTTGCAGGCTACTCTAATATAGTTTACCGACAAATTTCATGATGAAGCAACTACATTCTCAAAATTACTTTTTTTTTTTTGGTGTGTGTGTGAAAATAAGCAGTGCCACCACCCCAAAGTACAGCAAGAAGTCAAGAGACACAAAACAATTTTGACCAATCATATGAAGATCAATGCTGATGTGTCTGTTTTCCACACCCCCCCCTCCCCCCCAGTTCTGCTCAGTTTCATTTATATTTTGTGCTCAGGATTTGAACCTAGCTCTTGAGAGCTGGAAAGATTATTCAGTATCTAAAGATATTAAAACTAGCCAATGTAGGCTACAAACATCATTTTTTTTTTGTCCATTAGGAACATCTGCCTATTCCAGGAGGGATATCAGGAAACATGTCCAGGCAGAAACACAAATTGAGAAAACGTCTGCAGCAGCATACAAAATTACCACAACAGGACAAATAATAAAATATTTACCATGACACAGTAAGTCTCCCTTACCATGGCAGCATAGAGCAGTCTCTCCAACAACATACTTTCAGTGTTAAGTCATGGAAGTGGTGTCAGAAAATGGTTTATTGTAAATTACGGCCTGGATTGCCATATATCCACTACACCTACAGGAATCTGAACTCTGAAGTCATTTCGAGGTAGGGTTACATCCAGAAGAAAGGATATCTTCCCTGGGAGATAAAACAATACAGCACTTCTATGTTTTACAGATGTAGTGAGAGGAATAAAAAACATTGGAAATGGACATCAAGCTGGGGGAAACTTTTCTGAAACCACACAGCTTTTTTCCAGAAAAGGCAATTAGAAAGGCTTGTTTCTTGAGCATTAGTACAAAATCTGCCCCTCCTTTGACCATTAAACCATAATAGTCATCTTCTGATTTTAATTTAATCTGCTCTTATCACTTCGTTTGAAACAAGCAATATTTTTGCCATCTATTTGATCACCATAGCGTGTGTTACAGCTTGCACAGAACATGCCAGCATGAATATGTCAATAAACAGTTAAATCACACAACTTCTGTGGCAGCATTTCATTGCTCTGAATGTCTTTCCTTGGCCTTTCTTCTTTTACCAAGCAGAGAATTTTGGGCCCCCAAAACAGCAACTAACCCTAACCTTTATCTGAGCTGCCTCAGTAGATGTGCCCCACCAGCACCATGATTAAGCAGACGGGAAGACCGTGTTGCATTTAACAGCAAATAAATTAATGCTGTGGAACAGTGAGAGCCAAACTGAGGTTTTCAAAGTTGTAATATTTCTTTTAAAAATAGAAAATGTTGCTTTTACACACAGAAAGGGGGATTTCATTCACAAATACCAAGATCTGAAAAACAGAAGAGTAAGCTTGATAGAGCTGATTGACTGGAGAAGGTAAAAAGCCCCATGCATAGCCTCTAAAATATTAAGTGGCACCCCTGGGGCATGGTTGCAGATCGTTGTCCCCCCCTTACCGAACACAAGGAGAGATTGATTGGTTTCCTCAAAATTACACAGGCTATTGGCATCAGAACTTTTAGACAAATCCAAAATTGCCGTATTAAGCTGCACCCCATTTTTCTGGAACAAAGCCACTATGTGTAATTTTCCCTGAGGAAATAAACCACAATTAAAGAAAAATTGAATGAATGAGGGAAGAGAAGCTTAAATATTAAACTATATGTGTTGGAAGAGAAGAACTTTTTGGCTGATTCACACTGTCTATAAATTACAGCACAACGTAATGTATCATGTCTCAGATACAAGAACAGTATTGAAAAGAATAATTTGGTTTCTTATACACAGTTAATGATGAATTACCATTTACACGTTTCATCATTCACTAGTACATATGGCTATAATTCAGGAATCGTGACAGTACAAAATCTATTACTCTAACAAAAGATTTGTATCACACAATTATCTTGATGGTTCCTGTCTTGTTCTTGGAGTAGCAGCGCATTCAAAGAGCTCTGTGAGTTATCTGCCAGCTCTGGAAGTTTTTAGATACCAGTGAGCCTCCCTCCTCAATCGTAAAAATGTAGAAGAAAAACTAATGTTATTTTTATGTGTAACTTAAGAATGCTCACATTCCCCTTTCTCTCTGTTCAGAAAGGCTGCAGTAAACCACTCATCTAGCCTACTCTTTCCTCTCTTTTAAGAGGATTCCATGGATTGGATTTTTACCTGTGTTTTAACTCAACTGTTATGTGTTATACAGTCAATTTCTGAGGACCTGGCAATTCTCTGCACAAACTATTTGACCTGTTTTTCCAAGAGCATATTACAAACTGGACCCCTAAGGTCATTAATTCATGATTTAATGTTGTACAGGATAGTAATTTTTTATTCCCCATATTTTATGCATGCCTATAAACAAAAAGAAACCTTTAAATTAACTCCTTAAACCCTGGATATGATGCACATATTCATCAAGGCCTGTATCAGAAGCCATTTCTTTCACTAGAATGCGAGTGTGTTACGTACCGCAGGGATATGCGAATAAAGCCGTGAAACATTCTGATCTTGAATTAACTATTGACTCTTTGTGCAAGCTTTCCCATGCCATTTAGCCTCC
Source organism: Anas acuta (assembly GCF_963932015.1). Lineage (NCBI taxonomy): Eukaryota > Metazoa > Chordata > Aves > Anseriformes > Anatidae > Anas > Anas acuta. Next base: position 4,636,121 of record NC_088990.1, read on the forward strand.
ATAAATCTAGCTATGAGACTGCAATGAACACAAAACAAATTATGCCCAAATCCAACTGGGCCTATCTGGTTTCTGTCATGGTTTGACATCACCTGCTTCATTTTATAGTTCAACTCACATTAGCAATCCATACCCAAACTCATGCAATCTCATCCATGCTGCAAAGTCCACAGAGAGAAGATGCATCTCCTTATTTAAGTTTTACAATAACTCGGTGAAGCTCTTCCTGGCCATAAATTTTCCCTTGTACATCTCAGTATTTAATCCCCTACCCTACTCCATAAGGAAGAGATGAAGTTATCTTTGAATGTAGTCTCCACATCCATTTTGTGGAAAATCGTGCTTCTTGGACCAAGTAAGAGAATCAAATCTATTTACTGATGTCGTCTCTTATTTCCAGTGTCTTATCTAAGAAGTTTTCAGAGAGCCTGTCAGGTTCCTTGATTAAATCATACGGCTCAGCTTTGAGCCTGTTCTTCCCTCGGTTGACATCTCACCCTAAATACAAGCTTCTGCTTAGGGCTACCTCTTCCTCATTCAACCTGTCAATCCTAAATTTATCAAAACTCAAGATGTGGATATCCTTTTAACCTACTTATCCACATTAGATAATTCTTGACTTCTCCCCAGGGAATATTTCTGGGAAGCTTCCACTCTTTTGTCTGTTTATTAGGCTTCAAGGTTGTCACATTTAAGCAATTCATTTGTAGTTCTGACTTTCATTTCAGCAAATGACAATCCATCTGCTGAGTTCTGACTCAGTAAAGCCAATGTCTGTTGGATTTGAAAGCTCTCCTGTGCATACCCAAAGTCCATCTCTGAAGAGAATTCGGCAGTCCTTTCCCATATCTGAAGACTCTGCCTTTCCATCAACAGGCTTGATTCCCTTCTGACTTACAGTTTATTTTATTTCCAGTACCGCAGCCCACCAATTTCACAAGACTGACAGGTGAAGACAGGAGAACTGTCTCTAGATCTATGCATTCACAGAAGTCCCAATCTCTACAGTTTTGGCCACGATTTCATATTTCTAAAAGTACATTAAAACATCAGGTAGGCATGAATGGACACTGGAGTCAAATGTCCACAGCTGAAAAAAGGTGAAGGTACTTTTTTATTGTGTAGTTACACACAGATGAAAAATGCAGGAAGGTCTCACCACCATCTCCCTTTTTGCTATTATCATCATTGTTCTGCTCTGCCACTGGAAACATACCCCAATTCAAACCCAAACTTGGTCTGGTTCAGGTCTCAGCCTGCCTATTGTGTATGCACAGACACCTGTAGTAATCCTACTGAATAAGTTTTAGCCTGATTTTACGTTAGACAATCTTACAGAGTGAAGTCAGTGAAGAAGGGATGCATTTATCTGAAGAATAACTACACTGTTCCAAGGATATCACATGCATCACATCAGGAATAAATCTGTACAAAGCCGTTCTGCTGCAAAAGTTTTCCTTCCCACCTGGCAGTACCTGGGGTTCCATCAGTCCTTCATAGAGCATTCCCAGGATACAGCAATGTGTCACACTGTAAGAACAGTCCCCAGAGCATCTTAACTATAAACTTTTCTGTTATAAACAAATTTAAAAAAAAGGTAAAAAAAAAAAAAAAAAGTATCAATACTCTTTAATATGTGATTCTTCCTTTCTCATCCGAACTTGCATGAAGAGTTACAGTAAGCAGTTCGAACAAGCTATTTGTACAAAAGCTACTGCCTACGTTGCCCGCTGAAGTGGTGGTTAATTGCTGTATATACTTTATCAGTACAGAAACTACGGAACAAAGTAGGAAGTTATACAAAGTGAGCAGGAAAATAGGATTAGAAGGTAAAGCCTAAACTCAGGAAAAGGTTAGAGCATGTTAAGTGACAGGCAGTCATGGTGATGTGCTGAGTTAGCCCAGGTCACTCTCACGGAATAAGATCACACACGTACACAGTTATCATAGATCAGCAGCAGGAACTTGTTCTGGTGTGTAAAATCTGAGTTTTAATCCCCAAACAAATATGTCCATCATGCTAAGTGGAAGTAGGTATATGCCAGTACACTTTTCCAATTTTTTGAAATTCATTTGAAAGGCTAAAAATAGCTCCTAGAATATATTAAAAACGTGTTTCTATGTTGTTCTTTGTGACACCCGTTATTTCACTTACAAGAATGTTGCAACACCGTCCATCTTTATGAGATTATAGACCAGAGAAAACACATGGGGCTGACTGACTCTTTACATGAAGGCTTCTCTACACCCATCTGGCAATATAAATAAAGCTTCCTAGTGAGGATAGATGACACTCAACTCCAGGCTCTTTACACTGCTAGACTGATGCAAAGCAACCTTTGTGTAGGCAAGAAGCCAGTGTCTAGTGTTCGTCTGACAAGAAGCAAATCTATTTTTGTTTATAAAACCCCGTGATAGATCATTAGAATACGAAACCCCAAATCCCAAGTTACTCGTGCCTATTGGAGGAGAGCAAGCTGAAATAGTATTGAAGACTGTTGAATCTTCCAGGACATTAATAACCAAGAACCACTAGAAATAACCATGGTAACAAACAGTAGCTAAGTACAGTACAATCACCCTGATTACCATAGAATTAGCACAAAACAAATGTTTATTTTTCCTAAATACATGTATTATGATGATGATGATAATGTTAGTAACTACCCCAAATTACAGAGTATTTGCCCAAAATGCCAATGGCATTGCATTAAATGCTTTGCTCTGCACTTGTTTTCAGACTTGCTCGTAGTAATTTGTGAAAGAAGTGTATTTATAACAGATTCTTCCCTCACTCTTTCTCCCTCCCCTCAACCAGCTCCATTAATTTGGATATCAGTTGGGTTCATTGATCACTTCACAGCTGACCGTGACGCCTTCCTGACATCAGTCATTGCACCATTAACCTTTGTATAACACTTTCACCTAGGAGAGGACACAGGCTTGATTTTAAGTTACATCCAGGGCTTGTGCATTCAGGAAATTACATTTTAATAAATGAAAATATGAATTTAAAGCAATAGAGTACATGCAGGTTTGGATTTAAGGATGTTGAGGAAAAAAAGGTACTAAGTTAAATGAAGCAGCAATGTTAGTGGTGCAATAGAAGATTTTCTGTTTGCTTTTCTTGAGTCCTTATGTGTCTAATCTCACTTTTTGGCCTCAATCAACTTTCAGATGCTTCTAGGATGCCATCTGATTTCACTGCTGAATTCATCTCACTTCCCCTGAGCTACTGCTCATGCTGATCTGATCCTGGTAAGCTTGTCTGGGAAGTTAATACAGCAAAAAAAAAAATCCTAGCCGCTGTTTTGGCCATGCTAGTTCCCCTCCTCAGTTCAACACAGTTCTAGTCAAACAAACACTAGGAACCAAGGGCTAAGCTATAAAACTGAATCACATCTTTGGCTAAGATACTGGTCTTTACCATTTAGTAAATTCCTGCCCATACCCCTGGACATTTGCTTTTGCTGCTTATCATTTATTTATTTATTTTTAGATCAAGTTCTGCTCCCTTCACAATGAAGAAAATAAATTCTTTTAAGGCGAGCAAAGTCTCTGATGCAGCTGAGATCTAGTTCCATGGCTTTGCTGATGCATCCAGGAGCAAGCACAGTGTACAAGGATGGGAACCAGCGGCCAGGGACAGAAGAGAGCAGGACCTTTGTAAATCATCCTTCCTGCTGAAGGAGGGGTATTTTGGAACTGCCCCCTGGCAGCCCTCTACTAAAGATACCCTTTGAAAATGACAAACTTCAGCACAAGAAAAATGTTCTTGGAAATTGTGGGAACCAGAAAGTAATTCTAGTAACACAGGTTTACTGGTTCATCACTGTCCTAGGGCTCGGATAACAGTTAGTGTTTTTCCTTATATGCATGCTGGATGATCCCAATACATTGCCAGGTACAAAGATGTCCCCACTATGAAAGCATTGAGCCCACAGCCACATGTGGTTCTGCCACCTGGGACAATGAATGCCAGATGAAGCAGGGATTGACGCTAAAACCATGCTGAAGAAAAAGCAGAGGACTGCGGCCAAGCAGTTGAGTCTGGCAACTAAGATCTAGAATGAGATTGCAGCACTGATTGACAGACATTTGATGGACCTGATGCCCTTGTCACATTTACCTTATGTCAGTGGAACTGCATTAAGTAAACTATAATGACTCCAAATTTATACTGGGGTCAAGGAGAAGGAAAAAAAAAAAAAAAAACAGCCTAAGGAAATGCTCAGTTGGTGTATGGGTCTGAAACTGCTGAAGTTAACAGAGCTCATCTGGTTTACACCAGCTGAGAGTATTTTATGTATATACATATGGACATTACATGGCATATATTCTATAGTTTTCATCATACAGTACACATTTCCCTGCTATGAAGTAGCTATGTACACATACAGGCACATACATAGCAGACAAGAGTCCCATCATTAGCCATATCCACCGTATGTATTAAGATTCCCTGAAAGTTGAAGTTAAAATCTAGTCACAGACTATCAGGCTCACATCAATGTGAGGCGTAATGACAGCTGGCACTCGGCTGTTTTCAAAACCCCCTTTTACAGTATACAGCACCATGCTTCGACACGCGATTGAAGTAATTAGCTGCCGAGCGGCTGAATGTACCCCGCAGAGCACTGGTGTCTCGTCTGACACATCTGGGCACAGAAAGTAATTGAAACAGCTGCTTCTACCCATATGGCAGCAAAAGCTGGTGGTAGAGAGCCTGCTGGCTAGGCTGTACCAACCTCAGACAAATTAGCCATCATTAATCCCAGAATCTGACCAGCATACACACAGCCACTAATCAAGACATCTGGGGGAGGGGTGCCATGTGGGAGCGGCAAGGAGGCCTGCCAGGGAAGAAAGGGGCCATTTAAGATTATTCTTAATGGCAACAGTATAAAAAAAAGTCTTTTTTTTTTTTCCCTCCCTTCAGCAGAACACCACAGCCCTCCCTCACCAACACTTTTCTCAATCAGCTTGTCTAGGTGGCTTCGCCCACGCTGTTCATTAGAGGGCTGCTAAAATAGCAGCATTGCTTTCTGAAAGTGTCATACTGATATATGCACATGTCTGGCATCACACAAAGATTATAAATAGCAGAGCGTAAGCTAAGAACCCAGGGTATTTTTACATCGTGGTGAATGCAGCATTGAAGCTCAGGCTGTAGATGAAAACTGGACCTACCACTTTGGGGACTTCAGGTGCAGCCCCCCGGCTAAAGCGTGGGGCAAACAGGTCCACGTGGGCTATTTCCTGCCGTGCCTGTAATTTTTGGCTCTGAACTTTGTCACCTGCAGCGAAGTTGTGCAAAACAACGCATCTCTTCTTGGCACTGTAAAACGCAGCATGCAAGCAGGAGGACAGTGAAAACTTACACCTCATAACCGCTGAAAAAGACTGCAATGTAAGAAAGCAATTTGTTCTTAGAGGAAGGGATCGTGTGAAGCCTGTGGTATTGCGTCTCATGTTTGGATTGCTTTGTGTCTAATAAGGCGTGAACCTTAATCAGAGTTCCTCCTGTTGCTGGGGTATTTATGCTGTCCCTATGGAGCCCCTGTGGTCTCTTTTTAAGACCTAAACTTAACTCAATAGCTAAACTTCCCCTTCTGAAAGGTCACTGATAGCAGCTTTCCTTCCTATCCATCCATTGGTGTTTTCCAAACTTACAGGAACAAAGTGTCTGAGATCTCAGCTCCGATACCAAAAGTAGTTGAAGTTTACCAGGAGATTGGAGGATTACTGAGGGAACACACAACGCACTAACTGCATATACCACACTGCTTTAGGCATGGCCCTGACAGACCTCTGAGTGATGCCAAGTGCATATGCTTCAGCATTTTAGTTGGTTTTAGTAGTGCACTTCTGATTAATCTTGCTTACTGTGCTTTGGTTTGAACTGTGGGGACTTGTGCTGTGCAAACTGGATCCCTTTTGGATGAATACAAGCAGGTGTGTGTCACAAGTGCACCGACAATGCTGCTAATGGGACTAGAAAGAGCCAGGCCAAAAGCAGCCCCAAAGCAGCCCCTCAAAACCTGAACGATGTGGATGCAAAGTACTCCCTTACTTTGCTCAACAGACCCACTCCTAGCAAACTATTTGCTAAGACACATGCTGTCACCAACATTATAAGGCTCTACTGGTGCAGTAGCATGAGCACACCGAATTGCTCCTGCGTATCACTTTGCTATCCATATTTATCCTGAAAGAAGCTGTGACATTCACTAACACTGGTTACACGCCACAAGCTGTTGGCACTGATGCTCTCCTGTTTCAGCTGCTCTCTGCACAGCTTCATAGCAGTGAGATCACTTGCACTTGATCCCAGTGGCCAAGTAGCAGCCTGTTCCAAACACTTACATGATAAATCTCTTCCACTCCTGAGACAAATAGCACTACTGTTTGTGCTTTAAGGCAACTATGTTCCCACTCCCAACCCCTGCCCCCAGCTCCAGGCATGTAAACTGTGTTATTTTGCAGGGGGGATGTCCCAAAGTGGGAGAGATTAGAATCAGTGCAGTGCATTACATGCGCACACCTTGTTAACCCAAATCAACCTCTTACTCCACTGGTGCATCATTGTGAACTTTATGGTGCACACCTCAGATTGCTCAGGTGGGATGAAGAGTCTAAAACCAATCATATCTTCCAGTGGAAGGAGAGATTCTGCCTAGACATACAAAATTAAGTAGTATTTGCAAGGTTATCTTCTACTAGTTATTTATCCTCTGCTTGCATCTTGCCCCCTCCTTGTTCCTTGAACTCCGTTTTGTGAAGCGAGCACCGTAAGCTTTTCCTTAAATGTTATTCTCTTGTAACATTCTAGTTCCCTTGATATCCTATCCTGTTAGTTGTTGTTTTTTTTTTTTTGAACTATGTTACATAAAAATCTGTCTGGAGAGCTCCTCTGACAGCACGTGTCTGTGGTAACAAAGGAGACCCATATACCCCAGCACACTGGAAAAAAATTAGCACTTCCAAGATGACAGCTTTGTCTGCTTGTAGTGTCAATGCACTGGTTCTGTCTTGCCTGGCTTCTAACACAGCTGAAGACATACGGCTTTGTGGGATGTGCCTGGTGAGAAGCGGCGAGAGGAGAGTGAGGTGGCCCCTTGTGATTTGTTTACAAGAATGCTGCTTCCATCAATCCACGTCTGCGAGGGATGGAAGTATGGTGTTAATGCTTCCCTTGACACATGGATCAGGTAACACTGCCAAACATATCCCACCCTCTCAGACATTCCATGGCTTCTGGATCATGAAGGCAGATGTAAGCTGTGTCTTCTATCAAGGCATCTGCAATGTGGTCTTTTCTTTGGTTACAAATTCACTTTTCCTTTGAATTGCCTGGCTGGCAGGCTAAGTCACCCTTTTTATAATCAAGAAGGCTGTAAGAAGAGTCAGTCTGCAAATTCTTCCAAATGCTGCTGGCTATTTGCTGTCCAAGTATTTCTTTTATTCTGTGGAGTTTTATCTCAGATGTGCAAATACTCTGCAGTAAGTTTGTTTCAGCAATACACAAGTGCAGGTATTCTCCAAGAACTGGAGGCAGCATTTTCTTTAATTTTTCAGTAGTATTTCACAAGCTTTTTCATACATTTTTTTCACATATTGATAATTTATAAGCTTATAGATGAGCATCGATATGCAACAGTTGATCCACTACTCAATACCTGGAGCAGTGACTACTTCACTAACTCCCTGTCAAAGACCCTGATAGAGCACTTCTGGGACCCATACATCCACACATGTTTAGGTGTCTTGGCTAAGTACTTGAAGTAAATGAGATTTCTGTAATTTTGTGAATTAGCACAAAAACAAAACAGAAAAAAAAAAAAACAAAACAGAAAAAAAAACAGAGGTAAGCTAACAAAGCTTATTGAAGTGAACAGCTGAAATAATTTCAAATATTGGAACTAGTATTTAGATATTTACCTTTTTTTGGAGGACATTTCACAGTTCAAACAAGCTGACAACACAAATAAGTTACACGTTAGTGTCAACCTGAATCTACAATCTTTGGTGAGGTAGCTTTGCTGAAAAAAGCGTCCTAATTCTTTTGTCAAATTGGTTGAAGAAGTGATCAGGGGTGGATGCAGGAACAGAACTAACCAGAATTTGAATGCTGTAAGCCTGAAGCCTGTGGAAAATGCAAACAGGTGAAGCGGCAGACAGACCAGCAGGAGATACAGTGATTCTGGGAAAACTACCCAAAGAAATTCCCTGTGTCTGACTTGGCTAATAGTTGGGTAGGGTACAAGGAGTGCTTTGGAAGAAAGCATGACAGAATTCAGGGAATCGATACTTTAAGCACTAGGAGAACTTGATAGTGGGATCTTTTAGCCTGTAGGGCAGTCTCTGAAAGAAATGTTTTATAAAACTCAGCTTAGAATATCTCATTTAAATATCCCAGATCTTGGGGAAAAACAGGGTTTTAAGTATGGATCAACACTGAAATCGCAGAGGAAAATGTGGCACATTTACGCTATTTTGCCTCTAATTTGTCCCTGAAAGAGGCTGGTTCAGAAAAAGGAATGCCTTTTGCTTTTTCTATAGGAGGTGGGTGCTCCACTTCTCAACTCACACATTACTTTGTATTCCTTCAGGAAAAAAAGTGAAACAGCATTTTTTCCCAAGCAAGAACATGAGGAAAAAAGGGTTCTCCTTTTAAAGGAGGGCATTTTGGGATATGTGGATTTGAATGGATGTCTTTTAGCATTGACATTGAATAACTCAGCGTATGTGAGCACCTGCAATGATGCATTGGTAAACATTTAACAAAGGGATCTCTTTCCCCTCATTTGTCCACTACTACATTTATGAAACTAATTACACTTTTCAACAAGAGGATCACTGTTTTCCTTCCAATTCCCTTTCCAATTTGAGCCCCGGGCATATGTACCACACCACACAATTAAAACAGTTAGCACAACACCTGGATTACAACTCTGCAGTCAATTGGAGGCCATGTGTTACATTATTCAAAGTCTAACCCTAGCCATGCATATATTCTCACATAAATGCACCACCCCCCTGCCCCAACAGCAATTTTGAAAGCCTTTGTGCTTTATTTCTTTAGATATAAATAGGTATAACACAAAATGTGGTTATTTTTTTGCTGGGCTGTAGTGGACGGTGGCCCCAAATGCCCAGTTCTCATGCAGCCTTGCTTTCAGATATTTATAAAAAAACAATTCAATTTGAACATCTGGAGTTCTGCATAAGAGCCCTATCCTGAGGGCATGTTCTACCTGTGCCTGAAGCTTCCTGTTTGAATAAAGCAGATTTTGAATCAATTATTAATCCACATCTTGTGTGTGCATTCACAAAGGACTATGTGTTAGGAGTCTGCCCATGGAAAGAGAAGACTTCTCTCAGATATTTTAAGTCATCTGCAATGTCTGTATTACTAGCTTTGCTAAAAATGTGTAGGATTAAATTAATTTGTCAACTCCATGGAATTATTTGCAATGACTACAAGATTCAAGATGCTCTAATGTTTTATAGCTATTTTAAATGAAATTATCCTTCAATAATCTATCAAAATAGTTATGAGTGCATAACGTTCAAATACATTCCTGGCTCAATAATATTTATCTGCATTTCACACTGAAACACCATCACATTGAAAGCATTATACAAAACAATGAGCAAATGGATGAAGCCAGCTCCAGAGAGCTGACAACTGTACACTTGCCTTTTGAAGAAAGCCCTACAGCTTCTAAGAACACGAGAGCATTCACAAGAGTGACTCCTGCTCAGCGGGGTGCTGCTCCAGCTCTTCAAAACTTGCATGGCCACACTTTAGTCGTGAGCAGACCATGTAAGATGCTGACCCTGAGGACATTCTGGTACTCTCAAATACCTACAATCCCAGCAACTCAAATCACTTCATCCATAAAGCCATAACCCCACCCAAGAGAGGCAGAGAAATTGTAAGTGACAATTCGTCTTTTCTGTCAAGTGCTTTTGCCCCAAACTGTGTTTCCTTTATTTCACATTCTGCTTTCCCCTGACCCTTAAGATTCATCGCTTTTTGTGTTGGGCTTCCAGGGGTCTTTTTTTAAAATAGTTCTAAGGGAGTGGTTTTAATTATAATTTGAGGAAGAAAATATATGATATTGGTGGAGACCCCCTTGGAGCATTCTCCGGGTGGTTTGCTTATAAATCAAGTTATTGAGGGCTTAATTGTGCAACCCCTCTGTCTTGCAAGCCCCTACTCATCTGAGCAATTTCAGTGAGACTTCCCAGTGGGTATGTGCTCACTAACATGTGTGCGCAATCTGGCATTACATGAATATCACTCACATATTTTGTGGTCCAATGTATTTCCAGTATTTGCAGTGTTAGATACAGTCTAATAGTAAACATCTGTTCAAAATGATTTATCAACATCATGGGCCAGTTTCTAACATCCTCACTCATACAGAGTGGTACCTAACTCCTCGAGGAGTCCCTCTGAAATGAGAAGGAATCACATACTCGAACTTATCAGAATCCAGCCCTACAAAGCTCAAGTCCACTGAACACTTAGGACTAGTCCACGGAAATGTTTAAACACATGCCTAATTTTAAGCACGGATATGCATGCCACATCTCCTGAAAGAAAACGCTTTTTTTGGGGGGGAGAATTTCTATGGGCTTAACTTTACAGGGTGTTGATTTTTATAGGCATGTTAGCATCACATTGAGTTAAGTGTCTGCATAAGTATTTGATGAGTTTTCTTGATTCTGCTTTGGTCACCAGCACCTTGTAGTATTGACCTTGCCCAGAAAAAGCAATTGGAAAATGTTCATTACCTGCAAGTTCAGTTCACTTGTTGTTTTGAAGCTTATCACAAGTAGAAGGTTGGCATAGGAGTAACAAACCCTGCAGTTTGGGGACAGCATTCATCTAAATGGGTAGAGAAGCTTTTTCTTAAGGAAACTAATATATATAATACACAAGCTATGCAGGCATATATATATGACTATGTATATACGCACAGAGAGACTGATATTTCTTTCCTGCATCTCTTCAAGCAAATCAAGGCCTTGCTTGCTCCTAACCCTATCTTGATCTCAGAGAAGTAGATATACTCTACCATGCCCCACGTGTGGGGACAGATATACCTTCTGAATAATATGGATATTTCTTACAATGCAATCAGCTGCACAAGCAACTGCTCCGCTGCCCATGGATTCATGAGAATCTCTCACTTTTCTATTGCACGTTAACAGGAAAAAATAAATGTGGACTAAAAAAGACACAAAGAAGCTAACAGTTACGTAAGCCATTGCCAGCAAGCTCACTCAATGAACAGCTGTAATCTCATTCCATCTTTCTGTTAGTTTGCAGGTTAATGTCCCAAGCATACCCTTTCTTGTGTGCTTACTAATTGATTTCACAGTGTATGATTAATAAAACAAGTCTCTGGAAGTCAGGCAAGCACATTTGGCTGTTACGGAGAATATAGTTAACATGCTCTGTAAGAATAGACCCATGCAGCCCCCAACAAAATACAGCAAGACGTGTATGAAAAAAATGAAAATTTAACTTTTAGTGATAGTGACTGCATGTAGAGCCTGCAGCAGTCTCATCCCTCTGACCTTGCTTTGTGAACTACAAATGACCTCGCTGAAAAACAACAGAGACCTTTTCTTGCTCTAGGCTGTCTCTTGATTGTATCTCTTCCTTGAGGTTACTGTAACTGCTCTTTTCCAGGGGTTGGGAAGAAAAAAAAAGAGAAGCAGAGTAGAAACACTTAGCTGAAGACCCAAAGGCCCCCCAGGCCTGCTTCTTCCTCAGTTCTACCATCACTCTATTAATAACAGACAACGTTTTCATTAAACGATGCACTTTCCCGCTCCAGGATAGACTTGAGTTTTCTGTACTGATCATTATAAGAGTCCCAAGAGGGCTCCTACAACCACACAGTCTTCACAACAGAGACAAGAACTATCTGTTCCTTCACAAACCATATACTGTATTGATCCCAAGAGTGAAAGAGCCCTAATCACCCACACGTGGAAGAGATACGGAGCCTAGTTATCAAATTCCATCCTATAGGATAAAAGCATCCCCTCATTCAAACTTTTCACACAAAATCTTTGTGGATAAAGGATTTCTTCAAGGTGCCCCAAAATGGAAAGAAGCCATTTCTCTCGCATGGCAATTACCCTTGCTTTATTTTATTTTAAATTGAGGAAACCTCCCTGATTATATTAAATCTTTTTCAGCTCTGAGTCAGTTGTTGCATTTAGGAAAGTTTCCCATTCAGTTTAGTATTTGAGGCAGCACCTTTTAAACAGCGGCAAATTATTCTTTATATGATTTTTCTCTCCCTTTATATGAAAGGTTATTGATACATTTAACCCTATGTTAGAAAGGCCAGTACATTGTGCAAGGGACTGTGAAAACCACAAGGTGACACCACCCTGTGCTCTGAGGAGTTTGCAGCCCAACGAGACGCTGCATGGTAACAGCAGTTACTGCTTTTCCCGTTCAGAATGGGTAGCACACCCTCTTCAAAAGATGTAATAAGTATTTGCAACTCCACCCCCTCATCCCCCACTTTTTTTCCTTATAAAAACTGGATGAAGAAAACTAAAAAGATAATTTAAAAGTGGAAATAAGCAATCATGAGTAACTGACTTCACAGGGAATTGCTCAAAGTGCTTCCTCAGAGTACTTGAAACAGGAGATTACCAAAATCAATTTTGGAATACTACCTGAAATCTGGCTGGGATATCGTTGGTTATTTACTTAAGATACTAGAGTTAGCACTGCTAGTATCACTTTAGTTCACAGCTTAAAGAGTTCAAGTTCAAAAACTTTACAACTTAAACTAAGCCTTGCATTTGCAAAAAGTGACAACTGCTGAAAGTGTTCCATCAGCATCCAGACACAGGTTACGTTGCCACCACTACAGCTAATGATGCAGGGCATGCCAAACTCACAGCACTTCCAGTGGGATACAATGAAATGAGAATTCACTTTTTGGGCGGTCATGCCAAGATGGATTTTCAGAGTAGGCTTTTCCATTGTGGTGTCAGCTTAAAAATTGTAAGCCCTTGAAAAAGGAGTTCCCTGTCTAATCGTACCTTCCAGGTTATGCAGTAAGAATGGCCCAGACACTGCCCACAGGGAGCTTGCTGTGAGCTGGTGCATGAGCAGTAAGTAAACCTCCCCTCCCAGACGACCATTTTTATGAAGTCCCAGTCTACAAATACATAGTCTAGATTTGTAAATGTCGGTATGCCTTGGAAATCTATATGACAAACTTTTGCCTAAAAATCAATTCTGAGTTATGATTTGATTAGCAGAGAATTGCTATCACATTTGTTTCTACATTTGTCTACCTCATGTCCTTTTCGTTCATAGGCTGGCCGATTTAAGCTTTCTTTAAAAACTCCCTGAGAAAGTCTGTGACATTAAAATGTCCTTTGATGCTCTTTCACTAAGCAGTGAATATTAACAGTTATGGTGACCCTGTTCCCTAATGTGTCTCCGTTGGATCAATAGCAGTTAAGTGCCACTGTTTTACAATTAAAAAGGGGAACATTTTAAATTTAAAAGCTCATAGCTAATTTTCTTCTTGGCACTTAATAGCATAATTCATTTTTGAAAAACCACACAGGGAGAGCATATACTTTAGTCTTCATTGGAACCTTGCTGGGGCTAGTTTTAGTATTCATTGTTGCAACCTGCATCATTTGCAGCCACGACCAGCCAAGATGGCCACATGGCAGGAAGCGTCATATTGCTCCTAAATGTGAGTTTTGATCCACAGGCAGGAAGTAGAGGCAGACCCTGCAGCTTTTATACTTCAGGGAACAGTTTTTTCAGACGTATTTTGTAGTGAATCAGTACTCTGCGTGTGCAGCTTCCTCTTAGACAAGGCCTCAGCTCCTTGCAGGCTGGCTGAGAGCTGCGCTCTGCTGGAAGAAGCCAACAGGTAGGCAGAAGTTTCTGAAGTCTGGGCACTCTGCTCTTGCATGCAAAGTACCACCAAGTGATATAACACTGCACTGCCCGCCTGTCAAAATAAGCACTTCATCTTCATTACTTCATCATATGAGGTTGTTTTATGATTATGCAGTTGGGAAAACTAAACAGAGGGATTAATGAAAAGCGTGCTCCCTCCTCCCCAACCTTCCCACAGGTATTTTGAGTTGAAGCAGAAGCAGCTAAGTGTATGTCTGCACATTACATAGGCTTCCACTTGTTCATGTGCATTGGCTGGATAAGAGCAGTAACAGTCCTTTCCAGTTTAGATTGCAGCTGCATCAAAGCTGTTTGTATAGGGCTTATTTGTGAAAGGACAGAAGTTAGAAAGGGGGAATACTGACTTTTCTGGTGCATAGAAGCTTTTCTGTCTTCACTACTTCTGCCCTAAGAGTCCTACGCACCCTGGAAATAAAAGAGGCAGCAAAAGACAGTTGTCTTTGTTCTCCTAGATTCTGCAAAGCTTCCTCAGATGACTGACTACTCCTGGGAATCAGGTAGTTTCCAACATAGCCATGAAAATGCTTTGTGGTTGGGGGTTTTTGACTAATGCATTTTTGTGAGCTAGAGCAAACCCTTTGTCCAATGACCTTTAAGGAAATGAACTTGTTGAGCAAGGGTAGGGATGGGACATGGGCTGTGGCTTTGCCACGTCTGTAACGACTGTCAAAAGCTCACATCACAACTGAAAACTCAGGAAATACACTTGTTCTGCCTCAATTATGAGACCAGGAGCATAGGCACATTAGCACAGAACAACGAATCCATCAGTACTCAGTTATTCAATTAACTGTATTTCTCCTGGAGCAGGGCTGTTGTGCCTTGACCCGGGTTTACTATTACACTTCCACAGGCAGTCAGCTGTGACTATGGACAGTATCCAGTAAAGGAGCACAAGAAGTATAGCGTAGTCAAATTGGCTTAAATGCAAATCCATGGTGATAGCATAGTCATGCTAGCATCTGCAAGCCCAGAGTTAGAGTGCTCATTCCCCATTCTGGGCTAAGGATTGCAATGTCTGGCCCCGATTCAAATTATTCCTAAGGGCCTTGAAGGAACTATTGGGCTTGGAAACCACATCACCTGCCCTACGAAGAATACTTTGATTTTGAATATAATAAATCAATGAGAGCCTCAAATTATCCATTGCATCCACACAGAAAAATTCACATACACTTCTCTACTTGCCAACCCCCAAAAGAAATCTACTACATTTCTAGTTCCTAAACATGAAGCAAGGTTGTTTTGGAACATGCTTCCCAAATATCAAAATAATCTGGATGTTTAATTATTAATGACTATACCATAAACAGACAGATGTGTGTTTTCCTAACCCTTTGTGAAATGTTGAGTACAATAAATGAGGATAATTAGGGACTTAGGTGTAGCTCTCAAAACCTGCGAAGCTTCAATTAGTTCTTGTAGCTGGGGTTTTGCAATTCATAAAACCAGGAGGACCTCCTCCACCCCAAACAATACCAACTTTTTTCAAAGTGGAAACACAAACATGAAACCGAGGAAAGTTTAGGGCTACATTAGAATAAATGGTGGTATTTCTTGAACTTCAGAGATCAGTCTCATTTGACACAACAGCAGAGCAGCATACAGACATAGCTGACCACATCAATAGTGGGTTGTGTATGCAGTTGTAGGTATTGCCAAAACAGTAACAGCAGCATTAATGCAGCCTACGGCACTGGATAATCATTACCTGATTGTTTCAGTAAGTTTGTGAAGAAACCTGCTCTCCTGTTCCTCTTTTCCCCTGAATAAGTGAACTCTAAAAGATATTTACGGAAAACAGCACTTCTGGCCCCCAGCTGACACTGATGTTAGCAGACAAATAAGCCTCCCTCATTTACAGGTAAAGACTAGCTGGGGCTTTTAACATAAAAGCCTATATTCATCCTGAATTAAATAAATTCTCTTTTAACAAATCACTGCTGTGCATTAGTAAAAAAAAAAAATAAATAACCGCAGCCACCGAGCTGCTGCAGTATGATAAAGGCACATCAAACAGAGGAAATGTTCAGGTTAATGCAAGCTGGCTCCCCTGGGGACACTCTCACCCAAATGGTCATCTCTGTAACCCAAGTCATCAAGGGAAGGAGAAGGATGGAAATGGCAGCGTATCAGATGCTAACAAAGTGTGCTGGCCTAACACGCCACTGTACAACACAATTAACTGCTTACACCAGCCGTTGCCTTGTTTCTGCCGTGTTACACTTCTCACGTTTCATGTAATAGAGTTTGCAAAGTGCTCCCAGTTTTCAATTAGTCAGCCTTGCCCTCCCCTTACGCTCATCTGTGCCACTCGGACAGAATCCAGTGGACTACTCGGAAGTTAAGTTTCACAGACAGAAACTCTCAAAGTATTTCAAAGACATTGGTAACAGTCAGGCTTTTTTATTTTATTCTTCAAAGCCAGTCATTAGATGTAATTTATCCTATACATTTCTGAGGAATCAAATCAGGAATATAACATACCTTTGCTTTCTTGCCCTAGGTGTACAAGAAATTCGTAACAAAATAAGCAGTAACCTCTTCATCTACAGAGTAACCTTTCCATGAGTGTCCTTCTAACTATTGATTTGCTGATCTCCATCACAAAATCTCCAACTACTGTTTCATACCCTGCTTTTCTTTGAAGTAGACTTATGTAATTGCATACAGATAAAAAAAATAATCAAAGACCCAGGAGTTTTCTCCCCTCTTGGTGCCCTGCAATGAATACCACAATCACATTTAGCTTTTTTTGTATAATTATCCTTTTATATCCTTTATACCTCTGTGAAATGTATGCCTTTTAGGATAGGAGAAATAGATGGAGCATTCTGTAGACTTGGTTTTCATTAGGTACTGATTTCTTTTAAATACCTGCAAGACTGTCAACCATCACAGAAAACACACCATGTTATTCTAGGACTGCATTGCTATATTTATGATCTAGATACTGCACTGTAACTTGAAACAGGCTCACGTAATCCATAACTTTTAGAAAGTTTGAAATCATGTAAGGTTCAGGTCTAAGGTCTGGTCCCTGACTGAGACAGTTTATTTGAAAGATACAGACTCTGCATTTGGTTCAACAGGTCATAGCATTGGCTCGTAAGCTTCAGGGGATCAGAAATCTTGAAGTTTGTATTTGGAATCCCAGTTTAACCCAACTGTGAGAAGTCCCCAGATCATCATCTTGCAAGACCTTGGTTGGTGTTTTTTGAAAACCCCAGACTGTGGAACAAGAAACTATCACAAAAAAAACCACAAAAACCACAAAAAAACACAGACGCAAATGTAGTTCATGTTCTCAGTTATTTTCAGAGATGGATGATAAACTGAGCTAAAATAACCTCATTAAAACTAACTTTATTACAAGACATTGGTTACTTCCAACTGCCTGATATAAAAATCAAAGTAGAGAGGACGGCTCTTTCTTGTGTTTTTTTTTTTTTTTTTCTTCCCCCTATTTCTGACAAAACATTAGATGAAGAGGAGTGAAAATCACTATTTCTAAAACTTTCATGCCACAGAAGTATCAGTTTGGAATGCAGATTAAAACCTAATTTTAGTACATATATCTAATCCTGTTCTGTCTTTATAGTAGTGATTGAAAAGATAGCTTTGAATTAGTGATACACAGCACAAGACAGGATCCCTTCTGGCAACCCAAGAAACAAAACACTTAGGAAGAAAACACAGGAGAAGCTTGGGTGTCTGGTCTGCTTCTGGAAAACCTCTGGCTCAAAAGAGTCAGCCTTAGCTTGAAAAATCAAAGAGCTGAAGCTGATTACACACTGTCAGGAGTCTTACTCCAGACTGAGAATGACTCCCTATGTACTGATATTTTACCAGACTTTTGTGCATGTTGAAGGTAAAACTCTTCTCATGATACTTCCACCATCTGGATTTTCCCCAAATAGGTCTATGTAAGAGTCTGGTCATGACCAAACTGTACCTGGAAATCAACCCCCTTCTTGAATATGAATGGTAAACAAAATATCAGTTGGAGGAGTCTGACCTCTACTTTTTGCTAGCATTCCAATGTCTGGAGAAAGAATCATATTTTGGGCCCCATGCACTTTCAAAACACTCAAGAAGGTTTGAGATGTCAACCAGGCTACAGACCTGATCTGGAGGCCAGAGGCCCCCCTGCTGACTTTGTGGATTTGGATCAGGGCCACAGAGAAACAGCAATTCTTACAGCTTGCATTAGAAGACAATTGCCATTTGTAGGCAACGTGCGAATATTTGGGGGCTTTACTGCAATGAATCCAGTAAAGTTTTACTCTATATTAAGTTATTGCAATGTTTGAAACTGAGCTACAACGTTTTAATTAAAATATCTGTAAATTCCATATGGCTCCCAGGTGTTCTTCAACCTGGTCCCCGGTCTCCCCTTTCCCCTTTCCCAGAAAAAGAAAAAAGGGGTCTGGGTTTATATGCGGAGATACCCTCCGTTCTGCCGCCATCCTGATATTATTGTATCCAGTGCTGCAGACCAAGGTTGGGACTTCCTGCACAGTATGGGCCCAAGTCTGCTTTTCCCCTTAGACAGCATTTGCAGATGTTTCCAGGAAATTTGCTCCAGGCAGGTGAAGAAAAGGAGTAAATTTCTTGGCTTTCCTATATATTAATCTCTCCTCCCCGTCTCAACATCCTTGTGTAATTCATTCTCCATTCAACCTCAGGATGTCCACATTTCAAAACAGGCATGAAGTCAGTCAGGATTTTATATTAAGCCTTGTTAAGGTATTTTTAAAGCATGTTTATTGGTTTTCTTTCATTTAGTTCATCCAACCCCACAAAGTGCTCAAGTAAAACCAAAACCTAGACACCAACTTTGAAATCACTTCCACAATTTTCTATTTATACCATTGCAAAATGTTGTAGGGCAGCAACAACCCTAAATCATTTCTTAGTTACTTTAGTCATACTCTATAGTATCCCTATAGAAGGAAAACACAAAGACTTAAGTCGTTTTGGAGATATTTGCCAGTTACAAACCAACACGGACTGTGTCATTTTAGTCTGGCTCTTCTGTGACACCAAAGCAAGCCTCTGAGCTGTCTCAGTCATTTTTGTTTTTCTTATTTTAATGTACAAACAATTCTCCTGTCTTCTACTTGACAGTCAGGTGGCATTTCCATCACTACATTTAGAACTGTGTTAAACAGGTAAAATAAATCACTAAAAACCATATGAAAGATCACAATCCTATCTGTGATCCAAGATAAGGTAAATCTACTTCACCACTTAAAGATTACTGGTTGTAAGATCTGTCAGCTCTTAAGACAGAGCTTTCCAAGTACCCACAGACATTCCATGTGAAGTGAAGGAAAGGAAAGCAAAATATACGTATGTGTCCATAAAAAGAAAACAAGTTTGTTTATTGCAGACAACTTTGGGACAAAGGACAAGAAGTAGCATTAGAAGACAGGAATTTATTTACTTGTTTTTAGTGGGGATAACAGAACACACCACTGCCCAGGAAATCTTGAAACCAATGCCCAACACTATTGAGCTCTGTTCAGTCTTTTTGTCTTTCATCGTTCTCTTCTTTCCCTTGGTGTGCTCCCTGCATTGTATTGCACTTTCTCATGTTGCACTCTTGAATTACCATTTGCTACAGTGCCCATTAAAACTTTTTAAATACATACAGGTAGGTGTTAGCTGTCAGAGGAGAAGTCCATTACCTTCTTCTGGTCCTTTATGCTAGACTTGATGCCACACAATTCCCTAAATATGGATATTTGCCATGGCAACAACTGCAGCATAGTTTTGCAGAACTCACCCCTTAAGTGGCTTAATGGATATGGTATTTATTCCCTTTCTGAAGATTTAGCTTCAGTGACACATTAATACAAACATAAATGGAGCAAATATTTGTGTGCTTCTTGGGAATAACAAAGGCACGTTTATCTGATACACACAGAAAAGACATTTTTGAACCTCATTAATACATGAGTAGAAGTCAATGGAGGAAAATGGATCTTGTTAACTGGCTTCTTGGATACCAATAAGCATCTCATTTGCCTTAAACATATCAACCTAGCAACACTATTTATTCAATATAGAATAATCAGTGACATTAGAGAGCCCCGGCATTGCACACAGAGGAATGATTAATCTATTATTCATTCCACAATAAAGACTCTGAGGGATTTACCGTATGAAAAGTGATATTCAGAAAAGGAGACAGTATTTTTTCCTGACCTGTATGGGAATTCCTGTCCTGTGGGATGAATTCCATTGAATAACATTGAATTATTTTTATTATTTTAAGTTCCCTTCCTTCCTGCAAGGGAGGAGACATTTCAAAGGACTAAGGTACTAATATGCAGTACGAAGAAAGGGGTTCTGAGATGCACAGAGGCACATGGCTGCCTACACACTGCATCACTTTTAGGCCTTCTGAAGAGATGGAATTGCATTGATAGGAGACAGAAGCATCTTCTTGCTATCAGGTGTCTACCTTGCCAAGATTGTTAGTGCTAATGTAAGAATATATGCATGCACACATCTATGTACAGACATATCAGAAAAATATCTTGAGAAAAATAACTGGAAACCTCACAACAGCACTGTCTCCATAACTCTCACAGGCCTGCTCTTCTTACCAAGGGATAGCCACAGTCTTAACACTCGCACCCCAGGTCCAAGAGCCCTGGAGGACATTTTCCTTGGACGCTTTCAGCATAAGCTAACACAGGACCACTAGCTCTCAAACTACACAGCCGACTACCTCCATGACAGTCAGTAAACCAGACTCTGCACCTGCTTTGGATAGTTTAGATACCATCACTAATTTCCTTCATTAACTGTTTAATAATTATTAAGAATCATTCTGCTTACTCTGCAGTAACATTGATGGCCTGAGTTACAACACATTAGTAATCTAGTTCTACACATGAACAGATGCACAGCTGTGTGTTTAATTGGTGTCAAGATGGCACCTGAAAAGCACTTACTTGAATATAGATTTAAATAACAGGACAGGTGACTTGCAACATCTACATGTGCATTTGTGTGGACAGCTTGGGATTCTGCTATTTCGAAGACCAAGACTTTTAGCTTCTTTTTTTCAGTTAAGTTACTTCCAGAAGCTGAGGCCATTAAAATCAAACAGAAGTTATGTCTAAGTAAGCAGTAAGTAAAAATTATAGAACTGGGATTTACATCATGAAACTGTCTGAAAGACAACTTGTTATTTGATTTTGAAATGTAATGGAAAGTAAGAATAATGAAGATAACTCCAATTACTTCGGAATGGCCTTCTGCTCCTTGCAGGATATGCAGTGATTAACTAGTCTTTTAAGCACTTCATTTTTTTTCCCCCAGTGATACAACATTTACCCAGGAATCCTTGGGTAAGGATAATTTGTTTTGGCAAAGGTATTTGTAATAGAGGGAAAGGAAGGTGCAAACCTCTCCCTCAGCTAACCCACCCACTCAGCTCATCAGCTTTTCTGTGGGCTGCTGGCAGAAAAGCCAAGGGAGAAACTTGCAGAGGAGGATACTTCACACCAGCTTTGAACAGGCTAACACAGCAGACAATGAAGACAACTGCAACTTTTACCATTCTGGCTAGCACGACACTAACATCAGGGCCTACACCAGTGGTTGGCTTCAGCACACCTGTAAACACCACTGAACTGAGTAAAAACCAAGTCACACTTTTAAGAACCTCTGGAGTATAGTCCCACTTCGCATTGCTGCGCTCTGAAGAGGCAGCCCTTTTGGTACATCTCTTTTCCTTTCCTGACTTTTTTTGGAGAATACAGCTCTACGAACATCCTAATAGAGTCATTAAGTTTTCTGCTGTCTTAAAATATACTAGCAATGACGACAGGACTCAAAACGGTGGTAGTTTCCTCAGGAGCTCTATATCATCTTACCAGTCATCACCCACGTGCAACTTGACAGAACCCCAGAGATCATAAGAAGAAAACACTTAGTTTTTGATGACTGAAATACGGGTGCTGTTTTATGCTGGAGTATAGTTTAAATTATGCAAAACTCTGAGATATGTAAGGCATAAAGAAAGGAAGAACAAGGCCTTTAATTGAATTCATGACCCATTTCAATTGAATTGCTAAAACCCTAAAACAGAAGAACAATTTTGCATTCTGCTAACAAAATCCACCTCCATCCACGTTACTCTCCATGAGTCACACACACACACTTACTACACGAGATGCAAGAAAGCACCACATAGCAAGTAGCTGAATTAGCATCTTCTTACATTTGACTATGAAAACAGTGAATACGGAGACAGGATTATTCCAAACATAATCTAAAATTCGTTGTTAACTGTAGGAAACAAAATGCCTTCACTTGGAAATTCCAATTTTTGTGTGAACTAGCTGCATTTGTTCCTCTGCTGCTGTCAATAACTGCGTTTACTTCAGACCTTTCTAACACAGCATTTCAGAAACTGTAGAGTAATTTAATTTATTGGGCTATTGTTCCAGTAGGAGAGGGTATTGTTATGTTATTGTCCTCCAAATTAGCTTACAACAGGAGCAAATGAAATGACAGGCACATTAAGAGACAGAGGCATGTATGCTATGATGAGAAATACCAGTTCTCAAAGCATTAAGCTACAGATCCTATGGAACGAGGCAGAAAGCCAATGCTAGAAGCAGCCCCCATAAAAGCACTTCCTTGCTGAAGTGCTGATGGCAACAGCACCTCCTCACCAGGATGTGCTTTTCCTCATTTGGGCGGCTCCCACAACCTTGCAGGAAGATCACCCTCACCCCACCACCCAGCCCTGACGCCATTTCCCTGCACGGGACCACAGCTCCACCTTCACTCCTCTCCCTTATCACTGTTTTATCACCTCCTACCTGCTTTTTCTTCTGATTTGCCGCTTCCCGGAGCTTTGCAAACTCTCACCGGTGAAGAATGGATTCCCTGGCTCTGCATGCACACCTGTAGCCAAAATCTGGGCGACGCCCAGGAGCCACGCAGCCACCCTCGTTACCCCAGCCCTGCCAAGCGTTGTGGCACAAAATGGCCGCCAGCACCTCAAGAGATGGCCGCGTGCTGTAGTCATGGTGGTCACGTGATGCCATTGCAGCCCTCTGATTGGCTGAGCCACTGAGCGCAAGCATCTGCTGCAGCGCTTTGCCCGCCATGGCGGAGTTACCTCAGCGCTCTGAGGGCGGGAGGAGGAGGAGGCAGTGTGTGGCCCAGCAGCCCCCTCAGATCAAACAGCAGTGGAAACTAGATGCAAATACGTTTAATTGACCCCTGTGGAAGTGGCAAACTTTAGCTGCAGCCCCTCGGTGCTGGAGGGTGTCTCTAATGTACATGGATAGCTGGGGGACAGGAGAAAAGTCCCTCACAGAAGCTGGCGCTGCTGTTGCAATGGGAGAGGCGCAAAGTCGCGAGGGGCCTCCATGAGCGAGATAGGGCCTATATCTCATTGTTCCCACGCACTAACAATCAATAGAAATGTAATTACTACTGTTCCTATTTGGCATAGCTAAAAAGGGTAGCACAGCTTTGTGCTGATTCTCCCATTGAGGATGCAGCTCCGCAAAACTACTCCTTTTATCTTTCTTTACATATTTATTACAACTCTTTAGACTGATCCATGCAAACTAAATGAAAGCAACCAATAGAAAGAGGCTGGCTTGTGCCAGCAATCCCCAGACTGTCAAGCGATCACTGAAGATTGGACAGGTCCTGATGAAATAAATGTTGGCTGCTGACTCTTCCAATTTTGCAACACTCCTCTGTGTCACTGGAGCAGCCTTGTCCAAGATTGAGATATTTGCAAACTGTCATCTTTCATAAATATCTGCCTTGAGTGACACTTTGCCCCCCTCCATTTCCCTTTGAAATGTACCTAGCTGGCACGGAGCCTGTGGGATTTCATTGCCTGTGATAGGTGATTAGCAAAGAGATGATTTCCTCCTCCCTCCCCCTCCTCCCCTCTGCCAAAGGGCTGAGTGACAGGTCCAAAAGGCGAAAGGCAGACTGGGGAAGCAAATCTGCCAGAGGCAGAAGTGATGACACTCCGAAAACACTTCATTCATCTTGCCAAATTACAGGCTGGGCTGGGGACTGATGGGGACTGGAAGGGGAGGGGGAGTAATCCTTTGCATTTGCCTTGTATGCTCTCAGCTCGAAAATATTGCAAAGCGGCTCCTGGCGCTTGAAGGATGCACCCCAAAACTCTTCAGTTTCTTGCTCTGTAATGCTAACAGGCAGGCTGCTACCTGGCTCCTGTTAGCAGTTTTCTGACGCAGCGTATTAACTCTCTCAGCCATAGACATCAGATCCCTTAAGCTCTCACAGTCTTCCTGCCCAGACGTCAATAACTGGGACTGAGAGGGAATTCCAAAAGGCAAAATTAAATAGTAAGCATCTCACCCTCACAGACAGTGAAGCTGGAGCATGGAACTGTACGGCATGCCTTCTCCTCATTTATTTGGTAGGCAACCGTGCAGAGGGCAAACCAGGTATTTGTGATTGAGACGTTACCCTGCTTATCTACTGGGAAGGCTCCAGCCCCGGAGTGGGTAATTTGGGAAGTAGCACAGGTGTGAACCAGCGATTATGCTGGTTCTCTGTGAGCTGTGATGTATTTGGAACAACAGCTAAAATTAATTGTGTGCTTGGATGAAGTTCTGCACAAAACTTTACTTTTTTTTTTTTTTTTTTTTTTTTTTTTTTCCAGGAAGAATAGGGATTTGGTAATGCCAATTACATTGGATTTTTTTTTTTTTTTTTTTTTTTTCTGAAGACATTTTCTAAAGAATGGCATGATTGGAGGTTTTTAATTTAGGGAAATTTTCAACTTCTTTATTTTGAAGTGGATGTCTGGCTTAAATGCAATTACTTTTTTTTTTTTTTTTTTTGATTTGCTGAAATGCTTCAGACTTGCCA
Organism: Anas acuta; assembly: GCF_963932015.1. Lineage (NCBI taxonomy): Eukaryota > Metazoa > Chordata > Aves > Anseriformes > Anatidae > Anas > Anas acuta. Next base: position 4,661,013 of record NC_088990.1, read on the forward strand.
GTTAACTACTTCAACCCAAAGTATTTTACTTGAATTCTCAACATGTCCCGAGTTTATACTACTTACATTTTCAGACTTGACAATTCTTTTTAATAGTGAGATAACCAACAAAGGAAATTATCTGTTTCCTCCTACCCTTTGCCTACAGCCTATGTAAGCTTTAATATATCATTGAATCATAAACTCACTCTTGCAAGTGAAGAACAAGTCAGTTATTTCAGCTGGTGCAACTGAAGGTCTCTCTTCTGTCATCTTGAAGTACTTCAACAGACACACAAACCACTCGAAGAAAGAGAGAGAATGATTTTATTTTTAATAATACATGAGTTCTTAGTTACATTTCCAAGACAGCAGACCAGATTCTCGTCTCTCCTACACTAGTCTAAGGTTTAACATGCGCTCAAATACAGGCTTAATGCTAATGTAATAACTTATGCGAGTTTTATTATATCACAACCTAAATCTCTAATTCTGATGTCACTTCTGATATTTGTTTGTGTAAATGAAGTCTTGGCTAGCTTTCTGTAGCATCATCTGCTGACTGTATCTCTCAGGATATAATGGAGATGAAAATCAAAGCATAATAAAGTGATTTCCTAATGACAAAAAGAGACTCCCTGTACAGGACAGAGTCAAATGTCTACTCTAGAGTGGAGAAATATAATCTAAAATGATCATCACAGAATCAAAAATGTCACACATGAAAAAGATTATCTGTCCTGGTACTACTTGATACAAGGATGTTTACCCAATATTAATTTGCCAACAGAACGTTTTTTAGCCATGATGATTTTAAACTTTATGTCTTCTGTACTATGTTCTATTCAGCAAAATTAAATCTGAAGTACTTAAAAACATTCCAACAGTTGAATTCAAATGTAACAGGGTTTCCTTTATCCCTTTAACCCTAAAGATTTGCAAAACAGGGACTCTTCATGTTCTCAAATGTTGACTTTCCTATATCTGAAAAGGTATTCAAATCAGCAAGTACTCAGTGTTGTCAGCTGAAAAAGAAATGCCAAGACAACACAATGATTTTTTTTTTTCTTATTATACAAGGTCTTGCCTATAAATTGGAAGTGCTGGAAAATGACCATCATTTGGTATTGGAAATGGGAAGAACCATCAAACATGAAAATAAAGCACAGTAAGGATCAAAGTCAGACAACCCTTTCTGGTAGATTTCAGTACACTTTAAAAAGTGTGCAAAAAATACGATGCCATTTATTTTGAAAAGTTATGCTCTATCATCACTCAACAATTTACAACTTCAAACAGCTAATTGAATATCACATGCAGTGTGAGGTAGGCTAGCATAACAACATATTATCTCCCCCACACTTCAGACTGAGAAACCTGGAAAGAGAAATTAAAATGAGGTTATCAAAGATGGTCTCAGGGACCGACTTTGTGACAGAACAGAGATTAGAACTTGGAGGTCCTTTCTTTACCTGAACATCAGCACACAGACAAGTGAGGCAGTTCTGCAGCTAAAGAGGAGTCCATGTGAAGCTGAGGGACCCTGACTCATAAATGCAATTAAAAGTAAAAATGCTTCCCAAATAACTCTCCCTCTAGCTTAATTATTTTTCCCTGATAAATCAGTATAAAAAAAGGAGTTAAAAATTCCTCAGCTGTGGTCATTTAATGCTCTTGGGGGCTTTCCCTTGGGATATGTAGCTGTGGTATGAACTCTGAACTCAGTTCAGGTGACTGTGCCTGCCATCAGAAGCGCATTTAAGGTTGTTGCTTTCAACTCAGAGATACATATGTCTCTGTGGAGCTATGGATGAGGTTCCCAGTCTGTAGAGGGGAAGAGGATTCTCGCACGTTTTAAAGATGTTCTCATCTCCAAGGGATTCTCACTGATGCAGACTCTAGGTGGCTCTGCACTGAGCCGGTGGGTTGGCTAAGTGTTTTAGTAGATGTAGCCCTATATCCAATTTTGGGTTAGGAAAAAGTGATAAATGCTACATATGTAGACATAGTGTAACCCATCTGTCCACCTCCAAACACATGCATTGTACACATGACAAGTTAATTGTGCATTAATCAGGATATAATCTCATACTGCTAATGCAAGTTATGATGTAATTTTACCTTTACTACTTATACAGCTCTGGCCATTATTATCATGTAATAAATTGTATCACTGTAGACTGATGAATGACACTAGTTAATGCATCTCCACCTAATTTGTGTATTTCACGTGGTGATGTAGCATTACTCTGATTTGTTTCTTACCTGGGGAAGCTGCTATATAATTGTCTTATGGCTCCACTACACTTTTCAGAATGCCTGCAACAGAGGAGAAAATATTTGGTGTTTGCTTTCATTAAAAAAAGAAAAAAGGGGAAGATTTTGCCACAGACAGTGATTGTTTTTTGTTAGGGGACTAATCCCTTCCCAGTGAGCCCAGCCGTAAGTGGGAATGGATATACTACAAGGAACAAAACCCGAACATGCTGACTTGGAATTTGGCCTTCTGTAATGTTTGATGCAAGAATGAATAGTTGCACATCCATGCCACTCCTACAGCATGTCCGTAGGTCCACCTGTTAAAGTGTGTCACAATCAATATAGCTAGTGCTAAAAAGGAAAGTTTCTGTCGGAATTACATGTTCACATTTTTCCTAGCTTTTGCAGCTCATCTCTTTATCTGTACAGCTGTGTGTCTGACCCTCACACCTCAAGCTTTTTAAAGTTCTGGATTTTTTTCTTTCTTTGAACACTTTTTGTGATAAATATGAAAATGAAGAGAGGCAACGTAGATCTAGACCAAGCTATTTTTCTAATGTTTTCCATTAAGCAGCAGCTGCTGTTACCAAGCTGTCATCTTTGTTGCTAGGGAGATTAGGTGTGCATGCCAGAATGGGACCGGTTGGATCAACGTGTCCACCCTACTGCCCGGGAATGTCGGTGCATTGATGAACTCTTGGATGTGGGGCTGAGCAAACTCCTTCCTCTGACTTCAGAAGGAAATGGGCTGCTGGAGCAGAATTCTTGGGAAAGGCCTTTGAATCTCTGTAGGACACTCAGAACTGTTTTCCTACACCATCGTAGTCTCTTCTTCCTCCCTTCCCCCACCATGTGAAAAAGATGAAATGTTTCATTTTGACATTTTCAAAATTCAAAGCATCTTGAATTTTCATTTCCAAAAGACACTTCAAATTTCACATACAGTTTTCTGCCTTCCCTTCAAAGGAAACAACAACAGGTAACCTAAGTAAGATATGAAACTGCAGTCAGTGCCCAGCAACGTATTCCTATTTGGACTCAGCCAGCAAACCAAAACCAATAATCAGCTGCCTGCATAATGCTAATCAGTGTCTTCAATGAACTTCCCCTGCCTCTAAACACTGTGCCAGTGTTAAAGAGCTTCGCTGACCTATATAGAAGGCACTAGAGTTGTTTTGCAAAAATAAGTGTTTACAATTTATGCCTTACAGTTGCTGTTCTTCTCCTCCAAACAGAAAAAAGGGCCTAGACATATATATGCATATATATCTATTATATATTATAACTCAGTTAAGCCATACAAAGCGTATATCACCTTTCAAAGTGCAACATTTCTCCAGTCTACACAGTAGACAAAATACCAAGACAGAGGTCTCCTTTTCCTCAGTTAGCACTCCATGATCAAGGTATGGTTTCTGAGTCTGCAATGAATGCACTAAGAAGGGAACAATCTTCACAATTCTCTAATATGCCGATAAGAAAACTTTATCACTTTATTAGTGAATCACAAACGACAACAGGTCAGATCAAATTTCTCACGTGGCATAAAGATCATAAATGCAGTTCCCAGGGCTACCTCAGCTTTAATAAAATGAAGTCATCCATGTGTTGCTTTGTATTAATATTGCAAGTAGATTTAAGTATATATAAGCCATGATTTTTCCTCAAGTGTTAAATCAAATCGAATCACAGATTTTTATGAGTGATAAAATGATAATAGACCAGATCTGGTCAGCTAGGATAATAACTTGATTCAGTACTTTGGATGTAAGTGTTTAAGGTTTCCATAATAAAACTGTAATGTTATACCCTAAAGTGTGTTAATAACATTAAGTGATGTAACAGTGAAAGCGAACTGACAGAATGTAATACCCATAGGGCCATCATAATAGAAATAATTTATAATGTAACAGCAATAAAATCTTTAATGTTATCTCAATCCAGTCCTGTCCCCATGTCTGGGGTTTCAGATTACATGTGATTTTTTTTCTATGCATTTAAGTGTTAACTTAAAATAATTAAGAAAATGGTTTTCAAAGTAGAAGCGCCTTTCAAAGTTGCTGACCTGATAATCATATCATTAACTCTTTCCTTCCTGACCAATTCCCGTGTGGCTGAAAGCTGATGTAAAAAGAAGTAAATCTTCTTTCTTCCAATATGAGATCTTTTTTTTTTTTTTTTTTTTTTTTTCCCTTTAAAAGCAATTTACAGAAATCATGGAATGTGTAGGACTACCTCACTAATTAAGACAGAACCTCATTCTTATGATTCTCATACCTAAACACAAAATATGTTGTCTAAGTTTCAACAACTCCATAGTAAATGCCATCTCACTATAAACCCATAATGTTCATAAATGGGGCTATCTGCTAGAGGAATAGGAAGGCAATAATGCGTCCTTCATCATTGTGGTGGCAAAACAAAACACACAACGTGGAAGAGCCTGATTAGATACTAGAAAATGTCCTTAATAGCAAAGTGCTGGGGTAAGTTGCCTGGTGGGCCCATGGGATCTTCTGCACTGGAGATTTTTAAGAACAGAAAGGATAAAATGTCTGTGAGGTATGAACATAATGTAGTTCATCCAACCTCTTGATAGAGGGATGTACCAGAGAATGTCATATAGAGTCATAGGATAGTTGGAAGGGACCCACAAGGATTATCAAGTCCAACTCCACATATGTGACACAGAAAACTACCTCCCTAATTTACAGCATAAATATCTTCCCTGGAATCTCAATATGGAGTGATTTTTAATATCTCTTAAGAGAGTTGTCTCCAGGAGGTAAAGAACTTCTTTGCTCTTTATTCTCTTCAAAGCATTTGAAAAGTACTAACTGGATGGACATGTACACAGAATAGAAACATACATGTAGAAACATTTTTTAGAAGCAAACGGTAAACAATCTTTAGGCTTTCTTTGATTCAAGGTAAGGTACAGTTTTATTCCTTCTTCTTGGCAAAACTGCCTTCTGAGAATATTGACTGTTTTAAGGCAGGCATACCACGGGCTTACTGCAATGTATGCCATGGCTCGGAGGAGTGAAAATATAATAAATTCAGCATTTGAATTCTCTTGCAAACCCATCCAGCCCAGGACTAATAACCTGTATCTTTAGAAAATACTCCAGCATCAGACATACAAGATAGCTATTGTGCAATTAAGAAAATCCTCTGACTCTCAGGTTCTCTCTGGACCCACCAGGGAATCCGGAAAAAAATAACTGGAACTGAACAAAGAAGCAGCTTATCATCTTGAAATATGCAGGGTTAATCGTCCCTTTAAAAGCAAATGTATTAGGAAAACATTAGATCCTTAGCCCTCTGTGACATAATTACACAGGTTTCTGACTAAACAGAGGCGCTCATTAAGTAAAACATTTTATTTTAGTTTCTTGTTGGTTGCTGGTATTATTGGGCTTCTTGCCCAATTCCAGCCAGGCTACCATATGAACAGTGAAAACAGCCAACATTGTTAATACAATAACAACAACAACACTTGGCACTTCCATCATTCCCTTGATCTCAACATCTTAAAGCAATTTACAGATATTACTTGGTTTCGCCATGTGACAAAATTGCCGAGCACGTAAGATTGATCACCCTTATTTTACAGATGGATAAGGCAGGGCAGAAAGGTATTAGGTTGGCTTTCCCTGTCTGCTAGAAACTTAGTGGTAAGATTCAGAAGTCCTGAAGAGAAGCCACGTGGAATTCCTGCTTCAATAATGACTGAACTTTTTTCCCCCCTCCTTTACTGCCATTGTCCTTTTTTGGTTCCATGTAGCAGAAGATGGCTTGTGCCATGAATAATCAAGTAGTGATGCAAATTGTACTGAAAAGGGAATTATAAGCATCACTTATTATTTGTCGTTTTAGAAAAACAGGTTCAGTTTCTCTCCAAATTGATGTGTTGGTTTATGTAAAACAGTTAGGGTCTAGTTTTGGCCAGCTATAAAAGACACAAAGACATGAAGTTTGCAGTGGGGGACAAAGGCATAAGTAGGAGAGGGGGAAGGATATTTTAGTTCCTAGTTCACCAAATCTGGCTATTCAAACACTTGTAATGAGGCTTCTTTGCAGAGCTCCCAGCAATGGGAATGTTAGTGGAACATTTGTGCCGAGGATCTAGGAATGCATATAAACATGTGAAGTCTCTGAGATGCCAATAGCACTTAGTCTCAAAACCCCTCCCATTCTCCTAATCCGTCTTTGGCAAAGATATTCTTCACCCAGGACTTGTAGGGGGTGCTCTGGCAGACTAGAATCCAACTATGTATTTACGTAGCCAAAGTTACAGAATAAAGCTCCCATCTACAGATGTGCATACATATCTTCAGCCTGAGAAATAGTGAAACAACTTTTGTCTTGCATCTAAAAACACCTCATATGTCGAAAGCTGAGCAGAGCTCACATTTGCTGCTCATGGTATTGCTTCAGCAGAAGAAAATATGCAGAATATAGAATTTCACTTCACACAGGGAAGGTTTCATCCCAGAGCTCATCTTGATAAATTTCTCAGTGGTGTGCTGGATAGTAAGGAGACTCGCTTGTCATCTGCCAGATTTCTGCCATAGCAAAATAGTTCTTTTTCTGTCTTTAGTCTAAAGGAGAGAACTTTACTAAGAGCCTGATGTGTTAAACTCACCATAGGCACTAAGCAAAGTCTCACACAATGCATATGAATGCTATCTGTATCCAGATTCTGTCTATGTTGATTATAATTGGCATTGCTGCAAACTCTCTGCTACAGAAACACACCAGCACCCCCTGATTTGTAAGCTCAGGTGCTCCACCTTGGCTACAACAATAAAAACATAATAACTCCAAGTAAACCTAATGGAGTTGCTATTAGAACAAGCTCTTAGGTCTAGGTGAATGTATTACAAGAGTAAAAGAGGTGGGAACCATCTTGTCACTTATTCAGCTGGATATGAATGACTGGCTTCAAAAGAAACTCAGGAGTAAAAGATTAAAGGGAAGATGACCATGAACTCTCCTTTCCCAAAGGAAGTTCAAAGCTTCCTGATTTAGGTTCTTATCACACTATAAAGAGGGGAGGGAGGAAGATAAAAATTTAAAAATAAATGATCTTTAAGAAATTATTCTCATCTGAGTGTCCTCCAATATGTCTGGTCCTCTAAGTGTTAAGTGAATTGTAACTAGATCCTAGAGAGACAGTTGCAACCTGGTTATCAGTGGCAGTAAATGGAAGATAATAGCCCCACTAGAGAGTTATGAAATGGCTTGTCTTTGAGCTGCCAAAGTGTTTAGGCTCTCTTTTATTATATTCACAGCAGTAATCCGATATGTCCTGACTTCTGTCATCTGTATGTAATGCTTATCAACTCTCTGCCAGTGATTCACCCCCTTGTCAGGGACAATTATTCCTCAAAGTGCTGAGGTTACGACTGAAGCAATATTATGACTAGAAAGAAAATATGAAAGGTGCAGCACATCACAGCAAGCAATCTTGAAACTGACGTCAAAGTGAAGGAGAACATTGTTGATAAAAAAATAAGGCATAATGGGAGTGTTGCACTATTGCTCCCAAGGCAGTCCTGGGCATCACTAAGGTCATACATACACATGACTATGGTAATGTAAGATTTTCCATTATTTTATTGGAGCTACATTGTCATACTTCTCTGGTTAGGTGTCCATCTCCATTTCCATTTTAAGCCCCCCATTTAAAGACATTTAAAACTACACAGGCAGAGTCTGTCCTGTCCCTCTAAATTTGCAGACAGGAGCTCAGCCCAGGAAATTCATTTTCCTCCAAAGAATCATGAAATGAAAAGCATAATCTAAGGGACTCAGGGTCCAATTTGCAGTTTTCAAGTAGCCTGAAATTACAGTAACACCTGTGGTAAAGTTCTGATCCAAGCATGTTCAGACCAACCTGTTTCATCACTCTCTTAGATGCCTCAGGCAAAACTTAAATAAGTTTTGTCGCTCCTTGTATTGCTTATGGCTTCATTAATTTGTGGAAGCAGAATAGATTCTTTTGGGCTTGTGGCCAGGAGAACCTGTGGCAGTGGGGAAGGTGAAGTCAGTGTCCCAGCTACTGTGAGAACAGTGGTGAAGAACAGAAGGCAATCTGCAAAGCAGGGCAGGGGCCTCGGGGCGCCAGAAGCTGAAGACCACTGGGAGAGGGTGAAAGGCTGTAGTATTTCTTTGTCTTCTCTGGAAGCAAGGGGAAACTGTGGCTTGGGAAGCTGTGTCAATGGCAATGAGCAAAAGCAGCTGGTCAGTGAACATAATGGTGGAGACAGAGAGGCCAAAAGGGGTGCCAGATGGTCCCAGGGGCAGTCCAGCTGACCAACAGCAGCACCTATGCCCTGCCTGCATATGTGGCTTCAACCCAGTATGAGTTAGATGTCAGTCAGCACATAATTCACTCAACTAAGGGTTTCAGCCTACAGAGTAGCAGAAGTGGGGGAAAACAATACCTCTCTGTGGTATTTTTATAGTTCTCAGCCTCTAAAAGTATAGCACAATTCTGTTCTTTGGTTCTCATTTCGCAAACAAGTGCTTAAGGAGTGCCACTTCCCAGCTTGGAGGGTCACAGGTCCTACTGTGAGGCCGAGAAGGGCCCAACGCGCAGGTGAAACAAGTGGGGTAAGAGCACAGAAGAAGGGAGGAGGCAGTCAGGGTTGAAGAAAAATAAGTTACAAATCAGCTGTCCAGTCAGAAAGTAAAGCCACTTAAGCATAGGCATCTCTGTTCACAGAGATTAATGCAAGCCAGGTCTTTCTGCAATGTTTGGTGCTGTTATTTGGCTGGTCTTCCTGACTGTGCTTCAGAGAGGCCTACACGCACCGACAAGGAGCCTACAGTGGTCTCAAGGGTCATGAGCAGCAGGGTCAGCTGTGCTTCCACTGGGAGAGAAAAGGAGCCTCCTAAAGCAATGAGGAAAGGGAATGAATCACTGCACCTTGTCTAATATATCGCAGTAATGTAATATAACAGCAATAACCCCCAGAGCAGCATCTGGTGAACTTGTGACTAAACACAGCTTGTTTTGCTCAATGCACACAAGTGATGAGGATATATTTTACTCCTTTGCCTCACCCTGCCCAAGTGCAAGTGGTAACGAAGCTATTTCTGGGAAACTTAGACCATCTACAAATCAGAATTGCAAGCAGACTTTTCTTCCCCATGAAGCACATAGGTAGCTCACTCTGCAGGAGAGTGCTCAGCAGCATAAACTCCTGAGTCTCAGTTATGGCCACCAAAGTAGACAGAGATCTGATCTCAGCTACTCACCACACATTTCTGACACTGCAAAATTCCCTGTTAAACTCCTGCGTGTAGGTGGCTATTTCAGGTGATATTTCCTGGGGATGCAGGAGGCCTGACTCTCCCATGAAGAATATTGGTGACTGGTTGCTCTGACCTTGGTCAGAGTTAATCCTGCAGGAATGAAAAGGTTCAGATTTCAGTACTCGCTGGAAGAGAAGAGAAGGGAGGAGGGGTAGCCCCCTACTAACATAACGACATGACCGGTGGCTCTGCCGTCAGTTATAGCATTGCTTGCATTTGGCATTATATTACGAAAATACCTATTCAGAGAGGAAAATAAGATCAAAGACAACATTTCCGTAGTGATGACTTTAGCTCCACTTCACTCTGCTCTCTCTCCTCCTCCTGTCCTTCGTGTTTCAAGGCTCTTGCTCTATTCATCCGCTCTATGCCACCCTGGGTTTATAACATCACATCAGCAGCAGCACTAATAACCTGTGATTCTTTTCCCCCATTGTGTTTGTCAGAGTCAGTAATCTGGGCACTACAGTAGCACAGCACTGAAAAGCTACAGTGTGTTCCTATAGCAACCAACTAATCCGCAGGTGGAAGGTGATTGGGCACCTTTTGCACCGGAACAATAATTTGAAAGATCTTTTTCAGTGTGCTGTTCTGCGGCATGAGTTCATTATATTGCAACCCACCACGAATCATTATAAGCCGTCATGAAAATGCAGCCACGGCTGCACAAATCATAGCAAAGAGAGATGCGTCTTCCAGCAACAAGCCCTTGAAATATTTCACAGCAGGTTAAGAGGCCAAATTGCGTATAGCGGGATGTATTGTACAGGATAAAACAAAGGGCTTGTATAATAAGCCCAAGCTGACAGTCTCCAAGTCAGGGAATCCCAGTGAAGTGTAAGTGTGTGTATGAATATGAGTTTTCCTGAGCGGTGGAAGGAAAACAGGCATAATAAAAGAAAGTGCTGGGCAGAGCTCCCACATACAACTCTTCCAAAACCAATTACTCCCACCTGGTTATTCCCATTTCTCCGTAAACTTCTCCTTTTACAGAAGAGAATTTAATATTCTCTAATTGAAACCTCCAATTTAAGGCATTTGCTTGCTATCCTCAAAGTCTGAAATCCTGGCCTGGATTTTCAAAAGGTGACCAGAGATTATATACACCTCAAATTTTTTTATATTCAAATGAAGAAACCTTCAAGAAACACAGAACACTTTTCTTTTGAAAGTCAGGGTTTTTTTTATCTTTCTAACAGTAAGCAGTCAGAATTTGAGGTAGGGAGTGATCTTTCAAAATAAACCATCTTAATCCATGGAGTATGCATAGCATAGACAATGACAGAACAAGCATCTCCACATCAATCTCAGGAAAGGATCGCTGTCCTTTGCAGCCAACACCTAACTTCTACTCATTTTTTCTTTGAAATGCTGGACTGGAAGTACCTCTTTAATGGTAAGACGTACAAGCACAAGCATTTCCCAGAGAGTGACTGCAATGCAAAGGGAGAGCAGTTAGTGTAAATAATGCAACAGGCATTGTCACAGAAAAACAAAAAGGAAATCTGTAGAAGTCTTTAATTAAAAAAAAAAAATAAAATACAACTACTTCTCTACATCAGTTTAATCACATTGTAAAGAGAATGTCTGTATTAAGTGCCTGTGCTTAATAAAAATGTCAAAAACTCTCATTGCATAAATCAGCTCTTTCAAGATTTGTTGGGGTGATGGAAGAGAAACCTTTAAAAGAGAGGGCAAACAGAAATTTAGTTACTCAGACATGACTTCTAAAATTGCAGCTTAAAAATTTCCCTTCATTTACAGGCCAAAGATTCCAACCTGAGACACTTCCATCTCAATGTTCCTAACTATGAGACAATGAAATCAGTGTCTCATTTACAGCTGAAGAGTTTTGAAAAGCAGAGGGTCTCCACTAGAAGCCAAATCAACAGACAAACAAAACAGAACAGATACTGCTTTCATGATCTAATTCTTTTACTCATCCCAAATTAGGATGAGTAAACTGGATGAGGCAGGTTCACATATTCAGTTTATATCAGGTAGAAAAAATCTTGAATGAGGTCTAGGGAGATCTCCTAGAACTATTAGGTTATTGAGTATTCTACAGCTATTATCAGTTTCTTCCTCTTATTTCCTTTTGCCTTTCACCTACCATGCAACTCAGAAAGTTTTCTCAAGGAAAGTCTTTGAAAAATTCTTAATCTTTTTTTTTTTTTTTTTTTTTCCCAGCAAAATATTCAAAAATTCTTGATCATCTCTAATCGTGAAATACATTGAGTGTTCCTCTCAAGTAATTCATGCCTTAAAATGACATGTTTTTGTTCCTTTCAGAGAGCTTGGATAGATAGCATTGTTTTTCTTTCCAAAGCACATCAAAGAGTCCAAATTTTGGCAGGCTTTCTGTTTCCTTTAAAAAAGGAGAAAAAGAAAGAAAAACAGAATGAAAACAAAGCTAAGAATAGCTGTTCTCTTGTGAAGAGTTGTGGGTTTCTTCACTTCTAGAATCACAGTCATGGTGCTCTCTTCAGGGAGCTGCTGAAACAGAAAGCCTGGAGGTGGAAAGGTGGAGAGGGATAGAAAGATCAGAGAATTGGCACGGGATGTACAGCCTTTTGCCTCTTGATGTTCAGGCTGAATCTAGCCAAAGTCATGATTCACCAGATGAACTGAAGTCATCATTATTGTTAAGCACTTTCATGGGCTACGCAAAATCAGATGTAGTCTCTAACTGTTCCCAGGGGACTAGTTTCTATGTAAGTGCAGCTGGTACTTCATTGACAGCTCTGGTGACAGTTTTGGTCTCCAGTTCATATCACACTTTTATAGTTGTATAAATTCTATAAACTGCCTGAATTTGGGTTAATCAGGGCCTTTTCCTTTCAAGATATGTAGGTACAGGATGTACATACCTTCTTTTGCTGGAAAAAAGTTGGTACTCTGAGTAGCTCTCCCTTCTGCTGAAGCCTTTGGAGGAAATAAATTGATAGTGTTTCATGAAGGTCTTCAGTTTTGAATGTGTTATAGGTCCCCCAGATCCATTTTCCTTGATTTCATTTCTCCTTCTTGACCAGTAGCTGTAATTTAATCATCATAGACTGGCACTCCTGTGGCGGGGTCTGTAGCCTGTATTCTTTGTAAAATACCAAGAAATATCGCTCAATATGAATACATGACATCAGAAAAATGCAACAGAAATACCACCATCTCGTATTCTGTGTGAAGCGTTTATCTTGGTTTACTGTATAACTGTTATTTATCGGTACTAGAATCAGATTATTTTAAGGCTTTAAAATCTCCTCACAGATTAGAGGGATCTAATCTGTGCTACAAGTTTATAGAGAGTGGTTGAGTTTCCACAGCTTCCTGAGCAGAGATGCTTTGCTATACATTGTGAATAAGATATGAGGAAGGACTATGAGAAGAAATCACACTGGAGGTAGTCTGAGGAAGATGCCACAACTGACTGCTACATCAGCCAAACCATTGTGCCACACAAAGCTGAAATGTGCAATTCTTCCCCATGATGAACTGTTCTGGGGTAAAAGTTTTTTTGACTTTAATGGGACCTTTAATAGGACTTTTGTTATCTAACAGCCAAAATATCATTAAAGAACATGGCAACATTGCAGGAACTTCCAGTGAACGGCACTTGTGCAAAAAGGTAGGGAATACCTGGCATATGGATACTACTCAGAGGGATAAACAAAAAGTGCATCACATAGGTAACTTGTAAATAATAGGGGTAAAGAATATGTACTCTGGATAAAGATGACAGGGTTCATTGCTAGAACAAATCAGACAATATGTGAAGTTAGGCTGTGCCCTATTGCTTGGTACAATTATGTGACCTTGTAACAAAGCATGGTCAAGATGGCAGTGATACTGCATATAAAACAGAGCCTGGTGGAAAGTTGCTATTCTTCAAACTCGCTTGCATCTAGACATCTTTCAAGTGATTTCAGAATTTAGGGTGAAAGTGGATCTTAGGCCTTTTTAAAAAAGCCATTTCAAATCCTCATTCATATCATAAATGCTTTTTTCTCCTTTTTTCTGCAGGCCACTTAAATCTCCGGGGCCATGACATTGTCTGGCACTGAATGCAGCCCCTTTTTATCATTATAAAGAAATAATGAAAGCATATGGTGGAGAGGCGCTCATATTTCAGTGTATGGTGCCTTCCTCATTCTCCATAACTAAGCACTGAAGAATATATAGTATGATGAGAACATTAATTATTTCTAATATACTAACAGAAAATTCCTAACAATTCAAAGTCATCCCTTCTGCCTAGCATGAATGTAAGTTCAAAGTAAAAGAAACCAAACATATTCCCACTTTTGAGCATTAAACATCAGCAAGTGACCTGTATTTTATTACAGTACACAGCTGTTTTATCACAAAAGTAAATAAATCACCATTGAACCAACTTTGGGAACGAAGATTTTGAATAATAACACAATTAACTTTTCCCACAAAGTCCAAATAGCCCACTTGCTCATAGTTGCTACAAGCTGTGATTCCCACGTGAAAGATATCAACTTATTTCCTTTTCCTGTCAATCATCGGTACCAAGTGGGGCCATGGTATGTCAGGTCATGACCTTTCACTCTGGGCATGAGCCTGAAAGCCACTAGTGAATCAACTGGTTTAATTATTTAGGCTGTTTCTAATAAATATAAAAATGTGGCCTTAAATATTTCACATGCTTGTTCAGTTTGGGTTTTCAAGCACCTCTTATCAAGCCCACCAGACTGAAAGAGTGCTCTTACTGGTAGGAAATCAGTAAATTAATAACCAAATCCAGCTTTTGGAATAAAGTTTTGATTGTTGATTTCAGGTGGCTGGCTTGGGTATCACTTGCTCTTTGGTTTAGAGGATGAGATTTTTATTATTCTATTTCTTTACATAAGATTGGACTGTTTTTAAGCATCACCAGCAAAGTGAAGGTGATTTTCTTACCTCCCACAAAGTGGCCCTTTAACACAAATGCCATTGTAGGATGCACACTTTCCCATATGTGATATATTTTCTACATCCTCTTCAACTATGGAGGAAAAAAACAACAACAACAAAAAACACACACACACACACAAGAAAGAAGAAATCCAATATAGTAAACTCCTTATAATACAATTCTTCTAAAAATATTCTTGAGTAATGTTGACAGCTTTGCTATTAGGTCTCTTGGCAATGGGCAGAGTTTTATTCTATTTCAGGTCAAAGTGTGATAACAACCCTCCTTTGCTAAAAATCTCAAGTTTTTCCTGCTTGTAACTCCCAATCTAAAATCCTGAACCTGAACCAAGCTGCTGACTTCAGCTAGTATTTACCAGGATTACAGAAGGAGTTTGCAGCATCCATACAACCATTTAAATAGAAAACAAATAGTAATGTTACTAATGGTGGATGGTGAGCTAGTCATGTACAACGACTAATATTCTACAAACATTTACACTTATTGCACAACAAGATTTCCATCTGGTAAACTCAGGGCAGAATTGAACCTGAGAAAATAATTGATGGTGCCTTTCAAAAGACTGTGGCTCTAAACCTGAACTGCCAGAGTCAATTCTTAGTTTGGAACATTCCTGAAATGTACAGAACTTTTCCAATGTTTTGTAGATTTATTTTGTTCTTCCTGCCCCTAGTGCTCTAAGAATACTCAAGAAAGTGAGTGTGAAGGACTCTCTCTATTTATAGATGATAAACCAAACTCTTATCCCCCTCCTTTCTCTTCACCCCACACTTCTGCATCAAAGAGAGGGCTTGAGGAAAGGAAAGCGAGCTGCTATTGCTGTTACTTTCCCATTCACTCTCATGGGCTGCTGAAGAGGACAGCTGCTGGTTCTATAGGAAATATCAGCCTGTCCAAATTTATTTTACATGTATTTTTGAACAAAAGGAAAAATCTGAATGACAAAGTAAAGTATGCCACAAAAGAGAATAAAAATTAAATAAAAAATTTGACCCAGTATAGAGATCATCAATGTTACCTTAATTGAAATGTTTATGCTATGAAACACTTCATTTTCATGATGTTTGTTTTTTCATTCTTAAGACTTCAAATCATACAAAATAGTACATTATAATTTACAATGCAATCAAACAAAAGTCAGATGAAACATTCCACCTTTACTGAAGAAAAGTGTCCCCAACACTTATTATGCTGCTTCTCAACAGTTTCAAGAAAATTGCTGTCATCCTAAGAAATCTTTCAAATTCACCTGTCAGCATTTGCTGATTAAAAAAAAAAAAAAAAAAAAAAAAAAAAGAAGTTCTGTCTTCTAAGAAGTTTTCAATAAGATTTTCTCAAGATGCATCAGGAAGAGCACATGTTTATAACATGTGAGCAACCCCCTGAATCTCCTGGTGGATGAGAGATCAAAATCAAAGTATTGATCCAAGGATCTACCACTTTGAAATCAGATATGGAAAAATGCTAAGGAGCAGCAGTGATTCTTAGGGGTTTCAAGTGCATTTAGAGTACACGGTATCGCCTGGAACATGCTTCAGCTTGCACTTACCTTATTTAGCGTTTCAAAGGCTGACCTTTCATGCACTAAGTTCAGCGACATAGCAGTCAACCTATTAATGTCCAAGGAAGCTGTGGACCAAATCAGACAGTTTAAATAACTCAGCTGTGAACACAGAACCCCATTATCATTTCTGTGAGGATAATCTGAACAGCTGATTCATCTTGAGCAGTTTACTATGGACGATAGGTCTTCACAGCGTCCATTTAAAGTTTTAAATCAGATGAGGGTGAAGAACTTTGCACTCAGACACTATGTTGGGAGGTGCCATATAAAAGGACAGACAGGCAGAGAGGATCATATAAAGGGCCTTATTTCACATCATGTTTTGATAGCTGTATTCTGATATGATTACTCATTTTAGTGGAATAAAAGCATGAAACGAAGTGGAGAGTTAGGAAACTGTATAACCTTTCTTCCCCTCCAACACACATCACCCTATTAAACACTGTCTAGCCTTTGTATTTATCTCATGGTTTTAGTCAGAGAAAGACGTATTTACCGCAAATATCTGTGTTAACAGCACAGAGCCTAAACAACTGATGAAAGGACCTAGCCTGTCTTGTAGAAGAGCATGGGAATTTATTGATCTCTACATACTTTTTCCTTCCTTCTCTAGTGGTGCTTCACAACTTTCATTACATGAACTTAATGGTTGCTGAGAAGAACTAATCTTTTGACCACATCTTCAGCACTGTCTGACAGATCACACCTTTTGAATACTACCAAAATGTAAACCAGAAGAAGGAAACCCATGTGTGGTCTGAAAACAGGTTGGAAGATGACAGAAACAATTACATCTCAGTTTTTTGCCTCTCTTTCAATATATACATAGAAGGAAAAGGCCATTATAAATGAAGAATGATCTAATTATATTGCTCCTTTTCCCTTGGTCTATTATTTTGTCAAGTAGGCTGTTGATTTTAGACATTATCTGTGTATTCAGCAATTCCATAAATAATATTTTCATTGTCAACATTGAAATCCCAAACAGTTTTCATCTCATAATGAGGTTTTCACCATTCTCAGACAATGCTTGAAAGAGTCTTTTATATGATAAGCTGAAGATGTGAGACAATCTGAGCACAGTGTATGTGTTGCCAAAGGCATTGGTTTCAAACAGTCCTCTGTTTCTTCACTCCAACAGGTGGTGATCAGGTTTTAGTAAAAATAGACGTCAGATTAATTCAGTTATCCTGTCACTGGAAAAGCAAGAAGAAATGAAGGAAAAAAAAAAGGGAGAGAGTTGTTACTATAAGCTCCTTTATGACCTTGAAAGAGTTCAACAAAACATACCTATTTAGAAAAAAAAAAATCAAGTCTTTCATTGATAAATTATGGCTTCCTGTAGGATATTTTTAATAGCTCCTCCAAGAAGCTTAAAAGTGCTAATGTTTAGGAATCTTGAAAAAAGAAGGCCTTTGAAATGACATAAAAAATGAATATATACAAAGAGTGGGCCCCAACATACACTAGCACAAATCCAAGTAAGGGTAAAGACTGAGGGAGTCCCCAGAGTGCTAAGAAAAGGTGAAACACAGGCTAAAACTATACCACAGTAGTTGAATGGATTATTGGAGACGAGTAAGTAAATGTGGGTTCAGATTTGACAACTGCTTCTTTGCCACACAGTGACAACTTGCTGGATTCATATACTAACAGAGATTTTGGTCCAAATTTTGCAGAGGGAGCCAATATATATAACTGAGGAGGACAAGAGAATTCAAATTTAAGCTGAAGCTACATGTTTAAAAGATTTATGAGCATTGGAAGATCACAAGAGATACAGGAACTTCATGTGACACAAGTCAGTTGTCGTGGTTTGACCCGGCCGGCAGCTAAACACCACGCAGCCGTTCGCTCACCCTCCCCCCTCCCTCTCTGGGACGGGGGAGAGAAATGGAAAGTGAAGCCCGTGAGTTGAGATAAAGACAGTTTAATAAGACAGGGAAAATAATAATAACAAAATAATAATAACAATAATAACAATAATGATACAATGGTGATAATACGAAAGTAATAATAGTATGTACAAACAAGTGATGCACAATGCAATTGCTCACCACCCGCTGACCGATGCCCAGCCTAACCCCAAGCAGTCCGGCCCCCTCCCCCCGGCTAGCCACCCCTATATATTGTTTAGCATGACGTCAGATGGTATGGAATACCCCTTTGGCTAGTTTGGGTCACCTGTCCTGGGTCTGTCCCCTCCCAGCTCTTACTGCACCCCCAGCCTGCCCGTTGGCAGGACAGAGCAAAAGGCTGAGATGTCCTTGGCTTAGTATAAGCACTGCTCTGCAACAATTAAAGCATCGGGGTGTTATCAGCACTCTTCTCATCCTAAGCCAAAACACAGCATTCCACCAGCTACTAGGAAGAAAATTAATTCTGTGCTAACTGAAACCAGGACATCAGTAGAATGGGCAGACCTTCTCCAGTTGAAATCGAGATGTATTTGTATCACTCATATTTTACATTTAGAAGCAGAGACTTGGACTGGTTCCAGAAGCGGAGGTACTACTACCAAGGTTCCTTCTATATCCGACTTATTTTGAGGTGCCAAAATAACCACGGGGGTGGGAAGAGATGAAGGGGCTTAGCAGCAAGCGAAGGGCAAAGCGATTGCTAGACTGCTCTAACTAACCAGACACTGAATGCACGGAGTGCCCAGACTCAAAAGTGTATTCTTGTGGCCCTGAAGACTTAAAATAACCGTATAGGGCAGTCTGATTCTGGCATTGGTGCTCTTTTTGGATTTCTAAAGTCACAGTGAGTTTTATGGCTAAATGCCACGATGTTCTTTGAAGATTTAAGAAGCATTATATTTCATTTGAGATAACTTGCTTTTGGAGTTGAATGGTGAGTTCCATAAATTCCTCTTGGATAAAATCTGAAGTAAACATCACAAAATTTTGCATGGGTTTCTTGCAATTTGTTTAGGAGCTTTTGTGTCAAAGGGTGGTGGGAAATGCCTGGCAATGTTTTATTTAAATTATTAAGAATAGTTTTTGAGTATGCAAGTCTAAGCAAGAAACATTTGGAGAGTGCGACTGTGCTGCAGTTTTGCTGGATTAAGTGGCAGTTTTAATTAAAACAATTATACATTTCTTTGTTTTCTTCAGCTTGTTTGATTTAGTTGGTTTCTTTAGCAACAAACAAAGCTTTCATGGCTTCTTCACATTTGCACAGAATATTAATGTTGCTGCCTTTGATTTCAGAGTCCTGTAGACTTAAACAGTCTCAGCATTTAAGTCTCAAATCACTGTTAAGATTACATGAGCAGCAGAGATTAGGATGTGGGTATTTGTATCTTGATACCATTAGGTTACAAGTGAAAAATACAGGAAATGGCTAAAATATGTTTGACCGAGAGGACTGGCAGAACAACTGCATCACGTTACAATTATGCAAAAAAGTCAGACTTACTACAGTTTCAGCTCTATTCTCCCTTCCTTCCCTCTCCTAAATTCCTTCCTTAAAAATAGTAGGACAATGCCATACAGACTGACAGTATTTGCATACAGTATTCACAGTGTCAGCTACAACACAAACAGAGTCAAAGCGTATAGTCCCCTAGCAGGATGGTGTTTAATACAGTGCTGTCACATTGTGACAGGTAAGCTAAGGCTGGAATAGCAACTGCAGGGTTACAGGAGCTATCAATAAACAAAATTAAATAGTTTTGGAAGCTACCAAGCCTCTAATTCTTTTTAAATAAAAATCACCCTAAATGCTTTTTTTTTTTTTTTTTTTTTTCCCCAGACAGTGATAATGTCAAAAGGTTTTTGAAAACTAAAATGGCCCAACTCATAAGAAGTAATTCTCAAGAATTGATTTTGCTTATATTTTCTTCTGCTGAAGTTACTCCTTACACCTGAACTGAGGTACACCCTCTCCTGAGCCGGTCCCTCGAGTGAGAGCACAGAGCTGTAACTGTCTCTCAGCTCCTGGGCAGAGAATTAAAGCTCTCACTGCCAGCCACAGTGCCATCCTAGACATATGTTTATATAAAAGCACCTCTCTCTTGAAAGGATGAAGGGTTGTCTCTGTCAGTGTGTGTGCAGAGGCTTTATCAAGGCATATGTGATGCTTAGTAACACAGCTGGACAAAAAGGAAAAAGAAAAGGTGACCTAATATAGAAAAAGGCTACCTCTGTCTGAGAATTTCAAAATTTGAAATGTCAATAACCTTCAAAACCTTCTGATCCACTTTATAGTTGGCCCAAAGTTACGGAAAAAAAAGTTTATAGTGGTGATTTGGGGTTTTTCTGTAAAGCTTCTCATTTTCTTCTTTATTTAACATTTTTGATCACCACTACTTTAGCTGATCATGTTTTCCACAGACTTCTGTGGCTTCAGCACATGTGTATATTTATGTGTAAAATATCAATTCATTCATCTTCACCAATGTTGACAAAAAAAGATAAGAATTGGAAAAAAAAAAAAAAAGAACTTTTGATTCAGGTATTTTTTGAAAGGAAAAAATGCATTTCTTTCTGGAAATTGGGTTCAGAGCTCCAAAGAACCAGGGTGGTATTTTGTTTCACATCGCCAGGTTGTATTGCTGCCTGGTTTATCCCAAAAGAAAGAAAAAATATATATATAAAAAAATAAACTGCTGGGCAGCATGGCTGCCTCAGAGGTGCCATTTAGGGTGCATTTGGCAGAGCCAGACAGCCAGGGATGAGCAGCAGAAGTACTGCAGGTGATGGTGCACTGCTGGCAATGGTCCAGGCTGTGCTGGGAGTACTGGAGTTTGACCAGCACACAGGGTTTAAACCCATCATGTGCCAGGGAAAGGGGCTAAGAGATCAATCTTTTGCTACTTAAAGTGTGCCTTCCTTTAAATTCACTGTGCATTCATTTAAAATATCTCATTTAATTTATGCTTGTTGCTGTTTTTTAACATATGCAGCACTCTCTCTCTCCCTGCTCTTTTTAAACTGCTTATCCTGAAATCAGTACATTTTCCTTTCTTGGAGCTGTAACTTAATAAAAACCAAACCATTTCTTTCCAAAGAGTTACAGCTCCTCCCAGATGAGTACATCTAGGTCAGGTTTCAGCCTGGCATAAATATTTTATGTTTGAGAACTAAAGGTCTCCAGAAATCGGGGTTCACACTGGAATGCCTGACGTAGCCTTAACCATACCAGCACATGCGGGTGCTTGCTTTAATAAAAAAGCCCTTAATCTCATTTGGCTCTACCTCACTGGCAGCTTGAAGCACTTGAATCAAACAGTACAGCTGTGAATTGTGACACTGGCTGGACGGAAGCCCAGAAAACTTTTCCCAGAGAAAACCCTTGAGGGAAGAAAAAAAGAAAAAAAAAGATAGAGAAAAAGAAGAAGGAGGAGGAAAAAGGTTCAACAACCGAAATACAATACAGTGGAGAGTGAAAAAAAACACAACCAAAATTTGCACCCCCACTAAGAACCTGAGACAAACCAGAAAACCAAAAGATAGATGGAATATACCTTAAAAAGAATACTTTGTGAGGTGGAAGGGTGGCAGTGAGGTAGAAGGTAGTACTGGTCCCAGTCCATATTTTCTACACAGCAGCAAATAACCAAACTCAAGCAAAGGAATATGAAAGCTGAATTATACCACTCCTTCAAAATCTATTTAAATAAAAGGCAGAAAAAGAAGGCAGCTTTGATTTTTTGTGAGGAAGAAGAAAAATATCCAGCTGAGGAGATTAAGAGAGGGCTTGGAAGCACAAGTGGCATAAACAGACCTAGCACAAGTGTGCTTGGCAGTACTTACAATTTTATTTTTCTTTTAATCCTGAGGATGATACCTCCCCTAAAGCAGATAACTGAGCAATATGAAAAAACAAAAACAAAAACAAAAACAAAACAAAACAAAAAAAGCAATGAAACCATAGAAAGCACAGCTGAATGGGAGCAAATGTTCGTTTTTAGAAGGCAGCAGCCGTACTCTGGAGTCATAAGGTCAAGAGGTGAATTTCTACTGAAGGAAAACATTAGAGCTAGATATTTCTCATCTGTCAGTCCCATTAAATACCATTTTTTAAGGATTCAGGACTTTGCATTGTGCCTTTCTTCAAGTTAGCGGGATAATAAAGATTCTGTTGCCTTTTGCAGATGTTTAAAGACATGATGTGAAAGACAAATTCTTCAACTAAAACCCTCAAGAAATGTCACTTCTGTGTCTTAGTGAAGGAGTTCCAGCACATTCTCTACATAAACATCTGCCGGAAACATTTTAAAAAGGAGGCTGTTTAAATAATGGCTCTTGTAGGCTTTTTGTGTTTTTCCCCCCCTTCTTTAAAGAAAAGAAAATGAATTTGTGGAAAGTTCCCTCTTCCAAAGCTACTTGCCTTTGAAAACATGCCTCAGCTAGGATGATCTGAGGAAGCAGGCTGTAAAATGAAGGAGAGAAGAAATGTCGAAAATATTCCTTCAGAACATCCTATATCAATCACACCTCAGAGACAGTCATAAATCAGCACTTTCTTTGACTTCAGAAAGTTGTTGCTTTTCATTGTTATGCTAACTTGTTTGTGACAATTATAGCAAGGCTCTATTTACATAATAATTGGATTTTTCTATTAAATTTAACAGGCAAGGGAAAAAAAAGAAAAATAATAACCAACATTGTGTCACAAAGTGGTAAATTTGTGGCACAAACTGAGAAAAGGGAAAATAATGAAAAGAAACTCCATCTATAGTGTACTGTAATTTGGCCTTTCCCTCAGCCTTTGCTCTGCAGAACTACTACAAGGTTACCTAGACTTCCCCACCATTAAATGTCTTCCACAGCGCTGGTCTCTGTAGTAATTCACACTGTGTACTGATGCAGGGCAAAATTTTGAACAGATTTATCTAACTTTTGGATTATTAGAAGAAACTCCATATTCTCAGATCCAGTATTTCTATATCAAACTGGCAGAAATTAGAGATAGAAATAAAATCCCTCTTAGAAAGTCAAAATGGTATCTTGTCTAATGATGACTATATATCCATCTTATATGTTGGGGGCTTTTAAAGCAGTAGATTAAAAGCTTCATTAAATCTAGGAAATTCCATGTAAGGTTCAGGAAAAGTTCTACTCCTTCCCTTCCCAAGGATATGGAAATGACACTCAAGGTATTCAAATCCTATTGGATTACTACTATTTTCATCCCTACACATAATTAGTAGGGAGGGTTTTCACAAGAAATTGTATTATATAGAATCAAGTATTAAGATAAGTGTTAGATATGTGACCACTTCTAAAGGACAATGGGAAGAGAGAGGAGGTAAAAAAAAATACTTTTATAGGATTAGCAAGTAGACTCATACAGAAAATTTTACACATAGGTGAGAGTCAGGAGCACAAATCAGGTATCATCTGTTTCTATTAGCACAGCTCAAGCAAGTGATGAGGGAAGAAAAGTGTCTTCCACTTTTGCAGGGCTCAGAAGATCCCTTCCATCCTATCCCTTGCTAATGCCCCTTCTTCAGCATTATCCTTATCTCTCAATTCATGCACATTACAAAACAAATTTACTTTCAGAAAGGCCTCGATACTTCCTTGGCTCTGGTAAGGTACTCAAAAGTAAATGAAACTATTCTGGCAGTGATATCTCTGAGGGGACAGCAATCCAAGAGACCACATATTCATTTATATCCCCTGGCTCTGGCCTCTCCTGGTGCTTGACAGTGATGGCATCATTACTTACCTCCAGATTTCTTGTGCTGCACAGAAAAGGTCCTAAAATGTTAACCACATACTCTTTCCTTTCTTTCTAAAATCAAAGAGAGGTGAAGACCTGATTTCCTTATGGTTTAACACCCCTGATTGTCTCATAAAGCTTACTGAGGAAAGCTGCTTTCCAAGCTTAACTAACATAGGTGCAGAAAAGCAGTAATATTTTCCAATTGTTTCTTATCTGTTGGAGCTTTCTTTCATAAGTTACTAACAATTGTCTTTCTTGATGATTAGTTGTTATTGTATATCAGCTTGATTTTTGTATTCATATGCTTTCACAGAAAAGGTTGAAAGTTCAGTCTTTCCCAGTTTTCCCATCATGTAATAAAGCATCTTCGGTGTGATCTTAGCTCCCAGAATCCCTCGTGACTTTGACTTCACTGCTGGACACAACCTTGTAAAATGTAAAGTTCGCTAGGTTTGTGAAAAAATGTATCTCTTTCTTTGTGAATCCCTTAAAGATGCATCAAAAGTGTGTGTGAGGCTAAGAGTCAAGCTAATTCCTCTGCATGTAAATTATAAACATTTCTTTAACACTTCCTTTAATTATCTATTTGCTTTTCTAGCATATGTGTACTTATATGTCTGGTGATATAAAAAATGAAATTAACTATCTGGTATAAGCTTTCAGAACATATCTGATTTAAATGGAAAGGCACACAAAAAATATATGTAGGGGTAACTTAAAGGATAGGGAAACAGAGCCTTTCTTCCATTCCTACAAAGGAGCAACAAAGGACTTGGCTTACTTCTGATTTTACTCAAATGGTAATTGCTGATATTTACTCGACACTTCTCCTAAAAAACTATTCTAATCTGTACAAATCTCCCTGCACCCATATAACACAGCTGATAGACACCAGCTGTACTGTAAAACAAGAAGTTTCTGAACAGACAATGATTATCTGTCAGCAGATTATACCGTTTTGAATCACTAATGCCGCTCTGTAGGTTCAACAACGGTGTACCAGAATATGCTTAAACATGGACTTAAATACTTGCATGCAATAAAAGCTGCATGAGAGAGCTGTATGTATTAGAAAGTTTCTGATGATATTATTATTATTATTATTATTATTATTATTATTATTATTATTATTATTATTATTATTATTATTATTATTATTATTATTATTCAGGTACAGTTCTGCAGAGTTTAAGACCCAATTATTTTGTGGAACATTTTACCATTGTGTAAGATCTTGCTAAGTATTTATGTGTGCAAGCCAGGCAATGAGTACACCTTTTTATTAACAGAGTGGGTGTGATCTAAACAGGTGTAGCTTGATCTTTTCCATACTGCCCTTCATGTAACTTCATACCTGACCTGAATGAAGCACTGTCTCAGGGGTAAGAGACATCTTGCTCTTGGAGAAGAAAATGATAATGCTGCTCAGTTATGTGATGTGGCTTTATAAAAATGAGTTCATTTTGGGTATATGACCACAAAGCCTCATGTTTTGACAATTATGCAGCATATGGGAAGGCCCATTTCATTCATTGAAACCCACCATTACTGTAGAAAGCTTTCTATATAACCATGGGTTACATCCTTTTCAAAAAGGTGCTGCATTGTTTCTGTTGTTTCATTAAGTGTCACACTCTAATTGTTACTTTGTGGCTTCAATGCAAATCACAGCATTTTACCTCAGTAAGCAAAATTAGAATAGCTTTATATTTGCACTTACACTGTGAGGAGATGCCAAGTCCCAAGTGCAAAGGTGTTTTTTTTTTCTTTTTTTTTTTTTTTTCCTTTTTTTTTCTTTCTTTTCTGTAATGTTTTTATAGATCTTTTTGAGTTAGAAAAGAAATGTTTGCATGTCCCCAGATATTCAAGGTTTATAGATTTATTTTACTATAAACTTGTTTGTTCCCCATTCACAACTTTGGCAACTGAGGATATTCACTTTTCCTAAAAGGCAGAAGTTGGGACTTCCAGCCTGCATAATTTCTCTGGGCAAAGGATGATGCACCTTTGTAGCTGAAGCTTCAGATCTCAAATGCTTTCTTCTGTTTATGACATCTGGCTAATACAAGTTCAAATAAAAGGGCTGCCACTACTGCAAGCGAGACCTTTACTGTTGGAGGCAAAGGGCCAGGCTCCAGTGCAGGGCTGTTAAAGACTTATCAGAGGACAAAACCTCTCCTGGCCTTTGGGCTCCTTCTGCATTTCAGTCAATATGAAGTTTCTCCTACATACACAGATACCACAGTGACAGCTGCATCAGTTTTTTAATTGACAAATGTTTCAAAAGATCTTTGAAGGAGGAGGTAGAGAAGGAAGAAGAGTGAGAGTTTAAAAAAGAGGAAAAGAAAAGCCCTCAAACTTTCTCAGTGTATTGATATTCTTCAAGGCAATGAGGGGGCAATGAAGGAGAGGGATGGAAGAAAAGCCATTACCATGCTTAGTTCAAGAAATTCTCCAATTATTGCTAGAAAAGCCATCTAGAAAGCACTTGATATTGGTGATGTATGCTGTTTACATGCTTTGGGAGGGGAAAAAAATCACAACAACAGCAACAAAATACAAATATCTTCTCCAAAGAGGTGAAAGGTTAGAAATCATTTGTGCTGCATTGATCAATTTACCCGAGTTGTCTTTCGATGGATTGTATTAATGGAACTTCATTTTCTTTTATTCAGCTGCTGGCCAATTTCTTCTCAACTCTTAAAAAGATCAATGAACACATCTCAGTATCTTTGTACAAAACGAGCCTCTATTTTTTCCTTAAAGTTTAAGAGACTTTATTATTTTCATTTGTAATGGATTTTTCTGTCTCTTTTTTCTTTCAGCTCCTGTTGTGATTTCTGTGATGTCTATCTATTCTTTCTTTTTCATGGATTTTGTCTAAACAACTCAGGCTTGCCTTTCTGTACAGTACCTGGCAGGTAGGAAGTTATATTTTAGGTCAAGTAATGTACAAACATTTAAGATTAAGCACAGCTCCTTCTTTAATGCTGGTGTGAACAGGGGGAACCATCACTAAAATAAGACTGAAATGAGAGGGTGTTTGATGAAATTCAACCTGCAATGTCAGTGAATTGTACTTGTAAAATGTCCCAGTAAAATCAATCAAGTATTACTCAACAGGAGAAAGGCTAACAAGTTACGGCCACAGAGGATTAATTTTAACCAGCAAGTAGTGTTTTTTTTTTTTTTTTTGTTTTTTTTTGTTTTTTTTTTTTTTTGTCTAGTTTTGGTTGATCTTAACTAGATTTAATCCTACATTTTCATTCTTTTCTCAGGTCACATTAGGAAATTAGGAAATTATAATAGTTCTAAAATATTTTAGCCAAAGACTCCTGAAAATGTTAGGATTTGGTATCTGGTCTTACAAAACTTTGTATACAGAACCAAACCAGTAATATGAATGGAAATACTTATTGAGGTAAGATTGCTGGCATGAACTCTCACAGTCCCAGGTCTGTTATTCTTTTGAACTTCATGTATTACTTCTTATTTCCCCAGACTTTTTGCCCATACCAAGTTTTATTTTTGTTTTGGCGTGTGATGACAAGTTTGAACATTCGGTTCCAAAAGGAAGAACTAAAAAGATGTTGCAATGCTCACCCCACGAATAAATAAAGTTCTTCCTGTATTTCTCTCTTTTGCATATCTCACAACTACTATCAAAGGTTGTCTATTAATGAATGTAGCATGCACCATTAAATTCCTGACCTGTAATGCAAATATATTGCACAAATATAAGCAAATTTATTTGGAATTAAACCAGTGTCATCTCCAAACTGCCAGTCCTTATGGTGCATGTTTTAGGTCCCTGAAAATGTAACTCACTTAAATTTATTAAGCACTACTTCTCCCATGCTGAGAACATTTTCATGTATGAAGGTGTGAGTAAAAACATACTCCACACACATACCTCCTTAAGCTTTCATCTACACATTTGCAAACACACTGAGAAGAGCATTTCTCCCAGCTCCATAAAATATATACGCTTGTCAGAGAAGCAGTCAAAGAAGACATGGGGAAAACCTTTGAAACACCCATTCTATACCTCTTATACACAACATCATTTAACATTTGAGTTAAAACTGATGTATTATTCCAGAGCAGAAACGGCTGGCCTTTAAATGCAATTTGTTTGGGATCTGCTCTTTATTTATGCACATAAAACACACCCACTTAAATAATAGCAACATAATGCTTTTGTACATCCGTTGTTACTTTCCATATACACTGAAATCTTAAACTGCAGAGAAATTCAATAATGTCCTTAATCATAATTTTGCCACAAATAAAGTCTTTTTAATGAAATGTTGACAAATGAAAAAAAAACCAAAACCATAGTTTAAACATGCAAGGCAATTCCAATAACTTTCCAGCACTACCAGCTAGAGGTTTTTTTTTTTTTTTTTTTTTTTTTTTTTTTTTTTTTTTTCTGCCAGAAGTTCCAGCACTGAGAACTGTGTTTTCAGTTAACATTTGTAAAAGCAATCTCCCTTCCTCAGCAATGCTTAAAAGTTTCCTGGGAAATGAAGTTGTTAACATGCAATTGTTACAAATCACCCTGAATGTTTTATTTCAAAAAAGCTGAAACATTCCATTCTGATTTTTATTTAAAAAAAAAAGAGTGAGTTTGAAGTGACCATTTAGAATGCACTGTTCTGCTAAAATCTCTCTAAAAACATTTCTAAATTTACTGATAACATTTTATTGAAATTGATATGCTCCCATAAGACATGACGATTTAGGCAAAATGGCATTCTCTGAGTTAAAAAGCTTTCAGTGAACAATATTCAGCCTATAGGATCATTGGATGTTACAGTAATTGCCATTATAAAAATCAACATTTGTGGGTCTATTTGAAGGTGCCTGTGCCTGTTTCTCATACAGTAGAAATAGGCCATGGTTACAGGGCTCAGAGTTTTTGCCTTTCCAGACTCATATCTGAGGTTTCTTTATATCCACAACACCTGGATGGTTTAGCAGTGTGCACAGATTCAGTGAAGAAAATGAGTGAATACAAAGATACAGTTTAAAAAAAAAAAAAAAAGGCAAAAACTCCACAAGCAAAATCCCAGAATGCCTGAAGTATTGAAAAAGTAATGAGAAGAGAAGAGAAGAGAAGAGAAGAGAAGAGAAGAGAAGAGAAGAGAAGAGAAGAAAAGAAAAGAAAAGAAAAGAAAAGAAAAGAAAAGAAAAGAAAAGAAAAGAAAAGAAAAGAAAAGAAAAGAAAAGAAAAGAAAAGAAAAGAAAAGAAAAGAAAAGAAAAGAAGAAAGAAAAAAGACCAACCTTTGGCAGTATTGCTACTCTCCATTTTCCCCATGCAGAAGTCTAGTCCCATATGCAACTTCTACCTCCCTTTGGCTGCTGTGTTGCCATTAATAAGCATGTGCTGTACATTTGGCATGCTTTCTAGCTTCCATTTGCCATTTATTCCTTTTACAACCTCCTTTGTTATAGGTCTAGTATAGCAAACTGCTGCTTTATGGGAATTTGCAGCCCACTTGACATATGGTACAGGATCACTGGCCAAAATGGCGTAATAGTAGACAGTATTTTACAACCCAAGTTCATTATCTGTCTTGTTCCAGGACTTTCTTTGGTCTGTGCCCAATAGGAACCTAAACTCCTAATCATATGATAACAAGACTGACTACTCTGCACATTTGTTGGACATCTCAATGGCTTCCACTGCTCTTGGAAGCAGTAGTTGATTATGCTGCCTTCACTCACCATGAGCAGCCATGGCTGAGGTGTGCTAGCCTTCGCTTTGTCTTTCTTTCTTTCGGTGATAATCCAGTGAAAATGAACCCATGTTCCTCTGCCTTTTCCCATTCTCTTTACTATTCTGAGTTGTTTGGCAGATGAATCAGGTCACAGAAATCTCCACTCCAAATGAGTATATTGGAGTGTCACAACGAGATGATTTGAAATACGGATTTGTCTTGGTGGCCCTACTGCTCTTCTACTTCAACCAGCAACTAGAGGAATTTCTCTCCTCATAATTGCTCACTTAGGAATAGTTGTCTTTTCTGTACCCAGCTTCACACAGTGGCTGTGGTTTCTGAACTGGGGAAATGTTGGCATTTTGTGCAGCCTGTGGGGGTAAAGAGCTGCCTTGTTCTGTACCCCTCTAAAGGAAGAGGCATAATTAGACATCAGAAATTTACCAAGTATGCATAAAACTGGTAAAATGAGATGTGATTTTTAACTTTAAGGAGGAAGAAATTTAGGTTAAATTCTACAACTTGGTTCTATTTACACTGGAAAGACAGCGAGTTGAATTTTTCAACAATGCTTTTTATTTTCTTCCTGCTTAAATAGGAATGAATATTTTTATTGAAATTGCATAGCTACACACTGTGTAAAAAATTCTTCACTGGTTTCTCTCTGGTCTTCTTGCCATGGGTATTGTTGACATCTTTGCTTAGACACTGTGCTGTGGGCATTCTGCCCCTTGCACTGATTGCCAGGAGAACCACATGTCACTTGTGAATTCAAACATTCCAGTGGAGACATTCATAGGACAAGTCATTAGTTGCTCAGTTTGATTCCAACCACAAACATCTATCACAAAACTCCTCCCTCTCTTCCAGAGAGGCAGCATGTCAATCTCACTTCAACCATGACCTAAAGGCTGGCTCATGGCAAGGCGCTTTGGTTACTTTTGAGTTCCTGCTGACTGAACAAGTCTAGTCCCCAAAATGGATGAGCTGAGAGTAGTCCGATAAAGCAAGACTAGTGACAGTTCTGAATAAAACAAACAAACAAACAAAACAAAACAAAAAAACAAACAAGAAAAGCCTTCTCAGTAAAAATACCTGGTTATGTAAAGCCAAACCCAAATCAAATAATGCAGCCAGGCCCATCGCTGGGATCATGGATACGTCGCATCCCTGGCTTCATCAATATCCACTGATTCTGGACGAGTTCTTCCTTGTACCCTAACTCTTTACAGCTTTTATTCTCTTGCTTTCATTTTCTTTCATTCTGGTTTCACTCTATTGTTGTTAATTCTTTGAAAAGATCAATGAACAGGTCTTACAGTCTTGGCGTAAAAAAGCCACTATTTTCCTTTAAACTTTAAAAGACTTCATTATTATTATTATTTTTCATAAGAGGGATGTTTGTATCTTCCTTCTTGCCTGTAGCCCCCCTGCAGATAAACTTTCTGATGGTGCTTTGTGTTTAAAAGAAAATTAACGGCAAAGAATACACAATTTGACTTAAAACATATTGATATTGCAAAATGAAGAGCCATTTAATGAATTTTTTGTCCCCAGTGAAGAGACAGTGTAAGGAACAGTAGGGGCTGCAAACAAGACTGAAAATGGCATTGTAATAGCAAAATGCATTTGTTTGAACAGTGTCTCCCTTTTCTTTTCTAATGATTTTGCAAACATTGCCTCCCCTTTGTTCTCTTCATTAGTTGTTTGTGACCACAAAGACATTCCAGTAAGAAAGGTAAGAAAAAAAAGCATCCATCCAAATGTTTTTGATATCAGGAAAAACACTTATTAATACAAGAAAACACTCTAGTTGGTTGGTGTCCTCTCGGACATCTACGAAAACCTACAAAAGCAAAATCCCAAATGACCAAAACTCTTGACCAAGCTCTTTGCCTTGCAAAATGTTGCTTCCTGCCTATAAGAAAGCAGAGAAGATGCCATTAATATTTCTGGAATTGCAAGAGCATCTGATATGACTGTTATTATTATAACAGCACTTACAAGCACTGTTGAACGTTAGGGATTGAAATACTGGTAACCGTGTTTGAAGCTTTATTTATTAATGCCTCTAAAATGCTTTGAGATCATCAATTATAGGATTTTTACAGAGAAAACTTTTATATTGCCTGCAGCCATGCTGGCCTCAATCCTCAGCTGAAAGCTGAAACAGCATGCTATGATAAAAACTGTCATACAGTCCTGTAATGCAAGTTAATGTGAAATAACCACAGACCCCTCTAACTTTCATTGTTTGTGGCTACTTTCACCCACTGGCTGTAGTTCACGAGGGTGCATTGCATCAGGGTCAATCACAGAATCTCTTTAGCCTTCATGGCCTATTGGGTCTTTGTAGCTGGGGCATGCCAGCAGCAGACAGGAGACTTCATTGGCTAAGTTAACTGAAGGCTGGCATTTAGAACAACTCCAGAGCACTCAGGATGCCCACATGATTTCATTGCTCTGTCCCTATGCCAGCTGTGTTGCAAGGATGTTCCCAGCTTGTACCAATACAACAGCATATTGTACCATTCTCTTCTATCCATAACCTTTATTTGTTGGAACAGGACCTCATGGTTGTGCTGGAGATGACATAATCTGGTTTGGAAGAGGCAGCTATAAAAATCACAGTTCCTGAACCAGTTGTTAAAAATAACAGTACTTTTTAATAGGTCTACTTTCAGATGTTACCCTGGAGCCTTTCAAGATCTGGCCTTGGCTTGATGAGTGGCTGTTCCTTCCTCCTTTTGCCCTTACATCAATCTGAAACCTGGAAGTACCCATCCCTTGCTGGCAGTGCACAGTAACTGAAAGCTGTGCTTGTTTCCACCACCTCAGCTGTTCTCTCTTCTCTGATACAGTCAGTATTTCTTTGGCAACACAAACTTACCTGGGATTTTTTCATTATTATACACATATGGCAACACCAAAGTCATTAATATGTGAGATATTCTATAGAGAAGTTTTGGCAAATCCAAACCTGGCATGTATTTAGCAGCAAATCATTTCAGAAGTAGTTGAACATTTTAAAAATAATAATTTATGCTGCCTTTTCTTTCTCTACTTGCAAAGCCAAACTACCTTCATTTGCCAAGAGTTCAATTCTCCAGACACAGTGTAAGGAGAATGCGTTTCAGAAATCTCAGAAAAAAAAAAAGCCTCCTTTAGTTAGCCATTCAATATATAACAATTTGAAGATAAAGTATCTCAGTGCCAGACACTGAGATGACAGACATGCCAGAATTAGAAGGAAGCTCCAGGACTGCGGGAGCACAGGACATATTCTTGGTATTGGCAGCAGAAGACATCACTTGGCTTTCCTGGGAGAAGGGTAGAAGCACCTTCATTCTGTGCTTGTTTTATGTTGTATGTTGCTGATTTCTATAACCCATGGTGGGGATTTTCTGCTGTACTCATAGAAAGAACATCATGAAATATTCACCATCTGTGTCTGGATGCGCATGTACTGTCCTCCAATTTGAAATGTTCAATCATTTCAAGGGAGATTTATTGATCTTAACATAGGGAACAGCAAGCAATCCAGGCAACATTCTCCAAAAAGGGGGAGCCATCTTCAATACAAGTCTGGTGTTGATGGAAATGCACTCCTGCCATACATGCATCAGCTTCTCCAGGCATATCAGACTAGATATCTACATTAGCAGGAAGATCCAGGTGTCATTTTTGAGAGGACGGAGGGAAAAGCTCCACAAGCAGATTGAAAAATTTCCTTAGTTATGTTTTTTTTTGTTGTTTGTTTGTTTGTTTTTGTTTTTTAAATCCTTTTCCTGAATTGTTTGAATTATATCCTGAGTTGCATTATATTAACAAAGGCTTAAAACAACACCCTAACAACACAAAAAAGATTAGTAGTGACTGTTCTAATAAGACAGATGACGTCATGAAATAAGGACTGATTACCTCATAGTTTTCCAGATTTTACAAGCCCCCTCAATTAATTAAAAAATAAGATTATTATTATTCTCTACCTTTTCAACATTTTAGCTGAATTTTTGAAAGAGAAAATCTTGAATTCTAATAAAGTACTCACTAAATGAAAGCCTTTTGCAATGATCAACAAGATATTTAGATCCTGGTTTACACCGGGATATTTTATAGTTGATTGATAAATGTCAAGTTGCTGTTTAGGTACGTAGTAATTAATAGTAAATAACATATTTACCATTGACATACACAGCAAATGAACAGAAACCATATTTACTCCCCATCTACAATACTTCGTATCTACTTATACTAATACTTTTTCTGTAATAAATAATCATCACAAGACCATAAATCAGTATTAAATGGAAGCACTGATTTAGAAAGTCAAACTCTACGTTATATGCTAGAACAAAGATTTTCAGCTTTTCTTAATAATGTCTCGTTATTAGATTTCTTTAGTCCCATTCACATTACTGATTTTTTCCTTAGCTAAATGTATTTAACACCAAGCATAACCACACGGGATTTACCTACTAATGAAAACATCAGACACTTAAGTCCCAGTTACCTAAATGGGTGCCTTGCCAGAAATTTTCACCCAATGTTAGCCTCTCTCACACAGTCAATATGGTTTTTACATACTGAAGACCGGTCTTAGTCTGGCCACAGCCCTACTCAGGTTCTGTTGTATGGGGTATTTTTCACTAATACGCTGCTGAAGAGGAGCAGCATTAAACCTTTATACCAGTGCAGCTGTTCTAGGTAGTTACTGGTTTTATAAACCTGCAGCATGGCTGAGGATGGCAGGATCCATTTGCACATTCTTGCTTTGCCTAGCATACCTCGTACAGTGATGTCTGTGCTTTACATCAAAATGGAATTTAGGACAGGGCCATATGTGTTTGATGATAAACTGCAAAATTCTGCAGTGGCTCAGCTGAAGGAATAAAGAGGTCCATCATGACTCTGCACAGGTTTTTAGTTGAGGAGGGAAGTTTGGGTTTTTAACAGCTTTCAGAAATACAACAAGCTGGAGATAAAACTAAAATGCACTGCCATGCAGTGCCCCAGGGCTGTCTCTGACTGATCCAAGAGCTTTTGTTTATGACACGGAGACCAATTGATTTACATTATTTTGCTTTCAACAAGCCTCTCATGAAGAAGACAGTGACATGCTAAAGTGCCAAAGAAGAAGGAAGGCACACTGATGAAAAAAAGACACTGCAGCCATTAGCATCGATCAGCCATTGATCAGTGTATAAGTAAGCAAAGAGGTACAGGGTGATTATTGTGTATAAAGAAACCTGATTTAATCTCATTCAGAAGGTGTATTTTCTGTGAAGAGGCACTTTGGTCGGGAGGCACAAACTTCATTAGCACAAAACCAAGTCATGTGAGGAGGTTTGTCTTGGAGATTATGGAGACCCATCCTTTCACAGACATGAGGATACAAAAATATTTTTAGATGATACACTTGTTAATTGGGAGCTTTATGTCAAAGATTCCATGCAGGACCTCACCTGTGTCATTTGCTTAATTAATTAGATGGTGTATTTTTTGTTTTGTTTTGTTTTGTTTTTTTAGTGCTAGCTTAAAACCACACTATCACATCACTACGTGAATATGATTACTTTGGGAGAATAAGCAGGGGGAGGAGGACAGCTGAAAAAGAATTTGGTTTTCTGAGATGCTCGAGATGCTGCATGTATGTTGAATAACAAACATTTTGTTTATTTAGTAATGCTGATTTTGTTATAAGCAGGTTCTTCAAACTTAGGCAAACCTGAAAGAGCATTCTCTTCAGTGAAAAAAAACACCCAACCATCAACTTGACAGAGGCATGAGTTAACTCCTATTACACTTAGTCTGAGCTAAAACGACATCGCTTTTCACTCTCACCCTGAGACCTAATGAGCTTCAGCACTTGAGACGTGAAAGACCAATAACTTAATCCACTGTTTGAAGCAATCCCTATTTTTAAAGCAGTGCTGTATTTGATTAAGCCACTGTAAAGCTCAGCAGAGCTGTGTCAAGTTAAATTATATTCTTTAAAGAAAAAATGCCATTTTACATGAAACATAAAACTTCAGTCTTATTGCATTTTTATAAGAAAACCAAGTACTATTTATTTACAGCCAGACAGCCCCCATTAATAGCAATCTATAGCTGGCAGACATTACAGGACTGAATGCGTTTTAAAGTACTAAAATATTATAATGCAGATTTATAGATTAAAAATATTGAACTATGTTTTCAAAGGTACTTACAGATCCCCTAATTCAAAGGCAGAAGATACCCTTGTGATAATCACTGAGTGATTATGCAAGTCCCAATATGATATAAACATTGTTGCTTTATCAACCAAACTTCTAATCTCATCCAAACTGTCCTTGCTAGCTCAACAAAGTATGTTTCCCACGATCCTACATTGACTGGCATTTGTAACATTGCCCTTCTTAAGCCTGTTACCTGGGTCACTCTGTTCACACTGTCTAAGTATTGGCACAATATTAGATTTCTTCTAGTCCTCTGGAAACTTACCAGTGTTCAAGGCATTAAAAATCAACACTAAATGCCTGGACAGTTCCTTGGCCACCTCTAGTAAAATTATTGGATGCAGGTTGTTCATATTCAATGTTTTTAAAATTATCAACTTTGTCATTTTGGAAAAGAAACTAATACATTAGCATCATAATAATATATGACTACGTAGCTTGGCTTTTCCTCATATACAGAACAGAAA
The DNA here is from genome assembly GCF_963932015.1 of Anas acuta. Taxonomy (NCBI): domain Eukaryota; kingdom Metazoa; phylum Chordata; class Aves; order Anseriformes; family Anatidae; genus Anas; species Anas acuta. The sequence goes on from NC_088990.1 coordinate 4,697,166, forward strand.
TGTTTCTTGAGCACTTCTGCTTTTTCTGCTTTGTTATTAAATATTCTACCATATCCACCCAGGAATAGACCATCACAATGTTCTGGTTGTTTCGCTACCTTGACTATAAATTCTCTTTGTGTACTTGAGTTCTCATCGTTTTTCAATTCTTTCTAGCATCTGTACAATGTGGGGTTATAAATTTACCTTTTCTCCATTTCTTATATAATAGTGATAATAAATACTCATTTCCCTTCCAAGCTAAGCTGTTCAACAAGTTTTGCCTTTCTTCTTGAGCATCATATTGTATTTTCTGAGGGATGAAGAAAAATTCTGAGACTGGCTGTAGTGGGGCCAGCACACCATTCCCACTAAACTGCAAAGCTTACGAAGATAAGATGATCCGTTTGGCTTTGCCAACAGACACCAAGCCTATTCTTGTTCTATCCAAGATCCTCCAGACATTAACCTGTCATTGCAAAGTCATTTGATAGTGATACTCCATATAGAGCAACATCAACTTAAGATACTCAAAACTCATTTCATTTGTGACCTGAATCATATGTGTATTGCTATCTACAACAGTAAAGATTAACAAATATAGACAACATACATGAAAATTACCAACGATGGTACTTAGTCTGTACCTAATTCTTTTGTTACCAAAAAATTCAGCACCAACAGGACTTACACTGATTAACTTCCAAACTTAGAAATAAGATATACCATCAGTCACGTCTGTGAGATGTACATCTCTCTGACGAATTTATAAAAAATGTATGTGACACACTGGAATGGATGTGTCTTTGGCATTGGGATCTCAATAGCTCAATATGTTCTTGCAACATCAGCAGGATTTCAAATGTGCAGATGTTCTAGCAGGATAAACAGGATACTACATACCAAAGGCTATTTTTATTCAAACTTCTTCAGATTTGGAAGACTTCAGGTCCTCAAAATATCCTGCCATTTTCTTTGGTTATTTAAACTGAGATTCAGCCTGATATTAGTTACTCAGAATTGCAGATATTGGCCAAAAAATCGCAAACCTCAGCAACAACCAACCTTGAACTATCTCCTAAATGTATATCCCACATGTTCTGTTTCAGTACGGAAGCACCTGATTTTGTCAGCAGGCTGTACTGGTGAGAGGAGCAAAGGTGAACAGAAGCACTGTCAAATTGTTGTCCCCTCACTTGTTACTCCAGAGAGAATGACTGCCTTGTGCTAGCGCATTGGGGCATTTGGGAGGATAGAAGTAAATTCTATAAAGCTAATCCCACTAGTAGTTTCCCCTATACTTTATTAATTGACCATATATATGGTGTGAAATTCAGCCATTAAACTGAGAGCTTGTTGGCTGAAGCAGTGCAGACCATTTACCAGAATGCCTTGGGAAGCTAAACAAACTTTCTTTCCATGCTGTGCTCATGGGAACATGAAGTTTTCTCTCACAGAGGTTAAAATGTTTGAAAAGTGGAGCCCTATATAAAATTCTGTTTGTGCAGCTGAAGTTCTGACGCTGTTTACCTGAAATGTTTCTATAATTCCTAAACTTTTGAGTTTCAGGTTGGTGATTTGCGAGTAGCAGATTGCACTCTCCTGAACTAAATCTAACAAGCGCCACAAAGTGAAAATAAACTGGAGAGACTTGAAATAAAAATCACTTCAAGAAATCTAAGCACGGTGGGTTTTTTGTGTGTTGCTTTTTTTTTTTTTTCCTCCCACTTTAAGCCAACTAAACTCCCAACACATTCTGATCATCTCGCCACAGTGTGTCTGTGCTGGTGACAACTGATTCATGTGTACATTTACATATCCCCTCAGTGCCAGCAGCAGAATACAAAATGGGTCCTCCTGCTCTGGCAGATGACACAGCGCTGGCAAATCAGGAGGAGCTGTCAAAAACAGCTGTCCATTAAAAGAGTTTGCTGAAACAACTAAGAGCTGTTTGAAAATGCTAGGTGGTAGAATTTAATTGGAGTAGCAACTGTTCAAAATTAAGATTAAAAAGGACCAGTCGGTACGTGTGGGTTTCAGGTTTAGGGGGTGTTTTTATATATGGATATTTACATTTGGGATATGAACAATTAAGTCTGCCGATTTCTTCTGCCTCTTTCTATGTACGCTCATGCTCCATCCCTTGGGTCAGAAAGTTCAGGCATGTCCATAACCGATCTGTTGTGCTTTAAGCACAGCAAGTATCCTCACTTGTACCCAGGCAGTTTTATTTTAGAGATACAGGGAAAAATGTGAAATTTCTGGCTTTTAAAAGCAGCTTGTTTGTGTGGGTGCAAATGCTATTATGCTGCACTGCTGGTACATTATTAGCTGCCCATGTGGACAGGGGATGTGGTTGGTTTTCTGCAGTGGGAACAAGATTCAGGCACAGACGGCCCAAACTTAGCTTCCAGCGAGTGTGTTTGATTACACCATGCACCCTATTTAAAGACCGCATTTGTCTCAGCACATAAAATTGCATGCACATAAATGAAAGGCTTTATGAAGTTTTCCCCATAGTATGGATATAGTCTTGGGAAAAGAGACCAGTGTAACAGTCCAGAAAATTTCATTTTTCTCTAAGAGCTTGATATGAATGAGCTGGAGGCAATACTAAGTCCTGGTCTGGCTTAGGTGGTTTCTGAACTCAAAACTTGTCTATGGAATAAATGTAACAGAATTGAAGCACAGGAAAGCAAAACCGTTTGGCAAAAAATAGAGATCCTGCATATTCTCCCTAGCTTAGCTGAATATTTTTTTCACCAAAAACATTTGAAAAAATACTGAAATGAAGTCAGTGTGTTTCATTTTGATAGTGTCAAAACAAAATTATTTTAATTTTGCAACTTAAAATGTTTTATGTTTCAAAATTTTGTTCTTTCATTTTTTTTAAATATTTTTTTTTCTTCAGAGAAAAATATCCAAAATCCCAGGAAAAAAGTTTTTTTTTGAGCACAAATAAGTGTTTCTTTTTTGGATATACATATATTTTTTTCCTTCAGTAGGCTGTAGCACAGGCAGGCAGAAGATCTGCATTTAGTTCTTCATTTTGACATGGAGTTCTCATCACAGTGCCTCGGGCACTGACTCTACTTATGTGCTTTAGCTTGACGCATCTGTAAGTGTGTGTCTAAAACATTTCTAGTACTTCGATTACTTAGTACTTACTCTTTTACTGATAGAAGTAAAAATCTCCTTGTTTTCTTTTTGAAAGCAAACGCCATGGGGCACTAACTTTGTCCTCTCCATTGCAAGTTGATGGACTTGGTCTCGGGCAGTGAATCTGGAGAGACAATCAATAGGTAGTAATTACATAGCCTAGATTTCTTCCTACTTGAAATACATCTTAAATACTTGAAATACATCTCAAACAATTTCAGAATGGCCATGGACATTTTGCAATAGTATTTTGTAAGCTTTAGTGCCCCTGAACTTTTTCCTTGGTTATAACTTTTTAACACGTTGGCCCCCAGTTTTGGATTGTTTCCTTTAAATAAAATCTGCTTGAAAATGTAAAACAAACAAAAATAACACCACAAAAAATGAGGAAGCATGCAGGCACTAAAATTAAATTTCCCATTCCCAAAGAAAAAAATAGAAGTTGAAAAGGCATTAGGCTCAGTTTCCCAGCGGAAACCTTACAGTAATGCCTGTGACTACAAGTATATAGCTCAGTGTATGCAATACATTGCAACTAGAAGTAGCAGTGACAGCTGGTGGGTTAGTAAACAGATTTCATTTCAGTTTTTGTCTGAAAATTATACAAATTTTTCTTTAATATGATTCTTTGCTACATCTTCTGTTTCCATTCAACGATGAGGCCATTTCCAATTTGTATCCAAGCTCTGCTAAATATTTTATTGGACTTAACACACATAAATGAAACAAACAAAATTTATTCTGAAACACTTGAGTGAAGTTTGTAGTCTATTGGTATGATTAAAAAATAATAGAGTTTAGAAGAGGGTAGGAATAAAGGGAAGCTTTTTAACAGCCTCATACATACATACACCATTAAAACCTGATGCATCCTTTTAGGATGTTTTACTTGAACAGAAACATATTTTTTCTCTAGTCTTTTCTGAAATTTCCTTCATGAAATTCCTCAAAGTAATTTCTGTTTTCTCCCCCCTTTCTTCCCTAAACTGCATCAAAAGCCTCTGAAATGATGTAGGTTTGAGGAAAAAAAATATTTATGCAAAAAAAGCAGAAGAAAGGAAATCTAAAGTGATCCAAAAATATTATCTAATGACACAAAAACACAGTGGTCTCTGTATTTATTTGCATAGCTATGTTTTAAGAATTGTAGGTCTAGAAATTACTCTAACCAAGTCCAGTGAGAGCAGATGGAAAAGGGAATTTAAAAGAGATAAAGAATGTACAAGTTAACTGTGATTTTCGTCCATAGGGAGCTTTAATATTAACACCTAGTAAGCGTGAAGCAAACTCATTACTGGATGCCCTCTTTTATACATGTTTCAAGATTGCGTCGTTCAATGCAAAGAGCAGAGTGCTGTATCACTGCAGTGGAAACTCTCAGCCTTCCTTGAAACGATACTAAAACCTCTGCACACCAGGCCACTGAAAAGCTATTTGAACTAAGTAAAGCTGCCATGATGTTATCCGCAGGGCAAAATCCAAAAGCAATCTCTGGGTCCAGCCACATACAAAGGGGTCAACTGCATAGGCAACACTGATCTCAGCCAGAGCTAAGGCAGCTCTAAATACAAATGTAAATTGAGAAACAAAAAAGGGGAATATGAAGAAATGAGGGATCATTCTTAAATCAAAAGCTATGGCAGGTCACACTGCTCACTCATCTGTGTGTGCACTTCGTGATTCTCATTCAGTTCTTCTGGATTCTCAAACAAAGTGCGGAGTCCTAAAAATATTTGGAACTATTACAAAGCATAAATTATAAATGTGTCGAGAAAATGGAAAAAGGTGTCTTGGGCCTACTTAGAGCACAAAATGATCTCAACCATTATTCAACAATGATATGAAGATCTTTTATTTCATTTCTTCTTAACAGTTCCCTGTGTTTGCTATCATTTCTTGCCCAGCACCGTGTCAATAATTACTAAATTAGCAGGACGCCTGTACAATTTCAGCTCAAGTGTTATTACTGACAAGTCAAACAAAGAAAGCTGATCGAAAAGATGGGACTCCATCTCCTTATTTAAATGGACCGTGTTCACAGAAGAAGATTGAAACTCCTTTTTCTTCAAAGGAAGAAGGGAAGGGTATAGTTTACATTTTGTGCTGCTCAAGGACAGAGAGTCAGAGGAAATGCCTTTTTAATGTAAACCTCTTTTCATTTCCAAGGGACAAAAATGAAGGTTATTTAAAAGAATCATGCTTGGTGGAAGAAGTAATTATGTATTTTTTTTTCAAATCTCAGAGGAATAATGCTTTTATATTTCCCTGAGATGACCCAATTCGCTTGTGATGTGCTCCCTTAAATGTAAGTGTGCTGACTTCTTTGAACCTCATTGTTTTTAGTGTCTAAAGAAGCTCCTCTTATACCACATTGTTGATTGATTTCGGCTCTGTACCAGTGCCTAAATATCTATAAAGCTATTGCTGGTTTATACAACCCACAAGTGAAAATGGTGTGTAATCTTTACTCCTGGATATCTCTGAAATGCTCACATGTAATGACATATTCAAATTAATTCTTGGAAAAGTATTGCTCCATTATATGGGATCTAAATTTGTAACTTATTTGGGCTGGTGAGATCGACAGTCTTGAAAACACTAACAGATTTCCAAAATTGTGCAGACCTTTCTTAATATTTATTTGATGTTATCTCTCTGAAGTTGTTTTTGGTGGAATAAATGTGAGCACCTATTGGTCTGCCTAACTACATGAAATACAACATTCCTCAGAGGTATAATATCTATACTCACAGTTTCATTTCTTTATGTTTTTGTTTGTTTGTTTGTTTGAATAATACAAATCACCTACTTTGACACTGTTGAAAGTAGGATAGGTTTTTAGGCAGCAACTATGAAAATGTAGGGGGAAAAGCAAACAAACAAACAAACAAAAACCCCTACAATCACTTAATATAGTACAGCAGAAATGGAGACAAATTCCATCAGTCTTAGTCATCTAACTATTACTATGTGCTACTCCCCTAAATCTGGAATTTATTTAGTTGTTGTCACTTGTCATGTAAACAAGCCAACAGGGACTATTTAAATCTATAAAATTAGACACTAGGTTTTAGGCCCTTCCATGTTTTTTTGATTAGTCCTAGGAAAGATCCTAATCACTCACTGGCTCTCTGGGCACTGCCTTAATGTAAACAAATAAACAGTGATAAAGTTAACTACAACATCTTACTGACATTTTTTAAACCTTAAAAACTATTTTATTACAATTTTTTGGCAAAAGTTCTGAGTTGAGTTCTCACTAGCTCCAAAGCAAGAGACTTCTGTTCCCACAGAGATGATTCCAATTAGTAATTTCACTTGAATTACAACCTATTCTACTTCTTAATTCATAATCAGAGGAATAACTTGTTTAACGACTGTCATCTGCTACTTGCAATCCTACAATATCACAGGCTAGGGTACAATTATAAAAACGAAACCATTTTCTAGGCTAGAACTATTTAAAAGTCATATTTTTCTGTTTAATCTGTCTGAAACTTACTTCTTTTTGTTAGATAGACTGTTCTCAAAGCTTTAATTTTCATGATGAGATTGAATACAGAAGACTTTTTTCTTCCCAAAACACAAGTGTTTCAAAAAAAAAATGTGAGCAACAGAAAGCAAAGAGACAGATTTTTACACAGATTTTTGGAAATGAGTAGGGATATTGCAGTAGACTTCACTTCAGAAAAGCACCAGTCCTTTTTAATGCTCAAGGTATTTTTGGGGCTAGCTGCAAAGTGATCTAGCAATAATGCTAATGACTTATTCAATTATTTTCCTTTTATTCAAAATTATCTGGAATTCCCTTAGGAATGCCATATCAAAATTAATTATTATCTTTCAGTTTCTGAAGATGCCACAGGAAATGTAGAATGAAATAACAAAAGAAAAATAGATCCTGAATCAGACAAATTTTAAATTTTGACTTTATCACAAAGGGATATTCTGTGAAAATGAAAGAAAATAGGCATTTGAAAATACTTGTAGTATTCAGAAATTAATCAGTGATGCTCTAGGCCACAAGATATATACTGAGGACAAAAATTAACAAGAGACAAAAGAATGACTAAACACATATTCTAAGAGTTTGATTCAATTATAGAAAATTAAGTACTTTAAGTGGTTCTTAATCTACACAGAAAAAAGGAAACAAATTTCCTTTGAAATGAAATGAGCAGATTATGCCATATAGGCATAATCTAGGCATACTAGGGAGTTTCTTGCAGTCTCTTATAAAGTATCTGGTTCTGCTAGATTCAGTCTATGGAAGTAGGTTGAATTGGTCTGATCCTCCATCAGTGCTTTCAATCCTACCCAAACAGGGCCATATCTGGGGTAACATGCAGCTACACCTCAGTAATGAGTAACAACATTACACAAAGAGAAATGAAATACACGTTCCACTGGTATTGTTAGAAAACGTTGGCAGAAAAGGTATAGCTATCCAAACTGAATTTAGAAGTGAAGAATTAATACCCACATTTGGAAAAATAATGTTATCTAGACAGTTTTGCATAAGATTCATGTAAAGTCATTCTAGGCAGTGAGAAAATGGATGTCTGCTTAACCATCTGTATTATTATTCCAGGAGAAATGTTCTCCTTATTCATACATTCCCAGTCCATGCAGGAAGGAAACGATGATTGCTCATTCTAGGATGGATTTTCTTTCAAGCAGAATTGTGATGGTGTTTACTTTGGCAGGGAATAAATTTAGTGCTAGTTAAAACCTTTTTTGTTGACTTTTACACTCATTACATGCTGTTGCAGCAAATCTTGAAAATTATTAATAGTAATCCAAATAGCCAAATGTTTTTTAAAATCACTGTTTGTTGCCTTTGAATCATGTAATCAGATCTTCCTATTTAGAGAACTGCAATACTGAAGAAAAGTATGGTATTCTGAGGAACTAGTTCATTACAGTGTATTTTGCAATATTAGTACTGCATAAGGAAGCTAAGAGTCTGGTATAAAGGTTTAAAGAAACTTGAAAGATTTCATAGCTTATCTCTAAATTATTATTTTTTATCAGCAAGATTCCTGAGGGAATGTTCATAACTTCAAGACATCACAGCAACAGTGCAATGTCAACAATTATTTCCAACATGCAATCTGTTTGGCCAAGATTTATCTCCCCTCTATGAGGCAGCTAACTCAAGTACCTACCATAAAAGCTTTGTTACCCTACAAGTAACTAAATAGGTGTTGGAGAGAAACAGGAATCCCATAAGGACAATTCAGATCACAGACAGACTAAATTGCCTCCTTAAGGTGCCTCTCTCACTCCATTGACTACATGGAGAGCCACAGGAGAGTGTATCCTTAAGTACCTTACTTAAGTGCCTAAAGTTAGGTCAAATAAACCTGGGCCTTGTGTGTGAAAATATTTTTATATATACGGGCCTGACTCACTTTTACATATTGGCCTCAAGGCACTGTACTCTAGACAAGCATCTTACATGGATTCAATGTGCGCTCTCAGTACCTTGGCCCATTATTATGTATATTTTCTTCCCATTACAAGTGGAGTGAAAAAAGAGGGTTTAATGAAAATGGCAGTCTGTTCAACAGTATTTAATTCAAGACAATCATCTTGGTATATATATAGGGGGATTCTCCAGAGTGTTCAGTGTGTGTCTAATTCTGCTCCTGCTGAAATAATGTTATATCTAGAGTAGGTCTACCACAATGCTATGTTAAATTCTCAGTAAGTACAATTCTGTGGTGACTATTAAACAGGTGACCTTAATAAGTGATCAGATGTTTCTGTTTGGCCTTCCTTCAACATCTGTGAAATTCTACAGTAAACATACATGCACACATAGAAATGCATGCAAGAATGCATGAACATTATTGCCTTACACTGAATTTTAGACACAAGGTAATTTCTTCTGGCAACGATAACCCACAGGAGGCAATGGAATCTTTTAAGTATCCCCTCATGGAGCTCTCTTGTAAACACCATCCCCAAGGAGAAAATGCTGTATCACTCTATAGTTTACAGGAATATGATCACTGACAGTTTTCAGTGCAGTCACAGGTCTCCACAGCTGGTGTTCTCCTGATTCCAGCATCCACACATCTGTGCATCCAAGTTTCTGCTACCCCTGAAAGTCTCCAGCCATGAAGAGTGGACTCCTGCATTTAGTATTCTTTCTCCTTCACAACAGCTCATAGCTTCCTGCCTTTCCATAGGAAAATGATGATATAATTGCAAGATCCCAATTGAGAATTAGTTCTTAGGGAGGACATAAATAGCGCATAAGGAAAAACCAAACCCAATACCATGGTCTCAGTGCCTGGTGTTATTTGAAATGAAATCCTCACACGTGCCCCAGGTCCAGCAATGCAAAGTCGGACTTACAGTGGAAGGCGTTTTTTTTTAAGAAAAGCAATTTTGCAGTATCATCTTCGGGCAACAAGAACAATGTTATGGCTGTCTGGGGGCTGGTGCATCTTCTATGAAATTATTCTTTGGAATGGGTATGGTTCTGGTCATTTTGTAAAAAAGATGATTTCTCATTTGAAAGGGACTGCAGGCGGGGACCTTCAGCTCGTGATCTGACATAGCTTCCAGAAGCCATGCCAGATGACACCTGCTGAGGTCCTGGCACACCAAATTTTAAATGGATTTACAAGTTTCTCTCCCCAATACCAAATGCTATGATGTCTACATCAAACACTCAATTATGTGTGGGCTGCTTCTAAACAAAAGTTTTCCTAATTGTTTCAGATACACCATCTGTTTCTGATCAAAACCATGGCAAAACAGCAAACCCTTATAAACATCATCCTAGATTTCTCTTTTGAATGAAATAAGCTTAGTACTGAGGGGTATAATTTCAAAGAGTTCCAAGCTGCTGTTGTTATCCAAATGTACATGAAGCTCATGGGCCTTCCTAGTTGAGAGGTCTCAAGGGAACAGCTTTCATGCTAGTTTTTGTTTTTTATTTTTCCCACCTATGGGGAAGAAACCTTAAAGATACCCTTTGCCAGTTGCTTTTTGTTGTTGTTGTTTCATTTCTAGAGAAAGTTAAGCAGAAGATGCTATGGATTTCCTTATTATTTTCATATAGAAACAATTTCAAGATTGGTGGTTACATAGATGTCAATAAATATTTCAGCTGAAATCCTCAGAGTGCTTTTTCTTTTTCTAAGGGCATCTCTTCCCTTCTAGATACAAGTATTGTCTTTAACTTCAGGATATTTCTTAATATACTGACCACAGTAGTGTTTACATTCCCCAAGCAGGGCTCCCTGCTTAGCCCATTCTTCTACTCAGAAATATACTTCAGTGTAGCTGGCATGAGACAAAAAAGAAAACTTCCCTTGGACCAACACCAACACATTTCAACAAAGCTTCTGATCAAAGTGCAAAGAAAGAAATGAAAAACAAGAAAGGCAACAGTTGCAACAGCTCAACAGCTATTGTGGATTTTTTTTTAGGGAACCAGAAACCATCCTTAAAGAATATATATGGTGGCTTTAAAGTGTGAGCAGCATTTCAACAAAATACTGAGTACAAAACTTTCATCAAGGAAGTTTAACCATTTCTGTCAGTTTAGGGGTCAAAGAGGCAAGATGACAGTACAACCCAGTGGGAAAAGGCTTCCTCTGTAGGAGGTGAAGAGCAGGTGAAAAGAAGGAATTCATCTGGTTCCAGAAGTCTGGGTACCATGAGTACAGTCCAGCAGTGTGGGTTTGTTTTATACAAAATATTTGACTGTCAGTATGACAATATAGGCAAAAGTTTTCTCCTGGTTATTCTTGTAAGGATGAATAGATCATAGCTGAATAACTCCAGATGTAATAATGTGGAATCTGTCCCATTACATATTTCAACCTGAACTTAATGGATGGAAAGAAAATCCTTTGAATTGTAATAATGAAAGAATAAAGAAAAAACAATATGACTATGGCTTAAAAACACCATCACTGATCACAAGCTTGGTAATGAAACAGTGTTTACTGGCCATGATATTTTTATTTTCACTTAATCCCAAAGATTTCCTGTGTGTAATTGCTTTGGAAGTTACAGCTCTAAGGCACGACACATTTTTGTGACGGTAACATCAACGTGTAGAGACAAACATTAGCGCTCAGTGTCAAGCACACTTGAGTTTTTCAATACACTTGGAGGAAGATACTCATAAAGGCTCATCACAATGGCATGGAGGACTAATATTCCAGACAATTAGGCTTTCTGCTTCAAATGGGACAATTCAAATGCGGATGTCTTTAAAGCACATTTTCATCCCCTTTATGGCTCACAGGAGGAAAAGAGATGCCTTTTTTGTTTATAAAACGTAGGGCTGAAAACTGTCTGAACAGATGCTGGAGACCATAATGTCTCAGTTTCACTGTTGCAGAAACCACCACTTGGTCATCTCACGCCCCTTTCTCACTAAATCTCATATAAATATGATTATGACTTAAATTGTTATGGTTTGTGGAGGGTTACTGGGGTGTAGAAAACATAAAGCTGGAATCAGCCATCTAAAAATCTTCCCTTTCCCTTCATGACATTTTCTTTAAAACTTACAAAATCTATGCTTGCTAAATAAAAGTGAAGGTCTTTGCCACCTGAATCTAAATTGAATATAATTGGGTACTTGTATGTCAAAGCACTCAGAGACATAAATCCAAGTACCAGCACATCAATAGGAAGGCAATTGGGTCACAAGATAACCTATAGTATATATGATATATCTTCTTAAGGCTGTTCTCAGAATCCAAGGAATTCTTTTGTTAGACACTGAGTGGATGTCTCTTATTAAGGGGGTGTTTATAATGGTGGACAATGCAATTCAGATATAGAGCATACAGTAGTCTTCCATCAAAGGTAAAGAGACACCTAATAGCCTAAAATAAATCCCTGCAATACTTCAATAGCAGAACATTTGAGCAATTTTTAAACATAGTTGTGGGTATCAGAAATATATCTGAACCTAATGGAGAGCACAAAGGTAAAGGAGACCTTGAAACGATCAAAACCCACTTGTCAATGTAATTATGCAGACAATTTCTAACATTTACTTTTCATGCCTAAACTAGTTTAGAAGCCTCAGCCAACACAAGAAGGATCCCTGGCCTAGTGATATGGACAGAGGATTTCATGTTCCAACAAGGGATATAAAAGTGAAATGCTAATTGCATGGAGGAAGTCTTACAAAATAGTCCTACAAAAGAAGAGAAGTCAAGAATAAAATCAAGTGATGAAATCCTAAACAGGATAAAGTCTTCTAATTTTACTTTGTTCCTAATTTAACAAGCTCCAAGTTTAATCACAACTAGCAGGGCCAGTGCTTACAGTAAAACACATCAAATCCATAATCATTTAGCTGAAAATGGGGTTATGATGACAGGGCAGCAGAGTCATTACTACTTCTGGCTACTAAGTAGATCAGTGCAGCCAAGTACCTGACAAGCTGAAATGTACAGGTTTTTTGATATGGTGACTTGATTTAGCACAACCATACATACAATCAGACACATACCATTCTGCTTTATGGCACTCCTTGCTGCAGCATATGCACAGACTTCCCTCCCTTCCCACCAAGCTATATAGATTTTCTAAATGCATGCAAATGTACCCAAGATGGCTCATTTTGTTATCAATTCCCCAAGTGCTAGCATTCTAATCATTAACTAATTGTCTCTGTGCTCTATTGACAACTTGGCCACCTTCTTGCTAATTTTTGCTGACATGATGGAGGCCCTGAAGAACTGGGTTAACCTTTCAATGTCCATTGAAGATCCACAGGTCTGATGACGATTGATTGACCTGGCCTCTATGTTAGATAAAACCTCATCAGCTTTCCGAGCGATTTGTGTAATGAGGCGTCAGTAATTGACAACAGGTAAGTGAACTTAGAAGTCCCTTTCTCTATCGCTTTGCTAAAATTAGTAGAAAATGCAGGTATCTGTAATGGGTGCAAACTTGTAAGAGTTAACATAAAACATGGATACATACGTGTGCACTGTAGTATCATGTATTTAGTTCCTACAGATATACATAAAAACACAGGTATAATGTGCATAAAACATGATGCTTGGGGTTCTCTTCCTACATATATGTGATGTGTGTAATTTATATATGCATGTGTATATAAATATAATACATACATACTGTATTATATTGTACTGGTTTGTTACAGAGGCATATGCTCTATCCTATGTTCTCATAAAATCTTCTGCATGGTTTATGCAGAATTCTATATAGTACACATCAGTCTGGGTTATGATAACACAAAGCTACAAAATGTCTTCTGTTTCCAAATGCTTACTGAATGTTCAAGCAGTAAATTGGAGCTGGATATCCAGATTCTTGGCTGCCCACCTAGCCCTGACTCTATTAAGAATAAGAATTAAATGCTCTCAGATGAGCACAGGATAGTTGCCTATCTATATGTTTTACAGGTAGTTTGCACAGCCCTACACGTTTTCTCAGTGGTGTTACATGGATTATGGAAAGTGCCACGTTGTCATCTCTATGTGAGTCAGCTCTGCTGCTCCCCTTTCAAGTCATTTCTATGTGTTTCCAAACATACATTTAAAGCACAATTCACCTTTTTGCTGTCAAGACATACTCCAAATCATTGAAACTGTTCTAAAAATAGAAAGGGAACAACTGAATTTGCTGTACCATAAACCTTTATGGTTGTCTTCTTTTAATTTTACATTAAACAGCTATAAAACTATCCACATAGGACAATTATACAAGATGAAATAAAAGCAAATACTATTAACAATGAGTGTTTCTCTAGATGACTCATCATAGCCAGGTGGAGAATATGAAATGTTCTATCTATGCAGAAAGGCACAAAGATGTATACACCAAAAGCACACAGAGAAATGCTCAAATGAAATACAAATGTAGTATGTCCACTCAAAATGATGTGATCAATTAAAAAAAAAAAAAAAGTTCCCAGAATTCTGGATTTTGTATCTTAGTTCATCTGTACAGAAACAGAAAAATCCCTTGTCTTCCTTCTTTCACTCAGTGTCCCTACACTTTTTTCATTCCTTCCAATTTTTTTTTGTGCCAAAAAATACTCGCAGTTTCCAGATAACTCTGTGTTGGTGTTCATGTGGCCATCAGTGCTTTTCATCTGATGACACACAAAACTGGCAGCTCTTGTCATAATTAAGCCAATATAATATCATATACTTATGTAAATTCTTGTTTGAGTGTTCTGTGGAAAATTGTTTGTATCTTGAAAGTTTTCAAGAGTCCTTACACTTTATCTTCATCCAATATTTGGATTTGGCACTGTATCAATTTTAATAAAGTTCAATTAATTACAATGATCATTACATAAATAGACTTTCATAGAAAATAAAACATTTCTGTAGAAATGAGGGCTCTATATTGTCTTCAGAAAGAAAAAACTTGAATCTTATTTGCATATATGTTGTTTAAATTACCTTTATACATGTACATGTTTTATTTGTATTCTAGAATTTCAGAACAAGGGTCTGAGCTGTGTCATGATGAAATATGTCTACTGGAAAGAACCTATTTTTAATTGAAATTTATAAGACTTCTTTTAAGTATCCATTTAAAAATATTTAAAATAAACAAGCAACCTACTATTGCCCAACAATATTTCCAATCATAAAGAAAATACTAAATACTTTAAAAATATTACCTAATATGAAAACTGGGTTAGTTGAAATTAAGTATAATGCATAAAATCCTGGCACAACTGAAAGCAATGACAAAACTCACTGAATTCAGTGGGCAGAGGATTTCTTTAACGTATTCTGTGTATCACAATGGCTTGTTAAATTCATCTCCTGATTTTATTGGAGTAAACTACCAATTCCTTCAGCTGAACTTCTTACAGGCTGTCCATTGTAAAACAAGGACTTTATCAAACAAGAAAATGAAGATACGATGACCATTTTCTACTAGCCACTATCAAAAGATTACGAATGTCCCCAACCCTCATAAAACGTGCCTTGTACCTACAATGTTATGCATAGTTTTGTCTGTGATACAGCTATTTTTTCCCTTATTTCAATTAAGCAGGCATTGCTGTTCTTCAGGGACATGTATATTCAAAATTATTGTCAAGAATTTAAATAGAGCATCAGGTGAATCCTGCAAAATGACTTGGCACAGGCCCTCCCTACACCTCTACTTTGTCCTGTTCATTCTGATGAAGCCAAACATGAGCTCTAACCTTCCATAGGCAGAGACCTTTAGATAGCACAGTTCCTAAATATGACTAGAGACCAGTGCAGTCCAGGAGAAAAGCTGGATTTGATTCTAGAAGAAAGTTGGACTTGGGAGAAGATCATGCAGACAGGCATTTTTTATTTGGGTTGACAGCAAGATCACTTTCCACGGTGAGTTACCACCTCTCTTGGGCCGCATAACCCATTCTTCATCATTGTTCTGCACATCACAGGACTAAAAAAGCACAGGTACCTTTTTATGTTCCTTATCATTTTTGAGAAGTCTATCAAGTTTAGTTAAAATAAGGCAGTCAGGGGTCCAAAACAAAAATACAGGAAATACTGTATAATTCAACAAAATAACATATTTTTACAAAGGTGAAAAGTATCTTAAATCCTAGGAAATGAATCTATAGGAGAACCACAAAATGAATAACCTAAGTTGATAGGAATTTCCTTTTTTCCTTAAGATAGTTTTTACTTTTTGTTTTGTTTTGTTTTGTTTTAGCATTTCTCTCATGAAAATAAATAGTTTCTCTACTTCCAGTTCAGTGATTGGATGTAAGTTATAAACTCATAATAATATTTGAGTTATACCTCATAATAATATTTTTACTTAATTATGCTTATCTGTCTATATCAAAAAAATACATAAATACAGAAGAAACAGATTGGAATTATTCTTACAGATATATATGGATGCACATACATATTTTATACACATATATAATCCCTGAAAAAAATCTTGGTAATAAAAAAGTATATATAATGGTAACTCCTACTGATCATTTTAAAATTTAAGTGTTAATATAGTGAAGTTTTAAACTGGAAGTAATTCTTATTGAGTGCTATTTGCTGTTAGTATGAGAGAGGTCTAGAATGCAATAAAAATAAAAATATTCTATTTACATTTGTATTAAAACTATTGGAAATAGAAGATTACCAGCTAAGTAAAAACAGAAACATGAGGTCTTGATTGAATATATTACATTTAAAGTACTGATTTTATTGATAAAATATGTTGCATCTTCTATATTAGATGGTATGCAATAAAGAAAAATCTAAACCGTGTGATGATGTTTATGTTAACAACCAATAGTGAAGAAGGACAGTTATCAGTGTACTGACTAAGAATTCATCAGTTTTATCTAACGGCCTATATTTTAAAAATAAATGCAACAGCAAGGTTTGATGAGAAGGCAAGAGCATTGTTGATAGTTGAAAAGACAGAGACTTCATATAGATACAGAATATATGGGTAACATTTTCAAGAGCACTTAAATGATTTAGGAGTTTGAGTCTGACTGACTTTAAAGAAAACCTTTTAAGCAGTTTTTGTAGCATGGATCTGCTCCAGAGCACAGGTAACAATGGGAAGTCAATGGAAAGATTCACACTTCCTTCAGCTACCTTAGATCTATACCTTGTTAAGATACATTTGATGCATTCCTGCAGCTTTTCAGCTGCAGTGATGAAGTTGTTGTGACTCTTTGGTGTAGGCACAGGTCTGGTGAGAGAATTCATCAAGTGGACTGTATCTTTGGCTAATATGAGTATTAGCAGTAGCTTTGTGTACGTAATACTGTGTTCAGTGCTATAGCTCCTTTGCAAACATCTGCACTTTTTCTTTGTTAGGTCCACCCTGGAATGATTCACCTTGATGAAATCCCAGACAGTAGTGTAAAGGCAGCCTACGAACTACTTGGATGGTACAACAAAGGGCCCATGTTTCTTATTTTACCTAAATTGGTTAACACAAATCTTCATTTTAGGTTGAAAGAACAATGAATCATGCAGCAAATGCTGGGTGAGGACCATTTGTGCTTATGTTTCCACATTAAAACAAGGTAGGTGTGAAAATTCCACAGAACTAGCAGGATCGATGCTCACAGGAACACTCCTTCCTCTCTGCTGGTTCCTATTACCATAGGCAAAGTAGAAATCTGGCATCTATTACTAACGACAATAAGTAAACCTGGTGCTTAATCAATCTAATAAAGAATGTTGTTGCCTTGGGCAATTGCTTATGTATGTTGCCTACCCACAGGACCACCAAGCTGAGCATCAGCAGAATTCCGTCTTCGGCTCAACCCACATGTGCTCATGTTTTCCTCTTTCTAATGTAATTATTTTAAGATATTCACATTATTAGTTTTCCTTATAAAGGGTGTTTTGGTGGTTACACTTTTCTTAAGGTGATCTCTTTAAACCTCTTTCATTATCTCATGACCTATCTTGAACACTTGGTCTGAATACAGATATAGCAGTACAAAAATAATGCCTCCTCTGTACAGGGAAAGTACCAGCATGGGCTGTTTCTGATGCACAGCTGTGAAAAGAACTGTGTCCTATGCCTGACATGACTTAGACATCAGACTAGAAAGACATCCAGCTCCTCTACTGTTGTACTTTTTCTGAATAATTATTCATGAAAGTAGATCACACCTTCTTCCTTCTTCTGCTCCACCCTGGCTTTGACCAGGGATTCTTCCCTGAAACCCAAGAGCTCCACGTGAAAACAGTTTTGTCAAACGTGATGTTAGCTTTGCTAACAGGTAGTGCCTGGGCTGTTTTCAGTGATGAATGTTTTCTCAGAAATTCCCAGCTGGCTCTTTTGCAATTCCCAGTCTCCCACCCAGAGCTTTAGTTCTGTATTCTCTTACTTGATGCATTCCTGACTGAATACAATGGCTGGAGCTCAGTAACAACAGCCTCCCTAAGTTCATTTTTATCCTATGCTTCCTGTCTAGATTTCCTCCAGTCCAGAAAGCTGAGGGGGCATCCCTCTAATGATCCCTGTGGAAGGGAGACAAGGCCCTCAGACCTCTCAGATGGTCTGTTAGAGGCATAAATTGCTCCTGAAACTCTTATACCAAAGTTTCACAGTTAGGGGACCCCTTACAAAGGGAAGCATACATTTGGACTTGAGAACACTTTCTTGCCATTTCCCAGTGAACAAGGATCTCAGACTCATGAAGGGCAGGATGGTCCCCAGTGGGTCTGCAGGAGACACAAAGCATGAAAGGCACTATGAAGGCCATATTTCCTTCACACAGAGATCCATGAATACCTGGGGTTTATTGCCTCCAGACAGTGTGTTGGGGCAGGGTCCCTCTTTTGAAGTCTCTGTGCCAGATAAAACTGCATCTTGCAGAATCAATACGCAGCTCTCCTTCTCCAAGTGGGGCTTTGAGATGTTGCTCTGCACTGCGCTGAGGTCACGGGGGGATTAGAGGAAATTTATGAGAGATTACTTTAAAGATGCTACTGACCCTTGTATTCTACTAGTGCAGAACAAGCCAATTGTTATCTGAGAACATAATGAAAGCTTAAATATAGTTCTCTGCCATGATTAAAATATCTTATTGCTAGCCTGGCTATTTATTCTCTAATTAGGAAGGCAATGTCCAAGGCCCTCAGTGGAAGTGCCCACAAAGATGCAGTTTCTGCCTGTGTCGAGGAGCACGATTCCCCACTGTCACTGCATGGGCCTACTGCTGCATAAAGGCTGTGGCAGCTCACCTCCACCAGAATTAACTCTGCCGTCCGGTTTCATCAGAGGCATAATTTTTTCCTCTGTACCTACAGCTTTTTCTAAAAGGTCTGAAAACAATCAGTCCGAACCCAAAGATTTACTTTTGTTTTAACACCTTAACAACTGACTCGCTTTACCTCGCGTTGACAAGTCATTCCTTCCCCTGTCAGCGTTGCTACCTGCACTGCTCTATTGATGAGATTTCCACTGTTCTCCCCTGAGTTTCCATGGAAATAGTTTATTATTGTTGTCAAGGATGGACAATCCAAATACATTTTAAAGAAGTGTAATGTAAAAACTGAAAAACATACTTGTAGCTGTCAACTTCTTCCAGCAAGATTTTCTTTCATTCTTTCTTTCATTCTTTCCTTTCTTTCTTTCCGAGTAGTTTCAATGTAGGCATTAAATTAACAGTGATATTACAAGAAAATATTACCTTAACACACTTAGAAATGGAGAAACTGCACTTGAGGATTAAATCTCAGAAGAATGTAGATAAGCTTCTTTCTGTAACTTTGGTATATATAGCACTTTTTCTCCATTGCAGAGTGGAAGGGGGAAAAGCTAATCAATATTAATCAAGGCTCATTTAAGTAAATCAAAATTTTAATAAACAACCTAATATTTTTTTCTTAAAAATGAATTTATTGCAATTTAATATTTATAGGGTCACATTACCCATCACAGTTCTGTAAGTGCACAGCACAATTACTTGCACAAAGACTGTGTATTCCCCAGACTAGGGCTACTGGGAGTAGAGACACTAGACTCTCAAAATATTTACCCTTTTCCAAACAATTTTCACAAATACCTGAACTCCCAATCCCCTTTTTATCCCTGCAATAGAGGTCTATATGTGGGCCCTGATGCTCAAAGCTTTTTGGGAGGGGGGTCCTGCACATCTGACCAGAGCCCCCATGAGATCAGCCTGAGGTTCCCAGGACCTGGGCTGCAGACTCAGCCACAAGGCTGCACAGAGGGTGCATTTCTTAGCTCAGTGATCTAGGACCATCACGAGGAATAACATGTAGGGAAAAATATAATCTTTACATATTTCTATGTATAATTTATTTGAGGAGTTTACTCAGTAAAATTGCCCTGCATAGAATAGAAACCAAACAACATTCCTGAAGACTAACAGATTCTCTAGAATTTTATGTGCAGCTTTCCATTTCAGAGTAAATTTCCCTATTGACAGCATCTGCCAAACACCACCTTTTACACCTGGGAGCCGAAAAAGGATGCCAAAATTAAAAATTCTCATCTCAGAACCAAGTGATGAACTAACTCAGCTGCATCTACTTCTTTTACAACCAAAAATAAATAAATAAAAAATGTGGCCGATATTTCATCAATTCCTATTTCAGCTTCAGTAAAAGGTAGTCTCCCCAAGCCACCTTCCTTCACTCTAATTCACTCTAAGTTTCAGTTTGAAACTAAGACAAATGAAAAAATAAAATAAAATAAAATAAAATAAAATAAAATAAAATAAAATAAAATAAAATAAAATAAAATAAAATAAAATAAAATAAAGAAACCTATAGACATTAAGCTCAGGTATACATGGACACTTGCTCTATTTAAGAAAGCACTCAGGATCATCTGTAATTCAGCCAGGCATATAGTCACATACTAGTCTTTGTTTCACCTAGAAAAATAGATTTTGGTATGAAAATCCCTTCACTGACTCATTATTTTTTGACTAACAATAAATTGAACATTAAGCACGTTGCATAAGCTATGTTAAATCTATTACTGAAATAGGCTGTTGAAATAATGTTTTTACAAAAATTACTACAAACAAGTGGGAAGTTTTAGTGATGATAATATTCTTCCTGGAGATTACCTCAGGCCACTTGCAGAAATCTGCAGCAGAGTGAGCATCCTCAGCTGCGCTGTACTAGGTAGTTTAAAGCAAAAGTATAAAAAGTTAGATATTTTCCCTTAAATTTCTAGGACTGCTCCACAAGGGGCTTTAAAATGTAAACAGATACTGAAACAGCTGTGTATTATCTTTTATTTCCCTTCAGTCATGTCTTTTTTACTAGGCTTTTATTTTTATCTTATCATTTATAGTTACAATGCCTGATCCAAAACTAATTTATGTCAATAGAGAAACTTTCTGTTCAGCAGACTTTGAATTGGAATGTTAATTTTGTATTTTCCTAAGCCTAACTTCCTTTTAAAATAATTGTTATGTAATTCCTTGAGTACACTCTCATGGGAAGTATTTCAACTGAACTTATTCCTAAAGAATAATACTGCCTTTATATGTCTACCACAAAACACATTTATTAATGTTATATGTATGCACAATATAAAATTTTCATATAGACATACAATACATGTGCATAGAATAGTAACATACTTCCTTTTTATTTTCTTTCTTTCTTCCTTCCCTCTTTTTTTCCTTTTTAATAATATTTTATTTTATTTACTAGAGCCTGTGGTTGGTAAAAAATCTTATTCTTTGCCTAAGAAATGTAGCCCTGGGTGAATTTTCTCTTGATTTTCAAGATAAACTTTGTGTTAATTTGTAATTTTCTATTTAGCAGCTGATGAAAATTGACAAATGGGATTTTCCTATGCAATTTGTGCTTTTCCAGAATTATTTCTGTGGCTAAAGCCTATTAATACAAATTACATTAAAAACCTCAGTTTCATTGACTGTTAGCACAGTCAGAGCTTTCAGTATAATTTTACTATTTGACAGATGTCAGGTATTTAACTTGGGACTTTTCTTTTTTTCTTTTAACAGGCAGTACAGCCCAACAGCAGCAAAATGTCCTTTCAAAAACTTTTCTTACCTTAATGTTTTGAAAGGTACCTTTTATTTTTTTGTGCAGGTAAAGAAAAAAAAAAAAAACACCATGAATTCCTTATGTGCTTTTGGAGATCGGTAAGAAAAATGTGAGCGGAGCGAAGGGCATGGGGTATCTTTTTCAGATGTTGTGATGTGAAGGATTTTCTCTCTCATCTCCCAAACCCTGTAGATGGAGCCCTCCACTAAGATCTTGCTGTATCTCTAGCACAGATTGACTTCTTTTGGGTTGATGATGATTGATCGTGTTGTTTTCTTCATTACTTTAAACCTAATCAGTGCTTGGTGTAATTTGAGTAATGATTGCTCATTATTGGCAATTGTGAAGTTTAAGGCTTTCTTCATTTTACCTCACAAGACGGCCAGTTGGGAGATGCTCGTACATCCCCATTTGGGCAATGCTTGAGGTAAGAGAAGGGGGAACCATCATCAGTAATAGGCAGTAGCGAGAGCTCTGTGCAAGTTTATTATTGCATATTTTCTTGGCAGGGAGCTCTTGGTCTTACCCCTATGATCAGACCTGATCCCAAAAAAACAAGTTTCTTAGCAGTCTCCATCATTTAGGCCTTACTGAAATTCCTCAGTTCAATAAATCATGCTATTTCTTAATAATGTGTCTTATAAAATGATATGGATGGATTTGAAAATAAAAGGTTTTCAATTTCCTGAGACAAAAGGGAAAGAAGAAAAGATAATGAATGAGGATCATCTGTGGGCCAAAACTGTTTTGTTTCTCATTACCCAGATTCTGCTGCTAACTTTGGTATTTTGAATGAAGAATAAGGGGTATTATTGCAGAATAGAGTGGTTGATTTACAGGCGCTAAGCTTGGTAAGCAGAGAAAAGGATGTTAAGTTGTTCAGTACCCGGAGGACACACCATGGGAGTCTGGCTAAGCCCTTCGTTTGTGCTGAAATTATGCTAAGGACATAATGAAAATCTATATAAATCAGAAAACTTTAGATTCACAGTTGTGGGAGCAAGAACAATTTTTCTCCTTGGGCCTACTTCCACAGTTACAGCACTAAGTATAGATGATTATAAATAACAATTTATCCCAGCAGAAGAAGAAGGAAAATATGTTTCCTTTCCATATTATTGGTAATTCTTGCTGCTTGCTTCAGCCATATTAAGCCAAAAGTTGCATGTGATACTTCATGAAACGTTTTACCAATTAAAAAATAAATAAATTGCTGTGTAGTTAGTTGGGATAAAATATGTGGTGCTTGTACAAAATACCACAGTTTTATCCACTCTATTTTCAATACTCTTATTTTATGTTCCTATTGACAAAAATCATTCTAAGAATATTTGCTAGCCAATTCTTTAAAATGTTGTAGTTTTTTTTTCAGTTGCCTCTTACACCCACGAAAAAATCTGTATGAAACATAAAACATAGGAACTGTAATTTGTTCTACAGTAAACCACCTAATTCTGGGGTGAAAAGGTGTCCAGAGACATCAATGGAGCTTACGTGGAGCTATTCTCTCTTTGTAATTCTACAAGGCACTTTGTAGGAGAGGAAGCAGGGATGCTTTCTCTCTCCACCTTACTGAGCTGACATCGAACAGCTGAGAGCGTGGTATCAGTGACACGCTCAGTAACTGAGGTGCCTCCAGATGAGGAGGTTATGTGTTTCCTACCCGACGTGATCACACACAGCCTCGGGGGCAGTTCCAGTGCATGCGGCAGCACTGATAGAGAGTCTTAGCGGCAGACCAGGCACTTGCTGGAGGGGACAAGGTATCTCATTTGCTTAAGTTAGACCAGAGGACCCCAGCATGGATAAAGCTCGCTCTGTCTCTCTTCCTACTTTATTTATTTTTTTTTTTTTGGAGAGAGAGTACTATGACTATGCAAGTAAAAATAAATACATTCTGATATTATAACATCACAATAATGTGATCGTTTGAATTCATACTGAGAACAGTAAAAACAATATGTTTTCTGATTGAATTATTCAAGCTCTTAGCTTTTAAGTTTCAATTATAGATACAAACAACTGTATGCAAGAGAAACTGAACAATAAACAGCATTTTCTAGCTGAGGTATAAAAAGCAACGAGTTGCAGAAAATGATTTTTTTAAAGATGAAAGTGTAGCCCATCATTAAGATCAAATCTAAGAGAGCAGAAGCACTGCAAAGCACGATGTTGCTATAGTACACTACTCCAGATGTAATACCACACAGACTTACTTGGCTGTGATTCTGACTTATTCAGTAATTACAAGCAACAAAGAAAACAGGCATGTGATGAGTGTATGTTCAAATACCGAGTTTAGATGAAAAGTAGCATGCAAAACCTTTAAAATAAGTCCAGAAGGCAAAAACATGTTTTGAATTCTTAGGAATGCAAAAAATTGTGTGTGCATTTTAAAAACAGAAAAAAAGCACAGCAAAATAGGAAACACTGTGTTTTGTGTGTGTTTTCTCACATACAGATTTGTGCTAACACTACTTGTGTCTCAGAAGACTTTTGCAAAATGTTCTCGTCTTACAAGCCTACGTATGCAGAGACAAACTATCTAGTGTATGTAGTGGAGCATATGCAGATGTGAGCTAAAATAAATAGGAATCAATCAGTTTTAATAAAGATTAAAATGATAACAGGAAAATAGGGTATTTATAGCTCTAAATTAACTCACCATGTTGTTACCATAATCCATGTTCCTGATTCTAACCTCCCCCCCAATTCTCTGATCTTATGTCTTCATTTGGGGCCTGATGCTACAAGCATGTGTGCATGTATTTACAGTTCCTTTAATAATATCACAGAAGCCAGCTGCATTGTCTTGCTAGCTGGTGTTGCTGACCTAATGAGGCAAAGCCATGTAGAGCTGTTTAACTTTATGCGCTGTGAGTAGCCATACTGACGGCAAATGTGGAAGTTCCTATCAAAATGTATAGAACTGAACCACTGAAGGCTTCAGCAGCTCTCGTGCTTTTTCTTTTCATCTTGGGACAAAAAAACACTTTACTGCAAGTCTCAGAAATAGTTACTATCAAATTCACTAGTTATAGAGATTATCTTTTTGGATATTTTAAAATACATTTTAAAATACAGACTTCCTTTTCTTTGTAAGAATAACAAACAAACAAAAAGCACAGTTATTTTGAAAATGTAATTCTTCCCCTAAAAGTTGCCTTTTAATGAAAACAATTCATGGTCAAAGCCCTTCAATTTCCTGCAGTCCCAGGAAATATTTTGGACATGCAGGCACACTGGAAACTCCTGTTCCTCTCTAGTTCCTGGAGATGCCAGAACCATTACCTTGTGAGAATTGGTGGCTCAGGTTTTGGAGAGCAATGCAGCCCTCCCTCCCTTCATTCCTTGGCCACTCACTGCTCTGCCAGAAAACCAATGAGAAAAGACATGTTTTTGTCTGACAGGTTAATTTTCAGCTGGAGCAGTCCTTACACCTGATTCACTGTGTGGCTGCAGATGTGCCCCTACAGGTACAAGCTGGGTGGCGCAGGAGCTCGGGCAGTGCTGTGGGCTATGCAGTGGGGGCAAGGCTGCTTTTAGTGGCACTCACTCATCTAATAAGCCCATGGCACATACTTATAGCTGGAAAGGAGGACAGCGAACATGTCGGAGAGCACTAAGTATACATATACAGTAGGGCTGTTAGTGCCTCACAGCTTGCATTGCTTCCCAGTGCATGCTGCACATGGAAATATCCATTGAAGAGAGCCTGTCAAGGACGAGTCTACCTTTTCCATTTTCTTACCATGCACTTGTGGCCATTTTTTACATATGTAAATAGAACACGTGACCAGGTTACATTTAAATAGATGGCAAAAGCATAAAATCTGACTCACAAAGTTTAGATATGGGAACCAACTGATTTTTCTTTTTTCCTCTCATTGAATTCTGACTTGAGATCTATTTTCTTGGTAAGCAATAGAAACATATGCAAATGCATTCACATACCCATAACTCAAGAGCTTCTAAAATGAGGATTTCCACTTTTTGGCATATTTTTCATCATTTATCATCATGATTAGCTTTAGATTAGACCAATATGTATTCCCATTTTAAGTTGTTTTGAATGAGATCCAATATTGATTGCACGTGTTTTCCCACATCAACATGAACAGAAAATGAATGATAAATACACTCTCTATGGATGTTTTGAATACAGCAACATTTGGGGGTTAATGAAGGTAAAGGAAATCCTCTCAGATAGAATCATTGGCCTCCTGCCACAAAACTAGAGAAGTAAACTGGAGCTGAAATTTCCAGTTTTGGGGAAGCTGAAATACGAGTACAAAACTTAAGGACTCCAAGCACAGCCCAGTGCCCTGCACAAAGATTTTAGGTCCATTCACTCCATGAATGGAGAGACAGCAAGTGCTCTGATGGAAACCACGGTCTAGTGGCTGCAGTATCATTCCTCTCTCATGTGCACATATTGGAGGAAGAGGTGGATAGATGATACCATATGTCAGAAATAATTACAATGCTATTGAGTCTCAGTATGACAAAGAGGAAAGTAATGACTGGCTAGGGCCAGAGAGAATATAAAACAATTGTTTATTTATTTATTAGAAAGGTCAGTGTCTGGGAAGATCACCAGAACTGGCAGTGGGTGAGAATAGCAAATTCTGAAGCCAATTCTTCTGTTTTTCAAGCAGAACAGCAGTCTATATCACCGATAATTCATGGGAAAGTTTAGTTATCTATTTTCTGTACCCTGGAAGAAGCCAAAAGTGTCTTCTCAGCTGGATTGCCACATTCGAGAGCTGACTGACATTTTAATGTGATATCATCCAAAAGCAAAATCACACTTGCTCCCCTTGGCGTGGTTCTTCAGGCTGAGAGTTCAACACATCACAAAAGGAACCCGTAAGAATGAATCGCGTGGGGATTAGCTTTTGAGGAAGCAGATTTTGAAGAATCAGGACACAGCCATCTTCCCTTTGAAAACCATGAGATTCTCCCACAGAGTTCAACAGGCCTCTACTTGTACAAACCATTTTTTTTTTTCCCCAACGATCCAATGAGCCGTACTGCTGTGCTGTTCCATTTCCCAGGCATTAGTCCCGCAGCCCAACAGTCTGCCTGTCTGCCCTAGCTTTTGTCAGCCTCTCCTGCTTGTGCCTCCTTTATTACCAGCTGGGCAAATGTCCCTGAATTGAGAACTGAAAAAATTCTGTCTGTTTTGAAAGAATTTTAGGTGCTTCACTGAGCAAAGGAAGCTTAGCTACAGGACTGTATGCTTGTCCTGAGAGATGATTTAGAGGCATAATTTGCCCAAGAAATTGGCAAGATCCTGGAACAGCAAAATATTGCAGCAATGCACTCCTCAGAGAGAAAAATGAAGCCAATCAGATGAACATTAAAAAGTTGATCCTTGCAACATTTATTTAAAAATCAACCACCAAAATGACTGGAAAGTTTAAAAAACTAAAGCTGAAATAACTAAAATACAACCTCCCTCTGCTACAGTGCTCCTGCCAGAGGACTTCTTGTCTCTAAAGTTCCTAAGTATTCCCACTGGGGAAGAGCAGCAAATATGAGCTATTTTCCAGAAGTCATCTAAGGTAAGCCTTATTTCCCAAATCCTTCTTAAGAAATGTTCAGTCCTATCTAAAATGACAGCAAACATTGTACAGCAATAATGGTTAGCAGAGGATCAGAAGAACGGGGCCAGTTTACACCAGATGAAGAGCCAACGTACAGAGGCAGCCCGCTGGTACAGGGCTCTGGCTCTGGTTCCACAGGCCTGAAAGCTCCTGCTCAAACCCTCCAGGAGCTTGGCTGATAAAGGAATTCAGAAGCCTTTTTTTGGACCACAGGTGGCTCAGTGGCAGAAATTTCTGCATCTGGATGAAATGCCTGGAGTTTGGGATTCTTAGATTCCCGGCACTCCCCTGGCAATAGAGGCAAGTAGTGCAGAGGTAACAGGAGTTCCCAAAGGACGTTATGGATCATGTGGCTGGCTGCTATGTGAGGATCCTGCTCCTTCTGGCTGAGGTGCTCCTATCCTCCTGTCTTTTTCAGCCTTGCTGGATAAGTATGTCCAGTTATGCCACTTGACATGAAAATATCTGCCAAGTGAGTCTGCTTCTATGACAGGATTACTCTAGTGGGAGAACAAACTAATACATTTCCCAGGCCTTTTCCCTCTCCTCCTTGATAGTGAATGCACCCATAATGTACATTTTTGGGTTTACTCTAGACCAAAGGGCAATATTTTGTGAAGCTTCTTGTTCAAGTCCTGGTAACATATAACTTTCAAGCACGCACTTTGACCCTCCCTGAGCTTGGAACATTGCTCTTTGGCAACTGAGAGTATTTTTCCGTCCTGCTGATGACTTAATTATATAAATAAATCTTTCAGGCTGATATGGTTGCCTCTAAGTTTCATTCCTTGGCTGAATGCCTTTTCTTCTCCAAAGTACTGTCAAGTATGAATAGGACAGCATGGGAAAAAGAAGATTATGGTCCCCGCTAGTACTCTTGTCATACTGTACTAATGGAAATCAGAAGCCTTAACATGGAGCTATAACCTTAAGAAAAAGAACTAGAATAGGACTACGACAACCCCTACCCTGAGGCAGGATCAGTATGAAAATTCTCTTTAAAGCAAAATGAAGGAAAGAGCTGAAGATATGCTCCCTTTATAAAAGACACTCTGAGTTTTTGTAACGATAGTGTAAAGTATCTGCATCCTTGAAAGAGAAGCAAACATATCATAGAATCATAGAATATCCTGAGTTGGAAGGGACCCTTAAGGATCATCAAGTCCAACTCTTGACACCGCACAGGTCTACCCAAAAGTTCAGACCATGTGACTAAGTGCACAGTCCAATCTCTTCTTAAATTCAGACAGGCTCGGTGCAGTGACCACTTCCCTGGGGAGCCTGTTCCAGTGTGCAACCACTCTCTCTGTGAAGAACCCCCTCCTGATGTCAAGCCTAAACTTCCCCTGCCTCAGCTTAACCCCGTTCCCGCGGGTCCTGTCACTGGTGTTAATGGAGAAAAGGTATTCGATTCAATCCTTTAGACAACAGGGCTCCATAGGGGAAACAACAATAACTATTTATTTTATACGTACTGGTGCAATACAGAGTGTAATACTGAATGTCATCTCTTATCTGCCATGAAAAGACACTACCACCATAAACACCTGAGTGGAAACGATCCCCTGCAACCCTACATCATCTCTGTTGTATACAGCCATTTCCTCGCCTGTTTGTTTACTCAGATTACATGCCCTTGAGCAGTATGTCAGAAATCTGAACACTGATTAAACCTCACAGCTGACCTAACCTATTGGGAAGAAATGTTCATGTATCAGGCAGAAAAAAATTCTGCCCAGTTATAACTGCGAAACCCAAATACTATTCAAAATAGGCCAAACACAGAAACCCAGATCCAAAATCTCAGCTCTCTCAGGATGTCCAAGTCTAGATTCAAACTCTGCTACAAAACAGCAACAGCAATAGAGCTGCTTCAGCACAACTCAGAGCCAGTTCTTTGGGGTCAGAGAGATGTCATGCGATTTAAGATAAAATGAGACTTATTTAATACTAACAATATATTTTTTATCCCATTGGTTTGGGTTATTTTGTTTTTCTTTTCTTTTTTTTAAGAGCTGAGTCTGAAAAGGCAAAAACAAGCTTTCCTGACGCATGTCAACTGTGAGACCAAGCATTCCTTATTGGTTATTTATGAAAGACTCTCTTGGCTGACTTTTAGAGTTCTCTTTATCAGTTTAATCATAATTAGTTTATTATTGCTCCCTGTAAAGTCTAGGAAATCAAACTCCAAGTACAACATGATTTAAAGAGCTTGTTTTATAATTTTGCTCTCAGCGTCCCTTCACTGTGTTTTCAGATGGCAGGGAAAACTCCCTGGAACTCAACAATGTTCAGAAAATTGTTTTGATTAGTAAAACTGTTATCCAGTCCTCTTACTTGATCCCTAGTTGATGGACTTAAAGATAAAGTTTAAG
Source organism: Anas acuta (assembly GCF_963932015.1). NCBI lineage: Eukaryota > Metazoa > Chordata > Aves > Anseriformes > Anatidae > Anas > Anas acuta. The sequence goes on from NC_088990.1 coordinate 4,726,809, forward strand.
TCCTGAAATGCTCAGCGACTACAAGGTGTATAATACAACCACCCCCAGAGGATTCAAGCATTTCACAAACTGTTTCCAAATGGTGCTCCATAGTTAACCCTGCTTAAAATGCAAGCCGCTCCAACAGGTGGAAGCAGTTTTGTACAGCATATCTCCTCTGTCAGGTTGAGAAGGGATCATTTGTATCACAAGAACCCCAGGTACTATAAATGTCACTGTTTAGAGTTCAAAACACTGAACTGAGTGAGTGTTTCTTGTTGTGGTGCTGTCTAGAAGGCAGTGGTATACACCCCGGGAAAAAATCACAATTAACCTGGTGCACCATGTAAGTGTTCCTTTTCCCAGCAAGTCCAGGGGACAGAAGAGCAGATATTTGCCTTTTGGCCTTCTGCTCTTCTGTCATTAAATGCACCAGAATCAATCAATCTGTCCCAGCCACAGCTCAGAAAGCTTTTGGTGAGTTAACCAAGTTCTGCCAGCAATGTTTTTAGTGGGTGGCAATGAGAGGTACAGCTTATCAAATACATCAAAAGCCACAATGGAAATGCCATGGGATGTTCCTGAGCCTCAGTAGTTTGCAGAAGACATGCTGCAGTTCAGTGACTCGAGCCCACCTTTACTTGAAAAAACTGAACCGACTCCTCCAGTATTTCATGGCAAAGGAATACTGAAATTCCAGACTTAGTTTGAAACCACAAGCATGCGTAGGGTTCTGTTGTCACTAAATGCTCTTTTAACATTGGTTCTGTGTAGAAATTTTGATGGTAAAGTAAGAATTTTTTAACCGACAAAACCTATGAAAATGATATGGAGTTAACAAATGCAACCATGTGTGGCAGGAAACATCTCCTCTGATATATCTTCTACATTTCCAGTAGCAGTGTACATACATATTAAAAAGGAATTTGCTGAAAAGTATGCGATTAGATAACCCATCTCATATTTAATGTTAATTTATGAGCATTAGACAAGTTCTCATGAAGCCTTTTTAAATCAACTCATTGCTACGGAGATGATCATTTATATCAGTCCTTGTACTCAGGTAGTAAAATTCCATAATTCACTTCACTTCACTAGATAACTCTCAGCAGAAGGCTTTGCTAGCTTTCAATATATTATCATCAATACTGAGGAATACTATTATTTCTCACTAACAGCATTATTCATGATGAATGAAGATGCCCTGTATCTGCTACTGGTACCTTTGATGCTAAATAATCCTATTCTCTCCAAATGTAGAGGCACGTGGCTGCTCAGAGGGAGATTCAGCAGTTCTGTGCTTCAGTCTCAGCTCTGCCACTCACTCTTAGAGATGTGGGTGAACCATGTAAAACTCCTAATCCTGTAGCAACTCCTTACTGGCAAAGCAAAGCTTGACTTCATTGCACCAAGATCCCATCACTTTGTCCTATTCTCTGTCAAAGCCTTTTAGCAGTAATTGGGAGTGAGTGAACATGAAAATATAAGACACCTGAAGCTAAGAAGTTATGGGAATCCAAGACACATGGAGTTTGGGCTATTGGCACAGAGATTGCATTGGGAGAGTTATAGTGATATAGCTAAAACCTTACAGCCTCAGTATCTATACACTGCTACAAACAGAACACAGACTTTGCCACAGCCCAATCCTGCCTTTGCTTTCAGGTGGTATTTCCAGCCAGCTTGTTCACGGGATTTGAAATGGGAAGTATGATTCATCTGATAAATAATTCAAAGTTCCTAAAGTATTGGAGACTGTGAAAGGGCAAAGTATTATTAGCATTACAAGTGGGTCTGAAAGACAAAAAGCAGATTTGGATTTATGGGTTTGATTTCTTTGCCAAAGCTGGAGTCTGGACATTCAGTTCAGTTTAGTCTGCACATAGAGACCTGCTCTGACTGATCTGATTTCTGCTTTCAGATTCCAAATCCACTCAAAGTCTCTAATATTTATTGCAAGAGGTCAGATTCACTTTACCCAACCGTCCTGCAATGCTGCTGTAGCACTGTGGCCAGCTGGCATTCCAGTCCCACAGTCACATCCACATCTTCTCTTCATGTCCCCCCTGGTGGTTTGAAAAGCTAGACAGAACACAAAATTCAGGAGAACAGCAGAGAGAGACACCAGGATACAAAAGTTGATGTAGTGTTTAAAACAGCATATGGTGGAAGGATATCAAGCAACCTAAGTACTAAGACTATACAATAGGTTTGTGGAGCCCCACATCACTCAACAGATTACTAACTAAAACATCTTGATATGTACTTGCCATGAATTAATCTACATTTCAATATAGTCCTGTAAGTGGGATATATCTAATCTAACATTAGCAGTCTCTCAAAACCTATCTCTTTCCACTGAGTAGGAAAGCAACAGGAAATGCCCTTTCCCTTTCCGGTACTGTGCAGAGCTTGATTCAGATGAGGCTTCAATTAGCATTTCTCTTGATGAGTATTTGACAAACTATTATTTAAACTATTTCCACTGCCAGGTCTTTGGGAAAATTACGCTCAGTGCCAAACAGTCTGTTAAAAATCTTGCCTAACAAGTCTGCACGTTCCACACTTGAGAATTTAAGCAGATGCTTTATACAGCTAAGAGGAAGAGCTCCCTCCCAGCGTCCACAGTGGAATTTCAGGTTGCGTTAATGGTGTCCAAATTTCTTCCCACCAGACACATTTCCTACCAAATCATGAATAAAATACATCTTCTGCTCAGGCATTAAAGCACAGAGGAGAAAACACATCAGCTGTGATGTCTTAATGAGGAAGGCTGAGAGATAAAAGGTATAAATTAAGACCCACAAACAGAAAATAGTATTGCTTTTTGGGCCGTATGCCTTCTGTATGAACATCTCATAATGTCAGTCGGCTACATGTTAGCTAACATAGTAATAAAGTTCGAAGGTGTATATATTGTATTATTCAAAGAGTATTTGAAGATTGAATGCAATCATGCTCAATAAAATATTATAGTTGTCTAGCACTAAATGCATTAGAAAAAGGGCAAAGAGGTAATGTCTGATACCAAAGAAGAAAAATATTACAAAGTGAGTTCAGAGCATTCAAAACCCCGTAAAGTGTTTTTTAGGAAATCTGTTACCCAGACCCCAGAATTCTCAATGACTCTGGACAATCTCTAAAGTGCTCCAGTCACCAAAATAACTGAGATATGACGGGAGCTGGTATTTCATGATATTTCTGCCATTTTGGGCTGCAGCCACCTGAGAATAAGTTCTGTGATATTCCAGGCAGAGGAAGACCAGGAAAGAAGGCTCTTCTCTTTTTGAATTGAAACAGAAGATGAAAGCCTGGGATGAATTCCACTCAGGGACTGAAAATTCACCACTCTCTCATAACATTCACAATCCTATTTCATTTCTAAAATAGAGTACAAAAAAGCAAAATAATACAAAACAAAATGAAATAAAATAATGCTTACTGCTGTTAAGAACTCTGTAACACAGGACCGAGGACAACAGGTTGCTAAGACATACACTGTACTTTCAAAATATTGATGCATGCTTTACTGCTTTAGTCAAGATCATGTGCAAGTTAAGAGCTGTTTCCTATACACTGTCCACCAATAACTTCAGTAAGTTTTATGAGAGACTGTGCTGGCTGTGAGGTCCCAAGTTAGGGCAATAGCCTCTGCATATAAAATGACTTCCCATATTCCCCAAGCTCCTCTGACCTATGTAGAAGAGATGGCTGCAGCATTGACCTTCTTATCCAAATCTCCAAATGGAACAACATCCATCTGTTCCTCTTCATATTACTTTGTCCTTATGCCACAAGGGAAATTACATAAAATGCATAAATAACCTGCAATGAACACAGCTAGACACATTTTAGACCCTTCAGAGAGTATGGCTTACCATCTCTCTACAGTCTTTCAAAGATGGGGAAATCATTATCAAGTGAGAAGTTTGCTTGAATAGTTATGTAAACTAGTCAATCCCATAAAACCCTCTCTTTCACCAAGACAGATAGTTTTGTCTTTATACACCCAGCACCACAGGAAGAATTCTCTCCCTTTCTTCACTCTATCCTTTGTGCTAAGGCATTGGACAGGTCAATGAAATGGGACTTTGGACATGTGGGTTCCCTTCCTGGGTTAGCAGTAAGTGACATTGTGACTTGGTAAAAGTCACCTCATCCCATTACAGTTTTCCCACCAGCAGACTGCTGTCAATACCTACATATTTTCTTTGGCCTGGGGTACCAATGCTGTGGCCCCAAGGAAGTGTCATAAAGGTCAATACTCAAGGACCAAGATCAACTTTGAGAAGGAAAAATCTGTTTCCCTATACTTCTCTACCATACTGCCTCAACATGGATGTTTCTTCAAGGGTTTCCTGAAAAAACTTGGGTATTTTTGTGGTGGATGGATGGAAAGAAAAAGATCTTTCTGAGCTCCTCATGCTTGATATCTAATACCAATAAACCTCACTGAAAACCTTAACTTGTGTGAGCTCAACCATCCACGTCTCATAAGGTCGTAATCAACTAATCTGTAACAAGCCTGGAACAGTCACAGGCAAGTCCTTCCTAAGCAGGAAGGATGTGAGCAGTTTTATATCAGGAAAAAAAAAATCTGTTTTCTGAAAGGTTTTGAATATTTTGAGAGTTTTTTTGTTTGTTTGTTTGTTTGTTTTTTATACTTTATACTGAATGCAGTCTACAGATCACTGAACTGTATTTGTATAAGATTCTGGATAGGATTGCCCTGATTTTATTTTCCACACAAAGTATCAGGTCTGGATGCTTACTTGGCTAACCAAATGAGGTACCAAAAAGGTACCATTCAGTGTCATCAGCGATACGGTTAATTGTTTCCTTTGCTACAATAAATAGTTGTGACATCTAAAACAGAGCAGTCAGGGAACCACTGGTGGAGGATGAAGCTTATGGTAAGTGTATTGAGATACTTCTGGCCCAGATTCCCTGTACAAATTAGCACTGGTTTCCAGCTTTGCTAATGAACGGCTGTTACACTTTGCAGCTGGAGGTTTCTACTACAACAAATTCTGAAAGAATTTTTGAGGTAGAAGAAGAGAAGGGACAGGCACAGACACTGAGAAAGCATAGTTATTGCAAGAGACCATCATTTGGACGTTTCCTTTAAGAGTGAATTATATATGATAATGGCTTCATTGTCATCAAATAGAATACAATTAATTTTATTTTTTAGTATGTTATCAGCAAGCAAACCACCAGTATTAGCTAGATACCATCTGGGAGTGACAGTTTCCTTATTACAAAATATGTAAAAATATGGACTCCCTTAAGGAATCTGTTGCACTACATCTGCTCTGATTTTTGTTATATGCTAATGGATTTTAACCCAGCATATGAAGCATGTAAAAAAAAATAACAGAAAATTTTCAACTAAATTACTTGTTTCACATTTAAAGTGTCACAAAGACAGAGACAGCCACATATGCAGCCTTAGCTACAGGGGACTGGGAAGAAACAAAGAAGTAAGGAAGAGGCATTTCTTACCTGCTGTTTTGTTATCCAAGCCTCTCTCTCAAGAGGGATTCTAGCTGCCCACATAATTAAGGCCACTTGATATGTGAAGGAAGTATTGGGACTATACACAGCTAAATCTCCAATAAGCTTAGGTGATAACAAAAGATTGTGACTGCTGAAGCACAATTATCTTCCTTATTTCCCTCTGTTCATAATATTTTAAACAATCACAATGATTAAAATGGGCTATTACAATTAAGAGACTATTCTCCAGGGTAGAGGGTTGGATTTTCGTGGTCTTCACACATTTCCTTAACTTCCCTTGCAACAATCAAATCTTGAAACTCAGCTGGAATGACAAACTGTTCAGTTAGGTAATGAGGAGCTGTCTGGATTAGACTGAGAATATGGTGGATTAAAAATCCTCTCTGCTGAAATACTGGTGTCATCATCTTTGAAAGAATGACCCATTGCCAGAGCTGGAAATAAATGACTGTGCTGCAAACACAGGGCAGAGGAGGGCTGTTCTGTGGGTTTGTTTTGTCTTTTTTTTTTTTTTTTCCTGTACAATTATGCAGAGCTGTAGCTTTAGGCTAACAGAATTTTTGCACTTGTAAAGCAGTTTGGTATGAATTGCTTTTCCATGGATCTGTGTCCCCAGGCCCTGCACTGTGAAATATACCAGGCATTACGTTTTCATTAGCATCAACACAGGACGTTTCTATGTATTAAGCACTAAAAAATATTTCATGATCTGTTTACACTTCATATATATATTAATTAGAGCCGGGAAGTTTTTGACTGCACATAAGCTTTTTGCGTAACTTTTCTTTAAATAAAAGTAATGCATTGCCAGCTGTGGAGTCCCAGAGATTTTCCAGACTATTTGGAAAGACTATCTCCTCTCTTGCTTGCGCGTGTATATAAACATGCATACATAAATATATACATACATATGTGGCCACACGCATAAATGCTCACACAAAAAAATATTATTATTTACAGGTGCAAAGAAGTAATTCACAATAAAGCTCTAACTGCAACATTTTCTAGAAGGAAATATCATACTCTAAATGTGTACAACTTCAATTAACATTAGTAGGAGGGAAAACTGCTTTACTCCTTTAAAAATTAGTACTTACATGCTTTATACACAGTCTCCTGGCTGATAAATTGGAAGAGCTTTAGAAATATAAATTAATTAAGTTTCACAACACACTGGTGAGCTAGTTAGGTGTTCTTGTACTCACAAATAAACCCAAAGGGTTGATGTAAGCGTAAAGAAGCTGCTTGAGTGACAGAACCAGGAAAGAACTCGGATGTCCCCAAGGTCTGTCGCCCCTTTCCTAACAACCAGATCGCATTGCTTCCAGACAAAAGAAGAAATCCCTAATCAAGAGAGATGTATAAATCAAAACAGAATACTCCCTCTTTTATCCTTGGTGGTCCAAGTTCAAGATTTGCAGTTTCTAAAATTTCTATTCTACTGCTCAGGAAAACATCTAGACTGAAAATAGCTATGGCCAGGTCAGAAAATTGTAATGGTACTACTCCTACTAATTAATAACATATAAGAAAAAAAAAAAAAAAGAAAAGAAAATACAAGAGAAATGTGAAATATGTTTCTGAATAACGTGGGGTGCTTTTCAAAGAATAAAACTGAATAGAAATATATGCTAAGATACAATACCGCAAGCTGTATTTTGGTGCTTCCCATTGTTACATGACTTTGTACCTGCTGATTCCAGTCTTACTCAAGCAGGTTAGACAGTTTGACCTAAATAAATCAATAAGTTTAGACACATGAGTGTCATAACAGGAAGCAATGGTTTATGGTAGATGTTTCTGGCTAGACATTACAGCTTGCCCCTCCTCGCCAAATGGGTGACTGCTGTCTCCCTGCAGAGAAAGTGCAGCTGGTATGACAAGGGACGGATTTCTGCTGGGCCCAGGGCAGGGGACGGCATCTGAAAACAGGAGTGGGACCTACTGCCCTGACGGGCAGGGAACACACGGCCTGGTGTGGCCAACCTGAAGAAGGAGCCTAGATTCAAATGCCTCAAGCCCCTGCTTTAGAAGAGGGACAAGGAAGGGGGAAAGCAAGTAGTTTGCTCTGTTAATGGTATAATGAAAGCCACCCTTCAGCACCTTGCTCCCCTGTGCATACAGAGGGGAACAGACTCCTGCAGCACTCATTTACATCTACATGGAAACACTTCATAATAAGTGGCAGAGCATTATTGCCTCCTCTGATACTCGCTGCAATAGCAAATACTTGTGCTCCATTTCACTGCAGTAGCCGTGCACCAAGACTATCTCAGCGAGCCACAAAAGCACTTCAGCAGGCTCGGGTGAGTGCCCTGATCAAAGCTATTGTTTCCTTTCTAGGGACAGTGTCACCCAAGAGAAGCCCACTTTTGGCATTTTTCCTAACGTTTTGGACACATCTCCCAGGGAAGCTGAAGATAGGACTCTACCTTTGAAAGGGAGCAAGTCCTGAAGGAGACAGTGGCTCTTGTCCATACGGCCCAGCCCCAGCACCTTTGGCACTTCGATTGAGTCGAGATGTGCTCTCAGAAAGCACAGCTGCATTCAGCTTCAGCAGCCTTTTTAGACACTCATTTTCTGATTCCACATCAGCGTCACCCTTGATTTCTGTGTTGACACGGTCAAGAACGCTGAGGTTTTCTGAACTGATAGTGTGGTAGCACTGACTTTGTGGTGTGTTGACTTTGGACTTGAGCAGTAACTGCCGAGTGCTGGATGGGAGAATTAGAGTTCAGCCTCTCAAAGAGCTGAGGATTCTCCAATGGCATAGTCAGGTGTGTGTAGAAAAGGCCAGGGGGACTTTATAATGGATCTCAATGAAGTCAGAGCCAGAGTATCATTCCAGTATATTTTTAACAAGATGTTCAGGAACAGATTTAAGTGGTACTTAATGTTCCTCCACCTACGGTACTCGCTGTCACTAGACGCTAAATAAAAACGACTTACAACCTAGCTTTGAACTTGTGAGCCAGCACAACTGAGCAGGGCTTGCTGAAGGCCCCACAGAGTTCAGGTTTGCAGAGACATAATTAAAATACACAAGACAGATGCTCAGTGAACTCCACCTTTTAATATTTCACAAACAACCTGGACGCCTGACTTCCAACACAGATTTTTTTGCCTCCTGATACTCAATCTACTTGTGTTTAAGATTAATGGCTAGCCATTCGGCTAAGGGCAGTTTTGCCATAATAACTTTAAAAAGCAGTTTCATACCATTTTTCCAGCCATATTTTCCCCCAGTAGTGATAACGAAATGAGAGAGAAGCATACGCCAACAAATGAGAAAGGTCTTGGCCAACTGATACAGAAAAGTGAGCTAGGATAGTACAAGAAATCAAGCCACTGACCCCAGACTCCCATAGTACCCATATTGTACCTGTATTCTACTCAAAGCAGGGGTCTTTTAAGCATAGTTATATGGGGCAGCTTAACTCTGGGCACTAGTAATTCCTGTGAGTTATTTGCCCAGTATCCCCATGAAGGGACTACAGCAGCCAGTGGGGGAAATCTGGGACGTAAATATGACAGGTTCTGCTGGATCAAGCAGAAACACGGGGAAGCATTATGTTCTAAGGAACCTAAGAAGGGCTGAGACACTCTGTAACAGGCAGACCTGGAGCACCGAGCTAGGAACAGGGATCATCCCATGGGATCATCCCATGCTGTTTTGGCACTCGTGCAGACATGGTACTCAAACTACCCATTATATGCCTATACTGTATGCCTATGCTTTTACTTCCAAAAATTCCTTTGTGGAGAGAAAAGGAAAGTTTTTGCCTTGGCTTCATTCCACGTGTTACACCATACTGGAGACTTTCCATTGCTTTCTTGTCATGCAAATTCGACATCCCCCTGAACCACCAGCCAGTATTGTGTGTATTACAGTACTCCTAGAGTAGACAAAAGTAGTTAATGAAGCCCATGTTTATTATACAAGATACCTAAAAAGAATTGGAAGTCTGTGAATCCCAGGCTCCCAAATCAACTTACATATTCCCTCTTTTCTCTTCTCGGTATTCATACACTTACTACCTAATCATTGCATCACTCCCAATAGAGGAGAACACTGCAATTCGAACCTGGCACTGACCTCCAAGTGTTCTTAAGAAGACACCAGCGAAGGAACTACTAGAAAGGCAGACCACAGCAGAGGAAGAGTGAGAGGTCTGTTTCATGTCAATGTTTCAAATTACCCCAAGGAAAGGAACACACATTTTCGCTTCTGGGAAGCTGGCTTTGGCAAGTGGGCGAAACAGTGCAAGAGATCTGATATGATGTCAATACCAGATCAAAGAAACTCATCAAGTCAGCTAGTGAGTGAGCTGCGAGCCTTGGGAATTGCTGCTGGATTCCCTCTTGCTTTGTGCTTTGCAAATTTCTTAAACTTAGCAGTATATCTAAGGGTTGCTCTTTCCCTTGTCCTTGCAGATTAACAGATTTTTACTGAAGATATTATTTTAGATATTACTATTTATTAAATAGTATCATCTATTGTTGTAGATGAAGATATTATTTTAGCTTGTATTTTAGATATAATTATTTCCCTATCTCTGCTTTCACAGCACATTAGCAGCCCCCACAGCCTTGCTTTCCACCTGCAGTTCCTGTAGTTCAGGGACTTTGTTTTCTCCTGCTCCCTCCCTAAATTTGGAGAACTAACTACTTAAGAAGTATCAGGATTGATCCAAAGATTTAACACATAAACTTCAGCAACAGCAAAAGACTGGCAATTTGTTTTTAGAAATGCCAAGGGGCTTTTCTTGCCTTTTGAGAAAAAAGCTTGGAAAGAGGAACTGTAAAACTCATGTCAGTGATCTATTTAAGAACTCAGCAACCAACAATGTAAGTTTTATATTTTAACAACTGAAATACTCATGTCATTGTAACTTGAGACATAAAAGCAAATCATATTTTAGATGGAGGTATATTCATTTTTAAGACATACTGTCACGGAAACTGCTTTACACAAAAAGCTTCACTATAAGTTTGGTTTTGTTTGTTCAAAAACAGGCATATCTGGATGTCTTGATATTTAAAAGACATGGGGATATGATCTCATTTTGCTGTAGATACATGGCATGAGATTTATGCAGGATAATTCAAAACAAGTGTTCTCAGACTCTCTCCTGGCTGTGGATCACAGCTTCAGAGATTCTGAATGGATTGCTAATTGGTGCCTGACAGGCAATCAAGTACAGCAGCCACTCCACAACTCCGCTCTTACAGCAAAATAGGTAAGTGTACTGTGTGTACACAGTTCCCTTATAGTATGATTACAAATGAGAGAAGGAAAACAAGTTGCACTCACAAGGAGCACTCAGGACCACTAGAAAGTGCCAAAAGTACAGAATGAGAGCCCCTGAATGCAGAATATTCATCTTAAAATGTCAAATTGATACAGGCTTAGAGTGACAATCTCGGGGATTGGCTGACTTAGGTCGGGGAAGTGTTCGTTCAGCTAACAAGGGCTCTAATGCCCAACAAACTCGTTTCATTCATTTCAACAGCCTCTGTGCAGGCCCTGCAGTGGTCCTCTGCCTGTATAATGAGTCTCTATGCAGCAGTGCAAGACACCTTCCCCACAGCCTGCCGTTCCTGCAGATGTAGGGCCATAGATGTTCCCAGCTGCTTGCTCTCCCTCCTTTCAATCTTCCTCCACTCTCTCCTGCTCTTTATTTTTCACATTCCTGCTCTGTGGTTCCCAAATCTCTCCCCCGGTCTGGTCTCCCTGGTCTGTTTCTTTGAGTACTCACCCTGTCCCCTTTCTCTCCTATTTCCCTGCAACTTCCAGCTTCTCTTTTCCTCCTTTCCTAATCTGCTGCCTTGATGATTAAAGGTTAGCAAAGTTGGCACAACAGATACGAGTCCTGCAATAGGAAATGACAGGTGACCTTTCACAGCACTGCCTGCCTGCCTGTTGCTTATTTGATACTAATAGCACATTGCCAAAAATAAAAAGGATGAAACAATAAGGCAAATCTGTTTAAATATTTAGTAATCCCTTAGATATCCATATAGCTATTCATACTGCTGTAAATCCCCGGTAGCTTCTCCAGGTTTAGTGAAATTATTCTGTGTTTATAGTCAGGAAAAACAACATGAGAGTCCTGCAGAGTAATCTTAGCTTACAAAACAAACAAGAGTCCTGGTGCTCCAAGGGATCTACACTCAAACAACTGGGACCCTCCAGTGACTGCAAAATTTGGAGGCATGCCAAGCTTTCCATTTATTTTTGGTTTTGTTTGTTTGTTTCCAAGCACAGGTGCTCTCTCTCTTTTTATTTATTTATTTATTTTTATTTTTTCCAGCAGCGTAGTACCCTATTCCTTTAAAAGCTCATGTTATTTTAGTGCAAAAGGGTCTCTCTCTTCCACTCTGCCTCTCAGCCTTGAGGTTCGCATTGCACTGATAGCACTAATCTCTGAAGAACCTTTTCAGGATCAATGATTATAGTACTGCTAGCCCCTTGTTTTGCAGACTTTTAAAAATAAAATAAAATAAAAAAAAATACCCAGCACAATCAGGACACATTCCTTTTCATCTCTGTCTTTCTCATAATTTTCCATGGCAGAGTTCATGTCAAAAATGCTTGGTTTCCACCCTCCACCCAATTGTAAGCTCTTCAAAGGGAGAGAATAAAAGTTGGAGCCTGAATCCCAGAGCAAATGCTCCTGCAGCCATGCTCAAGCCAGCTTTTGAAGTCTTTCGGCTCACCTCTTGATGCCAGGCAGGCCCCTATTATTACCAATGTTGTTAGCCATTTCAGCTCCATTTCCAGGCCTACATGGACAAGAGAGCAAGGGAGGCCCTTTCATGTCAGGCTTTGCAAAGCTGCTTCAGTGTTTGAAGGATGAAAGTCGCTCTTGTTTGTTCTTGCTGCGGTGCACAACATTTGGCTTAAAAAATAGAGGATGTTGCCTTTCTTGAAGTGGACTGTGCATTGCTGGACACAATCAACGCTAATGGCAGCTCTGCAGTCAGGGTTTTCAAGATTTTTTTTTTCCTTAAAGAATGTAAATAGCTGAGCGTAGCGGCAGCAGGATCTTTTTTAATTTAGAAAAGAAAAATACATTTGTGCAGATATCAGGGGATAAGAAGGGGGAAGGGGGATGGGAGAGAAACAGCCATTTCCTCATGACACAAGTACAGATGAGAGATTATTTTAATGAGGCCCAAGTAATGAGAACCCTTAATTCAGGGAGAGCAAGAGGAAAAGCTTTTCCCCTGTCCTAGAAGCAGCCAAAACAAAGCTGACTTATCCCAGACACACGAGCCCCGCAGAGAGCCTCTGCCTGGCTTCGGCACACGGCCCATGGCTGGACCGATCCCTTGCCACCTTCCAAGAGGAGGTCAGAGCGAGAGGATGAAACCTTCCTCTCTTTGGTGCTGTATCTACAGGTAGAGGTTTTCATCACCGTAGCCTCTTTTCCAGGCTCGTTATATCCTCTCTCAGTCCATGAGTTTCTACCCACACTTGTGTTTTGAAGGGAGCCAGGAAGGGGAGGACAAGGAAAAGGGGAAGGAAAAACAAACCCCCTGAAGCTGAACATCCTTTTCCAGGGAATGAAAACCTGAAACTCTGCGGCTGACGCTATCCTCCAGCAAAACTGCAGCAGCGAGGTTGCCAAGATAAGAGAACCCCAAGCTAGCAAGCAACTAAATAAATAAGTACATGGAGAAAGGAAGTTTTTGTTTTGATTTCTCGTTAGTCATGATATTTTGCCTTTTATCGCAGCGACGTTCCCATCCACCCCCTTGAAATCCGGTGCTATATATTCTTCACTAGTAACAACAACAATGCTAAGAAGTCTGAGAGCAGGGAACAGGCGGTCAAATGTACTTCTTGGTCCAGCTGTGTTTAGTTTTCAGATGCCCATGTGTTCCTTGTTAGGCTGTCTTCCAGCCCTCCTCTGCCTTCTTTTCTATTCTTCACAGTCCAAAACTATGAACCAATTACAGACCACAGAGTCAGCTATTTACCCCCTCCTGCCTTTACACAGCTATTTCCTGCCTGCTATCAGCAAAGTTAGACAAAGATGACAACAAGCCCAAGGTTTTTACCATAAGTTGAACCATAAGTGGGGACCTGAAAACACCCTAAAGCTGTTATATTTTGTGTAGGGGAAAATTTGAAAAGGATTATCCGAGGAAAGCAATCAGCTCCAGACTGAAATCTATCTCACTGGTGTTTATATGATAAAATAATTGCCATTTAGGCCTCTATCACACTTGGAATATGAATCATATGTCTGGAGGGGTCTCCTGCAGAGGTTCGGGGGCAGAGCTTCCTTCTTCTCCCTAGTAGCCTCTCTGGAGGTGCACATGGGTCTCTGGGCCAAAGAAAACAGTTGTGATTACGGAGTGATAGAGGCAGCCACACGCTGATTCAAGGACCTATAATCTTCTCCCCTTCCACCCTCCCCCTCCCAAAAGCAACAAGTCTGTAAAACTCATTCACTTGCCAGAGGCTGTTTATTCTGTTTAATGGCCACCTATCACCCCTTCACTCATTCTTTTTAGATTTACTAGACAAGCACAAAGCAAATTAGTGCAAAATGCTTTCAGTCAAGTGTCAGGTGGAATCAGACTTGATGAATACTATACTGCTGGGCTTTATAACTGTAGGAACACATATACTGACAACATTGTCTCCTTCAATTAAAGCTGTGCTGCCTGTTTTCTGGATCCCTCATCAAATCCTCTGTCTGCCCCCCCACCTCCCCACCTCAAGTCAAAACTATAACTTTTTAATATCTTATTTTAATAAAGACATTTGGACATGCACTGTGATGGTGCAAATGGAGAAATCTCAATGCTGGAATTTTTATGATGTGTTTCAAGAACTTACTCTTCAAAGGAAATGTTTCAGTGACACGCTGATCTGCAGCAAAGTGTGGATATGTTCGAAAATAGCACCGTGTCTGAACCTTGTAATGTAATATTTATAGTATAAAGCCTGCTAACTTGCCATAAAAATGAGTCCCCATTGTTGCTCATCCATAAACACACAAGGCCAAAGGGGTGGGGGTAAGGGTGGAGAGGGAACCTGGTTGCTTCTTGACAAGGCAGGGCAGAGGTGCACTTTTCCCTTCAAGCTGATGCGTGGCGCAGTCCACACGCATCAGGGGAGAGCCTAACCCCAAGGGGAGCACAGGGGTTTCTAGCTGCGTGACTCCCATTAAAGTCAATAGGAGCCATGTGGCTGAAACCCACACACAGATCTCAGAAAATTCCCCCCCGAGCCAAAAACATTCCTCTGAAGATGGATTGTATCTGATGGGCACAGCTCAGAGTAATGAGCTGCTGATGCCGTGCTGCCCCAGGGATGCGGTGTAATGCAGCTGGGTTTTGCTGGGACACTCAGCTCGTGGAGCAGGGCAGCGTGGAGCACGGCAGCGTGGAGCACAGGACATCCCACCCCACCCCACCGTGCTCAAAAACCTTCCTTTTGGTTTTCCCTGAGCTCAGGGATTGTGATTAGAGTGGGTTTCTCTGAGCACCGGGACATCAGCCACTGTAATTACAGCGAGCAGACAGCTAAACCAGAAATAGGCACAGAGCGATAACAACCCCACCGACGGACAGGGAGCTGCTTTGAAGAGGGAGAGACCGCAAGGCTGCCTGGAGGAACGACATCCGTCATATCGCTGTGGCCACACAGGGGCCACTCTGCTCTGAGCCTGTGTGCCCGAAATGCTCCTCCAGCAGAGAAAACGGAGAGACGGCTGCAGACTGACATTAGGATACGTGTTTTTTTTTCCGTCAGGTAGAGCAAGCTGATGTTAGTCTCATGAAAAGCTGTTGTCATCAGAATTTTCATAACAACAATTTAGTCGAAAACAGACGTGTAAAGAAGCTACAGAGAAATGACACACTTTTTAAGGCATTCTGATACCATGGTGATGAGAGTGGTATAAATAATATAGCAAGAAGGACGGATCCAGTCCTCTGAATTGAAACCATCTTATGTCTCTTTTCAAGGCCTAGGAAGAGTAAACAAAGATACTTCAACCTGATAAATTAAATAAGCAAAACATCATCATTTCATGTCTGCTGCTTAAATTCCAGTTAAACTGTGTGTGACTGTGAAGCTGAAAGGTGGTATTATAAATAAAAAGTATTGCTATTCTCTTTCTTCTTCAAGACGCAGTGGATTTCACAGGCAAAGTCTGGTTCTGTAATATATTATAATTCCTAAAAGCAACCCTAAACAGGGATGAGAGAGACAAATAAGAACCCTTATGCAGGTGTATTCCATGAAGGTTTTTTTTTATGGATGCCGAGTTGAGGATAAAATCTAATTTACAGCTCTAAATTGGAAACATGCACAGACCCTTTGGAATGCGTGTTATTAGTAAGCTAGCTCAGAAGTCTGCATTAACTCATGCCCAATTGCAGTATGGAGAAGAATATTATAATTATTTCCTCTACTGCTGTTTGCTCCACCTGAGAGCAGAAAGTGCCCAGATGAATGCAAGTATAATGGAACGGGTCTGACCATTAATTTCATTCTAATCACCCCCATCCTCTCCAGTAAATTCAGGGATGGGGAAATTAGGAAACTATTTTCACTTGCTCAGTGTTTGCACTTTTAAAGTTTAACATTTTTATTTTTTTTTCCTTTCCAAACCTACTTGTAGCCCCTGGAAGCTACCTGCATGCTGCTAACCCTTTCAGGATGAACAAGTACAGTAGGGGAAGGAGGACAGAGAAAAGACCATCTTGAAGATATTGCCCAACACTCTGGCTCTCCCTCTCAGCCATGATCAGAGAAGTGCCACTTTAGGCATAAAGACGGTGCCAGCTGTAACAGATCTGCTATGTACAAATGCCCTGGAAGTCAGAAAATTTGATACAAAAGAACAACATGCACTTCACATAGGAATACACTGTGGATGTTGGGGCAAGGCCATATGCAAAAATGATCCAATTTTGACACCATACGAGGTGTGTGTACCAGTATTTACTGATGTTTCATATGCAAGTATGCAGTAAAGTCAAACCCTCACATGCTGCACACTGTGGTCCTACTACACAGGAGCTCTGGGATTCTTAGAAATCCCCAGCCAGCGCAGTTTCTGAGTGTCCCTCACTAAAAATATATGGTAGGAAGGGAAAAGCTTTTCTTCCTCCCCTTTTGTTTTCCTAGAGGAAAAACAGTGATACAAAGAATAGGATTAATCAACCACGTTTCAGCCATTTCTAAGTTTACTTGTCTGGAAGTCTTAATTAGTCATTGAGGCTGTCTGTAGCCAGTGAAGGGAGACACAGTAAATATTTTTCTCATGCCATCTAATTTTTGATAACAAATTTATAAATATCACCTTATGGAGGCTCCACTTCCCACGTGAAGGGACCTAAACTACTCGAAATGACTGTTCCAGATTTGGCAGGGGCATACCGCCCATCCTCAGTGCTGGGCACCTCCTCTGAATTCATCCACAAGATGGAAATTCTTTACCAGAAAATGTCATTTTCCTTTTCCTGGGAGCTTGCCTTAGCAGCACACACATGACACCAAATCCTGCAGCAGAATTTCAGCAGATATAAATCAGAACGGTTTCATTGTCCAGCCTGAGCCTTTTGATTGTTTCAATCTTTTTCTGAGGCAAGTGAAGAAAGAGCACATTTTTGTAAACAGTGGAAAAACGCATAATGGAAAAGTCTACCAAGGAAACCTGTGAAAACAAACCTGTAATGTTTACAGCAATTGTCTTCTCTCAACTGTGGTTTAATTTCCTATAGTATCTATCACAGGGTTTTGCTAATTCCACAGAGAACTGAGAACTTGGTATTTAATCCTGCTAGGGAAAAGCAGATAGAATAAAAATTTCACCTACAAATCAAAGGTGCAGAGTTATCCTTCCTACTAAATAATTCACCAAGATTTAATACACTAGCTTTAAAAACAATTATAGAAACAAAACCTGTTTCAATTTCCTCTTTCATTTTAAGATGTGGCTAATATTAAATTAAGATCAGAGGCTTGTATTTGAGATACTTAAACCAGACTGCTCGTGTATCATTGCTGTCTCACCTGTTGTTTTTTTAAGGTCATTAGAAGAAATGAAAGTTGCCAGATTTAATTACTCTTTTTACACTGGGAAAAGTGGAAGAAAGTTTCAGTAGGCTGGATTTATGTTTAGTAAAAATGTTTTCCAAAACTAAAATAAATAGGATAAAAAATAAATAAAAATTAAAAGGAATATAAAACACTTATTGAAATTAAACTTGCAACATTTAAAAGGATGAGAAACATAAAGCATATGACAATATAATTGCTATATAGGCTTATGTACTCTGGTTAGGGTTGTTGGCTGCATGGACTCTATAAATGTTTTAGAAAAATCTTCTTTAATAGTTCCCTGCCTTCTTGACTAGATAATGAAAATGTAATGACAGATTCTAATCCTCCAGTCCTTTTATCTTGAAACACAAACAATCCTACAATAGTTTAATTAATAAAAAACAGAAGCCCAGACACCCAGCTTCTCCCACAGAAAGGGTGTCAGTCAGAGGCCATAGAGATTTACCTCTGCATTAGTGGAAAGAGAGATGTTCTGACAGCAAATTTTCATTGGAAACAAAGTTTGAGAACTAGATAATAAAGAAATCTCATTTTTTGGACACCAAAAGATGATGATTCATCATTGGTAACACAGAATAGACAAAATAATCTTGGCAAAAGCCTGATGTGGTGTCTCTGGTGAGGAGTCTCACCACCCCTAATCCTAATAATTCTAATTTTAATTCTAATTCTAACCATGGGATCCAGAGGTGCACAGTGCTGCTGTGGGGCTGAGGAAGTAGCAGGACGAGGATGATGCAGCAGGCCTCATGCTATTAAATAGTAGGAACATCCCCAGCTGAATGGTGACTGTGAGGTAGTTACTGAAATGAAAGCGATCAGGGGGCAGATGGGGCATGATCCTGGTGCTAAGACTGTGGCTGTCACCTGGCCAGGAGCAGCAGAACAAATTTGGGCTTAGGGTGAAGCTAGAGATCTGCACAAAAGCTCAGGAAAATGTCCTCCCCTTGTGATTCAGTGCTGGCCTTTATCAGCTATTTACCTGCAGGTCTATGTTTAAGGCAGGGCAGGGAGGAACAAAGGGGGTTCCTTCTCACCCAGGGAAATCATGAGACTGGAGAGGGACTCACAGCACCAAAAATGGCTCCTGGCAAGATCTACAAGAAGGCGGCAGGGACCTCAGCATGAACTGGTGAGGAGCCTGAATGTGGTCGGAGGAGGACAGCCGGCCTTAAGGAAGCAGGCTGGGAGACGAGACCACGTACGCAGAGGGACTGAGTCCTCACATAGCATGTGACTGGTGGGAAGAGGCCACGCTCTCTCCCTCCTTAGTGCAGAACTACTTCTCTTGTTATACCTACGTCACTGCAATCAGCATATGGCTCGCTATCTCTAAAGGTTATTTTACTGACAGCATTTTCTAGCGTAACACGAAGCCAGAATCTGCTGCTGACTGGCTCTGAGGAAGAGCCAATGCTGTCTGCTGGCTGAACCACAGAGCTGGGATTCGGGAGCCTGAAGAGTTTTTCCAGCTCAGCCAGTGGTTCGCTCCATACTTTCGATTACGCCGCTTGGACTCGGTTCTCCCTGGTGAAAGGAAGGGGTAACAACATTCTCCGTTGTGGGGTGACTGGAAACTTAATTAATGTTTGCTATGTGTGATGATCCTCAAAGGGGAGATGCCAAACATCACAAAGCACTTGGCACCTCGTTTTCTCTCACAGTCTCCAAGTCAGCTAAGCATCTTGATTATCATAAAATCACACAATAATCTGTGTCTTTTCTGCCTGTTACTGCTGGTGGATTCATGACAAGAACTGCATAAAAATGATTCCACTTTCCCAGACTCCACAACTCATATGGCAGGCCAAGAGAAAGCCTGACAAAGAGGTGAACTCTTCTGCACCCATGTCACTTTTTCCCATATTTTACAGCTTCAGAGAAGTGTGTTGAAGTTCACTGCCTGCTACCTGGTTGGCAGGTCTTGCTCAGAAATTATTTCATTCATTATCAGTACATTTTCAGAATTGGGTGCTTTTACACTGCCAAAGAGTAAGCGCCATAAAGTGGTTGTGAAAAATGCGTTGGCTGACATAAACCAGCCTCTGTTGGATGCACTAAATATGTCAAAGCAAACTCAGATGGTCCTTTAACTCAGTATATGCGGCATCATGGGGAAAAGTGCATTCTTCTCCCAGCAAGCAAGAATAACAGCTCAAACACTTAAGGACTCCACCTGATTTCTCCCTTGTGAAACAAAATGTAGATTTTATTACCCACCGTATAACTCACTCTATTTATGGTTTGCATAATTTTTCCTCTTTCCAAATACATTTCATTTTATCAGCTTCATGGGCTTTACACCTGATAGAGCCAAAGTCTGAACTGTGTCATTTAAAGACATCTCAGAAACCACAAGGCAGAGGTAAGACTTGCTATCATGTATACTTTCAGGCCAAGTTTTTGCCTCTGTTATTACTCCTACAATACCTCCCTGGACCTTCACAACTCTCATTTTACCCTCAGTACAAATTAGGATAATCCCTGGTTTTGGACAAGATTCACTACCCAATCTAAACAGCCCATATACTAAATCTATTGCAAAGCATGACTTCCTGAACATTTCAAAGATGGATTACAATATCAGTCGAATGCACAATTCTAGAAGAGAAGAAAAAAAAAAAAAAAGATGTATGTCCTCAGAAAAATGATACCACATCTTGCAATGTTCCTTTAAAAAAATGGAAGAAAAGAAAAAAAGAAAAGATGGCTGACTGCCAGAGTTTTGTGTTAACTTGAAGTGCAGAGGTGATTTTTAATGCTTCAAACATCATTCATGAAATATTATATATATAATTTGTACTCAAAATAACATGCAAGCTCTCCAAGGAAACATTAAAATAAATAGCTTCTTTAACTCTTTTGTACCTTGATCGTATCTTATTTTGATGAATCAATAAAAGAGAGACGTAAGATTGATGTAGGACAGATCAGTAGGGCAATCATGTACTTTATTACATATTTATGAGTCTGAAAGATCAAAGGATGTTTTTATGCACATAACTTGGCAAATGTGTTTTGCCACATTCAGATATATTCCAAGTGACTTTAGCAGGAATGTGAAAGAAGCTGGCATGCTGCCCACACTGCTATTTGGTAAGACTTTGAATGATGGTGGGATTACAAACCATGATAATAAAAACACATACAGCATAACATTGATGCATGTAAACAGTATATACAAATGCATATGTGTGATCTTATAATGTGTGTATATACAACATATTGCATTTTCTGCACACGTGCATACATATGCAAACTACAGCCTCAATTCAACATTTCTTTAAGTCACTGGAAGTCTTTCATTTTCCCTTAGAAGACACCACATCAGGCCTTCAACGCAAACAAGAGAGGGGAAAAAGGTTGCTTTCCAACCATTAAACGTCAGGTTATAGATGGCCATGTGCAAAAATCAGGCAATGACAATGTTTGCAACTACATTCGTTTATCAGCATGGCACATCTATTCCTCTTGGGGTTATCCTCAGGTGCTACCACTGCTATGTGGGCAGCAAGATGAAAGAAATATCTCCTTTACTATCAGAACCGTAATTCTGTCTTCTCGCAACTTTGGCAAATGGACATTTCAAACCCTTCTCTCACACTGACACTGGTTTTTGACATGAAATACCTCAGCATAAATGGACAGTGGGCATCCAGCTATGGCTTAATCAGAGCCAGGGACAGGTTGATCCACACACGTGCTTCGACACCCAACTGATATTATGACTCTGCACCAGTGCAGAAGTTGCAGACTCTGCAACAGGTTTCCGATGTGATCCAGGACAAGTCACTTTTTAACATGGTTTGGAGAACATCAGCTTCTTATCAATACAAAATATTGCTGTTTTCAGTACTGCTCATTGCAAACAACCCAGCTGAGGAGCTATACTCTGCAAGTCTGACACAAAGCGTGTCTCAAACAGGGCTAAAACATTCATGGACCCAGAGTCATCAAACCCCCTTCTTACATCCTCAGAATGAAACTGCCACTTACTGCCTATTTTCAAAGTTAATAACAATACTTCCCAAACACAGAAGGGGATGAATAAGAAAATTGGCTCCTGTGAAGATAAAAAGATTGACAAAAAAGCATGTATCTTCCTAAAACTGAGACAGCAGGACTGGTACCATTCACCTCTTACAGTTTTCTTCTTATTATTTAAAAGTTAATGGTAATTTTTTATTAGATTTAGCAGAACTTGATTGACTCGAAGATGCTGTAGAAGCCTGTCAAAATGTGCTAAAATATACAGTACCTGCCAACACCACATAGGAAACATCAGGATATTACCTGCAGCTACGGGAGGGGTGGGCCTTGGGATCTGTCACTGCTTGAAAGGTGCTACCAGCATTTAAAATAAAAAGCTAGCGAAAATAACGCCACTAATTTAGGCTGGTTATTAGAGTGCCAGTGCAGAAGTATTAGGGATGGAAGAGACACCCACCTTCGTTTCCTACTGCATTCTCAGTTCAGGTAAAAACTCCCTTACCCAGGCTAGTTTATGTGTTAAACAACAGTGTTTCCCCCACTCCCTTTGAGCAGCTGCTTGATGGCATCACAGATCAAACCAGGAGATTTCGCTTTATCATTAGGGCTGTGATGGATTCTGGTTGGTGGTTCTGACTATTAAAAAACATCATGGAGAGCTTCCCTTTCCTTCTGCTGCTCTCTTCCTCTTTGCTCATGTAAGCAGGCAGCTCTCTGCCACTTCCCCTGCCCCACTTTGCTCCCAAACCCTTGCAGCTACACACACTGCTCTGCTACTTGGCCCGTTTGGCTATTATACATTTTCCAGCACAACCCTGCTGACTGTGAACCTCAATATTCCTTTTCTAATTTATTTTCATGTCACTGTGAGTCAATGCCTGGAATAATCGTTTGACCTTGATGTTTACACCCTTCCAACATCAACAAGGGGTACTTATGGTCTGTAGTAGACATTATTTGGCCAGGCCATATTGCTTTGTTAATGTTTTGTTCATTCTTTTTAAATATTTCTCTCAATCTTCCCAATCTATTTATTTCTATCTTTTCTGGACTGTCTTCCTTTTGTCAGTATCATTGTCACTGAAGTGCCCAGAAATGAAGTATTCCAGTATCTGTGGTATCAATCCCTACATGCCGTGTCTACCCTAAGTACTATTAGGAAATCTCTCATCCTGATATCTTCCCAAGTGGTCACCTTAATGGCTGTCCTAGACAGCCTGGACTCCGAAGTAATTTCTACCATGCTATCTATACCGGCAGATTTATTGCTTTTAGCTTTTTCCCAAGTTTTAGCTGTCTTTATCAATAGTTACTTTCACAAAGGTCTCCTTAGTGTCTCAGGGGTTGATTCAATGAAGCCTTTCAGCTGCTGTTTAGAGTTAAGCACATGAATAAGCTTCCATTTGAAGACAATAGAACTAAATAGCTTACAAGACAATATACATTTAAGTGTTTTTGTAAATTAAGCTGTAATTGTTCAGCAGTCTTGTGGGATTTTTTTCTCCCCCCCTTTTTTTAGACAAAAAAAAAAAGGAAAAAAAATCCAGCCAGCTCATCTCTGTATTTAAAACTGCATTTCTGGTTACCCGCTGGTAGCAAGGCTGTTATTTTCGAAAACTACTGATGGATTCTTTTCGACCAAGTGTTTATTAAAATAACAATTATTTAAAAACCCCACCTCACCACATCCCCAAGCCACACCCGGGTCTTTCTGTGCGCAGAATTTAGCAAACAAGGGTGTTACGAGACAGCTGTGAGCTCCAACAGCACTAGGCAACATTGAACTGCAGCAAACTCAACAACTTTGTTATCCCAAATATTAGCACTACTGATGAACCTTTACTCTGTTTCAATAGACACATAATTAATTCATTTACAAGACCTGCAGGAGGAGGTTTGTCTCCACAGGAAGGGGCTTTGGCAGATTTGCTGGCAGCAGTTCAGGTGGGTGGGTTCCATTTACAGTGCTATTCACGAGCTTTTGTTCACAATAAGGAAAGTGCCCTGAAGTTAGTCTGGGCTTAATTATTCAGTTATAAGTCCCTTTGAGTACAGGCTGATCTAGCCCATATTCACTCTTGGTTTCATCAGGGCATCCTTTTGCAGAGTGGCATTAAGTAGGATGATACAACCAAGGCATCCCTGCTCTCTCCCACTCTCCCTAGAGGCCTCCAAGGACACAAATGTGGACAGATGTCTGGGCCCCGCCGCTGGTGATGTCTACATATGAAATGCTCTGCTTTCGGGCATGCAACACAAATCCAGAAGTACCTAGCGAAGAGGCCTCTAGCCCTTTTTTGCCCTTCTCTGAATGGCAGAACATCATCAAGCCTTCAGGTCTCTCACTACTCTTGCTCTGCACAGGACTTTTAGGGAGGAAGAACAATTTTGTTATTACAGACATTGTACAGACTCAGGAGGCTACAATCACAGGAGTAAACATACTGAGAGTGTTCCCAAGAAGCCATATCCATTGGCATGAAATGGCCTGGCTGATAGAAATGTCTTCAAATTGTAGCTGCTGGGCAGGAGAAGCCTAGGAGCCTGTTGGGAACAGACATGGCATCACCTTCAGTCCTACATGCCCCCAGAATGGTTTTGGGGAGTGACAGGCAGGATGAGCAAAACCATGGCCAGGACTGTTCTCACAGTTCCCCAGGACATGATCCTCTGTAATTTACTAGTACAGGTGTAGCCAGGGGAAGGCAGAAAAAGCTTTCCAGTTACGAGAGATCCATACATCTAAATGCTCCACGAAGAATAAGTCAGGGTGAAAAATACTTAAAATTAAAAACCGATGGATGTGGCAAAGCAACATATTGTCAGCAAGCAACTATATAAACAGGCTTTCCTGTTCCTGTCTTATTTAGACAGAAAAAGAAAGGAGAAAATTAAAGATGGCAGCACACTGATACTGCTCAGGGATGCTGTCATCTGTTACATTCTCTAGCCGACTACTCGGCTGAGCTAGCTAGAAAGCTGTATCCACAAAACTGAAGGTGAGAATTTAAAGTGAGAGTTAGACTGGTTCACAAAACTACATGGACATGTTTATTGCAGTGTAATAGTGGCTTAATTTGAATTTGTTAAAGTTAATTAGAAATGGATTTAATGAACTTTGAGTAAGTTGCCATTATGCCAAAGTAAAATTATCCATACAGCCTTTTATTCAGCTTAACTGTCTCAGTTTAAAACCTCTTCAGATCATGCCAGAATAACTTTTTTTTTTTTTCTTGTGTGTGTGTAGACAAATTCCTACACAGAAAAAACACCCTTGCTCAGCTGAAAAAGACAGTGGCCTGAACTTCCTTACATAATCCCCTTTGTCAATATGTTTATTGTCACATACAGCTCAGGATCAAAGGACATTCAGCTAGAAGATATAATTAAAAAGTGAGGATGTAATAGACAAGCCCATCTTCTGCTCAATCAGCTCTTACTTAGTCCTGAGATCTGAGTTTCATACAAGCTACCATAAGCCTAGAGGTCAAGAGTTTGGTTCTTCATGTGAATCTAGAGAGGCTCCTTGTCTTGTCCTTTGCCTCTGAAACAACAAGATCACCTGTCTTGCACAGCTACCCCTACCCAGCCCAGCTGCAAACCTTTTGTGTGATCCAGCTGTGATATGTTTGGCTATGATAAAGCTTTCTTTGTCTTCAGTTTATGGAACTCTCTACTACCAAACAACTGCAACGTAACCAGCAGTTCCTTTTCCTTCTGGCTGAGATGGTTCTGTACAAAAACATGAAGAATCCATTCATGGTGGGTCTGGGAATAATAATAGCTCTGCTCATTTTTTTTCTCATGTAGGGAAGATTATGGTAACTGTAGTATGAATAACAATGTCCTGTTTGGCCTGGCCTGCACCTAGGGTCTGAGGTAGGATCAGAGGATCCTCAATGACGGAGTTTAGGCACAAAGCTTTACTGCCCCTCACTGAGAGGAATTTCTTGAATGACCCCAAATAGTTTACATGACCTTGTTTTATTTTGCTATGTGATGATCATATCTGTTCTTAACCTTTAGGATTTCACATGTGTTTTCATCAGAGCTGCTTACACTTAGAACACTGATCACAGAATTACACAGTACTTTAGGCTACAAGGGATGCTGGAGGTCATCTAGTCCAACCCCTGGCTCAAAGCAGGGCTAACTTTGAAGTTAACTATTAAAAGTGTTTAGTTCTATGAAATCATCTCTCCGGGTTTTGTGAACACTAATCAAGGGAGGTTGATACCAGACCTGTGCAGTCAGTATGAACCTCATTGAGGGTACAAAGGTACAGAAAGAAGGTTTCTACCTTAAAGTTAATAGAAAAGCTTCCAGTGAGTAAGAGAGGAATCCATCTCCAAGCCTACAGTTGACCAGAAAATATAATGCATGCCCGCAGTTACACAGCAAAGCTCTTTTATTTCTCTTAGTCATTCTTATGACAAACATCTTTCCTCGAGCCTTTATATTATGTCTAATTATGTTCAGCTTTCTTTCCAAGCTTAAAAAAAAAAAAAAGGTTAGATTTCATATGGGGAAGGACCCGTGACTTTCACTGTAGACTACAGCTTTTTTAATGTCTAGCTGTTTGAGCTGTTGGGTTTATTATTGCTTCACGTTGGAAAATATTGGGAAACTTCTACAGAATAGTTCATCCATTTCTAGGAATAAGCTTCAGGAGGAAAAAAACACACCAGTTGTTTTGAAAGGCTTAGATTTTTTTATTTTTTTTTTTTTAACTGAAACTCCACTAATGTGCATTGGGGGACTGTCTCAAAATGTGGTAGAGGCCAATGCAGGAAAGAGAGGTATCGTTCACTGTCCTCATGAATATTCAACAAAATGTGGCCAAATTGTAATCCTCTGCAAATCACCATCTGCATATGCTCAGTAGAGGTTTGTTAGAGGCTAGCAGCACAATTCCCAGAGCATTCTGTCTTAATTGCATATATGCCATATCTCCCACAGGGCTGTATGCCAACCACATGGGCCTGCTCCATGCCCACCTCATCCACTGACCTAGATTCTTCCACAAACTGTACCTCAGGAGTGGCTGCAGCTCAGCTTAGATTTACACACAAGGAAAAAAGTGGATATTTCCAGAACTTGAGAGTGGCTATGGGACAAGAAGAGGCAAGTTCTAGACATAGCAAGAAAGTACAAGGGGATAAAGGAGCTGCAGTTAGCACAGTGTTCAGGTTACATGTTTGAATAAGAGATTAAGATGGTAATAAGGTATTTTGCCCACATTAATTTTGCCTGGTGATAAAGCATCTGGGATGAGATGTCAAAGAGATGAGCAGATGTCTAGGCTTGGCTGCTCTGAGGCAAGTCAGTGCAGCAGTATCTCCATCAGGAAAGGAGCTGAGTTGATAAAAGCCAAAATTATTATTACGATGGAAATGATTTGGATACAGATGAAGATGAGGTCAGAGAACACTGCCCTGAAGAGTTTAAAAAAA
This sequence comes from Anas acuta, assembly GCF_963932015.1. Lineage (NCBI taxonomy): Eukaryota > Metazoa > Chordata > Aves > Anseriformes > Anatidae > Anas > Anas acuta. The sequence goes on from NC_088990.1 coordinate 4,753,845, forward strand.
AAAAAAGAAAAAAAAAAAAAGAAAAGAAGTGTCTTAAGAGGTCATTGAAAGAGCAAACAGGAAGTTAAGGGGAGGAACAGGTTCCAGGACAAAGCCTTTAAACCAAGATTTCAAGACAGAGATTATAATCAGAGCTGTCAGATGTAGCCAAAATGTCAAGGAACATATGAATGGAATAATGGCCTTGAGATTTGGCCCTGAAGAGGTTACTAGAGACCTTGGCAAGAGCAGTTCCAGTGGAGTGGAGAGAACAGAAGCTAGAATGAAATACAGAGTATTATTACACACTACAGTGATTGGCACCAGAGGGATCTCTTCATCCCACGGGCCATTTACTGGGACCTGATGGGCTAAATCCTTAACTGGGCTAAATTGGCTTAACTTCTCTGGAAGTTTTGTCAGCTTACATCCCCCAGAAATTTCATCCAGACAAGAAAACCTAAAACATGCTTGTCTTTTTTCATCATCTTCTTCTACTTCTTCTCCTTTTTTTTTTCTCCTTTTTTTTTTTTTTTTGTTAATGAAGAAAGGAATTTCAAGTTTATTTTTGGCCCTCCTATGTGAAATAATCCCCAATGTAATCCTTTTCCCCAAAGATCTAGGAGTGGAACACTTTCTGTTTCTTTATGTTATCTAAACAGTATAAAATTAGGCAGATCTTAAGCTAGCTGCTCTCATTACACAGTTTGATGATCTGAAAGGGTAACAAACTCCAGGATGAACAATTAGTCATTTAGTCTTAACAACAGCTTTCTTCTTTTACCCACTCCTCTTCCTATAAATTTCTTTTAAAAAATGAAAACAAAAACAAACAAAAAAAACACACTTGCTATAAATTAGCTGAATTATTAATCTCTTGTCCTTTGCAGACTTTGTGAGTTGGACAATAGCCAGGGGATCACAGCACAATGTGCTGTTGCAGGTATTCCCCTTAGAGATGGAAGACATACATATTCTTAGACATGCAATAAAACTCAGATCTTTAAAGTACGTATGAGATGATCTCCCTTGACACTTTGTTTTTAAATCATCTATTTGCTGATTTAAAACCAATGAGTTTGAGCAAGTCTGGAATCAGATCTATTTGACCATCTTTAGTTCCAGTGATGTCGGAGCTAGAATTATATGGAAAACAGAGTGCTTAGACTTAAAATTAGCAAGAGCTCTCCAGAAGGAACAAAAAAGGTATAAATTATGTCTGATTGAACAAACACAACTCCACTGTTGAACAGCCACTCAATGAAGAGGGCAGGGAGAGGCAATGGAGCACGGTAATGTGTAATATTACTAGTCAATGGGCTGTGTGCAGCAGTGGGCTCCCAAACGCTGGAGGTGTCAGGGAGATAAATAGCAGAGTGTCCTCCTCAAAAATATGATTAATACCCTCCTCGGTCCACTGCTGAAGATGTAGTGGGTGCAGCTGGTTTGGACAGCAGTTGCATAGAGGAAAATTACAGGACGATTGCAGCAGAGCAGAGAGGGCAAAGAGTAGGACAAGTAGTCAACTGAGTGGGAGTGCTGAGCCCCAACAAGGGAAGAAGTAGGCCAGAGCTGGCAAAGGTCTTTTGGCTGCTGTTTAAGTAATGTTTATAGAACTTTCATGCATGCACAACTGAGTTTCGAGTTCGTGATCTTTGGAGGAAAAAAGGGAGAGAAGCATGTTCGAGTTCATTGTCTCTTGTAATAGTCGTGCCAGAGGTGGCTTTCAAGGAGCCATTCTTCTCTCCTAGCCTGCCCCCCTGAAAAGCCTGTACGTCACAAGGAAGCAGGTGGAAAACTGAGAAAGATTAAAAACAAACTAAAAAAAGCATCATTTTTTTTTCCTACAGTCAACTGCGATTTCCTGAAAAAATCAGGAGTGTGTCGAGTGGGGTTTTCACATTGTATCATTTTCAAGGAATCCTCTAAAATTCTCAGAAAACTTCCTTTCATGCATCTGTTGTCACAGCACTCAGGGGACAATGTCCAGAGCTCAAATTCCCAACATTAGAATCTGAACACAGTGTAATGTAACTAATGCTCCTGAAATCAAACAAAGGCAGAGGGCTACGGATGGCTTTATTTCTTAGGGCAGTGATCCTTGCCTTTGTTGGTTTGCAGGCAACAATACCAAGCAAGTAATATATTACCAGTGATGCCATATTATCTACTGTCTTGCATCCACAATGAATGTCTCAGGGTCTCCCCTGAAAGCCTTGGGTGGGGACGAATGCCTCAGGCAATCAGTCTCCAGTCGTCAAGAAGGAACTGCAAAAGCTGCAGGCGCAAGGCTGATGCTGTACGGAAGGACACACATGTTGTTACACACACAACACTAGCAGGATACACATGTACATTTCTGTTTATCTTTAAATGGCCAAAAAAAAAAAAAAAAAATCAGATGGGAGAAAGGGAAAGTTCCAGTGGATTATTGATCTGAAAGACAGTGATTAATAATCACCAGTTTAGTATTCTGCATCACACTGCCTGTCACACTTCCCTGGAAACAGGATTAATATAAGAAGATATTACATATGTGAGCAAGGCAACAAGGTAGCACTATATTGATCTGAACTTTAGAGCTGTTCAGTGCCATTAACCAAAACAAAAAGAATGCATGCACTTGTAAAAAGGAGAATGGCTGACAAAAATAAAGTCATTGGTTTTCCTCCTGCAAATTCCTCATCTCTTCAATCAGATTCAAGAATTAACAGCTGCAGGTCTCTGGTAAACTCAGCATAACCTGCACCAGACAATTCAGCACAAGCAAAAAGCCTTTCTCCTCCTCGTGTTTGTACAATCAGTCCCTGTCTGTTACACAGAAAGTTGATGTAAGAGCTTACATACCCCCAAGGACTCACCTATACTACAGAAACAGCATTGTTATCTAAGAGACTTTAGAGAAATATGTACTTTTTGAAACTTTATGTAAAGCAGAAAACTGTAACATCCTTTATATATATATATATATATATTTAAAGAAAAAAAAAGTCTAGCCTGGCATACAGAACATATTTTAAGAAAAACAAGGTAAGTAAAATAAAGCTAGCTAATATATTTAAAGACACTTTCCATGAAATGAAAATAATTTAACTGCTATATTAATCTGCCATCTCAAATTCACTTTGTTCTTTTCCTATTATTATTTTTTGTTTCTGCGTAAGGAGGGGGCACCACTATTTGTTCAACATAATATTAAGCATACTCCGCTACTCAATTAGTAAACATGTCAAGAGGTGGGTTAGTTATTCATGGTTCAGGGGCACAGCCCCCTTTCAAAAAGAACTTTTTTTCTCTCTAATGAAATGATGGATAATCTGGAAGTAGGTGCTTTAAGAAGATATTAATCATTCTCTGTGGTAATGTTAATCATGCGTTCCATCATCTCCAGATGCTGTGCATCACCTTCCTCGGAGATAAAGGGCACCCAAGCCAGCAGAGTCCTTTTGATCACCTTTCTCACAGTAACTCTCATAAGGCATTAAAAGAAGTCTTCACATTTCAGGGCATCCTTAAAAATGAAATAGAAAGTGGGAGAGTGAGGTAATGGAGGGATTCATGGACTTCAATCTTGACCCTGTCATTACTTATGCTACCCAGATGGGAGGTGCATAGTTCTTTCGTCCTTTGTCCTAATCTTTGACATTTTTCAATGCAATGTTTGGTATGAATGAGGTATGAGAAAAACCCTGATCACAGGAAATAGAAAATTAATTCACAAAAGATTTCAGAGAGAGATATGAAGGGGAAGGAAAAAAATCAACCCTCATTTTCTGTGAAGAAAAATCCAGCAAAATTATTCCCTCATAGCCTGCTATTCCGTTCTTAGAAAACATTAGCAGAAGTCAGGTCAGATTTATCTCAGCATACTGTCTGTGATGTCTCTTCCAGTTAATAAAACACCCTGCCACTGGAGAGACTTCTGGCCAATTAGACCATTTTTACGACTAATCTTTTATATTTTTCTTTTTCCTTTTTTTTTTTTTTTTTTTTTTTTAAGTTATGTATAAACCTAGGGCATATCTTAGATGGCTGACATATCTCCTTTTGCAGACTTAGATGCTTCAGAGACCCCAATGCTTCCAGAAGAAACTTTGAAGGTCTCCTAAAGCTAGGAACTTACTTTGTATAAACTGTTGAATAAAGATAAACCACAGGGGACCATACCCAGTCAAAGGCAGGCGGTGTTTCTGTCACAGCATGTAAGTGCTAAGGAGAAAAGAAGTTGAAATAAAATAATCCAACTTTCTTATATCCATGTTTAAATAGTAAATCCATATGCAGAGGAACTGCCGCCTCTCCTGTACAACCGTGATCCCCACTTAATGTCACTCCTGAGCTACTCTATGGGGTAAGCGGGGGAAAAAAAAAGTCACAGGAAATATAAAACCCCTTGAACTAATAAATGCTTTTGAAAATGTCAACGAAGTTCCTTCACCACTTGTTGTGGTTTAGATGAAATTATGACGAAATACCTTTTCTCCCAGAATTGAAAGTACACAAGATATATAAATAGCCAGACAACGTATTTCACACAAATATAGTTTTGCTTACAAAAAGAATGACAATTCCTAGAATAACCATCTTTGCAAAGTCTCTGTCTCTTGTTCCAGTAAAGAGTTTTGTCTTGCTAGCTTCCAAAAATGGATCATGTTGCAAATACTCATTTTTACCTATTTCAAATTGGCTTGCATCTTCGTCAGGAAAAGCTACACCATAGGGCTGAGAATAAGCACTACCATGTCACCAGAGACCCTTCAGAGAGCAGGTAACACAAATACTTGGACAGCTGCAGTAAGGATGTTCTGGGGAGTAAATGGCCTGCACCTCACTGAGATTAATAAAGTATTTTTTCACATGTAAGAAACATTCGATAGTCTTATCTAGGAGACACCAGAGCGAAGAACTACCACCTAGATGCCTTGCCACTGATATTAAGGAGTTCTGTTATGTGTATCGAGCTATGCACATGCTATACTCAGTTGCATTGGAAAGCATGGATAAGCAGCATTATCAAATAGTCTACAGAATATATGCCAACTGGTCTCTTAAATTTTCATTTTTATCCAGTAATTCCTGGGAAAACAAAGCCAACCTTCTGATGTAAAGGTTCCTCACCTATATGGACTCAGTTTTGAAGCTTTGGACAAATTATATCCTAATGTATCAAGTATCGTTGCAGTGAATTTATGGAGTGCAAAAACTTGATTCCCTGCTTGCAACAATTTATGCTCTATTTTACATTCCGCGATATTGCCATCTAAGTGGTATGCACCATATTAGCGTAAGATCACTAGTACAGGCCCTTTGTAGATGGCAAAACCGAGAGACTAATGGATAGCTGAAATGAGAATGCTTTTTTTATTCCTTGTGATCTTGTTAGCATATGTGTATTTGATGGTGGTAACATTATTTCCAACTTACACCATTACACTACATTACAGTTGATATTAATTATTCTTGCTATCAGGAATGGCTGCATGTTTACAGATTTTTCTTTTCATGCTCAGTTCTAACTCGCTTTTTGTGAAGACAACTGTTGTATTACACACAAGTTTTTATGGTCCACATAGAACTATGGGAAGTTTAGTTATATTTAGGCAGGCACAAGACAAAATATTGCCAAAATTAGGAAAAGCAGTAAGATTTACAGGGCCTTGCTAACTAAAATTCTGCACTTAGAACATAATAGTTCACTCTTTTTGTAAAGTAAAACATCTTAAATTAAATAATGTATATGAAACACAATAATAACAATAGGCCAGAATTTCAAGGTGGCTTCAACTCTTCCTTCACTCAAGTGTATACAAATCTGTTTTGAACATCATAAGAACTGGGATATCAAAACATTAAAGGAAGCTTGATCAGGGAAATTAGCAGATACAGAACTGAAGGGTATCTGGTTGATCCAAGGTGAATATGCTGATATACTTGCTTTGTGAAATCCTGGAGTGGTTTCCAGGAGAAATAGGTATGTAGTCTCCCACTTTATTTCTTCTGGGAAGTGAAGTACTCTTTCATTATTGGTAAGATAGAGAGCTGCTTTTTCTATTCATTGCACTCAGCTCCGAGCTCAGAGATGGTATACAAAAAATTCATTTTGGATGGAAAAATTCAAGTACAGTGATACAAAGGTGCTTTGTAGATACAATCTATAAATCTTGAAAAAAAAAGGGGGGGGGGGGGAGAAATAGTGCTTTCTCTCATCATAGATAACAGATTTACATCATGAAAGTTACCCATAATGCTAAGCCAAATGCATTCACGAAGTATTTTGGTTGGTACAATCAGAAAATAGAGACTTTGCTAAATTTCATCAGACATCTTCTGTAAGTATGTGTGTGTACATGCCAAACAGGAGTTTTTCCTGGATTCCTTAGGCTGCAATTCTAATATTGTCAGAATGAATTTCCTTGAATAGAGAAGAAATAGTGGGCTAAGGCCAAACAATTTGACTTTGAGACTTTGACTTCACTAATTCTGGAAATTCTTCTCGCAAGTATTTGCCAATGAAAGGTGGAAATTTCCTGAAAAGTTAATCTGAACCAATTGTTCACTACCTTGAACCACTATTTCACAAGAATGGATGTCTTCTATTTTCAAAGGTCTGTGATATTTCTGTGATGAAACAAACTTGACAAGGAAACACAAAGCAGTCTGCTGGAACCATGTTGGAGAGACAACTGAACAAACAGCTGGTTAAAGGATTAAAGCCAAAACAAAGCACTGTTTGAAGGTCTCTCTAAGTTTCAGATAGCAATGGGAATCTTTTGAAATGGGGGCACGGTGAAGCTGCTATAGAAAAGGAAAGGTTTGGGACCTTTACCCATTTCAGAGATACTGAAACTCTGCAGCACTATCTGGTGAGTCTTCAGCAATGACAGAAGGCAGTAAGGATAATAAGTAGATGAACATTACATCCTGATAATCCCAATTCATGTTTTTAACCAAAAATCTTCAGTCTGTGGAAGGACTCTATGCGCACCTGTTTATTAACTGCTTGTCTTTATTATGTTACAGTTTTTACCTTCCCTTCCTTAGCCCACTTTACCATTACCTTTAATGAGTTACTACTTTTCAGCACAATTAAGTGTTTGAAGCAACCAGGAGGCACAGTTTAAGCACAGTAAACGTGTCCGATTGAAAAGACTAAAGATCAATATCACAGGTCTAAAAGGTTAGACCAATCCTATCAGCTTCAGGGAAAACCTGGTGCTTAGCTACCATTGAAGAAAGAAATAGCTAATGGCCCACGGACGATCTTTGTTCAACCAGGGTTCTCCTGTTTAAAAAGAAATCCTCTCCTTATTGAACACTAATTTTCACATGGCTAAAAATGCAGAAACTTTAAATTCCAATTTTAATTGTGCTGAAAGATGGGAAATAGTTTCTTTTAAATACTTTTCTTTATGAAAGAAGACAATAAAGGCTGCCTATTGGCCCTCATTATCCCCACCTCGATTTGACTTGCCTACCTGCTCCACTGCACTGGTTCAAGACAATTAATCCTAATATTCAACCCTCCTGGTGTAATTTCTCATCTTGGCAGGTCTCTTTCTATAATGACTAAATGGGAGTGGCCAAATTCTCAAAACCTCTGGGGTGAGCGAGATACATTTCCACAAACACAGACAACAATTTGATCCTGATATTTTAACAAAATTTTGTGTTATCAAACCAAAGTGAGCATTTAAAACCACTGGCCAAATAGCCTGAGTAATAAACTACGCAATACTGGTCATTATATTACGGCCACAATAAAGTACAATCACAGAGATTTCTGTTGATATGAAAAAAGGGCATTGTAGGCAACTATCAGTTTATGTCTAAAGCACAGCTTATGTTGAAGAAATACTTGTATTATTTTCTTATCTGGGAAACACAAGCCCATCCAACACTCACCAAAAACTCTGCACAAGACTCTCAGCTGCTGCTAGCTGGCACAGTTCCCCAAACTTGTGAATTGGCCTCAACAGCACAATGTCTTACTAGCAAATGAGTGACATCTATTTGTGAAATGGTTGTTGTATTTGGATTAACATCAATAATCAGTTGTTAGATATAAATGTGTTAATCTCAAGTTAGTCATGCCACCAATGGTAACAGCTAGTCCAGTTTCAGAGATCCGTAAAACAGCTGAGTTTGTCTGAGACTCTGCTGCAGTCCACAGTCCTGTCCTTTCTTTTCATTTTTTGCTCCCTCCTCTGACACCCCAGAACGCTGCCTGACCAGGAGAATGGATCATTGATTGCTTTTTTTCCAAAGCCAGTGCCATTTAATGAATTGAGTCTTCACCCCCAGGGGACAAATAGGTAGCCCCAGAGAGGTAACTTCAGGGTAGAATAGTCTGTTGCTACAGTTCTGCCATTCTGGTTACCCTGAGCGTAAACCGACAATTAGGCACAATTTCTTTTAATCTGGAGAAGATTGATTCTTATTTCCATCAGGTACGTTTTTGAGTTGCAGTCGTACAATACATGGAGAAAATAAGTTGCACTGGGTTTTCTGCAGCTTTGGAACCTCTGTATTTACAGACTTAAAACGAACCTTCATATTCCATCTCCTTTTTGTCTGTAAAGCACCTCGCTAAAATAAAGCATTTCTAAGGCTGAAGACAACATTCACTGTAACTACTGACGGCTGCTCTGCAGCTAATGGTGTACCTCTAAACTGTGTTTTGAATGGCTCTGAACAGTTAGGTGTGGAGTATTTCTTTTGTTAGGAAGGAAATTTCCCATGATCTTGATCAGATCCAGCACTTGCATCTAAACATGGAAGATCCACACAGCAACTCAGTTTTTGAGTCAAGACCTCAGTGGCACAATATACAAGAAGTGGGTTTGCATTAATTTACACCAGCTGAAGAAACTGGCAAAGATAATTTCCTAGCTAGTAAAACTGCTTTAGCTTAGTTTAAAAAAATATATATATATATATTTTTATAGTCTTTTTTTTTTTTTTTTCTTTAATGGCTGTGGTTTCACAGTAACAGAATTAGTCCGCCGCCTCTTCTTTGTGCCATGGCTGCTTATAAATGAGTGGTGAATGGGACTGGGAAGCAATCCATCAAGAAAGAACCCAAAACTCAGCTTTTTTATGGCCTTTTCAGGCAAATCAGTTCCTCAAGTCAGGTTACTGCCTGGCTACACATAGAGGCACACCAGCTCGAAGCAGGGTAACGCATGGAACGGAGAACAAGTAAGTGGGAGACAAAGGAAGAGCTGTGTTGTTAATTTTAGCACCATGACTAAATAACAGTGAGCTGCATCTCCTTGCATTTGTGCCCAAATACAAAGGTAAAAAAACGGTCCAAATAGAAATAAACTTGTGTGTAATACTTATAAAAACATTCCAAAATATTGTTAACAGCACCTTACTGGCATTATGTCAATATAGTAAATATTTCTCAATTGCATCCAAGTCCAAATTTTCCTCAGATCTAAAACAGATATTTAGAAGCTATATCAATCCCCACTGAAACCAGCAGTCAGGCCAGTAGTAAGCTCATTCCACATCACCAGTGCAGTGGAATGTTTGCAGACATATTTACAGATCAAGAACTATTTTTTGCAAAAATTCACAAATATTTCAAGTAATTGTCAGACTGGTGACTGTTGTGATCTGTTATTAGAGAACCAGGGAACAGGAAAAACAAGAAAAATTAATTGATGAAATTTATTTTCTATAAATTCTTTGGTCACTGGAGCTATGCAAGGTGATTTGAAACCTCATATTAAATAAATCCCTAATAAATTAACCTGATAACCTGATTTCCAAATTAACTGCTATGAATTTACCTGTGAGAAGTAATTCTTTGGTGGGTATTCTATGAGCGAGATCATTATACTACTGTCTACATCTGATAGCTATTTTGTACCCTGAGGCATGTGGCTTGATTTAGCCTAGACACTAACTACAAATGTCATTTTCATTCATATGGCCCTAACTCAGTTAAAAAATAAATAAAAAAAAATAAGCATATGCTTAAGACCCCGAGAAATCAACTTCTCACATGTTGAACATTAAGCATAGTCTTACGTCCTTCGTTAGATTCTGGGCAGGATTATTCAAGTGCTTAGAGCTGAACATGTTTTTATTTGCTTTGCTCAATTACCACTATAATGATCTCATTCTGTTTTGCAAATTCCAAAGCTCTCTGCTTCAATAACCATTATGTTTTTTTACTCAACAACTATAGCTAGAATTTTTTAAACTCTCCCTGGTTTTAACTGCAGTAGTTTGCTGTCCACCCACTCCTTTGCTTGCGGCTGCAGTTCTGCAGCTCAGGTGAACGGGCAGCAGTAATTCTGGATTACAGAGGATATTGAACTACCAAACTCTGATGACCAAAAGCTCTGATTCATAACCATACTGGATTAGCCATGGTGGTGCAAAAGGTTACTGCCCCAGCTGTCTGCCCCCCCTTATCTTCAAGGTTACTCTGTTGGAAGTTATCTCTTCAGTCACTGCAGCTAAACCCAGCAAGGAATGGGAATTAAACACTTCTGGTTGTTCCTGAGGATGGGAAAGTGTAAACCTGACTGATCCCTCTCAAGTCTTGAAAATCCTGCATTTCCAAAATCCTATGCTCTATGTCCCAGTGCAACTCTTATTAAAGAATACAGATGAAGGCTGACCAATTTCAAAGGGAATTGGAAGAGTCATGGAGGAGCTGGAAAAGTGAGTTTCCACACCTTAAAACCATATGAATGTTAAGATGATCTTAATGTTAAGCACAATGTAATTGTTCTATATGTTTATGTCACCCTGTTATCTTCAGAATCAAAAAATGCTGTCAAGTTAGAGGAGCCAGTATTATAGAACTATGTACTTAGAGGGATTTGGAGAGTACATTACTTTAGTTCTCAAATAATTCTGCTAGCTGGAAAAGATTGCAAATAAAACCTGCAGCTCTATTTCTGCAAGAAACTGTTAGTCTTGCTAACAACTAACTACAACATATTTTTATTTCTGTCCTTTGAGCTGTGTGTCCTTTGTACAATTACAATAATGCAAATAACTCTATTTCCAGTTACCGCAGAGCTTTACACTCTGCACAGCTATTCCCAGCACCTCACAGCCAGTTGTGCATCTCCCTACGTTGCTTCTGTCTGAAAACATCGGGTGACCTCCCTTTAAGTTGGTTTCTGGTGTCAGGCGCAGCTGTTTAGTGGCACGGTATCATAGGTTATGTTGTCTTTAGCTCTGGAGTGACTAGAGACAGGAGAGTGCTTTGGTGTCTTTGCCACACAAACACACAGAGCAGTGAGATCTTCTGTTTTTCTCCTTTAAATGGCTGAAAATCAGTAATAACTAGACTGAAATCAATGGAGCTTTACTGCTGTGCGCTGTGTTAACACAAGATGCGAATCTGCCTTTGGGTCCAGTTTCTGCAGAGCCGAATGGTAAGCAGGAATGCTCAGAATGCTTTGACTTCACTCACCATTTGCTGATATTAACTCTATATATTTTAAGCAGACACTTGCAGTTTCTCAGATGTCTTCTCTTTCTCATTTATTAGTTGAGTTATATTTTAACGGTGCTGAGAGATTTACTGTCAATGTATTAGATGTATTCATTTTGGTTAAGGCAAAATCCTTGTGCTAGGATCCAAATGTTGGACACATCTGTTAGCAGGCCAAGGACTGACCCTGTATTATTATTATTTTTTAAACCTGACAGCTCACACATTTGAAAATTGCATTAAAATATGTAGCTTAGCAGCTCTGTCTTCTCTTTGTACTATTTGCTCACATCCGGATCCATTTTTTACCCTGCATCAAGGAGGGGGGAAGGATAACCCCATATCAATCGCTCCCTATGCCAGCTCCCATTAGGGAAACCCCCAACGTTTCGTTTCAAATCAGCGGCATCTTTCCTTTGATCCAGGAGACCACAGCTGGGAAGCTGACACGGCTGCTCCGTGCTTCCCCTGCTCCGAGCCCCGCACCCGCGCTTTGCTTGTGCTGCTCGAACCAATTTGAGCAGAGTCACCTCTGCTCGGTTTTAGCAGAACCTTTTCCTCCCTGTCACCGACAGAGCAGCCGTATTAATCACACTCAGCCCAACTAACGTTAACAATCCGTCAAAGTGGCCTACGGAATGCTTCATCTACTGTAACTAGAAATTTCACCTGAAGACCTGCTGATTTGTCCTGGCACTTCTGCCTGTAGGACAAAACAGACAGAAAGCACTTTTTCCTCTCTTTCTCGACATTTTCCGCCTCCTCTTTTGTTGTTGGTTCTCTCTTTTTGTTTTATTCCCTTACAGTAGTTCAGAATTCATTGAGCGTGAACTACGCTTTTGCTTAAGGAAATGCTTACTCGGTGTTCTCTCTTTCATGGTACATGGGCCCTTACTGTCGGCGGCATCAGACTAGGGGTCGCTGGAAGTTCCTTTTGCAATCATGCCAGCAAGTTAATACAGTGACTTTGTAATCCTGGTGCCTTGCTGTATTTTGACAACCTCTTTTCTATTTTTACTCCTAGCTATTTAGCTATCAAAGAAGGAAGCTACTTTTAGCTGGGCACAGTGGATAAACTCTCCCCCGAAAACAGATCTGCCCTCTGCAAGCATCTGGAAGGGAATTCACTGTTAACTGTCTAGGACGATGCTGTAGGGCATGGGCTTTACCTTGTAAGAGTGGCTCTTGCAAGCCAAAATGTCTAAGTTGCTCCAGAAAGTGGTATTTTAACATTGTCTTTCTGAAAATATTTTATTAAGACTTTTTTTTTTTTGTACATCCCACCAGTGGATTCCAATTACCCTTGCACTGAACATTTTGCCATCTCCTTTTTACTCCTGAGTAAAAAGGATGTAAAAACCAGTACGCATCAGAAGGGCAGCTTTTCCAACCCTCTTTAAAAAGGCATAAGTGACAATGCAATGCCACTGACAGAAGCTTTTGTCAATTCCATCAATACACAAACATATTTTTACAGACTTTTTGCTTTTAAATTGGTGGGGGATGGAATTTACTTAAACAATCAATGTGTCTCAGGCCAGTTGCTTACAGGGCAGATCAAGAAACCCCAGTGCAAGTTTCAGTTCAGTCACTGCAGTGGATTTGCTAGCACTACCTTGTGTTAAAGCAACACTCCCAAGGAACTGCTATTTGAGGCTACCTATGGTGGTATAATAGTCAATATTTTCTGTGAGATGGGGTAGAAGTGATATAGAAACTGTGGCATTCAAGTGGTTTTAACCTTTGCAGGCTAGATATGGGTTTCACAACCTGGTTCCTATTTGCTGGTATCTGGCTGATATGTTTAGCACACCAGTTGGTTATCCCAGGCTTCTCCTTAAAGTTGCTGTCCCCAGAGCAGAGGTGGGGATGTGTACCTACATTTGAGCCACTTCTCTGCTAATGCATTTGGACTGAATTTTAAAGCTGGGTTTAGACTATGAAGTATGTGTATTCAAGTTCAAAAGTTGACACAGTTCTCATTCAGCCACCTACGCTGGAGGGCTGCAACATTAAGGTGAATGGCGAAGGACAGGACAGCTAAATCTGCCTGTGAAGATCAGTCACATTCCTTGTACTCAGTCCTATAATGGAGCCCACTGAACAGCTGGAAAAGGTCAGCCTTCATTTTAGGACAGAAGTGTGATCTGGAAGGCAAGAATGGACAAGGAGCTATTAAGCTGAGTAGCTACTGAGACATAGCTTTCGTTCTCTTTGGCCTGGACTACTTTCACACTCTCATTCATTTTTAATCTTCTTTCTAGTAATAAAGATGCATAAAACAGATCTCCAGTTGTCAAGCTAACTTCTAAGCTCCAAATTCAAAACCATTGGACTTGTAGGAAATGGGGACCTTGGGATCCAGACCTAAATCAGCAGCTTCTTGTAATCAATTTCAGTTTTTTAAGGCACTCTAGGCCTTTCAAAACATTTTTTTTTTTTTTTTTCCTGGATTTACCTTCCCACGGGCAATCTCTAAAAACAGATTGGTCTTGATGTAAGAAAGAGTTTTCTTCTTTCTTTCTTACATTCCCAAATGTAAGAAAGAGTTTTCTTCTTCAAATTTCCCAACCCTCAGAAATTCTTTTCTCCCTTTCACATCGTAAATGCTCTAATACCCACTGATTTAGGTACACCAGGAGATCAGTGGGAAGCTGCCAAGATGTATGCAGTGTTACATGGCTTGCAAGGTTGGGAAGAATCACAAAGCAGTATCATTCGGTTGTGGCAGGAAGAACACAGAACAACCATTTCATTGTTACTTTTAACAGAGCCAAAGTGCAAGGTATTATTGGCTAGTAACATCAAGTGGCAAACTGTTAATGTATTTAAGGCCCTTATTCAACAACACCCATAAACATATTTCTAACATCTGCATTTAAATATCTGTTTGACTTCAATAGGCTTTGAGCATGTGCTCAGAATTAACCTCTATGCTTTTCCTGACGTGGGGCTCTATGTAGGTAAAATAATATCTACTGTATCAGCACAGCCAGGTTCAAAATCCAACCCTCCCCAGCCTCCAGGTACTATTGAATACGTAAGCCTAGAGTTGAAGAGGTAGGTATGCACTGGCAGAATATGAATAGGCCCAAGATTTTGAGGCTATCATTGGGGTCTGCTTTGTGTTTAACAGACTTCGGGTTGTTTAGCATAAAAAGACTTTATGCAATTTCTGAATGTCTCCATTTTATGGCAAGTATGGCAAGATTACCCATCCCAGTAAAGAATTAGGGTATGCCACCACCACTCAGACAGAAGTATCTGAACCACCTGGCATCCACAGTCTGCCCTGGTAGTCTGAGCTTCGACACAAAGTATTGGGGGACCAAAACACCACCAAGGGAAACATTTGGAGGAGCCTGGTGAAGAACATATGAAGAACTGCTCTGTTACATGAGAGTCCTCTTTTTCTGTATTTTCCTCAATAAAATATTGGGGAGACACTCTCCTGAGAACTGTTAGATTTTCTTTTGCCTGTAGCTTTTCCTCGAGAAGTTTTTCTCATCAAAAGAGAAAATTAATCTTAAATTGGGACTAATACATCTAATCATTCATGAGAGGACTACATATAATCATCAGCACTCAGTCTTTGCTTATTCCTGTAAAAATAATATGTAGTTTGAACCATGAGAAGCCATTCCCTCTTATTTGTGTCTTTTTTTCTCCTGTTATACAATTAAAAGTAAGCAACTCATTACTACTACACAGAGAAGCAAATTAAAATATCCACTTCCTATTGGAAAATGTATGCCTTAAAATGAAAACCAAACCATGCCCCCCTCTGCAGTAAAACACTGCAACTGGAACTAATTTGCTGGTAGCCTCAGAAAAGAAGCAAAAGGTTCAGTTACGAGGAGGGAAGACAGTCCCTAGATAGGTCAAAGCCGAGGTAATACAGCCAGGCGATCTGGGGGAGGCTTGCAGAGCTCTTGGCTGCACGTGGCAGGTAACAGTAGGCCTTTAGCTCTCCAGGCTGTCAATCTGGCACTATTCACACACACTAAATTCACTTCAGTATTTAAAGTAGTGGCGTTATTGATTCTTTTCACCTTTTTTTTCCACTCCAAGGCCACTACAGGCCACTGAAAAAGAAAAAGAGACACACACATGCATACGCACAGACAGCAAAACTCAGGGAGCACTTTAGCACTAAGTAACAAGTACTAAAAATACTGACCTCGCTGCAGTCTTTTTAATCAGGGGATAGTAATATATAGCCCAGATAACACTATATTTTCTTTATTACCCTGAACTGTACTTAATTGACATAACTCTGTGGGAGGATTAGCTTTTATACAAATATCCACATTTTATTGTATTGCCATTCCCTAAGGAGTGCACTGCTCATATATTTCTCTTAATGTGACTTTTCAAATAGGTCATTGCACAGTCATATGCTCAGCAACAGTACTTAGATATCTAGAATTCATTGATTTTTTTTTATTATTATTTTTTTAATGCTGAAATCACTGGGGTGACGGATGGTTGCTTAGATAAATAATTCTTAAGCAATGACTGTGAACATCTTCTGACACAATTATAATTATCAGCTGTATTTTGTTATATATATATATCTTCAGTTGTGATGTGGGGATAGAAAAACATAGATGATGAATTGAGATGGAATGACCCGATCTGTAATTTAGAGGGTGGGTTGCTTTCTGAGGTGAGCGGATAAAGAACATAATGGAAACTCCAAGGCCGCCTGTTCCCTTTGGGTGAGCTCTCCCCTCGGGGATTTACAGACTACCTAAGTGTTAGCACATTTAGCAGGTTCAAGGCCAAATCTCATTCTGAAATGAAAGCAAAAGTTATACCTGCTCTGCTGCAGGAATTTGCAGCAAGACTGCATAGGAAGGGAACAAAATATTCAGGAGTATTTAATGAAGGAGAAAATCTCTGAAAAGGTAGGGAGCCCAAAAGATCTCAAGAGTACCATGGCCTGCTAGCACCAGTACGTCAGGAGTGGCAATGGGAGCCAACATGCTGGGACAGAAAGCTCCGGAGGAAAGCTAGAAGCCTGTATAACTCAAAATTACTGACTCAGCAATGACTGTATCTGTCATCAGTCTAGGTATGATGTTCACATGTAAAATATGAAACGCAAGATATATTTCAAGTGACTCAGACTAACTCCTGCCCTAGATCATCAAACCTTGACGAGGCAGTCAAGACTAGAGGAAGCACTGTTTCTCCAAGACAAACAAGAGGATGATGGGCTTCTCTCCTTTCATACTGCCTTGCACTCCACAGCTCTGAGGGAACACTGTGTGCTAGCCAAGGGGGTGACTACATCTCTTACTCCACTCCAAGCATAAAAAGTGCCATCTGTAACATTTGCCTGAGGAAAGTGTTAGCTGCTGCCACCACAAAATGTACGTGAAACATAGCCCACAAATATAAAACCCTAGTTAGCCACTAGGCATTGGCAGGTCTGCTGAAAAGGCAGTTCTGAAATCCATGCAGTGACCAGCATCCTGCTCTTCCTCCTCATCATAGGATAGATTTATTCCTACGTAAGGAGAAGAAACAGTACTACTCAACAGCATACGAATAACCTGCCGTGGTCTGCATATTGATAGATAGATTACATACACGGAAAGACAGGGCTGTCTCCTGACAACAAAACATCATTGATTTAAGCAGCAGTACCAGGGAATCACATCAATTTAGGATGGTGAATCACATGCCTACATGGAGCTCAGAATTGCAGGCTTAGAAATGTTATCACTGTTAGTGATTTTCTTAAAAGTACTGTAGTCCTCTTCACATCCTCAAGTCAGAGAATCATAGGATTTTCAGGTTGATTTTGAAAGACCAAAACCTACTTTTATAGTCCTCACAGCTACAAAGGTAACTGAAAATATCAGATCTGAAAACATCAATCAAGCTTGAATGTAAGATTCAGAATCCACGGGGGAAAAAAAAAAAAAAAAAAGAAAAGATGATTATGGCATCTGTTAATTTTATAGCCTACTTTCTGAAGAGAAAATGTATGTGATCAGAAGGTGTTTATGTTGGGGGAAGAGAAGGACATACTTGACAAAAATAATTATGTTCATACAAGCCTTGTGAAAACAGGTGGCTGCAGAAAAGTGACTGCAAATGTTCCTCCTATCAGTGGTCAACAGGAAAAGCACAGGCATGGGGACACGTGGTTATGGCAGTATTAGGCACAAGAGCATCCACCAAAGAAACTGCAGCTACAGGAAAATCTGTTGAAACTGGCAGACAATTACAAAAAGCAAATCATAAGGAACCAAGTGTTTCTTCTGTGCCAGAATTCACAAAAACTAATTGCCTTAAAAAATGGCTCACAATTTCTAAGCCAATCTCATAATTTTTGAAAATTTAGGATTGGCAGTGAGACTTAAAGCAATTTGCAAATACCAAGCTGAATAGTGTTGCCCCAACGTAAGTAGAAGTTGCAGAACTAAACCTTTGTATTTAGTTGCACTAAACCTTTGTATTACCACTGAAGAACAATTCTTGTTGCAGTAACCTATAGCATCACTGCACATGCAAGTAAAACACAAGTCAGGGCGCGAAATGAAACCACAAGGGAATCAAAGCACCAGGAGAAGCCCAGGAAGGCATTACTGTGGATGATCAGAAAGACTTTGCTGCTAGAGAGACTTAAATACATCTAATTGATGCTGAACCTCTGGAGCTTAAATGCGTGTTAATAAAGACATGCCTGTTTTCCATCAAAATCATCCAACCAAATTCCCGCATACAAGAGTCCCATTTGTCTGCAAGGAATGTGCACATATAAAATCTAGCCTGTCTGCAGATTACATTCGTAACAGACACATGGTCAGGATATCACTTCTGGTTTTCATAATCCAGTGAGTGCATATTTATTTATTGGTCTCTGGATATACCACAGGTTGGATCCTTTCCTCTGTTCTAGAAGCCTCCCATGGATCTATTGGTGAAAAGCTGCCATACACGTGATTTACCTTGCCTTGTGAGGTTCAGGAACCACCAGTTGGTGCTGGGGACATCCTAATGACTCTTTTCCTTCCTACAACCTTTCTGAGGATCCCTGATAGCACTGGCTACACTCTAGCATGCTTTCCCTGCCCTGCTCTCTGTAAAGGGATGTAGAAAAGCTTAGAAAAGAGTGGAAATCTCTTCGACTTATACTGTTGGGTTATCTCAAAGCCTGGCAGATGCACTGCTGGAGGTTAACATGGATGGCTTCATGCAGCACCACTGTTTTTGTTGGTAGAAATCTTGTAACCGCAAGAGTTACGAGTCAGTTCAGACCACCTGCAGAACCTGCCTACAGTCAGGTTCTGTGACTGCTAAGTGACTGCTTGGACATCCCTAAAGACATGACTGAATACACTGCATTCCTGAATTTTAAATGGTTTTCTTTTCACAGAGTTTTTATAGATCAGAAAATGAGTGGAGAGTTCAATCCACAGTCCATTTCTTTTTCTTACCAAAAAGATTCAATAGAAATGCCAACAAGAGCAAAACCAACAAAAAACAGAAACGCACCAGAATTAAATTAGGACAATACCAAGCATCTGCATGATTTTCTCATCTCCTTTCAGTAAATTTGGAGAACAGTCATTCCCTATTAGATATACGAGAAGTCTTTTGTTGATATCATAGTGCTGACAAGTGTAATAGTGACAGCAACATCATATGAAATTATAACAGGAATCTTCCTTTCAGCAGTAGGTCTTGATAAATTGGACATACTGATTCCTGCTATTTGTTGCAAGGTAGTGTGGCATCTCTCTTTTTTTCTTTAACAGGCGCTAATTATTGAGCATCAAATAGCGTAAAATATAACAGCTGTGCATACTGTCAGTGCTATATGGGCTGCTGAAGGTGTCTGTGCATGCATATGCCGATGTGTGAGCAAATGACAGTGGGTGGTTTTGCTGTTTGCTTTATAAATACATTTGAATAAACTGGATTATTCTGCAGGACGGTAGAAATTCAACTGGGTTACAGCTGAGTTAACAAAGAGAAGCCAATTTCTAGAATGGCCCTGATGACTTTGCTGCAGTGCTGGATAAAGAATATTTAAGACTGTTGGGCATGGTGGTGGAAGCAGCTAAGGTAGGTGGAACTTCTTGCAGACTAACGACATTTTGTCCTTTTCTGTATGCCAATCGCACAAATCCCAACTAAATTATTAACATATTGTCAGGAATCATGAATAGCAAGTTCCAGTATTTGAAAAATGGGAGACGAAAAGAAGGAAAAAAAATCAAGAGAAACCAAAATCCTGAGGTGCTCTTTTAAGCTTCTATAGACAAGCTGTGTCAAATAGTGGGAACAGTTCACGTAGCAGGTGAAAGTTTGCTGCCGAAAGCTTTCAGTCCAAAGAAACTTTTTCCTTTGTGAGATGATTTAAACTGTAAACCATAAATACCCTGGTACCTCCCTGACCAAGATAACAACCTCAGGAGAAAAAAAAAAAAAAAAAAAAAAAGAAACCCCTAAAAATATTACTGTGACCTGTTTTATGGTAAGGTCAGGCTCTTAATCAGTTTCGGGGTATAGCTCTTGAAACGAGAATGAAAGACTTTCTCCCTGAATAGTTTGCTCTCCTCAGGTTATAGTGAAACAAAATATGTAAAGTTTTTTGCTTCTGAGTGTTAGAGCTGCTCTTTTAACTTTCCTTTTAAGTTGGAAAAATGCAGTGAATAGAATCATTCTTTTCAACTCAAAACTTCTTCATGAAGGGTTGAGTCTTTTTTTTTATGGTTGCACTGGTACTAACACACCAGCTTCAGATGACCTTTACAAGTATCACATGGAGGCTTTATCCTGATTAAAATGGTTTTCTACACAGAAGGGGAAGGCCTGTGACACCACTCCGAACAAAACCTCTGCAGGACAAGGTGTAAAAGGATAAAATATATTGCTTCCTCTAAGAGGAATGGAAAAAAGGACCGAGAGATTCTGAATAAGAGAGAGACATGAAAACCTGTGTTTCATTTTGATTAATTCTGCACAGTTCTTCTTTAAGCAAATGACTAATGTGGCCTTTGACCCACCAGGAGAATTCTTTTAGCTCCATCCTTCAGGAAACCCAAAGAAACAGTGCTAGGGTTACACCTAATGCTGACCTACCTCATCCATCTGCTTTCAGTGAGCAAATGTCAAGTTCATATTCTTTTCCCATCGATGAAGGGGTGGGGAAGGGAAGAGAGAGGATAAAATTGCTGTAACTTAATACTGGCATCAAGATTTATTTACTGTTGATCACAGCTGGTGAACTTTTTGTATCTTGCATATGCGCAAGGTTGTTTGGGTCAAGGTGCATATGCCAACAAGAGAAAAGCAGGGAAAAAGAGCAGGAGAAAGGAAGGCCCGAGGATGTAGCAGAACGGCAAGGAAGAGAGGCTCAAGGGTAAATTTATAGTTATGTGATCTGAGCCCAGAGGGAGGCCTAAGCAAGAATGCTCCCTGACCGTAAAAACGCACTCGCTGGTAATGGCTGTTAATGGCGCAGGGTGATTTTACCGAGTTAGACGTTGTGGGGGTGGTGGGGCAGGCGGTTGGGAAGTGAGATGATAGCGGGGTAAATGCAGCAAAAGACTGGAGGTGGTGAAGTCTTGCTCA
Source organism: Anas acuta (assembly GCF_963932015.1). Classification (NCBI taxonomy): domain Eukaryota; kingdom Metazoa; phylum Chordata; class Aves; order Anseriformes; family Anatidae; genus Anas; species Anas acuta. The sequence goes on from NC_088990.1 coordinate 4,774,885, forward strand.
AAACTGCATGCGCCCTGCTTCCAACATTAAGAGTCAAAAACAAAAAAATAGAAGAGAAAGAGAAAGAAACACGTAGGAAATATGATGAGGAGCCCAAGTGGCATTTTGTGCTGCTAACGTGCATGACATTTCAAGAACTGTACTTTGCATTTTTCCTTTTAATTGTTCTGCCCTTTTGCTCTCTGTTCACAGTGTGTGCCATAGCATTCTGCCTGTCTGAGGACAGCAATGAGCAGGCAATGGATGTGCTTATAAGCACTTTGGGTTCACAAGCCTCCCATTTTCAATTAGCAGATGAATAACGGATGTAGGGCAAGGTTTTATTTTTGATTGTGTGTTTTCAATTAAAATCCTTTCTTTCTCTCTCTCTCTTTTTTTTTTTTTTGCCCCTTTCTAATAAGCCTCACCTCTACTGAACCCATGCTCAGACCATTAGACAGTCTTTCCAGATCCAGTGCTTGCACTAACTCCTGCTGAACTTGGTGGAAAAACTGCATTACAGGCTTGTGCAGCTCTGATAATCATCAGCTACTGGGGGTGCTGGCTCAAGGATGCAAGGTCTCTTGAGCACCAGTCCCCATTACCCTGCGGCAGCTGGTTCCCACGGAGAAACAGTTACTCCCCATGATAAGATCACAAAACACACAAACTTTCTTTGATTGTGATTTCCAATCCAATCAGCAAAGAAAGGAAAGTGCTGTCTTTGAGCAGTCTGGAACCTATCTATACCTTTCTACTCTGAGTTGAAGCAACAGTCCAACTTAGGATACACTGACCTAAGAGACTACTGGATCAGGCCCAAGTTAAGTAAATAGGTTTATTTTTAATGATTTTAATATGGATTTTCTTTTTCTCTTCTTTAATAAAAGTTCATTTAGATGGTTAAATCTCATTGTCTTTCAATGAATATCTGATGATGCATTATAATTGAGTCCCAGCTAAACATACATTTGATCAGGATGGAACAAACAAACAAACAAAAAAACAAAAACACTACAGCTAAACACACAGAGACATAGATGCTCTGCAAGTGAATAGAGTAGAGGGCTATTGAAGTAGTTATTCTTTTTGCACAGAAGCAATCCATTTTATAATTACTATTACAGAGAGTAGTCCACTGTTCCTGGAAGTGTAGTTGTTCCATTCAGAGGTACTTCAGGTCCAAAATATCACCCACAGATTTCTGCATAGATGTTCAAGAGCCAATTTTGAAGCTTCCAAGTTTGAAGCTTCTGAGAATCCCTAGCTTTCTAGGTACAAGAAGATATCACACTTCTCTCCTGTGCTACATCATTATTTGTTGTACTTAAACAGTCCTGGAAACTGCTAGACTCATATATGTGTTTTGTATATACATACAAAGAAGATGTTCAAAGTCAGTGACAACTTTTGGGGTGTATATAGAAAGAGTATCTATAAAACACTGACAGAAAGACTGAGTAAATTGTATCATATTTACTATAACCTTTTTAAGGGAAGCGCATATGACCTTCTTTTTCATGAACATTCGGAAGCCCGTAAGTCACACCAATCAGTATTATGCTGAGTACACAGTGCTACTTTGGGCACTGCTGAGACTATCCTGCACTCGTGGTCTTTGGTCTTTTTTGACAGATGAGCAATGTTTAAATTAAAATCAAACCTATGACCAGAATTAACAAAGTCAATTTCAAAATAGATCTTTTAGGGGTAAGGGATAACTTGGTGTAAAAATAAAACTTTTGGGATTGCCTTCATTCTTTACAACTACCTAGTTCAAGCTGTTTGCAAGGGAAAACCATAATGTGATTTATTAAAGCAGGAGATAATATTTTATCTGAACCTTATGCATGGGCTACTTTATAAGTTCATTTGGGAGCTTTGAGGCTTCTGCTACAGGTTGGAACAGAATATCCTCTCACAGATAAAGATATTAAGCCTCTTAGAGAGCTAACTAGAATAAATCTTGCTGATTTTTAATCCATATAGTTGCACTCTTTTTCTTTTTTTCCTTTTTTTTTTTTTTTTCTCTTAAGGAGCACACTGGTCAAACATATCAAGTGCCTCTTGTTAGAAGTTATCACTTTAGAAATGAATTTGCAAGCTGTAGCATTGAAGCCTTTGGATCGGCTCGTGAGCTCCTCACCTCCACATGCCTGGCCTTTGAGCAGAACTTGAGAGAGGGAGGGGGGAGAAGGAGGGAGAGAAAGAGAGAGAGAGCAAAAGGATGAAGAAGAAAAGCAAAATAAATCAAAAGCAGCTTTCTTGGTAACACCAACATCTCAAAGGCCAAGTGTAAAAGGACCAGGGCTCTAATGATATCAATTAGGCTCAATCCTCTATGTCATTTTAGATATATTGTACCCACTGAGTATACTTAAGTCCATATGTATAAGGTCATTTACTGGGTCCAGAACATAACAAATTATCAGCAAAGATGTTTTTTTTTTCCTTTTCTCCTTAACACTTTCCACTTTCTGAAATAAATTACAGCTCATAATGGATTCATGTTGAGAAGCTAATTTTACTTAATTTTTCCTTGCTATACCAGGAAAATGATTATTATAACACTGCATATCTCCAATGAAGGAAAAAAAAAAAAAAACTTGTTAATTTTTCTTGGATAACTTGTCTAAGACAGGTGACTTACTTTTGAGATGTCATGGTATAATTGGTATCAAAGATGCCAAAGAGATAGCCTTTACAAGACATTATCTGCCTTGGCTAATCTTTTTCAGTGTCCCTCATTACACTGTGGGCTTCTTCACAGCAGTGTAATTGCATATTCGTTCTGAAGGGAAATAGTAAACTGCTAAGAAAAGCAGAATAAGAGTCTTCGATATTGTCTGTTTGAATCTTTTGGCAGCCCTTCAGAAATATGTCATCCAGTTCTATCAGCAACATCTCAGGATGTGGTGACCACCTAAAGGCACACTTGAAGGCTGACAATAAACTTGTGCTACTCACTACACTTCCTATAACAACAGGCTTCATGCTGGATTTGCCGTCATTTTTCAGTCCCTTGGAGAGGAACTATGCCAATTTGGGCAAACACAGCAGAATCTTGTAACATAAATTGAGTCAGTCAGTTCAGATTGTAGCTCAACTGTGCTTTTCATGATTGGGCAGAAATATTGTCTTTACTGAAGATGTACAATTATTGCTTATCATGTCGAATGACAATGCCATTTCCACTGGAACAGTTAGAGAAAGGCTGTTTGATCATAAATAAGTTTAGATATCTGAAGCTATGCCAGACACATACATCTTTTCCAGAATAGTGGATTCCTACTGGCTACTACGCCCCTGTGATTTTCATAGGGGTTACTTACGTCTCGTGTTCTCACAGGGCATCCTGTGGGCACCCTCTATGCCAAGTAGCCCCAATGAGATCAATGAAATATTGATCAGTTGGAATAGCAAAATCAATAGTGTGGTGGTCAGGGCACTCACCTCGGCTGTGGGAAACCCAGGCTCAAGACCCTGCTCTAATGAACGCTCAATTATTTATGCAAAGTGGAAAGCTCCAACAGAACAGATTGAGGAAGCCTACCCCAGAGTAACTGCCCACTTGGGGGCAGAAAAGTCATTAGACATGGAGGAGGCTGTTAAACTTGAGCCTCTGGCCTAACCAGAAAGTCTCCTCTGGAAGAAAGAATTTTTTTTTAATTTTTTTTTGGTTCAGTGGCAAATTTCCAACGTGTTTTAGTTGAAACGACTGGGCATTCAACTAGCCCTGTTTGCAAGCTTGTCCTACTAATCCCTGCTGCGTCGTGGGCTATTATGCTCCTTGGGGAGAAGTGAGGCACAACCCACGCTGTGGATGCAGCTTGTGAAGGGTGTGAATTCCTTCCCATGCTGCCGCGGCTCCACCAGGGCTCCTGAGCTCTGCTGAAACAGCAAGCAAGGGTCAGGGCAGGACCCTGGTGTTTTGATACGTAGCCAGAAACAACCAGACAGTTGGCCAGAGGACTCTCGATTACAAGCCTTACCATAAAACTCAACTGCTATGAACTTTTTTTATCGCCATTTCTTGTCATTAAATCTTGCTTTCAACTCCCAACTTGGCTTTTTCCACCAGCTTGATAAATGCTATATAACCTAGAATTTACTTTTACTTGCACTCTCCTTCCTTCGTTTCTCTTCCTCATCCAGGATCTGCACATCTGTTTTATATTTATTAATGGGTGAAAAAATACTGTGTTTACCATCCTCTATATTTCTTACAGTTTAAATGAAGTAAAAGGAATATTCAGGGAAAAAAGTGAAATAAAACAGCCGTTAGTTTGGTTCTTTAAAATGTGAAGTTTCAAGCATTCCACCTTTTTTCTTTCTTGTATATCCCTCTTTAGTAGGGATGGCCCCTTTTGTGCCTCATGTCTACTTGTAAACTGCTCAGGCATGGTGTGTCCCTACCCCAGGGACAGCATGGGGAGCCCCAGTCTCAGGGGCCTTCAAGTGCTTCTGCAATACTAATGTAGAAGAGAGAAAAAATGTGCCAAGTTAATTTCTCAACAACCTGGTCAGAACAGAGCTCTCATTACATTAAGCTCAAACCTAAAATTACAGGACAATGCCTGTTTTCAAGGACTTACGGTATTATTTCTATCACTTTTCAGGAGAAGTGTATAAAGGCTTTTGGAAGAGGTGAAGGAAAGGGGGATTGGACAGGCAGGACCACGTAACATCAGCGAACCAAGATTTCAACCCAGCTAATAGCTGCAGAGATGATGGTTGCTCTTCTAAGAGATATAGACAGACAAATTAGACAGGGGTTCACAAGTCAGTGCTGATCATTTACCTGGCCATTATCACTTGTCAATGCCTGCAGCCAGCACACTGGAAGTGTAGCACAGGAGGCAGGACAAGGTAATGGTTTCCCAGATTGGAATAACCCTGTTTGCCCACGAAGACAGATGTAGCCATGATAATTATGGGTTTTCAAGGTGGTGCTAGTTCTGCCCTGTTATGTGAGGAGATGAACATCAAGTAACGGTTAGGGACTGCAGATCTGCTTCTACCTGGCTGCTAAATCTACCTTTCGTCTGTTCAAAGTGGGTATTTGCATGTCATGCCTAGAGCAGTCCATATTTATAGCTTGGCATAGCTTCATTCCTGCTACTGTAGGGAATTAAGGTCCTAACTGGGAAATTTCTTCGTTTTCAAGTCCCCAGACAGGATGGATACTCAACTCATGTAAAATCAAAATTACACTCTGCAAAACCATCTACCTCAATTAATCTGGAGAGCACTAGGATGCCTCACGGTTCTTTAGTTTGGACCTAAAGGGGAACTAAAGTTGATTAAAAAAAAAAAAAAAAAAAAAAGATGAAGTTTAGACAGGGTAGGAGGGCTCATTCCTTGTAAGCAGAGATACCAGTGGAAAACAGGAACTCCATCTCAGTCGTCAACTCAAAAATATAAAACTTCACCAACTTGAATTAACAAACCAACTGCACTCACCATGAAAAAACAGGAATGGAGGCAGTTAGCTATTTTTATTTTTATTTTTTTCCCCAATATTTTTCTTGGGAAGACTGCTTCCTTCACTTACATACATGGCAGAGAGTTCTTGAGCTTAACAGAGTGAAACAACCACAGACACAACCAACCATATAACACTTCACGGAAGTGAAACATTAGGTCTCAATTGACCAAAGACCACTTTCTCTTCCTTTCTTTCTGTACCACATCTCCAGCCTGTAAGATTTGCTCCTGTACTGCTATTTCCACTGATTGAATATGAATCACTAAAAAGTGGTATAAAAGCTAAGCAGTGAAGGGTCTCTACATGCCTTTATTTTTTTTATTATTATTATTTTTTTAAAGCTTTAAACTGAAAAAAAAAATCTGATAAATTAATTCTCAGGTGTGAGCATAAAATAAGACGTCCTTTAGGAGTTGGGAATTAGCCCAAGAGCATTAGGGATACAGTGGCAAAGGGCATGCTTTAAGAATACCAAAAAAGATTTTGTAACAAATTAAGCTGGGGATGAAGCTGTGCCTGATGTTACAGGCCATTATTATGCACAGTTATGAAACACTGGTATGCATTAATAATAAAGATCAGTGTCGCCTTCTAGGGAAAAATTGAGCATTCTTTTAATTAACTTAAATTTTTCATCGAATTGATTGAAAAACTCTCATCCTTTTTTACTTTCATGTAGCCCTACATTTTATGCCGTAGGCTGAGAGCAGTTTTATCTCAAATACTCAGTGTATTTGAAAGAGTTCATGTGTTATGAGGTTCAAAAAATAAAATAAAATCACAGCAACAACCTAGAAGCAAGCTGGGGCATGAAATGAGACAAAATAAGTAGCGTTTTTCAAGTAAATCACTTCTTAAAATTCTGTGTTTACCTTAGAAGGGAAGAAAGAATATCTTTTCCCTCCCGCTGGGGCAGGGCTTTGTGGCTGTGCTCAGGCCAGGGGCTGGCTGGTGTCTCGGGGGTCAGGCCTGCGACAGGGCTTCCAGCTGGAATCAGGGAGAGCGCTGACCTCTCGATGACTAACAGCTTCCGCCCGCCGCAGGAGCCGTGCTGAAAGCCTCCGGCTCTGCTTGTGCAGTGTGAGAGCTGGAAGCCCTTGCTGGAGGATCTGGCTGGGATGCTGCTAGATCTTTTGGGGTACTGGCTGGAGCTTTGGCACAGCACTCCTAGAAAGCCACGGCAGTTTCTCTGGTGTGATCTCACCCTGTGCAACATTTCAAGGGAAGAAAGAAATGCAGACAAGTTTGGCTTTCTTTTTCTAGAGCCTCCTCGGAGAAATTCTCTGCCTTTTTCTGTTCATAGACATCCCATCCCAAGAGATGTCAAATAAGAAAAATGTTTTTCACATACACCTGGCTCCACTCTTAGGTAACCCTCTGCACAGCAGGACCTGGAGGTGACACTGAGCCATCATGCCCAGTTGATGCTGGGTGAGCAAAGCCCCCAAACCAGGAGGATCCATACCCCTTCAGGAAAGCTCAGGCTTCTATTGCACCATCCTAGCTAGACCAAGAACACCTGGGACATGTCGACAGTGACAGGCACAGATACCTACACACTCTCTGTCCATGGTCTGGGCGGGCAGCTTAGGGTTGGAGAGTTTGGCTCCAAAATCACGTAGCTACAATAAGGTAATGCCATGCCACAGTCCAGCTGTAAGGCAGCAAGAATAGCTGAGGTACGTTCCTGGTGAAGTGTAAGACATGGGCAGACACTTTTGCACCATTATTTTTACCCTGCGCTTTATGATGCATGTCTAAATGTAAATAAGCAGCTTGGTATTTGCATCACACAGATCGGTATCTAAACGTAATCAATAGACGATTTTCATTAAGAGGAGCATTAAACCTTTCTGAAAGATGAGATGAGGGAAAAACAGGAGGGAGGGAAGGAGAAAGGAGAGATGAATGGATAGAAAAAATATTTTCCTTATTAACAACACAAATATATTAAGCCTCACTGCTTATATTTCCTGTGCATCTACACAATCACTGTCCTTTCCTCCTCATTGCCTATTAGCATTCTACAGTAACCGAATAGAAATATCTGGTATTTTAAAACATGGCCTACAGTCATAAAACCTTACCACGTGAGATCTGACAGGATCAGCACAGCAGAGGAGCTATCAGCCTGGGTACTTGTATGGGAAATTACTTTTTTACTGGAAACCTCCATGGAACAGCTGTGTGCGTCAGGCTGATTCTGCAGCTGACATTTCTATCTGAGCTGGAATGAACCAATATCCCACGCTGGTGGGAAAGGCCACAGGAGATGCTGGAGCCAATTCTCCTCTCACTTTTACGGGTTTAAAACAGGTGCTTAACAAGATTTCATAGCTATAATGCTGGACTGAGGACCAAGCCGATTCTTCTGGAGGAGATGAAAAAAAAAATCAAGATCCTGCAGACCTTTCTGACTACAGTATTTCATTAAATTTTTCATAAAGGTAGAGATATGAGAGGAATTCCAACTTCATTTGTAATCAACAGCAATGTTCTCATTGACTTCAATTGGGCCAGAAATTGCATCTATTAAAGACATTATTCTCACAAAATTCTAATTGAAGAAATTACATCCCACCATCCTAAATCCCACCTGGATTTTCAGCTGGATATTGTATTCTTCAATTTCTGGCCCTGTACCCTTGTCTAGAGTTTCCATGCGCCATTAAACAACTGCTGCATTTCATATCTGAAGCAGGTGCAATTACGTATCAGTTTTTCACGTGTGAAAAGTACTTTAGGATATTCTGGGGTGAAAGGTACAATACGACTATGAGATATTGAGACCTTCACACAGTGAAATTCGTTTTATGGCTCTGCACTTTTCTAGAGCAGTATAACTCAGGATTCAGCGTATGCTCCTTAGTGTAAAAGAAACTTTAGGAAATGATTTTGATTAAAACAGTTACAGTGCAAAAAAACTTTCAGTACATGAGTGTTTTAGGCAAAATTTTCAAGTTGTTTTAAAGCAGAATTTTGTTGCCATGTTTGCAGTTGCTAATAAATAGCTCCTAATCTATATTTTTATCCAGGCCTATCCTCTCCTTACCTTGCCATTCTTTTAATGTGTACAGCACCTTATGCAGCAGTATCCAAGATTAAAGTTCCTCTCATTGACATAGAATGAAGGCAAATTATACCGTTTGCAAGAGAAGAGATAATAAAGGGGGAGTCTATAGAAATACTTTGATGAATTATATAGTGGCAATTTTCTGACATTAGTAATGTAGGGCAGAAGACAGTGTTTCTGATATATAGATGTAAATTCATCATCTAGACTGCATTAAAGAAAACTACATAAGATTCCTTGATTTTTGGATTGCTTACAAGAGCAATCAGTAAAATGTTACAGTCTTCTCCAAGGAAGCTTCCTAAGTGCAAGAGGTGAAGAATTACACAGATGAAATAGCTACCCTTTTGTGCTAGCCATCATAAAAACAGAGCCAAAAGACTTACAGGAGCCTGCACCTACATATAAAGGGAAGGCCTTTGTACTGTCTGGTGAATGACTAACTGCAGCTGGAAAAATCAGATGGCAGTTATTTATGTGTGTGTGTATAGATATAGATAGATAGATAGATATTTTTATATATGTATATACATATGGATGGTTTTACTTGTTTGCAAAATAAGAGGGTAGACAATTCTCTGTTTTTAAAATAACATATGAAAGACCAGCTTGCGGAGAAGGGCAGGAGGACATGATACAGATTGCACACAGTAAGTCCTGTGAAAGAGATCACAACAGTAGGTCAGGCAAGTCTTGTTTACCGGCTCTCTTCTTCTGAAGTGTTCAAAGTGCTTCATTAGTACAGAATATATTACAAAAAAGGATAAACAAACTACTCATGTCATAAAATTAACCATTTTCAATCTAAAATTTAGGAAGTGTATTGCAGCTTCATTACTTTGGGCCAGGAACCAGGAGTCCTTTTCATTTTTCTTATTTAAAGTCAGAGTGGAAATTTTGGAAAAGCAGTGCTTTGGGGGAACTGTTGTAGGTGTGGAGTGCTCAGATTTTTATTACCCATTCCCTTCGATAAGACTGAGGCAAGGAGGGAAAGTGGAAAGAAAGAGGAAAGAATTACAAATGAAAGGCTATGTTTGAAAAGTTAATAAATGAATTGTGTCAACAGCATGAACTGAGCAGTCCCCAAAACACTGAGGGTTCAGAGCAGCTGATGTTCGCTCCAGCTGCTACAGAGCAGCTTGAAAATACCATCAGACACCAGAGCCTGACCAAAGCTGCTGGCCAAGTGTTTCTTAATCCCCGGCTGCCTCTGCCAAGTCTGTGCCCCATTAAGCACGCAGAGGCTACAGGGTGACCAGCAGCATGGGATGGTGTTAGTTTATTTTCTTAGGACGTGGTCTCCACAGATACATGGACCTCATGAGTGTATCCATGGCTCAGTCCCACCGGCACAGCTTCACTTAATTTTTAGGACAAAAACAGCAAAACATTTCTCATAGACCAGAGATTTCAACTCATTCTGAACTCATTTCAACTCATTCAGGGCTCGTCGGTGTCTGCGTTCTCAGCACACCACGTCCCGGGTGCAAGAGAAATGCGGAGCTCACAGTCACATCCTGACCACTATGTCCAACTGGGTGCACAGGCACTTTCTGTAGTGCTCAGAATAGCCCCCAAACGCATGGAATTTTATTCTTTTATTTATTTATTTATTTCATTTCTCTCCCTCACCCCCCCCCCCACACACACTGGTTTTGGCTGTTACAGAAAATAATGGGTTCGTGGGTGGATTCAAGATGTCAGACAGAGAGAACAAGCACCGCTGTTCACTTTGTAGTGAGGCAGGGAACGGTATTAAAGCAGCAGAAATCAAGGAGTGGGGCCGCAGCAGCAGTAGCTCATCCAAAGCAATAACAACGTGCGAAGGCAAGCCATGGCAACTGAAGGAAAGCTGGAATCTAGCATACCCATGGTCTTGTTCTTATTATTACAACACAGCGTGACTAAAAATATCAAACCAAACAAAAGAAATTCCTGCAGGCAAGGGGTAAGAGAGGAGGCCGACCACTGCTGGAAATGGAACTTATTGTTCACCTAAGTAGTGCAGCGGGGAACAGAAATCACAGAAGCAAAGGCCAAGATCAACAGCAGGAGCGGCGCTGAAAGTAACAACAATGTTCCTGAACAAGGAGCCACAGACTCCAGAAGAGGCAAGTTAGAAAGGGGCTTCCCACCCTCTCGATCCCTCCAACAAACCTCTTGGAGTGAATGCAGGAGAGGTGGATAGGATGGCTCGGCTTCCTGTTGGTGGGATGCTGCATCAGGGATGGACCTGGGAAGGGCTCGGGGCTTATGGGCCCTGCAGGGACCAACTCTCGGGAGAGCCAAAGAGCAGATTTCTCTGAAAGCAGGGGAGAATCCCTGTGTGATGCCACTTGGCGAGGTACCTGGCACTGGGGCAGGCTGAGGCCTGCACTGTGGGCTCCCAGCTGAAGTGGCCTTCAGGGCAAACCAAAAAGCCACTGGATGCTCCTGTGTCTGCAGGACCCAGGCTGCCGGCAGAGCAGTCGGGGAACCTGGCAGAGCTGGTGCCTCAAAACTAGGGAGCCCAAGGCTTTGGGGCCCCTGGACACAATGCTGGCTTTGAGAGCCTGGCACAGGAGCTATAGGGGCACTAGGATTTTGACTCCTTGCCAGGTGGGTGGTACCTGCATGGTTTCTGCAGTCAGGCTTTCTCCACAAAACACTGCTTTTTGCTCAGTCGGGCTGATGGAAATCTTTCCATGAGCAGCTGTGCACGCTGAGAGAAGTCTGGACTCTGGATGCAGAAGGAATTACACAGGAATTATCCATATAACTAACTTGTAATAAAACTATTAGCAATGGTCATATTGTTCCTTTGCTCTCCTGTGATACCTTCCAGAAAATCCCCAAACCTTTTCACAAATTAACAAACTAAATAAACTTCCCTGCTGATGTGCAAGGCAGAAATTTTTACTACCTCTTTTTCTCCTGGCTGCTCCAGCCTTGCTCAGTTTTCTTTGGCCAATCTATTCACCAGCATCACACCTCCATATCTTGTATGAGAGCTGTTCCTTCCCATTTCATGCTCCCCTCCATAAGTCTGCACAGAGATGTGAAGGAAATCTGGCTTACAGGTGGCTCACATGATATGAATTGAGTGGCCAGTCTAAGACCTAGAAGAGGAAACTGTGACCTGCTGCGCTCAGAGTGAGAGTTTTATAAGGTAAAGAGCTTTGGAGGATTGCAGAGGCTGAAGGAGAGGCAGCTGTTCGAGGCAGTTGAGAATTGGGAATAGGTGTAAGGGACATGCAGGCCTGTTGAGTCAGAGTCTCAGCTGGTATAAACCAGCACAGCTCTGCTCACTAAAACTCTGGTGCAAAGTTCATTGCAAGAAGGAAAACAATGGCTGGATAACACACTGCTCAGAAATGCATCTTCCTTTTATTTAAAAAGGGATGAGCTGTGCGGTGAGATGGTGACAGGCCTAGAATTTGATCTTTCCAGGATAGAACTGCCGTCTGTTTTCTACATCTGCATAATTTTCCCTTTTAGATTCTCGCTTAGTAATGAATAAATATTTGTTTCCCATGCCACAGCTCCTTTCCCACTTCTTCAATTTCTCCTACATCAGGCTGTTTATAAAGGATGCTCCTGGGATGGAGAAACAGGCCCTGAGATCTCTGAGATGATCCTGTCTTTAAGCTTCTACTGCTGCTCCACCTGCTTTATTCCTTCCATTTTAGTACCGCACGATGCACTGAATACATAATTTGCTCTCCCTCTGTCAAACTCACACATTTTTTCTATGCCTCTATATCCCAATCTATAGAAATTCCCACAATTTGTGCGCCCATCAGCCACATAGTAAAACAAAAGCTTTTATGTATTCCAACTGATGATAGATGGATTAGAAAGACAGATAGCTAATGTGACTTGTACTTTCAATGGAGCTTTAACTGACTGAAAACACATAGTTCATGTTAAGTCTTTGTTGAAATTCCTATCAGTAATAAGCATATTGAATCACGAGAATAAACATAAAATGTCACAAGCTTCTTTTTTTTTCCTCATGGTGGTTGCAATTTCAATATATTTGTCATAATCAGCAAAAGCAGTATGCCACGCTGGAATAGCTGAGCCTCTGATTCATTTCTGAGGATTGGTGATAGTGCATGCTACAGGCTGGAAGAACGTTCCTTGCCACCAGGCTGGTATTAATTTCCTGTTCAAAAGGGGCTATATTGTCAATGTGACACTTTAATCAGCTACCAAAGTGACTCTGGAAACGCAGACTTCACAATCAATGTCAATGTATTTCATGTAGTTTCAATACCGCTTAGTCATTTTGCTTCAGAAGTGCGCAAGGAGGGTCAATACATTTCATTAGTTTGTTTCATCTGAAGGACAGTACAACATCAGAACTTTGATTATATTATAAGAATTGCCTTAATGTGACACCAGATTCCCTGATTGTGCAATACCAGACACGGGAGTGCTAGAGGGCAGTCAAATTATCCTTCACCTGCACGTACCCAAGGAGCACCACTGAAGCACACTACAAATGGAAAAAAAAGAAAAAGAAAAAAAAAAAAAAAGAAAAATAAAAGAGGAGGATGCTGATAACATGCAAAACACACAGTAGATAACACAGTCTCCAAAATATATTGTGGAACTTGAAAAAAAATCCTTAATTTTCAAGGATACCAGTTGTCATATATCAACTGTTTTTTACTTAGAATTGCACATTATAAAAATTCTTGGTGTATCTAAGCAGAGACATATTTTCATGTAATTATTTATCATTCCTAAATACACACTAACCGATAATACGAATGCAAATATGCATTCGTATATGAAGGATTCCTTTAAAAACAAAACCTAAAAAAAAAAAAAAAAAGAAATGTGAACTTTCATGGAAAACATGAAAGTGAACTTTTTCCAAGGCAAACACATGCAAGTAACGCAGATTCTTAGTATTTCTACAACTGTTTTGCTAGGAGCCTGATTAATAGGGTAGGAGACAGGTGCATCTTATTATTTAAGAAACTTAAATAGAAACGTAAGAAATGACAGGAAAACATTAAGTAGGTGTTTGGTTGGATGAAATTCCAGGAAAATCACTGGTGAAAAAGAAAAGACTCAGGCTGCTAGACCCCCTCTGAACTTTTTATATATAACAAGGAAATGCTATTCAAAATAAGACAACAGCATCTGAGGCTATGTTTCCAAATCTAGCTTACATAGATTGGTCTGAGTTTTTCATTTCACCAGCTGAAATCAAGTAGAAGAATGTTTTTATTTTAGCCACAAGATCTCTCTTAAGAAGAGAGGAACTATCTTAATATTTTTCTCACAGTATCAGGTGCCATTATAGAGAAAGCCAGATATCTGGTCACGAAAATCAACAACCAAGCAAAGAAAAATACTCAAGGAAACACCTCCCATATGCCATCTCTCCCTGCTGTAACCAAAATATAAATCAAAGAACAAGAATTATACAACTGATACCACACACAGAGACAATAAGCATTACTGTACAAACAGGATCAGAACTTTACGGAATCTGCTGCTTATTCTAGTTCTTTAAAGATACGAAGACAAAATTTATATATATATTTTTTTTCTCTCCTGTTTGAAATACCTTCTGCTGAGAGCAGGCAGAACAGAGGAGCTGGAAAACTTGGCCATAGTTCCAAAACAAGGACAGGTTAACCTCGAAAGATTCAGATGTCTCAGTTCATATAAAGTATCAGGGAGGATTTTTCAAAATAACTCAGTGTTGATCTAAACTTACTTCAGCTGAAGTCAACAATCAAACTCCCTGTGGAAGAAGAATTAGTGACTTTGAAAACGATACTCATGAAGTCTTACAGAAAAATACTTCCAGTGTCTTTGATCATGTAATAGAGATAGGAGTTTAACAAGATTAAAATTCTTAAGACTTCTTCTTGCACTTAAATATTAACTCCTACATTTTATTACTGCCTACATTTATTAACTGTAAAGTTCACAGACATCTGTTGTTTCATCTCAACAATAGTACAAATCCAACCAACCCTGTGTGGACTTGTTCACATAAGCAGATAGGAAAGCCCTGTTAGTTACTCTTACAATATTTAAATATTGTAAATTGTGAATTGAAAATGTTACAGATTAAGATACAGTCAAGTTTTCATGTTCATAAAAGAAATGAACTGAAGGATTGTGGAAAATTCACGCTCCCCAGCTTGCATCATTTCAGATCCCAGAGTTTCCACATCTGACATAATGTGGCATGGCTAACGGCCAGTCCTCAGGAAGAACCATAAACTGCTTTGGAAATGTTGCTGGTGAAGAAAGAAATGTAACGTCACTGTGAATAAACCTAAGAAACGTGTGTCTAAACTTGCATTACAACTTGATCTCATCAGCTCACTTCAAACCTGAAATTTTATTAAAAGCCTTCCTCAAGGAAACTTTTATTTAGCCTACAGCTAAAAACCACTGGTAATTCAGACACTGTTTTAAATGATGCTCCTCATAATTTAAGACAACAGTTTCTATTCAGTTTTGTTACAAAACTTTCAAGTGCCCGTCTCATATCAGGTATCTGCCATTGTGAGACAAAAAATGGCTTAGCATCTGGCTGTGTGGTCTTGCTATCAGCAATCCTATTCTACCGACAAGGTCTGGACAGACTTTCAGATTATCTTCTCATAAAATAGCTCTATGGAGACGAGAGTCAGACCTCCTTTTTTAAGAAGTGGTGTTGCACAGAAAGGGTGATTTTGACATAGAGAAGTACAGACAGTTTTATTTTATGTTTTATTATAGTACTAAAAAGGATTTCTTTAACATGCAATATCTACGCAACACTTTCCATTACTTTAATAAACCCCAGTGCCATAGATGTTAATTTTAGCTGGATAAGGCTTTGGCCCACGTGTAGAAATTTATATGGGATTTTATAGACTATTTTTTAGCAGGAAATGTAGGAGATTTTTGTAGAAAAATAATAATAAGGTCTTGCATTTATGAAGGATGTTTTCTTCCATTCCATTTTGTTGCTGGGATATCCTTGGATGAGTATCACAGTAATCTGAATGAATAAAAAGTCAGGGAGGCAGAGGGGTCTACTCTAAAACAAGTACTTTTTGATATCAGTAAATTATAGAATCTGAAAGGAGTTAGCACCTTAAAGGACTTGGCTTAATAGAAGCAAGGAAGCCTTCGTATTTAACTGCGTACTCCCTTTGAAGCACAGAAATTATGGCAAAATTCCACTGGAAATAAAAACTAAATAAGGAATGTTGAACATACACACACACTTAATATGTGAAAATAGGAACCAAGATATGTATGTCCAAAATTAACATTATAGGAAACTTTTTTTTTTTTTAAATTCCTTAAAGGCAGTTGTAAAAGATTAAGAAAGTGAATTCAATTTGTGTTGTTTTTTGTTTTTAACAATAATGGGAGGGGTGTATAGCACTGGAAGGGAATACTCCTAACAGAATTCATCAAATCTTTTTAATTACACAAAAAGAAAAACCACATCAAGCCAAGCAATCCTTTTGTAGAATAACTTAGCTTTAGAAATACGAGTGCTTTTAACAGCACATTTATAAGGAATATCAAAAACTATGGAAAGAAAAGAAGAGAGTTGCTTCTGTGAGCTTGTGCTTGCATGGGCAGGATTCCCTGAGCGGTGGGACACCTCCACCCCACGCAGCCATCTGCTCAGGGCAAACAGCTGAGGCAAGACCTTTTCCTAAGCCACCATTTTTCTAGGGCTCAGGTGTTAGTCTGAACCTCCAGCAAGCTTTTAAAACTGAGAGAAGTTCTCCTGTTTTGAAGGACCCACGAGTCGTAGCTGTAGTGCTCAACCAGCTGTATCTGGCTATTAGGAATGGAAACAACCAAAGAGCCTCAATTGGCTTTCAATGGGAAAGGCCCACTTGAAAACAGGATTGCCTATGAACAGATGTGTCAATTTAATCACCAAAAAGGCCTCAAAACTGGTGGGATGAAACAGAGTTAAGACACATGGGAAAGATGTGTTGTCTTCAGGAAAACAAAAGATACGAGAGCAAAACTACTCCTAGGATCAAAAACTGGGTCTTGCGTTATTAAAAAGGAAGCCTGCCTCGAAGGAAGTGTATGTTTCTATGCTTGCAGACCCAAATTCATTTTAATGCACTAGATTTTGAAGAGGAATACTCATTTTAAAAGGACAGAATTTTAAACAGTACTGTGATAAAAAAAAGTTTCAAAATATCAGGCAGATGTTGATCACAAAACAAAAAATCCAGCTATTCCAAAAAGTACCAGTAGTATACAGTACAGACATTCCCTAAAAAATGTTCTAAAAACCTTTGACTGTGTATGCATATTCCAATCTATATAAAATCATAGCAAAGATAAGTGGTATGTTTAAAGTATTTTGAAATGACATATTACATATTGCATTGTAATCCTCCCAAAATAAAAACAACCTTACATGGACTGTACACATACTTCAAAAGTGGGATGTTTCAACTGATTTCAATAACATACAAATAGCTGAAGTAGATTTGCTTCATTAAAAGGAAAAAAAAAAAAAGAAGAAAGAAAAAAAAAGCAAAGTCAAGACCTTTCTTGCCAAGATCAAACCTAGAGAATATTTTGACAGCTAAATTATAAACTATGAGAACCAGGGGAGTTGTTATGGACCATCAACTACAGTGAAGCCAGGGAGTGTTATTCAATTAATCATTTTACTCATTAGAGATAAGTAAAAGCCAAAATAAAGTTAATCAAAGTCCTTCATACCCCTTGTTTAGAGTAGCTCCCTGTGTCTTGATGAATTCTTATTGTAATAGGAACAACTTTTCAAAAACTGAACAATAACCAGAAATTCCTGAAGTCTTGAAAATTAACACCTTTCTCTAGTTATAAGTCAATCAGGAAATAATACCCAAAAGAAATGAAGAAGTCAACACAAGTTCAATGGGACATTAACATGTGTGTCCCAAATTGTTAGATTTAAGTCGTTATATTTTTCCAAGCAGCTAATTTTCCCTTTTTGAAGTACTCACAGAAGGTCAGGACCAGTTTAAACATCAAAGCTCTACGAATTAAACAGTTTCATAGAAAACAGAGGAAGAAAACTTGCCTGAAGTAAGACTGTAACCTGATGTGACATGGCTCACCTTCTGTCCAGGACAAAATACAGCAGGGAAATCACTCCTACTGCCCTGGCACAGTGGAGTAGAGCTGAAGAATGGCTTACCTTAGGCACACATGTGCATAAGCATACAGCCCCCACCCCAGAGGTATTTTGTCCCTGAAAAAAAAAACATCTCTCATGCTTCATAGCTTGACTAATTCCATTCTTTCTACCATAGGCAGAAATTTTATGAATTCTTGCTAACATGTTCTATACTCACATTTCAGCCCATGGTAGGAAAGACAATGCATGAGACATGAATATGAGTTGTTATAAAATAACCCACAACTCAGGGACTCTGTAAATTTATCAATAAATGAAGCTGAACAGCAATACCTTTCCTTTAGAAAAAAAAAAAAAAGAAAAAAAAAAGAAAAAAAAGGACTTAAAATCCATGTCTAAGACAATGCAGCTTCAACAACTATCATTTAGAAGTCTCTTCAACAATTGTTACTGTAACTTCATTTCTATTGGGCAGCCTTGAACATAGCATATACATTTAGAACAAAATTAGTAAGAAATTAATTCTGAACATAAAGACATTTACGATTAATAACCTGTTATTGTGACGACTAATGGAAGACTTCCGTGAGAACTGAAGTTTTAATTTGTTTGGGAATTTTAAGAGAGGGCACTTATCAGAACATAGCCAAGTCTCCTTGGCTTAACAACTGAGCCAGAAGTCTAGCAAAATCAAATTCACTTCTTTAGCCAAATCTAGGAATCTAGTGAAATGATGAAACAAAAATCCTCATAAACTTTCAGTATCTGCAAATTCTCAGGCTGCACAGTAATGGGCAGAAAAACAGAACCTTGCCAGAAAAAAAAAACATTAGAGATGGTATCTGTAAATGTGCAGCTTACCTGCTCCCCTAGACACTTCTTAAATCTGTTTGCCAGAATGATTGCCTTCCATTTGCTGTTGCATCAAACAACATACAAAGCATTATTCAGCAAATCAAAAGTGTGTCTAACCGCTGAAGATACACTCCTATCCACAAGCCGGTTGAAGCCCTTGTCATGCTGAGTTGATATTGAGAAACATTTCCCAGAAGTACTCTGCCAGATTCTCAAAGCTAAACGCCTCGGCATGGCTCTGCACTGCATGACTTGTGCTGGTGGGACTCCACTAATTTCACTGGAATTGCATCAGCAGTCACATCAAGGAAAACAGTGATAAATAAGATTTATTTACTGTTATTTTTTACCTTTGCCATCTCTGCCACTGAGCCTTAGTAGCACAAATGGTGAAAAAGAGCAAATTTAATACCACCAAACACATGTGGAAGATATGTTTCATTTTCCACAAACAACATTTGTTTCAAGAACGGTATTCTAGGAGTTACATTCTTCATACGAAGGAACAGAGAAGGAATAAGATTTGGGAAGAAATATTTTCATAAACACGTCTACCCCAAAAATAGGTGGTAGATGCTTCACATGAGGGAACATTCACTATACTGATCAGATAAATTTGCTGGTTCAAGCAGTTCTATCCATGACACCATTTGCACATCTTTTAAGTAGGTCCATTGCTATTCCAAAAATACACTGCACACTAAGACATACCAGACAGAAAGGAAAAAGATAAAAGCAGCCAGAGTCAGAAAGAGAAGGTATGTCCCTCAATGTGTTAATTCACCAACACATTTTTAAAACAAGTAACTTTTAATGCAGATTGCTACTCCCCTGGCATTTGGGCTACACATTTTACAGAATGTTCTTTTAAAAAAATTACACTTGAAGTGTAAGTAAAACTATGTTCAAAGTGCATTTTTGTCTCAGGCCAGTTATCATTTTTTGGGAGTAACGGGTTTCATGAATTTCATGGCTATCTGACATTCACTCCCCTCTTTCTTTGAATTTTGAATAGCAATGGCTAAATTTTTTTTTTTTTTTAAACTGCAAGTGTTGACCTTTCAGAGGTGGGTCCCCATATGGAAGGTGAAGGGCAGGTGTCCTGCTGAGATAATGTCACTCCTCAGCTTGCTGAAAACCATTGTGAAGTGCACTCAGAGTATGACGTTATCTCAGCATGAGCCATGCACCCTGGAGTGCCCTACTGCTTAAATGACAATGCTGAAAGGTGGTAGAAGGATGGCAACAAAAGAAAAGTTTTACATAGGGATGGTGGCTAGATGTACTACAGCTGGTTAAAATAATTAATAAATACAGAACTGACAGAATGACCAAAATTTTAATCCCACCCCAAGAACAGCTTCCAGAAAATGCCATGAGTACAGTATTTCATCCAATATCTTGTCTAATATTCAATACTTGAATCAGCTGCTAGAATCATATGCCAGTCAGAGCTGCTCATAAGAGTGAAATCTGCAAAACTTAATAAAAGTCAAGTGGATGTCAATGGGACTATCGTGAGCTATTATGAGAAATATATTCAAGCTATGATACAATGCCAATGGACAATTCATGACTAAATTATTTGCTGTGATTTATTTGCAGCCGTAACTCAGTTTGTGGCAAGCAGAGAGAGCTGAAAGCTGGGAGTTTTTCCAGGTTCAAAACTAGTTCTGGAGCCAACGAGGACTGCCTGTTAGCTTGCATTAGACCTGGAGGGAATATCAAGCCAATTTCTTAATCAAACTAAACCCAAACCTCTTCCTTACTTTCCTTAAGGCTTCCTTCCAAAATAATTCCTGGTGATGTTAAAACAAACAAACACCACCACCAAAGCCCTGTACCAGATCACAAGATCACCAAGGAGGAGGAAAAAGGCACCCCCCAGCTGAGGTTGCAATGTGCCTAAAAGTATCACTACTAGGTTTGTAGAAAATACAGTTTCTTGTAGTGATACAACCAAGTCACTGGTCACTGTAAGCTCAATTTGTACTCGCATGCTTTCAGGAACAGAATGGGAGAAATGGTCACATATTTCCTGACTGGCCTGGTTTTCTATTTTCTACCTGCCTTTTTATCCTCAGATATGAGTCCCCCTCTTCCAAGACGCATCTTGCCTGGCATTAAGATCAGACAGCTCAAACTGAGAACCTGAACTTTTGGCAGCGAGCATGAGCACAGACAGCAAAATACAACACGCCCTACTCAAAGACAGGCAAAATCCGTATGGCTGAAGGTGCTAGCACTTTTCTAAACTGTTTTAGTCCATCTCTAATGGAAATCTAATGGAAATCATAAATTACTGAAAAAGGTCCACAGGTGCTGAAATTTACTACTGTGTTGACTGCTGGCAAGGTCTGAAAGTGAGGAACAATGCAAGATGTGCTATGAAAATGAAATATTTATGACATTCATATTCTCCCTCAAGCTTAAAAAAAAAAAAAAGCAAACCTTTTGCTTAGTGACCAAATAATAAAGCTAAAAATGAAAAACAAAACAAATGAAATAGAAAAAAAGAACAAAACAACAAACCAAACCAAAGAAAAATCCAGTCCTTGACCTAAATGGGCATTATCTGAACTACCTTTGCAAGGGGGATACTTCTGATAACAGGTCATCGGTCTTTATTTATTTATTTATTTATTTATTTACTTATGGGTATTGTGACATTATCTTAGTGCAAGAATAATAAGCTCTCAATGAAGAGAAGGACGGAATGGCTCATCATGTCAAACTCTGAATAATCAATAACATTTCTCAACATGCTGTTCAGTACTGTGCATTGCTAGGTATTATATTCACAGAGAGGAAGTTGAGATAATTTTTCCTACAAGTAAATGCTTGCCATAGTTATTGTACTTTGCATGAGACAAGAATGACTTGGAGCAAGGACAATAAAAAAGCAGGGGGGATATTACACTACAGATTTGATCTGGCTTCCACAATCAGTTTGGCAATTGGTTTCATTGGGAACAGCTTCAAGCCTTGCAAGAATTAATGAAAAATAAAGGTTGGCTTTGAGCAGAATCGGCACAAAAGATAATGTGAATGGCATGGAAGGTTTCGATTTTATGCATTAGACTTGGGCAGGGGGTGAAGAGCAATCACTTTTAGATTTTCCAAATACAAACTTCGATATTAACTTGGTGGCAGTCCTGTTTTAAACAATTCACACCTAGTCGCACCTTGAAAGCTTAGAAGTCACACTGATGTCTACCATATGTGCGGAACGACAATTTAAAAAATGGGGTGACACAAAAGCTAGGATCTTTCCCATCAGGTGCAGGTATATTTCTATAGCATACTTTATTTTTTAACACTAATTCTTTAAAGGTAAGTCTACGATGGAGAGCCAAAGACAGGTTGGTTTTTATGAAGCACAAAGATAGGAAGCGTTGTGAGTACAGAGGTACAAGACAATGCTCCTACTATCAAACCCGTGGGCAAAAAGCCAGCAGAAGACCATGTGTCTTTCAGCTGCCCATCATCACCAACCCCAGAAACCTCTGGATTATGGCTCCTGCCTCTCTCCCCAGAGCCTACTGTATATAATGGATCAAGACTGATTTCTAAAGGACTCCACAAGAGGTCACCACAAGATGAACAAATTGTTGTCATACATTCTGTAATGTTACTGCTTAAATTTCACAGACATTGATATGTATCTGCTGAGCTGGATGGGAGGAGTTCAGCTGAAAAAGCAGCATATGTCAGCCTTGTGGTATCTTGCACTCCAGCAAGGTCAGAAAGTCAATGGTGTTAGAGCCTACTCATGCAATGCCTTGTGTTGGTGAGTGGTGTTACCTGTGTGACACAGGAGTGGCCTTGTATGTGGAGTTTGGGCTCTGAGAAAGCATCAGCACTCTGTGAGGGCGTGTGCCAGATGGATCCCCAAGACTCAGAGAAACATGATGCCGGTTGGGTATGTCCTCAGGCTGTCTCCTCCAGCCCACTGGTGAAACCCATCAAGTTAAAGCAAAAAACAGGGGCTTGGCAAGAGTTAATAATTTAGACAGTCTAATGAGAAACTGTTGGAGGTCAGAGTGACATTAATCCCCAACAACACAGGAATAGACTTGGAAGTGGCTGAAAACTTCTTCCAGCCCCCACTCAGCAAAACATTTAAGCATGTGCTCACCTAGAAGCATTAGCGTCAACCAGCTTGATCACATACTTAATACGGAGCATGGGAGAATCACATGCCTTAAAAAAAAAAAAAAAAAAAAAAAAAAAAAAGGCGCTGTCTGGGATCTAAAGAGACAGATAAACCAATATTTTCATTTTTGATTTGCCTGTCACATTCTAAAGGTTCAGGAGCTGTGAAATTCTGAGTCTGGAAACAGTTTCCAAGTGCTGTTTTGTGTGCTGATTTGATTTGTACAAGGATCAGCCTGAGACAGGTCATGGAGAGCAAATCACTTTAGTAAGCTAAACAGTAGTAATAATTTTAAGTGCTATTTTCCCCTTGAGATTAATTTTATTTTCTAGTATAACCAGAGGCCAGTCAGAGAAAGAGGAAAAGAGAATGACATTTGCCGAGACCCTAAAAGAAAGCTTAATGACGGAAAGGGGGTTCAAAGATAATGGTAAATAGGGAGAGACAACTTTAATAATACAGCAAGACTTTACACTTATGGAGGATGAAATTCCCCCTGACTCATGGGGCTAGTAGAAGGATCATAAAGTTTAAATGTTTACCCAGCAGAGGGGTGAGCTTCACCCATGGTTACTTGCCTGTCCTCCAAGAGTGCACACACAGAAGCAGGCAAAATAAACAGACCCAAACCCCGTGGTAAGTCCCTCAGAGCAGCAGGTTAGCACAGGGGTATTTCTATTTTATGCACAAAGAAACAGTGTCAAAGAGGCACTAGATAACAAAGATTGCTTTAAGGATTTCATTAGGACGGTGTGTGCATAGAGATGAGGAAAGGTGGTTCTGAATCAACTAAACCAAGACGAGCGGCAGGAAGGTCCTTGCCTGCACACAATGCCGTGAGCTGGATGAACCACGAAGCTTGGCACAGCCTTTCCCTAGCCCCTGAAAAACAGCCCGTGGCAATGAACCCTGACTTCTCTGAGCAAATGGATCATACACGATCCTTGGGCGTAAAGCTCAGCTCTCCCAGCTCTTCCTTCACTTCACTGGTCCTACAGGATGCGCTTTCCTGTCTTAGTTCTCCATAATGTCTTTGCCATGCCCATCTACTAATTCCTACATAAACACAGACACTTCCCCAAAACATTCATTAAATCCCAGTGTTTGCCACTACTGTCATAAACTTCCCTACTCCGTTCAAGGGCTGAGTAATAACTTGTTGAAACATCCTATAGCAACTGTAGGTTGTGTGGTCCTACAGACACAGTTAGAACAGAATGGAGAATTCCATACGAAGAATTTCTGTAATCCCTGTAATTAGGACTCCTATAACTTGTATGGGATTTAAATCAGCTTGCAATAGAGTTAATGCAAAAACAGTTACTAGTTTTTGTGGAATATGGGTTGTGTCCTACAGCCTGTTATAAAAAGCAGTGATATTTAGTTAACCAAAGGCCTCTGCAAATTTATAATGATTTTGGTAAAATGTTAAATGAGAGAAGTAAAAACAGGGATTTTTTTAGAAAGACAATATTTTATTTCTACATTTCTTTCATTTGTACTTATATTTTGAAGCTAGAAAAGGTAGAACAGAAAATCCCATGAATTAAATTCAAGACTTTTTTACTTGTAGGAAAAATAAACTGAAACATTAATCACTAAAACTAAAACTTCCAGTTTGGAATGAAATGGCTTTGAATTTTATTTTTACACTCTTTTTTTTTTTTTTTTTTTTTAATCTTATTTATATAATCTTAAAACTCAAAATATAAAATCAGCCTAACTAATGAAACAAAGGTTCATTTGCACACTCAACCCCTCAGTCTGAAGCTTCCTCTGGATTGTCTGTAGGACTGCACAACCAGGGAGGATTAAAACGTTAATCAAACACTACCTACAGTTTTAATCTTCCAGGCACTTATGCACATTAAAAACTTCCTGTATGCAAGTTGCCCTTTTGAGTTCAAAGCTTTTTCTTACCTGTATAAAGTTATTTACATGCACAAGTGTTTGTAGGTTCAATGCCTATAACCTGAAGAGCAAAAACAATGCTTTCAACAGTCCTTCTTCATCTACTTCTTGGAAGCAGTTTGCTGTAGGGAGGCAAAGAGTTTCTGAGTATCTATCATTTTAACTAGTGTTCTTCATCGGGCATCTCTTTGATTCTTCACAACTCACGAGATTTAAACTGCAAAATACAATATTTTCTACCACAACAGTGTTACTGGAGATGCAAAGCATATGGTAAATTTTGAGTAAACTTTACACCCTTCCCTAGAGAAAATAAATTTAAAAATAAACCTGATACAGAATCTAAAAAAGGAATCACACGTATAACACACAACTAAGTCACTGCTGCACATTATGAAAAATTAAGTGAGCTAAAATGAGTACAACTTCCCAAAGCAAATAAGGGGAACAACTGGGAATTGTTGCAAAAAATATCCGAAAACTTAACCAGCATTGTTTTCCTCTATTAGAATCTCTTACTGTCATCTCTCAGGAGATTTTGTCTTTTGCATTAGATCTCACTTCATGGTTATTCTCTAACTCTCTGTTCTGCTTTCAGACTGGACAGTCTACTTCACCTCGGGTTGATTCAGCAACTGGATCTACAAGGATGCACATCTGCCTTGTTGTGAAGCCCAGTCCATTTCCAATATAAAATGCTCTATAGATAGCAATTTTTTCCACCATTACTAAATATAATGAGTCCTGGAGTGGAACTTGGCAGCTTTTTAGCATTGTACAGCAATTACCAGGAAGAAGTGAAGAACACCATCATTTCCAAATGAAAGAACAGGGAATTAGATAAGCATAATGCAATTCTCCATTGGAGTAAGGATGGGACACCAGAATTCTATAGAATCTTTTTTACATATACAAATGGGCTCTTCTGAATTTCAGAAATGCTCGATGCAGCATAAATAGTCTTTTGTCAACTAAAACTCAGCCAGTCCCCAAGCTGAAGTTAAAGGAATTCATGCTACCTGAAGAAAAGATTCTTTATTTCTTGTCATAAATATCCTGTTGGGGCTTGGAGAGCAGGTTTTAAAGAGGGAATAGAAAAAAAAATCTGCTCCTACCAAATAAATAAAGCAAAATATACTGCACCAGCTATTTAGATTGCCCCCAAAGCAACTCCTTTCTCCTTTTCTCCTGAGTTTGAGCCTACATGAGAAAAGAGTGACCCCTCATTAATACCCTCCTTACAGACTGCTTATTGTTTTTACTTGTTTTATTTCCTTGCACTTGGAAATAGAAGCAATAAATTTCCAGGGAAATGAAACTCACTTATCAGATTTTCCAGGCATCAAGTTTCATATTAGGGAAGAAAAAAAAAAAAAGAAGAAAAAAATAAAAGAAAAAAAATCATTCTAACTGGGCTCAATATAGCTGTAAACCAATATATGGAAGCTCTATCAGAGATTAAACCTTCCTGGTAGGCTCGCTGTCATAAGCCTTGAGTTTCAGTCACAAATTTTCTTGTAAGGGACAACAAATTCACAGAGCAAGTATTTAATGATTCACAGTCGAGGCGCCTCGAATCAAATCAATGCAGCTGACATTTAACAAGATCAAATACTGCCCATGTTAGAAACAAAACGTGGATGGGCACTGATCATCCCTACCCTTCACAAACCCTTCTTTACCAGTTTAATTGCCTAGGTGTTCAGATTTTTTTCCCTTCCAATAAGCAGTTTTCTTTTTTTTTTTTTTTTTTTTTTTTTTTTTTTTTTTCTCCTCTTGTTTCCTGGTAGACAGATATTTGCCCTAACGCTGCTCTGCTAATCACTGCCTGCTTCTCTTTCTCCTCTCGGCTGACCTCACTGAGATTTGAACTTGCACAGGACCAGGCTGACTGAGAGAGTATCTTGGACCAGGTTCCACCACCAGTTAGAGCACTGCAAATCAAGATTAACGCCACAAAACTTAGTGCAATGAATCTAGATTAAAATCATTTCAATGGGGATTTGGTTCACACGGTGAAATCCTCCTGCAAGGGTAAATACAACTATTGGGGTGGGGTGTTCAGGACAATACCTTCACAAACCTCTGGCCAAAGGGAAAGGAATTTAGAATTTTAGAAACCTCATGAAAGGTAATGTCTGGTATGAAAAGTACCTCCTGCGTGTGTTTACATGCTATTCCACGTAGCTGTACCCAGCCATGTGCCTTCCTAACCCTGGCAGCTAGGACGGAGGTTGTTAAAGGTCTCAGAGGTGAGTGCATGGCTCAGGCATGGGGTCACCCCACGAGCAGCATCGCCCCTGGGACTGTGTTCGGACACACGGCCGGCCGGCCACAGCTCCTGCTCCTCAGCTGCCAGCCCAGCCTGTCACACAAGCCTGGAATACTGCATCAAAGTTTCTGTTAGAAAGAGGCAACGAGGACAATTCACTGGGTCCCAATCACGCCTTAATCTCTGTGTTGTTTTTTTTCCTCTCTCACTTAAAGGATGCCTTTTTTTTTTTTTTTTTTTTTTTTTCTCTGTTCTCTTCCCAAGAGCTCCAAATTAGCAAAGGAAACATCGCTGGGATCTCAGAACAAGCAGGAGTGAAACGAGCCCCTTTTTCTTGTGGTTGCCACGAGGAGGCACTGCAGCCTGCTTTATGGAAGGTGCTCTTTTTTTTTTTTTAAAAATAATTAAAAAAAAAAAAAAACAGGAAAGAAAAGAGAAGAGGAGAGGAGAGGGAGAAAAAAAAGAACCAACCACCCTGGTGAAGTGTCTATTCGACACCACCATGGCTTTGGTGTCATTCCCTATTTAATGGCTGTCAGCGAGGGGGAAAGACAACGTGGTGGGTAATTAAAACCAAATTGCAGGCAGGAGATGACTGCAGAAGAATGATATTGTCATTAATACTGATTTAACATGCACCTGGGTAAGGTGAGAGAGTGCAGCTAGGGAAATCGCAAAGGCACGAGGGTTGCCTAATTTAAAGATGTAGGGTTTCTAGCCGAAGCATGTTTAAAACCTGAATAAAACCATCATATTATGACAGCGGATATAAAACTGCAACAAATGCGCTACACATGTCTGTTAAAAAGAAAAAAAAAAAAACTCCAACCCTGTGTTCTCTGCAAAGCAAGCGCTGCATCCTCTCTGAAGTTCAAAAGTATTTTTTTTTTAAAGAAGGTTTTTTGTTGGGTTCTCTCATATCTCAGTTTCTAATGTGCTCATTGCTTCCTCTGCTCTTACAAAGCTGGCTGATGAGAAGGGATCTTTGTTAGATGGAGGGGGAATGAACCACTGAAATATCCAGTCTGTCTCACGGAAAAAAATCTGCTCCATTAATATTTCAGTGAGTAAAGATTCCCCACCTGGTATTTAGTGCCGGACTGTACCGCGATGCATTTATGAAGAAAGGAAACTGTGGACTAGCTACTGAGACAGGAGATAAAGCAGGGAAAGTTTGTTAATGATAACATGTTGCAGACTGCACAGTTTTGTACTGTTAAAGCCCTGATTGGATTCTTTTCGAAAGCTCAATCTCACTTGCAGTAGAACTAGGAAAAGCTCGTTGTCTGTTCAGCATACAGCTAAATGCAACGTAAACCAGTAGCCCTTAATTATAAATCAAATTACTGCATTTTTTTCCTCAATGAAACAATGTAAGTTCGATGCTCTGAGAATATTTTTATGATACCTAAGGATGAAAAAGTAAATTTTACAAAGCTTACACTTTCTTCTTTTCTTTGTTTCTTTTGTGCTTTTTTTTTTTTTTAATTTTTTTTTTGTACTCTGGACATCACATCAAATTCAAATAACAGGAAGGGCAACATCTGAGGCAACATATTGCTATAGAAGAATATGTTCATCCTACAGCTGAAACCAGCTGAATAAACTAGTTGATAAATCTTTAGTTTTAACAGTAAATGAACGCCTGTGTTATGGAAATGACCATCTTTCTGCCCTACTCCTAAAACATGAGTAATTAAAGAAGTTGTGAAGATGCGCACAGCCACCGAGAAAACATATTCGACGTCTTGACCTCAAAAGAAAAAAAAAAAATTACAAGTGAGAAGAGCTTGGGTAAAGAAAATAAAAGTGTTGGGTCCTGACCCAAAGCCTGTTGAAATCCACGGTGAAGTTCCTATGAAATTCAGTGGACTCGATCCACTGAATCGCCCCATTAACATGACAAGATTGCAGATTCTCTCTTTGTTTTCCCTTTTTGTATCATTCACAAGAATCTAGAAGGCTTGCTTATACTTTTAACTGGATCCCCAAAATGTTTGCCATCTTGTTCTGAGCATTTGTATGATTCATCCTAAGCAAAGTGTGCCTGTGAGCAGAACACCCCTCTCCCCGTCCCGCCACTCAGGCTGGCAAACTGCCCCTGCTCCTTGCAGGCTTCTGCTGGGGGGCACAGAAACAAGCTTGCCTCAATGCCTGG
This sequence comes from Anas acuta, assembly GCF_963932015.1. Classification (NCBI taxonomy): domain Eukaryota; kingdom Metazoa; phylum Chordata; class Aves; order Anseriformes; family Anatidae; genus Anas; species Anas acuta. Next base: position 4,803,892 of record NC_088990.1, read on the forward strand.
AGGGAGGGAGGGAGGGAGGGAGGGAAGAAGGTCAGAAAATGCTCACGTTCAGAAGGAACTCAGTGCTGGGTTGGAACATACTCAGACATCTTAAAAGATAGGTGTCCAGTATGTTGAATTCACAAAACCCCATAAAGCCGGGTGAAAGATGACAGATGCAAAGCTAAAGGAACGTGGCTGACCCGCGTGTGGGTTCTGGCTGCACCACTGGCCCCTGGTTCCCTTTCACAAAGCTGATGGCAATTCTCTGCGTTACTCGGGGGCAGTAAAGATAAAGCCATCGCTGTCTGGGATGCCCTCGAATTTTGTGATGAGAGGCCCAGGAAGAAGCAAAGCAGGCAGGTGCTGCTGGGCACACCACAGGCAAGCTGCGGCTGCTGTGCCTTGCTGGGAGAGGCCGGCAGGAAAAATCCGAGGTCTGCTGAAGTTGGAGTGAATTTCGCTGGCTTTACTGAACAGGTTTGCAAACCAGTTTCAGTCTCTACAGCCTCTAAATTAAAACCTGCTAGGTGATCATCAGATCATGTGTGCGCTCACCCGTTTCACTCCAATAACTCCTTTCTGATATTGTAAAAACCAGGACTCCGGTGCCATTCACAAACAACATGTGTTGGTCAGATGAACACAACATCAGTGTTTTTTGTGTGTGTGTTTTTTTTGTGTTTTTTTTTTTTTTTTTTTTTTTTTTTTTTTGGTAGATGAATATTTTATGGCTCTGTATTTTCCAGATCCAAGATCAGAATTCAGCTATCAATTTTCTGGACCTTGACACTCCATTTTCTTAATTGATAGTAACTTAAAAATCAAGTGACTTATTTGCAGTCTACTTTCTTGTTTAAGAAAAAAAGGGAAGCAGACATCTTTATAATAGCTGCCTAGAGAAATGTCATGACAAATTGCAGCATAGATCAGAAATACTACTTAGTGAAGAGCTTAATACAAGCAGCTTAATACATAAATATGAAAAAATAGGAGCAGGGAAAAAAAAAAAAATCCTAATCTCTTTTGCTCAACTTTGAAATCTCTGAGGCCAACATCCTAAAAAACCTCAGTGTTTTATTTTACCATCACAAGCACTCCCACTTAACTCAAGGTAGTTACATTAATACAGTACGTATGCCAATACTCACGATGGTAAGAGCTAAAGTACATTGTGTAGTTTGGAATATTAGCTGTGTTTTTCCCTTCCTGTTCCTTCTTTTCTATCACTTGTAAACCGCGTATTATGGTATTATTGCATCTGCCTAAACAGAGAGATTCTGATAAACCACTTCCACTGCTGCATCAAAGCACAGTCTAAATGTTTGGATATAAATCAGTTAAGAGCTCTTTTTCGCTTTCAAAAACATGCAAGAGGAATAACTTTCTTTACTCCTTAGTTTTCTGAGACTTAGATAGCTTTTTTTTTTTTTTTTTTTTCTCCATACGCAGGTTCATACAAAAAAGCTGTTTGGGGACAATTAAATTAGAAATGTGTTTTTATACACATAATGGATCATTTTGTGAATTGATGATTTTATCATAATTTTGTAAAGGAACCCCAAATACTTTCTTATATGGCATATGAGGAGAGGAAAAGCACAGGTCTGTAACATTTTTTATGTTTTGCCCACCCTGAATTCAGAGAAAAAATCCAAACACAAAATAAAGCCAGCTTCCAAATCATTATCTTATATTCAATAAGCCCTGTGCTAATAAGGCATCAAATAGCCTCAGAAAGTTGTGCATTTCTCAGGTAAACACAGGAAAGGAAGTGATCAGTCTTCAAGGCGATTGATAATTCATTGGCAGCAAACAACAATGCTCAACCCAAGGAAAGCATCTCTTCTGCAGCGAGGTAGAAATGTGACCCCATTCCCAACAGCTGACTGCAATAACTCCTTGAAAATCATAAAGCAATTACCTGGCACTTAATACTGGGTTATTATTAGAAAACTATTTTCTCCTGAAAAAAATCATTTTCTTGAACTGCTACAAGCAAAAGGCAAATAACATCCCTTCCACCTTTTAAAAATATTAATGCCTCTATATTGAGTTTATTTGCTGTTGAAGTAAGAAATACATGGGACAAATCCTCCCTAGGTGCAAAGTGATATTGCTCTGTGGGCTTCTACGTAGCTATTTTCATTTATTCTAGCTCTGGACCTGGCAGAGCAATTTTTATTTTTTTTCCCCCCAGAAAGGTAACAGCTGCCAGCAGCAAACCCAGAAACATCCAGTTTCTGTTATATTTTGCTTTCACTTGAAATGGAATGTCTTCAGGGAGCACACAGGCATGCTAATGAGACAGGTTCAATGGAGATAGACATACTGGGCCAGCACCTTAGCCCCTGGTCTGGTTACCCTGTGCTGCTAAGGCACTGCAAAGCGGCTGGGTAGCTGCCCTAAAGGGGGCATGGGAGGATTTCCATTGCATAGGGATTCTTGCTTATGAACTTTCATTAACACAGGGTTAATTTCTAAGGACACTGAAGAGTCAAAATGTCTTGCAATCATTCCAGGACTGCTACAAGGAGCCATTTAGAAAAAAAAAAAATATTAAAATAAAATAAAATAAAAATGTTTGGATTCATGTAAATGTGTTTTGTTTGCAAAGGAGAATATTGAATGTTGGACTTGTTTTAACTCAGCAAATACTGTAATATTAATGTATTCACTGAGTGGATTATGAAATTTATCTTGTAATTTGTTGCTGCTACTAGTTGTCATTTTTGATTCCTGGAAAAATGAAATAAGATTTAACTTCAAAAAGTTCTTCTTTATTATCTAATTAAATAAAGGTGGCAGATTAATTGACTAATTGGTGCTCATGTATAGATGGAGACATATGGAAAGGATTTAAGATTAGACATATGGAAAGGATTTCTAAGATCTGTAAGACTGTGAGCAGCATTTTATCAGATGTTTTGTATACAACACGTGACCTGCACAAAATGCTGCATTCAGCATATAAGCCAGATTCATAAATGGGTACATCTGAAATTCAGCCTCATGGACATATTCACAATCAGCAAAGCTGCAGACTATAATTCCGTTTTGGACAGAAACTCGGCAATGAGGAGGAATCCTAAATACATATTAACATACCACATTAAATAGCAATTTTGTCGGGGGCAGAATCTACCATTCACACTCAGTGTGAGTTATAGCCAAATACTTGAAGAATATGAGCGAGAAGGGGCCCGAAGGATGTAAGCCACCCTTTTTCAGCATTAATTCACAGGAGACGGTCTAGACAGCGGAGCTCAATGCCACGATGTACACACAGGCTATATACACATACCTAACATACAACCATTCTTGCAGCAAAGAAAAAAGAGAAACACCAAGTCAGACAAGCCTTGCAAGAGAAAAACAGTTACGTTTGGTTAGGTTAATGGGTTGCAATATCCCTGCCACATCTGCAATGGTTTTAGAGGATTTATACCTGGAGTGAAGCAAAAGATGACCGCATTGCATTATCTTCTTTCAAACAAATACAATATATTCTTGAAATACTTCTTTGGTCAAGTGCCTGGGATTCTTGTTCAACTCTCTAGAAAAGACTTTGGCTGCAACTCAGTATTGTAATGCTTATTTGGAAATTTTAATGGAGCAACTTGCTATGAGAAAAAAATGTGAATTCTTTTACACAAAATAAAAGTCATTGCTACTCCTAAATGACACTTGAACTAGGGATTTTTCTAAATGCAGTGATGAAATCTTGAAACTCTGCAAGCATTTATCTGCTAGAGAACTATTCACACAGGGCTAAATAAGCAAAGATGGCACTCTGTAAAGAAACCACATAGAAAAAGGAGCATTTTTTCTAAAAGTCAGGTAGAAAGACAATAGTCACCCTATAGAAAATGAAGCTACTGCATACAAGTGTGGGAAGAGCTAGGCTATTCAACTGTAATAAGAAATAATCCTAGTTATGTTTCAAAATTCCTGACATGAAATCAGAATCACCTCCATCAATAATCTTGGCCCAGTCCCTGCTGAATTCTTTCAATTAGCTGCATCTCTTACAGCCTCATCCCACCACCCCCATAAAGTTCTGCATGCCAGGATATTAAAAAGAACTGATTCTTTCAGCTTTTAATGCTAATAATGCCTGCAAGTAAGGCACGATACATTTCAAGATACTGACTCGGTTTATCCACTGGTGTGTGGGTACCCACTTATTCCGGCTCTACCTTCCCTTATTTACTTAACCTAACTGTAACAGGAGCTCTCAGTCAAAATATGCACAAGTACCCATGGTGCCCACAAATAATGAATAATGAATTTGAAGACAGTGATACTGTCCCTCCATTTACTTTTCTGGAAATAGCAAAATACCACAGTTCATCAAAGTTAAAAGCCCTAACTCCTCCTAATCCTAACCATAACCTTCACCCAGACCCGGACCCTGACTCCAAAGACGCCTGGGAACTCGGCACTGCCTGCAAATCAAAAAGAATGATTACTTCAAAGCTAGTGAGATTTTGCTCTTGCTTTATCTCCAGGAACTTGCAAAGTACCGCACTCATCTTGGCTGCTCTCTCCCTGCTTTTTCTAACTCTCAGCCTAACTCCAGCTAAAAGAGACAAGCGCTTAAGGTTTCCCACCAGAAATTTCAGCAAACCACGGCCTGTCACACTTTACATTTTTCCTGACCCTAACCCTAACTCTAACCCAAGCAAGCATGGGAACTGAATAAAGACGAGCAGCTTATTCATGGGTTTTGTTCACCTGTCTGAAAGTTGCAGGAGACCGCAGCCGCTCCTTCACTGCAGACCCCACTTTTCCAGACCTGAGCCTTGTTCCCGACCTTCCACAAGCACAGGAAACCTCTGTCAGCCTCAAACACAGGGAAGAGAGCTGGCAGCAGAAAAAATGCTGGGTTTCAAGCCAGCATGCCCAAAGCAGTGCTGATTATGGTAAACATTTTATTAAAAGCCTCTCTGAAGGTATATTAAATAATTTAGTAGCCTTCACTTTATAGGAAGTGTAAGAAAGCAGGTACAAACAGGTCTCACAAATAAACTAATTTTGCATAGTGAACAGTGTATGCCAATTTCCTGGCTGTTAGTGGGAGAATAAACAAGATCATAATATGCCATGAAGAACTGCAACAGTCAAAAAAACATACAAGAATACACTAATAATACAATTAATAAATTCTGAATACTACTTATATGAGAAGTAAAGAGGAAAGGGGAAATATATGTTGGCAACTGTTATTTTTGGAAGGTTATAACCCTGCCTTCAAGTTCACTTGTATGCCAACTCCAGATTTCCTTATCAATGCAACTCTTAAAATGAAATAGATGTAAAAGACGGAATCGAGACTCTGACTTCAGAGCAATACTGTTAAAATAAGCAGTAATAATGTCTCAGAGGATCTCAAAACCTGTTGACAGACCCATGTATCCCCCTATTCTGCTAGGCTGCTCTCAGCTATGTGGGTGCGTGCTGTTCCCAACTCCGAGCTTTAACTGTGTCAGGTACTACCTCATATTTTTCCTGCTTTCTGACATGCGCATCAGTGCCCCACAGCTGGTCCCTTTCTCTAACATGGCAATCACAAATTGCTGCAGAGGTGAGTCCATAGAAATATGTCCCAATGATGCATTAAATGGGGGGGGAGAAGAGTAAGATTTGAAAAGCAAAACTCTTTTAATCGTGGTTTCTGGTTTTGCAGAGCCAGTCTCTATTTCCCTGCAATCCCACCCAGGTTGCCCATTCCCAATTTACAGGGCCCGCACGCCTCTCCATGCACCAGCTGCCGCAACTGAAAGTAATTATCACTCCAGACACAATAAGGTGTTAAAGGTAGAGGCGAGCATTTTGTGCAAAAAGAAAAAAATTAGGAAGAAGGGAACCTGATGAAAGGAGATTAGTGTCTGTTAGTCTTTTGGAGAGGAACAGGAGAAAGCAAAGAGGGGGAGCGAAATAATAAATAACCCAGTTCCTTAGGGAATACTTGCATATGTAGCAGACAATGAAATAAAAGTTTTCTTTGAAGAGTGAGTTCCTTTTTGTATGAAGTAAGCGGTACCAAATGAAATCACAGAGTTATGTTACAGTTGATGTATAACTGATCAAAAGAGTGACAGGACGGAGTTATGAGAACAGAGACTGAAAAAAACAGAATTAAAATAAAACATACTTCGGATAATAACCTACAGCACCCAGGGAGCAGGAACAGCCCGCTGCTAGAGAGCTGATGGAGGCTGTATTTTAGGGTAAGCCCATCAGACCATTTGATACCTGCACTAAACTTCTTTTGTGGGGTGGGATGAAAAGAGGAGAGAGCAAGCGTGCGGAGGGAAGATCTTACTGGGAAAGTTGTCAGAGGCAAGGCACAGAGGGCACAGAAGAATACGCGTTTGCTCCCAGAAGCGGCAGGGAGGTCGGATCCGTTCTGACTCTCAGTCTCTTTCCAGGGGATCTCATTTGCAGCGAAGCCCCCGGGACTCCTGCCACCGGCACTAGTAGGGATGAGATCACAGCCTGAATATTCGTTCTACAGTTTCTGAGAAAGTAGATTTTAGTACAGCAAAGGACTCACATAAGGATCTCTGAATAACTAAGGTATGCATATGCTGAGAAATATTACCGCATAGAAGCTGTAGAGGGAATGGATTTTTTGAGCTCTTTTGTATTTCTGCAAGGGGTACAGGTTTATTTCTATAGATAATAGCTGCTCGTTCTGATCTGACTTACAGCAGCTTTTTCTCTGAATTAATTCCTCTAATGATTTACTGCCCACTGAAATGCCAGTGTAGTTATTCCCTAGGCTTTTCCAGAAGTGGTTGGTTCTGCTATAGAGCAGTGTTCAGCAGGTATACATGAAACCAGTGATAACCCCTTAAGCTAGCACGTGGAATACATGCTGTACTCAAGACTATTTAGTCTTTACATTGTGTAAACTCACACCTTAGCTCTTAGCCCACAAATTTCTTGGAGAAGTCCTAGATGTTGATCAGTGTCCTCCTCCTTTACTCAAGTGAAATAAAAGTAGAGTCAGGCACAGAAAAATGTGAAATATTTCAAGAGAAACTACACCCAGCTTGCCTGCTTTATTGGAAGCTTCCAGTTCAACTGAGCTCAAATTATAAATAAATAAATAAATAAATAAAATGAAAAATAAACTAAAAAGCAGTTTATGGAGCATTCAAAGAAAGGACAGTTTCTGTACAGTGGTAAACTAATGTACATTTTTTCACAAGGATTTTCTGGTTTTGAAGAGCTCTGACTTCAAGCTACACAGACCTTTCCACTTGCCTTTTGTACTGGAGATTTTTGAATGCTACAAAATCTCCAGCTTTGGAAATGTGAGCAAATACAAATTTAAGCAAGTAATTGCGATTTGGTTTACTTTTTTTTTTTTTTTTTTTTTTTTTCTCCCTCACAAATCTCTGCAAACCAAAGACACCCTCACTGGCAGAGCAAAACAACCCTTCCAGTGCCCCCTGCAAAACATCTCCCAGCCTCATGGAGCCAGGAATTAGGTCAGATGTTCTGGAGTAAAAAGAAACACCCAAGGCCAACTGAAAAGCATCATCACTTATGCCACAGCAGGCCTGCAGCATTGGCTCTTGATGTACTTTCCTTGACACACCTTCTCCCTAGGTGGGAGAAGAAAGGTGGTGTCGACAGGTGACTAAGGGAAGCAGAGGTTTTATATATATATATATATATAAGAAAGTCTAGTGCTTCTTGAACAAACATTTGTGTGTTGTGTTTCTTTTCTCTAGTTTCTTGATCAAAAGTAAGATGATAGATCATCTTAAAAGGCTGGAAATGAAGCCAGAGTGGATAATGTTCACTGGACTTTGGGGGGGAATAGAGGGATCTAGCAATTACATGTTTCTTTAGAAGTCTGTTTCTTCAGTAAAAGTACTCCCTCATTGTCTCCGCTCACTTTGTAACCTCTGTATCAAGTGCCAGAAATGAACCTCTGTGTTTTCAGGCAACAGACACTTCCTCAATGCATGGACACAAGAGCTGATCGGTGCTTGCTGCAGCTCAATTCTTTTCCATGACATACACGGGTGCTACAATTTTAGGAGATGCATCAGTCAGGTATTCTGTATTCCAGAACTATGTGGTGTCAGTTTCTGAAGTTACAAAACCATATAGGCAGAATTTTTAAATAATAGATATTGAGAAGAAATGAGCCAATCTGCAGAAGGAAATGTAAGTAAAAATGAAGCTATTTATTACTTTTTTTTTTTTTTTAATTGTGAGAAAAAGCTATTTTATCCAGGTTAAAATAAATAAAAATACTGGGTGGAAGAAAATGTCTGGGGATTATGTTTCTAGAAGAAGTAGAGAATTTGGTTAAGGGCCTATTCCTTCAAATGTTTATACGTGTAAGTAACTTGCAGTCAGGCGGTCAAAGGGACCTGTATATCCACACATTGATCTGAGGGGCCTCGAAGTCACCATAGGTGAGCACAGTAGTGGGCACTAAGTGAAGTAGCTGTTGTTGGACTCAGAGCTGTGTGGCACGTGGAGGCTATAAAAGTGTAACGCAGCATAAGCATTGAATGATGCTGCATTGTTAACACAAGCCATTACACTGATGCCCTGTAATGTTTCCTTTGCCACTGTCTGTTGTATTATGAGAATGTTTTTCTAGGCCTTCATCATTCCCTGAAGCAGAAACTGCCTTCTGGAAAGAACAAGAGCAAAAGCATTATATGGCATTATCTGCTCATCCGCAGAGCGCATGCATGAAAGGCAGCAATGCCATTCAGCTCCTCCTGACTCGAGATGGGGCAATTAAGAGCAGAGACTACTCAGTAAATCTCCAGAGCCATTCCTTCCTCAGCCCTTTTGCTAAATATTCAAATTGGGGAAAAAAGATTTGCAGAATTAGGCAGGGAGGAGTCCGAAATTCAGTTGATCAACAGCCAGCAATTCAGATATTAAATTGTTTGTGATCCATTGCTTCATCTCGTTCTGAAATTGCCTCATGGGGAAACACTACAAAATAAAACTTCAATACTACCATAAGCTCCAAATAAAGCTTTTCTCTTTGATTGCCCCTATCTCATCTGTCTGCTTAGATTTGTGTGTCTAGTTAAGTGAATACAGAAGACCATACACTTGAAATGAAAACTACACAGAGTACACTCTTGACTTGTTACCATAATTTACCTTCTAAGTGGAACCTCTTATGAGCCTACTCAATTATATTAAAAATGACTGCACCTTTATTTAAACACAGTGTACACACTGAAACATGTGGTCTAAAATCCTGAGCTGATGTAAAATTGTGGAGCCTCATCAAAATTCATAGGGCATTCCTGATTTACACCAGCACGCACAGGGGCCCCCAGGACCTTTCACACTGCAACACTTTTCCCATGGGGAGCAATATCAGTGCTAAGCAATAAAATGAAGTTGGTTTATGTCTAATGTTGATTTTCTTTCTAAACTGATACTTTACTTTATGCTTTTTCATGCAACAATACCTTGAATGCATGGCAGGTTTACACTGAAAAACACAGTTTAAAAATACTTGTTAAATGCTGAAGGCTTGACAGTTCCTTTAAATAATACTGAAAAAATGCACAAGAACATTTTGGTAGTGGAATGAAAAATGCTGCAGTTTACAGCTCTGTATGTCACCGAGAAATTAGTATAGATTTTTTTCTAGGGACACTGTCAGGGCTGGCAGGCCTAAAATTAGACATACCAGGTATGCACTTCACACTGTCCCTCAGGTCTGCCTGTCAGCTCCCTGGGAACAAGATTCCTGTATATTTCAATACCCTTCCTGCTCCGTGCATCCCGGAGAACAAAGCCGACGGGTAGAGCGCAGCACTTCATGACACGCAGATCTGCAATCAGGAAGCAACCCATCACCTTGGGGTTTGCTCCTGGCAGGTCACCTATTTAAAAAGCAGCGATACGATGCTCAGAAATAAAGAAACATTTTTATGTAATCTGCCATGGCGGAAACTGAACCATGGGCGGCTGAGCTATTTTAAAATATTCAGTGCTATTTTGAAGTGATAATCAGATATGAACTGAAAAATAAATCAATGAGTTCTCTAGTGATAAACTATCAATATTAACTAAAGGTCAGGAACAGTCAGCTTTTGTTTGTCTTAGGTTTTGCTTTGCACAGTTGACATTAATTCATTTTAAACCTATACCATTTGCCACTATTATTTTTTTAAACAAAAACTGACAGTAGGGCCTCATTTACTACATCATTTACCTTTTTCCAATTACACAAATGACTGAAGTTGACAGTGGCGTGGTTTTGAGTATAAATATGGTAATTTGCTACTGGGAAGGAGATAGCATGATCCTCTCTATTCTGCCATAATCTGTTTGTAATGCTGCAGCATCTTAATTGAAATATTTCAAAATAGTGTCTAAAACAATGTTTTGTGCTGTATTTTTTTTTTTAAAATAACAGCTCTCGGAGCATTTTCTTTTCTTCTGCTGTGTGTCCTTTTGCTCCTGCTTTTCATCCATTCTGGTATAACCGACTCTGTCTGGATCATGAGTTATCATTGGCTGCCAGTGGAATGCTACAATGCAATTTGTCTTATTGAAACATGGGCTAGCCCCACACGGCTGCAAAGAATCATTCACTTTCTAATAAATCAAACATTTGCTAAAATTCCTTCTTCTCTGACATGAAATGGTGGGACAGACAATGCTCCTTGCAAACTGAGAGGAGATGGTGATAAAAATGCCTTTTTTGTTCAGCACTACTGAATTGTTTTCTGATTAGCGTATTGCAACTACCAAATCCAAGCTCACATCCTTGTAAAGTTGGCTGGTATTTTTTGCTTTTCAAATTCAATAGCTGTACTGTTTGTATACTGTAAATAGAATGTTTCTACACTTTACCTAATTATCAGCATTGTTTTTCCATTTAACAGAAGCAAAATTCTAGCCCCTTTGAAATCACTGGAAAATTTGTCATGAAAACATGCAAATTCTGAAGCTATTATCCTGTCTCTGACAATTTTTCAAAAACATTTATCTGACAGAGGCCACAAAAATGACGGAATATGAAAGGCTCAAAGAACAAACAATTATTATTTTTGTTTGTAATATCGCTGGAAGTTTGAAAGTTACCACAAGTGTCGCTTCTCAGCAGCTGTAGCTTTTCCGCCAAATCTTTGGAAGTCCAGCTCTTTGGAGAGGACATCTGGGATTTCCAACAGTGCATTACGATGTATTTTGAACTGCGGAAGTGACACTAACGACTATCATCTATTCAGGAAGAAGCATATGCTGGGATAAATCCTGAGTCTATCAAAGCACAATCTGCACTGGCTTCAACGGAACGGTTTACAGTTGTATTGAGCTCTTGCATTAAATTCCTAACATGAGATCTTTTAGGAGGCTTTATTACTGATCACATTTTTAAATGTCTACAGTTGTAAGGGTCTCTCACACTCTGAGGGCTACTAATTCCATCTGCTAGGATGTCAAACTTCCCTCGTCGGGAATGTCTTTTTTGTAAGACATTCATATTTGTCCACCAAGCCAAAGCTGCCTTTTATCTTATGATTTAGGAAGGGGAGGGAATTGTGGCTCCCTTATATCGGTTTATGATCCCAAGATTTAGAATCTGTATGGAATCTGTACCATATGTTTGACCATGATCTCTGCAAACTTCACTAGGAACACGCTCCTGTAAGGCAGCCCAAACAATCACGCAATGCTGGCAGGTAGCAGGAGGTGGAATTTCCGTCAAAGGCTGGCCATTGCTGTAAAACACCAGTGACAATAGCCAGGAAGCACTGAGGCCTTTCCAGAGCAACACAAAACTAAACTTGTCCTTGGAGTCACAGGCCAGCTTCAGACATCACCTAGGCAAATGGAGTGCTCGTTTCCTTTGGCCTATTTAATGGGTGTAATCTATTGTTGCCACAGATCTACTGAAGAGTTCAAAAAAATGGGACATATTGCATAAACTTTGTAGTTTGCTCATCTCACAGTCCCCTGGGAAGGAATTTCTCTTGAGAAAGGATTTTTATAGAAGACTTATAAAAGCACATAGCGCTGACTTCCACACTGAGACAAGGCAAGTGGCAATTCTGCAGCAAACCTTCTTCCAACTCTGGTTTGCCACCCTAAGATCACAAAACTTCTTGCTGGCTTCAGAAGGCCAGAATCAGACCCAAAATGCAAGAACATAGCCTATCATAAAAAAGATCCAGACTGCAAATGTGTGATCAAATATTTATCACAACACAGTCTTAGCACCTGGGAATTCACACAGTGAAATCAAAAAAAGAAAACAAGACAGTAAGGGGTTTAGCAATACGAACTGCTTTTGCATGACATTAACTACGGTCAAGGTCAATTTAGGCTGAGTCTCTACAGTGCAGAGCTTTTACTCTTTTTTTCCCTCCAATTGCAATAACAATGATTAAGAACATGTTAGGAACAAGATCTAATCTGAATGAGTTTACTTTGATTTAGCCTGTTTACGTTTAAAGTCATGCATCAATCTGGTTCTAATTCAGGCTATTTACTGGCACCCATATAGGAAAACTCCATTTTTTTATAGTCATTCTTTTGATGTAAACAAAATCTTGGTCCTGCAGCTATATCTTAACTATGTTAGGAGGCACAATAGCTATGTAATGATATCATATGCGCTTCTGTTGGTGCATACATTATTTTTGCCAACTTGTAAATAAATTAGCACTCATATCAATCTACCTATAGTGGCTTAATCATAGGACTGGGCAAATACTTGAGTTCCCATTCCCATAGTGTTACTTGTGCTCAGCATGATCCCAAGGCGCTAAGGAACCTCACTGATCCCCTTGCCTCATCTGTAAAGTAGGGATAACAATACGGGGTAGGGGAAGGATGCATCCGTAATATTTGTAAAGCGCTTTGAAGATGCTGAGAGTGCCAAGTGTTATCACGGTTTCTAAGCTCTGAAATGTTTGATATGATTATGTGCACACATAATTTTTAATGGTAATTCAGAGTGCAAATTAGAGATGATATTTACATTTCTTCCAGGCAAGCTTAATTTCCAGTTATCAAGGAAAATATCTATTGCACAAATAGGGTATCAGTTATTCAAAAGTTCCCTTAGGGCCTACCAGTTCTATAGCATACCATTTTTTTAAGCTGTCCAGGAGATGACAGACTGTAGCAGTTCCCTTGGAGTTATTATGGATTACTGATGAAACAATAACCAGAAGTAATATTTTCCCATCAAAACTGGAGCCTAGGGTTTTTGTTGTAGCTGTTATTTTTCTCCTAATAACACATGTTTTGCTAAAGACCTTGCCTTCATTCATACATAATTTGAAAACCTGTGTGCACAACCCCTGAAAAGATAATTCAATTCATAATGGACTTTTTAAAGCAAAAGCCTGTATTTCTCTCACACTGAAATCACAGAACTAACTGTCGCTCATTGCAGTTGGAAAATACATCATTTCTGTTTGCTAAAGCAAACCAACTGAGGATGAATGTGCTTATTAATCAACTTCTACCACAGCTTCTAAAGTGCAGCGCTCTGACTCTTCAAGAGACAATGATGCAGACGTCTTTAAATATCTGGCCTGTGACCGATGGCCAGAAGAGAGGTAGTGACACAACCTGGAGGCAGTATTTAGTGAGAAAAGATCGAGCGGTTGGGATTCTGTTTAGTTTGCTTATCAGTGACCTGAAAAAAGATGGTGCAGCCCACAGAGCTCTAGTCAAAACACTCCGTGTAACCTTAAGCAAGTCATTAGTACATGAACCCAAAAGACGCAGCAATGCTTCGCTCCTTTAGAAGGCAAGAAGAGCTGCTCACCTAACTGCTGCTGTGGCTCTGAGGGGCAGTCTTAGCATTTTGGTTTCCCACCAGCAAAATAGATACAGCTGTACTCTTTGTAAGTCAAAGAAAAATCCATTAAATGCCAGGCTTCCAGAGACAGTGACAAGGACCACAGAAGAACTTCAGACAAACAGCACCAACTTCTGCATTTCCTTTTATATGCTCATTTACCCAATCACCTGCAAAACTGACAAAATGGAATCAGAGTGCCAGAACTGTAGAGGGAGGAAGGCACCACTGGTGCACCAAGTGCTATGCTCCCTGCTCAGAGTTGGGTTGAGCAGAGCACTTGGCTCAGGGTTGTGTCCCGTTGGGTCTCCATGAATAGAGACTCTTTAGGCAACCTGTTCCAGTGTTTGCCCACCCTCACAAGTAGAAGTATTTTTCCTATGTTTAAACACATTTTCCTCTCATAGCAGTTTGTTATGCCAGCAGTAATCCAAAAGGCCAAGAATCACCTCAATAAAAAGTTCACCACACCAAATGAAAAGCAATACAATAACCTGAAATAACGTGTTTTGACCTTCAAGTACCTTAGACTGTAGGTCCTCAGCTCTGTAAGCCACCTGGCACAAGAGACCCAGGATGTTTTTAACATTAATGGGACCATATTCAAATCCTAGCATTAGTCAGCTTGCATCCTATCTTCAACTGCAGTCCTTCAGTGCAGATAATACCCTTAATAACCTTCATGCTCCTTGGGCAGAGTTTGCAAGGCTGAGCCTGAGATACTGGTTATTGAGGATACCCTGCAAGAGGTATCCAAAGGGCTTATTTAACGTTCACTCAGGTACATTAACCCAAGGCTCAGCCACAGCAAGGACTAGAGTGTAATCACATCTTTGCGGTCTAATTCCCATTCATACATTGCCAGGCTGGAGCCAATAATGGGGAAAACATATTTTCATCAGAATCCTTTCCAAAGGATGGAGAGATATTGGAAAAAAAAACATGCTAATTTTAATGCATTACTATTATTATTCCATGTCTCCGTTAAAATCCTGACAGCTGTTTTAATTCACAGCTAGGTTCTCTGAAACTTTCTCAGATTTTCTCCACATACAGCTTACCTCAAATGCCTGGACTTCCTTCGAAGAGTTGTAAAATATACACATTTCAAGATGGGAGAGCAGAGATACAACACAGTGAGTCCGCCAAACCTACCCAGGAATCTCAACTAAAACATGTTCAAAATAAATAACATGTCAGGATGTGTACACTACATCTGTATCGGTGAGATTTATTGAAGATTAGTTTAACACTTTTCTTCCAGAAAGAATGAGGTTGGCTGAAGCTCCCAGTCTGCCCTGTGCACCCAGCTTCACGTGTGCATGGGCATGCATTCCCCTTGGATTGCGCTGGATAATTATGCAGCATTATTAAAAGCTGTGCTGGATTTCAGGCATTTCGTTTAATGGCTCATTCTGTTTGGGTTTAGTGTCCCTGTCCACCACAGCCAGGAAAGCTTTTGTTTTTCATTTCTCTTATTTTTGTTTGCTTGTTTTGTGTGGAGAACTGGAGATCTTCATCTCCCCTTTACACTGTAACCTTTGCCTCCTGTCTCGTTCTGACAGTAAAAAGGCGGCAGATCGAGCAGACTCTCCCTGCATCATCATGGGGAGAGAGGGGGAAGGGGGAGAAAGGTTGTCTTCAACTCTCAGACCACTAATGCTTAGTTTCTTTAACGGGTAACATTTAGAAAGCTACCTGAAATAAAGGCCTTTCTATTCAAACAATGCATGCATCAAGCAACGCATCCCAATTTGGGACTTTGGGAGTTCCTGGCCAATTGCTAGGAGTTTGCACTCCCCTCACTCAAGGGAGGTCTGAAATGTCAAAATCTTCTGTCATCCCACTTGTCATATCACATCCCACAAAGGAACATGGAAGCCATCATCCGCTCTGCTGTTTATTGTCATGAAACCCCATAAATACTCACTCTCCATAAACAGTAACAGCCCAATTAAAGCACTCTTTACCAAGCGTGATCATTTTCAGACAGAAAGTATTGATTTATCCACCTATGGGCACTGCATAGAAACATCTCTTAATGAGAATGATAGTGACCTCCGAACTCTGCTCTTTCACCCCGTAATATACTCTCTCAATTTTCTGTTAAGTGGTCTAGTGGCACATCAGCAGAGATGGAAAGACACTCTGATTCTTTAATGTCGACACTGGAAGGCTCGAAAGGAATGCTCAAATCTTCATTGTAATGGGAGGTGAACAGAAAGGTCAGTTATATGCAGGGCTTTCAGCTTGTTTGACAAGGCTTCTTTAATAAGTGAAACATTGTTGGGGTACACTTGTCTATCAACTGCCTGTGGCACTCAGCACCGCCGGCCAAACACAAACATTCACCATCTTCTGGCCCAGTTCTGCAGATGTTACACCCACCCATAAACCCTTTGCAAAATATCCAGGTTGGTTGGTCTTTGTTGGTTGTGGGTTTTTATTTTTATTTTTTTCCTGTTGTAGTTGTTGTGCTCAGTGATAGGAAGCAAAAGAGCCCCTTGATTTTATTCCGTTCAGCAACTGAAATTTGCGAGCTTACTGCGTGCGTAATTGACAACAGACATGGTGCACTAAAGCGGCGCATCCGTTTCTTTGATTAATCCTCCTTTGGAGTGTGATATTGTTTGATATACAGTACAGGGCTGACACAGGTTACTGTAATGCCACTTTACCAAACAGATTACAAAATTGTGCAGGGAGTATACAGCATTCGTGCAGATAAATGCACACAAGAGGAAATTCTAACAGCTTTTAATTTCCATGCTTTTCAGTTTTATTGTTGTAAATGCAACTGTTTATAGGACTAATGACACAGGCTGGCTCAACTGAGTCAATTACACCAGTAGGCACTTGGATCAGATATTTTGCCTGCTTTCCATTTGCACTGTCTATGCTTCTGATATTTGACTAAATGACATTGCACTGTGGTGCATTGGCACTTGCCATATGTTATTTCTCAAAGCATTTTAAAGGACAATAACAAAAAATAATAATATACAAGATGTAGTTCAGAGTCGGGACGCAGGCAAAAGTGTCAATCATTATGAGCTACATTCAGCAAATAGCCCAGAGTGTTGCATTACTGTGTCCTCTAATCTGTGGTGGTGTTAAATGAGTAGGAAAGTTGGTAAGGATGCCAGGGACACTGACTGCTCTAAACTGTGTGGGACTGCTTGTGTGCGTCTGTGAGTGCGCATGGTTGTTTGTTTTGGGGCAAGAGGGATATTTGGTGAATTTTAGTACTCATGAAAGTTAGACTCTAATAGCACCATCTGGCCTACCACACAGAGCTCTGCAAACTTCCTCCACACAGATCTGCCAATGCACTTCAGTTCTGACCTCCAACACCCCTTCAATTCCAGTAATGAGTCTACAGCATCTCTTGAGAAGAAACTGTCAATTGTTCTGATTTCAGCTAAATTGTGTTATGCTTAGCAATGTGGGCAACTGCCCACTAGTGACTAGCCTGAGGCCACTAAACTCCAGTCTGAACCTTGCCTGCTGGAGGTGAAGAGCTTGTTTAATAAACCCAGGCACCATTTTACAAGCCCCATCTCCTTTATACTTCATTCCCTCATCAAAAGGATGCAGAACAAATCTACATTTAAAGTCCAATTCAAAACACAGGATGACGAGGCTTTATGACTCGTCCTCTCAGACCTTTCTGTGACCCCGAGAATTTCTGGTTTTAAGCACTGGAACAGACCGTACAAGGAAGAATTTTTCTGTGCATGTCAGTTGGCCTCGCATGCATCACTACTCAGGCTTAAATTCCAGAATGGGGCTGCAAGACCTGCCATGTTTGTTCTCAGCAAACGAGGTAATACTGACAGAATGTAGATTTACATTTGTTGGGTCTTTAACTTGAATCAAAATACACTCCCAACACTTTGACTGTTGCAGTTACTTGATTTGTTGTCCATACAAATACATGACAGTATTTACAATAATCAGTAAGGAATAAATAAAGCCATTCTTAAATGTATTAATGTTCTGCCTATGCCTTCCTTTCTTACTGTACATTTACAGTACAATTTAAATCTGAGTCCTTGTTAAATGGCAGCTTTCTAACACGGATGTTTGAATGGTGCAGTAGTACTGCCAAAAGTTTTGACATTTGATTGTAACAGAGGGAAGTTATGCTAAATTTATGAACTAGGAATTTGTCAGACTTGATTGGGTCTATAGTTGATAGAGACTAGCCAAGGATCTCTTAAAATGGCCAGTTTGAGATGTTTCAAAATGATATAAGAAATTATGACAGTTTGGGGTAACCTTATCACCTCAAAGATTTGATTTTATTTTTTACGGATTGGCTGACACATAAGGCTTCACACTCCTTTCAAAATGGGTTAACATGAAATACTTTAATTATGGATATTTTTATTATCTGCAAGGACGTTAAAATTCTCCCTGAAATCTTGGTCTCAGATCTGGTAACTGAGATCTGTGGCTCAGTGTGAACATTTGGCTACAGCAGTTTTGACCAAATTAAATGAATGAACGATATTAACAAGTAATCTAATGAAGTGCATATTACTGTGTTTGTGTATATTCTACAGTCCATGCCACCTACCATAAAAGTATTAGAGCTCATCAGTGCAAAGAATATTGCCTTCAACTCCAGTAAAAGGAATAATTTCCCTGCAGGGCAGTAACACTCTTCAACGTGGCGAATAGCCACAGGCTGCGGGGTTGTGACTTTATGGTAAATAGCTACCTCTTTCATCAACAGAGCAATGAATTGGAAGAGCCCCTGGTGAAATGTATGAGGGTAATTTGATTTCTTCAGGTATAAACATGCAACCCACTCGTTTTCAGGCGCTGCTAATTAGGCTGGGTTATCCAGATGCCTTGGGGTAATTATTTTGGCTGTACTTACTGATAGCTGGGAGGGTTGCGAATGTCAGCCGTGTTCTTTCCCACCTTTGGCCACAGTCCCAGTGATTCATACTGCAGTGATCCTAAGCAAGCATCCTTTCTAAGGGGCATAATTCTACTCCCTCTATAAACATGTCTAATCCTCGGTTTCCATTAGGGTTACTTAGAATTTTCTGACTGATGGTCAAACACACAGGCAAAGCAACATCTCAATTTCTCTGTGTGCCTTTGAGTGAAAAACTAAGAGATATGCCTTGTTTCCCTTTCTTTTGCATGCTGTTAAATAAAACTATTCTTCAGGCCAGGATGGTTCAGCAATTCAGTCCAGTAAAAAAATTACCATAAATTACACCTCTACTATGGATCAGGATCACAGGGTATTTAAATATCCATTTTCTTTAGTAACAGCTTAATTAGGGAAAAAAAAAAAAAAAAAGTGGAGGAGGAGGATTTGGCAATAAAAGCAGGTATACGCAAAGGAAATCACTATCCCTACTGATAAAGTGCAGCTACCCCTGGAGCAAAATACAGCAGATTTGTATGCAACACAGCCACTGAATACAGCAATACCAAGCAGTAAGGAAAAGCCCAGCACTTTCAGACATCCAGACTGTGTGGTCAAATACTGTATGAAATGCAGACTGTGGCATGCAGAGCAGCTTGCCATGCCTGCAATAGGACCACGGACTTGCTTTTAATAAATATTCCCCCTGTTTTCAGAAAGACCATAACAGAGCCCTCATGGTGTCCCATCCACTACATCATACCATCCACCATTCTGATGTGCCTCCAATATTTTCTTCTTTCCATCTTTTCTGAACAGTCCCCTTGCTCCCAGCCATTTCTGCGTATTTTGGAGATCTTGTATCAAAGGCAAAAGTTGGAGACTAATGTTCAATTCTGACAAGAGGAGGGGGAAAATGGGACCTTCTCTGCACTGTCATGAGAGTGCAAAGTTGTTTCATTCCAGCATATAATGTGCGATTTTCTAGGGATAATGGACAAGTTGAAATGTCATGTTATATCACCGGGGTGCAAACCTAAAGATGCTCCTAACTAGCCTTTCTGTGAGCAGCCAGTTCTTTGAAGTTATATCCATCATTTCACACTAACAATGCCAATTGAGTAGACCTCTGGTATGGATAATTGATTTTCAGGGATCCGTATAAATTATATAAATAATATCACATACTAAAACAAGAGCAAGATTAACAATTGTTTAAGGTTGACCTCAAACAAAACAGTTCTACCAAACTTAGCCAAAAAAAAAAAAAAAAAGTATTTAAAAGAATATATATAAAGATCTGTATATATCCCTCTAGTTAAACACACCTTGAACCTGGAAATAAATGTTCTATTTAATTTTTTGAAATTATACATATACATATATATATATATATATATATATATATATACATATATATATATATATACACACATGGCCAGAGATACCTGCCTGGTATATATGTAAATACACACTCAATCTTTTCTTTTTTTTTTTTTTTCAACTGGAAATGATTTCTGAACTTGGAATAGGTTCATAAAGTTTTATTCCAAGTGGAGCTGGATTTTCAGTAAAAAAAAAAAAATGGTAGTCTGAAACAAATTCTCCTCTTTTAGTTAGAAAGAGCTGTAATTTTGAGGATGTAGGGATGTGCGGCTGAGATCTGCATAATTCAGCAAGAAGACAAGGGAAAACCCTGCTCTCCCAAGCCAGACATTCCCAAAGGCAGGTAACAGAAAATAGATGGTTTGGTAAAAAGAAATAGAGGTTCAGTAGCTCTGGGTAGTTTCTGCAGCTCACAGCTTGGCTCTCTGAGCACAGATGGACCAGCGAGGGGCTCGGAGGGCCACAAGGCTCTTGCCCCTGCTCCAGGAGTGAGGGCACAACTCTGCAGCGCCAGTAACCATGCGTCTCACATCCCACAGCAGGGCAGATCTGAGCTCATTCAGGAACAGGAACACCACCGCCCTTCGCCTGAGCACTGCTGAACTGAAACAATTTGGGGGGCTGTACTGTGCTGTTGGGCTGTCTCCTGCTCTTCTGTTTGTGCATTCTAGTCTTATCCCATGGTGGGAATACTTTGAGGGTTCAGGCAATTCCTCCATCCCGCTGTACACACGGGGATTTTTCTCTCTCTTCACAGAAGCACACTAAAGAGCAGAACACTGACCTGGACCTCAGAGCCTGCTCGCACACAAGCAGCTCTCCTTCTCACGAGTTATGCTATTGACACTGGTCATATATAGTCATTTTCTCCAATTGAACCATTTATGTGACAAAGGACTCCTCGTGTTTGGAAAGGGTACTAGTGTGAGCAACAGTTCACCAGTTGCTAGTGCTGATTTCTCTGCTAATAACACAAGGGGGAGAAAACGTTGTTAATATTCAAACCTCTGAGATTTATTAGCTTTTTGTGCAATGCACATTTGTAAGTGTAAATGATGCAGAAAATTCATGTACATGATAATCAATTAAGAACAGTATTTTACGCAAAAACTAAGACTCCACACGCTGCATAAATGACATACTTTACTCTAAATTGACCTAATACATTTCCAGGAATGTGTCAATTAAAATTGTAGCCTTTTGGAAGAGGAGGGATATACTATGAAATCAAGGCTATTAAATACTGGGAATAAAATCAGAATATTGGTTTCCAGCTGGCACACTAAGAGAGGTTAAAATTTTAAAGAAATGAAGAAGCCAACCAAAAAGGAAAAAAAATAAAACACACACACACACAATCTCCTAGTCCTACAGAATTAGGCACAAACTTGCCTAACTTATTTGTGATCTTTTCATTTTTAGATGGTCCAGCTCTCACTTCTTTTAACAAAGGGAGATTATAGGAGGCAAAATAACACGGGGATCCATATAGGATATCTATAAACTCTGATTAGGATACCTATAATCTCTGATGTAGGGCCACCCTTCTACCATATAGTACTCAAAGACGAAAATAAAGTCTTTTGAAAATGGCACAAACACCTTTTATATACAACAGCTTATTTTTCTATAATACAAAAAAAGCTCTTTCCACAGCTACAGCTCAAATTATTGCAATAATAACAAAATTAAATCTAACCAGTGCTTCAGTCTTGTGTACACTTTGCTGTGCTTTACGGGGCTCAGAGCAAGTCACTTACTCCAGAGAGTTTCCCTGTCAATGTCTTTGTGACTCCTTTGTGCCTGATGCTAAAACTGCCTTGGCACCCAGAATTAAAAAAGAAAATCTAGAACCCACAAGACCCTTAGCATTTGATAGGAACTGCTAAAACCTGCAAGGGAGCACCATGCAGAACCTTTCCCTCCCGATGCACCACAGGGAGTGGAACTGTGCTGGGAGAGGAACGTGGGAGCATTCCCTGAGCAATCACAGAACCAAGCAGTGTGGTTTAAGAGCCAGGCCCAAGGACTTGGGGAGAGTTTTACCATTAACCTCAGCGAACCCATAAGTTTTTCATGTCAAGCTTTTATTCACATGGACAGAAAGATCAGAGATACCCGTTTCCCTGAACTAGGAAGAAAATATTACTACTAAATACGCCTGTCTCCTTTGCATTCCCAGCAGATCCAACAGGGAGACTCGTTTGAAATGAATTAAGCCAGAGGAGAAGCTTTTCCTCACAATTTTGGAGATTTTTTTTTTTTTCTCCAGCAGTTTCGCTGCTGGATATTCGCTCCTGCCCACCCCTTGCATATCAAGCCTCGAAACTCCTGCTAGCATTTAATAAATGGCTCGTTCACAATTTATACACTCTATTTTTTGTAGGCTACTCCATTTGTGATTAAAATGTCAAAGGCAGGACTGGAGCTGACATTCTGGGCTGGCCTCCGCGAGCCCTAAATTTCAGCTGGAGCCAAAGTGCAACAAACACAGCCGACAAGCCAAAGAGGTGCAGCAGCATTTCTGCTCCACGCTTTTTGAAAAGAACATGAACCCCTATCCAGTGAGGAGGGAAAATCCATTCAGTCCTTTTCATCAGTAATTGTCTTCCCCCAAATAGCCGCCATTATCAACATTTTTGGGGTGGGGGAGGGACTTACATGTACCATATGCACAAGCACTGCTGCAAAAGAAAACCAAAGGGAACAAAGCCTGCGATCACATTGCCAATTTTCATTAAAGCCATAGGGATGGTTAATAGTGGTTTCTCAAAAGTGTCAATCATAAATTCCAAACTGGAGCGAAATTCCTCCATCCGCATCTATAGCTCCACATTCCTGCATCTCTAAAGACTGCGATAGATTTATGTGGCAGTGGGAATTAATGTATGTGTGGGTTTGTGTGCGTGGATTTTGGGGGGGAGTGAAAGCGGGGGTGGGAGGTGGTATTCGCTATGTTTTTTTGTCTGGTGGCAGCTGTTTCTCCTGACCTCTCCCATCTAAAACTGCTGGGGTGTGCAGTTCCAGCATACCTCAGGGGGGCTTCTGCAGAAACTGCTGTTTACCATCTGATAGAAGTCCCGCTTTTTGTCGATAGATCACACATAATAATGATAATGATCATGCTCCGAGCTCATGTGCACTGATCTTCATGATACGGGCTCAAGAAGCACCCGAGGAAACATCTGTTTAAAAAATAATTGTGGAATAATGTAATTTCTATTCATGCCTCAGCTACCTATGTGGAGGTGCGCTTCCCAGGACGCTCGCTGCTGCCTTCATTACTGTGGCCTCCCTAGCAGCGAGCAAGTTGTCCTTTCATATTCAAGTCCATTTATATTTATTATTACTGCTGAAGGGAGTAGCTGCCCTCTCCTTCTTAGGAAAGGAGTTCATAAAAGTCTCGATGAGGATTCCTCCCCAGCACAGCAAGTTGCACTCGTGCATGCCATGCGGGTGCCGCGGGCTTGCTCTGCCCCAGCCCAGCCAGAGGAGATGCCCGTCACCTCCCCAGGCTGAGGATCCAGCCCAGCTCCACATGCGAACGGTTTATGTTTGGTCTTTCTCAGCAGCAAGATAAAGCAGTAAACCTGTGTCTTCTATGGAAACTTTTATTTTCCTTCACCATTTTGCCAGCTGTGCCCAAGATGACCTACTGAGGATCACATAGGCTCTTTGCTTTCTTGAATTTATTTTTACTGTGTGAGACTCACTTCAGTGTATTTCTTAGGTGGAAAAACAATACTGGGACCTAATCCTGTAAGGAGCTGAACATTTCCAGTTAAATGTTGTCAATCTCCCATTCCCACTAAATTAGGAAGAACGAGAGGGCTTTTGCTCCTTCCAGCACTGGTGCAGGAGGAATACTTCACAAACATCGTTCACTCTTATCCTTAGATCCATGCTATCAGCTAGATTCTCTGCTGCCGTAAATCAGCGGTGGTTCAGTGCAGAAGCAGCTCCAAAAGGCTGCTGCAGGGTCTAACCAAGGACTGCACAGCATTGTCCACACAACACTATGCTAAGCCAATATCAACTCACAAATAAGGAACAGCAGTGTTGAAACCAGAATGCTTTAACAGCCATTCTGAGTACATATTTCTCCCCCGATTTAAAATGATTTCCCAAGTAATGGTTTTACTTCTCTCTCTCTCTTCTTTTTATATTACCCTTTTACATCCAAAACTTTAAACACTCAATTTTTTGTTTTATGATGCCTTTTATAGTTTTGGCATTGAAATCACAGCTAGTTCAGTGTCACGTACAGAATTTTAACAATTCTCATTCACTGAATGCAGTTTTAAACTCTTCCCAGACGAACCAAATTAACAATATTAATTACTTTGCTAAGCAGTGTTGTTTTTTTGTTTTGTTTTTCTTAAGTTAGTTGTGCATAGTAAATGGCTTTGTGTTTTAGAGACTTATAGACAAAAATCTTTTACAATTCAGTAGTAAACATATATCACAATCTAGTAACAAAAATAACAGTATGAATCTTTTTTTTTTTTTTTTTTTTTTTTCCTCCAAAATGCGATGCGTGTTAAAGTAAAGTAAAAAGTAAAAGTAAAAAAGTAAAACCTTTTTACTTTTTGTTGTTGTTGTTGTTAGCTGGGAGATTTGTTCATTTACCAAAAGAATGTACCAGAGCAATCTAATTCCAAATCGCAGAAGTATTATACAGGAGAATAAGATATATTGTGTGGTTTATTTGGCCAGAGAAATATGTTTAGTTTTAGTGGAACTCATAACCTAATAAACTACCCACAGAAAATAAAAAAAAATAGTGTATATATATATATATATCCAGCCATAAATCTTTGCTTCCTAGTTTTTAATTGCAAAACTCTATTACAGTTGCTCAAAGGGTTAATGATTCTCTTGGCTGGAGGACAATTCATTCTACAGCTAAACGCAATGACAAATAACCATTATTCTTTCCAACTGCACTGATAATCGGGACAGCTTAAACATTTTCGCCAGTATAAGTGAAACCATTAATCCTCTTGGATTTCACGATAAGTGGTGACTGCGAAATAATGACTGTGTCATTGCAGGCAAGAAAAAATGTTAACAATTAAAACAAGTTAGCCATTATCTTACAGAGTACTGAATCGCTTTCACATTTCATTAGCAATATTGTAAGTGATATGTACCTTATTAAAAAGCTCTTATTATCCAAGAAACCTAATTAGTCAAAATCTCTCAGTCATTGGTTTAATTTTCTAATAATATAAATGCTGTGTTGGATAATGCAATGTGAGGAGAGTTGTCTGTTTGTCCAAAAAGAAGTTTGAACAAAAAATTCAAAAATATCCTTTAGGATGACAGGTATGCTGTAAGGAAATGTAGTTTTCTTGTTACTGTATCAGGTGAATTAGGGTTTTTTGGAAGCTGCTGCCTGGACATATAAGTATGGAGAAATCATTTTCTCCCTTCTGTGCTTAAGCAAATCACTCGGTGCTATGCTGAATGAAAGGTCCGAAAAAAAGGCAGAGCAACTTTTTGTCAAGCAGCAAGAGACATTTTCATTCTCCTCACACACAACCCTGAAGCTTCCTATAAATGAAACTGATGAACTAACACCTGAGACACATCTACACCTGGAAACACAGGAGAGAGAGGCCTCTGCATTTCTTGAAAGCAATGTCAGAGATCACAGTTTCAAATCCTACAGGCTTTAGCCTCTAAACCCCTAAAAAAAGACCAAAAGTAATACCATCATTGTTCCAGCTGCTTTTTAAAAAACATGCAGTAAGTACTAAAAAACTCTCTTGTTGTTTTTCCAGACAGTACTTTTGCTTTTTTTTTTTTTTTTTTTGATCAGCAGAGCGAGATGTATCTTAATGTGATGCTGAACCAACGGGCTCCCACAAGCGCTTCCACATCCAGAGCAGCATTTCTAGGAGCATCCATGTACTCCGTTCTTACATGTATGAAATACTGCTTACTGCTGTAACTGATACCACAAAGCTGGAAGCCAAAGCTACTCCCTCCAAAAAGTCACTGGAATAAGCAGATAAAGTTGAAGGGAATATTATTATTTTTTATACCAAAGAAAGCATGTTTGGATTCACGAAAAACACTCACAAAATCCCACTGAATTAGTTAGATGCCTTCATTCTAAGAGAAAGGTAGAGAACAGAAGACTGTCCTAAGCATTTAATTTTACAGTGAGATTTCATTTACCTTTCACCTGCCTTTCCCCCCCCCCCCCCCCCTTTTTTTTTAGATATGAAGAAGCCCTGGAAATTAGAGGAAATTATTAATTTCAGGCCACAGAATCAATAGTTTATATAAAGTGTGATTATTGTTGTAATAGTTAAACTTCTTCATTAGTCAAAGCAAAAGATGCTTTGACAGTGACCTAATTCCTCTCTCCCTCTTCTCCTCGCTTCTTTTCTCCTGCAGATAAAGCTTCAGTTTGCCCAAAGAACTGAAAAAGCAATTATTTGGGATAAAAATCTTGCACAATTTAATGCTCCATCCTCAAACAGATACTTACATACCCCTCAATCTTTCCCGTATTTTGCTTTGAAATGCCCTGCACAGTTCCAGATGCAAATACGGAGGCTGGACAATGCTGTTTGACATATTCTCACTGTACAGGAGCACTAGGTTGATGATGTATTTTCAGTTTTGTATTTTACAAACTAGCATCTCAGATTCTGATGCCCTGTAACCTAACTATTTTGCTCCTTTCCTGTCATTAGAGCTATACAAACTCCTTTAGAGTTGCAGTTGCAATTGAACTGTAAAATTAGGGTTTAGATTTCAGTGAACAAATGTTTGGACTTGGGATTCTGGCTCATACTTAGCAATTAAGAATGTGCATTTGAGTTGATGAGATAATACGACTTTCGTATCTATCACAGCAGGAGTTTTGATCCCATGTTAGCGTTCAACATATGTTTTTATATATATATATATTATATTAATGTCACTGTATTCTAATGTAATGTACAGTCAAAGCATATTTCTAAACCTGTCTTCTTTCTTTCTCAAAGTTCCAAAATGAATTTAAAAAATAATAATTTTCTTATTCTGACAAAGTCTTAGTACCAAAACTTGTGAGTAAAGCTTGCAGAAGAGGGAAGAGAGTTGTTTATTTTCATTTGCCATTCCATGAAATACACTGGCCTTGTAGCAAACTAAAGGGACTAAACTTTAACTTCATTTAGTATAAATAGAATTCTCTTCATGAGAAAAAAAAAAAAAACAACTAAGAGCAAACCCTAAATGTTGTGTCTCGGCTCCTTTCCTTAATGCACTGAGGTGCTCAGACACTACAGCAATGAGGAGGTGACAGCCGGGTAGAGGAGAAGACCGTGTAACATTTTTTAGAACAAACAAGCTGCAGAAAATGCTGACTTCTATTATTATTTCAGCTTTCATAAATACACCCCTTTCACAGAGCTACTCAAAGTTTAACACATTTCTCCCTGGGGCTGTTGCTTTTAGTTTTTGTAGCAATCTGCTGAAATTATTATTTTTTTAAATGTTTTCCTAAACCATTTAGTAATAATTATATTGGGCTAGGAGCTAAGGGCACCAATAGTGGATGCTGCATTTCTGCATGCGTTGGATCGGTGTGTACGTGCCAAAGCCACATACCTGCTGTGTGAGGAGCTCTGTATCCTGGTCAGTGAGCAATATTTGCTGCAGCAGCCCAGCTACTGGGATACCTAGTAGGAGATATTTCCAAGTAAAAATGGGAGCTGAACTCCTCACTGAATTCAGCTGTGAAAATTTCCCCACAGGTTTTTAAAATTGAGGAATAATTGCTTTTCTTTCCATTTTTATTACTATTTTTCACCACTGTTGTCATTTTTTAAGACCAAGCCTGTTGAATCTTAGGCAACAAATATGGAGAGGATGTTTTTTTGCTTTCACCCTGCTATGACCATATTAGTTTTTTTGAGATAAATACAAAATTAAATACTAACATGCAGCTGTCTCTTAGCATTTCTAAAAAGTGCTTAAATAAAAATTTAAGTGTAGGGGAAAAACAACTGAATTAATAAACTAATACTTAGAGGGCACAAGGCAACAAACTCTAACCTACACCACGAGCCGGTCACAACCGTGTATTTTGATCCTAACTTCAACCCTTGTTGAAATTGTGTCCTTCGCCACAGGAAAGATTCTAGGATTATTTTCCCCTAAGCCTGAACCTTATTAAATTCAATTTAGTCTGGCCTTTCCTAGCCGCTGGGGGAGAATGATATATTTTTCTCTTCGGGCTGGACTGCGCTTAAACACAACCAGGGATTCATGCAAAACCATTCAAGACTAAGGCAAGTGCTCAAGGGTGGGAGAAAAAAAAAAAGCAAACAAAAACTATAGCTGTTTCTGCAGTAAATTGTCAACTGATGTGTTGCTTCAGGATGGGTCAAATCAGCTGAAAGTCAGATCCTGGCTTTGCCAATGAGTCACAACTTTATCAGGTCCTGCCTCTGGTTATTACTGCCAATGTGACCATCTCGTAACTAAGGAAATGCTAGTGCAAAGCTCGGCCTGTCGTGTTCTATATAATCTCCGGGCCTCAGCCTGTGTCTGCAGGTGTTTCTCTGTATTGAATCTCCCTGGGGAATCTTCGGCTTCACAGCAAAAGCCGGCTGAAGTGAAAGTGATTTGATTTGGATCCTATTACAGGCACTTTACCTCTTCTATTTCCGTGATAATAGCAGATTGGAGTCGATTATTGTACCGGGAGGGAAGTTAATGTGTTGTCGAGAAACATTGGTAAAAGTGGCACAGGAAAAGGCACATAAATAAAAGTTTAGAGTGAAGCAAAAATCTGGGAAGCAAACCTGCATAAGTGTCTTTCTCAGCTCCTACCAGGCTCTGAATGGCTGTGATCGTTTTTTGTCTTTAGTCCGATTTAAAACAAAATAAAAAAAAAAGATACAGATTTCTTCTTGCTTTAATTTTGTCGCTCCTGTACATTTTTATTGTAAGTGCTCTCCTCCCCAAGCCCAGTCCCTGTCGGGAAACTCCGCCACCCAAACAGAGCTGCCGCAAGGACTGAGTTTGCACTGATTATCTCGCTTTGTATTCCCCAGAGTCTAAAAGTTTGCCAGCCTCAACTAATGCACCTCAGAGAATCACAGAAGCAGGAATGAAACCCTAGCTGGGTTTGAAAGAGGCACTTTATGTCCGTTCACAAAAGAAAAGAAAAACATTGAAAAATTTCCAAGAACTCCTGCTAGGTGACAAAGTAGCATTTGTAAGATGCCCTTCAGTGCTCCTTCAACTTCAATACTGAAACCTTTGTGTTCTCTGTGGTGCGGCTTCAGATGGAAGTGATACCGGGTTAGAAAAACACGCTACATCAAACAAGACGTGGCTAATAAGATGGAACAATCAGGTTTTGCTCTGATTTCAAATGTCGCTGAAAAATTTTGTGTAGCTCACCCATATGCTCAGTCGTATTTTAAGTGGTGAGCTGAAAAAAAAAACGTAATTGAAATTGTGACTTTCATCCAAAGACTTTCCAAGCCAGAGACGTAAAGCATTAGTGAAACATAACCGCTGTTAAACGCAATCGGCTGGCACACAGAAGCACAGCTTGATGGGGAGCAAGCTTTGGGAAGGAGGGCATGAGATGTGAATTTGGCAAATTTGGGGAATACACAACAACAAAAGTATTTTTGCAGAGAAATTCCACCTGAACTCTCTTATTTTTTCTTCATCCTTCTCACTATAATGGAATAGTCGGCTGTCTTACCTCTCTCATCTCCATCTCTTATTTCCATCTTTTTGCTTTGTTTATGTTTGAAATTAACTCCCAATGCCACCACAACATTTTGGTGCTTGGTAAAACTAGTATTTTTTTATCCCAAGTGTTGTCTTGGGTCAAACCTAAGTTGTCTGGCCAACAAATAACAAAGAAAATAAATACCAACTACAGTTTTATTTAAAAGCTATTTTTTTAGCTCTTCTTTCATTTCTCAGCTTTTAAGATGTACTTTATATTTTTAAACTTTATCATTTTTAGGCCACTATTTTCACATGACTGAACCACACGCCGCAATGAATTTGATTCAGCAGACAGCTGCTTGGGCATGGCTGAACGGATCAATCAAAAGAGCACAATTTGCTTACATGACAGGACAGTAGAGAAATATGGTAGCAGCCCTGTTTGCATTGCTTCAGAGTCCTGACATTTCATATTCTTCCTGTTTTAGAATACCCAGAAAATTGATGACTTCTATATTTGTATATCTTTATCTTTGGGAGGAAAATACAGTACCCAAGCACATAGGCATAGTGTAAAGTTTGGCACATGTACTCACACCTGTGCAAAGTATACCAGGGAGCACAGAGCCCTGCCAGTCGCAACTGGAACATCTACATCCACCTGTACCCACAAAGTGCAAGTTAGAAAAGAGCATGGTATGGGTAAGCCCGAAAATTTACATGATTTTTTGTCTCCTCTTACAGCCATCTGGGGATAGCTGGATTTTTTTATTTTTTTAACATACAGAAGTGAGAGAAACTTTAGACTGAAATATAATTCATGTTGACATCCAACAACCCTACCACCAATACCCAACACAATCAATTCACAAAGCAGAAACCTATCTACAAAATGTTTTGGCATCACCAGGTCCGCATGTTGTGATGCTGATGTTCATCTTAAGGGTGCTGCTTCACTGCTCTCCACGTCAGATCAGAAATGCACTAAATCAATGGAAACTTCTTCACTGATTATCACTAATCTCAAGGAGCTTTGCAGCAGTGTCTGCATCTCCCTCCCCTCAGCTATGTCTCTTTTTTATTCCTTGTCCTCTCTCCTAACACTTTAAGTCATCTAAAGGCTTTGTTCCCCATGCCCTCCATTTCCCCTTCTCTCTTCCTCCTATCCTTCTCACATTCATTACCCTCTATCACAATGTATCAGAAACATTAAAAGAATACCAGCTTCCTATGCATAAGCTAATCTACTCCTCTGTGGGTTCACATCTGTGTGTCTGGTTTGTTACATTAAATGCAAACTCTTTGTTGGAAACGGTGGCTTTTGTAAAGTCATTCCCATTCTACAGAAAGGATCAAAAGGGGCTGTAGAAGAAATATACATGTAACAGCAAAGTAAAAGTCTGCTTGGAAGACATGGTAAAGCCCACGGTGACCGTGTTTTCTTTCACTTGTCTTATGCACCCTCACCAAACCTTGGTGCTGAACTCCCCCTGTACTGGTGAGCCAGAGGATTGGCAGGTCTAGGAGGCTGACATTACCTCAAGTCAACTTCATAACATGCCACTGAAGTCAGTAGAAACTAAACAATTTTCAGGGGCTAGTATAAAGAACGCTCCTATATTACAAGTAGATTTTGTGTGAAATACATTTGAAGGATGTCACAGTAGTGAATCATACAAAGACTGGGCAGCAGTGCCTTTGACCAGGGCCTTGGCTGGCTTATACAACCAGGGCTGAAATACTTCTCTGTGTGGTTATCACAAAAAGTAACGGTTATTATGAAGAGCTTCTCACCAACTCCATACTCCGGGCATGCTTCCTGAGGCAGCCCAGATGTGAAATTTCTGGATTCTTCAGGATCCTAACCTGCCCAAACTCTGCTCATTTTAAGTGAAATAAAAGTTTGTGACAGATATTTAAAGACCAGAAACTCCTAATTTGTACAGAAATTGTATCAAGCAGTGCTGACCAACTGGTTAAGTTCTATTAGAATCTTCAACGTGAGAAAGGTGGATCAGGATGTGTTTAATGAACCTCAGAAAATCTACATCCCATTTGAGAATTATTTTTTCTTTAAATCTGAGTTAAGAATAACATGTAGAATTTGCAAAGAAAGCATAGAGGCCCTATAACAACACAGCAGGAAAAAAGGTAATGAGAAGCTTTTATTCTAAGGTTACTAATGAAGAGCATCTTTAGTAGTGAATAATTTTGGCTGTGACACAATATTAAACAGAAAGAGAGAAGGAGGACTACGTTATCTCTTTATAATCCTTTCTTGGAAAATGGGATTTTTCTTTTCCCATTTGTCTCCTGGGCTAAACAATCACCTTAAACATATATGTGAGCTTTGAGGGTTGTTTTAGCTTCCTGGAGGATAGTGCGAGAAATAATACTTGGCTAGAAGGAATGAAATCACAGTCCCTATACACAATACAGCACATTTGAAGTGGAACTACCTCTGTGCATTGAAGTGCAGAGATGCTCCACAGTTTTGATGCATTACTGAGCACTGCTCCTAACCAAACAAAGCTTTGCATCTGACTAGTTTTTACAGGCAACTGATTTACATAATTACTTCAGATTTTTTTTTCCCTCAAAAACACACAACATATGAATCACTGTACTCTGTCTTAAAGTCATTATTAGCCAATTAGAACTCCAGGATTTGCATAATCACTCTTCAGTTATTTCTTGGTAATCATACTGTGATGTGCGATTACCAAACTCAGACTGGTGGATTATAAACTCAGAATTACTGAGGGGCTTTTCAGAAATAAAGCAAATATCTCAGCTGCTTAATTCCCTTTCAAACTGGTGTGAAGGAAACAAAAAGCAAAAGATGAGTAAAATAAGGCTCCTAGAGTGTTGGGGGAAAAAGAATAGTTTAATTTTTGCATGCTCATGAGACTGAAGTATGGGTTTTCTGGATTTCAGGTGTGATACCAATTCAGGTATGAAGAACCTGTGCATTGCAGTCATATCTCTTACAAATGTCTGAATAAGAATACTGTAACTCATCAAATAGCAAAATGAAAAAAAAATAAAAATCAGGTGAAACCAAGAATTAACATAAAACTCCTGTTAAATCTGCACCATGTCTGTTGTACAAAGCACAGCCCTGGATCCAAGTATGCCAAAAGTCACCATGACCACAGAGAGAGAAGGGCTGCATTATGGCTCCTGTCTCTCAGGGGTAATAATGGAGAAGAGCAGGGGGAGTAAGAGTTATATATGTAGACAAACTTACTGAACAGGGCCTTTTTCTTGGGATATCTCCTTGTAATATGCTCCAGATACTGTCACGCCAATCTGATCAGGAGCAGAAACCTACCCATGTGGATGATGAATTGTGTGACTAAGTAATAGCCTAAGTCAAGTGTGGATGTGACCGTTCACTGGAAGATGGCAATGTAATGAATCTGCTCCAGGGTTTAGGGGGTTAAGTGGCTTGCCGGAAGACAAGTTAATGATGTACTGCTGCATTCAATGAAGATTGATTGAGAATGGTATAAATGGGCAGTGGGCAAGGACAAAGAGGCTTGTTTTGGGAATGAGGCAGACTGGTAGGGAAGAGACAGATTACAGCTGAAGGTGGCTGGTGTGTTGGGCTGAAAGAATAGTCTCTCAAACCATAGGAAGAGACATTTCAGGGAAGATGATTTCACTCATGTCTCATACTGTGAGGCAGACAGCGAGCAGAATGGTCATGACAAGTATCTACTGATAACATTTGCATTACCTACGGCCACTAGATTGCCGCATCATTAAACACAGGGGTGACTAAATAGGATTTTGCATCCTCCCTCTTTGAGATCTTCCCCACATTTTGAGGTAGCACACTGATTAGTTTGTATTAAAAATGCAATTTAAGCCCAGAAGGCTGAAGTATGCAAGAATGCAACCACGGGGGAGAGCAGAGAAGTACAAGAATGCAATTATAGAAGAGTGCTGTCCTCTAGCCTTGCAGCAAACAGAGAGCATTAATATTTCAGAAAACAGGGACTCGATGACCATGGTGGAGTTTCAACACTGGGCCATCATCAGAGGGAGAGACTGCACTTAGAACAAAGAAGCTGAGCAGAGTTCACAAAACCAAGTTCAACAGGTAACTGACACAAAGACAGGAAACACTATCATAGTCTGGGGCCAAGGTGGGAGAGTTTCACAGATTGTAAATTAATAGTCTCGAATCACTTTAATGTAAGCTAACACTGCACAGTATTGCTATACCCATGACAAACAGAAAAGTTATGCCCAATAAATACCAAAGACTCCAGTTACAAAATATAATGGAAACGATTTTGGTCTGATAACAAGACAACTAAAACTGTAAATCACACACCGAAGAGTGCAGTGGAAGGAAGTTCTGTGGCCTGGATGCCATACAGACATACAGAACAGACAGCTCTAATCTCTAGTCTTGTTAGCTTCTTCTATTAAGTAAGCCTGGTGGTACAATAGAGCTACAACTTCCCCAATGAATCTCATTATAGCACTCATTTGTTGTAATGGAAAGGGCACTTATTCACAATAACTCACAGTGGCTCACTTTAATCCATCCCTCCTTTCTGTATCCCTCCTTCTGTGCTTCTACAAACAAAGGAATCCAAACCAGCCCGCCTAAGCTAGCATCCCCAGGTGCATTAGGTGCATAGAGGGTGTCCAGTAGATTACTGCCATCATCGTCTTAGTGATGGATACCTTCACTGGTACCACAGTTTCAAGAATTGTGCTAATTGATGAATCTTTTGGGTCTATCTGCTTTGATTTAGCTAGTCTCCTAAGCTCCACAACAGGATGACAACAGAGGCTGAATTATGTCACATTACTACAGGCCTATGCTGAGGATCTCAATGCCTTGAATCTTTGAAGGGCATGCAAATTAAAATTTTCAATTAAACAAATTAAAGATTTTCTTCCGTAATGGCTGAAAGCAGAATGATAATTCAAGCCTTATACAATTTCCTGGTGTCATCTTCCTGACTACGCAGAAAGTCTGAAACAATATTTCCCAAAGTTAACGGCATTGCTCTCCCCAAGACAGTGCTTTCTCCTAAATGTAGTGCCCTAGCTTCTACCCAAGCTTGGTTGCTCCTGCAAAGCAGTAGAAGAAAGTGTTGGGTTAGTCACAATCCATAAAAACAAAACCAGCGACTACCTGAATCCCATAATAGGCAGGCTTCCTGCCCAGCACTGTTTGCCTGAATGAAAAATACCCGTGTATGGCGGTGACCATATAGTATCAACAGGGGAATGAGGCAAGGACTGCACCTATGTCAGGGAAATGTTTGGGGGGCTTTAGGATACAAGGTTCCTATAACACAGCCTCCAGAACACTGTACAAATTAGTGATTTGTCTCCAAATCAAGCAAAAACCTCACATCGCTCAATGAGCTGAACTAGCTGGTCGCACTGCCTCCCACACGGCACTAACGGAGAGAGGAGGGGATTGATGGTGTCTGACCAGGGTGCTGCTCCAGAGAGCAGAGCAAGGCTCTGTGAACCAGCACATCTATGACACACTGATAATACTTACAAAGCAAAATATTTTCAGCTAAAATATTTTCCTCTTAAACCATGCATAGCTGTGCAGGATTTTCCCCAATAAAGAAAAAAAAAAAAGTCATAGGAACAGAGACCCAAACCAATTTAGTCAAAAATCCAATTTTCCATTGAAAACCACTTTTGGCCATCCCTAATTAGACTTTACATCTACCTCAGCACAGGATCATTTTTCCTAGGCCTGCGCTTCTCCTACTGGCTTATTTCCCTTTCACAAGCACAGCAGGTCCCTGCCAGAAGTGCTCCAGCAGGACCTGTCGCTGCACCTACCTGCACAGACACTCAGGTATCCTTTATAAGTGAGCCACAGCTCTGCACTACTACCTTTGACCTCTGGGTACACCTAACATTATACTAGGAAAACAAACCAACAACCCCAAATTCGGTAGCTCTCATTTAAAAAAATTCATCTGTACTAAAAGCTAATTTGGTTTTCTCAGTCCAAACCATTCCAGCAGCAAATGCTGCCTGCATGTATAGAGCACTCTGCTGCATGTCCCTTATTAGCTAATTCTCTCACATCAAGCTCATTTAAATCTATTTGTCCCAGACCACCCTCTTTAAAGAGAGGAAGGAGGAGGATGGGATCTCTTGCTACTCAGGCTCTCATCCTATTTATGAGTGAATGTTTAAGGATGCCTTACAAAACTTTCTCAGTCGTCTCTTGTAATTCAAATCAATTGTAGCCATAAAACAAAAATTCTGGAATTTATATTCCTCCCTCCCCCCCTTGGAAAAAAAAATAAAAGGTTTAATTTGATAATTGAAGAAATAAAAGGTTCTTTTCAAACCTGACATTAAAAATCTCTAATAAAAATGGGGAAAATGAAGGTCTAGGATGACAGTCTTTATCAAAGTGTATATAGAGACATTATATGTTCCAGTAATTGTTTAGGCCGGTGAATTAATGAATCCCTGGCTGTAAGTCTCCATTTGAAATGATTTCAGTGGTGTCTGCTGCTCTGCTGCTTTGGAAAAGCCTGTTGTCTGAAGCTCTGGAGAAGGGCCTTGAACCCTGCCATTCAATCCCTTTCAGCCCATCAGCTGAGTCTAATTGCCAGAAAGCACACGAGACCCCTAAGCCTGATTGTTCCCCGACCTCCTTTGAGGTTCTGAGGCATGAAAAGCAAAAGGGAAAAAAAAGCTCTCTTTTGATCTTCTGTTTCTTTCTCTCTCTCTCTCTCTTTTTTTCCTGCCTACTCCTACTCTAAGAATGACACATTTCTTTATATGGCTTCTCCTTCTTATAAAGACAATAATTAATAAGGCCTTTATAAAATGAGGCTTGAATTGGTGTCACCTTCAAGGGTGGTCCGGGGCTCTGAAGTGAAACCCCCGGTGGGCTTAGGCATTGCATGGCCTTTGCACAGGTCAGGTTTAAATACCCTGACCTCAATTTTCACTCTCCTCCACTAATGAGCCGATTCACACATGGATACAAAATTATACGAGGGAAAAGACAAAAGGAGCAAGGTGTAGTTGACACCACATTGGCCAAATTTTATTATCATCTTTGTGTCTATGACATCACAGCTGTGGACATTGTCAAAGCGGTGAAACCGCTCGCTTTCTCCCCCATCCCACTTCTTTTTGTCCCCTGCCATCAGCTTTATATAATTACTTTCACAAACTCACACTCTCTGCCTATTATTTGCTCGGATGTCACGAAGCTGCGACGTTAGGTGGGACTGGGGACTGGTCTGGGTTCTTGTGTGGTTACACATGCAGAACCGGGTCGCTTTTCTTGAGGTTCTGCTTCACTGCCTCTCTGTCAATTGTGAGGATAAAGTGGCATTATGTGTATCTATTCTATTTCACAGGCTTATCAATTTGACATCAAAAGTTATAAAAAAAAAAAAAAAATCACACCAGGGATGTTATGTGTCCATTACACAAAAATTGTTGATGGTTGACATTGAATGAGTTGTCAAAGACAGCAAGACACGCATTGCATAAGTTTCTCTATTAATGCAAAACGTTTAACAAGTTTATTAGGGAAGAAGCTAAAGGGGGGGAGGGAGGGGGGAATGATGCTATGACAGCCACACCCGTGGGCTGTAAACCTGTCAAATCCCATCAGAGGGGCAAGGTCAGTATTTGGATTGAAGACAGAATCAGTAGGAGGCACTCTTCCTCTGAGTCAGTGGATCCTACACCCAGGCGCTTTCCTAGCAGTATATAGGACACTGCCTCGGGGCTAATTCACAAGCTAACATTTCTGCGTGACACAGCTACAACATGTCGTTGATAAGCTAAGAAACAAGCACTAAGTATTTCCAGTAATTAAAAAAAAATAAAATCCTATGCCACTTTTTCTTACCATTGGAAAGCTGCCTCTAATCACACAATTAGGTTCTACCACCCTTAATCTTTAATAAGTTTTCCAGTGGTGGTTGTTCCTTCATTTCCCGTCCCAAGATGTTGCACAGCTTTGTGGTTAAGCACTCACTGAGCTCCGAAGAGGTGGGCTGTATATCACTCAAGCCTCGATTGATGCCTGTGCCTTAATCTAGCTTTTTGGGGTGGTGTAAGGCTGCTGAAAAATATATACAACATGCTGGAAATTCTTTGCACTCAGAGATAGCATGCTGTCACCCGTGTGTCAGTTTTGGAGGTCTCACCTCTCAGGCAAAACTCAACACTACATAACACTATTCTTATTAAGAATAAATCAGACTCCTAAAAATTTGTTTGTTAAACCTCATAACACCAGTTAGTGTAATCCCTTTGCATCCTTCTGCAAAATACAGCCAATTCTGGTCTGTAAAACAACAGGTCTTTAACAAAGCACAAAAGCTCGCCAAAACTAACTCCCCTTAGCATGGAATTACTAAAAGAAGAATATTATTATTTGCTATTATTATTTTCTTCTTGTAGATTTCAGTGAAAAATCCTTGTAAAATGTCATGATTTGCACTTTTTAAAAAAATATGCAGTCTTTGTCTCCTCTTTGCCCTTTTCTGATACAGATTAGTTTTTGCAAGCATAACACTGAAGAGAAAATGTCCTGTAGGATATGCATCATGTGTGTATATACATGGTATTCCAAAAGAGAAATGTTCCAAAATACAAAACTCCAAGCAAGTACACTATGCTTAAAACTCTCTTATGAGAGACTCTAATGAATGTTAAAAGATTCATTTCAGCCTGAAGTATTAAAAAAAAAAAAAAAAGACAAAAACTAATACCTGAATACAAATTTCCTGCCTATGTATATGATATCTCAGAATGCTGGTGGCAACAGAGAAGAAAGTAGCATGCAATCACCACAGCCAGTTTTATAAAATATATAAAAACCTTAGTGGCACTCAAAGACATTTTGCGCTTAAGCAGGATAAGGCAAATGCACGGTTTTGGTAGTTGTTTTTCCCCTTCAAATCATGTATATTAAGGACATTTGCTGGCAGACACTTCCCATATTGCATTGGGACTGCCAATGAACAATCAAAATGAGCTAATAACTCTCTTTGGGCACATGCTGATGGAAGAAAGCAGACTGGAATAACCTGATTTGGCCTCGCCAATAGCTTTTTGTATGACGGCTAATCATGGCTATAAGCAAAGAATGGATTAATTATTTTCTCTCTCTTTTTCTTTTTTAATCACTTTCCATTTAACTTCCAAAATGCTAGTGTATGTATGAATACTTTCTTGAAAATTAATATCAAATCTTCAACACAAAAATTCATCTCAAAATAAGCAAAATAAGAAAAAAATAACATGGGTTTCACAGTGTGTTTGCTGTTTTTTTTTTTTTGTTTGTTTGTTTGTTTGTTTGTTTTTTTAATGTGAACAAAACAATGCAAAGTGATACACTTATTACTGACAGCATTAGAAATTCTATGGTTCTGATCTTCAATTTTTTTTTAGCTATGTAAAGGTCCATTGAATTATGTCAGTTTTCACCTGATGAGAATCTGGCCTTCTAAACTGATCAATGCAGTCCATTGCGTTAGGATGGGACCATCATACATCTGCTTCGGAGTGACAGGTGGGGCTGCAGGAATACCCATTTATCTGACTTTTCACCAGGCACTACTGGGCAATGCTATACAGTGTTGGGCAAAACTAGACTAAGGATAAAGTTAAATGAACAATTTCTAAACAAACAAAAAGTAGATGCTTTTGATTTGAAAAAGAAAAAAAAAAAGAAATACAAAGGTTAAAGTTAGCAGCATAACCACAACTCCCCCACTCAGAACACAGAGAATGAACCACATTCTTCCTTTTTTATTTCTGCACATTACCGCAGTTCCTATCTTCTCAGATACATTCAATTCCTAGGCTATCCCTTGTAGTGTACAGGATAGCAAAAATTAGGTCTTTATACAGCAGAGGGAAGAAGTGAAGGACAGTGAAAAGTCTTGGTTTAGCACACTTGATTTGAATTGGGCATTGCATTATTCTGGAGGAGAGGATATTTCCTAGCAGCAATTATTCAAATACAGAAAATATATCATAATTATGCTACATAGAATAAATTATTATAATTCTAAGTCTGCCTCTTTTCACACAGAATATAGCTATGTATACAGACAGGACAAAAAGGTAAGCATGTATCATATTTCTAAATGCCTATAAAATATTTCACAAATGTACTCAGACAAAAAATAGTCTTTATAGCACTTGAAATTAAATGGGATTTTTGGTGAGTAAAGTAACGGTAGTAAAGCTTTGTTGTGTAAAAACATAAATATCAGTCTAGAGATATTCAAATATATCATATATTAGTATTTATCTGAAAATACTTACATAAAAACAAGTTAAGTTGTGATAAAGTTCATACAAATTTCATTGGGCTAACCTTGTAAATCCTGTCCTCTTTGAGGATGGGATTGAAAAATATCTACAAAGAAGCCAGAATGAAAGCCCGTTTGAGAGGAATGTTTCATTTTTATAGTATTTTGTTTATTTTTCTTTCCACAAAAAAAAGGGAGGGGAAATGCCTTCCTTTTGAGACCACCCACAACCAGCAGAGTGAGGAGCACATGGGCATCTTCGCGGATTCTCTATGCAACTGCTAATGCCCACCAGGCAGTGCACCCTCCGGGGAAGCCGCTTAGACATGAAACTAATAAAGACATCTGCACGTCTCCCTGCAGACACGGCTCCAAAAGGGATGCCTCCTCACCAATATTCCCTTTGACAACAACCTTCTAATAGGTACCTTCTGAATGCTGTACTGCTAAAATTATAGAAGTGCTAGCTGTGGAAATATCGAAATATCGCTTCAAGTGCCATCTCCCCCCACCTCCCCATGCTCAACGTTCAGCTACTGTTATATTCTTAAACCTATCACAATATCACTACTGCAAGAGTTCAAGAGCACTGGAAATCTTAGCTTTCCTCATCATTCCACTCAGCCAGTGTCTGTTGCAATTTCAGTCCCTTGGTGGTATCACTGTGCTGAAAAAGATTCCCCATCTCAGATGCGGCAGTACCATTGGCTTCATTTCCCACTCGAGATTCCTTATCCCAAGCTGCAGTCAGTCTTTGCACCAAGCCTTGCTGAAGGTGCAGAAATCTGCTGTAAAATCGCCTCCTCCCCAGCAAATATCCTGGGCACCTGAATTTAAGCCTTATAAATTCCAGCAGGAAATAAATCAGGTCTGTGTTGCTGGCTCCAGAAACGTGTATAGACTGGTGGATTCCTGAGGTTTTGCCCCAACTTCAGCACCAAATAAATTACTCCATCACTTGCACTATCTGTAGGCATTGTTAGCACAAAGCCTGTGGCCAAAAGTTTGTTCTTCCCATTAGGCTACGTAAAGCTGACCTCTTGATTTCCAGCATACAGTGCAAGGCTCATTTCTTCCCCACCCTACCTAATGTGGGCACAGTCCAAACTGACTCAAATTTCTAAACCTTGTTCAGCTTCAATACTTGCGGTTAAATATTGTGCAAGGCCTCCCTTTATAATTGACTGAAGCAAATGTTCAGACATTTTTGGTATTAAAAGTTTATCGCTAAGAAGACTTTGCTGGAAGTTGTTATGGATAGAAAAAAAAATCCTTTTTTAGTGAATTCAATCAAGGAGGAGCAAATGGGAACACCAAATGGCAAATACTTTCTTTTTCAAACAATTTACAGCATTATTTTAGTGAAATCTGTTCTGTAACAATGAGAGAAAATTAGTGTGTGTTCTGTTCAAAAGATACTGCAGGATGGATTAACATTTATGATCCTGAGTTCAGTGACTTGAATGTTTTCATTTTCTTTTTTTTTTATATTAATTGGATTTTCCAGTATACACTGAAGTGGTAAAATGCATTTAATCAATATGCTTTGGGACTAAATTAGCAAAGTACTAATTTTGTTGTGCAAGGTTATATTATGTATTGTACATTTTTAATCACAGTATTCTCCGTTTATTTCTCATTTGCGAATCTTATGATCCCATTGTGTATAATGCAAAGAGAATAGACAGCGAGAGAAAGGCTCATGAGTTTAAATATATAGATAGGGAATGCTTTTAGAGGGGTGGGTTTATTATCCTAACCTGAACAGAACGACATGAAATTCACATTTCATGTCACATTTTCTGACAGTTAGCAAGAGCTGCAGTACCTCATCCAGCATTATCTCATACGTTTTAACAAACATTTTTTAAAAGAGAGGTGCCACTGAAGAGATGTGGAAGGCAGTAGTTTTAGGGGAGCTGACCCTAAATACTTCCCCTCTCCCAGGTGTAGCCCACATTCTTCAAGGGTCATGTGGCAGAGGAGCAGGGGACTAGAAAGCAGCCCTGATGGGCATTATCAGGATGGTCTGGTGCTCATTCAGCTGAGAGAGGAACAGGACAAAGAAAGCTGTACACACACAAAGGGAGAAAACTTCCATTAAATAGCAGAACAGTGAGAAAAGGGCTGACGAGGAAGCCTAGATCAGACACCTGATACTCCGGTCCCCAGGAAGAGTCAGTGTGCAACACAGGGTAGGCAGTGAGTGTGCTTTGGCCCTGTGGCTGGGCACAGGGAGGGATGGCACCCCCGTGTCCATCGCTGTGCCACCCCTCAGGAGGAGTGCAAGGCAGGAGCCTGGGAGAACAGCAAAAGAGGGAGAAGTGCATGGCCGCAGTTGAGGTTCCTAAGCGTTTGTGTCAAATTTGCACATTCCCAGATCAGTACAAATTTGATCCAGGTCAAATGTGGCCAAAAGATCCCATTTCTGCTGAGCTAGACAGAGCATATAGTAGAGAATTTACTACGACTTGATGCTTTTATGCTAAGGCATAAAACTTGCCATTACAACATTACCATGTTGTATAACTTTTAACCAGCTTAGTGAATTTATATGGGATCACTGTTTGGTTT
Source organism: Anas acuta (assembly GCF_963932015.1). Lineage (NCBI taxonomy): Eukaryota > Metazoa > Chordata > Aves > Anseriformes > Anatidae > Anas > Anas acuta. Next base: position 4,846,556 of record NC_088990.1, read on the forward strand.
TGCAGAGGTATGGTCTTTTTTTTATCAAAAGCCAGGAGCCCCAGATTGATCCGATTCTTTCCATGGGCTGGGAAGCATGGCTGTGGTTTACACAAACATGAACAGGACAGACAGACCTCATCCATCTAGCTGGGGGTTCTGTTGGTTTAAGGCCTGACAATCACCAAGCACAGGACAGGATTCATCAGGCCAGAGAAAACCAAGGCAGCTGATGGGGTTTCAAACTAAGCTTACAACAATAGAGCAAATTTAGTATCAAAGTAGCATCTTTCTCTAGAACATATCTCATTTCCTCCCTTTTGCCCCTGGAGCATGATGTTTGTTCCCCTCTACCATGCTTTTCTGTGGCCTTCTTTCAAAATAAAGGAAGTGACATTTACGGTGCAGCTCCACTAAAGGAAAGGTTATTCTCAAGATTCATTTTTAATCTGAGTCTTTTCAAAGGGAAGCACAGGTTAAAAAAAATAAAATAAAATAATAAAAAAGAGGTTGCTTTGGCAACTGCCTGGGGCTGGCACTGCAGTCTTGTTCCCATGCACGCTTGGAGGCACCAAGGTGCAGCGCCTGCAGCACTTCTCAGGGGGTGGCTCTCCTCCACATCACCCGCTAGCCACAGGCTGTACCTGAAAGGCACATGGAGGTCTTAACTTTAATGGGTCAGGATGGAAAGTAATGATTTGCTCAGTAGTGGAGAACCAGTGTTAACTGTCTAAAATGGTGTGAATGGCTCAGATGTTCAAGGGCAGTCTATCAGGCACCAGACAGTATTATCAGGATCACCTGTCTGTCAGCTGCATTACCTGGTCTCCCCTGATCCACTTGTTTTAAAGGAGTCATTGGGTTTACTTCAAACAAACCCAGCAATCAAAACAAAGCAGAAACAGCTTCTTGCTAAGACCCGTGAAGAGAAAAGGGGAAGAGTAACATATTTAAACATAAAGTTGAACAGAAAGGTTTAAAATTTGCAACTGATGCTGTGCAGCAAGGAGATAAGAACCTTCCAGACAAGTTAAAATGCACAGATATGCCAATCAACTCCAGATAGATTCAAGGGGTGGCGAACACAGATTACTCACATTACACCAGGCTATCTCAAGTTACTCAAATGACATAAAGGGATACAATAATCACACACTTGTCTCATTGTGTCAACTTTTTAACAGGGGAAAAGCCATTGTCCACTTCAAGAGGAAACAGCAAAGCAAACCAGATCAGATTATTCTCAAGTGAATTGTCAGGTTGAGGGGGGTTTCTACTTATCTGATATGAGCACAGACACCAATAGCAAACAGCTCACCTGACTGCACACAAGGACTCATTCTCAAAGGCAAAAAGAAATCTGTCTCAATTATTAAAAAACAAATTGGACAATCAAACTGGAAATTCGCCTTCCTTCTTAACAGAGCTGCTGTTTCAGGGGGGTTGCAGTGACGCAGCCAGAACATCTTTGCTAACGTTTGGCCATCCAGCAAAAGAGACAGTGGAAAAATATCAGACCAGTGTTGCCTGGGATACAACCCCAGTGCCCTCATGCAGACAAAATACCCACTTAGAATTGGGTGAACACTAGGAAAAACTATTATGGGACACCTGGGAAAAGATTTTTTTTTTTCTTGCTCACAGCTCTTTTGCATTTATTCCTCATAGCATTTATGGCATGGACACTGAAGCTGGCTGCTGAGCAGTATAAAGCTATTTGGGGTGATGAAAGCAAAGACTCGAGGTCATTACTAAAAATGAAAAACTATTAGCTGTAAGTGGGCGAGGACGCTGTTCTCTCTGAACCCTCTGAGTTACCATACACAAAGCCTGCTCAGTTGGGCTTTGCATTTAAGGGGATTGCACTCTAAGACAACTAAATCGTTTCTTCCATGTGGATTTTAGCACAGTATATGTGCTTCAGTACAGAATGACGCGGTGCAGTGTCAGCTCATATCAACTGGCAACTTTGAATTAGCTTCAGAGGGCACTGGATCTGCTCCTTTCTGTCTGTAAAAGACACACGATACTATTTTCTTTAACCAGCTCTCCAAGGATGCTGACACAGTCTAGAGAAAGGCTGACCTTCTAAGCTAGTAAGAGGGCCACTGATGAACTAACCTTTCTTTTAAAAGGTCTCTCCTGGTTTTGTTACAGCCCATGCCTTCCTGCACAGTGGGTATCTATCTGACCAGCTGGACACAGCAAGGGAACGGTGGGTTTAAGAGGTACTCAAGGAGTTTCACAGCACATTCTCCACTGGGCCATCCTCACAGTGCCCGTGCAGTGAAGACAATGAATCAGTTGTGTTTTTTGTTTTTTTTTTTTTTTTTTTTTTGTCAAAGACAAGAAAAAAGCTTTGGGGGGGATTAAAAAATGATAAAGCTAAGAGGCTTTTCTTAGTAAGAAGTGACAGTCAGCTACAGATCAAAGGACTAGAGTCTTGCAGTCCCTGCCAACCGGTCTTTTAAAGGACCGCACCTGACCAGATCGCAGTATAAAATTCTCTCCACAAAGCAGTATTAATTTTTTCCTTCTGAAAGAGAAATTCTCATCAAGAACTAAGTGAACCTTTACAAACATCAATTAATGTCAAGAGAAAAATTAATGTTTTGAATGCTAAACTAACTTCATTGTCAATAGCAAGCAGTTTGGTGCGCTTTGGAAATACTTCTAAATCTGATGTAGACCTCAAACCCGAGTAAGCTGTTATAACATTTTGGGAGCCTTTTGCTCTGAATTTGAGAGCCACTGGAGCAGTAATACTACACTTCAGCAGATGCGATGGATATTATGCCCTCCTCTGTTCAGTTTTCTCCCATAATCTCACTCTGTAAGGAAGGTGTAGCTGCCTTTTAGTCTTTTTGCTTACCAGGGCTACAGCTTGGTGTAAGTGTGGTGGCTTTGCCTGCCCTGCATGTCTCCAGGCTGGGTCTGTTCTGAGTCCCATGGAGGTTGTGCTAGAGAACCTCACGGAATCGGGGCCAAGCAACCTTCCCCCTGTCGCGGCTGCAGCTCCAGGTATTTCAGTGCGTATTTCACTGAGCGTCTCGACCACAACAACAGCAGGGTAGTTTTTTTCAAAGTTTGTGGTGATTCATAACCACACATCTTAGATCAGAGCAGAGCCCTAAATGTCAAGTCCAGTGATGTGAATATGAAGGTAATTAGTAATCGGAACTTCTGCTTTCTCTCAACCCTTGTATTCCTGGAAAAGAGCATTAAAGCAGAGGATAATAATAAGGCTTTTTTCTTGACACTACCAAACTGTCTACATCCTCGTCTGAACAGGTTTTGCAGTTTTAATTTTCTCCCTGCACCCCTATAAAACAGGAAACATTTTCTGTGGTTTCAGTACGCACAGTGTACAGAAGTTTTGTGATTCTGCCCCTCAGGCTCCCGTGTGTTATCACTTCAAAGGCACTGATCTCTTTTTAAATGTCCCTTTTGACAACTCAAATCTCTGATCTGGAAGTCGAAATTGGCTAAACTGAGATCTGATAATCAGCAGTTTTACTTCCAGCCGCATCCTGTGCTTGCAGTAATAAAAGCAGTGATTATCTTTGATATGGCTGATGATGTTACCAGGATAGTAGACATTCCAGCTGCTTAATTTAATTTCAAATCCCAGTGATAGCATCTAATGGCTGGTGTTTAGCTAGCGCTACAGATTTCATTTTGTAGTGACCATTGATACTGTCGAGGTAGCTTTACGTTCCCACCTGACTGCAGAGTCCCAGCAGATCACTCACCAGCTAACCATACTGTTTTAAAGCAGCAGACTGGATCACTCAGATTAATGTCCTGGGACTGATTAAATGACAATAAAATCTGACCAAAAAACTATCTCTCTTGATGCTACTAATAAATTAGGATTATGGATGAGAAAATTCAAAATGCAGAAGGCAGAGACCTTAGTGCACTGTGAAATATAGAACTATCCTGTTGAGGCTAAGACTGCATAGGCACAAACCTTAAGGCCCTGCTACTTTGTACTTCTGTTTCTGAGAAAACAAGGAAAGACATGTTACGAGACATTAGAAACACACTGTAGATCACTGTCCTGCATTTCCCAGTGGATTTTAGGAGAAATGAGCACAGTCAGGCTGCAGTCTACTAAATTTCTCTCTAGTATTTTGTTTATTATGGTGGTTTTCACATGCTAAAATTTCTCCTCACCACTAGAATGAGTTCTGCTTTTCCTTACCAGCATACTCCAAGTTAGCTTATTCCATCAGAACTATCCTAAGCTCTCTGGCATCTCAGAGATGCCAGAATATAATATCAGCCAAATAGAAAAGAATTAAAAATAGTGAGTAGAAAAATTGTCTGTGTGTATTAGTGGTGGAACTGTGCACGATGAGATGACAGAGCAGAGGGAGGCAATGTTTGAATGTTTTTTTTTGTTGTTGTTGTTGTTTTTGTTTTAGTGCAAATGTCTCTGATTCTAACTATAACATTGTATTATCCAGACTAATTTGTCAGCCTCTATAGTAGCCTGGGCTCTGTTCTGGTGTCTGGGAAGTCAGAGGACAGAAATGCTGGGCTTTGTTAGAAGATTTTTCATTTTGGTATCTATTTTTCAGTCTATTTCCCTGTGTGCAGCAGATATGAGCATTCCCTCCTTCCTTTAAATTTCCACATCTATTTCCTGTAACTCACTTTCCATGTGTGTTGTTCCTTTCCTTTAAAGAGATGAAACAGCCATGAGAAATTAGACGCTAATTAAGACATACTGACTTTCAAAACCTTATGAGAAGGCAGTGAGCTTGTTCAGATTTCTCTTCTTGGGGAGGCCTTGTTCGGTATCGTGGTGGTCAGACACATTTCTGAGCCACTCTGTAAAACTGGATTAAAATCAAAGCCCAAGATCACAAACTACAATGACGACAAAAGCATTTGCCTCATCATTTGTGGACACCCCTGGTACAAAGTAATCCACTTGCCAGATCAACACAGAAACTGCTGTGGTTCCTCAGCAGATTCATATAGGGAAACTCACTTGATGTTCATGCTCTGGATCAGGAGTCCCTAGGATTCACACACACACAGGTATTTCTGAGAACAGATTTTCTTCCTCTTTGTTGCATGCCTGCGTGGTCTCTTCTCACTAATGTTCTCAGGGTTAGTTGCCATCCGCTAGTTCATAGATAAAAGTGAGGGCACAAGAAAGAAGTTAGGGATAAAGTCCAAACTCAGAATAATCCAGAAAGAGACAAGCTGTCCAGCTATGAACAACCTGCCAGTCCTGGTTGTATCATGAGGTAGAGTGTAATTAAGAGTTGAAACGGATGCATATAATTAAGAGATTAAATAGAAGCAATGTGCTTTTTGTGTCACTGCACTGGGCATATTGTCCTTGCACTGCATCCCACAGCACTGGATGTAACCACCTAGGAATCATTTTCTATTAGATGATGAAGGTAAAGGAAGATTTGGACAAAACAGAAGGGAGCAGAAAAATGGGTGAATCTTGGATGGCAAAATGAACATGTCCTTCTGGGGCAGCACAAGATCTCTTTCTGCTGTCCTGTGATGCTCTTAAGCAAGTGGTGGAGTGCAGCACATTTAATGTGATAGAAAGAAAAAGCAGAGGAGAGATGATCGTCTCTGCAAGCTGCCAGTCACCCAGACAAAAAAAGAGGGGCTTCCATTCCCTGAAAAGGATTCTGGTTCGGCAAGCTCTGTTTGAGAAAACCTACTTCTAGTCCAAACATAAAGTCAGAATTACAGGGCTTCAAGAGAGACCAGAGGAGAATGGACTGTTTTAGGTTTTTGAAGCACTTTTGGAATAGGAGGGGAAGACAGAGTATAGAAACTATATTGTAGTAAAGGGTTTATTTTTTTTTTTCCCTTTTCCTTCCACCTTTTAAATACACTTAATGCTACTTGTTCTATTAACCTCTTCTGAACTGCAGCCTGCTGATTTGTTGAAATAAAGATGCTGCTGTATCCTGCTGCTCTTCCGATGCATGATGAAAGCTGGTAGTTCTCATGGAAAATCCTGCTGAAATCATTAACAGTCTCCCTGAGTAAGAACCATGTCAGGTAGTGACAAATGCTTTTTTAAAGGGAGCTTGAAATTAAAATACCTTTTTAAAAATGTTCCCATATGTCTGTGCAGTAGAAGCAGAAAGATTCTCTGCTGGAAACCTTTTTGACTGGATGAGGTATAGACTAAGATAGGAAGTAAGTAAATAATAAGGAGAAAGGGGAGGAATCTTATTTACAGGAAGAATCAAGTTGGTAAGGAAAATACTTCAGTCCCCTAATTCCCCATCTGTCTCAGTGGTGTGCATAGCCAGACCTCTGCAAGCGTGGCTCTTTGCTAACTCCTCGTCCCTTTTGTGAGTACAGAGCTGTGCACAGCGCTCTCGCTGCTCCAGCATGGGAGCTGGCTGCTCCAGTGACCTTGGCAGCTGAAGGACCCAGATGCCCAGCTCCAGGACGAATCTCTGCAGCAGTGTCACGGGGTGTCAGCTCATCTCCCCTAGTCTCCTCCTTGGCTTTGCTGACAGACCTGCCTGTGGGGTCTGGTGTGGGGTCAGCTGCTGCTGTGCTGCTATGTCCTCCTTGAAGTCACTTTCCTTTGATTTCTGAGGATGAGGTGCATTCTCTTGACAAGATGCATCTGCAGTGTTTGATTAGGGTAAAAGAAGCATGGGGGGGGGAGGGGGGGGGAGGAGGCAGGGAGAAGAAGGGGGAATATTCCTGATATTTTTGTACATACAGTACGTTAACTGCCAGTAGTCTAACTGGTTTCCAAATGACAGATGAAACTTAGAGCCTTTTAGGAAGCAGAGAGACAAAATACTACTGAATAACAGTATAGAAATCTATAGTTCTATCATGGGTACAAATGCCAGCTTTCTACATTTCATGATTTAATCTATTTACTGCAAATAACATAATAGAGATGTTAAATAAAATCTAATAGAGTAATAAAAGCCAAGCATGACAGAGTTACAACATGTATGTTTGTTATAAAAAGCACCATTACTAAAAAATAGCTTATTTTTACACTTGTACACTTTTATTTGAAACAGTGAATTTAATAACAGTAAAAAATTGATACAATTATTTCATGAAGCCTTCTTTGTATCTGAAGGGTCTATGAATATAAAAGTGTATCGGGCCAAATGCAGAAGGTCTTAGGCAAAACTGATTTTAGTGGAAATAAAGCCTGATGGACTAAAGGATTTGGTCAGTAATTTATGGGACCCTTATCTCTGATCCACCTTCTAGGAATGCTAGCTCGTGGTACAGAGCAATGTAATATGCTTAAATATCTATGATTAATTCGGGTAATCTGGTTTATAGAGCCTGCTTATGTAAATGAAAAGGATTTACCTTTATGTCTGAGATGAAAAAAATATACATCAGATACAGTGAACCACATATTACAGAAAATGGCCTGGCTGAATTGTATTAATGTCTCAAAAATGTTGAGAAATGCTGTATCTTCTCCTTAAGCCAGTAATCATAGTACCTACAAATTGCATATCTTATCCTACTTTACACATAGGCAGAAGTGGGCAGCAGCTGTTTTGAAGGCAGTATATCTCTAATTTGTACTCCTTACAACACGCTTTTCAAAGCATAACAGAGAACTGCAGCTAGAGACTTAAAATGAGAAGAGGGCTGTGAGGGATTAATGCTTTACCTGGTAAATGGAGCGGAAGTCAACTATCAAAGAAAAACAGAAACATTCCCGTGGTCCAGTCTTAAAGACTGAAGGTTTTCATGTGATGAAGTGGTAATTCAGTACAAAGTATCAGGGACACTTTGGACTGAGGACTCCCTTTGTGTATCTGTCCAAAGAGAGCTACAAATTCAGAGATAATAAAGAGTGGAGGGACCAGAGTGATCATCTTTTCTGACCCTCTCTGTAGCACAGAGCAAGGGAGCTCCTGGAGCTAGTTCTTGTTGGAGAAACACTGTCCTCTACTTTAAAAACCTTCTTCCATCTCCATTGGCACCCAGGAAAAAATTTCACCAGCTTCAGCTCTGAAGCCACAGATCCTTGACAAAGAGTCTCACAAATTGTGGTCCAAAAACCACAAGGGGTTCTCTGAACCTTTTTCTTTCAACACACAGCACAGCCTTGTTCCTTGGCACCGCATCATGAAGCATGCGTAATTTAAAGCTTCCTTCAAACTGCTCCATCTTGTGCATGGAGCAACCCTCCATTTTCCTTGCTTCAGCTGCAAGTACCTTAACGCTCTACCCGGAAACATACATGGTAGATTACAGACTGAACAGGACAGACAAATAGGCTGTAAATGTTCTATGTACTGAAAAGCCACTGAACACTGGCCTGTTCCAAAACCAGTTCTGTCACTACAGACATTTCCAAGATCTAGAAGAAAAGCTCGATAATTTGGCTAATACTGCTTGCCTCACACTATATAACATACAATCATTTCTCAAACACAGAAACAAATGAGGGTGTTGAAGGAAAACTACAAGTTCTGCAGCTTCAGGTGACAGCAGACATCAGGAAAAAGAGACAGGGGACAGGAGTTCTAGATCCAGTTTGGACAAAATAAAATCTGATTTATTCCACATAGATCTACTTGAAAGGTAACTGTGCCCTGCAGTATTTCTGAGACAAGACAATGTGGCTGAATGGGGTTAGACTATAATACACTTCAGCAACACCACGTTTAAGCTAATATTCTTTACTCAGTATAGATTATTATATCTATCTCGCCCCGCAGTACAATCGCTGTATGTAATCCCCACAGGCAAAATCAGTTTGTCAAGTTTAGTAAAACAATGTAAATAAGAAAAGGCATACATAAAAGCTCTGATTTCATATTAAAGTGAAATCAACACCCTCAACCAATAGAGATGTTCACGAAGAGATAAAACACCTCAAAGCAAAGCATCTGTGTTTGTGCTGCTATTTCATGTCAAGGCAATTACAGTGATGTTATTAGGAAAGATCAGGGAGGGAGCAGTGTTGTCATATAGGAATAAGAGAAAACAAACCTTTAAGCAATCATGTAGAGCATGCAGAACATCTTAAAGCTGGTGAAGGAACAAAGCTTAGCACTGTCAGGGTATTGATCTGTTCCAGAAGGTGCAGAGTTCTGCACCACTGTGATTGCCTTCCCTGCTGGGTTTAGAGAGGTCTGAAAGAATACAGTATTGATCTGGCCCAGTTCCTGAGAAGTAACTTAGTGATAAACACTGACTCCCGTCCACCAGCTCTGAAAGCAAACTGTTGCAAAATAGCCCAGCTCTGTTGTGCACACAGCGCCTGTTATGCAGAAAACAATGTATACGCAATACCAGCGCTTGCTCCATTTGTAGCAGAAAAATAGCGTTGTCCACTGGCAAGAATTAGCTTCTGTTCCCACTTTTTTCATTGAAATATCATGAGCTTTCTGGGGAATGTGGGGTATTTTACTATTCATTCTGCATTCAGAAAATATTGAGTATATGGGGTGGGGGGGCGGGGGAGGAAGGGAGGAGGGAGGATCATCTTAGTTGAAGCCTAGCAGAATCTAAAGTTCTGAATTTCTGAATCTAACAAAACCGTTTTCCCTGTTTCTTACCATTCATTGTAATGCTGTAGGAAGACCAAAGACTTTCTAATTTTCTGTTAAAGACAGAAAAACACTCTCCTAATTTATTTCCTTGCCTGTCCATTAAGTGATTTGGATCGTAACATCTGGGCATTCAACAGAAAGCATTTCTGCCCTTAAATCCCAAGAACTATGCAGAAGTAAAATTCATGTCAGTACCCGAAGGTGGAGAAGGCCAGCACACACCTGCACTTCAAGTCTTTGGCTGCATCAGCTTCCCCATGCTGGTGGCACCACAGCTGAACAGCGGCTGCACCAGAATACTGCAGACACAGGTTGGCAAATGAGAGTACAAACTTTAGGCAGCCAGACTACTAGGATATGTTGGGTTGTTGAATGCAGCTCTGAGAAGTACTACAGAGCCTAAGAGCGGTGCAGAAAGAAATCTGTAGCATGCAGTCCTCAGCAGTTGACTTCTGTCCTCTCCTAGGCCAACCTCAAAACCCAAATTGGCAAAGATGCGCTGAGCCACCCTCTGTGAGATTGCGCTGTCTGGCTGTGGGTTTTGCTTTGTTGTTGTTGTTGTTGTGGTCTTCCTGAAGACATCTGGGGATTCCTTGAACTTTTCTTGCCTTAAGCCTGAATCTCTTCTTGGCTGATTCCGATCATCAGCTTGACCCTGGGTGCACCACCAGCTGCAGGATTTCCCAGTGTGTCAACACTGGACCTTGCTCCTGGGAGCCCAGGCTTCCATATTCATGTTTTTACGTGCAGCTGAGAACCACAGTTACTGGGTCAATTTCTCACAAATCATGAAGGCACTGCATTTCCAAGAGGATTACTGCTGGGCTGCATGAGCCCACTCACAGAAGGCCCTCGAGAGAACGATTGCCTGCTTTCTCTCTCCATTGCACAGGTGCATAACCTCACCTGTGTGCCCCATCTCTTCACACTGAAAGAATTTCCCCTTCAGGCTCTGTCAGGTCTGCTGAAAGATGCTCCATCTTTCTCCTAAGCAGACACAGATCTTTTATCACATCACTTCTGCAAACAGTGCACATACATTTTTTATTTTGGGGCTTGTTTTTTTTTTTTTTTTTTTTTTTTTCCTTTTCCTTTTTCTTTAGCAACTCTCATCACTGAGAACAAAAGAAAACTGTTTACCAGACATGGGCACCTGGCTTGGGTTTTGTTTTCCCCTTTTACTCTCTGAATTCAACTCTGTTTTTAAATAAAGAGACGCAGAAGAAGCAGCAGACCTCCTGGGTCAGCCGGGTCAGCTTTCTCTATCGAGCAGGATTTTCCCATACACTCTGACCCCCTCAAGGATTTTATCTAGCCTGTTTTTTGAACACCTCTAATGATGGTGACTCAGCTACCTCACTAGGCAGCTTATTCAACTGTCTAGCCTAATTGCTCTTAGGTTCATTTTGTTTTCTTTGTACGCAACATGAAATTTTCTCTTCTTTTTTTTTTTTCTTTCTTTTTTTTTTTTCTAAATTTTTAGACCATTTCTCTACTCGGGGGAGGGGGAAGCAACAAATAACTCTCTCCTCCAAAAATCACCATCCCTGTCACTAGTATCTGTAAAGCATGACAATGCTATTGGCATGTCTTCCTAATTTATTACCCCATGCATAAGCTGTATACAGTTCGTTCAGTGAAGGCATGGATGAAAATAGCAGCCACAGGTGTCCTGGAGCCCCTGTTCTCCTGCAGAGTAGGGATGGTATCCTCAAGATAACTCCACAAAGATAGAGAAATGGAGGGTCTGATTGCCAGACCTCCACATGTTGAAGAACAGGACTGGGAAAGGCATCCAGGCACTGGGGAAATGTAGATATTACTTTGGCCAATTAATTCTTCAGTCCTTTCCAAAGCAAGCACTCATTTACTTTAGTTCCTTGAATCCAGGCAGCAGAACCCACAGAGCAATTGGTAAAACAACAAGATGTTGGGATGTTGGGACAGCTACGCAGGAGAGGAGGACTGTGGGTCCCTTGCTCCATCAGTAGAAATGTCACTCACCATTAGAAAGCAACAACCTCAAAACTGCCAACAGTCACAGGGCACAGCAAGAGTTTCCTATCAAAATTTGAGACTGTCAGGCAGAATTGCAAACTAATACCCCAAAATAGTATCACAGACAGCTATTAGCTGCGACTCTTTCAGCAAGAGTCAGTAGTCTGCAGGCTGCTGGTGGCATAAAACGGCATAAGGCAGAGGGAGCTCTAAATGGCACTTGCGGCACACTGAGAGAAACATTTGGAAGAGGTCTCCCAGCTTTGAATTGAAGAAAAGTTGGGCAATGCTGCCTCATAGAGGGACACAGCCCTCATCCAGTGACCTTAATCCTTAGTTTAGAAAAAATATATAGTTTGGCCCATGATCTTTACAACAGTGCATAGCCCTGCCTTACAGTACTGGTTAGCATCAATGTAGAAAGCTACAGAAGAAGCCAGCTAGCAAGAGACTTTAACGAGCATTATAATTTTATCATTTTGTTTTAACCCTAATTTTAATGCCAAATGGTTAAAACTAGGATTAAATAAGCTAATTCCTCCTCATCTGAAAAATAAAAATAAAAAATTACCAGGGCTTGAAAAATTGAACTTCTGTGTAAATATTACTGGGTTCTGTTCCACTCCAGAGAATCCATAAAGGATAAAACGAGGAAGAAAGAATTGATCAAAAGAGAAGGGGGAGAGAAGAGAAAAGGTGAAAAATGAAGCCAAGTGGCAAACGAAAATAAATAGATGGTGGCTGTGAACAGAGAAAAATGCTTGGGTAAAGAAAAAAACTATCCTACTGCGCAGAAGTGGTTAGCACAGTCACTTACACATCAGGTGTTTCTTGTAACTCAAATGTGAGTACCAGGTGAGTAAGTTATTTAAGCACATGCCTAGTTTTAAGATATCAGCCCTACTATAGTCAATTAGTTAGGCTCACACTTAAGTGCCTTACAGAACCAGAGTTGCAGAGCCAAGCCTTTTCCTCCAGCTAAGAGATCATTTTGAAAATCCCCTTGATAAAAACATGCATATAAATTGCTAGGTGTTAGAGTAGGAGGTGTAAGTGCTATTGAAGTGGAAGGCTCGCAGGGAGAAGCATGCTCTGCCTTCCCCCGTGCTCCCCCCAAAAAACAAACAAACCCTGAGAGCTTTCTGAAAGCTATAGGACAAGGACTAGAACACCTTTTTGTCCTTAATTTATTTCATGTTAAAGGGGTGGTGGATCAAGAGACTGCTTTACATAAAAGAAGAGGATGCGCTGCTGTCTCTGCTCTCCATACAGGAATGCATGTACAACTTTTTATTACAATGAGAGAATGCTAGCAACTGTTTGATTGTTTTTCCTCTTTTTTTTTTTTTTTTTTTTTGTTTTTAAATGAAGTCTATTTTCCTAGCCTTGCCCTTCTAAGAAAAAAATCAAGGGCTGTATTTAAAGCCCTTACAGGAAAAAAAAGCAATGAAGAGAATAGTTTTTTCCATGGCCACTAAATGAGAGGAGGGCATAGCTGCAGCAGAGTTACTGAAGTGAACAACCTTGATCCGACCAAAAGGAGTCATTTAATTTTAGGTACTCCCCAAAGGTTTTATTCCTCTTGGCTGCCAGGCCAGGAATGTCAGGCGTGTGGAGATGGGGCACCCTGGAAAGTGCTGAGCCTGAAAGCCAGCAAACAGGTTCCGCATGACTGCTGTTAGGTCTGGGAGCCTCCACGGAGAGCTGAACTCTTTGACCAGATAGGTGTGAACCGAAGAAGGGACTGGGTCATTTCTTTTCAAAGTTTTCTTTGCTTCACAAAGGCTTAAATATTTTTTTTTTTTCTCCAAGAAGCTCCAAACCTTCTGTTTGAAAAGGGAAAATTAAAACAAAAAAATAGAAGCACTTTCTCTCTACAAATAAACCACACGACAGTGAGAAACCCAGAAGGGGAATTAAAGCCCTTATTTGGACTGATCCAGCAGCATTTTTCTAGGCGTTAGCTAGACTTAAAACAATAATGAAGTTTGTCACTATGTATGTTGCAGAACAGAGATATCTAAACCTCAAGGTTTATAAACTGTAATGTCTGCGAGGAAAGAACTGCCTTCTGCTATGGATATACATAGCACCGAGTACAACAAGGTCTAGCTCTTGACAAAGGTCTCCAGCTGATGTTGGAATACAAATAACTAATGGAAATTGTGCTCTAATCCTCCCAATGGCTATTGCATAACAAAATGAATGGGGACCTTGGAGAAAAGGGACAGAACCATACCCTCTGAACACACGGCCGTGGATTCAGCATCTGGACACTGCAAGGTTAGGTCCAGCCCATGTCTGTTAAAAAATTATACAGACTTGAGGTACTTTCACTGGCCGGAGCAAATCCATGACCAATTCTTTCTGGAATTGCATGGATTATGAATCTGCAAGAACACTGACCCACTGACTGCGTCTGTCCCTCTCCTCAAAATCAGCTGTCATCCTCCATGCATCTTTTCACCACTGGTGTCTTCCTGGGCCAAGAGGTTTCTAATGGACTTTCCCTGATACCAAGCCCATGGGTGAATTTCACCAAAAGTGAGAACACTGACAAGATAAATTGTTAACATTAGCTATTTCACAAACTGTTTTCCTAAAATTAAATAGAAAAGCGAGGTTAATAAAGCCTATAAAATATTGTTCCACTACAGCTGAAGTTGACCACTGTTACAGTTAGTCCATAGTCATCTGAACTCCAAAATAATGTCTGCATACTCACTTTTGACTTAAACTTCACCGAACTCTGCATAGGTTTTTCAGAAATGCATGCACCTTCTATGGTAGGTTTGCTTTACATACATCTGCTTATTTTTACACACACCTCGAACTAAAACCTACCATGAGAGGAAATTTTCCTGACTTGTGAGCCACACACTGCAAGTTTCCCATGGCCAAGCACCACAAGACACACATCACAACTCTTGGGCAGCTCTGGGAATGTTTCAGAGGAGGGAGAGGACAGCAGTTGCCAAGGCTGCCACCACTGCAGATAGGCTCAATGGGGCATCGCAGCTGTGTATGAAGGTGACTTGACACTGTCAGGGAATTTCCAGTCTAAAAGCCAGTCATCTGCATTAGGTAGCAGTGTCTGCACTAGCACTGCTTTGCTACCAAATGCATTAAAGCCCTGGTGCTGGAAAGGTATTTGGACTGTGCACAGATGTCCTTGCAAGGAGATCAATGTAAAATCTTCCATTTCCTTTATGGGCATTCAATACATCAATTCTAAAGAATCTCGCCACATTTGCTGCACATTTTCAGGGCCTTGGCTTATTTCTGTTAGAACAGAATTGCCACCACATTTCTGAATACCAACATGAAATAAGAAAAAGCTAGCACAGCAGACATTTAAAGCAAAGTGTACTGAGAGTCAAAGTTCAGCCTTTTGTGTAGTTAATAAATTCTTCCAAAGAAATTCTTGCCCAGTAAGTATTTTCATGAATCACTCCTATTTTAAAATGCTAAATTTTTCCCTCTGAACCTTGCTTTTAAATGACTTGATTGTGCAAGATGCTGAGTTACAAACTGCTGCTGCTTTGTATGAAAATTGGAAGCATTTATCCTTTGTGGAAACACCAGGTTTTAGCAGACAAGACCACTTGAGTGAGTCAAGTAACTTTCAAGAGTTCTTGTTAGTCCTTTCTGATAGCAACACTGTAAAAAGTCAGGTTTGAAGGGAAACAACAATTCTTCACAGGACCAAAAATGCAGTGATCAAAGGACAATTGCCAATTTTGCCATAAACTTTGTATATAACCCTTGACAATCATTTAACTTTCCCATACTTTGACTCCCCACATATGAACCAAAGCTGATATCTACCTTTTCCCCCTACCCTTTGCTTATAGAGACTGTAAGCACTTTAAAGCAGACCTTGCCTGGGACTCCCATGTACGATACCACAGTCAGATAGCAACCATAGCTCTGAGCACTTAATGAATGCAGTATTTTAATAGACCTGTAGGGGATGCCTACAGCTCAGTTCCTCGTGTGTGTTTAATTCCTGGGAAAAACATGCGAGTTAAAAAACAGAGAGGGAGGGGTGGAAGGAAGAAGATTCCAATTATCAGGTAGATGGAGCAGAGTCAATCAGGAGAGGCCATTTCTCTCCCTTCCCCAAAACAATGTAGGTGGTAGTGCATCGCATCTTCAGATTGCATCACGTGGTACAAAGCCACAGTTCAGCTTTCTATGTTACTAATAAAAGGTTAAGGTTTCAAGCTATTTTTTAATTTAGATCTGTTGTTTGGTAATTGGAATAAACATTTAAATTTGAGCATCAAATTTCTCATTAGTTTCACATCAATACCTGTGCTGAAACTATGGATCAGTGAACTGAGTTTCTCACTGCCCAAGTGAATTCATTAATCATTCTCTCCTAAGATGGGCACATAAGCAGACAGCTGTTCTAAGCAGCTGTCTTCTGATGAAACTCCTAACATGCATACTGCTTAAAACACACACACACACGCACGCACAAATCTACCTTTTCAACAGTCTGCTGTTGTCTTAACTCGAAGATCTACCTGCACTGACAGGTCTGGCAGGAGAAAGGAACTGGATCCCCACTCAACAATGCATTCCAATTTGTAAATGGTCACTTTATGGTCACAGACAGAAAGTTTTAAAACCATTAAGACTTAGTTACCACTTCTTATCTGGGGTATCATGAGGAAGAAGAAATACAAAACCAGACACTGATGAATGTATTCAATGAACAGCTATAATCTTAAACCAGATGCAGCTAAACATTTTTTTTTTTCCCTGTTCATAGTTACATAGACTTGATTTCTATCCTTGTCCCTGTTTTTCTAATAATAGACATTTAGATTTATTTTCAAATATCTTGATGGGCTGGGATGAGATAGACATTCTTGTCTACATTAGTCTCCTATTTTCCATTACAGCCAAAACAAGTGCTTAGGTAACTGGAGCTTATCCTATTTAAATATATGCAATCAGGAAATTTGAGATTGCCTTGATGGACCATATAATATTTCCTTTAGAAGCTCCCTGATATGCCATCGTCTACAAGTTCATCCATACAGCAAATGGTCTCACTGGGTAACCTTTCCCTAGTTGCGTCACACACTTAAAAGTAAGATGAGACCACTGAAAAATATATAAACAAGGACTTTTGAACTGACCTTGGCAAACCAAGCAAGAGACAGGAAAAGAATGTATAAACACGACTTGTAATACTTTGAAACATTACAGAATCTTTGCCCTATGATAAAATGTGCATTTTATATACTTGGTATAAGGTGAAGTTTAATGAGGATGTCTTTTATTTTATCAATTGCCAAAGTTCTACATGAAAAAAACTGTACATTTGTTTAAGATTGCATTAACAGAAGCATTCAAACATCTGAAGGAAAGACTTTTGCGGGAAAATGAGCTTCCCATCTACATAAAATACCATCAATGGTTACAAAAAATGAAGTAAAATGAAAATACAGATAGAGAGACAATGCAAGCACGTAAGTCCGCTCTAACTTCAGTGGAAATTCAAATTAACTGAATCAAAATTTGGTTCACATGAAAAGCTCTTAGTGACCACCACACCGAGTACAGAAAATTCTGCATGCTTCTTTGTGTCTTACCAGGAAGCTCCAGAAAAGCACTAAAAAAAAAGTCCCTGTACTCGGCTCTGGTGAGGCCGCACCTCGAGTACTGTGTTCAGTTTTGGGCCCCTCGCTACAAGAAGGACATCGAGGTGCTTGAGCGGGTCCAGAGAAGGGCGACGAAGCTGGTGAGGGGCCTGGAGAACAAGTCCTACGAGGAGCGGCTGAAGGAGCTGGGCTTGTTCAGCCTGGAGAAGAGGAGGCTCAGGGGCGACCTTATCGCTCTCTACAGATACCTTAAAGGAGGCTGTAGAGAGGTGGGGGTTGGCCTGTTCTCCCACGTGCCTGGTAACAGGATGAGGGGGAATGGGCTTAAGTTGCACCAGGGGAGTTTTAGGTTAGATGTTAGGAGGAACTTCTTTACTGAAAGGGTTGTTAGGCACTGGAACAGGCTGCCCAGGGAGGTGGTGGAGTCACCATCCCTGGAAGTCTTTAAAAGACGTTTAGATGTAGAGCTTAGGGATATGGTTTAGCGGGGACTGTTAGTGTTAGGTTAGAGGTTGGACTCGATGATCTTGAGGTCTCTTCCAACCCAGAAATTCTGTGATTCTGTGATTCTGTAACAGTGTGAAGGCACACAATGGCAGAGTTGAGCTGATACCATAACCCAGCATCATTCCCAGGACAGTTATTAGTAATTGTGGCTTGTTACTGAGATTTGGAAGAAAGCATCGTCTTTAACAAGGCAGTATAGTATAGCAATAAAGAAACTCTGGCAAACAGGAATGAATTCAACCATGCACCCCTTCTCAATATTTTACATTAACTTATATCATTCCTAAACTTTTTTTCCTCCTTGTACATGCACATTGCTAGAATTTCTGTGACTAGATTTCACCTTTCGTTATGACTGGGCCAATGCCCAACTCAATTCTGAATGTAAGCTTTGCCTGAGTACTCACAGAAATAGACTGAAAACACAATATTATATTTCATATCCCCTGAAATAATCAACCCTCATTCTCTTACACAAAGAGGAAATTTGGATCTTATGATCTCCCTAATCAAATTTTCCCTCCCCCAACTCATAATGGCTGTAGAAGGGTCACCACAATTAAAAACACATAAATAAAGCAGAGCTTTTGAAGAAATTGGTAATTTTCTTTTTCAGTATTAATGATCACTTTTTTTTTTTTTTTTCCCCCAAGTTACTGCAGGAATTCTGAATTAGAAAATTAATTCTAAAAGTACACATTAGCTTATAAAAGCCCAACACTACTTTCTGTGACAGAATGTAAGACACAGTAGAAAAATACGAAAAATATAAGAAATATATGAAAAATTCTGTTCCGTCTGTCCCGATCCAAATAATAACATGCTGTCTGGTTAAAATCTACAAAGCTCAACAGTGGTTTTCCTAAGATGATCAAAGAACAATTTCTCATCTCCAATGAAGTCAATAGCAAAGCTCACATTAACTTCAAAAGGCCAAATTCTGACGGCTTTACTCACACTGAATCATTCTTTATTTCATGTGTAGTTCCAATGACATCAGTAGAAGTATGGATGAAGTAACAGCTACTGAACCAGAATAAAGATATCAGAATTTGACACAAAGCAATTAAGTTGGGATATATGTATCATTTTATGACTTAATTCCTAGGTACATCTGGGGGGAGATAAAGCTAATTTTGTCCCATTTTCTAAGTTACAACATTATTTTAAATTAAGCATTTAACATTTTTCCTTCCTACAAGGAAATGCAGACCTCTTTAAATGCTGGTACTCGAACAATTATCTCTTGACAAATCACCTGGACATTTTTTATTTTTTTATTTTTTTTTTCTTAAGAAACACTAACTCACTCGTCATCTAATTCCCATTAAAGTAATAATTTGTAAAAATGAAAATGACTTTGATAGCTTGACCAAAGCTTGTATCTATGGTTAAATATGTACAGCAGCTTCCTGAATGAGGTAATTGATCAAAATAGTTTTCAAGAGCTTTAGCTTTAAAGAAAAATGTCAATATCAAAGGGTTTGGTGAAGTCATAAACAGCAGCTACAAACAACTCTGCCTCCTGTTGAGAATGTGAGACTGCTGCACTTGGACTATTTAGCCCCTTTTCTCATCTTCATAAGGAGCAATTTGTATATTCTCAGTGAGGAGTGTAAGTAAATCTCATGTATACATGAATCTTCCCCTGACATATCCTTCTGTCTTCCTGAGAGTCTTCTCCTACTGGAAGTCACACCTTGTGCACCCTGTTCAATCACTGCAGTGATGTTGTTGATGGTCACCAGAAGTATATGTGTGCTTTTACATTTGAACCTATTTATAATTTTGGCCCAAACATACCTCCTTACAATTAATTTTACAATATAATGGTGCTTTGTTTCCAAAAGTACTTCCCTGTGCTTGCTTTAAACCTGCTGTTGGATTGTATCTATAGGTATCCCTGAGTTGAGTACTGCTTTCAGCACACAAGGACAAGGTACAAGAAGAAACTAAGTTAGCCTGACCTCTTCCTTACCCATGAAACCTCCCAAATTCAATCATCTTATATGAGCGGCCACCTCCCTCTGTCATTTCCTCTCTCTTCTTACAAAACATGTTATACTTCAAGGTTATTGTTTTATTAACAAATTTGTTATATTATCAAAACCAGTAAAGAGAGAGAAGCAGCAATGGAAAAGAAGATTCACTGTCCCTTTTTAGAGTGGGGCATCAGAGCTCGGACAGACTGACCTGTCCAAGGACACAGAAGACACTGGGGACAGCAGCAGAAATTGAGCTAACCCTTCCCCACATAAGGTGTCTTTTATTGAGAATCTGCCTCCAATGGGGCCTTTTCACCGGGCCCCACCAGGTGACACTGCTCTAAACTGAATGCAAAGGCCAGCTCCCTGGGCAGGGTGCACACAAGAGTCAAGCAGTGTGTGCTCAGCCTCCCATAAAGGACCCTGGGAACCCTGAGCATGAGAAACGGGCAGAAAAGAATGAGTTTCCTTGCCTTTCCTTTTTCATTGCTCATACTAATGGAGTTTACAACTTCGAAAATAAAAATAAGCACGGCACATAAAACCATATTTTGAAAAGGATACAAAGTGTATCATACTGATATACTAATCCTATAATTCCTTAGAGAAGCAAATAACCTTTTCTCTTGATATAGGCATCAGGCATTGATCTGTCACACTGTTTGTTCTAGCAGAGCTCCCAGAGGTGCATTCAGTTTGAAACGTTAAGGCTAGTTCATTAGCCGTCCCTAGCTCGTTTCTCTGAGAGAATCAAGATAATACTGTGGTTAGTTAATGGCTTTCTCTTGTTTCCCCTAGAGCCTGCCTGTCTGAAGCCTGCAGGCCCAAGAAGCTTTCTTTCCCCCTTCCCTTCACTATTAGTCACAGCTGGTAAGGCTTGCAGGAGCCTGGATTGTTTGAAAACAGGCAGATCGCACAAATGTTTGCATCACCCTGCTGCAAACAAGCACCTCAGCCCCTGTTGTCAGAGGGGAGAGCTCCTGCTTGCACAGCAGCGGGGACAGGAAGGGATGGAGGGAAGGGGAACTCCTGATGATCACACTGTAAATAACTCATTCAGGAAAATGCCAAAATTCAGAGGGGGGTAAAAAAAGAAGAAAAAGGAATTCCCCTTGCAGGGAGCTGCTAAGGCAGCGTATTTCCTGGAAGGCAGGAGGAAAAAACAACTGCCTGACTTTCACACGGAGCTGCTATCTCTAGGATCAGGCGTGCGATGTCACCTGCCTTGCTCTCAGGTTCTCTTGTTTATCACCACAGGTTACAGGTTGGATAGCCACAGACAAGGATCCCTCCTGAGAGCCATCCCAAGATCAGCTCCTAATGGACGGGCGCTATTCCCCCCACTCTTGCTGTCTGCTTAACTCGCTTTGTCCTTCGTCATTCGCACATAATTCTGAAATCAACAACACAACTGCAGAGCTTCCAGCTGAGCACTGCTGCTGGCATCACAAAGCTAAATGCAACAGCTCAAAGCACACTCCTCTTGGTTTTAGCTTGCATTTAGGCTTTTTAAAATTAATATCTGATTCCCATGAAAGCAACACAATGACAATGTTGACGAGTGTCAGGTATCTCCAGGCAGATGCGGTCCAAGTTCCCTTTACAGGCAGTAATTCTATCAACGTCCATCACTGCTGATCTGCAGCATACCCAGCTACACCGGTGCCTCAGTCCTTTATCTGGACATTCAGCACTCACTGCCGTGTTACCAGACACTGCCAGCCATGAAAGACCACATGATGATTTTATCTGCCTCCTAGCATATTACCCATCACCCACTGGGGAGCAAACTTAGACTTGTAAATGTTTTCTCTTACCACGACTTTAATTCAGAAATTCAGGTGCTTTTACTCAAAAAGCAAATAGTGTCAAGCTACTTACAGAAATCCTGGGGAAGTCTGCAACAGACAGGGTGGTAACCATCAGATAAAACTTAGTCTGAAGGAGCAGTGTTTGATATTTACATGGGATTTTTATTTTTTGGTAGCAATAAGTACATCCTCTCCTGACAAAATAAAACCACACAAAGAAGCTGCTCTTTTGGATGCAGGTTTGTGACATTGCCAAGCGTGCCTAACCATGGAGTGCTACCAAAATGAATGGTGCATCCCCATCACTCCCTCCTCTGTGCTGAGGCTGGTGGTTGTTTTAGTGCTTTCATATATACAGAGTCCAGCAGAAAATTTTTTTTTTTTTTTGGCCAGTGCAGCTCCCTGAGCCAGCACTGAGACCTGTGCTGGCCCTAGGGAAGCAGCAGCTAGCTGTCAGGTTGAGAGTCAGCTGTGAAAGCACATCCCTCCTGCAGGTATGTAACGCCTCTCCCTGGATTGCGTGCACCAGTTCCAGTGTGTACTTTTTTCCATATCCACGAAAATAGACCAAGAACAACATCTTACCCAACCCAGAATCAAGGCTTTGCTTTAGGCAGTAAGACACCAAAACTGATATCAAGGATGAACACTAACATAGAGAAAGGGAAGAAAAGGCTTCCTGAAGGACTCATGGAGGGCTACAAAATCAGAGGAAGGTTTCTGTGTCTGTGTTATTCTGTGGAGATTAAGTCTGACAAAGAAAAACTTTCAAAAAGCAGTGGTACTTGATCAGAATAGAATCAGGAAAATAGTGTTTAAAACAAGTAGATCCTTTTTTTCCTTTAAACCGATCCAAATTTTGCCTGCTGAGTCCACAGTACTGTGCTGAAATACTTTTGCCATCCCCAGAAATTACACCGCATAGTGAAAGTAGACAGGACAAGAACGCTTCATCCTCCCAAACCAAAAGTAAAAGCAGTAGTGAAAGTCAACAAGAAGAGAACAATAAAAAAGGAAAGCATTCTTCCATCTGTGGATAACATCCGCATTCTTCAGAAATGCATACCAGACTGTGTTTTGTAAAGAGTGACACCTTGATGTTCTATTGCAGAACACTGTTCAGCTTCATTTATTTCTCCTTGTTGGAGATCTACCATAAAACATCCAAACTATAGATTGGTAGGGCAAGTTTACAACTCAGTAGTTTGTCCCTTAACTCTACATTCTAGCTTTCATGATCACTACAAGTGACAAATGTTGGGCTTCATGGCAGCCCTCGGCCTCTCAATCAACTTCACAAGGAAAACTCTCTTCCTTCACACATGACATTCAGGGAACCCACAAGTCCTGTGTTTTGCCAGCAGTTAAAGTCTCCCGGGTCACACCAATCTGACAGCAAAGAACCTTCCCAACCTACAAGTTCTTATGGGACTGAAAATATTCCCTGTGAATTCAACAGGCTTTAGAGCTACTGTGGACAAATACTTGGATCTCCCTTATCCTTGAAGTAACTTCAGGTTCTTTTTTGCAATGCAGTTAGTCATTGACTTGACAGCACATTTTATTGTTTCCTTCTGATATAAAGGACTAGGACTTTTTCTCAAATTTATATTGAAATTAAATAGTACTACGTTCAAAAACCAAATTTTTGGAAAGCAATACAGAAAGTTTGGCATAATTAGACCATTATTTTCAAGGTGAGCTGGAGCTCGAATACATTCTATCAAATCATTATTAAGAAGAGGAGATGTATTAAGGAAACGGATAATGCTGTTTAGTCATCTTTGCTAAGAGCTCCATTTTCTATGGATGAAATGTGCTATTTAATGATCAACTATTATTATTTTTTATATCCTGTTTTATGACACTGTGTCATGCATTATGGCAACTATTTACTACTCTGAACACTTAGTAAAAAGAATTATCATTCTTTGCTGTCTTTTTTGCCAAAGTGAAAGAAATTTACATTTTTAAAGAGAATACTTTTAATAGCAGTGATTTATGATCACTGTTAGCAATGGTTCTGTTGATTTCTTAGGAAGATGCAGAACTCCCATGATACAAAAATAGATACATAATTATCTGAAAGATAAACTAGGGACCAAACTCTTTGAAAAAGCACTTTTTAACAAAGCAGTATACAACTGGTCTCTTCTACTTAAATCTCCAAAAATATCTGACTATTTATCATTCACTCTATTTTTTGGTGCAATTTGGTACATCAAATTTGTGGGTACTGAAACTGATCCAAAAAAAAAAAAAGAGAGAGAAAAAAAAAGAAAATGGAAAGAAAATGTTGTTAGGACATCTGTGCACCTTTTAGAATAAAAGCAGAACATTCTTTCATTTGCTCCAGGGGACACACAGCCTCGTGTGGTATTTTTCCTACACAATCTGTGATAAAGATGTTTTTAGAAGATCTGAATTTATGACAAAATTAGGAAACAAAGAAGTTCAGAACACTCGAGTCACTTGGCAATTCATTTTCAGATTTGATCTCTCTGTGTTTTAATAAATGTTGAAATTTAGCTGAAGTCACTAGAAAGGACATGAGTTTCTTCTTTGGGAGAAGGCCTTCTAGCAGAATACTAGTTTATGCCTTCTTCCTGTGAAATCTTAATTGGTTAGGACAGAAGATTTTTTTTTTTTTCCCCAAAGCAAAACATGTTTCCCAAGTGCTCCAAGAACAGTCACTAAAAAAGAAATCAACATGTAAAACTGTAACATTTCTAACACTCCTACATGACCAAAAGGATGCAATTTTAGAACTGTGATTTGGAACCTACAAACATTTTAAACATTTGTCTTGTGGTTTATTTGTAAACTAATGAGTCTTGATGCTGCTCCCTATGCTCATACTGCAATCTGTTGTTGGCCTTTTTGCAGCTTTAAGATCTACACTTTGGAGAATCACAGGGGGTGTTGGAAAAATAAGCCAACAGAAGCAGCATGATCGAATTTCACTTTTAACTTTTGAGGAACTAAGATTAAGTAGCATGTGCTTTTACTGCATGGAAACATCACCAAAACTGTGGCACTGCAAAATAGATAAAGATTGTCATCTCCTTTTCCTCAAGACCTTCCTAGATAATATAGTCTGGGGTTTTGTTTTCCTTTTTTTTTTTTTTTTTCTTCCCTCTTTCTCTAAATGGCAGAATGCCAGTAGCTAATTTAACATAACAATGGAAATAATCATCCTCACTATTTCAAGAATTTGTAACACTGTATCTATGGCAAATGTATTTAACTGTACTGCTAATTATTTTTACTTACTGAAGGCAAGAACCAACAAGACATTTATGCACAGGCATAACCCGACAAGCATAAGCGTGTGCTGTAGTACTGGAGCCTAGGTGCACTATAGTGTATTAAGATCACAAACTTCAAAGTGTTACAAGAGCGAGGCTAATTGAAGAGCGTTTTTATATAATCTTGTACAGTGTATTTACTTTTGCTTTTTGGGATGTAGATGCTGCAGCACTGTATGCAAACTTGTAAAATAAAACTTGTAGTGTCTGTAAGAACTTCATTTCACATATGACCTTTTACAGTAATTGGATCTGAATTATAATCAGTCACCTGAGTCCTGAAATAGATAAAATAGTTTTTTAATGTTAAAAAGTTTTAGCCCTTCGTTGATTATCTATCAGTGCTTACAGTCCTGTGAAAATAAGATAAATGAGAAATTTGGTCTCTAATTAGACTTCACTAGATTTACAGCTTTTAATTTATACGCCAATGCAACTCAGGCCGGCACTAACACAGATAGAGATGGAGCCACAGTTTTCAATTGATTTAACAATTTAATTGCAGCATTAACATCCATTAACATTTAACTAACCTTTTAAACTAACCTCAGGCACAACCTTAAAGACTAAATGAAGTAAAATTGCATATAAAAAGGTACTAACATACAGCTGTAAGAAGCCAGAGTGAATCTTTAGGGAGATTTAGCATTGCTTCCCCACATCAGCAGGAGGGAGTCTGTTTTCCTTCTTGCAAAATTCAGTAGGAAAGCATGCTCTAATTTATAGGAAAAGGAAACAGACACATTTGATGGTTATTAACTCTCATTTATATCTTCTTGTCTATACGTGATGTCTAAAAGACACAATATCCCTTACTCTGGTCATGCGCTAAAGAACACTTTTATTACTCAGAGAAACAATATTCCTGGATTATCTGTGATAGAATGTGATGTAAGGGAATATAAAATAAGCCACTGAAGTTTGATACAAAAGAGAAACACCATATTTTAGAAACAATGGGCAAATAGGGCTCTTGTTTATGTGGGTATAAATCTAAAGCAACTACAATGAAGCTGTTGAAATTACTTCAGGTTTACCCCTGTGGTACCACAAGAGAAAGTCATAGAAAATAAACACAGTAAGTGTTTGATTTATATCTGTATTGAGCACCCCAAAACTCTACTTCAAAGCAACAGTAGCTGCAGGTACTCAGGCTTCAGCAGGGAAATCCTTAGAACTAGATCTGCTGTTGTGAATCTTTGTTCCTCCAGTCCTATGGCAGTTAAAGTCTGCCGAGGGGCTAACTCGGACACTGGGAGAGAACTATGCACAGAGGCCATAAATCTGCACTTCAGCATTTACCACTGCATGCAGCCATAGACTACCATTGGGGCTGGGTCAAGATTTAAAGGTCTTTTATTTCTGACATGGAAGACAAAGAGGAGTTTTTGGGACTGTTTAAAATGTCATCTAGGTATTCTTGACCTATATTGTGTCAATTTGACACAATTCTCAGTGACGTCTGAGTAATCCACATATACAGTAAAATCATGATGTAGAATGGTTCATTTGGGTGTGTTGGTTTTGTTTTGTCCATGCAGCATAGCATGTGATACTACCAGCTATTATCTAACCCTTACCCCCTTGCATCGAATACCTCCTTGCACAAATAATTTCAGCACATTGAGTGACATGCATAAAGGCTTTTCAGCATGCCTGAGGTCCACAGTTAAGCCCTCAGATTACTGTGCATGTGCTGTCACTATTTCTCTGTACCTAAACTGTATTTAAGAATAGCCAAGTGTTACCACACCATTATGATAATAACTTGGAAAGAATCACAGTGCTGTCTTTTGACTGCAGTGACGAGTACCACACACAGCTAGCAGTAGGTCTTGACATGAAACGCTGACTTGCAGTGTAATATTAACGGTCCAAGGATTAAGTCTCCTCGCAGCACATGTTGACACTATATGTTGTAATGACTCCATTGGAATTATGAGTCATTCCCATCAGTGTTCTGCACCACTGACTACATAGATCATAATTGTATTAGGTCAATAGTCTGGATATTAGAAGTATAGCAATCCAGTGCGTTGATACAACACAACATGACACTCAGGTGGGTTTTTTAAGCTTTCAGGAACCTTCTTTTAATTCCTGTTGCCACCCTTGAGAAAGAAGTCATATGTATGGAAAGTCCCTTAAGCATTTGCTTTCAGCTCCTCCTCAAAGTCTGGTGGGTAAACTATAGATGGGTAATAAATAGCTGATATTTCTGAATGAATAATTTAGAGAAATCCCAAATCACCACGGAAAGCACTGCTCTATCATCTACCAAGTATTTTTCTGCATGTTAGTAAAAGTTAAAGGTTAATTTGCTGGATATCTCTGTGAATATTTGCTAAACTTTACCACATATACTATATCTCCTTTCTTATTTTACTGTAAATGCAACATTTTTCTCTACAAAATGTGGATCCATTGATCAGTGTTTATATAGCCAAAGTAATCCCCCCAAATATCAATACAACTTTTTTAAGCTGCCATTTTCCTCCACACATCCATAGGAGGTCAAATTTCAGGATACGCATATAATTATAAGTAATAAGACATTTGTCTTTTGATCAGTATTTTTTTCTTTCAGACTCAGGGTTATGCTCATTCTGCTTATGGTTTGATTCTAAAATCAGAACTTCACAGCTTCTGAACTAATGGGCTTGAACTTTGTTGCATCTCTAACCATGGTTATAAGCACTCATCTGGCATGACAGTCAGCAGTTCTAACTCCAAAGTGATAATGAACACCAGAGAAGTAGTATGCTGTTTGTGTTTATTACTAAACGTGAATATCTGACTTCCCTTGGTCTCCTATCATCTGCTCTGCCCATCTGCCTCTAGTTTCTTAGACTCACCACTTCAGTGCTTCAGCTTCTGCCATTAAAAACAGGACTCTATCTCCTTCTGCCTCTCCACATCTCAATTTTGGATGAAATTCCACCCATGCGCCTCTCTCCTGTTTTGAAGCATTATTTAACAATGTAATTATATTATTTTAAATATAAGGTGTTTGAGTCCATAATTTGCATGACACTGCTAAAACAAAAGCAAAGGTTTTGCTTTAGAGTTTCAGAAATATCAACCAGCATTCAGAAATATTACTGAAATCCAAGTGCCAAAAGGCCACCTAAGATCTGTGTGGAAACTCAACAAATGTAGATGATTTTTAAGGCTAAATGGTAAAAAACAACAACAACAACAACAAAAGTATCATACCAATAAGAAGATTTATAAGGTGATAAACATCATGTGTGAGCACTAACAGGAAGATCAATGTGAACTTAGAGCATGTAAAATTTAAAGTAACCTACAGGAACAAGTTGACTTTTCAGAATTCCTTAAAAAAATCATTATATATTATTTACTTCAAATCCTGTCCTACATTAGAACCATTTTAATATCCTTTCCATATCCTGCTATGCAGTTTTGCTTTGATGGGAAGCTGCTATATGCCTCCCATTTTCTCTGTAGCTGGTTCAAGGGATGTAATCAAAGGATGCAATCAAGGGATGAGGTCAGAACTAGCCTATGTTCTGAGAACTGGAAATTATCAGCTGATATAATAACATTCATCCTAAGTACAACCCTCAGGCTCCCCAGCAGCTTCTAGGAAATTGGACTTAGACTGGGAAATGCAGGGATTGTCTTCAGCCTTCTTTTCAGTTGTCAGGGCAATGTAGCCTATAGTGTGATTTGGTCACCAACCCATAGCCAACTAATAGTATTTTAAGATGCTCTGGGTTTCACACCTGGTCTTCATATGCCTCTTCAGAAGAACATGCAGCTCCCACTGATTCCACATTGCATTTTCCAGCCCCTTGCAGGTCTCAAGGACCCAGTGGCATCTAACAACACAACATTCCTTTCTTAGACAACTGAATTGAGTAATTAACAGTGAATTTGAAGGTTTTCTGGCTCATTGGCATTTTCTCACAGAATCATAACGCTTAATGATAAATGAGATGGGAACAATACGCAAGTCTTTAATTACCCTCCTTATTTTAGAAAAGCACCAGAATTTGGAAGTGGGATGTGTGATGCTATTGTAAAACTGTAGAATGGTGAAACGTCCTCCATGTGTACATGAGTGTAGATATCTTTAGGTGTAACGCAAACCAGCAGCTGACCAACAAAATACCACAGAATGAGTCAGTGTATCAAAGAGATGACATCAGAGATGGAGAGGCCTATTAGCTCATATATTCACTCTTCTGAATAGCCTTTGCATTGCTTTATTTAATTCTTTGTTCTATTTGCCATTAAATATCCCTGTTGATTAGGTTTGCACAATCTATCTCAATTAGATTTACCTCACTTTCCTAGTCAATTCAATGCTCAGTCTAGGTTTATATAAATGAATTCTGGCCACACAGCAATTGCTTTTGGAGTTAACTAAATATAATTACAGCGTAATTTTGAGACTGTAATAACATTGTAGTTACATGGAATCATTGTATAAATTTATGACTAACTGCATAAAATTTATGCTTTATCCAATTAATGTATTAACACCGTTTTGTTTGAATCATAAACTGTGTGGACTGTATTTAGAAACCAGTTAGAAATCTCCCACACCTCAAAATAACAGTTACAACTCAATCCCCTCATGGCCAGCAGTAAGGATACCCTCTGGGCAAAGACACCAGTCTAAAACTCTCCATCAGTTTCCATGGTGTCTCACTACAGATTACACCCAGAAGTGGTTTTCTTCAACTTTGGCAGCATGCATACTGCAGAAGACAGAAAATTTGTTCATAATGATCACATAGACATAGCTCAGAGTGAATGGCATAGTTCAAGGTTGCTTCTGTGCTGTGGCCAAAATAAGCTTTTTTTTCTTACGAAGAAAGAAAAGTACAGCAAGGTGACTGTTGAAACTTTGCTTCACTTGGCTTCTGCAGGAACTTAGAGACGTGAGCAGCTTCTCACAGACATTTGCTAAGTTACTGTGGCCCTGTTCCATAAGGAAATATCTTAATTGCACAAGGAGACTTTTTAAATTCTAGTGCTGTTTTGAATCATACCAGAAAGAAAACTTGTGATACCAAATTCCCAAAGATAATAATACAAACTTCCTCTGTCTACTTATAATCAAATAATATACCAACATTTGTATATACACGCCCCAACTTACAGCTTTAGCTGAAACCCCATCAGCTTGCTGAGAGCTCAGCTCAGCTTACTGAGCGCTTTATACAATGGAATAAAACCCCTTTTAGGTTCATCCTCAAACCCTGAAGAATTTGACAGACTTCCAGCAACACCCATCAATTTTCATCAAACTACATGGCAATTCCTAGTAAACGGCAAAAGCAGAAGGTGAGACTCTCCCCGTGACTTTTGAATTCCTCAGCTTCTCATGAAAGAGAGGTCCACTACCTCAAAAATGCTATCCCATTTTCAGCTGGTCATGGTTTACGCATTACACATTGCACAGCTGGAATTACTTCATGAGAATCACAACCAGGACAGTTAAAATAAAATACAGGCCTTTGGCATTATTTGTAAACAACAGGAATGGGTAGAAAATGGAAAAATATGACAGTATATGTCAGGTGATTAAGACATAATCCTGTAGCTGAGGCAATGAATCAGGATCTAAAAGGCTGAGATACATTTCTAGACTCCCCAGCAGTCTTACAGAATGAGTTTAGATAAATTGTTTAGTCTCTGTGTGTCTAACAGAGGAACAATAATACTTCATTTCTTTTACCACATTTCTCTTTTTTGTGCACTTGGTAAACTCTTTCAGAAAAGGAGTCTCATTCTGTATTCATGCTGTGTTTAACATAAGAGGACTCATACCTTAGCTGGAGAATCTAAGTAATACAGAAATACAAATAATAATAATTTCAAAACCAACTTAACTTTAGAAAGATGTGTGCCATAACATGTTTTAGTTTATACTTCCTGAGCTACAACACCATTTCCCACATTTACTTTTCTAGAGAAAGAAAGAGAGAGAGAGGGAAAGCGAGAAAAAGAAAGAGAGAGAAAAAGAAAGAGAAAAATTGTCAGGAAATGTGCAGTTAATTAGCTGCATGTCCTCAACATGGTGTTTTTAAAAAGTTCCCAGAAAGAATTCCATTTTTCCTAGAAAAGATGTGCAAATATGACTTGTCTGCAAATCCAATTAAAGTTGATAAATAATTCAGTTCAGGTAGCTCAATATTCAAATTGAAAGCCAGCATCCAATTTGAGGGGGGAAATAAGCATTAAAAAAACATCTTGAACACATTGTATTACATTGATACTTTGCAGCACAAACTGGACTTTAAATGAAATGCACTATTTTTATTCAGATGACAAATTGCTCTAAACTCTAGTATTTAATAAATAATATTATAAAACATTAATAAGAATAAAAAATATTTAAATATTTATAACAGTGCAGACCACAGATTCAGGATAGAAATCCCAGAACTAAAGGCAGATATAGTTCAGGTTAGTTATATCTTAAAAACAGGCCCCGGTCTTGCAATGAGCTCCACGTTGACTGTCACCTCTCTGTGCACTGCAAGAGGGTCCTTCTTCAGGAGGTGAAGGGCCTTGCAAAATTGTTTTGCAATCTCTTTTTCTTTAAAGATGCCCTAAACCCAAGCATGTGCCAAGACAAATAAATGCCCAGAAGGTGATTAGAAGCAGGAATTAAATACAAATTGCAAGAAGCAGGAATTAAATACAAATTACATCAATCATTGTGAGAGATCGTAGTACGGATATGAACCACCCTTCCTAGACAAACCTGTGGGGACTTCTCCAGTAGGTCTAGGGAAGGAGTCTGAGTGGCTGGAAATGAAGGGTAAGCGTCTTGTAGGAAGTTATGGAAGCTCACACAGCCACCGAGGATAGGGAAAGCATTTCCCAAGGGTTAATTCATTCCTAAATAAGCCAAGCTCCAGAAGCATTGTTCCGTTTTATGGAATATTTATGTGATTACCTTAAAGGCTCATGACAAAAGCACAGGGGCATCAATTTATCCCAGGAATATTTTATAGTAGGGTTTATGACAGAAGACGTGAAGAAATTAGCTTGATGCCGTCCTTGACAGTGTAATTCTGGAATGGCATCTATAGATTGCCTCAATCTAAGCTAGTAAGCTAGTACACCTAATTATCTGTACGAGAAATTGTAGCTATTATTATGCACACAAAATAACTCATTCAATTCCATCCATCTTCTTCCAAAATTTAGACCCAAATGCATTATGATTCTTCAATTACTGTAAGAGCTTTATCTATTGTGTGTTTTTGATCCAGGTGAGTCTGCCTAGTGAGCAATTTGCTTCCAACTCTGAAAGAAGACTCAAGTAAAGGCAACATCACATAGCCAACTCCTTGGGTTTTGGGGCAGCTGTGGTGTGTGCTTTTAAACGGATGCAGATCTGTATGCCTCATCCTCAAGAGAGAGGAGGATCCTACTAGAACTTGATTACCTTGGGGATGGAAAGGAAATAATTTAAAAAATTCCAAGGGCAAGACTTTGTGAGAACTAACAAAAATCTCTACTATAATATGTGATCTTACCAACTGGAAATGAAAGAAGTCAGTGTTCTTGCTGTAAACCACCAACGCAGTAGAGCCAGGTAAAAAGCATTTTTTTTTCTATTCATCAGGTTAAATTTCTCTAGTGATTATGATGGTCATGATACAGGTTCCTAGTGAGATCTCATCCAGATCTTGTTGGGCAACCTTGAGCACTGTAGTTCATTAAATAAATGTTCAAATTGGAGAAAAAAAGCCTACTAATTAGATGATCATAAGGAAGAAAAAGTCCATATTGCAAGAGGTGACTAAAAAATCTTGGTCAATTGAGCCTGGTAAAATGAAAGAGAGATGATTGCTGGGGGACAAACACAAATGGAACAGGGGGTAAATAAAGAACAATTTAAACCTGTGGACAATGGTGGTATAAGAAAAATTGTTATCAATGGGCAACATATCCACTTAGGAATAAGAAGGTTTCTAACAAACAACAGTGCTAAATGTAGCAGACTTCTTTTAAGATGTAGCTTGAGCATTTGATGAAAGGAATTATATAATGTGGTAGCCTGCAATGACAGAGAACTAGACCCAGTGACCCAGGCAATTCCTTCCAATATGATGTTCCTGTATTAGCTGCAGGTCTCCAGCTCTTGGAAAGCTGCTAATGAGGCCCTGAGTGCTTCAAGTCTGCTAAAGATAGTGGGGATTCACGACAATGTGACTGTGGTAGAAACTGAATGAGCGTGCACACACTGTGTGAGCTGGCACTTAGCATGGTTCACTACTTATTCTCCATTGCAGCTGAGCTGGTATGTGTTTTCTGATGGAATGTCTAATAGCAAGTGGTCCAAAACCAAGGGAGGTAGATAAAACAAATAGGATGCAGTGCGTGCAAGTGGGATTTATGTTATTCCATTATCACTCGTACATTTTAATGATAGTTTTAAGTTTGTTTTAGGATTTGATTTAAAGAAAATGTGTCAAAGTTATAGTAGAACAAAAAAGAACAATGCAATTATAATGATGCATCACATATTTATATTCGTTTATTCAAATTGCTCTTCAGAAGCAAAATATGAAAATCTTTATAGGAAAACCCTGAAATTACCTAGTACCATCATGAACAAAAATGACTTATATTTGTGTGTGGAAATATAGTCAACATCCCTGAACTGCTGCGATCCATATAGGATTATTTTTCTGGGTGGTGATTCATATTATCCTATCAATGCATTAGGGGGGATTTAAATTCTTAACACCCACCATCACACCAAAGGCATAATAGACTACTTAATATGAATAACAAGCACCAGAAGAAAAACACTCCACCCCATGTTTCTTCTGCAACTTTAAATTGGACACAAAGAGGAGGAGAGGAGAAAAAAGAGAGCAGAATAACAGTGAATTAATAATGGAGAAACCTGATTAGAATATAATTTGTCCTCATTAGCACAGCATTCCTGACATAAGGCCGCTCCTTGAATCCTGTTTACTTTGAAACTCCAAAGAAAGAAAACCTATATAGTTGTTAACACTCGGCTTTTCAAGGATAGCTCTGTAATGAGGGTGGAGTGTATATGAGCCGGTTGGTTCTTTACCATCAGAGAACACTGAAAACACATCTGTGCAGTGAAGCATTATTGGGCCTTTCAAACAACCTCTGCGGCCGCTGCCTATAAATCTCTTCCCCTGTCATGTTTAACTAAAACCCAATACCCATTCAACATGAAATCCATCAATGTTATACAGAAAACAATGACAAAGCACTCTCCTTTGTGTCAGGAAAAACAAATAATTCTGCAGGAAAAGAGGGAAACCTTTTTTGGCAAGCTTCTGCAAGGGTGTAGGGACAGCAGTTGGCAGCTTTCTTTTAAAGCAACACATACCCAGCTAAAAAAAAAGAAAAAAAAAAACACACTCAAGGCCAAATCTGTATCTATACAGGGCATTAGGATGCCTATTCAAGATGATACATAATGCATCAGAATAATCTATGTGTTAAGGCATTTTATCTGAAGTGTGTCTGTCACGAGGACAAAGTCAGCTTACACCATCCAGCTGCAGGAGTCTATCAATGCTAAATCGCTTTTGCAGTTTGAAGCAAAATATGTATCAATTACCGATTCTTTCTTCTGCTTCTCCTAAATCCATGGAAGCCAAGCACACATATGTGCACATACAGTCATACAGAATGGGCTCATGGTGGGGATTTAGCCTTTAGCCATTTCCTATTCTTCTAACTTAAAATCATGGGGGGGGGGGAGGTGTGGTAGGGGAGCAGGGAGGGAGGAAGAGGAGGAAAAAAGTAGGGAATAAGGACTGAAGACAATTGCAGAGGGCGCAGACACCTTCCATAAGGATTCACTAGCAAGTGTAGCCTGGTTACAAGAGATTCTGGGAAACCAGTGTCGACTGGAGAAGATGCGGGCATCTCCAGGTAGATGAGTTAGAACAGCTGGTTAGGAGTGAAAGCAAACCAGACAGCTAAGACAACAGGAATATAGCCTAAACCCTTAGATTTAGTGAGAAAACAGAACTGGCAGAAATATCATTCTAAAGACTTGTATGCAATGCCATGTAAACAAGGAGGATTTACTTGATAGTCATTTACGAGACAAGTCTCATCTAAAGCACATGAGCTCAGAATAAAAGCGACTGCCTGACAGCCTGTCTTGCACAGAGATGGATACCCGCATCGCACCGAACCTCTTCAACTCAACTGTAGGTGCAACACTTAATGCTGCCTCTGTCTTTTAAGCATCCCATTAATGTAAAGACATTAGCCACTGAACTTAATTAACAAAATCAATCATAATTAATTCTTTCAATGTTCACAGAGTTATCACAGACATTTCCTTTGGAGTTTTACTGTAATTTGCCATTAATGGAGAGCCAAAATAGTCAAATGATTTAGAATATATATAGAATAATGTACACCCAGTGTACATAATAGGATGGCATTTTCATTGAGGAGGTGACAGAAGCATCATAAAGCAAAAAGTGCAGAGCTTGGATAGTTTGTCACTGTCAGAAAAGCTGTACAAGTGTTTCATCTGCTTGGTTTCAGGGTATTTTACTCTTTACTCTCATTAAATTTAGACTCAAAACCACATGGTTCTTATGAACAAGGAACTTTCCATACGTGACTCAGGCTTTCGTTTCAAATGCCACGTGTGATGCATATGGTGAAGAAATTGGCTTCCATTGATTATAACAGAAGATTTTCCAAAGATGTTCCTTTTGTGGACAGACACAAAGCTGCGGTGCACCTTTAAACATACATGTCCCTGAGGACATCTTTTGTGAAGGGCTGCCCACTCACTGCTGCATGTTTAATCTCAGATTTTCCTATTTACCCAACCATCACACTTACTGATGGCATGCTTTACAGTGAAAATTTAGTCCCAACCTTAACTAAAACAAGCCAAAATTGAAACTGGTGACCAGCAACAATTCTCAGCATTTTATTGCACCCAGATGATAGTAATGAAACTATGCCCTTGTCTTCAAATGACTGACTTTTGGCTGTGAATGACATCTTTCCCTCTGGAAGAACTTGCAAGGCTGGGCACCAGGTAGCTGAGCTTCTAGCATTTCATCTAATTTGCCTCCCATTAGGATGGCAGAAAAAAAATCATTTTTTTTCTAAAGGCATCCCTGAATTGACCAATCCCTGGTCTTGAATTGTGCCCTGGCAACTCTCCTGAAGAAAATTCCATGAGTTCTTTCTTTCTGCCCATTGTCACATTTGGTAATTCTACCTGTGAGGTGATGTGATGATCTCAGTCATATTTTTGTCAATCCAGAATAAGTATTTTGACTGGGACACACTGTAATTAGAGTTACTGAAATCAGACCGTATCCTGCAAGACTTATGAAATGTTACTTAAGAAGCATATGAAACAAAGTGTAATTTGAGTGCATGTTTACGTACTTGATGAGACAGAGAGAGTATCTATTTAAATATCTATGTATGTAGATGTATATTCACATGCTACTATTTTAAAAGGTTTACTTAGGAGATAAACTGACATGCTTAATCTCAATTTTTCCCTCACTCTCTTTCTCTCTTTTTTTAAACCTGAAAAGCAATTATTTCTATTACACATTTTTCCAAATGAGTTAGAACACAAATTAGCGTTCTTGCACTAAGTATTATGAGCTGAACTTTAAATGAGCCATATAGGTTTCAAGGTTTAAAAAAAAGGCCTATTTACCCATGTGTCAGATCAACCCATTGGGACAATTCTTCTTACCTACTCTTCTGAATAAAAGAAACAACATATGATAGCCTTCTTTCTGGTCTTCCTCCATCAATCAATATAATCCTATAAGAGTTCAAACTTAACACTAGTTACATAAGAGAGCTACTGAATTAGATAAACTCAATCATCATGGTGATGAAATGATTATTTAATTACTGTCAGCTGTGCTTCCAATATCACAGAGAGGAAATCCTAGAACATTGACAGTCAATGGTAATTTATTAATCAATTAAACGGTACTGCTTGGGTAAGCATAATTTGCACAATAAAGATTGAATTAAATGCTTAAGTAAAAGGGGTGGCTTTTGTAACATTAAAGGTTGGGACATGATACAGTAAAGGACTGAATATTCAAAAGTTAATGCTCTACTTTCCAACCTTCACACAGAGAAAAACAAGTCTGGTGAAACTGAGGTGGATGGGACCGATGTTGCTAACAGAGCATTAACTGTACTACAGGGGTAATGCCAGTGTCCTCTAAGATGTGTTCTTTCAACTTAAAAGTCTAGGAAAGTTCAGTATCAGGCTCAGGGTTTTTGTTCTGTGTTGACAGTTGAGGCCATTCCTGATACCTAGCTTGGAACTGTTTTAACATTTAACATGGTTTTAACCTGTAAACAGGTAATAATGCCATCATACACCACAAACTGAATGATGGTCCTCAGAGTGCTTTGGTATATGCTTACATTCTTACAGTGTACTTACAAACTCGCTTCTTTCTCAGTGGGCTGCTTGTACAATTACCCTTGCAGATCTTTTGCACCCATCTGTGGATCTCATTTGGTTCAGAGAGACTATCAATTTATTACTTTCGTGTCCTCCAGCCATGGAGTGGATGGATGACTTCTGCACTTTTGCTAATTTGATTTCTTAATTACAGAGCAAATGCATATTACTCCACTTGAAATCAAGAGTTCCTTCAGCTTGGGACTAATAGGAATCATACAATAAAAGAACAGGGCAGACAAAACAGAGCTTGGGAAGACTGGTGTGACAGACACAAATTTTCAAGGGCTGCCTGTGAACAAACAAGGCCTCAATCAGGAGTTTATCTTGTGTCTCACCCAAAGCTTCACTCCTTGCCACAAGAACGTGAACCTTCTTATTTCTAAAAAGACTACTGGCAAAAACTTAGACATTCAAAGAGTCTGCAACAGAGATCCAGAGACTCCACAGGATGAGTCACAGAAACAAATGCATTATTTTCCACTGCTGATGTTCATCTCCCATGAGAAATGCTCACATTTCTTATTATTAGTAGTACCTACGAGCAAATTAGTGTGTGCCATTAAAACTTATCTGCTTACTGTATAAGCTTTTGAATATGGTTGCTGTAAAACATCTTAAGTGATAGGTTTGTTGTATATTCTTGAGTTACAACTACATTTAAAATAAGCTTTTGTGAGAGGGCTGAAATGTAATTCAGCAGTCACAGAACAGATCTGGGACTTGATAAATTCCAGCACTGCTCTCAGTTCTGATACCAAGTTGTTCTGCGTTCTTCATCAGTTTCTGCCTTTCTTTGCCAACATTTCCTCTCTAGTAGGAGTGCAAAGCACTCAAAGCCTGAGAAAGCAATTTTGCACCCATAAAACAGAGATACTCAGAATCTCTTGGAGAACAGCCCTAGGCAGAATGACCCAGCATGGGTACAGAATGGTGATCAGTCTATTCTGCACAAGATTTTTGAAGACCTTACAGGTAATTCTTACAGAGGAAGCTAAGCAAAAGCCAATTCATTAGTTAAGTTTCTGTTTAAGTTTTTTAATTTATCTGAAGCACAAACTTGTGAAAAGTCGCATGCAAAAGCCATGGAACTTCCAAATGAGCATACTAATTCTTGGTAGATGAAACGGTTGACTTTCAGTCATTCTACCAACCTAGACTATCTCAGTCTTCTTTCTATATTAAGCTAAATTTTGTCCTCCCTGATGCTACTGCATTAGGTCTGTGGTCATTATGAAGTGTTTTTAGATTTCAGACGGCACAAAAGAGATCAAAATTACATGTTGTCAGACCCTCACAAGATACTATCTTTACAGACCTTTTGTAATGTTCATCCTCACTGGCTGCTGTTGATCTTTCACTTTATCTTGTTTATCTAAAACCAATACCTATTCAAACTCCAATCAATCAATGCTACATACAGCATGATGAAAAAAGACATCCAATTCTCTGGTTTAACAACTTGTTCAACACCTATTGCTTTCAGGGACCATTCAGCATCCATGCCTCCTTACTTTACGGTTACAAGCCTTTTGAATCTAAAAGAAATGAATGAGAATTTACTAGGAAAAGGTAGTAGTAGTCACCAGGTTCTGTGTTGTTGAGAGAAGTGACCATGACAGAACCACCAACTTTGAGAACCACAGTTATTTGTTACTGCAAGCTTGAAGCATTAGGCTTGTTTTGGCTGCAGTGGGTTGGTGTGACTTCTGCCACTCCATCAACTCTACATAGCAATAATGGTATTCATAGGAACCTCAAGGGAGTCTGGAACTTTGTGTTACAAGGTAGCTGAAAAGCAAAGCACTGATACTGCTTTCCTGCAACCTTGGAAAGAAACTGATGGCAATACAAAGAGGAAAGAGTTGCCGCAGAAAAACACTGGTTGTGAGAAGCTTTTTTTCTTACCTATTAAAATGCCGTGCAGCAGAAAAGGCTCAACCCAGTGAAAGCAAATGTTATTTACAGGGCTTGATCTTACTCATACATGCAACACTACTATTTAAAATCATAGTATTATAATCAGGCTAGTGCGGATTTATACAATGGGACAGATCCTACAT
Source organism: Anas acuta (assembly GCF_963932015.1). NCBI lineage: Eukaryota > Metazoa > Chordata > Aves > Anseriformes > Anatidae > Anas > Anas acuta. The sequence continues at coordinate 4,885,857 of NC_088990.1, forward strand.
TCTGTCTGTGTTTAAACTCCTACCAAGTTCCACAGTAGTTTAGGTAGATAAATATCTTTTCAAATATAGGCCTAAATAGGAGAAAATTTAGTAATGAGATTCATGGCTTGCTTCTTATGCCATAGGATAAGAAGCCTTGGGATAATTTCGCAAGTAGGTTTTGGTATATTTTCTTAAAGCAAATTAGATAACATAGGCAAATTTTCAACGCACTCACACTTTTCCCTAAATATTCAGGTTTCAACCTACCATCCTAGTCTGTAAGATGTGAATTATTTATTTTTTTCATGATCAGAGCCAGGTCTCAAGGTCTTACAAATGGCAGTCCAATTAACAGAACATCCATCATGGCTTGAAAATCTCGTTATTAAAAAACAAAAACAATGCAGTTCCCAAGCACTGACTCCTTTAAAGTGGCTGCCACCAGCAAAGGAGCTTGGTTACGGATATAAAATGAAAGCACCTACATTATCTTTCTTCTTTCTCATGGATACATTAATACTGTGCTGGAGGCTGATCTGGCTAACAAGTTCTGAGCTAGGAACTGAGGTTACTAATCTCACTGTTAAGTTTATTATTATTATTATTATTATTGAATCTGATCTGACATATCCAAGAGTGTTGTTTTTTTTTTTTTTTTTTAAATAATTTACTTATCAAAATAAATGGGCTGTGACTGCAAACGGGGGGAGGCAAGTTGTGCTTCAAGATAAAAAGTGAACACATTTCGTGACCAGATATCACTTAATTTGCAAATGTGTACTCTAGAACCATATGTTGTCTGATACAGTCAACATTCCTTGCCAAGGAGCATTTATATAGCTGATCAAACACTCCTGTTCAATACTAAAAAAGATAGAAAATTCTAAACTGTTACACTACTGCATATGCATAAGATGCTTTCCTGTCTCTTCCAAGGTGCCCTAATCAATGTAATTATTTTCAGTACTTTCATGTTGTGAAAAATGTTGCATAATGATTCTGTCTATGTTCGGACTTGATCCTCCAAACACTTTCTAGCTGCCAGCGCATACAAAATGCTGTGGCAAGCTTGCCCTACATCTTTGCAGAGCTGGCCAAATTTCTCATATGGAGGATTGGCCAGTTTGGTCCTTGTACGCTTGATAATCAAATGGCTATACATGAAGTGCTTACACCTAAGTCAAAATGAAGTGGGTTTAAATATACACAGGAATAAGATGTGAGAACTTTTATACCTCACAATCAGATAGAGAAGAGACAAAACAAATGCATGTCAACAATTTCTTGGGTATAAAAATCCTTAACAAACCAAAGGAAATTAAATTGTGCCGTAAAAAGAGACCTGCTCTGATTTTGTGCAGCGGGATCTGTAACATAAGCATATTTTTTAAAATGGTTTTCTAGGTCTGACATTATGAAGATTTAAGTCAGGTAACACAGGCTTAACTTTGAGCTCAGCTGTACTGCTGCAGCTACAAGAAAATCAGGAGAGCATAGTGTCAGCGAGTGCTCTGTGCTCTACACAATGAAGCTCACAAATGCCGTTTATTTATCTCTGCTACCTAAAATGATATTTTTACTCATGGAAATGTTCATAATTAAGCCTGTGACAGCTCCTGCTATGCAGTTCATCAGCAAGGAGGACATAAAGAACACCGAGGACTCATTACACACAGAACAAACTTAACTCATTAACAGTACTTGGAGTGAGCAATCTCAGACCATTACTTTTAATGGGATTAGCCTTTCTTGTGTACAAAAGGCAGCACAGCTCAGTCTACTTAAAATCATTTCCGTATTCTAATGACATGGGCTACATTCATGCTAACAGGAAAGCGTTCTTTCTGGCTTTGCTCTTCATTGTCAGAGTGGCACTGAGCACTTTAGCAGAAACAGGAACAATAACCGAGTTATTCTTAGTTTATTTTTGTCACTTTGGTCTGTGCATTTTTCTTTTCTCATTTTACAAGGCCCTACCTTTGATCATCAGTGAGGAACAGGATTAGTTTACTAATTCTGTATTACTGTCAGCAAGATGGCACAGAATCAGTCCTCCACATGAACGTGAAAAGAGAATCCTTAGAGGATATAAGCATGAAGACTTCCCATGAGGTCCCAAAATCCAGCATGCTGTATACGTCAACATCAGTATGGTATCACTGAGTAAGAGCCTCTACAGCCATGCAGCATGTTCTCAGCCTGAATAATTAGCCATCCCTGATGCTTGTTAGACCTGTTTATGCACTGCCAGAGGAAAGCATTGGTGCTAATGAACCAAAAGAACTGCAAGCTATGGTAGTGGTTCTCCTAAGGTCACACTAACCCCAAAAGCAAGATGCAAAGGACTGCTCGGTATGCATTGCAATATTACAAAATGTTCCACTTCTAATAAATTTGGAAGAATCAGTATTTTTGATGAAGCATAACTTCAACAACCCTATTGCAAAGTGCTTTTATGAAGTAATCTTCTTAAGGCCAGTAATAAAGCATTGTTGTTATGTGGCACATATAAATAACTCTGCCCAGTACACGCACATCAGACTGCACACTGAGAAAACTGCCTTTAAAATCTCTAAAAACCAGACACATCAGGACTCCAGAGCTGGTTTTCTCCTACAAAGTGCTTGCTCTTGAGTGAACAGTCAGCATGTTAATAAATAAGTAGCACTTAAAAATAAAAATAATTTACCAAAATAGGGAATGTCTAAGGGGTATCTGAGTGGGAACAGAAGGACTGAAGTCAAGGCATCCAAACCTAGTCAAGCTTGAGTATATTTAACAGAAATGCAACATAAACAAAGGCATCAAAAGCATCCCTGCAGCATTCAGGTGCTTTCCAGCTCCCACATGTCACATCTCAGGCTTATCATTGACAGGAAGAGACTTTCAATCAATACTTGATGTTCATAAATATCATCAGTATTACACAGACATATTCCATTGCAAGAGAGTCCTACCCACTATCTTATTTTATGTGGTTCTGTTTTTGATTGTGCATGGTACACACAGCTTTCTAAAAATGTTCTTGCCTATTCTGAATATAAATTGCAGGTATGAAAGAATAAGTTGCAAGCAAAAGAAGAATTAGTCAACTGCCACAGGAGTTAAAACTACCTCCTCTGCTCTCACAGGTATTGCACCTGAGTCAACGTACTGCATAACTGCCACCCCAAGGTTTAGCCAGAAGCTCTGCTTTTGGACATCCTCTTTCCCTTACCAGTATTAAAAGTAGCAATTGGCGGAATTCAGGAACTGGACAGCAGCTCCCCAACATATTCAGAATTTCATTTCTAGCATTACCATCCTGCGAGGTGAAGAACACAATTTAACTGCTACTGAATAAAGTTTATAATGAAACTCACAGGATAGGGCTCTTTTCGCATGAGATCTGAAAACAGCCATTTAATGACTGAAACAAAAAGCAAATCATGGATTCATTTTTGGGTAAAGTTGGATGAAATAAAGTTTCCTGTTGTCTTTCCATAGCTGGCCTAAGAGCTTTCTCTGTCTCTAATGAGACTAGATTGCAGTACCCCATACAGAGTCAGAGATGGAATCGTTTTTAGAAAGGATTTCCACTCACAAAATGAAAGCCTTAGGAGTTCACTTCAGAGACAAGATACCAATAGAGACATTATTAACATCACTGACATGCACACAAAGGAAGCCGGAGGCTCAGAGCTCTGCCTCTGTGTGGTTAAAAATGTAGGCACTTAGCAGGGAATGAAAATTACACTGGTCCAAGGTCCAGGACTTGCCATATTTAGTCCTGGAGTGGTGCCAAAATAAGCATTGCTAGACTGATCAGTGAGAGAGCAAGATTTAAAGTGTGATAGCATCAGGATTGAAAACTAACTCTCGTAAGACACTGGGGCTGCAAACAGAACGGAGAATTTCAAAAGACCAGAGAATTCCCTTCCAGAGCTGATGCATGGATGTACAGTTCATACAACTTTTATACTGCTTTGCAGCTTCTTTTTGGTCATCAGTGCATTTATTTCAGGAAAATGATGTGTCTGAAATTTTGTTTTGGTTTCGATTTTGGTTTTTGAATCTCTGATAAAAAATTGTCCCCTGCTTTTTCCTACCTGGCTGTTTTAACTATCCCCTTGCATCTTCTGATGCATGAAGTTAGTATATTTTACAGCTATTCCTTACAGAGCCAGCAGTAAAGATACTGAAAATGGATGTAGTTGACTTTGTGAATTGGAAGTGCCTTTGTTTTGATGATTGGGATACAGATGCTTGTAGATTACTTTCTAATAATTTTTGGTAAAATGTATTAAATGTTTTGAGAACACTGGACTCATCACTGACATGGGAGGGCCTGAAATACTACACTGCTCAAAGTTGGTCTCTTCCCAGCCCTTCCTGGCCCATCTTCTCTTTCACAGGACAAAACAGACTCAGACCAAAAAAAAAAAAGTTGAGAGTACCTAAACCCTAGATTAAGGACAGCCTATGTATGAACTGGCTTTCAGGCAGAAAAGGAAGCTTTCTGCATCCTGAAAGTATGTATAGGAACCACTAACACTTAGTCTACCTGACAGGGAGAGACACTCTTTCTAGTATTTCCTGCTTCTTCCCAAAAACAGCAGAAATCATTACATTTTAGGTGGAGATTGTTCTGAAAAATGTAACTTCAGACTGAGCAGAGCACATCTCCCAAAGAGAACCCTGCTGAGGGTACAGATGGAGAAACATGAATCCTAATGGGATTCTGGAGTGATGCTGAGCTCCTCCTTGCAAAACGTCTCTGGTACTACTATTTTGTCACTTAGAATAGTGACTTCTGAAAACCTAGATCATCTATTACAAATAAGTAGAGTACTCTCAACATTTTTATGGCTTTGGTTTAATGGCCCAGAGAGTATTTAAAACAAACAAACAAGGCTCTTTTACACAGATGTTAAAAGATGGAGGAAACATGCAAAGGGTTAAGACAGTTAAATAGAGAGATATATGTTTTAACGGAGTTGTGCTTTAAAATTACTCCTAATTTATCCACTTACGAGACATGTATGGAGGTAAAATGATCAGTGGTAATGTGCAACAGAAAGATATATACTTTTTTAATTGTAGCCAAGAGGAAAAAAACAGCATGGAATAACTTAATCGTTGCTAATTATAATATCACTGAGGTAATTACAATAGATTTTGATTGTCTCATTTTCACACCAGAGGAGGGCACAATACTGGCTTTTCTCTTAATACATATTTGTTTTTAGAGAAGAGCTGACAATTACACTAATTGTAGTCACAGCATGAAACTTTGTTTTTAAAGAAAAAATTGTCTACATGTCACAGAGAATAAACTCATCCTTTTTGTTTCGTTAGGTGCAAATTAAAGACATATTAATTGCTTTGTTCACTGTAACAATACAGAGATCTTCTCATGCAAGCACAACTAATTTTGTCAGAGTCACATCACTTGGAAAGCATGCAACTCCCAAAACGAACATGACAGAATGAACCACCACTTCTCAGTGGTTAATATGGATGTTTTTGAACAGAATCTTTTCACCTGGAGGTCAACAACAGGCAGCTGTTCTTCCACTGGGGAAGTGGGATCCACTCAGATAAAATAGCAGGAACCAAGCAAACTGGGTCAGACCCGTAAGTCTGATGTGGTGTAAGCTTCTCTGACTTCTCTTGGATTCTCTCCAGCAGTTCCCAAACTGCATCAGATCTTTGCTAATGAACAAATTTTAAATGCTCCAGAGGCAGATACAGAAAATTCAAGGGTGCACAGTACCAGGCACAGCCCTGACATGCATGCAGGGAGGAGAAATACCCATTTCTGAAAGTGCTGTCTCATCATATGCACCATGAGAAGCTACCAAAGGAAAACAGCCATTCTACTCACCCTATCACAAGTCTGTACTTGATAAGTAGCGTAGGCTATTTATCTTTTGTGATACTCTCATCCTCCTAACAAAGATTACGGCATAAGCTGTGGTTTAACCTTACAAAGTTACACTTATTCCTTACAAAGTTCAGTTTATCATACTCTCTTTGTTTATATCAGCAAGGCACCAGGCTTTCCATTATGTCTTTGAAGCTGAGGACTGGGTGGCAGTGCTCTGAGAAGGGGATTTCAATACATTGTACCTCACACTTGTGCAGCCAGAGCTGTGATCCTCACTCTGCCAGCCTGAGGAGTCTGCAAAGTAATATTCCTGTGTGTATATATATATTTATATGTATATAAATATGCTACACATGTACAAATGCACTTTGCTAGGTCTAAACAACCACAGGGTAGTAGCATGGAATACATTTGCCTCTCCCCTGGAGGTGTGAAAGCAAGCTAGATAGGGAAATTCTCCTAGCTCTAAGACACAGAAAGGGGATGTATAAATGCACTACAGGCCTAATCAGAGATCCTGAAAACCAGTACTAACTGGAAATTGCTAATTGACAATAATATTCATTTTGTTCTATTTAAAACTTTCAGTACGTGAAATGTAATTTGCTACTGTAACATATCATGTCATTAATGTTGTCTGACAGAACTTCATCAGCTTACTGCTTATGCAGTGCCATCAGGCACCTTTCAAAGACATAGTATTGCCCGTTTCCCAATGGGAAACTCATTATCAGTTAACACAGAGGTTACTTCAGACTGAAATATCCCATCAGACTATCCCATCACATATCACAGAATCATAGAACAGCTTGGGTTGGAAGGACCTTAAAGCCCATCAGGTTCCAACCCTCTGCCACAGGCAGGAATGTCCCATCCTCCCCCCCCCCCCCCCCCCCCCAGATCTGGTTGCCCAAGACTCCATCCAACCTGGTCCTGAACACCTCCAGGGATGGCACATCCACAGCTGTATGCACATTATTCCATAATCCATGCAGTAACATTAGTATTCCCTTTCTCATACACTGCTGAAACTACGTGTTGTTCACAGTTGTGTTCATTATAGCCCTAACAAAACAGAAATTTTCTATTTCTTGCCATGGAGCAATGAACACACCACACAGATGGGTAGCTATGAACTATCAGACAATTCAAGAGATGATAAAGAATTCAAATATATGAAATTTCAAGTTTGAGGGTTTTGTTGTCATCTTTCTCTAAGATGGTAGAGAAATGACTTGGAAAGAAATGATATAACTCACTATCAGCCCTATGTAATGTACACCTTAAAAGGCTTTACTGGGCTTGGACTGGATCTAGCAGCCCTTTGCACAATCAGGTCCCAAGGACCCAAAGTGCAATTGTGAATGAAGGTTTCACTTTTCACGAAAGTCAGATAGGAAAAAGAGGGCCCAGCCAATAAAGACCCTAAGTTTTAATATAACAACTCATATGGATTAGCACAAGCAATGAAACACTAACACACTTCTCTTTTCAAAAACAAAGCAAAACAAAACCCTTTTATCTTTTAATCAATGTATGTAAAATATATATGACCCGAGCCCATGACAAAGATATCCTGTTACACTGCTCCAAATGTGTTCTGCAGCAGTCATTTTTCCTGATTGCACAAATCTCTCATACTGAAAAAATAAGAAACAGAGTAGATTTGAACCACTTGCTTCTTTAGGAAACCTCTACCTATATCACAGGAATTAGTGTTTGACTTTTATGCCTGTGTTACACGTGCATATTTGCCACCAAAGACAAGCTAAAAGCAGAGAGTAGCTAGAGATTTTACATACCAAGTTAATTAGCAATTCTTACCAAACAGAGTGTATCTTTTCTTCTCAGGGTTCAGCTTGGTCTCGATTAGACATATTTACGGGAAAAGTCAATGGATAAGACATTAGAGGCCAACCTCAAAGTCAGAATAAAGCAACCATAGACCTTAGAGAAGTGCTTTATTAGCCAAGAATTGGTTGGTTATTGATCTCGGTCTATGTCTCTGGTCACAATAGCACTTACCCTAATTTTTCTAGTGTAAATATAAGTAAATTTGAATGGGTGTTGTTGAAAACAATCTGTAAATCTACATTTTGTGGTTTATGTTGTAATTGTAGTTACGGGAAGGTTCAATATCTGGAGCATGGTAAGGAGACAAGGCTGTGGCATGGCAACCTCAGCTCTGCAAATATGTCCTGAAGCACTTTCTCAGAGGTTATTAAAATGACTAGAGCTATCACTCTGCTTAGAAGCAGAGAAACCACATGGGTACTCATAAGAAAGGAACTTGGAAAAAAACACTGTAAAGAGAAATGTTATGCATTTAACTTCAGCTTTTCTTTTCACTGAGGTCAACCAGATAATTAAGCAAAACAGATATGCAGAGTTTCTTTACTTTTCTGCAGACAAACATTAATAAATTACTGCTTGCCTCAGCACTACCATGCTTTCTTTCCTATACTGTGACTTTTTTATTTAGTTTCATCTTTAAGATTTATTTTGAGATCACTTTCAATTTACTTCATGGCCTACTACATAAGACCTCTCTCCTGTTTGTCCTACTGGGAACACCTGTCTTTATCATATTGCTATAGGGTTAATGAGGGTTAATGGCTATTGTATTTCACATTGATATTAGCAAGCAAATTTCAAGTGGAAATACCAAAAAACATAATAGCTGTATTTGCTGCAGCACTTGTCTCCATTTAAATTAACGCTGAATGGACTATAACGTTGCATTGCCTTAAAAAATGCATACATACTGCAGTGCGTGGATGGAATTTTCACTGTTGCTAAGTGTTATTTCCTTCCAAACTTCCATTTGCTACTCAACATCGGTAAGATTTTTATTCACTTCACACATATTGGGAGAGAGGCAAAAGACTATTTCTCTGGCTGCAGTTTAGCCCTAACATAGAAAGCGGAATAAAAAAGAGGGAATGGAGCTTTAACTGTGTTATTCCAGCACCCTGCCAGCAGAAAAGGGAAAACTCTCTCTGGCTCTGGATCTGGCCTGCAACATCCCTTCCCTTCTCCCTGGAGCAAGAGATATGTGCAACCAAAAGCAGAAGTGTGAGTCTCCCCTTATTGAAAACATCAGCTGAAGCCATGAATTACCACCCCACTGCCCTATAACTAAACACCAACACTACTTACCTAGTCTGGACAAAATTAAATCCTGTCTGAAACAGAACTGATTTAGAAAACAGAGCTATCTGTTTAATTGACATATGATATGTCCAAATCAGCTCAGTGGTCTGTTTTCTGTTTTTATACTACCCTTTCTCCAATGACTTGATAATTTCCATCCTACCCATGACTGTTATGTTCCATAGAAGCTTTTGTTTAACTGGAGGCTGACTGTGGAGGAGACAGGGTTTTCCCAGCAGTTAGGACCTGAAAACCAGAATTTGCTTCAGGGAAGATATAATGCAGTTTCTCAGTCCAATTCAAAACTCATTGCCACTGCCTAAGCTGCCAAGCTCATTTGTCTCAAATACAACTACAAAATAAAAGGTTTCTCCTACAGGTGATCTGATATATTGATGAGCAATGGGGAGACCACCCAGACAATGTCACACTAGTGCCAGAAAAGATCCAGAAGCAAGTCTGCTTTCCATTGTGAAATTCAAAACAAGCTTTCGTTCCTCCCCACCTGCTTCCACAAAAAACACTAGAAACCTCCAGCAGTGGTCAGTGGCTCAGACTTGCACATGACTTGCACTCTTACCATTAAAAATAATGACTTAATTTTTTTAAATCTTAAAGTGAGATTTGAATTTGGTTCAAAATGTGCAACATTATCACTGTTTTTCCATTTGTTTGTTTCCCTGAATGAGCTCTTCATTCCTCATCAGCAGGTGATGTAGACTTAGCCTCTAGAAAGTAAGAAGCAACTTCTGAATAACCACAGCAGACAGTAAATCACATTGTAATGAAAAGCTACCACAATCCAGGATATGAGTGCAATTCCAACCTTGGGTTAGTTTTCCATAAATAAATAAACAATAGCAACTTTACATGGAGACTACACATTAAACAACTCTCAAGGCCTCTCCAGTTAAGCACTTTCTTCTGCATTTGCTTGCCATGGAAAAGTTGGTTTAAAGCATTCCCTCCCTATTCTCCTTTTGTCCCTGCTGTGTGTGCTCCCTAGTATTTCCTTTACTCATGCTGAAAGAATCCTTCTTACCACATTACTTGAAAATAAATTATTAAATAAATAGAGACCATTTCAGAGATCTGAACTATGCATTTTTCCAAAAAGACCTAAATTCATCCAGATAAGAGCAAAAGTGACTTATATCAGCTTTCCAATCCAAAGATTTGCAATGTGGAACCACACCTTACACAAATTTAGAGCTGAAGCAATTAGCAGCTGTTGTGAAGCTCAGCTAAAACACTTTGTAACTTCATTGATCATCATTATTATTGTTCCTCTGTATCTTCCAGCGTAGTGAAAAACCATCTGGTCTGGAGCATTGTAAATGCCAGTGAAACCAATAGGAATGGAGGGGACTTAATATCTCACAAATGGGGCTCTTAGTACCCAGAGTATGCTACTACATTGCGTCACTAGTGGATATTGTTGACAAGTCACAAAATAGTATTTATATTTATTCATGCAATGCAAAGGCAGAACTCTTTGTCTGCATCTCTAATGACTGTTAGGAGACTATGGATGAGAATAATCACAAAACCTGAATGGAGATAATAAAACCAATAGTGTTCAAGTGCTGAAACAAAGAGAATCCCCAGTGGGGCAGTGATCTTCTGAATGACTCAAGTAGTTCTGCACAAGCCTTTGAATTTCACTTTGACGTTTAAATGAAGAAAGGGAGAGAAAAGCACAGGCCAATTTCATTGATTGGTGTAACTCAGGAATCTAACATAAAAGCATTGGGATGACTCACAATACATACAACATCTGAAACCAAACTCCATTCTCTTCTATTCCCATTTCATTAAAATAACCTCCTATTTTCTTCTGTTATAATATCGTATAAATCATGTGTACTCTGGTTTGAAAAACCCCATGCAGGGGGTTCAAACAGAGCTTTCTTTATTGGACATTATTTGGGATGGGACCTACAGTATATAACACAATTTAAAAAAAAAAAAAAAAAAAAAACAATCTGCATTTTCAGCTGAGAATTTCCCAAGCTTGGATTTTAAAAGCTCACAAACTCACAGCCTCCTTCTTTAATTAAAAAAAAAAAAAAATCAGCCAAAACATACCACTAGAAGTGAGGCACTTGCAAGGCACAGAAGAGGCTCTGAACATCTGGTATGGCAGTTCTGTGTTGTGCTCCAGAAAGCCAAACTCCAGGAGCACTGTGCAGAGGAAATCCTCATGCAAATACCAAGTTTTAGCTCTGATACTGTGGACTTTAACAGCAGACTTTTTTTTTTTGGTTTGTTGTTTGTGTTTTTTGTTTGTTTGTTTTGTTTTGTTTTGCCAACATCAGCATGCATCTCCTCTTATGGCTTTGCTGTGTTTTGTTGCTACGTTGTTCCAGTTACACAGAGAAAAACAGACAGCATCCCAGAGAGATCAACAATCACCTATGAACTAAACCCCAACGTTTGTGTTGAAACACATCCTATGAGCACCCTGATGTTTCAAATTCTTGCCAAGCACAGGAGGCATACCAAGCACATATAATTATACGTTCTAGTTCCATGCTACTGCAAGAGTGTATGTCTACCAAGTGGGTGAGCGCGAACCAAGTGTGGTCTAGAAACTGCCCTTGCACAACTGACTTATAGTGCTGATTCTTCAGAGGCTTTTAGGACACGGCACCACAAACATCAGACCAGAGACAGAATATGTTTAGCGTAGAACTTTATGTAGAGGGCACATCCATTGCTTTAATTTCCTATATGTGCATCTGACTACCACCACATACAGTTAAATGAGAGGGCATTACAATCCTCCATCATTCAGTCTAATACTCTCAATTCACTCAAATTTTCTCTAGAAAATTTTTCATCTGCCCTTTCCAACACACAAAGGCAAACATTTGAGATCCCTTGCTTGTACCATTTCATACAGAGACGAGAGCAGTTTAAATATAGAGAACAGCCACCCCCATTCAGAGCAGCGAATGGGCTCGTCACCACAGTGCCTTGGGAGCTGCGGTGTCACTTTTGAACCCCTCCAGCTGTTCCAGCTGCTCCAAATGCGACACAGAGGACCTGATACTAACTGGTAGCTTCTGAGCAGGCAATCCATTGAAAGCAAGTGTGCATTGCATTACCTTATGGAAGGTCCAGACTATGAAATCATTATAGCAAATTTCTTTGCGTTACTTTTTGACTGATAACCTTCATCGTTAAACTTAATGACAGTGTGAAGTCAAAATTGTACCTACTAATACCACTCTAATTGATACTGCAAGCAGACAAAATCTCACTATAAATACAATCAATCCCACACAGATCCTGTTGTTTATTGACTATTTGCTTCACCGGGGTAGTACTTTTTAGCATCATTTTTATTATTTTTCAGCAGCAATGCCACCATATAGGTCTATGGCCCGGGGGTATTTGGCCGTTTCATTTAGACTTCCTGTGACTTTCCCAATACACAGCGCCAATATAGGAGGATGCTGTTAGTACGCAGTCCCCTTGGGTAGCTAGTTATGAAACTTGAATTGCTGCACTTAAAGCAAGACTGTCAGAATGCTTGGCCTCCTAGACACCATGGCTCCGTCTCCATCTACACAACTTTAAGTGCCACTTGCTGAAAGTATGGAAAAAAACCATATCCTGTCTTTGTGTATAGAGAACATCACTTTAATGTTCTGTAAGAGCATATGTAGGCTGGGCTAGGAAAACCAGAAGTATTTTTCAGACAAATGCTCATTTCTTACACTCATGAAAAACAGTTGAAATTACAGACAGACCAACTGAATTTGAAAATTTGTTGTATAAACTTGTCTGCAACTTAGCTCTCTTCTACAAATGGAATGACCCCAGGATTTCGGGTATGTTTCGGCTACTTTGGAGAAATTATTGACAGCCCGCATGTGATTTCTCTTTGCTAAGATGCACCTGTACTTCTGCAAATACTGCTGCTGATCCCAGTTACCCGAGAAGCCAGCAGTGCACAGCTGGAGCAAGGGAAGCAGGAATCTCTTCCATACTTCACCTAAAGGCTGGCTGTAGTGGCGCAGACCTCAAGAATACCTTTGACCTATGCTGGTGTATTAACTATGCTAGACCTCACAGAAATCAGTAAACCTCTGCAACATATGTTGGCGTCATTAAAATGGTAACTGGGACAAGGGATTTCTGCTGGTCCTTTGAATTATGCCCTTAGAGAGGACTGAACATACTTTGGGTGTGTAGCCTGATCAAAATGCATCAGTATGAACTAACATTCTTTCATTCCAAGTTCTTACCTCTTTAAGAAAAGCATCAAAATGCCACCAAAGTATTTTAAGCCCTCTTAATGACGGAGGCAAATTTTCAGGGGTGACAGAATGTCAGCAGATGCCTTTGGCTGAGCTTATCCCAAAGACATGTGGTTGGGAAACCACAAGAATTGGCTCACTCTTGAAATTGCCCAGTACTTGTTATTACTGAAACTTCAGAAGGCATAGTAAAAACAATTGTTATTACATGATGGCTAAATATAGGGCACTTGTCACCATGGCATCTAGCTGCCTGTATTGAAATCTGAATTGTCCTAAGGAGACTGCAAATACACCAGCCTTCCTGATACTGGCTGCAGGGAGAACAAGTTCTTAGAGCTCAACCGATGATTAGATTCACACTTAAGTGTATATACATAGGGAACCAATTTCAAAGGCGTGGGCCTGCTAATGAGATTGCCCTGCTTCCAGCATCTGCAAAGCTGTACCCTCAGGAAGCGAGCGGTAGCTTTCCAGACGAGCACAGGTTACCTGGTGGAATGGAGATGGTGCTAAGGCTCTTATGAAAAGTGTCAGGGAATCATTAATAACCACGAGCACTCAAGCACATCATCTAAAAGACGGTGCCTCTAGCAGAAAACAGCGGTCTTGTGTTTTGGGCTAATGCTGAGCCAAAGTATTACCAAGTGACTCAACCAATTTATTATCTTCTGTATTTTTTGAGATTTACTACTGAAGAACTGAGCTTATCGATACTGCTCAGACTGTGAGATCCAATGTGTGACTGCAGCATGGTGATATGGCTACAGAGCAAGAAGATACTCTGTGTTTGATGTCCACATATTTATATTACTTTTTTTTAACCATGATTGCTGCACACAACACTTAGCAGGCAACTGCTTGCCCTAACTCTTTGTGAATGAAAAGAATACTTAGGCACCTACCTTTTGCTTGCTACCCCACAGCAACAACTGGAGCACTTCAGCAAGCAGAATCTATCTGTTCTGGTTGGTGTTCTCATGCCATGTCCCCCTTCAGACTTTTCCACGATCCAGTTACCCACATGCAATTATGTTTTTAATTTACACTCACTCAATCAGCAGCTCTGTTAATATCTATGGACCTTTGAGTTTTAGCATTTTTTTTCAATTTTACAAATATTAATAAATATGACAAAACGCATCTATGAGACCTTTTGGAAGTTGTCAGTGTCTTTTGTGATCTACTGCCTCCAAACAATAAGCTGATATGAAAGAACAAGTCACTCTGAGAGACGCACATGTGTGCGCACACTTCAGGAGCTAGACAAATCTGAAAATTTAAGGACATGTAAAGTCGGATCTTCAGCTGGTACAAATCAACACAGTCCCCTAATATATACTGGCTAAGGATTTGACCCTTAAAATCTTTTCCTGACATGTTTTATAAAGAAAGAACATTATATTTCACTTTATAATTGGACCCTATAGTTAAAAATAGCCAGATTCTTTCCTGATTAAAGAGACAGGAAGATATAAACCAGATTTATTGTCTATTAGATTTTATGTTCCATTTTCTCTTGTCACAAGAGAAGTAATTTTGTGTATATAGCCTGTCCAGAACAAAGTCATTTGTTCCCTCAAATACACTAATTCAAGCATAAATACATAGATCCATATTAATAAAGCCACACCTCCCCCATTCATACAGCTAGCTAGGAACCCTGTCTCATGTCTTCACATTCCCTAGATTTGCACTGTTCTGTGCTGAAGTTCTGTCTCAAGTGATCCCTACTCTTTCCCAATAAGCTGCAAAATATTTGTGAATCTTAGACATTAAAATTGGTTACAAATATTTAATAATACCATCACATTTAAAGCAATTAAAAAAAAATGTTTTCACTAAAGTCCAAAGATACATTTTCTTTTCCTTTTTTGGATGAAAATTCCACTTTTTGTGCACGTGCAAGGAAGAGTCCCATCCAGCTTTATGAATAATGACAGCCAGAATGAATTGCAAGTTGGTCTTAACAAACATGTTCTCAAATACATTACCCCACTGCTCCCTCAGCCCTCTGTGTAAGTGCTAAGTGGTGGCAGGCAGCAACAGCCTTGCCTAGCAATCTCTGTAATTAAACATTCAAACACAGGCATGCATTTCTGCAAATGGGCCCCCCAACTTCCCTTTTTTGAACACTTTCTTCAGAAGGAAATCTCACACAGCTGTTGTAAGAACACTGCATGACATCTGCAAAATGTCTATTGTACAGACCAGGGTGAGAAAACAGCCTAAAACACCAACAAGCTGGATCTGACCACTAATTGAAGCCATTGTTTAGGAAAATTACTCGCGTGTGGTCTAACAACTCATCTGAAATTAGTGATTGCTGCAAATGAAAAAGCAGAATTACATACCATCTCCCATCCCCCATCCCTCCCAAAGGGACTTGTGCTGGAAACAAACATCTACCATCACATACAAATACAATGCTGGTGTATATTGTGTATTTTATATGTTTTTAACTGCATCAGACACCAAATGAACTGAATTCCAACGCACATTACTGATACTGTCAACAAATATTAAATAGATTTTTTTAGTTTGTGAGGTAATCAGAAATGTGTCCCTCATTTCAGCTTTCCACCCAGTAGGTTTAAATAGAATAAGCCATTTCTAGCTTACTGTCTATCTTACACCTTATTTACACTGAATTTTTATCTTCCAATGCATCTTATTTTTTGTTGGCATTCCCCACCATGCAGTTTACATGGTGATGAAGAAATAGCCTTGCAGGCATTGAAAAAGAGATACAACATGTTAAGACATAATTCCCTGCAGGGCATTCGAGGCTGAATTTGCTGTCACAATGAGTCCAAGCTTCCATAACTATCCGTGTTTTATGTGGATTTGAAACATAAAATTAGATTCATCTTAATCTTCTGAAACAGCAATCTTCCCATGAAAGCTGAGAGACAACAGCATATGAAAATGGTAAGAGAGAGAGAGAGAGAGAAGACAGAAAGAAGACAAGAAGTGAATAATATGAGATGCCACACTCTTCTAGTAGAGGAAGTGAAGTTCCCTTATGGGTAATAATATATCATGAAAACTTTGCTGAAAGGGATTGAGTTCCTGCCAAATTCCTTGTTTACATACAAGTGATCTCTGCTGAGGCTTCTCAGCAAGCCAAGGAACGCAGAGCGCTGAGGAAACAAGCGCTAGAATGGAAATCACTACTGTGGAGAGGAAGGTTTGTGACTTGCTGCATTTCATAAGTAAGATCTGATTTATGGATATGGCCTCCATTCACCTAGACAGGGACACAGAGCACCAACCCAAGAGAGCTAAAGTTCAAAACAATAAATCTCAAGTTTCCTTGGTCAGTCCAAGAGCAGCGCTTAAGGAATATACTGCCCTAGTTTCCTGGGATCAGGCTTTGCAGCTGGAGTAACTTCAAGTTTTTCTCTTTTCCTGAGGCATTGCAAATTTGCCAGCTTTGTCATACTGCTTTTCTGCCTCTGGGCCACTCAGAAAACAGACCTGTTTTTAAAGAACTTCTCCAGAGCTCAAGCTACTTTTTTTTTTTTTTCTTATTTATGTTTTTCCCATTTTAATATGCAAAGAATGGTTTACTGCATGCAACTAGCAAACAGCACAGAACCTGAACAAAAGAGGAAGAAAAAGTGTTTTGGTTTGTTGATTCAAACTGACAAAGGAAACATGCTAATTGAAATCTTCCCAAATAATGTAGGACTAGAATGCAATTCTTTTTATATTTAATTTAAATCACATGCAGGTTCTTCTTTTATTGCAATTGCTTCAGACACATGCCAGCATGTGTACGTGGTCTTGTTATTTTTTCTCAAAATCAATGAAACACACAGAATAAAGTTTTCCAAGAGTTTCAAATTCATTTACTTTCCTGCTTCATTCATCTGCCTCCCTGCCACTAAAAATATAAAATATTCTGCACACCTCATGGTTACTGGATTGCACTTTCACGTGTTCATTCTAAATTGTAAGAGAGAAACATGGGGACATAATATAGATAGTAGGACACAGTAAATAATAAGAATTTCCATAGCTATGAAGATTAGCTGCATTACACATCTTTTCAGTAATTCGGTCTTGAAGTCTTTGAGTTTTCCATGATTGATGTATGTCATTATTCTGACATCACACATTTCTCCCTAATTAAGCATACTTTTGCTAAATGGAGTACTTTTGACCCAATTTACTTTTCTGCATACAGTGCAAATAAACTTATTTTCCAATGCTTTTTATACAGATCCGGTAACTAAAAGAAACCCAGCAAAGGCACTTCAGGATATTCTTAACTTTCAGTTCTTGACTTTGAATAGAAATAGCTTGTGTGGAATTGAAAATCAGACACGGAACATCAAGTGTTTTCCTGAACTGGATTTACTGAGTCTGATGCTGACTACACCCCCAGCTGTGGCTCTCCAGGTGAGGCTACAGTGACAGGGACAAGATACGAATTCACCATGTGGCTTGTCATGAGCCAAATCTGGCCCCACAGCTGATATTTGGGAATCCAATTTCGAGTTTCCTGGTGCAAAATTTTCAGCAGAATATTCATGCTCACTACTGTGCATTCCTATGTCCTTTTCCTCTGGTAAAACCCTAGTAAATAACAGGCTCCTTGCAGAGGGACTGTGAGGTGACAACCCTTCTCCCTCTCCAGCAAATATATTCTTTGGTTATTACTGAAGTCCTTGTACTGCAATAACCCTTCAAACTCCACTACAGAAGTTATTTGGAGCACCAGTAGCCACTTTCCTGAATCTATCTTGCCTTCTTACACTACTATCAATCATGTCCTTACGAAGCAGTGCATTGCGGGTCAGGGAGTCCTCGATGCCTTCTCTGCCATGCTTCTCATATGTGAATCCTACAGCACAAGGGACTGGGAGAGACAATATGCTTCTCTGCATCAAACTTCTTGGCTCTAAAATAGAACTGATATAAGCAGAAGCACAAAACAACAGCTAATGCTCTGTTTCTAGCAGAAAAAAAAATTAACTCAGCTCATCAACTAAATTAGGAATAATTGGTCAAATGGTTATGCAAAAAATGCATGGAGGCACTGCTCTAGGTAATAAGTTCTGCTGACTATTTCTCCTGGCTACTCCATTTGATATTCTTCATATCTAAGTTGTGTAGCCTCAGACCCAAAATTTTAATGAAATGCGCTGCTCTATTATTAAGTGCTGCTATACTACGATCCCAAAGGAAGTAAAGACTTCATTTAATTGTGTTTATCTTAGACCACAATAGATGCAGAGAAAGAGTAGCTGGCATAGGTATGTTGCAAGAGCCTTTATAAGCAACCTTCAATGTATTTTTTTTTTTAATATCAAATTTCAGAGAATAAAATCAGTTAACAACATTTTCCTATGAGATTTCAGCTTAGCTGCAGGGATAATACAGTACCACATTTCATTAAAGTTACAGGTTCAATGAATGCTGACTGCATTACTCTATGATCTTTATTAGGCTACATTACAAAAATAATTAGAACTAATCAAAACAGGTGGGGTGGGGGTGAAGAGGGGTCTAAAACTTTCCATTTTCATAAATATTTCCCCTTTTTATCAAGGTGAGACACCATTCCATATAAGTATTAACAGAATAATGTGGGATATGGGTAAGAGAACTATTTAATTCAATAAAAATAATGCATAAGAAAATTGTTTTCTGTTTCTCCGTTAAATTACATTCAGAATTCTTGGTTCTCCAGTTTGTTTTTGTGTTACAGGAAAAAAAAATAAGCACTATACCATGGTCTAAATCTTTGCTAGAGGAAATCCAGATTGATTGATGTGGACAGGCTTTTTGTTTTTTTCTCTGTCTTTCGACTCTGTGCTCCTACAGGATTTACCCCCATATTATTTAGACTCATCTCAGTAAGGCTTCTGTAATTAAGACCACCAAAAAGAAATGGTATTTTCTGTATTTATACACAGTTGTCATAGGGAAATTGAATTTCATATATGAACACTCGGCAGCATTTTGGAAATTTCGGGTCCAACACAGACCTAACAGGATGATTTCCTCTTCATGGGAAATACCCAACTATTACACCAAATGATGCTTCAGCATAGTTTGTCTTTGAAATTCCCCTTCAAGGGCAATGAAGGGGTAAGATAGTTGCTCCATAAACACATCTTGTTTTTCTTTTCTGTTTCCTGCAAGGAGTCTGATGTAGCTAACAACATGGATGGATTCAGGGTTATTCTAGAGAACTTGAAGCAACTTCATTAACTAATTTCAGACTCAAAATTTTTACAAAAAAAAAAAAAAACACCAGTTTGCCTACTAATTCTTACTTCCTTTGTTTTCCACAGAGAATATAAATGGGTTTCCAAATCAAATAGAAATAGTTCAAAGCTCATCTTTTGGGGAGGTTAGTTCAAACCTGAAACCACATCTAACATCCGCAAGACATTCTTAATAATGTATGAAGATTTAGGGTGAACCTGGGCACTTTAAAGTTTCACATCCATGGGCCATGAAGGATACAAGTTTTCAAAAGCTTCTGTGAAAAACTCACTGGATTTAAGTACAACATGCTTTTCATTTTGAGTGTTGTCCAGACAAGAATGTCAAAGCGAGGGTAACTTTTACACAAAGAATTGATGCATTCGATGCAGCTCTTGCAGGTTGCTTTGTTAGTCAGTCTGATTGCTCTCTTTTTTTCAGATATACATAGAAATAACTAGAGTAAATGACCTCGGAAAAGAAACATTTAACCTTACCCCTGATGTAAACATCTCACTCTAATATTGCAATGCAGGTAAAGGAAAACATGGCAATTTACCAGAACAAGGTCAGTACCACAATAAGGTAGATGTTTCTCTTTTAAGGTTAACTTCTAAGGGGATTAAAGCATTCCTCACTAACATAAGTAAGTAACATGCTGCAAAGGTTTGCCTTTAAAAATCAAGCACAGCAGTCATTCTAGTTGGTCAGGTTTGAAAGAGAAAGGTGTGCACAATTATAAACTATTCTAAAAAGTATTCAATGCATATTTTGAATGAATTAAGTAATGAACTGTACCTATGTAAATGCTGCTTTTTTCTTAGTAATATACCTGAGACAGTACACATGCATATGCACATTTATGTGTATATTTGTGCATAGACCTAAAGGGTAAGCATAGAGACAATAGGCATGACAAAATGGCATTCTGGATGCTCCTCTCTTAATACATTAGCAACCTTTATAACCATTAAAGAAGAATCACGATCACCCACGGAAAACAAGTGTCATATGAATTGTTAATAGTCAGTATCCGGAGCGCATGTGAGTTATTACAATCTAGCACATATTGAGGACGCCTAGTGCACACAGAAATTACCAGTTAACACTTAATTTTTGCATTCCACATTTATGCAATTAATTAGAGAACACTTAACATTCTCTCTAACTTCAAGCTCTGCACGATCATGTTTGATCATGAGGGAATTTAAAATCATTTATGTAGCCAAGATTTAAATACAAGAGGAAACAGAGATGGTGATGACTAGAAAGAGAAGCATGAATATATTAACTGACAAACCAAGCTATATAAATATGAAAAAGCCAATACAGACATGACAAGCAAACTTATTCATGGCAACTTATTACATAAATAACCTGGGCAACTTTTATTTATATAGGAAATACGCAGAGATACAGTTGTATATTAGGGACTTTGCTGGTCCATCAACTGCATCAGAGATGAAGACACAAGAGGTAAGCAGACTTAGGACGTGGTAGGTATTTAAAATAGTAAGTGACAGACCACAATACCACTGAATCCAGCATGAGCTTTTTGGGTTTGGACCATGGTTTTGTGTACAGCCGCCTGCTCTAGGATTTTGGGAGAAATTCCTGCCCGTCCTCTCAAGTACATAAGAGGCAGTGGTCAGAGCAGTCACAGTAGCTGTAGTTTGCCAGAATTTGGTCACCAGTCACCATGAATTTCTGGTATCACTCTGACTTTCCCTCCAATGTTTGTGGCATCATCCTTTACCCCTCATGAAGATTCTCCTAGGACCTTACAGGGGTTTTATTGCAGCATGTGCCTTAGGCAGACACAGCCAAATCTCCATCGCCCCAAACCACAATACCTCCTAGCAAATCAATCGATCTAGGTGAGTCACCTTGCAGTGATAGCCTTAAGCTTAGCAGAATATGTAGTAGGCTTAGTTACAGGATAAAGAAGGTCTTTAATATGCAAGTTCACTGTCTGGAGGGAACAGAGGGAGACATTTAAGGCTATGGTTTAAAGACTGGTTTTGAAGAGACTAATGAGAACTCATTTTAAAAGGTGCTTAGAGCCCCAACAGTTCCAAACCACTTCAAACGAACCTCTTTCTAGTTGCAGTGCAATGGATATTCCAAGACACATTTCTAACCCTGCTGCTGTATCCTACGCCTCAATCTTTTGCATGGTGTTGGGTGCTGCCACTCCCTGTAACACTTTGGGTACCTGGTAGGATACAGAACCGAGGCATTCCCACCACGATTGCTCACAGAGCCCTGAACAGCCCCAGGGCTCAGGAGAGGGCTTAGCAGAAACTGTCCAAACAATGGCAATAGCTAAATTTACAAACATTACTGAAATGCATCTTTTCTTTCTTACTTCCCCGAATGAAAGAACTAGGAATGAATCCTTAGCTAGGCTATACTGAGGAAGCGATATCAATTTCCACTGGCCCGGAATGCTTGTAATCAAATACGTCCATTTATTATCTGTGACAAGGTTGGAGATGTTAGGCAAATTACTTTATTATTCTGCAAAAATACCAGCTTGTCATTAATATTAGCCTGTGTCTTTAAATTCAGAGATATAAGCAGCTTCTCCATCTTACTAACTACATCATGCTATAATCCGATGTGCCCTATAAGGAGCTGCAATATTTAAGGTCTTTTAGCTAGTACCTCTACATCCTGATTATCCTTTAGAAATTAAATGCTTTCAGTATACATTTGTAAGGGAGACTAACAATCTCCTGCCACTTGAAGGATGAAGATGGTAAATGATGGCTGGGTTTTTTTGTTGTTGTTTTGATGCTGCCAAGCAGGCTGATGACTTTATATTCTGTGTCCATGGCTCAATGACCCACAAATCTCCTTTGATATGCCAGGCAGCAGAGAGAACCAAGCTGAACGGATCAGGAGAAAAGTGAAAATGCTTCAGCAAGGGGCCCCCGATGAAGCCATCATGTGACAGGAATCCTAAGACTCTGTTACGGAGGGGAGAGGCGAGCGAGCGAGAGAAAAAGAAAAAAAAAAAATGGAATAGGGCATTGTGGTGGCACAAGCTGATAGAGACGTCAGAGACGCTTCAGTAATCTCACGACGCTTTGGCCCAGTGTGGGGGCAAATGAGGCCCATATTCAGCATGGCGTGACGGGTAGGACCACCCCGAAAAAGCTGCGAGGGGGCAGGCAGTTGGACAAATCAAAGCAGAAGAAAGTAATTTTCGATAAATTAAAGAAATCTCCATGGAAATTAGCATGAAACATTTTCTAATCTCCCGCTTTTCACTGCCGACAAGGGTCACTGGTTTAACTTCTCTCTCTTATTTTATTATTCCCCAGCCACATTCCTCTGCTTTTTTATATCCTTCAATTTTTACTACCTCTTTTTCTTCCAGTCTATCATTTTTAGCCTTTCTTATAGCTGCTTCTTAACCCTTTTAGGACTTCTCCCAGTAAATATTCCAGAGAATTAACTGATCCATTAGAGTTTAAAGGACATACTCCGAAGCAGTTGCTTTTTCTAACCATCTGCAGTATTTTGTCTACTGCATATGCCATCATTTTAACTGTGATCAAAGTCAAACATTCCCTGTACAGTAAAACCTGAAAATGACTGCTTTCCACAATCTCTTTTAGAGAGAGTGCTGACACTGCTAAATACCAGCTGCAAATGTACTGTTAGAGGTAGCATTGCTAAGTCACAGCATTATGACTTTTTGCTTTAACTTCTTTTAATATAAAAATCTCTTCTTTTTGCTCCTGTTCTGTTCTCGCTAACACAAGAATGTTATATTAGCACCTCTTTTTTTCTCATCTTTATTACAGAAGGTCATATTTGAAACAGACTTCCAAATTAAGCTGAATTAGGAGTATTAAATGCTGATAATTATTGAAAAGCAAATATGAAGTAGCAGAGAGTTTGTCTAGCAAAAATATATTGCTACTGTGCACACGAAGGACACTGAAAGAGCTACCTCTCTTTTGACTGTAGTAACTTTGCACTTGTAGGCACGAAATCTGTAAAACTACAGTGATCTATGTTCCATGGCCTATGATATGAAGACAGAAACTGTGAACAAAACAATCATGAAATAATCATGATTAGAATGATTATTTTCACAAAGATTACTGGTACAAATCATTACTGATATGTGTGATTCTTCCTAAACTACTGGTAAAGAGCTAAGGTCAAATTTATCTTTTACATATTCATCTATAGGATGATTTTATGTCATATAATAGTTTTGTAGTTCCCAAAGAATGCAGACCTCCTTCAGTAAGATAAATTTCTAAAGACATCAAAATATAATGGTATGTGAAGAGCGAGGTCTTTATGCAATGACAAATAGTAACAGCAAACTTAATTAATTCTTAGGTTCTTTTTTCTTCCACTTGTAGCTGCTATTGGATCCGAGAATGAATCTCCATGAGTTTCACAGTAGGTCAAAGAAGTATGTTCCCTGAAATGGTTCTATAAAAAGTGGTCCAAATATGTCATTTGCTATCACTGAAGATAGGAGCTCTATGTGGAATGATGACTGGTACAGTTTCTATCAGTTTTACTACTTGCACAAGCAGTGTGCTACATGTCTCTCATTTTCTTGAACAAGACAGATGCCTCTGGTGTGAAAAATACAGATGTTGGAGCACGCAGCAGACAACTGTGGTTTATCAAAAATACACTACTGGCACTGACTGATGTCAGACTTAATCATTCAGCATCCTAGCAGGAACGAGTGAATTATTGGGTCTTAGTCATGTGTGGTTTATGTTTAAAAAGTAGTACGTCATCTTGTTTCTTCTTTACAGGGGTTGGAAACTATTGAGCAGACAGCAATGCCTGGGGCTATAGGTAAGAAGCTGAACAGAACCCAGAAATGAAGGTGCATGACAAGGGGTATAGACATGGACAACTATCCATGTTTTTTCTGAAAGAAATGTCAATGAAGGGCAAAAAAAAATCAACATTAGAAAGATCACACTGAAAGGGGGGTGGGGAAAATGGAAAAGCCATGCTTATTTGATAAAAACATTTCCATATTTTATCTCAACAAAATATACACAACTTAATTTTGTGTTTAAATATATGCACAGTTTAACAAACAGATTCTTAATTTATTCACTGCTTATCATATTTTAGATGATGTTTAAACAACACTACATGCACACGTGCACACAAGCATAGACAAGGCTGTTTTATTAGTCATGAAGAATTCACCTGTACACAGAAGTTATTTGTAATCAGCCATTTATTTTGAGGTCTAACATGTCAGGTGCTATGCACTCTCACTTGAGTTTGTCTAAAAGGGCCCTTATGTATCTTTTCAATCCCTTGCAAGTTCCCCGAGCCACAGCATTAGGATTTTCTGAGTAGATAATGAAGGTGAGGTCTATCAAAATATATTGAGATTGTTCCTTGCTGTCTAACATGAGACAAGTCAGTGATTCTTTTAACTGGAACACTTTTAAGTTGCTAGCAAACTGTTATACCAAGGTATTATTCCAAGAATGAAAAGGAATGAACTTTTCCTTTAAACAAGAAAACACCTAGCACAGGCCTAGACAGCTAGGAGATGATGCCTCTCGCAAACATTGGGCCAGTCCTGAAGCTGTTTTTTATATGAGCACAGGTGAAGTTTGATAAGTTTCTGGAACCTTTCCCACACGTGAGATTTGCAGGATCAGGCCCTATCAGTACATTACATGGGATGACTATGATCTGCTCACACCTTTAGCACAAAGGCAGAAATGACAACTAGCTGCGTGACTCATTAGCAGTCACAGAGATGGAGCACATTGCCCAGTCAGGCTTACACCATTACTGCCAAGTGCCGTGATTACCCCTCCAGGATCCTGAGAAAGGTGTCAGTTAGACAATAACAAGCAATCCCTTTATCATGCATACTTTTTTTTTTTTTCTTTTAAAGAATTTTCCCATTAAGAAATACAATTTCAGAATTAATGTTAGTTAGCCAGTTATGGGAAGTCAGGCTGTCATCCAAAATTCATGTGATATTTTTTTTTCTGAATTATATTTCTCCATGAACTTGTGATTAGGTAAACAGCATAATGCACAGAGGAAAAAGTATATTAATCTGCCTATTGCTTCTTCACTCCCATTAATGGTGGATTTAAGTTGCCAGAATCCATAAATGCAACAGCCTCCTTTAAAAGCAGTAAAATAATTTTCCTGTATAAATGGAGACTTTCAGGGGATCATTATTGGGAAACTGACATTATATTCTGCACAGAAATAGGTCTCCTCCGGACTTCAACACATACTAGCTACAAAATGCAAAGTCAAATCATTTAGCATTTATTTCAGCAGAAATGGCTTACCTCCTAATTGAGGAGCTTTAGTTGGAGAAAAAAAAAAAAAAAGGAAAGAAAGAAAAAAAGAAAGAAAAAGAAAACCCTAATCATCTTCCAGCACTTTCACTGAACTGATGTTGTTATTACATGTGTTTCAGCAGTGCCTGAGGCCACAAACCACAGACCAGAGGATCTCTGCTCTCTGCAGTATGCTGGCTAATTCTACAAAGTCTTGAGCTCACAAGGGCACTAATATTTTGGTACTCAGGAGCGGAGACTCTTTACCCCTCTTCTCTGGATCAAATCCAAATGTGAGACAAACACAACCCAGAACAGAGTCAGAGGAGCGAATATTTGCCAACCTAGGACTTATTTTGGCAACCTTCCCTCCAAGAAAAATCATCACTATGAGTTTAAGTATATGCCATAGGCCCTCTACTTGGACAGTGGGACTGACCCGCTATAGGAAGATTAAGAGAAAGTAGAATGCATAGTTTGAAGTAACCCATTACACCAGTCTGAAACAGCTAATTCATATTCACATCCAAGAAGAGAGGTTGGTGGTTTGGGGTTTTTGTGTGTGGGGGTTTTTTTTTGGTGGTGTTTGGTTTTGATTGTTTGTTTTTAAAGATGGGTTTCAAGAATGATGCACAAAACGAAAATTCATAAGACTTAGTGTTTCATACAAGCACTTCTTGTCACTGAAAGTTTAGCAAACTTTAACAATACTAACTTTAAAGTTAATGAAGCTAAAAAATAATTATGGAGGCTTTCAAGGAAGAAGTACTTTGGGATGAGGGTGAGGAATATAGCCCTTTTGAGTTACTTTCCCCATACTAGTGTTCAAATTTACCAGGGCTAAGATAGGAATTGTTTCAGAGCATAAAATAAATTCTGCAGCATTCTGTGATATGTCCAATCTCATGAAGATCATTTACAAATTCTATCATAAGTTGAGGAGATATCTACAATTTAAAAAATCTTGGAATATCTCCTTGTTTGTGGCAAGACTTGCCCACAAATGGAAAAATTAGAAAAAACATGCAAGCCAACTCATCCCTTCTCTAATTCAACAGGATAGTATGCTAAATTTATTTTGCAGTTAAAGAGTATCTCAGCACTTAAGATCTGATAATGAAAAAGGAAAGCAAAAAATTATTTCTGTATTGTACGTTCTGTTTACTCTGTCTTCTCTTAAGTCCAGACTTTGAAAAGCCACTCCAGGTTAAGTGGCATTTGTCTTCAGTAGACAGATGGGCAGTTTTATAGCAGGAAAAAGAATCATCTAAAACAAGTGATTGCCTTTACTAGTGACAAACTTTCTCCCCTTGAGACTCATTATTCAAGGACTAGAAAGAATGTCTTGCCATCAAATGGTTTAACGGAAGTTTCATATATTATCATCTCCTGGGGCATGAATTTTTATTACAGACAAAACAAATATCTACAGTATGCGATTCATATTTTAGGATGCATCTACCCATGCAGCCATATACATTTACCATTTTTCATTGACACTGGCCATAGAACACGAGCAGGAAAGCCTTTTCCAGTTTGATGAGAAGAACAGGTAGCACACGTAGGTCCATTTTAACTTCCATGTCTAACTCATGCTTGCCATGCTGGTAGAGTGCTTTCAGTCTCTCTGACCTGTTCTCATTCCATCACTCTAACAGCATTACCTAAGTCCTTCATTACCTTCTCTTGACTGGGATTTATCTAAACTCATCTGGTAAGGTTTTCTAATTTATATGGATTATCACAGGAATATAAGTGACACAGTGGTGCATAAGAGGAAGAGCTTGAAATACAAACATGAAAGGGACTGAATCAATCCATTTACTTGGCACACAAACCACTTACATCTGTAACTCAGATTAATGATTAGGGAAAAGTGTAAAAATGCAGAGCTGACGTCCTTCTGTTTGAACAGAAGGTTTCTCCACAACAAAGAAAATCAACTTTCTGCAGGGGAAAGAAGATACTCAAGGAAATTTGGGAGTGGAAACTCAGAACTTTCAGGGAATCTCTAACTGTAGCATAGTTTCTTACAAGAAAGATCATGGATCTGGAAATGGTGGGAGTACCAGCCTCAAGACCCACATTACCCATTAACCTCATTGTTTCCCCCTCTATCCTACTTTCTCAGGAATATAGCGTCCATGAATTGTCATCTACCTACAAGCATAGAGACCTCATGAAGCAAAATTCGTGCAGGTCTAAGAAAGGAGGGGAAGAAGGACAGTACAAACATTTCTGATGAAGGAGGAGGAGAAAATATGATGCAGAGAAAACAGGTGGAAGGCAAATAAAGTGATGGTTGAAGCAAAACAGTATCACCTAAATGTAAAGTACAAATTTGAATCAAATTTTAATCTCCTCTAAATTAACAGAATACAATTATTCACCCAAATAATGTCCTATTGAATGCTTCAGGGGAAAACAAAACAAAACAAAAAAGGTGTTTCTGATCACATTCTTGACTTCTACAGCAAAATAACACGGTCATAGGACTTTCAAAATCAAGAGAGTTTTCTGAACTAAGTCTATTACACAAGTGTGATTCTATTCAGTTACATCAGTATTAATTATCACTAACTCCACTAAGTGGTAGTTTTAAACCAGTCTGTAACTGGCATGAGCAAAGAAGTAAACCCTATGTGTAAATAAATTGCAGCACTGAATGTGTGCAGATAATTAAACTATAATTATATTACTTGTTACAGTGGCAGAAAATTTTATTGCTGTGGTGAAAGGTTAGACTCTTCTTTCCTGTTTTGACATATTAAGAAGAAATTTAGCATTCACATTCAACATACAAATGCCACTACCCAAAAACCATCACCTTTTTCTTAACTAGAAAACACCAGTACAGTTGATTGGTAAATAGGCTGCAGAGAACACTTGCATAAGAGAATATTCCTATGAAAACAATCTTTGAACTGCAAGATTTCATTTATCCGTGGTGTTTGTTTGTTTGTTCATTTCTGTACCAGCTATTGTTTCACAGTACTTATTCTGAACAGATGATAGGATCAGTTTTATAAACACCTAAGGAGAAACATCAAAATAGAGGGCTATTCTCACTATCCTAACTAGCTTCTTGGTCTGGCACTATTCACAGCTACAGATATTCACATAGGAGGTTATCACAGGGGCTGCACAAAGCTAGGCATAGGTTGCTTTGCCCAATAGTGCAAAAATTTTTTTGATGAAAAACAATCTATGCAGTGCTGCATTTTGCAGTCTTTGGAAAGCTAAGCCTTCCTGGGGAAACTAAAAGAAGCATTATCCCCTTCCATCACACAGTGGTACGGAAGACTTCAGCTCTGTTGCAAGTTTCAGAGCCCCACAAGAGATATGTTCCACATTTCTGAATAGCCTTGTGATGGAAAAACATGTGTACATTCTCTTCATTTGGCACTCCCAGTTCCCCTATGCACTAGGTAAAATGTTCAAGGCCACTTGTAACACATTCTCTCACCCCAGCTATTTTCTGCCTATCCTTTGTTTTCAATATACATCTTATCATTAGCAATATATTTCCCACTGTCTTCACTGAAGCCACAGCTTCAATACAGGGGGTCTATTCATCTGAGGTTGCAGGGTCCACTTTTTATTTCTAGAAGCAGCATGAGGAGGAGTGGTAGTGACAGACCACTGGCTTGGGCCCCAGGCTGTGTCGTTACATTCAAATCTCCCACTGCTTCCAGACCTCCCTATTAGTTACACTAGAGCCTCCAGCCCTCTGAAGTCACAGAGCTGGCAAAAATGCGGATGGCTCTGGGCTTCCCTGTTAGCAGCGAACAACAACGCTCTCTAGGGCAAAACTAATGGGGGAGCTCAGAGCAAGCGTGAATTTCAAGATGAGCAGCAGCTGGGCTTTGCTGACAACTTGCCACCTGATCTCCCAATATGGGAGACACTGTAGGGCATGAGAAAGAGGAAGCTGGGGGCATGTTTGGAGGGGAGATTGATGTGATCTGATCTGAACCTGAAAAACGGCCAGTTTGGTTCAGACAAGGAGGGTGAATGGAGGTTTTAATGTATACTAGCCCCAAAATGGCCTGTTTAGATAACATATACTATAAGCTAAGAAATGATGCAGGCTGGCTAATAGCTTTAGGGATGTATTTGAAGATCCAGGATACATCACATAAGACAGCTTTCTTGTCAGAAGGAGATACAGCGTTTCTATATGGAGACTCACAGTCTGTTCCTTCCTTTTTGCTACATTTCTGCACATTGTGCATTTGATCTGATTCTCAACCTCAAGATAAAAAGCAGGAGCTAAAATGCTGAAAATCAGTGTGAAAAAGGACTCTCAAACGTGTTTTAAAAAAAATTCATGAACCAGTCCTTTTTTAACCAGAGGACACGTATGATATAGAAGTACACCCATGATGAAATATATTTGTGTAGACTAATGGACCAGCATGTTGTGATAATACCAGGAGTTCAGCTGCAACAAGCCAGTCAGGCCTCAGCACAGGACAAGAATTTCATACTCTGCCTTTACGCTCATAGAGGCTGTGCAGCTCAACACCCCTGGTGCAGTGATTCCTAAAGGCCCCAGCATACGCCAGGGCTCCAAGAGGTAAGGGTTAGACACTGCCTAATAGAAGGTGCATAAGCCACCCTTCAGACCTTGAGAAAATTAGATTAGAGAGATCCAGGTCTACAAGGGTCACTTGATTACTTCAAAACTTGTCAGTGACTTTGCTCTCTTTCATTTTTACTAGGTTTTCATGACTTCTGACATTTTTACCATGACAAAATTACAGTCATGACATGCGCATCCAGCAGGCATGCGGGTCAGGATACATCTTTGTGGATCTATGGTATCCTGTTTGACACTCATATGCCTCTGTTCTACAAACAATCAGGGATGATTTTCTGCCACAAGGAACAGCTGCTAAATCTCCCCTTTGCCTTCACCTCTCCTCAAAGGAAACAAAAGAACATACCTTTGCTTTTGCCTCTTGCCCTCGGTCTAGTTCAATGTTTTTTCTTGCTCAACATACAGCTTTCCTCTCTAGCTCTAATAAAATGGTGCTTTGTTTTTATCTATTTTGTGCAAGATATGCATAGAAAATTGCAAGAATAACACATAGCCACTGGAATTTGGAGACAACAGCAGAACTGAAGTATCCATCTCACAACTTCAGCATACTCTACAGATGCCTGATACACTTTCCCCTGCATGTTCAACATTTCAAAGCAGCCATTCAAAATGCAACAGAAGGGGACTACTTACCTCTCCGTGCAGGATTTATTTTTATCACTGATTATGAACATGTGGTTTTACAGTCTGTAGTGGCTGGGGTGGAGGAGCAGCAAGGAACAGGGGTATGGTGAGTGTCACCAAGCATTGTTCACTGCTCCTGCTCTCCTCTAGGCAACAGGAGGAAAAGTGCAAGGTTACTCACGAGGAAAATTTCCCTTTTAGGTTTGAATTCATAAGAATGGAGGCTGTACAGGAATAGGAAATAAATTAGCCATCAGAGCTGCAGGGCTGCATGATTCTGTGCAGAACGAAAATCTTACTTTCACCTGAAACATAAACTGAAAGAGTGGGAAAGTAGGAAAATACACAACACAGGCTATGTATCTCTCACCTCTGCCCCAAGACGTTTGGCTTTTTTTTTTTTTCCTCCCTCTATAACCATTTCTGCTACTACAGTAAGAAGGCTCGTGTATATGGAGATTTGTGGATTATTTGTTCAGTTTCACATATCCATGACCTACTGCTTTGAGTACCATACCTAGCTACAGTCATAGAAGGTAACTTAAAAGACATAGTTTTCTTTTATTATTGTTGTTTTGTGGAAGAAGTTTTTAAAGACAGCTATCTGCAAGAATGCCTGGGGTTCCTTATTCCTACTAACTCACAGTCCACTTACCTCCTTAAAAAGGAACTGACAGAGCACTACAAGAGATAGACCAGTGGCTTTCATCTTGACAAGAAATATCACCATACATTATTAGGAAGAATAAAATAAAAGAACAGGAACAGGATGGATCTTTACATTTTGGAGGGAAGGAGGGTGTCACGTTTGTTTGAAAGAAACATTTTCTACCTTCACTTATGTTTTGCACAATGTCACACCAGGGCAAAAACCACTGGAAAAGCAATATGCATTAATTGTGAAATACCCATCCCTGGGAGAGGTGCCACACTGTGCGCCCAGCGCCACGAAGTTGTGAGCTGTGGAACTCAACCATTTTGTAGGTGACAAGTGTTACAGCATACCTTTACAGGCCAAGCCATAAGTCTAAACCAACTTCATCATGACTACAGAAACATGCCAAGTGATGGCTGCAACAACACTGTTGTGCTAAGCACTACTTGAATGAAATCAGAATGAGATGCTTTTTTCTTCAACTCATAACATTCAAGATAATGTGGCTTAAACATCCTAATTTTTTATTTGTTGGGAACTTCTGAAACAGAAAGGTTGCAATTCATCAATTTAAAAAAAAAAGAAAAAAAGAAAAAAACACTTAAGGATAGATATGAACTATTCTTCAAGATACTGAGGAAATAATACACCTGGTCTGCAACAAAGCTATCGAGCATAATTAAGTCAACTGCAATTTAAATATTTAGGCTACTTTTCCTAAAGAGGGGGGCATCAAGAAAAGCAACTTCTTTTACACAGAGATAGGGTGGTTTTGCTCTACAACAAGAATTTAATCTAAATAACTGATTTGCACCCAGATGTACTTGTTTTGATTTTTCTCTGTTGAGATGAGGCAATACTGAAAGCTGCATCCTGGGAAGATGTTAAGCAAAGACTGCCAGAGTACTATTTTTGTTTCCGAGTGGCTTTGTTACATTCACATGTGATATCTTTGGATGAGTCCAATCTAATTTTAAATCTATTTGACTGCTGTAGGATCTGAAAGAGCTGATCCTGTAGGATTTGAAAGCAAGTCTTTGAACTGAGATCTCAAGAGATAAATGGCAAATACATTAACTTTACCACCTCATTTTCTTTAGCTTACAACTTAATTGTATTTTTGTAGGCCTCAGCAATCATGTTTTAATTAGGTCCCTTTGTCTGATTTGATAACTTGTTTTGCATCTTTTTTACCTTAGCCCACTGCTCCATGGGGCTAAGCAGATAGCATTATGATCTGGTACTTATTTCTAACATTTGCTTTAGTTGAATAAGCTACTACAGGAACTTTGACTTCCCTAAGGTAAAAAACAGATTTACCAAAATTACATCTACATATCAGCAGCCAGTACTAAAATAACCCCCTATCTATAGACTATGTATCTAAGAGAAATGTGAAAAGGGATTTTAGCTGAAGATAACTGGCTAGACAACCCAGTCTTACAGATAGTTGCTGTTTCTCCTAAGTGATCCCACATAGGAGGCCGGCAGGTGCCACATTTCAAATCATATGAAATTACAAGTTAGCAAGCAGTCTCTCCCCATGGGCTCAAATACTACTTCTTAAAGGCTCAAAATAGGACACAGACTGGAGGGGAATTTTATACTCTCTGAAAGGGAATTTCTTTTGTTCAATTCCGATGACATCTGTGATCTTTTCTCTCCTCATAATGTCCCCAGAAATCTTTATATTGAGGACGTGCCTATTAAATCCATAGCCACCCTTTCTGTAACACCCTGTTCAGTACATATTTCACTTTGAAAAGAACCAAAACTCCATGAAGCACCCATTCTCTGTTACAAGGGATATACTGATCCTAGGTAGCCCAAATTTTTCAGTCTTTCTCTCTTTGTCACGTGCTCATAAAGGTCAAAATAATGTTCCAGTCACTAAGACTGTTTCCAAAACCTATTTAAATTAAAATAGTTTAATAATCTCAGAACCTGACTTTTATATTCCTTAATGTAGATAATATCCCAAATTTACTTCTCTTGTGATTTGAATTTGATTTCAAGCAGCATTTTCCAATTTTTTTGCATGAAGTTCTATTTCTTTCCACTACCTGTTCTTCAATTCTCTTTTGTTCATGATAAACCACATTCTAGAATACTTCTGCAAGACTACGGCAATATTTTAGATTTCACATAATGGAACTCAATTTTTGTTTCAAGCAAAGTGTAATTTCGTCTCAATCAGCAGTCAGTAGCCACATTGCCAATTAGACTGAAGTACACTTTACAATAAAATGTGCAAAATTGTTGGGGAAAAAATATATAACAGAGAGTCTCAACTGTGGGTAAAATAAATATAATTGATGCATCCTTCAGTCTGCAGCATTGATTATTATTTATTATTACAAACTCTTCAAAACAGGATGATTTGATGTCAACATGTTATTTTAGGAAGTGCACAATTGAAGAAAGAGTTATTTGCATGGATTGATTCATAAAATATGTTTACTGAGAAGAAATGTGCATTTTTACTTGAAATGATTCTGAATCATAAAGAAAAGTCAAGGCAATCTTCAGGCATTATAGTTGAAAAGAATGTCTAAGTTTTTAAATAAGCTTCATTTAGGAGAATAGTTTTTGTACAAAGCAAGAATCTATGCTTTTTTTTTTTTTTTTTTTTTGGTGCAGCCTGTCTGGCTAAACTTAAAAAAATGGCCATAGTAAATCCCGGGTCACTTTTATTCTGTGTCACCAGCTGAATTTGGAAGCTCCCCTTGAATAGTAAGGATCAGTCCTTTCTCCTTGCATTGATCTCTTTTCCAAACAGAATACCACCATGCTTTGATGTGACATATGGAATGAGAAGAAAGTAATAATGAAAATCAATGAGTCTAAATATTCTGTACTTGTACCTCACCTGTCATTCCCTACAGTTACGTGTGTCCAAGAGAGGGAATTAAACGCATCTGCACCTTTTTCATTTCATGCAGTTTGTAGCTCTATGGTGTACCATTAAAAAAAGTTACCTGAACTCATTTGAGAATTGCGAACATTTAAGTGTGCACACACTTATTACACTGCTATTGTTGCTCAATTTTTGCAAAAAGAAATTAATCAGAATGTTTTACAATTAATTTATAAGGTTAATTACTATTATAATTTATGACCCTACAAACCTGTCACTGTCCAGATGGCTCAAAAGAAATGAAAGATGTGGGGAGAGAAAACAATAACACAAATCAATTCAATACCATAACATTAAAGTGACCACAAAAGAAAAGAGAAAAAAAGACCCATATCTGTACAAAGCAGGTGACGAGGGTGTTAAATTCATGCTGGAAGATCAGCAAAGCCCATCAGGTAAAGCAGCACATCCAAACGATTGGCACTAGCTTGCACAAACTTCTGTCATGAGAACCTTCTTCTCACTTGCTGCTTTAAAAGTTTGCTCTCCTTTCCAGTGATCATACTTTCAAGACCACATTGGCTCTTTCACTACTTTTTTTCTTTGCTTCAAATAAATGGCCTCGTTCTGGGTTTAATTAAGTCATTCTGTGCAACAAACCTAACTTCTTCCACCAAAAATCACTGAATGCAAAAATCAGCCCAAATTCTTTAAGCAAAACTGCTCAGATGCAGTGGTGGGCAGGATGACTGAGACACAAAATGCTAATTCAGCCTTTTGTTCAGAAATAAATCCAGGTAATGTCTTCCCAACTCACCAGTAAAAACCAGAAGATTTATAATTTCAAAGTTTCATCCCGTAGGAGCCTGACTTTCCAGAGTGTTTTTAGATTAAAAAAAAAAAAAAGAAAAAAAGAAAAAAAAAAGTTTAGTTGGCTGTTTTCTTATGCATAGGAAACACTGGGTTTTGTCTCTGGAGTCTGGGTTTATTTATTTATTTTAAGGCAAGCATCATTGTTAGTTTGGCTACAGATACAGTCCCTGAACATTTCAGCCTGTTTTGAGCACCAGACAGAACGTTTTCCTAATCAGAAAAGCATCAGAAATTGACACTGTCTCATTGAAGAGTTTTACCACGGTGTCGGGATGTTATTTTCATTGACAGTGGGTAGGAGGGCCTCTTTGCTGACATGGGGGCTGGAGCAAGCAACGGCAGAGGCTGGATCTGTTACTATGCGGATCCACCAGCAACTTACCCTTTGACAGACAGGCAGATCCCCAGAGGAGGGTGTCTGTAACTTGGAGACTGCAGCACTTGCTGCTGAGCTGGTCTGTGGCCTGTGCAAGGGAAGGTTTATTCCCTCCCCTGCTCTCTGCAGAGTTCACTCACATCAATCCTCTACATTTGGGCAAAGTGTGGAGGAAGAGATTTGCCCCAAATGCCTCCACAACTTCATTTAGAGCATTACAAGTCTTCACCAGAGACAAGCTCAACAATTCACATTCTGTGCAAGCCCATCAGCATCCACTCCTCCCAGCCGGGGCTCCAGGAACCGCGGGGAAAGACAACCCCAAGGCTGAGAGGTGTGCTAGGCATCCCTTAATTTCACAAGGGTTTAAGAGCGAACAAAATACACAGGCATTCGCGTGCTGATGCTTTTTACCTATTCAGATCTGGAACCGCAGAATGAGAGCCCAGGAGCCGTGGTCTCACCAGGCATTGCAGAACTTACGCTCCGAGAAGCTGGCATTCGATCAGCAGGCAGCGCTTGCTTATCCAGGCTAATGATAGGAGACATAAGCATGTACTGCTGCCTCAGCTCAGAGCACCCGGTGCTGGAGGCACAGGGCAGCCGATGCACATTTGGCAATCGGAGCTTAAGCATGCTAGGTATTTAAACACGACGCTTTCTCCAAGTGTTTAACGCTTACTGTAAAAAGAAAACTGTATTTCTGACCACCCCTTTTATTTTCCCAATAAAACTTTCTTACTGCTAACATGCAAGACTGGAACATATTAACTTCAAATATATAGAGAAGGGCAACTGTTCCTTGATCTCAAATTCCATGAAATTTCAGGTCACTGTGGGAAAGCCAACAACTAGTTTAGTTAAATGCTTAATGACATAAAAACAGTGATTGATTGCCATAAAAATGGCTCTTAGGGATTACAAAAATGAGAAGACTCACAGAAGTTATTCAATGTTCCCAACTAAATAGTAGAAATATTTGGCCACAAAGCTAGGTTCTTGTTAGCCAGACAGGGACCAGTGAAATGTATATATTTTCATGAAGAAAAATAAGTTAAAAAGTGAGGAAAGTGTCTTATTTCACTTACTACCTTTAAAAATATATTGTGCTTGGATATTAAGTAGAGAATTACAATGCAATCACTTTTTAAGCAAAGTAAACCAGACCCATATGCCCTGCTATAACCTACAAAAATATTTCTCTTCTCCCCTCTATTAAATGCAAAAATATTCCAGGAGCTTAGAAACACCGATAAAGTAAGGAAAGATTGCTGCCGTTTCTTTGGGGATACGGCATTTGGGTGGCGGGGAGATGTAAGGGGGGCGACTGTGCTGCGTGGAGACAGCAAACAAATTAAAATCGCTGTAAACAGGGGGCTTTGTCTTTAACTTGGGCAGAGCGGGCGTGCAGCTGCTGGGGGCTCGCATTGCTCCTGCAGCTTCCCCGGTACAAGACAGATGGCAGTGCAACCAAGCTAGAGCACGGGCCTGCCGCCGCTCCCTCTGGGTCTAACTCCTATTATCCACTTGTAAATTAACCTGTCAATTTATCAATCAACACCATCTTGATTCTCCCCTGTTCCACTGCCCGGCATTGCAGTGAATTTGCCTCGTAAATAACTGGGAGCCCCATGTTTGTTAGTATTGTGAATGAGTT
This sequence comes from Anas acuta, assembly GCF_963932015.1. Taxonomy (NCBI): domain Eukaryota; kingdom Metazoa; phylum Chordata; class Aves; order Anseriformes; family Anatidae; genus Anas; species Anas acuta. Next base: position 4,923,319 of record NC_088990.1, read on the forward strand.
TATTATCACTTTGATGACTGCTATGAATCACAAATGCTGCCGAGAGCCTGATAAGAAAAAAAAAAAGTACATGCACACATTAACACAGTTGAAACTATTTGGGAGATAAAAGATCGAGTTATTGCGATAGCAAATCATTTCAACTGGGGAAAATGGCTAAAAATTGTAGGTTTTATGTTGGATAAAACTCTCAGGGTACAAAATATGAAATAAAAGGAAATAGTTTCGCATCTAAGACTCAGAGGTATCTTCACTGCTCTATTGCTGGGATACTTCAACTTGTTCCTAGTATTTCTGAGGCACTATTAGATTTTATGCCCCATCTGAAAACTTCAGGGAAGAATTATCCTTCGAGATGCAACAAGTATTTCACTTATTTGTTTTTGCCAGTGTAACACTACACGGATCTGTAAGTAATTTATGCTACAAAAAATCTAAAGGAATTCAAATAAAAATAAAAGTTACTTTTAGAAGAAAGTTAAAAGGAAGAGGAATTTGAATACAACATTATTTATTCAATATTTACAGCATGAGAAAAGTGTTAAATGAGTAACAAATGTGGGTTTTGTACAGTGTTGTTTCTTCTGATGAAAGTCTCAGTGTTTGCTCAAGTGGCTTAACTTTATTTAGACTTAAACATAACAAATTAGTGCTAATTACTTCTGAATTTAGCATTTAAATCACATTTAATATTATATAAAAATAATGTGAGAAGTATAGCAGTATTCCAGAATTCCTTTGAGAAATCAGGGTTTGGTGGTGTATTTGCTTTTTGAAGCCAAATGAAACATACTAAAATCTAAATAAATGATAAACTGCATGTAAAAAAAAGCAGATGTTTGGCTATTTTTAAATAAAACCAATCTTTTGCCAGGTATTAAAAAAAAAATAAAAATCTAGATTTGGCTGAAATATGCTTGAAATCTTAAATTGCACTTTTTTTTTTGAATGTATAAACAATATAATGAGAAAGAGGTAAAAACTCATGCATCTTTGTAATTTTAGAAATATTATAATGCAAATAAATGGTGAACTCTTGTTAAAATCTGAGCAGAGGTTCATATAAAGAATTAAAATTCACAGCTCTTACAAAGCAGCCAACACTTATCTTTGTTCCTGACATTCCTTCTTTTTCCTTGCTGGTATTGTGGTGGTGGTATGTATGTGTATTTACTCCTTATCATACCTTTTTCACATCCAAATTATTAAAATGCTTCTGAAAAGTTAGGAGCAAACTTCGCCAAACTGTCTAATGTTTTTCGTTCCTTTTTTTTTTTTTTTTTTTTTAATTCAATTCTACCAGCCTAACCTACTACAGAAAATATTATCTAATATTTAAACTACTGTAGCAAATGCAGTGGTGAATAAATACCAGTTATTTTGTTAGCATTTTTTGGCATCTATTTCAAATTCAGGTAATGATAACGGACCTCATTCTGATCTCAGATCCTGCAAAACCTGGATATCTGAGTTGTATACCCATCGGAAAACTGAATAACCTAGTTTAAATCAAGTTGTGCATTTAAAACTACAAGCTGTGACTTGTAGTGCATGTGGCAGAATAAGACTTAAAAGACAAAGCAAAATGTATACAAGTATTTTCCAGGGTTTTACATAGCTTTACTAAAAATATAAAAAATGGTTTATGGAACAAATGGCAAGCAATACACATGCCCACAGAGAAACAGTTGTCATACAGCAATATCTCTGGCACAATTAAAGTAAAGGAACAGGGTGTATGCTCAATATTGTTATGCCCAGTATATCATTGGTGGAAAAGTAATGGAAAATGAAATTATTTGTTAGAATGCAATTTAGGGAATCTGATAGGTTGTCCATTTTATTCAATTTATAATTAAGATAGTGTTTAAATTTGAAATGAATTCTATATATGCATGTTCAATAGGCTATAGCACAACAATAAGAATGGAATCACATCTCATTTTATCATAAATTGTGTAATAAGCGATAAGGTAAAAACTAGGGCTAAAATCCTCCCAGCAAAAATGAAAGAGAGCGACCTCAATTGCCCTAATTCATTCTGCCTTTTTTTTTTTTTTTTTTAAACTCTTCATTTTCCCTCTGTTCACATTATTAGCTTACACATGAGTGCATTATTAGAAAATAACAAAGCCAAACAGGGAAACTTGGAAGAAGCAGGAGATAGGATCCCCTCTACAGCTGAAAGGTATTCTCATTTCATTTGTTAGGAGTTGCAAAAATAGTTTTATTGCCAGGGAAGGACAATGACCTCTCTCTTTCAACAAGCTTGGTGGTTGGTCTTTTGATGGAAAAAACTAGGGGATACAACATCTGGTAATTTGTGTTACTGAGCTTAGCTGAGGTCTTAACGATGTAAGCAGATTATTCCTGAAGAAGAACAAAAAAAATTCCGGAAGACTCAATGAACTATTTAAAGTTATTAGCTGGTGCATTCTGGCACTTCAACACTCTTTTCGGATTCCTTTTCCTTTTAGACATTTGCCTTCTGATCAGATTGTTCTAAAAAAGAGCTCCACCACCTTCCAACCTCACCACGCTTTTCTGGTGGTCCACGCATGTTCTATCATGCATGCTAAGTCCCCCAACCCTATTTTTTTCCTCCATTAGAGGGAAAATGATTATTTTTCTGATTAAGTTTTCCCCTACAGAACATTAAGTGCTCGTACTACGCTTCCTGAGTTGCTGTGTAGGTCAGCAAGGCTGGACAAAACAGATAGCAGCAGTCGAGCTCAGATTAAGAAAAAAAAAAAAAAAAAAAAAAAAGGAAGAAAAATTGATGGGTGGAGAATGAAGAAAAAGATAAACTATGTGTACCCTTGACCAGGAATGTCATGCTGAAAACGTAGAGGGGAAATAAAAAAAGAGAAAACATCCTCCATTCCCTCCTTGACACCCTTCCCCTGCCTTAAATATCTTTGTATGATTTTAGTGCTTATTCCTCCACTTCCTATAGTTCCTCCAAACATTTTAAGTGTTAAAAGCGTAGTGATTTAAAACAACTGCTGAGCTTCACTACTCCTTTGATAGGTAATAGACACATATTTCTAAACATATACAAAATACACAGTGAGTTTAAATTTCAGACCTGTAGTTCACTACCTGGAAAACTAAAATCATATTGTTGAATGGAACAAGCAACAAGCTTTTAAGAGAACAAAATAGCTATTATATGCAAAAATGGAGTGAAATACCCTATCAAATTTAAGCTGAAGTCTAATAAAAGCTACAATTCTTCCTCACAGAGACTTCATTCCATGCTCATTTTTTATCAAATCTTAGTGGGTAAACTGAGTTTTAAATATGAAACTAGAGAATTTCAGTAAATGAACAGACATTTCAACCAAAACTCAGTAAGTTTTCTATGTTAAACAGTCTCTATGATGTAGATTTGAAGTGAAAAAGGCAATGCAGTCCTGTAAAAGCCCTCTCCTCATCAGCCTTTTTCAGTAGGTAGTCACTATGTCTTTCAAATATGTATTTCAACAGACTCATAGGAACTTTGAGTAATGTTTTGACAAACCATTATTGAAATTCAGTCTACTACTGTGACTTGGAGCAGGGCACTTGCAGTTGTTTTTATCAGCTACCAGGAGTTATCTAACAGCTAAACACTTGATTTACATTCATCTAGGATTTGTGACTATACAGTGAAGAAGCACAATATGCTGGGACTATGATCTTTAAACATAGCTTAAAGTACTTTTCAAGTTGCTGATGTGAAGACTATCTCCTTTATTTAAAATGAGTTGTTCAAATTGACACCAGTTATTTCTGCAGAACTTGCATTTGTTCACTTTTAATATTAAACTCAGTACTCATTTTTACTAATGGAACAAATACAGGATTTGCATTTAGAGTGTTACTAAATCTCTAGAAGAGTTGCTTTGTTAAATTATATTTTTTGAAGCCCTGCTCATTGATTAAGCATTGTCTGATGCTAGAGAGCATTCTAGAGCAAAAATTGCCTCTGGGAACTTTGAAGACTTTCTCCCACACAAAAACTACAGGTTATTTTTTATTACACAGTTTCAAATTAAATCACAGTTTCAAAACTTGACTTACAACACAGGTTATGGTCATAGTACAGCTTGGTATCCACTGCAGTAAAACAACTACTATAAACTTAGAATTTAAAATCTGTTTTTCTTGTATATAGTTTTAACTTCAAAAATTTGAAGTTAAACATCTCCAACCAAGCTCTTTACAACACGTAATTTGCATTTTCACCAGAGAGTACTGTAAAATTCCATTTAACTCTGGAATACAGAAATATGTCCTATTGCTTTACTATTTGTATACTTAAGTGAATGATTTGATTCCAGAAAAAAAAAAAAAAGGTTTACCCATAATGTTTGATAGTTTTGATTGCAAGGCAGTTACACCAGAACACACATTTTTAATCAGAAGTTATTTTTGAATTGATACCCTGACTTCATTGTATACTGTAAACCAGCTATCCTGGTCCAGACCCAAGGGCAGTACAGCCTATAATGCTGCCCCCAATATCATGATACACTCATATAAGACATGTAGTCTTCTAACCTTGGCCCACATCTGAAGGCTTATCTCAAACGTTGTGTGTTCTTGCCAATGTATCAGATGCATATTTATGTCAGTGAATTAGTATTTTCTGATTACATTATCAGTGCTTAGGTCTTTGAACATCAGACAGTTTGTACGTGTTTCAGGTGTCCCAGGTAAGTGGAAACACTGAAGTTTTGAAAGACAGAAGTCTTGTTTTACTGTGTGCACAACTTTAAAGCTTTGGGCTTTTGGGCCACTTGGATAAGATCAGCAAATACCACCCTTCATTGCATGTGGGAAGTAAAAAGAGGGAACTGCTGGAATTTTAATGTTTCTTTTTTACTGAAAAGATTTGGTGCCCATTTTCTTTCTTAACAGAGAAATAACAAAATCAAAGTAGGCAATGCACTATACATTATATATGGCATGTGTTTCATTTCAAGAGCCAACTCATCAAGTAGAAGAGACACAGAGACAGATATAGCACGCTGTCATCACTGCTTGCATTGCCTCTGAGTAAAGTGAATCCTGTTTTTCTCTAACACCTACTTTTTTGAGAGAGTGCTTTATTTCCCATTGTTTACTTTTTAGAAGCAGGGAATCCAAAAGTGCTTAATATTTCAATATTTGAGAAAAAGCCATTGCTCATGAAGATTCAGAGCAAGAAGTTGCCACAAATGGTGCATCTGAACACACAAGTTTTTCTCTTCCCACACAGAGTGAAGGTTTCAGACCTTTATAATCACACAGCATCATATTAAATAAAATCAGCATACTACTACATCTTCATTGTCAGCCTAAAGAGAAACATATCCTCACACAGAAAACTACAAGAAATAAGAATGACCCAGGAAGATCTCAAAGGAAACATAAAAGCTGTGGCTGGAAATCAGGAATACAGAGAAAAAGCTCTTAGGCTTAGTGGGACAACATGGAGCAGCCTTAGAGGAAAGGTAGCCATCAGATAGTCACATATTCTGTTCATCTTCAGGTCTCATCTTATGTTAAATCAAAAATTGTTGGAGACTGGTTTGGCATCACAGACTACAACCAATCTATCAAGAAGGGCCTCTGTGCAGATACTGAACTACCTAGAGGATTCTCTTTGGTTAGAAGTTTGTGTAATGTTCTTTCAAGGCAGCTTTCTTTCACACCATGGCACAAAAAAAAAATGATGAAATGATGAAGTTAGTGGATGTGATCAGACTTAAAGTATTAAAGCCAAATTTGGCATTGATTTACACTCTGGGCAATGCTCAGAAAAAAAAGCAAAAAGGATTTCAATAGGTTTTAGAGTATATATGTAGACCATTTTCTTCCTTGTAAATAAAACTGGTAGAAGTACTGAATGGAAAATTAGACTTTGTGATTATAAAACTGTCATGCAGAGTGAGAATTTAAGGGCTAAATTCTCAAGGGGTGGCCAAATAACAATGTCTTCAAAGTGTACATATGATCATTACTGCTTCAGAAGTGCATGCTTGTACTCACTCTGCACTTGCAAACACAGTATTTACACATTTTTCTAGGCAAGCCTAAGCTCTTCAGAATTTCCATTTACATCTGAAGCAGCCACCTTTAGTAGTTGGCGCATGCTTCAAGACAAGGCAAAGTTTCACCTTCAGAATAAACCATTTGACTTGGGTCTGATACACGTGCCTGCTGCAAACACAAACTAGAAGTAGAAATCAAACGGTCTGCTCCTTGGGACAATGTAAGCTACTTCTTATGTTACTGAGTAGCCACTAGAGTGGGACAGAAAATAGCTGTGTTGCGTAACTCCAAAATGCCAGCAGAGACCTCTAAGAGAAGCTGAGTATAGATCTGGGAAGAAACAGATGTCAGGGCATTTCATGGTATTGCATATCCAGATACATCTTCCTACTCATGTACTTCCATTTATTTCAAAAAGACCACAATCAGAGCAAAATAGCACTCAAAGTCACAAAATCTAACTACAAAAAAAACCTTAGACATTTGGTACTACACAAAAGACTTACATTGTGAGGTTTAGAATAAGGAAAACAAACGGGTATATCAGAAGGGGGGAAAAGGACTTTTAACAGGCTACTTGAAAAAGTGTTTCAAAGCAAACAACCCTGATAACCGCTACAAACAGTCCTGCCATGATACATCCCACACAAGAACATAGTCCAAGTAAGGGATCAGTGTGTATTTTACCCCTATGAAGCTAAAGCAATGTTATCAAAATTACACTTAAGGCACCTAATTGGTACAGTAGTGATGGCTTTGTAGATGGATGGGTAGAAAGCAACTTACTTATGGTGACATTCAAAACACAAGCCTGTGAAATACTTTGGAAAGAGACCAAGACTATGAAAGATCCCAAATTTACTGCTGCGATATCATCATCAGGTCTTCATCATGAAACATCTATCTAAAATTGGATAGAATTTCCACCTACCCCTCCGCCCTGATCTGTTAAAAACCATGAGATGAAGTGAGTTATGTCCCATTAATCTTTCTCATAGAAGAATCAGACAGATGGGCTGGATGAAGCGGAGGTGAATGAAGAGAAGCACCTGCTATTTTCAGGGAGTTGAGGGAAATTGGTAAGAAAAAAAATCACAAGTGGGCGGAGAGGGAACAGTATTTCTCTATTACTGGATACCTTCTGAAAAAATGACTGATAGGCCTTATGCATCTATGATAATGTGTGCTCATATCTCCTGGTGGGGAAAAAACAAACAAACAAACATCTCAAAAAACAAGGATGGCATTACAGGTCATGAGTCAAAGAGGCTGATGAGCTGTCAGGAAAAATTGCATAGCAGTGTGAAATATATAGGAAAATGTCTAATTGCTGTAAAGAGCACGATGAAAAGGAGTGATGAATGTGTGTTCTTGCAGCAAAGGAAGATAATTCTGTCTGAGAAGTCATCCCTGCTCAAAAAAAAAAAAAAAAAATCACATTATGTGTCTTCTGATTTGCACCTTGAGGAAAAGGCAGGAGGCGGAGGTTTGTAAGAGGGATCCTGGAGAAGTTTCTCAATGGTTTCTTTACTAAACTCAGTATTTCCTTACAAATCCAAGAGGAAACCAGACTGTTAAAAATTGCATCTTCTTACACACTTTCTTCTGTCATGCCATTGAACGTGGGCCTTTGAAAGCTTGTGCTAAAAGCTGGACAGCAGAAGCTCCTGGAGTCCTACGCTTTCCCAGACAAAAACAGCTACCAAGTTTTATAAACAAATCAACTTTGCAGATACATAATTTGTAAGAAAAAAGTTACTGAATAGCTAATCACTTTCAAGAGACATTTTTGATGGTTAAGAGTAGCATTAATTCCTACTGACAAAACAGGACACAGGCAATGATACAAATAAAGATGTAGAGTGCATTTCAGCAGGTGCTCTTCATCAGGCTATGGTTATTAATACCTCTACCTCCATTCAGGATACCTCAAGGCCTTGGTTTTAGTGAAAGGTTCCTATTAGCGAAGTTTGCTACATAAGTTAGCTTACTAACTGCTTTTAGAGCACAATACTCAGTGAGGGGAATTATTTCCATTCACTTCTGGTGTGTAAGAGCCAGCCCATCTATAAGCATGCAGTAACATAGCTAACAGAAGCACCTGTTAGAACACTGCTCTTGAACATAAGCTCTGTAAATCTAATCAAAAGCAAGACTGCCCAGACTTTTCAAAAGTATATTTGACTTGGGGAGGAACCATTAGTCTGAATTCTAAAATGGCACAGGATGCATTTTAGGCCTCCACAATTTTGAGATTTCTATCTTACTGTATTTCATTAATGTGACCCTAAACTGAGCACAAATTTACAAATATGTTTAGAAATGGGTTTTTACTGTATTATTAAGAATTTACTTGTCTTTAAAAGTACTCTATTCAGTCAAGTTCACATTGCATCTGTTTATGTAATGTTTTTCTTTAAAATCCACTAAAAGGTGTTAATTAAAACTGGGTGATTAGTTCATAATGAACAGTTTAAGCAATTAATGCTACCCCTTTTTTGACCCATGAATTGTCTTTATGCAAAGAGCAATTTTCTTGAACTTGTTATTCAAAAAATGAAATGATTTCTTCTGATCTGCAACTCCTTAGCAATCAGTTAGCTATATTTAATAGTCCGAGTGTGAGTTGCATTGTATATTCATGATTTGACACAATGTCATACATGTATGACGCTGTTCCTATTCCATCATAGGTCAGAGAGATGCTTTTAGAATCAGGTTTTATACTATGCACACAATGTTGTGGTATAAACCAACTTTGTCTTTTTTGCAAGTATTCTCAAGCATTAGCTTTAATTCTTTCACAATTAAGTAAACTGGTTCAGTGGAATACCCCCCAGGTAGGAATAAAACCATGAGAGCCCAGCATCATGAACTCTTGAAAATGAGAGGGAGGTTTTCTGCTGGGATCCATGAAGGTCAAACTGGATCATAAAAACAATGAATTAAAATACTCAAATAAAAATGGGAGTGTTTGTAGCATATGCCTTGCTGTATAAAGTTACACATACACACTTTAAGCTCAGTTCACAGGCTAACCAAACTAGTTCCTTAGTCACAAGGAAGGCACGTATAGTTTCAAAATGATTCTTCACAACTGAGATTCAGTCCGGCTAAGACTTTATTCACTTCTCTTCCACACGATCTCCCCTTTTCCTTTAACTGACTACTTGCATGCTTATTCCTTAATATCTAAGGAACACAGCTTCAACCTTGAAAATATCACATCACTTTTTATTATTATTATTATTACTTCACCTAGTGCAAAAAAAATGCCTAAGCAGAACAATAGTGGCAATGATACAGTCTGAGGTCTGCATGTACAGATGAGGTCTGTGTGAAGATATTTTCCCCAGCCACATTTGAAATTTGCTTATATGTTTGTACACAGCCACATGTGAAAGAACATAAGGAAAGCAGCATCTTTCATTTAACAAAACAATATCAACACAAGATAGAGGTTTTGGCATACTGTTGACTGTGGCCAGTAACTGCCTGTTAACAGCAAGCAAACCAATGAACTGGGGATTTTTAAGACCGCATTGGCCCTGCAAGGAGGACTCTTTCATTTCCCATACTTTGTCACTGGCCATAGAGCTGGCTGACATAATGGACTTTTACAACAAGCTCAGAAGCAATTGGCAATTAAGTGGTTTGAAGGGGTGCTTCTGGGCTGCCGTGAAAGGCTTCAGGTGTGAAACGCTTGTTTTCAAGAGCACTAAGCAAAATGTATAGTTGCTTTCAGGGGCCCCCTTGTCCTTCTGAGGGAAGGGGGAGAGATGGGGGAAGCAAGGACACTCAAGAGCAATTTGCTATTCAGCGCCTGAATGCTGTGTGCTTTTTCTCTCCCCCCTCCCCATCCTTGTGTGGCTGGTAAGGAGGGCAGATTGCGATGGCACAAACAGCTTTCGGCACAATGGCAGATCAAGAGAGAGGCAGGGAAAATGAGGCAGGGAGAGAATGGGAGCCTGAATGAAGTAAGGATGGTTTGATTGTTAATTGTGGGTAAATGTGTTGCAAGAGTGAAAAGGGTTCATGGACTACTTTAAAACTATACCCAAGCAATAAGTACAGAGTGTGGGGAAATAAGGAGATGTTCCTGACCCTTTTAAGAGCTATAGTAGTGCATCTGGCCCACTTGAAAAGTAAATTGAGAACTGTTAAAAAGATAGGCAAATACATTTGTGTGCATTATATACTTCCATTTCTAAAGGAACCCTGACCAGGGAATGCACTGGGATGGCATACACACAGTATTCCTTTCCCCAAGGATTACTTCACCCGTAGGACAAAAACAAAACAACTAAAACATGAACATGCCCTAATAGACAAATATTTAAAATACAGATTTTTAAAGGTGAGTAGAAGTATGTTTCTATTCTAGGACAAAATATATTTGTTGGAAGGCTAGCACAAGGGTAAAGAAAACTTCAAACAGAACTAAGGGAACAATATCCTTCATGAAGACTGTTTCATGTCACTCTTCCTTGTATGACCTTTACTTCTAACATATTGATTTTTTCCTAACCCAGCCTTGCTTTGCAGAAAAAAGGGGTATTGAGTCTTTGAGCTGCTTACATATCACTATTGTACGTGCATTCTTAAAGGTGAAGGATCCCCTTTCAGAAGATGACTATCTGACTGACAATATGATTAGGATTGTCTGAGGACATTTCATTTCAAACATGGTGAGCCACACGCATTAGTTGGGAGCAAGGGGAGGGACATGAAATAGCACAGGTGCGCAAATATTTCAGCAACATAGCCCCAAGAGATGGGCTTAGTTATGGCCTTTTGTGTTTTGGCAAGGAAGGCGAGACTGTGGGGGAAACAAGATGCACGTCTTGGACCCCCACAAGAAGACACTTTCTGCATGATCACCTCTCTAGGTGGCCACTCAGTGGTGCCTCCCCACTGCTTCCTCAATGTCCCCGGTGGGATGGTCTTCTGAGCATTGGTAACCTGAACACTTCATTCACATCTTCACAAAACTGTGTGTGTTAAGAAATCAGAAAATTTGAGCTATCATCTCCTTAAAGTGGAAAAAAAAAAAAAAAAAAGCAGCTCTGGAATAAAAACAATTCTACAAAAATAGTGCTTACTCTACGAAGTAGAGGTACATATATATTCTCCCCTCCAAAATGACTCCCTTCTCACTTGCATTTCTGTAAATCCACTTAATTTAATCCACTGAGTGATCCCCAGTGAGGCCAGCACAAAGAGAAGGAAGATCACACCCCTTGCCGTTCTTTCCTTCACTCATCATGAGAGAGACATTTTTGCTTGCAAGAAAACACATTAAATTCTAACCAAAAAAACAAAGAAACTTTCATTTATGCATGAAAAGGTATGTGCAGAAACCCTCTAAAGTTTGGGAACAGTGCCATCTTTCCATTGGTTTCAGCAGAAGTCTCCCTGTGTTTTGTCACTCACAAGGCCAAGCAATGGTGCTCAATAAGTGTGCACACAAGGGGCTGTGCTTAGCAACTTACACACACAAGTGCAAGACAAACCACAGCAATCCTTGGAACCAATTATTTTTTTTCAGATACAAATAAACTTGCACTGGACTGGTTTTACCAGCTGTGGGGTTCAGTGCACTCAACCCCCCACCCCAAAGTGAGAATGGCACAGAAAGCTGTAAACCAACTGGTGCTTAGCTGCAAGTGTGTTGTGGTTGCACAGACTGTTGCATAAACAAAAGAATTTATTCACAGCGTGATGGACATGAATTTATGCATGTAACCTCTGGCTCATGGAGATGAATCTAGATCCCCTGGCTGTTGTTTTGTGCATCACCATTCAAACTTCAAAAACCTGAAATGCATACAGGTAACATGGAGAGCTAGTCAGAAAAATAAAAATAAATGCATAAAGAGATAAAACTCAAAGAAGTCAAAGTACTTCATTTAAAACCTGTTTTTGGGAAAAAAAATAATAAGAGAGAAATCAAAGAAAACTTTTTAAATTCAAAGTATGATGAAAAGCAGAAAAAGAAGGGAAGTGTTTCAGCACTTCCCATCATGGGAGAGGCTGAACTGAGATGTTTAAACAAACTTTTGTTTAATAATAAAATGTATGGCAAAAGTATGGCATTTTATTTTGTCACAGGGAGTTCTCTCCATGGAAAAGACTCCATGGAAAAGCTCATTTACAGAAAAAAAAACTCAAAATGCATTTTTTTTTTTTAAAGTGTTTGTAGAAAGAAATGCCAAAATGATACCCTAACAGCACCTAATGACCATTCATAGATGCAATTGATTCAGTGTTAATTAGGATGAAAGGGAGGGGATTTACTCCTGTACTACCAAGGTGTGCCATACATAGGCCCTGCTTGCTTACAACATAACCAGGAGAAAATAACAGGACGCCTGAATCTTACAGTTATTGCTTTGTACAACACTAAGTACATTCTAAATCACACAGAAAAGCATGTGCTGCCTGCAGCTATTTTAATGTAAGGGCCAGATATATTGAAGCTGCACTGAGTTTCCCCTATCAGATTAAACTCCGCGAAACTCCATCAGAGTTGTCAGACTTTCTACTGCTCTTAATCTTCCCATTTCTTCCCATCGCAATATGGGCATGCTGTAGTGTCTCTCATCTAAAAGCGAAAACATACACACTTTAGCCCACTCCTGTCTCTCCAATCGCTGCTTTCTCTCATTTTCATTGTACAAGCTGTTTATAGCTGCTGTCAGTTCTTCTCCTTCCATTTTGTCCTAAACTGTTTCTAATCTAATTGCTGCCCGTTACTGTCAATTGACACAGTTCTCACCGGAGCCTCTGGTGACCTCTTCTTAGTCAAAGCTCCAACAATATGTTTCTCGTTATGCCAAAGTCCTTTTGACACAATTTCCCATGATGTCCTTCGTTAAAGTCTGCCGTTGTTTGACTGTCATGATGCTGAGCTACCATGCTCTCCTCTCACCTTCTACAAGATCTCAACACCACTCAACTTTCAGTTGTGACATCTGTTGGACCCATCTTAATCCCTCCAACCCTCATCTGTGGGCCATCTCAGCTGAGAAATTCAACTGCCATCTGTACACTGATGACAGTTCTACATTTACTCCAGATGTGCCTCCCATCCAAGTCAGCTCTGTGCTCGGCACCTCACAGATCTGGGAGCCAGTTCAAGCTCAGTGTAACAAACAGAGCACCAAGTGTCCTCCTCTGCTCCTCCAACACTACCTCTGTCAGTCACCATGAAGAGGACTGCTATCTTGTCTGTTCCTCAGACATATAACCCAGCTTCTACCTTTGAAGACAACCTTGTCCTAAGTGCTTCTTAAAAACACAGCCTTGCCTATTCTGGCCAAAAGCATCATCACTTTGCATCATCATTAAGGAAACATCTTTCTCCCCAGCTTTGGCAAACACAACCTTGCCTCACTCGTATTCAGAGTATTTCCATAAAGATCCGTTTTCCTGGCCCATTGCTTTGGCCGTATCACCTCTCTCTTTACATCCCTCTGCTGCCCCTCCCCTGTCACACTGCATCAAACATAAGCTACTTCTCTTCACTTCAAGGCCCTTCAGACATTACACCCATGTTACCGATCAACTCTTTGCAAGGATGAAGAACCTCAGCTCCAAGGAGCCAGTAACACCAGCTTCCACTGCACACCTGTTGCCTTGTTCAGACAAGCACCTTTCCACTGTCACACGTCTATGGAGACACCTCATTATGTGTCTTCAATTTTTTTTTTGTTAAAAAATGTCTGAAAAGACCTAAGAACTGTCCAGCTGCTGCTAGGGTAAGACCACTGCCAAAAATGCCAACTGGTACAAAGCTATTCATTCTAAAGTCTTTTTGTGTGCGCAGGTATCACCTCCCCAGCAACACATTAAGTTGTAAGCTCTTTGAGGTATGAATTGTCTTTTTGATTTGTGTTTGCATAGTGTGTAGCACAACAGAGTCTTGACCCTTACCATATTCTATGGAAAGAAAAAAAAGTGGCAAATGGGATGTTGGAGAAAGGGTTAATCAGTTTACATCAATTAGTTGGTAACCAGATACCTTTCTGGAACAAATTACAAGCTAATTAGACTATTTTAATGATGTCATGTTTCCATTTTGCACTTTACTTGTTAAGACTGCTGTAGTGCCCTGCTGAGAAAACCGTGTAGGTGGAGTTTCTGTGAAATCGGTCCTTTTTCCCCTCCAATTTTGAAATTGTCATGATCATTTTCTTTATTAGTTATGTCAGATTTTTTGAATACTTGTATCAAAGAATTTTAAAATTTAGATGATTATAAGAAGGGAAAATAATAATATTCAAAATTATTTTTCTACTAGTTCAAGTCAAGAACAACTATTATTTGCCCCCACCAACTTTTCCAGTTATTAATCAAAAAAATCAGTCGAACTCAACCCACTTTAGGCCAAACAAGTTACTTTTTAAGAATGGTAAACTTTTTAATATACATTGTTTTCTCACTGATGCTATCTAATGCAGTAATTACATGCAATCACTAATAACAATACAGCCAATAATTACCAATGAATTGAATAATTATGAATAGTAGTTAGCACTGAAAAATACTCTCCATACTGAAACTTCTTTGTAAGCTGAGAGTCATTTCAAAACATGCTGGTATTTAAGAAGGAAATTATCTGTACCATTATATCCACAAGCTGTAATTTCTCTTTCGAAGAGAAGGTATGCAGCCATGATTTGTGTAAGGCTGTATTTGGAGCAAAGCACAACACAGAATTTGAATGTGCAATGGCATCCATACAGGTAAAAAGCCATATTTAAGGTTGTCTGTTACTACTTACCACATCACGTATCTTTTGAAACATCTTTTTGAAAAAATGAGTAGCTGTTTCTATAAATCTACAGTGAGCTATCACCATCAGCAGCTCAAGGAATAGCTTCTCCTTGGCTAAGGCAGCCACAGTGGCCAGACAACCAAATACTAAATACTTAGCCCTATGTTAAAAGACTTAACAGAGCTACTAAACTTGCATCCCTTCAGGACTTTTTTACATCCAGGGTGTTCACTGGAACTTCACCTGAAAACTTGTATTGTCCTCCCTGAAACTTACACTTCCATGGAAGTTCTTTGCAGAGCTTAGGCTTTGCCATCACCCTCGAGAAGTATGAGACAGCCACATGCTCCTAACTTTTCATGTATTAATATGAAAATCAGTGGAAGTACTGAAAACATGATGCTACTAAACAATCTGCTGAACAACTTCCAAATGAGTTACCAATGCCATTTTTTCTTTATTTTTTCTTGCCTTTTTAAAATTTATTTTTCTTTATTTTCTTTATTCTTTCTTTATTTCATTGAAAGAAAATAAAGATGAGAGGGATTTCTTGCTTGTATGGTTTTCCTTCTCAAAGCGTTTTGCTTTTTCTCCAACTGAAAATAGGGCTATTTTGTTACAGCTTTGTTTTTTTTTCATAGCACAGCCCCAAATTTTCACTGAGAGTTCAGGTGCACAAGCCCCACCCCAAAGGACAGGTGCACCAGCACATTTCAGTACGTCTCACCTGTGGCAACTTTCCACACAGTCTTCAAGGTCCAGGGAAATACAAATGTATTCCAGCTGGCTTGATTTGAAGAAGCCTGGCCTAAACTGTTTGAAATATTTAGCATTCACTCCAGACTACCAGTATGCCACATGCTTAGTTACCACAGATCAGCTGATGATGGTAGTTTTTCTACAATTAACCTCCAAATAACTTACTCCTTCCTTCTAAAAATTATCTCATTAAGTAAAATTATCCTATTGTTTCACCACTATCTTCTATAAACCCACCTAAGAACCAGTTTAAAACCTACTATTGAGCAGTTATTTCTCTTCTTACCATCTGTTGCATATAAGCCCTGTTAGACTTGGTCAAAGAATTTACGTACAGCCTGTCCAAAAGTGAAATGGGCAAAACAAAACAAAAAAAAGCTGTAATCCCATACAACCCCAGAGATCTTACAACTGGCTCGTTCTGGCTGCATTCAACTAAAACTATCAGCAATTTTTCAGGAAAATCTCATTTCAGGACATTCCCTAAAGGTTCATTGACATACTCTTTTCTGGTTAGAACAAGTGGTGGAAAAAAAAAAAAAACATACTTTTTTTTGTCCAAGGATCTCTGTGACTATTTGGCCTTTTTGGTTTTGTCTCTTACTGAAACTCAAATATTTATGCTAATTTTTTGCAGCCAAGCTTATAAAGTTAGAAAATACCACACGTATTGCAGCCAGTATTATCACCACACTAAACTTAAACACTTGAATGTTTAAGTGATGAGCTGATACAAAGCACAATGTAAGCATTCAGCATATAAAATACAATCTCACCTTAGCCACAATTTCAACAGTATCATGTCAATAAATTAACGGATATATAAAGAGAAATTCCGTGCTATGAAATAACTATGTCTGGATAGAAATGGCATACAGAGAGAAAGGCAAGGAGATGTGACATGACTCAAGGCAGAGAATAGGAAGAAAGCAAAGCAGAACTGAAACTTTTACTTCAGATTTTTTTTTAGATAACACTGTCTCTCCATAAATAGGATTTAACACATCCTCAAATGGATCAGGCTAAATTCATGACTTGAAGTATTTTCAGAGAGTGGCAGTGCTTGGCTGGTCATATTTCACACATGAAAGTCTCATCTGTACTTCAACAAATTCATTAATAAATTATCCAAAGATTTGTAAGAGTATATTTAAACATATTTGTTTACAAATACATTTCCTATGCTAACCATTATAAATAACAAAAAACATGTTCAAGTCTATTAAATGGCCTCTATTTCAAAATTTAATAAAAAGCTCTTATTTGCTCAAGAACTGAATAGCAGCCCAGGCAGATAGTACTGCTGAAATATTTTCTCTTAATGAAAAGGTTCTGACAACAGTGAGACACTCTTCTGGACACCAATGCCAGCACCATGGTGCTCTAACAGAACACAGTTACTGCCAGGAGGTGTTCAGTGGACTGAAGAACTGGGGATTCAAAAGGGAAAGTAAAACCAGGATAAAGTCCCGATGCTTCAACTGGATCCTTAAGCAATGCCCCATTTTTTCAAAGAAGAAGTTGCACAGTACTGCCATGGAAAAAAAAGGAACTGATGGCACTGGGATTAACATCTGAATTACCAATTTAGGCCCTGAAGATCTTCTGATTTCAGCTCATTAGCAGTTGATTTTTGTGGGTGATGCAAGGAAGATGCCTACTAGTTTCACCAGTGCAATGCCGCAGTGCTTATAACTGCCATACAGCTTCAAAAGGGCTACAAAGCTGCCGCTTCGCAGCAGCGGCCCATTCTTAATTAACATTTTTGGAATCACTGCAATTCAGCTGTATGGCCATTCCATCTCAATTGATAGCTGACTGGAAGTGGTTTTCACAGCTGGGCTGCCGATCCAATGCCCAGGGAGGCCACAATATCCCTAATTTTGCAGCGCTGTTTACAGCCGTAATTAATATTTCTGGAACTACTGCAAGGCAGCTCGGTGACCGTTCTGTCTCGCTTGATAGCCAGCTGGATCCTGTGTGAGAACTAAGCTCTAACCTGGTGCACGCACCAGCACAGACATTTAATGCTGCCACAAGTCACTGTTTTGACATCTTTGCAGGTCACTTCCAGCGTATCACTGTTACCTTAGAGTTAATGGCAGCCTGTAAAATTAGATATTCTTATGAAACACAGATTTATTGAAGAATCTCATCAGTGCCTGTTTCTCTGCAGAACAGTGACAGTTACCCAACCATTGCTGTCTGGGGATTGCAATGCTCCCATCAACTTCAGTGGGACCAGGACTAGCTTTTCTGCAGTAGACCCTTTGTAAAAGCAGATCTGCTTTTACAAGAGGTTCTATAAGATCCTGTAATGTACAACTAGAACAGTAACAGCCTACTGTGTAAATACATGAAATACATATTATCAGATTAATTAGAAAAGGGAGACTTGGTCTCAACACAGAATGAATACATACCCTTCATTTGATATAATTAAGCCTACATTAAAAATAATCAATGCCTGGCAATCTTCATTGGAATTCAAAATGATAAAATTCATTATAAGATTTTGGACTTCAGGATTGTCCTGCTGTATCATCTTATTGAGTATGGGAGATAAATAACACAGTGGAATTTTAAACTAGATGTGTACTTTCACATTCCTGCCAAAGACTTTGTATTTCTAAAGACCTCCATCACTTTTATTGGACAAACTTCAAAAAGAAAAAAACACCTTTGTTTTTGGTAATACAGCATGAAGCATATTGCTGATAAAACTAGAACATGCTCAAAATAGAAAGTTTGTGTAGGTGCTAATATCTGTCATATTTCAAAGCCACACGTTAATGCATTGTACCGAAAGCAAGTTGGACAAATCTGTTCAATTACTTCCCCCTAGATTTCTAAAGTTCGGAGAACATATAAAACAAAAGAGTTAAGTGAAACCTCATGAAAGGCAGTAAAATAGAAGTCAGCTGTGAGCCAAATTGCAGATTTCTTATTTGGTGCTTTTGTTTGTTCAGGGTTTATTTGTTTCCCCTTTGCACAATTTACCAAGTATGTATTTGATGACACGGATTATCCACATGCTTAACGCTTTTCAAGGCAAATTGCATAAAAGAGGAATTTGTTCCATGCACATTCCACTTTGTAACAAATATTCCTGTGCTCACTCTGTATCTCTTTATATTAAACTTGTTCCCTTGGAATGAGAAAGTCCTTGTAAGTGGGGTCGGGGATTGATTGTTTGTTTGTTTTACTTCTAACCACCAACCGAAACCAAAGGCATTAAAAGTGCCCAATGAGGGGAATGAGAGAAGATCATGAAGTCAGGCCACTAAACAAAACAAAAGTGTTGGTATGGGGGGGAGGTAGGAGATTAATCTTATTAGGATCGTATATCATGAGGTTGTCAGGTGTGAAAGCAAACGAATGGCCTCTGTTTATCTGAGCTAAACCGTGTGGTTCACCAGAAGACTCACTCCAAGCAGGGTTTTTTTGTGTTTTTTTCTTTTTCTTTTTCCTTTTACCCTTAATAAATTGGTTAAGTCAGTGTAGAATGTTGATAATGAAGTATGTGCAAGGGAGGTCTGGGCTCTTACTTTCCAGTGTTTAGATGCAACCAAGCTTTTTTTTTTCTTTGCCTTTTTTTTTTTTTTTTTTTTTTTTTTGCTTTTTTATCACAGCTGATTCAGAAAGCCCTTTGGAAAGATGAAGTAGGTAGAAATCAAAATAAATGGATTCTATTAAAACCAGCAATGCATCAACTGCTTGATAAAGTGATTAATAAACAGCTTAGGATGGTGATTGATTAAACTCTTTAATCAAAGTGCTAAACTGACTTAATATGGATAGTTTCAACATGTTCAAAGTATACATTTTCTCAGCTGAGGGTTCAGAGTTGTTTATGTAACTTTTCTGAAGTGTATCCCTTAGGTCTAACCTGCAGATAGCCAGGACTGTGGAATGTGTAAGTATTATAGAGTACAATATATATCACATTAGTCACTGAAAGTTTGCAAACAAATTATTCTGTTTTCACCGGACAATATTTATCCCCCAGAATTTTAGGGGCAGCATTGGTTTAGATCGTAACAGGAACTTGAAAGAGCACAGTACAAAATAAAAATAATCTTTTTTAACCCATTCCTTTGGGACCCTATTATGATCAATATTATAGCATGAACTCTAAACATAACAGTGACAGAAGAGGATTACTTTTGGATGAGAATTTACATATTTACTGCAAAAGAGCATCTTTCATTTGCCTCAATATCTGATGTCATTTTTGACACAGTCAATCAGCTGGGTTCATTAGCTTAATTCATTATACATAGCAAGGATACATAGCAAGGTCTGCAGTTCTGGGATGTAAGCATGCATGCACCCAGCAGCACAAATTCTTAAACTTTTGATCATCTGGACACAGCAGTATATTGGCTTTCATTCAAAATTATAAAACAAAGAAGTGTGACCCAAATGTATCAGAAAGCTAAAAACAACCCTAAAACAAAATTCCAAAACCAACTGCGTAAAACTAAGTCTGTCCTGCTTTTTATGCCAGCTTTGCAGGGTGGGAGGCAATCCTGACATAAGCCTTCAAGGTTCCCTAAAGGTTTTGAACAATGAAATCTAGGAAGCTTTAAAATCCCTATACATATATTTTTAGAATGAACTTTTGAGTCTTTCTTCTTTGATTTTTGTTTGTAATTAGCTGGTTGCTATTAAAAGCAGAGAATAAACTGGCTGCTAAAGTGGGCAGTCCACCTGGTAAAAACAGGTGCAAACAGAAACACAAGGAGATCACCCACTTTGCCTGCTTCAATCTCAAGACTTATGATAGCTCTGGAAGCCTGGACTGTAATCTCAATGCCTGTAGCCATGTAGAAATAATAAACGTTACTATAATTTTAATGCACCATAACTATTTTAAACTCAAACTATCAATCACCATTACATAGACCCCTCTCCTTGCATGCATGCCAAAGTGTTTCAGGTAGCAATATAATTACCCTGTTATGAGCATATATAAAACAAACACCCGGTACAAGACCTCACAATAGCAAGGTGCTTCACATTGAGAATCCCTGGAGGAGGGGAAATTCTGCAAGAGAAAACTAATAATGTGTAATGGTCTGAGTGAATCTGCACAGGGATTTTCAATAGTCTCGTCACTGTAAAATATATGGGACAAACAAATCACTTAAATAGCTTGGAAAGTGGCTGTGCAGTGTTTTATAAACAATCAATAAAGCTTTAAAATCAATACCTTGATGAACCACTGGCCATTGGAGGTTATTAAGCAGAGCGACTTTTCCATAGGAATATGCAACCGGAACAGCTATAAGCCTATCTAGCTCTATCTCCTGCTTCCACCAGTGAAGTAAGCCAGATAGGAAAAATCACCACACCATACACACAGTACTACATGATGGAGCACAGTACTACAAGCTGGGGAAAGGACGCTGCCTCTACAGAAAGCGATTCCAAAATATTAAAAGCTGGACATTAGAAAGGGTTGGAACTGCCTTGCATAAAGCTTTCAGCATCACGCAAAGCACAAAAAAAAAGAGAAAGCATATCGTTTGACAGGTATAATCAAAGGCCAAAAAACTCTCACATGAGCTGCATTTTTTATTTTTTTATTTTTTTACAGTGCAAGTGCTTGATACCCTCTACACTCAAGTCTCTTAATGAACTATACTTAATTGACATAAACAATTCAGAGCACTACCCATGAAATGTAGTTTTATAAAAAGCAAATTAGATAACTATACGCACAATTCTGTGAAGTATCGGAGTCATTTATGTTACTTCTTGATACTGTTTTCAAAATAAGCCTATATTTCATGCAGTGGTATAATGCAATTGATATAGAATAGCTGTAATTCTGTAATATTTTTTCAATGTCTAAATTGAATAAGGACACCACCATTTGGAGGAATTTTCCCTTTATTTACCTAGTCTAGAAATCTGTATTTCATTCCAATTTGCATGTATTGCAAGACCGATTGCTTTTAATTCCTTGTGTTATGGCAGGTTTTGACAAGTAGGTGATATTCAACAGAGCACACTGAAGACCTACAGGGCTATGAAGAAAGGAAGATTCTTTCTCTCAGTTCTTTTATTATGCTTATTCCTACCGTATCTGTCCACCTCCAATTACTCAGTATGGAATTTATAGACACATGCACCCATATCTGCAAACGTGCCTTTTCACTGAAGAAGGAGAAAGGGTCAGAGATACAGTAAGTGTGAAGAGATTATGGCCATCTTCAGTCCCAGTGAGATTCCCCACACCCCTTTCTGAGTGCAGACTTGGGACCAGATTTGCAAGTGACAGCATTGTGAACCCAGGTTAGGTACTGAATATTGTCAATTATTATAACAATACAAAAACAATTGCTTAATTAGGAGTAATTTAATCAAACATCCTTCATTTCTGTCATTTTATG
Source organism: Anas acuta (assembly GCF_963932015.1). Taxonomy (NCBI): domain Eukaryota; kingdom Metazoa; phylum Chordata; class Aves; order Anseriformes; family Anatidae; genus Anas; species Anas acuta. Next base: position 4,945,279 of record NC_088990.1, read on the forward strand.
CAACCAATTGTTTTGCAATGTACAACTTCTGGAAATAATGACTATCTTGGACAAAAAAAAAGTTACAGGCATTAGTATAGTACCAGAAAGGAAATGGTCTTAAAAAATTTATAGTGTCATACAAAACAGAGAGCACCAGAAAGTAAGGGTCACCTTTGTCTGCAGTCTCCTGCGGTACCAAAGTATTTGGAATCAACTAGAACTTCCAGGTGAAATACCTTCATCATCCACTGCAGCATTAACAGTTAGGAGGTTCTTAACTATTTTCTTCCTTCTACAGTTCAGGCATGAGAACAAAATTTTAATTTTTATATCATTTTGAACACTCTTCTGTGTTTAAAATCACCTTAGCACTGTGTCCTCCCACCAATAAAGCTTATCTATTTCTGTGTTCTTACTGGCTGCTGCAGGTGGAGTATTTAAAGTTTCAATTCAGTCTCTGACTTAAGCAAAGTACAATTTTTAGGACCTAATCCAAAGGCCATGAAAGTCATAGAGAACCCTTCCACCTCACATACCTTGAATATACTAGAACGACTTCATAGGGTCTTTGACTCACTAACACCACACTCATATGGCATCTTCAGTTTTTGATACTTGAAACTTGTCAGATTTTAGACCAGCACTTGCATCAGCCAACCTTTGTCTATTTGTTCATAGTTTTAACAGCATATAAAATCTGTTTTGATATGTGAAAAGGTGGAGATTCATCTTTCTGTAGAAAAGCAAATTTTAATGTAGACAACTAGGGCTCTGTATTCAGACAACAGCAAAGACAGGAAGCGTTTCCTTCATGTCATCTCTAAGCCAGCCAGCATACTGAAGCTCAAAGCAGGACTTTATCCCATTAATCTTCCTTTTCAAGAAGAACTAATGATTACACTACAACCAAACTATGAATTGCCCTCCATAAATATATTGTGTGAAGGAGGCCCCATTTTTTAAAGTGAAACAATATTTCTACATGTGTATGTTCAGGGCTAACGAGCAACACCATCTGCAAGGCTGGAATATTTTCACACTCCTTTCTATTATACAAAACAATAAACCCTCTCCAGCTGATTTCTCTCATTGTGGAATGCAAATTGCCTATAAAAGACCTCAGGGTGTGAGAAGACACTTATCAAACAGATATTACACATGCTCTCATACCAAGTATGCTATCAACTAAACAATTTAAAATATATTAAGGATAAAAAGGTATCAACAAACCTGCTTTTTGTGGTTATAATAATTATGATCTGAAACACCCCTGTTTGTCAAGCCATTGCTTAGGATATGGATCTTTCTCACTTTAGGTCTACAGTAGCATCTGCTTCATGCTAGGTGTGGAACTAAGTTTTGATCAAGATAGCTGAAAACTAAATTAACTCATTTCAGTCCTTTTTCAATGCATTAAAAAGGAATACTTTCACCTTGATGTAACAGATGGTACAACAGAACATCAAAAAAGCTGCATCTTACATGCAGTTTACTGTATAAGAGATAAACATACTATTAAAGAAATTGAGGTCATTAACATTTGGGTGCAGAATCAAATTTCCAACAACTGATATCATAACTAGTTACAGAGTGGGGCACTCACATGAAGTAACTAATCTCTGGGAAGGAACCCAGTTCTTGAGTTTGACTGCAAGCTCTTCCCTACTCAATTCTGGGTATCAAACATGATCCTTAAAAATAGGGTCTTGATGAAGTAACAAACTTAGCAGAACAAACCACATCGTGCTTAAGAAGTTTCAGCTAATGATACCAATCCAGTTACCAATTTCAGTAGTATGGGTTAGTTTTATTTCAGTTACTTTGCTTTTAGAGGACATCAGTTAAAAATAGTCACTGAGAAGTCTAACAGTGGAGTTGTCTACAACCAGAAATTCTTACAGGGAAGCAATTAAGATCCAATCATTTTTAATGCATCATAAATAATCTTCACACTTACTGTTAAGTTAATTAATATAATCAGTAATGCCAAACGCATCAAAATGAAACTTATTTTGCAAACATGCAAAATGTTCTGCCTCATTGCCTCTCTATCAAAATTAAATGTCATTTTACTAACAACTTTTGCAAAGTTTTAATTTCAAACCCTTTTGATCACAACTATCACCAAAAAAAATGATACAACTATTTCAAAGTACAGTTGCCTTTTTCTGACAAAGTGCCACAGGAACACTACTTGAGCACTTAGAGCCAGATTCTGCAAAAAGTTCTGGGGTTGAGTTACTCACGTCCTTAAATGCTTCATATCAAAGTATTGGATACTATTCATTGACCTTCATTGAATTGCCCAAAATTGCTTTTATGTGAAATTAAAATACAGTAGGTGTCTACACTGTTCATTAATACCAATGCAAGTTAAAATAATAATAATAATAACAATAACCTATATGAATACAAGAAAACTAAATGCAAGAAGTGAAATCTCATTTTTGGACCAGAAAGTTGACAGCTATTTTGATGACCAAGGCCCTTCACTCATCATTCTCATTCTGTGCGCAGAGTTCACACATTCATATGATAATTGCTCAAAACCAAAAGATACGGAATGATAATTTTAAGGTTTGTTTTGTGGTCCCGTGCACCCTGGGAAATCCAAGTATGGAAAGGTTCACAGGCCAAGATGCACCACTGGGATGCTTTCAACTGAACCCTGAGGTACGGCGCATCTGTGAGCATTGCTCACAGTTTGGAGTCTGGTCTGGCCTCTTCCAGCTCCTCCACAGAAGGAGATTATGCTCTCTCCTCCTATAAAGCTGGCTGGAAGTCAGTCTGCAGATTTCTGCCTAGCAGCAGAGAGCTTGAGTTCCTACAAATGCTAAGTTATTCACTGGCTGTTTTCCTGCACTACATGAACATCTAACATGCATATTAAATTTCATCAAATGATATTCAGGATCCTGCCAAAGTGATAAAATAAGAAGAATCACCTAACATTTCAGTGTTGTTTCCACTCATTAGAAGATAGAAAGATTACTTAGCAGTTATTCTTCATGGTGTTACAACAACAAGGCTTGCAAAAACAAAACCTCTGCAGGCAGGCCCTCATTTTATTCACACAAGATTACTAGATCAACTATGATAGTGAAGAACAGTAAGAAAGCTTTAAGAATTTGGCAACCAATGTGCCACCCCAGGCTCACAGTTGACACATGTTGGGTTGTCCCCATAGACACATTTCTTGTTTTTTCAAGATATTCAACTAATAAATAAAACTTATAACAAACATGGTGAGCATTGTAAAGTTTTTCCTTTTTGGGGAACATCTGCAAGCTTATCACAGGTTTTAAGAATTCACTCTAATTACAGATCTTCAAATAAATTTGCTAGTTGATATAATACATTAGTTTTTTTCTCAAAGCATCCATGGCAGGTAGTGAGCAATAAAATGTTAGTAGCAGAGCTGTGATATTTACTGTTAAGCCATAAGTCTTTGTTTCTCCGAAGACATAGCAGATATAATACAATTTCAGAGTTTTTAATGCTATCCACCACCAGTGCATCCAATAAAGATACAGCCACATTTCCAGTGGACTTCATGATTTCTCAATCTTTTTCTGTGTTTCAGAAGGGGAAAAAAAAAATGTTGCTCTTTATAAAGTTTAAAAACATTAATTTACTTTCCCACAAATAAAAATTCAGAGTGAAACAAAGGCAAAGCCCCAAATGATGTTAATAGTTCTAAAGTTTTACACTGTAAATTTATTCATCATCAGTGAATTCTGCAACCTTCTAAAAGTCTTCAAAAAAACACTGCTTATGGCCATTTCTTTGAACTCCACTTATGTAAATGTTCAGGAACTAGTACCAAAGGGAAATGAACAGATCTAATCAAAACCTCAGTTGCTTCTAATTTACAAGCAAGTTTTTCTCTATTTAGGCAAGACCCTTCTCAATTCTTCAGTGACCTCTCCAAAATGACAAGAAAAAGATTCATCCGGTTTTGAGCTCAGAAAGAGATTAAGTCACAGTCAAATCAGTGATTTCCTATCAATGAACATTTGCTTTCAAGTAATTATTTTAAATACATGTGAATTGAATAAATAAGTTGAAGGATATGAACTGAATCTCGAGTTTTTAAGAGCAAACACACACCATTGGACATGTCTTCAGAGCATGCCAGCATGCAAAGCACTTTTGCTGAAACCTCTCATTTTTAATATAAAAAAGGACTCAACTCACCCATTACTCCAGAATCCAAGTCAAAGACATCCAATGATAATTTCCCTCCAGGAAGACCTGATTTCCATGCGTGTAACTAGGAAAGCACAGAACTGAACTGCAAGAATGCTATTGCACCTCAGCTCTGAGAGAGGAAATGCACTTTCCCTTACTGCCTGGGTTAAGCACAGGGCGAGGCTGATGGATCTACATCTTGAAAACACCTGATGAGACAGGTGACAAGAGAAGCTGCAGAGCAAACCCACTGCACTCACTCACTGTTTAGTCTCTGCTGCTTCCATCTGAAATGCATCTATACTGCCAGTATCACGGGGAATGGGACAGCATCCCCCATACACAGGGCTGGAAGAACAGGAGGAAAAGAATTAGCTCAGGAAAACTACATCAGATGGTATGCATTCCTTTATCTTTCCTCAGAAGGCTGTTCTCCTGACATAAGGACAGATCCAGCAGGAGAGGTGACCCTGGCATTGCTTCTCCTGCCAAGAATGTGATGGTCTGAAGCAGCATGAAGCCTGCTCTCTTGGCTTAAGGAAAGGTAGATCTGCTTATGCCTTCCCAGATAGGTACGGAGACCTGACCGCAGGTTGGAACGAGAACTCTTCTGTAACACTACTTTTCTGCCAGATAACTAATTCTTCCCAAATAAGATAAACCCTGGTTACCCAATCACTCAGACTTGAGAAGAGCCTCAGGAATTTTAGCCCTCGCAAGTACAGAATGTCTCAAGCTCTTCAGTGAGTGCAAAAAAGTTAACACTCCTTTCAATTCGAAATACACAGAGGGCAAGACACTCATTGACTTCTGCAGGAGCAGAATCTGGCCCAGATACATGAAACATTTCAAAAGAAGCCTTGACTTGCAACAAGGATCAGTCGAGACAAAAGTATTTGAGTCAGGGCATTGCTAGACAATCTTGCTGGTTGTCAGATCTGCAGTGTAATGACATGTCAATTTGATTCCTTTTGTGCCTGAGCTTGGAGCCTATCTTTGGGCCTGAATTCTTCTGTACTTTAGTTTTTCTTTTGTTCCAGTGGCACTTCTCCCAACGTTACTTGACAATGAGTGATGCTCCCCAACCCTGATCTTTCACACCCTGTTGGTGACCTATAACTTTTCATGCATAACCTTTGACCCAGGCCCTGACAGTTTGATTTATTGTCCAGTGTTATGATTTATGAGTATCTTCTCAGAATAATTAACGGACAACAGGTGGCAGCATAATAATTTTGATTACCCAGCGGTTCATGAAACCACGACAAAGGTGACTTCATTTACTGAATAAGAAAAGGACAACAATTAAAAATTACACAAAGCAATCCTTTTATGCCTTTTTGGTTTCCACCCTTTGTCTGTTGAACAGAAGACTTGACTTAGGCTCATTGCCTTCCTTCTCAAATACCCGGAACTTAAATTCTGTGAAGAAGACAATACTTCCTAAATCATGGTGCTGGTGTTTTGCTGTTAGACAAAGCCTCAAATAACTGCATGTTGTCAGTTTCTCTAAAATGAATGAGTTATTTTCAAGATGTTTGCAAAGTTGTACAATGCAGGCCAAAGTTCATTCCAAAGTGCAGAATCTTGTTAACTTACAATTTTGCAGAGCTGCTAAAGTATTATTTCTTGGATATATCAGTTATCTTAACTTGGATCCACAGTAAAAAATAAATAAATAAATAAATAAAATCCACAATTCACCTCTAAGGTAGGGAGAGCTTCTCTATGCAAATTTTTACCCATCTGTACTGATCACAGAGCAAAAGGAAATTTTGCTGCTAAGTCTCTCAAATAATTGCTTAACTGTAGGCTAGAGGACGTGCTCTCTACCCTGGCATCAGGTCCCACGCTCAGGCAAGTTTTGTTTAGCTAATTCTGCAATATTTTTCGAACACCTGACTTCACCCTGTCTTTACAAGTAATTCTGCAGTCACTGGGGCTACATGCAGGAGCAGCATAAAGAAAGCAAGTCTCTAGACTGTGCAGACTAGTAGTAATGGTGATACACTCATAGAACACAAGTGCAACACAAGTTCCACAGAGTGGCACAGAGTTGTCTATTTCTGAAAAACAGGTGTGGGACAATCAGTATTTAGAACATGTTTTAGTTTCCATACAGTCTTCGTAATCCACAAAGTCCAAAATAACTTTTTCTCCCAGAAGCTTCATACCACTATGATGAATTCTTTCTAATCACTATTTTATATGGTACCTTCTCCCTTATTTCAGTTGATCACAATTCCTTAGCTGTTTTGATAGACATACGTTGATATGGAAGAGGATTTAATGGTATCATCCATATGGACAGTGGGATCCACAGCCAGATTTTCAGAGCTAATCAATAAGATTTTCAACAGAGTCGGAGGGAGTTGCAAGTGATTAGAAATTCTGAAAATTGAGCCAATTGTGAATAGAGAACGGAGCTGCTGCATGTTTGCTTGCAGGATATACATTACCTTGCAGAACAAAGGCATACTTTTAACAGACATTACACGTTCAATTACTGTTAGATACACTTTAAAATATTAATTAAAATTGGAGGGGATAATGGTGTGGTTTTTTGATCTTTATTAAAAGATAAAGAGTCTAAGCCACAGCTAGTGCAACTGAGTTCACTAACACTGACAGACTTCTCTCTGCCAACAGGCACTAGCCTGGACATCGGAACATAGCACCTCACTCTCTCCTCCTCAAAACTAAACTAAAAACATTCTAGTGAGTTTCAACAGCAAAACTTGTTTTGCCACAATTTGTCTGCATGCCCAAGACAGCATATGCAAAATGATTTTTTGTACTATCACAATGACAATATTATAGGCTTATCATTTTTAATTGACTTTATGACTTATAAAAATATTCCTACAATTCTGCTTTACATCAGTTTAGAAACAGCTTAACACACAGCTATGAAATATTCATCCCTGTTACATTCAAATTTTAAAATATATGATGAAGAGCCTGGCTAACAGATAAAGCAGAGTTCCCAGAATATTAAAAGCACTCAAGCTTTTGCAAGGATCCTTAGCCGACAAATAAATAAATGCTGCTTTTGAAATCAGACTTGTTTCATCCCCCTCCCTTCCCGAGAACTCAAAGACACCCCTACAACCAAACACTATTATAATGAAGCCAATTTTGTCCTTAGTAGTTTTATCAAACCTTTAATACCACATTAGCTGCTTAATATACAATGAATGTAGAAACAGAACAGCTCTAGCACCCAACTGCATTCTCAGTAGAGATGAAGGAAAAATTTGCAAAAAAATCATTTATCAGATTAATGCAGCTGCTTTTGCTGCATCATGAAATAGCCACAAGCTTTCTGCAAATGGAATAATAATAGTAGTCATAAAAAATAGAGCATGCATGCCATGGTTTGTTCTAATTAACGTTTTAATTTGGGATACTGCCTCAGTGGTGATGTCTGGTATATCACATGACAGTATTTCCTCTCTTCGATTGGACATTGCAAGGGCATTTGTGGTGCAAGTTTTACATGCAAATCTTAAAGGGACAATTGTGAATATATACGAACACAACTGGTGTTCCCACTAAAATTCAGTTATGTAGATGCTGACATATGTTTAATGAGAGCAATTCATTTCAACACCTAAGTGTTAAGTATTTTCTAATTTCTTCTAGCTTTTAAGCCACAATCAGCTATAAAGTCAAATTTATTAATTTGAATAAAAGCTTCACATACAATGTAGTTTCACCAGACTTACACAGATAAATTAAGGCACAAAGATTTTGCAAGTTCCATGTCATTGACTCTGACTGTTCTGTTTCAAGTCTCACATGGGAAGTGGCAAGCTTTAAAATGGTATATGCGCTCAAATCATGATGTGATTTTAGTACTTTGTTTCCCATCAATTTTTAAATTAATTATCTGGAAGCAAGCAGCGGTTCATTTTTGGTCATGGACTTTTTGATTAGAAGCTGTGACCCTTTATGCCTTTTTGGCATGCTCTATACAACACCAATGACATGCAGCATGACCTCTGACACCTGATTCAACAAAAAGTAACTCCCCGACAGATCTTTCATATTCAGCAATCTCTTTGTTACACCGGGACACTTACCCAGTTCCATCCCTTAAAATCTGCCCTGTCTCCTCATTTCTCCCCTACCCCCTCCTACTCAGAAACTTATTTGGTTGCAACATTTCTGTCCTTCCATTTGTGCCTCTCCTTCTGTTTTTACAAACTTTACACTATACCATCGTCCCATATGTTTGTGCTGCACACAAGGAGGTTTCTTTAGAAAGCGCTGATGCTAATTATAAATTTAATTTGCATTTTAATTAGAATGGTAGCAAATTAAAAGCGTGGCAGCTGGAGAATTTTGAACGCTTTGCAGAGATTTGGTGTCAGTATCTCCCTGCTTCTGACTTCGCTCTCTTTTCATTTTTCCCCTCACTATCTTTCATTCACACAAACATATTGGCAATTTTTCTCCTCTCTTGTTTCTTTTTTTTGTCTATTTTTTATTTCTCCATTTTCCCCCCAAGGATCAAGTTATAAATTATTTCTTTTTTGTACTGATAAACAGTATACTCTTGTCTTGTGCCAGTACACCATGTACTGTAGTGATAGTGCAGCTTTTAAGTGAGCTTTTGTGAGGCTCTGTCAGTGCTGCCCTATTTTGCTATTTATATCTGCAGTTTATTTACAGGTAGGAATCTATTCTATACCCCCTTGACTAATTTCAAATTCCAGACCTTAGCAGCAAACTCTAGCCTAGCCCTAGACATTCCATTTTCACATGCTACAAATTTGCAGCAAGTCTGTGGAACCTTAACAAAAGCCATTCAGAATGCATTGGGGACTGCTCAACTTTATTCTTCACTTAGCAAATGCAGCATTTGGTGTGCTTTTGGACAAAAGGCTGAAGTAATCTGTCAGTCTTTCGGTCCATATAATGGCATATATTCTCTCCCGGCGCTGTCTTTAATTTGCTATGTGAGCATGTCTGGTTTTAGTACTCACGTGAGCACATTTAGTCAGTTCTGTCATTTTCCCTATGTTGCATCTCCATGGTCATTTTCATTCCTTCTGTTCGCTTCCCCCACGGTGTCCTTGCTCAATAATTTTCATTAATTGATTGACAGCTCTGATAGACCCAACTAACCTCTATCTCACTCTCATGTCGGTTTTTAAATAAGTACTTGTACGTCCAATGACCTTGTCGCCTCATCAGATATCAGAAAATGAGCATGCAGATATGGAGGAAGCTGATTAGCAAAATAAGGAAGATCTCACTTCTGGCTTTAGTCCATAATAAGCTCTGACAACTAACTTTACATTTGCTTCTTTAAAGGCATTTAAAACAAAAGGGACCAACAAATGTGGGATAAATAGACCTTAACCAGTTTCTGAAGCACTGGCTCCAGTACAACGAAGATTTAGAACATTACTAACATAACAGCTTTTTTGGAAAGCTGGAAAATAAGCTGCATTTCCAACATGGGTCTATTTAAACTTTACTTAGTATTAAAACCACTAAAACAAGTCCATTTTGAATTACTTGTACAACACTGTTTAGCCTCACATTCCCCCCATGGAAAGAAGGGTGAATGTGTAAATGAAATTACATTATCTTTAGTTTTGTTTAGCATACAGCTAAAAAGATCTATGGAATACCAGTGATCTTTCGCTCAGTACAACTGAAATTCCAAAAATCCTGTTGTTTTTTTTTATACACACATCTAAATCACCAGATTCACATGTATGCTTTCATGAGAAATTGTCCTTGTAGAAAATAACATTTAAATGAAGGCTTCAAAAAGCATTATTTTTATTTTCAAAATGGTAAGCTGAGTCATGGTGACACATGCAGAACTCTTGCAGGTCAGAAATGAATCCAGCTCCACTGAAGCCCATTTTATTGTCTTTACCACAATGCCACCCTCCTTTTTTATTGCAGATCACTGCAACCTTGTAAGTTTTGTTTAGAATATAGATAGAGCTTTATCTAGTGGTATTTCAGTTTTTTGAAATAGCTCAATGATACCAAATGACATTCTCACTGAATGTGCTTAAATGAGCTAGCTTAACAGAACAACTCACCATAAAACACTGTTTAGCAAATAGTAAATTCCAGCCTATGTTTGCAGCAGCTATTTGAGCTACAAATCTTTTAAAACCAGAAGACAGCTAGATCCTCCATTGGCAAAGGGGGAATGAGGTCCACTGAAATTTCATCTTTACGTGTTTTTTTCCTGCCTTGCAGTAATCATTAACTTCTAATGAGATTCACCTAATTCTGGAAGCTACAAGAGCTATCAAACACCCAACTCTTCTGATTGCAGGCTGTACCACAGCGTTCACGCCACAATCACCTATGCACCATATTCTGTACCAACACCTTCCAAACTAATGAAGTAACCATATTATGACTGAACCATCAGTAACACTGATTCCATGGATTTAGAGAAATACATGTAACTCTAAACAACCTGGAAAAACTCTTGGCTTTGAGATTTGAAGTTTTTATTCATAACTATTGAAGTCATGCGATGACATGTTGTTGGGGTATTTTATTTACTTCGAAATCTTATTCAAGAGTTTAAATTAAATTCCCTTTTAAGAAGCAAAACTGGCAGACCCAGTCATTTACAGAACACAAGAGTCTGACCATGCTTAGCTGAAACCGTAACTGGAGTTCCCAAATGCAAGCAGATAATTACTCTGATGTGAATCTGTGCCCAGTTTCACATCAGCATAGCTCCAGACCTTTCGGTAGAGTCATTCCTTATTCTGCTAGTAGGAGAAAAAAACAGTATATAGCCTTGAAAAACAAAAGAACCAAAGCTGATACTAACAACCTTGTCCTCAAGTACAGGAATAACTTAATTCTCTCAGTATTTTTGCTCTTGAACAGATGAAAGGTTTCTTTCTGTAGAAACAGAAAGTTTCTTTCTGAAAGGCTTTTCTGTATGAGAAAGAAGTATTCTGCTGTCTCCCACTAGACTGAAGGCAAGACAGGAAGATGGGAAAGGCAAAAAAGTCAAAAAATTGCCTAAAAAGGCAAGAGAGCAAGAACTAGGGACAACAAGGAAAATAAGACCATTTCTAGAATTAGCATAAATAGTGTAGGCATGTTCTAGTATTTATGCTTCAATACTTTATGGAATGATATTTAGTGGCTTATTAAGATTAGCCAGCTTTTTGGTGTGGCAATATACCTTGATTTTCAGAAAGCACGATGCCTGGGGTGGTTTAAGTCTGGATTTTCATACAGTCAGCCTGATAGAAAATTAGTTTGCATTTTCATGTTAGCACTCTACCTTGGCACATCACTAATAAGAACAAAAAGATTTAAAGCGATAAATTAACTTCAAAAAGAGAAGAAGCATGTGACAGACAGCATGTAAAATTTAAAACACTGCATAACATGCCGCAATGAAAATCAAATGTATTTCTAAAAATGCTTTATTTTTACAGTATGCTTTGTTTTTGCAATTTCATTTCAAAAAAAAATCTTCCATCCAATTTGCAATTTCTATCTGTACAGGATTCAAATCCTAAGTTTCTCTGTGCCAGGGGACTTGAAAGCAAATGCCTATTTCTGAAAATCCCCTTCCATGAAGAACTTTCCTCAGGTAAACACTTCCATTAATTTTGAAAGCCTTCTGGGCTACCAACAAAAATTTAGTGACCTCAGTGAAAGTAATCACATGGGCTTAGACTAACTATTTATATAAGTAAAGGTTTGCAGAGTCTAAATCAACTGAATTATCTCCAAGAGATCTAACTTCCGTAAGTGGTAAGTAGTACTAGGCAAAATGTTGATATTTTGTTACCCTAATTAACCTTGTATTTTAATCATATTATTGCATAGTAAAGTTCTAATTTCTATTCCACTGTTATATGCCCTGGAATACCCTTCTCCTCTGGAAGATAAACAAATCAAAACAAGTTCAACTGTTGGATAAGCTCTGTTCAACTGAATTTCTTATAGTAACTTTTTATTATGAAATTGTCCATGGAGTACACAGCATTCTCCAAATTACAAGTCTTCCACCTTAGCACTTTGGAAAGGCTTGGATTTTATTTCATGTAAGTTTTTGCAGCTGTACAAAATACTTTCATTAACCCAAGAATGGATTATTTGGAGTGCTAATTAATTGATTCTTCAAAATGCCAATTGACATACTCCTAGGGAAAACCTGATCTAAGCAACCATGTTAATCAAGCTATTGTACTTACGGTTCTGTCTGAATATCAGACCATCTGAAATGAGGAGAACTTTGCCATTACTATCCTGGACCTCTTGTGGGCAACTAATTAATATGAGTAGACTATGACAGTTGCACTTGTACATTCACTGTACTGCCTGACAATAACTCTATAAAATTACATTTCAGCTAAAGAATGGAAACAGTGTTAAATACCATTATTTGCCTTCCTTTGATGTCTGAGAGTCATTATGAAAGCAATTACAGCAGTTTCTCTGTCTGTATGTCTACAGGGTATTTATCTGTATCTGTCTGAGTCCTTTGCCAGGTGGAGAATATATGGCATATTAAAGACAAGGGAATTCAGCCTCAATTATCAGACTATGAACAGAAGAAACAAAATCAGAGTTTTGCAGATGATCCTGCCAGAAAACAGTAATTTAATATTAAAGGCAGGCAATCTGGGGAAAACTTGCCCAGTGCAGAGTCTTTTTATTTTAATATTATTGAATTCCCTCTTCCTTCCATTGTCCTGTTTTGTTTTCTATTCTTTTAGCTTCCATGTTTTCTACTACCACTGCTCACTTTAAATAAGCTTATGCCAGGTTTGAGAGTCTCACTAACAAGACTTATTTTGTAAATCCTACTTTTTGTTTCTTAATTACATGCAGTTATTCTGCCATCTAAGAACCTCTTAATGGAAACAACAGATTCTAAGTGGGGCGAGGCCATATGAGGCAACATGCTGACAGGAGAGTTAGGAGCTTTGTGCTGCTTACAGGGGCTGAATAAAATACATAGTCTTCTGTGCCTAATCATTATTTTACTGACCCCTGGGGTAGTATGGTTAGGTCCATAGGTTGTCGGATGAATGAAGAGTGCTATTCACTTTATACATGGGGACCAACGCAAAATGTATCCATTGGAATCATTCAACTGTCATCGCACAGGTGATAATTCTCCAGTTACTTTTGTATACTAGCAAGTTTAGAACTGACCAGAAAAATTAAAGAGTGCTGCCAAAGACCTTTGAAAAATGATCTGGAGGTCTCTTCCAACCTAGAAATTCTGTGATTCTGTAGTTCAAATTTCTGATGTTTTGTTTTAAATGGAAAGGCAGGAACATTACTAGTGTCATGCTTCTCATCAAACATGATGCCTCTTCTGAAACTTGGGTAATATCTGTAGGAACAGCCTTGAGCACGTAATAGACAGCCTTTTCATACTATTCAGATTACCTGAAGGTATGTAATATTTTAAAAGGTTCTAGGGGCCAGTTACACAAAAAGTATAATGGTGTTGGACTATATAAGCTACCACCAGATGAAGTTTGGCCTAGTCTTGGAGAAACATCTGGAACTACGTATCTTATGGCTAAGCTAATGTCACCGTTTTCTGTAATATCACAATCTCGGGGAGGTACCAGCAAAAAAAACCTAGGACAGTAGTTTGCTGGAGGTGCCTTGAGGTACTCTACAGTTCTTCTACCCACCTCCTGTCCTACTGACTCAGCACTGTCACTCAAGTGCAGGTACCTGTGCAACATAGAACTCTGCTTTGTTTGCTCTAAAGCTTATGCTTCCAAGGCCACAAGATGATACACTAAGATGTCATTGGTAATGAGTCCAAATTATCCATTATACTCAAACTGCTTATGCTTGCACTTTTAGCACATTTAAATATTAGATACCATGTGCAATTTTATCAGGATCCCTGGATTTTTTTCCAGCTGCACTTTTTTTTTTTTTTTTTACTTTTAAAGAAAGCAATTATTACACTACAGACATTTCCTTATACGCTTCTCAGACATTTTACCAGCAACCTCATGTTACAATACTGTTTCTGTCCTGTAAGTGCATATCCTGGTATCGGTCATCAGAAATCTTGCCACTAAGTCTTGTAAAATTAGAATGTTTACAAGAAATATGTATGCATGTGTTGCATATATACACGTATGAGATACAAGAATTTTGTTTACAAAGATTAATAAGTCTCACTAAGACATGAAGACCTTGATACCTTATGAGTAGAGATAGTGTGGCAAAGGAGGAAAGGATTTAATGATAGTATTAGACATTTTACAGTATAAATATCTTCTTGATTAATTAAATCTGTGAAGTATATTATCCTACACTGAGGAAACGATGATGTTCAACAATGTTTTTTTTTTATAAAGGAAAAAAAATTAAAACCAAACAACTTGCTTTTGATATTTAACCTAAGAAAAAATAGGTAGTGAAAAATATTTCATGAACTTGCATAAACAAAGAAATTTGATTCATTCCTTTAATTAAAAAGAAACAATGCAACTTGCAAGAAACACACTTATTTTGTTCAAAAAAGAAGATTAATACAGGTTAAAAAGGCTTTCTAGTTTTACCAAATTAATACTGTGTTTAATTATATGAGATTAAAATTTCATTATACATTATGCTTTAATTGGTATAGAAGGGGCCAGAGGTTAAAACCTTTGCACGAGTTACCTTTTGTGCTGTTCCAATATCTAATAACATAGCAGTTTTAAATTATAAACCCTGACAAAATTTAACAAGTTTCTTACATGTTTTAATTTTACCCTAGTAATCTTTTATGTGGAGCTGCAGTGTTCCTGAGGTCATAATCCTGGATGATGAAACAAGCCGAGACAGAAATCGTTACAAAACCAAAGTGGCTGAACATTAGTGGATTATGGTAAAGGTGCTACCGGAACTCAAACCATCAAGTATAGGTTTAGACATAGCTACTTTACAACAGTTACATGCTGTAGTAAATAAAACACACTGGTAAATAAAACACCTTTCTGCCCCCTAAACAAGCAGGTATACTTTCAAAAACACTGGGAACTTCTTCTCAGGAAGAGATCAAATAAATCTAGAGGTTATTTCTTCCAAATGGATAAAGTGGCCTTGAACTGTTTAACCACTGATGCTGTGTCCTAAAATAGGAGATTTTCAGAGGGCTTCAAATGGGTTTAGGCATACAAATCTCTAAAGGAATTAAGACACATACTCCAGAGGTGTTTGGAAAACCCAGCAATACTTAGAACAAGGTTTCTTGAACGTATTTCTTGAACTTAAACAAGAAGAGGACCTGCTTCCAGGACAAACATATCCCCATTTTAGAAATGAAGCAAGCCATTTTATTGATATGTATGAGTAATGGTTTGCTGGTAAACTAATGTCATTCCCACCTTACCTTCTCTCTATGCCCAAACCTAGAACAAACCAGGCTAGTGCAATTAGTTGGGTCTGGAGAGTTGGTTCTTGGACTAAGAATGTTGACGTGCGAGTCTGTGAATAGGTGAGATTCTTCCAGTGATCCCAGACTAGTAATTTATCCTTGCTACAATGGCTCGTTTGAACAGCCCTCATTCCTGAACAATCCAAGGAAAAAAAAAAAGATCTCTGCTTTGTATGAATAAGAAATCGTCTGGCTGATGTAAGAATAGGGAACAAAAAGCTTCTTTTGGGGAATCTGTACTACCTTCTACTTCCGCAGCGACCCACAGGGCTATCTATTATGATTGAATTGAGTGATTATTGATTACCCTTTACTATTGACAAAGTCAGTGTGTATATGGATTACCTGCCATATAAATGCCAATCGCAAGAATTTAAAATGCTTTGGACCATCAAGAAACTACAAAACAACTTCCTAATGCATGTTTTGTTGTTTGTTTCCATCCTGTATCTCTGTGCTTGTGCATTTTGAAAATTAAAAATCAACTGCTAGTTTGTATGGCAATCTACTCAGCTCAGTGTCAACATCATGTAAGCTGCACATACAAGTAACAGTCTGTTTGGTGCTATCCCAAAGTGACCCGTAGATAAGGGGTTTGCTTGTGTTGTTGAACTGAGGTGAGAACAGAGTTCTAATTACCTGTTTGTGTGTTTTTTTCCCTGCAATAGTTTACAGTTGGATCTCATTATTGGATAACTGTTTAATCAACTCCAAAAAATACAGTATAATTAGTACTGCAGATACACTATGAGGCAAACAGTTGCAAGAATAACAGAAGCCTATTTGGTTCAAACAAGATACAAGAAATCAAACAGTAAAAGAATACATGTTCATATGATTTTAAATTCTTATACTACATATCTAGATATTAAAAGCTGTTCAGGGTCCCATTTGAAGTAAATTAACATAACTTCATTTAAATCAACAGAGATGTACTGATTTGCACAGTATGAGACTTTGACCCACACGTTTTTTTAGTAGCATACCAACTTTAAGCCTGATAATGTTTTTGTTGAAAAAGAACACTTCAGACAGCTTTTTGTGTGCTTAATGAAATTCAGGATGAGGCCTTGTACAAGTAACTATGGTGAGCAATTTTAAACTACCTTCTTCATTAAAAGGACAAACTTTCACAGCCAGTAAATGAAATCCCGTAATTAAAACATGTTTGTTTAAAAAAAAAATCTGGAAAGGTCTTGGACAGTGAAATAATATCCTTTAGATTAATGTTTAATTGAAAACAGTATTTACTGCTCTAGTGCATTTGATAGAGCTCTTTGCTGTGTTTCTTTATGTATAATTGTGTTCTGCAACCAATTTAAAATAACTAGATGAGTGCAGTCCTTATAGAAGGTGAAGATGAGTCCTTGCAAGGATATCAATGTCTACAGGGGCTTCTTTCTAACAGATATGAAAAAGTAATTTCCATTCTGCTACTTTTGTGTGATCCTTTCTGCATATAAAATGCCTTTCACATACATACAAATCTTCTCACCTGAAGAGAATATTTCCTAAAATACAACATAACCTACCCCAATTTTCCAACATATCTTTAATTTAATGGAAAAAATAGGTGATACTAATTAGCAGTATGAACTTTTTCCTTTAAAAACATAATTAGTTACTTTATAATATATATTAATGTGATTGCTACAGCTATAACAAAAAAAAAAAAAAAAAAAAAAAAAAAAAAAAAAACAGATACAATTCTAAGTATGGAATATACACATAGTTTTAAAAAGATTTCCTGAGGGGCTTCTGAAATGCCCTGACTACAAAGTACAAACCCCAAAGCAGAGTTCTGAAAATGCCATTCTAATATTATGTGGCCTCCAATCCAATAAAAAACATTTCCAAAACCTTTTATTACTGTCCAAATCCTAGTAACATCTAATTAGGTGGAAGACCCTAATTCACTTCAGCAAGCTCAGTTTCAGGTATTTGAATTGATACCATTGCAAATTGATTAGTCGAAGTCGAAGTCAACTGGGTTCTACCTCAGTCTCTCCCATCACATCATTTTTTACTCTTTGGCTTTTCTAGTTATCAAAACACTGCAGGAGAAGCAGACATTTTTGGTGTTGTTGCTGGGTATCTCTTGGAATGCAACAATCTTGGAGGAAAAAAATCAAAAACTGAGATTCTTATCCTGACTCCTCTTTCTTATACAATATAGCTGTTTCTGGAGCTCATTATGGACAAATTGCAGAGGGAAAATTAAGGAGTATTGACACTTCTCCCAAAGCTATTAGAGGTATCACAGGTTTTAGCAGATTTAGAATTACAAAGCTATTTGACCTACTCTGGCAAAAAGCCTGAGAACCCAAAATTTGGCCATACCACTTGAAGCATTAATGAGCTGTTTTCAATGATTATCCTACCTGCTTCCTCATTCCTCTGACAATTTCTCTTGTTGTATCTTTGACCAAGTTTAGTTTAGATGCTCTCAGATCAGTGACCCTGTCTGTCTTCATGCACATAAAAGATGAGTTTACTATGATTCTATTGAACTAATAATAATAATACACTGTAGCAGAATTTATCCCAGAGTATCAAATTGGAGCATACAGATACTGCATTTTTAAAGGAATTTTTAAAAGAGGGAAGGGGACTTCGGTATGACTTATTTGAATGTGACTTATTGTCTCCCCCTACAAACCCACAGCCTGATTGCATTTAGTATATTGGCCTATTGTTATAGACAAGAGAATGTCCAACTCTCTCAAGGTTAATTGACTGCTGTTCTTTGAAATATACATGAGAAACTTTATTGACTATCTTGCATCCGACCTCACCTGTCACACAGGAGGAGGACAGAAACAGGGGAAAGAACTCCACAAAAAGGATAAGAAGGACAAAGGTGAAATGCACTAGATTTTTCCAAAAATCTTTTCCCTAATTATTTGTTGTTGTCCTGTGTGTTTTCTTGAATTTGCCTTTTTATTAGCAGAAAGTTTGTAATTTGTAAAAGAGATTTCTCCTAAAAATTTACAAAATTAACTTGTACTCCTAGTACCACAGGATATAAGGACAGCTAAAACCAATGAGACAGCAGTATGCAGATGGACAAGATTTTTTGTAAAATGAACATTTGTATGTAAGCATTTCCTAAGAACATCAATTTCTTCATGCACATGTAAATGGTATGGAAATACATAAGTCTACACTGTTACAAACTTTCGTAAGTAATTTTTTATTTTTTTTTTTTTAAGGTATTATTAAAGCAGGACCTGAGTTACCTAAATCATGCAAGGATAAAATGAGAAACATCTCATGTTGGCATGGAAGCATTCCTGACAGAGTTCCATAAGGAGAGTAAATTAGACCATTTCATCATCCCTGAAGTGATACATATAACTTCCCTAGGTCTTCTACATCAAATCTGGTCCTGGTGATATTAAACTAGAATATGCAACTACATCCGGAAAAGTTGTATAAATTATCTCTAAGAGTTCTGTGACTGTCACACATGGTCTGCATACATGGATCTAAAAGTACAGCATCTCTTGGAGATACCTCACAGAAGAAATACTATTGCATTGGAAGTGACAACCAAAACTGTAGCTTTGCCAAGCTCAAATCTTCAAGGGATTTAATTAAATTTACAATAAATATTGTTATTGAGGTTTGAATGTTCTTACACCAAGCAACTACTGTTACCTTCAGATCACCTTGAAAATAGTTCCACAAAGAAAAACTTGAACAAAATTTATTTCTCAGATAAAAAACAAGCATTATTTTGTAAAACACTATGTCACTCCACACAACAGCAATTATTGTTATACTCAAATTGGTAAAAGGGTTTACCTTAGATTGCTGACACAGTCCTATCCACACAGAATATCCCCCGAAGAGCATATATAAGCCAAACACACATCTGATTTTTAACACATTCAATGACTTATTTCTCCACAATAACAACTCTGCACAAGACATTTTTGATGACAATGAGATAACCCCTTGTAATGCCTCCACCATGATAACTGGATTTTTGCTAAGCTTTCCATGACCAAATTACAGCCATAATGATGACACACTGCACACCACTGCCAAACAGCATAAAATGACACCTGCTTACAACAGCTTGAAATGGAACTTGTCAATATGACCAGAAACATTACCAATAACTAAGAGACTGTTATTGAAGCTTACTTCTCTTGCATAGTACCTGCTCAGCTTCACAGCCTTACAGAACCAGAACATAACTTTATACCATCTGAAATCTCTGAGATCAAAGAAGAATTTTTATCTCATTGATATAACAATAATGAAAAGCTATCCATATCACACAAAGGCATACCACTACAACAAATCCAATTTAATCTCTTTGGACTGGTTTCAACCTCCATCTATACTCCATACTACAGAAAATCCACACACTCATGCTGTGCAAAAGCCATAGGTACAATATTTTCATTACCCAGTTCAGCACTGTGAGGTTAAAAAATGCCAATGTCCTATTCCCTTTTAAAATCTCTTGTCTCCTACCCCCTACCTGCCAGCTGTATAAAGTATTTCCCTTGCCACTAATTCTGATAGCATGCCCTAATTAACTCATTTTATCTTTTGGTATAAATCAATTACAATTAAAATATAGTTTGTCAAGCCTCAGCGGAGTATTGTTTCATGTTAAAAACATTTTCACTCATGAGAGAAAGTGTGATTAACTTCAATAGAAAGCTTAAAGTTCAACTTACTATGAGCTGAGGGAATCAAGTACGATTCTTCCTTCACAGAACACTTCAAGCTTTGTCTCAAGGAAAATAAAGGAGTGGAGAGCTATACCCTGGTCACTCAGATCCCCAGAATGTGGTAGGACCTGGGAAAAATAAAAAATGAATTTTTTGTTTGCTTGTTTGTTTTGTTTATTTTCATTTTTAAATGTAATGAGGTGAAACATCTAATGCAGACACAAGCTTTTATGGTATCATACTGTTTGAAACACATTTGAAAAGGTGAAGTAGTATATTTAATGTCATGTGGTAGATAAAAATACAACAAGTCAAATTTCCAGCTACAGGTAAAGGATTCACTTTCTTCAGCCATGAGGTGAAGCAGAAGAAAGCCTGTCAAAGCTGCGCCATTTTAACAGAATCAGAGGTCTGTTGCCAGTACTGTCCCAAAATCTATCACCACATGAATCATTTTAAATATTATCTAACATACTGTAGAAGAGCCTTCCAGCCCACAACAGTTTTCTTTTCCCACCTAAATAGACTTGATAGAGAAGGGTAAAAACATAATGAAGCGAGGCCTTACCAAGACATGTGTGACTAGAATTTTTTCTTTTTTTTCCCCTTAGACATTTTTGGTAACATATCCCCACTACAGCAACACTGCAAATCCTGATCTAATGGAGTTTAGCAGTCCTATTTGGTATAAAAAGCCCTGTTTTGGTCACAGGTACCGTGTTAAACACCACCAGAAACTGCCTTGTGTTGGCCGCACCCTGTTCTGTCAGCGAGCCCCTGCGCTGGAGCTGGATGTGGCTGAGGCTGTGAGGCAAGGCCTGCGCCATACAGCAAGGCCCAGAGGAAGAGGTGCATTATGAAGCAAACAAGGGCAAGACATGGAAGGAACCATGCCTAGGGACATAGTTGGAAGTGTGCTCTCAGAGGAATGTTGTGGCTATGGGGGGAAGCTGTGGAGGTCCCTAAGCTGTAGCACAGCACCCCTGACAGCACCCCTGAGGGAGCACAGCCTGTGAGCAATCTCACAGGGGCAGGAACACCTCTGAAGTACAATGTGGTAAAGTGTCACCTGCCTGTTCCAAACTACTTATTTTCAAGAAAAATGAGAACAAACATGTTTTATAAAGACTCTTCAGTTGCCTGGTTCAGGCTATGAATGGATGCCACTATTATTTGTAGCCCATGAGTGATCTATGAGACTGCACATGCCAGATTTCTCCATGTTGGAATAGTACTCTAAGGACAAAAAATCATACCTGTAACAGAAAATACTATTTACTACTTGCAGCTTAAGAGCACACAGGATAGAAAATGCCTTACAGTGCTGTATTCTATAACAGCCTCAAAAAAAAAAAAAAAAAAAATCCTTACTGCTTTCTGGTTATTTATGTCTATGTCATTGCACTTTACTGTACTGGCCTAATTCTATACAATACACAACTTTATAAAATGTTTACTACATACAAATGTCTGCTGTATGCGTCTGTGCAGCTGTGGCAAAACATTGCAGAACTCGTTCAAAATACTGGCACTCCTATGGTGCAAAACACTGAACTGGTACAAATGTAATCAATGTGTTAAAATATGTTTACAAAACCTGAAGTGCAGCTGTGTCTCAGCATTTTCTGATGAATATAGTCTTATCTGTTCATACCACTTCACCTTATGTTAGATCAAATATCTACCTTTGTACAGGTGGCATACATTTTTTAGCGCTCAAAAAACCCATTCTTTTCTATGCAGGAAATGAGAAAATAAAGCATTTATGATGAACACTTACATTGTAATGAATATGAACACTGTATTTACCATTAACTGGGAGGGGTATTTTGTTGTTGTTATTGCTGCTACAGAAACTTCAGGTATTTCCTTTATATTTTTATCCTGTAAATTTCCTCGAGTATTTTACTGCATACTTTTGACAAGTACAGCTCTAGATTAGCAAACCATGGCTTTGTTTGACCCCAACAACCATGTAAGCTTCTAGTTTTCTCTAGTCTAAAATACACTGGAGTATTTTTCTGCTTTCCTGCAGTTTTTAAGTAGATAATAAGTCCCAAACTTCACCAGCCTTTAGCTGAAAGAAGCTTGTCACGGTGGTTGGTAGCTAATGAAGATCCTTTTAGTTTATCTTCATCAATTGTCAAATATTTGAGTCCATGAAGTGGTGTGATGAGGTACAAAGACAGATATTTGAAGGGATTTTAACTCATTTGAGCAATTACATGCTTAACTGCCCTGCGATAATCTGTCAGTCTGAGTCTTTTCTACACAGCAGAAGTGGGGAGTATTAGAATAGCTGGATTTAGAACATAAAGGCCTGGTCTGAATGGAAGAAAGGCACCAGAGAAATTAATTGCCAGTAACAAACAGCAGGGCTGCTTGCAAGTTATATATCACATAGTTACCTACCAGCAGTGGTAGAAGCCAGCTGTAAAATAACATACTGGATTGTGACAAAACAGTCGCTGCTATGAAATTGGTGAATACCATGAAGAATTTAAACTAATGTTAGCTAATCAAGTACACTGTATTACATAAATTGTATAGATACAGAGATAAAAATCTTGTATTATATAAATATTTGCTGAATGTAAATTTCAAGCAAACGAACATGTTTTTAATGACAGTTCTAGCAGTTTTAAGAACCGATCTCATGTTTGTTTATGTATGTCTGTCTTCCATACTCACAGAACATGACACTACTGTAAATTTGGTAATGAAAAAAAAAAAAAAAAGATTCCTTTACATTTTGTTCTTTAAATCTCAAATACTTTTTTTTTTTTTTTTTTTTTTTTCCTCCAATTATCAAGCAAGTCTGACTGATGTCTATCCCCTACAATGGTATAGGTAAGACTTCCTTAGTCCCAGGAAGTTCCACAGGAAGTCAAGAGAGCACCGTTATAGAGAAGCCATGTTACCTGCTCTGGACAGGCTCAGTGATACCCTGGGCCCCTCTTTCCAGAAGCCTGACATACTGTCCTTTTTCTTTTCCTTCTACTCCCCTCAGGTCCCTGATGCCATCTCATTGCTTCACTGGTTGCCTCCCTCTTTATACAGCCTCCATATCCACTGTTGCATTGCAGAAGAAGGCCTCTCCAGGTCAGAGTCAATGCTCGTGACTACCAGTGAATATAAGGATGGCACAGTGATATTACCACTGGGAATCTCAGTTCATGACACCTTTTTCCTACACTCATAGAATCCTGTCTAATTCAGTAACACTCTGGGATTTCCAGTAGTAGGGAAGAATTAGTCCCTGATATGGTCTTTTTACAGCAAAAAAGCAGTTGTTGACATCTGCATGATTTTTTTAATTCTTCTGGAATTACACCAGGAAACCAGTGTGAAGCATACGGACACATGACTAAAATTGTCCCTCACATGCAAGAATATGTCAAAATACACATACTGAATTCTCTGATTCCCACCCTGGTAACACGAACCATAAATGACAAAGGGCATTTCTGTACAGAGAGGGCCATTTCATTCACATTACTCATGTTAGTTAGGATGTTTATTTTGGATTTGCTGTCTCCCTAAGGTGCCAGCTCTGAGGAAACTAGTTAGCATGGAAGTGTTAGGTACAAAGCAAAAGCCCTTCACCTCAGGGACTGTGCTTCAGTTCTGACCATAGGTCAGAAAGGAAATAAGATAGGTAATCTCAGCTCTGTCCCTAATGACCAGTATTCCACATCACAATGCTACACATGGCTGTCAGCTTCTGCTCAGGAGAGGCCCAGGACACAGCCAGCATGGAGAACTAATTACCCTCCCATCCCAGGGAACAAACGGGCAACCCAGCTCAGCAGGCTGAGATCACTAGTGAGATACAGCAGCAGGCTAATAAAGTGGAGGAGCGTCACATGTATGGCTGTGGCATACAGTTCATGAGGCGCTTTATTTTTCCTTCATTAATGAGGATTTTACTTTAGACTCACTGTATGACATTAACATATTAAAAAAAATAGAGAGAGAGCTGATTTATTCAGTGAGCCTGGTGTTGCAAACATCACCTGCCTTTTGTTTTTACAGGCCTAATTCACATGGGCCGAATTAAGTCCAGACTTTTATGAGTGGGGCATAAAGGGCACAAAGAACTGCTTCCCCCATCAGCAGAATAAGGAACTATAAATTGGCTGCTTACACTGGAGAATCCAGAGGTAGAAATTCATGCAGTGCCAGCAGCACTAGTTGGGTCAGTTGGGCCACATCTGAGCTGGATGAACTAAGACATGTTCTCATTTCCTCCTAACACCAAGGCAAGGGAACCCAGTAAGGAAGTAAACTCTTCAAAGAGCTGATGCTAAGCATTCTCCTCTTGCCCCCACTGGAGCCACCACCCCCCGGTATAACTGCTCACAGCACACAGAAGGGTGTGTGTGTCTCTCTCTCTCCACGTGGCATGCAAGATTAATTAGCACACCACTTAATACTTACTGGGATGCAACAGCTTACTATAATTACAGTGTTCACTAACTGCCTAGACCATAGGGTAGAAATACCTGGCACCAGAAACACAGGTCACTGCCAGTACCTGCACACACAGGTGCATGACTCCATTACAACCACCAGCAGGGCTTTTTTTTGTTGTTGTTTTAATATAGCACAGAACATACACAAAGCTTACAGTAAAACACAGAGCAGCAGGTGTAAAAGGGATACCTTAAAAAGCTTCTGGGTTTATGGCTGTTGTAATAGCAAAAGCATTAATTAAAGGGAAAATAGATACTGAATGAAGCAATTAAACATCAAAAAAAGAAATATCGCTGTGGCCAGAAAGGTACCTTCACACAGACGTAATGGAATCACACATCTGCATATGAACCACTGGACCCAACAACCCACCACCACCTCTAACACACCCTTAATACTCTAGTCATGCACCCACACTTGTGCATTTACACCTGAGAACAGTTAAGAGCCTGTGCCTTTACCTCTGTGGGATGCTGGGAAATGTAGTCTGTAACCTTTCTTTTGCCTGGGTTACTTTGACTGTGTTGAATAACAAGATTTTAAAGGATTTAAAATATTTATACGAGTATGTGTGATGTTGGGCTCTTTCTCAATTAAAATGTAGATCTGAACTTTTTCAGGTGATGGGAATTATAAACACAGCTTTGAAAAGTAGCCTGGTCTGAACAGATAAAAAACCATGCCAAGTTTATCTTAACTGACTCAGACTCAGCAGTGTAAGTTGGAGATGTTTGTCTTTTCATTACGAGCACATTTTTGGGATGCCACTATAGCATAGGTGAATGCCACGGTAGCCACATCCCCTTCTTCTTAGAAATAAATTTAGTGGTTTAACACCCATTAAATGCAAATATATCAACTAACGGTATATTTGGCTCCTCACAGAAGAAATAGGTCATACTCATTTCAGTTTTATGTTCTCCTACCCTGTATGGACCAAAAGTCTAATTCTTAAGAAACCCAGGCTGAGAGATGACTTCTTATGCTCTCAAGGAAAGAATGCTCTGGGTCCAAATATGCCTTCCTAATGGTGTTTTCTTTTGTGTTGCTAAGACAGCTAGAAGAAAAGGGATGCACTACAGGAAAAAAAGTACTCTGTGATAAGAGTAAGCTACCAACTTTGTTCCTAGATTTTGCATCTATCACATCCTAGCAGCAGCATGACAAAAACACCTGTAAGCTTCAGTGGTAATGAAGGAAAATGAATCATACTGTTCCCACCCTTTCTGAAGAAGACAAATGATTTGCAACATCTCCAGACTTTTCCCTCAAACTATATGTCACATGAAAATATCAAATCAGCTGGGTAGTAGATGTAGAATCAGGGTGGAGCCTGTTTCACTGGAAAATAATCATAATCAGCCCTCTTATAACTGTGAGGAAATCTGTACACAGACTACTAGACCAAATACAAGCATTGCATGCACATAGCTTTTTAGAGTTTTGTTAAGAGTATGTGTCTCCGCTAGAAATATTCTTCTAGTTCTCATGTCCTGAATTAAGCTTAAGCATTAATTTTACTTGCTGCAATGTCATTAAGCCACCAATAAATGCAGTAAGTTCCAAAACGGAATCACTCCTCATGAACCCAGTCCTGGCAGATGCTCATGTTTTTCTGGATGAGAAACAAAATTGGCAGAATGAGGCACAGGCTGGACTTTGTGTCTCTACACCCAGTAACAGAACCAAACTGGTATATTTAGAAATCTACTGTGGTGAGACACAGATCCAAGACAAGGATGCCCTGGTTCATGGTGTCCCTCTCTGGCCCATAACACAGAGCAGTGATCCTTACGCAGGCCAAATGTTAACTAAAGGTGTTTACCATGGTCATAATTTGATAGGGAAATGAGGTACTGGAAGGTAAGGCAGTAAAAATATTTGAATTTTAGAACTTTCATTTAGGCAACTGTAAATAAACTTTGCAAACACAAGTAAGTGAATGGATTTTGCCATAGAATTCACCGAGGATTTCACCCTATACCTTTTTAGTTTACCAACTGTATAAGCTAAACTTTACCAA
Source organism: Anas acuta (assembly GCF_963932015.1). Taxonomy (NCBI): domain Eukaryota; kingdom Metazoa; phylum Chordata; class Aves; order Anseriformes; family Anatidae; genus Anas; species Anas acuta. The sequence goes on from NC_088990.1 coordinate 4,972,064, forward strand.
GATGTTGCTGAGAATAGGGCTGAAGGATCAGGTACATGTTGATTGCTTTAAATCATATAGTGATTCCTGGTATAATAGAGCTTTTATATTACAGACAAGTTTTGCTGACAGAGGCAAAACAATCTTGCAGTGATGGTAAAAATTATTATCACTTACATTATCATAACACATGGGAGGCTTAGCTGATGACTGGAATCTATCACAGGCAAATATGAAAGACAGAGTGAGAAAGGAGTTTTCAGAATGTAGCATCTTCTATTTTATAAGTGACAAAGATAGCCCTCTAAAAATTAAATCTGCAAGAAACATGAGAGACAGAAGTTTTGCCTGAGATCTGTTTCATATTCTTATTAACATCATTCCCTAGGGGCAAGTAATTTTGAGTGTGATACAAAGTTTATAATATGCTGAGTATAATTATAATGAGAATTGATTAAGTTGGTAGCCAAAGTACAGTAGCTTTATATCTGAGAGAGCATCATAAAAGAAAACCACATAAAAAGTTATGGAATAAACTATACACAGGGACTGACAACTATCTCCCTAGTGAAATAACATCAAAGCTGATATACGTTGTATGCAAAACAACCCACAAACAGAGAAAATATTCTAATTGTTTTAAGGTTTCCACGTCAAAAAATTAAAATCTGAATACATTACATGCTGCAAAAGAGAATAAAGTATTGACAGCTGTAGCTATTCCATGCAATTAAGCTCAACATGCCCCTTTTTTCGGTGGCTGTTGAACAACTATTTTTGCCTTTGGAATTTTCTTCTGAGTTTCACAGGAACACTTGGCAATAGAAACAGTTTTTGAAGAAATCATTTGAGGAACTGATTCATCCCTGATTCTAGGAGAATTAAAAGAGCTAACTGGTATAAGGACTCATTAAGTCAATCCACTGTTTTAAAGTACTTTCTCCTTTTGTTTTACATTTTTATTTCACATCTACCTGCATTTCTGCTCTGGGTCTGACATTTGAATGTGTTTTGAATTTGCAACAGTGAACCCAGCTAGCCGAAGTCACACAAAATGTGAACATTTCATATGCCTGAGTTCTCCTTCTCTGACAGGCAGAACTCCATGGATACAGCTTTTTAATTATTATTTTCAGGTCATCCTCACTTAAACTACCAAAGAAGCAAAAGATTATCTGTACCAATGTTGTAAAGTGGTATAACCGTCAAGAATTTTGAGATTAATTCTCTGATGGGCTGAAATACTGGCACCAAACCAGCAGTGAACTCAAATGCCTCCCTTTGTAGGGAGTCATTCCAGTGTGCAATTGTGGGTGCCAAAATTAATGAAATGATTCAAATGCTAAATTTAAAGCATCTGTTTTGGAAGACCATTGCTAACAGACCAGCATGCTCCATGATCAATATCATTTTAGTGTAAAGTATAAAATATATTTACTTCCATCTTAACAGTATAGCAGTTATTGTATACGACTATGAAAGTACAGTACTTTTTAGGAACATAGGACACAGAACTAGAAAGCACCTTCTAATTCAGCAAATTCATGTCCCAGTTATTACAGGCAACTACATCATGCGGAAAAAAAAAAAAAAAAATTACAAGTAGTTCACATCTTATCTTAGCACTATCAAGGCATTCTACCCCATTGCTTCATTACTCCACTTTGACACTTGCTCTTTTGATTTTCAGCCTCAGTGTATTTGGCTTATCATATCCAACTGGTCTTTCTCTGATCTAACGCTATCCTGAGTTATGAAGACTTCACAAAGCTCCTAAAGAAAATTGCAAGAATAGTGTATCTACATGGTTTACCCAGAAATGCAGATCCTTCAGTGCTTCAGATATAGCCATGTGAAAAAAAAATCTGTAGGGCAGAAGGGATGACAAGTATCACTGAACAGAGTATTACAGTTTTGATGTATAAATGCAGCATAAAAAAGGGTAATGCTGGCTTCTGCAGCAAAATGATATTGACACAATTAGTTCGATGCTGTTTTTAGAGTTTACAGAATATGACCTCTGGATTTTTCATCTTCAAAGGTTACTTCTAATTAGCATCCAGTGATAACATGTTGGAGATGCTTCTTTAAAAGATATCACAGCTCTAGCAATGAGTACTGACATGGTATCTATCAAAGTCTCATGGTGCCTGCAATTCTGACAAAAGGCACTCCAAAGGACTGGCACGTACCACCTTATTTGCATTTTTGCATTTCATTATGCTCATAATTGCATACCACCACAGCAATTCTTCCACACTATCTCAGAAAACATTATCAGCTACGTCTGAAATAAATGCTTAAATGTCAACAATTGACGAGCAAGAAAAGCTGACCTTTGAAGGATCCCATTCTTTTGAGAATTGCCCTGGTATGACTCACTCCTTAACTTTCTGTTTGTGCTTGATAACACCAAAGGAACATAGTTTCTGTATGGATTGTTTTTATGTATTGGAAATAGAGAAGAAGTCAAAGAGCTGTAAAAATACAATTCATTTCTACTAGTAGTCAGATGGGTTTGACTGAACATTTGCAATGACAATTCTTGAAGTCACTGAAACATTAAAGTAAGTGGACATTAACATTAGGCTACAGTGGAATTTCTATGGAATTATATGTTACATCCACGTTAGAATTAAAGTGAATTTATCCATGATTAATGTTATGACAATGAACAAAACAACCTTTCTTCCACAAACATGCTAACCATTTTACACATTGTGAGAAGTGTTTAACAATTATAAATAGCTAATCTAAAAACAAGGAAAACTATTCAGTCATCTTACATACAGTGCGATATTGACTGGCCTTCACTAGATTGAGCTTACATTTTGCTATGGTTTGTGTTTTTACCATCATTTCATGGCTCCATTTATGTCAATTTGCATAGCAATTTTGGTGCACATTAAAAAAAAAAAAAAAAAAAAAAAAAACACTAATCAATTTTAGCTTAAAATAAATTACGCGACCACAGAAAATGCTGCCACTGTCCAAAAATGTTAATCAGTTTTGAAAATCTACATCATGGCTTGCATCCCAGATTTTTTCCATCCAATCCACATCAAAAAGAAATGATAGAAAATTATGTTAACATGTTTGACTGCTTGTTTGCTTGTTTTAGTCAAGGCATTGGTTATGCTTCAATGGCAAACTAATCGCCTGTTTGGAATCTCATCCAGTTTGTGTTACTTTTTTAATGGCAATATGGAGATGTTGAAGAAGATTTCAACATGATCCATACCAAAACTTTTAGATCCTGCAATAGTATCATTTTCAGAATGTATTAGTAAAATCAGTTTCAGAAGTATTAGTATAAAGAAAAATAAACTGTTTATTTTGACCAGTATTACATTCTTCTGTGGAAGGACTTCATTTCCGTCTATTAGATTTTGTTTTAATGAGGTGAAAAATACAACAGATCGACCTAAAAAAAATTCTGAGAAATGTCCTTTTTTCAAAGCCTATAAAAGATCATTACTGTAGTTTTTTGTTTTTGTTTTTGTTTTTGTTTTTAATGTTTAAAATGAAACAATGGTTATAAGCCAGTGTTTTCACGCACTTCAGCTCTTTGGTTGACTCATGTCTGAGTACAAGAGTGGGGTCCTTTTCACACAGCTTTCACACAGGTTCACACATTCCTAATTACTGTCTGTTGTGGTAACAAGGCTACCTGCACCTCTGTCCCCAAATTGTTTCTGTCTGCTTCTGCTACACCTGTTGTGAATGTATAGGACTTTTTTTTTTTTCCTTAGGATATTACTATATAGTTCAGTACCCTGTAGAAACAGCTGAGCTATTTCAAGATTAATTAACCTTATTGAATATATGCTAACAGAGCTATTGAGCTTCTGGTACTGCAGCTAATCTCCATTTCATGGCTGCATTGCTTCTAAATGAAACAGTGTACAGATAAAGTAAGCACCAAAGGAAAGATGAGCCCAACAGTATCTACAAATCTAGAAAGAAAAGGGGTTGCCTTTTGTTCTCTGCAATTAAAAACATCTTACAGATATTCATATTCATGGCCAGCAAAGTGGTTCAATCTATTATCTGGTCAATTCCTATTTTAAGAAGCATCAAACAGTGTTAGTCTCTATCTTTTCACACACAGGTGAATGCTACCTTGACTCTAGGGGGCCAGGATATTGTCCAAGGTGAGCAAGGACTTGAAAGGATTAGATTGCAGGTAGGTTACTTTCAGAGGTGTTCCTGTATGATCCCTTGCAAACAAAACTGGTAAGAGGCACATAGGGGAAAAAAAAAATAGCTTACAAAAATATGCATTAAAATTTCATTTAGAAGTCCTGTTTTGCACATTCAGCTACACGAGAGTGGCTTATTCTTCCAAAACAACCTTTTCTATATCATCAAGTCCTGAGGAGCTTTCTAATTCATTGCTTCACCTTGTTTGAACCACATATATTTGCTGTAGTTTTAATAAATTGCACGATGTCCAGATCTCTTTTAAGATGGCTCATGTGAAATAACGATGCAGAAGCACTATATATCCCATCACCCTTTCCTTGTTGAAATAGGCATAAAAATAAGTGGGAGGACAATAGCAATAGACTTGGATCCACCAAGTATATCCATCATCCTTATGCAGTATGAAATATATGGCAAACTATAGACCTTGACAAATTTCAGTACTACTGACCAGCATTTTCTAAAAAATGTATGTATTAGTTTCCCCAGTTCAGATGTTTGAAACATCACTTTTTAAAAGCACTTCAACATGATTTCCATTTAAAAATCTCCTAGACCTCATTAAGATCATGTTCTTTGTTTCTGGCTATTGAGAGAGCTCAAATAAAGCTGAGACTCCTCATTATAAAATATTCTGCAACATGATTTAAAACATGGCATGAAAAACTAACTGTAAAAACAACTTCCCACATGGATATGATTAACAACCAAGATGGAAGCATTTCTTGTTGTCAATAACAACTTCCAGTAATGATTAAGATGGGCCATTATAACTGGAAAAAAAATAACCCATAAAGCATTCCCCACATTAAAAAAATATATAAATCAATATTTTATATGAAAAATAGCACTGGAATTATTTAAAGCAATTCTTAGGTTTATGTCCTTTTTGTGTGAAGTTGGAAAATGAATTTTATTTTTTTTTAAGTTATGGTGTGTTTACTATAAAAACATTTGTCACTGTTCTTCATTGAGAGATAAAATGCTGGAAATGCACAGTGCACTTACTGGACAATTTAACATGCTAGGGTCAGGCACTCTGAGACTTCACAGTAGCACAACAAGAACAGATATTGAAGATGCTCGAAATCCAGATTATGGCTTTCAGAAGACATGGTGTATTGTTCACCCAGGTTGAAAGCAGATGTATGTTTATATACTTTAATCTTGGCTCAGATGTGAGCTACCATGTTAACAATTTTGTTGCCCAGGCTGCCCTGGCTTGGGATTTAAATAAAAACAAATTACAGGTCTTAACAGTGATAGATGGACTTCTCTTACATTTGTGTAGAGTATTTTTGCCTTAAGATTAAAGGCTTATGCATTTATCTGCATAAACTAACCCCTGGAGTAGGGTACTGCTGACATTTTCCAAGAAAAATGAATATCCTAACTTATTCCAAAGAGAAGACTTGGTATTTGTATGGCCAGAGTGACCTTTGCAAGTGCCCTTTCAGATTAGGTGCACTACATGGAAAATTGTGCTCTTACAGTACTCCATAAATCATACCTACCAATTTTCTTTAAAGGGGTATGTAAATATCAGTGTACCAGGTGGGTAAACAACACTAACCTCGTACAAATGGCTTGAAAATTGAAGAAAAGCACCTTATTTTGCTGCTGAAATTGCTTTTGAAGCCCAGCATCGTGGCTTGGGTTGTAGAATGCATGAAATGATTTGTGCACTGGGAATAGAAAATGGGTTGATGATAACCACACTCGACACAGTTCCTATGTTTCTGAGTTCTTTCGATGATCAAAGATATCATTGCTGTATATTACTTTTCTTTGCAGATCCCAAATGCATGTGAATTTCAAGTGACATACACATTATCTGCATGTTTCCAAAATGGACAGACAGCTTTTTAGTTTGTATTTCTCATTTGAGCTGGTTAATGTTTCTGGTCCAGTTTCCATGCGAGTCTCCTTGCAATAGTTATGTAGTATTTCCATTTAATAAAAATAAGGCAGAGAGGTTCATGTTCTAAAGAAGAAAAAATTTGAAGTTGCAGCCTTTGAAACTGTCAACAGTGTTATTTGAATAAGTACTGCCTATGAAAGAAGGAAGATGTGTTAATTGTTGTTAAGCTGTAACAGATCGTAAAGACTCTGAATCAAGAAAAGAAAAAGCTCTGGCTTTAGATATACTGGTAGGGTAACATATACGCCATATGTATCATAAGTACCTTGATGAAACTTTAAGAACTAACTTCAGATGTGATCCTCACCAGATGATTTCACTTCAATTTTTAACATTTGTAACTGCCATTAATTCTGGAGGTCTCATTTCTATAGACACATTGTCCTTATGTTGCTTATCCCACAATATTCCAGAGGTTTTTGTATAAATATCTACAGAAAACATTGCAACCTCATTTAGCAATGAATAAGGAAAAAAGCAGAATTTAAAGTTCTCAGCCAACATCTATAATCCGGGCCTTATACCTAAACAGAATTTAAGTACCTGAAGATACCAAATGCAACTATCTGATTTTTTGAAGAATTGCTTTGATAAGTAGGAGCCAACGTTCATATAAAAGTAAACATGAGACTTACATTCGAAAAATGTCTAAGTACTAGGATCCAAGAATGCCGTAAAAGTACTGAATCATCCTAAATACTTTCCTAATAATTTTAAGGCCCAATTCACCAGTGTCAATAAAATAATTAGGGATCTTGCTTAGCAAGTCAAATGGGAACAGCAAGAATATACAAGTAACATTTTCAGAAATTTCCAGTCATTTTGGCTGCAGTTTTACTATAGAGATGAATATCAGAAGTCTGGGCTCTCACAGCTTCAGTTGCATTTATTGATGCTCAAACCCACTGAGGACATGGCAACCTGAGCCACAAAACCCAAATTCTTGCATATTTCTGAAATATGAACCTTAATGGTGTGATCACAATCACATTACAGTAGTAGAAGCTGGGTGCAGAAATACGATCCACGTTTGTTCTTCTTGCCTACTATGTGATGTTGAAATAAACAGATGAAAATCGTAATCAGACATTTGGAAAGATGAAGTGTGAGTAAAGAATAAAAGCCATAATCCATTTCTAGCATATGCTTACAAAGGTGCCTTAGAGTTATATTGTATATCAACGTTTCCAGTGTCCTCCTTCAAAAATCCTTAAATCGGCTCAGCTCAGAGTGCCTTCGGGGCATAAGACAGAAATGCTTGCAGGAAAGTATTTGAAGCATTTCTGAAAACAGATTTATTTTTCACAAGAGGGAATAAACCCAACAACAGAAGGATATCATCTACCTCCCAAAGAAAAACAACACTGGAGGGAGAAAAGAGCTGCAAATGCTGTAAAACCAAGCTTGAAGTATTTCTGGTAAATTTGTTCTCAGTGAGAAGGGAAAAGAAATCATGGAGAGGATGAGGTTATTGTCTGAGGACATATCCAGCCTGCATACTTGTGAAAAAAAAATCAGGTTCTACCTCCTTGCCAGCAGCAGATCACTGTCATGTTACCACTGGTCCACCTTACAACTTCTTCAGAGAGACAAGTTTACAGAGGGGACCCATGAGCAAACCCGTATTTAAAACAAGATTTAAAAGCAGCTTGAAAGACTCATAATATTTCAAGTCACAAGAGGACACACAAACACCCCAGAGATACAAAATGCCTACTGGGAACATGCCACATGTTTATCAGCTGTTTCCATCTCCTTGCAGTCTCTGACTTCATGTGCTCAGCAGCACTGTGAACTTCCAAGAGCTTACAGTTAGCTTGGAAATGCTGATATTCTGCTCCCTATCTAAAAGACATTTGCTTCCTGCAGCTATTCTGGTGTGTGTGTGTGTGTGGGGGGGGTGTAAAGGATGGGGGGGGGGTTGTATTTTATTTTATTTTACTTTATTTTATTTTATTTATTTTACTTTATTTTATTTTTTTTATTTTATTTTATTTTATTTTATTTTATTTTATTTTATTTTATTTTATTTTATTTTATTTTATTTTATTTTATTTTATTTTATTTTATTTTATTTTATTTTATTTTATTTTATTTTATTTTCTCTTGTTCTTTATTCTTTGCATTAGCCAGGGGGAAAAATGCTCATTCTTAGAAGTTACAGTATCACTAATGCACTGCATGGGAAAACTTTGGGAACAAATCTATTGTTTAGAGCTTAACAGACAGATGAGTTACTGTAAGTTAGGTATTCCACTTCATCCAGTATCTAAGGATGTAGAATTTCTTTCATTTAAGATTAAATCAGAAACAAGCATATTTCAACAAGGGACAGCACAGCCCTATTTTGTTATTATAGAAGTATGCGATACATTTAAAGAAACTATTCAAACCTCAGAACCTTTTGTTAATGGAAGTCTCAGTTCTCATCTATGTTTTGCACTGATACTGATTTAAGACAAGATCAGGAAAAATTAAATTCAATACAAAGACTCATATTAATAGCTGAAAATTTGCACTGTTTCATCTAGCTCCAAAAGGCTTCATTATAACAGAGAAGTGAATTACCCTTGACTGTTGGAGTTATGAGGAAACACCTGAGAAAACCTTTGCATTGTGGTGAAAGGAATAGTTTGTTCTTTTTCCAGAAGTGCCTATATACAGTAGGTAGTGAGGGGGCTGATTAAAAACCACTGATGTTTGTATGCCTGAGCAACTTAGATGTTTTTGAAAATTGCCACCTTTTACAAACACACTAAGGGAGTAATTTTTAAAGAAGCTTGTGGATTTTGCAGAGATGTGTTCAGTTATTGGTATACTTAGATTTACTCACAAGTTGTTGGGAGTTCAATATGATTACTCACAGGTATAAAAAGTAAGCAAGTACACACTTGTTTATAGGCTCATGGCTGAAAACAACCCAGAACTTGGAGGCAGGCAGAATACAAATATTTTCAAGGTCACTTCTTCAAGTTAGAAGCATTTTTTAAACAGCACAACATTGCATACAACATACTGTTGGAGAGGCTATGGAAAACGTGTTATTTTCTCCAGTGGGGACTGGAAATAAATATAACGTTATTATTAGTTATCCATTTAAAGTATCTTTTGAGCTCTGAAGGAGCTGCATCGTGCCAAGCTTTATAAATATACTGTATCTTCAGTCTCCCTGACTCCCAATATTTAATGTCTCATTCATTACCCTAAGGCCCAATCCAGTTTCCAGAGAAGACACTGATTTCAACATACCATAAGGATGCAACTGAAGCCCGTGTCTAGCTTTCACAAAATCACCAATTAAAAAAGAATGTCCACTTGCAAAAATACTATCTTAAAACGTCTGTTCTCCAAATACCTTGGTAAGATATAAATCATTTTCTGTTTACTGAAACCTCAAAACATCACATGATCTTGCATCTACTTTCACAACAAAAGAAAAAAAAAAAAGAGTTGCATTTGACAGACTGCTAATAATGAAAATGTTTTTAAATGTAAGCTCTAGCTGTGTACCAATCGCTGCCTAATCAGGGTTATGCTTTTCAAATTATATTGTGTCTTCTTTCACCTCCTGCCTATTATGTGAAATAAAAAGAGAAGTGCTTAGGCAAATCCTTGATCTGTTCACATATATTTTTAATATTAATATGTCAGAGCAGTGGCAATAATGATATTAGGCAAATGACGGAATTCTCCCCCCAGCTGGACATGTTAATTGAGAAGCCAAATTTTAGAGGCAAAGTTCACGTCTGTGCAGATGGCAGGACAATGCTGGATGGCAGGCCTAGGTCAGTGTCAATCCCAAACCGTACTTTAATGGCTCACTTCTCTGCTTTTTCAACGTCAGCTGGTCCCTGTGGGGTGTATAAGTTGGAGAAGTCTGTCTGTCTCTGCGGTTTTTTCTGCCCTTGACTCTGGTGCACTAATTTCATGCAGGGAAGATGCCCCAATGTGTGATAATAAAAAGAAGAAGAATTTGCACTGAAAAGCTCAAATGAGAAAGAAGGTTTCAATATTGCCTTTGGAGCTGATGTGTCTGCATTAAAATCGATACCTTACTTTTGCTCTTGGAGGACTTCATCCAAGTTTGCTCACATCAAGCTAAATTAAAATCCAGTCACCAGACATTTAGTTGTTTTTGTTTGTTCTTGTTGTTAGTTTGTTGTATTTTTTTGGGGGGGAAGGGGTTGTTATTATCTTTTTTGCATATATAGCGAGGCCAGTTAACACTTTGGTCAGGCTGGTCAGAATTTAAGATGCTTTATTTTGCTGCAAGTATATAAAGGTATTTTACCCTTTGTCAAAAGGCCCTGAATATCGTTCATATTTATATAGCTATTATCTCCTTTAATATGATCTGTGATTCAAAAGCTGAATGTATATACCTATATATTTAGAGAGATTTATAGCTATACAGCGTCACAAAACGACTTTAACAGTTTCAGTTTCCTAAGTGATATAATTATTTATTATCTCTAATTAAAATGCAGAGCTTGGCTTTCTGCATGAGACTAGATGAAAAGCCTTTTTAATGAAAAGAGCAACTATGAGCTCTAAATTTCTTTATGGAAGAGATAACTTATGTAATCACTGGTAACCTTTTTCAAGAATATTATCTCACTATTTATAAAACAATACCTTCTTTACTTTATAAATTCCCATTTACATATGAAAAAGTGCTTTATTTATTGATGCCTTTCATTGATGTACATTCCTCTTTTAGGAATACCCTCTTTTTTCCATCTTACATATGCCAAAGCACCTACTTTCTTTTGACGTTACCTGCAATGATATTTTAAAATAATTCTCTGCTTGAATTATCAAGAAACACAAAATTAGTCTGTTCTCTAAATCAAATCACTTTGCATTTCCTTGTTTTGTAATGTTACATTTAAAATGTTTTCTCATCTTATAGTTAAAAGAATGCAAACTTTAACCACTAGGAGCAGCTATGAACAAAGGGAAAAATGCTTTTTTTTTTTTTTCTTATTGTAAGAAAACCTTTCTTTACCCCCACCTCCCCAAACATACACACTTTCTGGTATTATAAATGTAATTATTCAATGAATCGGTAGGATATAAGCAACCAAGAATTGAAAGTACGTTCCAGTAAAATTTTCCCACATCTGTATTAAAAAATGAGTCATAAAGTCATATATTATCAGAACTTATTTAATTTTTATATTGTTAGATTATCTCTTTTATTTATAAATAAGGAGGTATTGCTATCATTTATGAAAAAAAACTATCATATTTGATAACTTTATAGACTGGCATTTTCTTCATATTTATGTAATTTCCAACATACCTACGATCCAAACATGACGTGGTTGATGTGATCCATACCTTAAGGATATTTCACAGCCATATAGGTTTTGATTCAAAGCACACGATAGTCAAAGGTAAGGCTTTCATTGATTCTAGTGGGCTTTCAGTCAAGGTCTTGACTATCTCTTATTTTTTTCATGAAACAGAAAAATTCATTATCTGTGGAATTGCCTCGTATGACTAAGGGCAGCAAATGAGTTCAGTGATGCTGCATTTATGTAAATCTGGGCAAAATTTGACCTTTTATATTGACAGATAGGAAAAGAGGTAGGCAATGTGTTTAACTAAACATCTCTGTTGTGCTGTAATCATCTGGTCTTGTGTTTCACTAATTAATGGCTCTGTAAAGCAAGAACATTCAAATAGACATCATTTTAAACTCCATTTACTGTTTACAGTCCTTGCTTTGTAACTTTTTACTCAATATTGATTATCTCTTAACTTACCTCCTCTCAAACCAATACCTCACCATAAGTAATTCCATTTCTTACTTCAGACAAGAAGCCACCAATTTTGATTAAGGACATAGTACCAGCCAGTCCAGATTTCATGCAACAGTCTCCTAGTTATCAAACTAACTTTTCTCTAGACCTCCTGTAAAGTTTCTGTAGGCCTCACTGAGAGGAAATACCTATATATAAAGCAAAATAATATATTTTTAATTATACATATGCATGTAGTCCATGACGTTATCTAGCCAGTTGAACTGGGTTTAACCTTACAACTAATCTAGTCAGGGAATGGAAAATAATAATCTACATAAATCATTTTAAATTTGGACAGTCAGTCTAAATAACATTGTACACAGGAAATAGTACGTATTGATCAAACAAACATTTAATACTATTTTACAGGCAGCAGATGGGAGCACAGTTTATATTAAGTTGCCTCTAATTTCATTCACAACATTGTTAGCTAGACTTTATTCTACTAATGAAAATATAACTATATATCTTCAGGAAGGACAGCCAATATCCTGGAAAACAAATCAAAAGAGCACAGAGTAATGTAGAAAGAGAGCCATTCAGGTGAACAGAAAAGAAATAGATTTACCATTTAATTTTGAAAGTCTTATTTAGATCAGTGATATTTTCATTTCTTCTTCATATTGTTAAAAATGCATGTAAGTGCATATTCAAAATTAACAGAGCAGAGTTTTTCAGTAGTCATTTCTACATACATGAGGAATGACAGAACTGAACCAATGCCGTGGAAGTCAATAAAAAGACTGATAAATGCCAGTGGGCTTTAGATCAGTATTAACACTGGTTTTCAAAGTTAGCAACACAAAATTGATTCATATATTTGGAGCTGTACATATTTCAAAGTTTTTTCTCAGATAGCATCCACTAAGTCCAAGCAGTTCACTTAGTTGTTCTTAATACTGAAATCAAACCTCATCCAATTCATCTGATTTTCCTATCCTGTTAGCAATGCCAAAGGTTAGAGCTATCCCCTATAACAATAAACTATCTTTATAATTACTTTTAAAGACTAAAATTAAAAGATGGACCCTGTATAGTGCTGTTACACTTGCATTTGCAAATGCCTAGCGTGCCCATGCAGATTGCCTCCACAGACAGATGCATGAGGTTACTGTATGCATACACTGCTGGCTAGCAGATACAGTCGGCTTTGAGTAAGCACGTGTTCATAACTGTGCTCAGTTAAAATGAAAACTCTCTATTTAGTAAAATTCGCTGGTCTGTTATGGGTCTGGTATTATTGGATAATACTTCAGATTCCAGTGCTTCTTGTGATTAAAGACAACAAAAAATCCCAGTCAATTTACTTAGGAAGAACACATATGCTACAGCAACTCAGGTCTGAGTAGCAGATGATACAGATTTATAAAATCACACAGCACAAGCTGAAAAAGGACGGGGCAATCCAAGGAAATCTGGGGAAATTCAGACCATTCCTTCCATGTGTAATTCAGATAACATTATGCAGGCTTAATATTTGACATCATCAGATATTTTTCAGCCTTCCAGTTACTCTTAGCAACTGCATTGAACTCTAATGCAGTATGTGCATTATTACCAATGGGAAATCCCTGGCATCAAAGGATTAATTTTAATCTTTGTCGTGCTTTAGTAATAGGAAATAAATTTTACCTAGTCATTGTCCTAGTCAAGTCAAATAAAGAAACTATATCTGCTGACGAGCCATTATTATCACAGTCAAATAGATTAGCATTGATTTACTGTAGGTAAGAGCTGTTGAAGGGTCCTTTCTGTACGTGCTCTGCAGCAGCATGATTATTTACTGTAAACCTACCCTCTGATTTTCTCCTTAGGCTGGTATTGTTATTATTAAAGCTAATTCACATGAAATTATGGTAGCTCTCCTGGTCTACAGTCCTTGGTCAGAGACCTAAGCAGGTGTTTGCTTAATAATTTGGTCAAAGATCAGTGAGTTAAAGGTTAGGCCATGGAGGGGAAGAATGGAGAGGTCAGAGCACTTGCAGGAGGGGTCTGAGACTTGATCTTCCTGAGTCTGGAACGGTCGAACCTCAAGGTCACCCATTAGTGATCTTGCTTTAACGGACTGTGAGATGTCAACCATAAATTCACCATGCCAGCACCTTTAACCCTATTAATACTTTGACTACAGGAAATAAAAGCAAGAACCCAGAAGGAACCAGCCCATGGAGAATTATTCACAAAATGTCCATGAGATTAGATTTATAGAATGAAGCTCACAACTCTTAATACAGCTCTCCAAGGAGAGAAAAAAAAAAAAAAGCCTTCATTACTCCATTTTAGAAAGAATCATTACATTCTATATCAAGTTGGTAGATAAAGATACTTCACACACAACATTCATGTACATGTGATACTGTCTAAGCGTACACATATTTTAGAATGTAACATTTTTCTAGGATAATGGAAGTAGGAATTAATGAAAATAGAAACAAAACTGAACCATCACCTGTTCACCAAAACTGTACCTATCTATGTATGCGTAGTCAAAATTTTATAATTTACATCCATAATTAGAGGATAACAAAATCAGTAATCTTCAGAAGCAAATCGGTGTAACAGATGTTTTCTCCTTTATGTCAGTGGCTATGGTTTGATGGTCAACTATTTTAGCATGCAGAAGCATGTGACCACCAAATGTCAATTGGGAAAAGATGACACTATCTAGTTAGGAATTTAACTTTGAAAAGAGCTTCCCTCTCTCCAATGCCAATTCAAGATAGAGTAGTCCTGAAACAGTCCTGAGTTGCAGACATTCAAATAGTCTTAATATCTAAGAATCCTAGATTGAAGTTTCAAATAATTTTACATCAAAAATATGTGAAACTGCTTAGTAACACCAAATTCAACACCTTTTGGGGTATCCTGTATCTCCAGAGCCTGGGAGACTCATCTTTTGCTTTGTCCGGGATCTTCTGTTACCAGAATTAATTTATATTATCAATATAAATTATTCTATAGATGTCCATAATACTCTTCAAAGAAAAATAAAGCTCCTGGTTTATCTAACAGAGATTACAATCTAGATTAGAACCAGAACAGTACACTATGACTATTCATATAGAGGAGATGTAAAGGAACAGATGATGGAGCCATTTGAGAAGTCAAGATATTTGGCCAATAAAAGATGTAACATCATGGACTAGGTTAGGAAAATGTTTCCCACTGTTACAGTTAGGATGTTCATGAGACAACAAGACTAAGACAATGAACTTCTTCCCCAGGGAGCTCCCTGGGACTCCTGGTGATACCCTGGGACTCCCTTTCCATTGCAGGATGAGGACAGAATTTACAGGCATTAAAGTATCATGAAAGGGAGCAGAAGGGTAGGAAGGGTAAGACATAAAGGAACCATCCACTTGAGATAAATGAAGACATCACAGCAGAGTAAAAAGAGATAACAACAGACAGTTGGGTGCAGAGTGCTAATTGGGAGTCTGAACTGAATCAGTGGCCCCAGCCCAGCATTAATGAAATATTCATAGACATCCACACAGCGCACTGTCAGCAAAGGACAGGTTGGTTTGCCTTTTAGTGAGGAGAATTTTACTATATCACTGTTCCCTTGTTTTCTGTACCCTCACAACTCTGAGACTGTGGTAAGACAAGATATACAATTGCTGTAAACTGTGTTTTGTCTATGAAAACTTCATACTGAGTAACTTGGCTTAAAAAATTAATAACATCATCCATAAAGATAAACCACTTAGGAACTTGAGACATCCAGAAACTTCACAGACATCTTTCTCTAACTTCTAGTCATCCTTTCCTTGACTTTTTTGGCTTCTGTGTATTCCTGTATTATGAAACCTGTGCAAAGATCTGAGCAGTGTTTTTAATATGTGGGCAGGAGGGAGCATGGTGTTTCAAGAGAAAATAGTTCTTCTATCGATAAAAATTCATAGGTATTTCAAAATGAGAAACTACTCCTGACAGAGGCTGTCATCTCTCATATGGCATAAAGTGCCCACAATTCCCACAAAGACCAAAAGGTTCTGGGCTCCATCCAGAGCCCCTCAGAACTGAGCCCTTCATCCAGCACACTTGGCTTCAGTTCATATCACTTGAACTCACATTGTTCAGTTGGGCTTAAATCTTTACATAAACTGTTTGCTCAATTGCTCTGCATACCGTGCATGCTGCTGTGTGCACCTGTTTGTTTTGATAGCAAGCACAATAGGATATTTTGTGGGTTGAAATCATCCATTATAACAAAACAGTGTTTTTTTAATTAAAAACAATTCTGGAAATGAAAACACAATACGAATATGTACAGAAAATCCATTTATAAGGATTGAAAAGTAAAATGTGTCAAAATATTTTTAGAACCTCACAAGTATTTGGCGACACAAAGTCATTTTTCACAGAGCAGCTCTGTTTTTAATGGGCATAACTTGTCTTTTTAAATGATCTCTAAAGGATATTCTAAGTAAATCTTTAACATATTCCATTTTAAAAATAAAGAGAATATATTTATTAAAGGGAACTGTATACTTATAGTGTTTTATGTTCTGCTTGCTAATTAGGAAGGAAATGCACTGTTAAAAAATCTGATCAGGAAATAAGATTTCCGGTCTACTTAAATCAGTATGGGTTGGTATCCATTCACAGAAAGCCATATCTCATAATACTTCTGCATGTTGAGCTTTCAGTAATTACAAGAGGAACAGCATACAAAAAAGCCTAAACTATAAGATAGAGACTGACCGTGTTCATCTTTAATACTGTGCCTTTTACTTTGGGGGCTGTGCTCGTAACTGCCTGCAAGAACCTATACCCTCCAGTCTTGCAGAGAACTCTACCATACATACTCTCTTTCATACAAGGTGAAATTACAAGGTACCATAAGCTAATGATACTCATAAATAATTTTTTTTTTTTTAATAAAAAAAGCTCCCTGTTGTTTACAGAGAGCTTTTGAAATGGAAAACACCTTTAAAGGCATAGAGTTATAAAAGCATTATCCTTTCCCCTGTAGATTACAGGAAAGACAAGCACAGTAATCTCAAATCTTTCGGATGACAAGAGAAAAATGTCTAACTTTCTTAATGATTACCACTGAGGCAAAATTAATGTAAGTTTGGAAGAGGACAGCTGAAGACCTTTAACAGTGCAGGACAGCCACAGAGATTTCAGTGCCAGCCATGTATCAGTAGTTAGGTAGATTCCGTCTCTGTAGGACAGAACTATTGGTACAGTGTGTAACCTCCCGCTACATCAGGGAAGGTGGATTAGCCTTAAACCAGGACAGATGTTGTTCTATGGATTTGTTGCTTTCTTTTGAATAAAGTAGACTGATGTTGTCTTCCAGAAATCAGTTCACTGCCCAGCACAAAAGCTTTGCCCTTTCATCCCCTTTGCATGCAGAGAGAGGGGAAGCTAACATGGTAAAATTCACTCCTGGGCAAGAGGCCAGAACATGGCCTATGTACTATTAAGCCTTCAAAATAGGGTTTAAGTGGGACTTAAGTGGTGCATGAGCCTTTTGTTGGCTTTCTGCCCAGAAGTGAACTTTACCCACAGAGAATATTACATGTTGTCCGTGCATTGTCTCCCATATATGGGTGCAATGTAATTCTCCTTTGTCACCCTGACAGAACACCCAGCATTGCTTGAACTGAGTTGTTCTAAATGGTCCAGAGTAAATTATGCCTCCTGCATGCAATACAACCAAGAAAAGCATTGCTAACACAGGAAGAAAGTGTCTCTTTACACTGAAGGAAATTTAATTTTCTCAGGACTGCTATGCCAACAGGGTAAACAGTATGGACCCTTATTATAGAAAGATGTGGTTTCCGGCATTTACTTCTACAATATAGCATATAGATTTTCTGCAAGGCTTTATTTTTATTTTCACTTACCAAATAAGAAGAATCTCCCTACCAGTATGCTTATGTAGCATTCCTCATATTAAAATGTAGCTGGAAGTATTCCCACATTTATGAATGTGCTTAATTTAATGCACATGAGTAGCCTTTCAGATTCAATAGAATCACACAGACAGTAGAAATAAATTAAAATATAGAGTACATCTTTACATGAGCGAGGCCAAAAGTCCTACATGCATTCCTGAAATGCAGGCTTTCCCCCTTTTTAATTTTTCTGTTCCCCCTCCACACACACACTTTGGAACTAGAGTTGTCTCTTTCCTGATTGACTCATTTTCCTTTGAGAGTTGCTTAGATAGGTTACTAAGAGGGTTAGAAAACACAAGAAACAAAAGTTTAATGACTTGCAAAATTATGCACAATACAAGAGAAACACACATATCCTGGGCATTTCCCAGCCTGATATGGTCTTAGCTGGAAAAAAGGATGACAGGGAGGGAAGTAGAATTAGGAACAGAAACCTCAGATATCCTGGAATGAATAATAAATCATAATTTGCTATTGTAAATTCTTCTGGCAGCTCTTAAAAGTGACCACAAGTAGTCTCTCTGATAGATAGTGAAGGGATCCAAAACTGCTGACAGGTTTGTATATACCAAACTGATTAACACTTTATATCACATAGGCAATTATTAGGGGCTTTGAATTTGAGTTCTTACATTGCTCTTACTTCGAAGCAACCAGCTGTATTATTTTTTTTTCTGATGATGATACTTTCTGTAAATGGCATGTGGAACCTGATGATTATCATTCATTTTTATTTAGTTAGCAGATGGCTCCAACAGCAATTCCTTAAAAGTTTCTTCATTTATAAAATATGAAGTGGCTGACCTAAGTTAAACCAATTAGTAACTTTCCTTTATCATTTTTCTAGGTGCTTTCTTCATTATGAGATATCAATCAACTGCAGGGCAGTAAACATGCTAGTTCTGGTATTTGTGGAATGTTCAGATCATCAATTGAAGTACACGCAGTTCAAATCTGAAATATTAGCAGTTCAAAAATCCATTAAGATCCGTATCAGATGAGCTGTTATAATACCCATATTGAAATGTGTTGCACAGAATCAGCATGTGACACCTTGGAACCGAAAGAAAATATTTCCTGTTACTACAATGTTCATATAAAAAACTCCAGATTGCATTCCGTGGACAAGATAAAATGTTTTTCACCTAGAATATGCTCCCTGTTAGTAACACCATCTTCATTAACAATGTTCAGATTAGTTTCTTCAGAAAAAGCTTCAGGATGAAAGTATTTTGTGCAATACAACTGAAAAGCAATTCAGCTATCTGTTAAAAATGGCTAAATATTTTACCTTGTTTCTACAAGCAGGATCTTTCAAGGAGATAATAATTTTAGTTCCAAAAATAAAAAATAAAAAAAAATAAAGGCACATTACTTGAGATAACGTGCATGACTCAAACTTAGCCACACTAAATTGGTAGCACTAGATGTGGTCCTATCAGTATGTCTGCCTAACTGTATCACATACCTCTGTTGTCTGAAAATCTCAACTACCTTTCCAATTACACTGGAGTGGAAAGCAGTTGTTGGGTTTTATATCAAGCAGAAAAGAAACTAATCTGTGCTTTTTGGCGTATTTTCTGAGTTGAGGAATATTAGAAAAGTCTACAAGATCAGGTAAGGCTTTTACTCACATGAGCCTGATCCTGACAGGATCAGGCCAACCATTCACCAGATATGTTGATCTAAAAAAATTGTGTTTTGGAAAAAGGCAGGTTAAAATGATAAATGTCAAATATTAGTAGTTCTTTTTAAAAAGGCAAATCCCCTGACACTTCAACCTCATCCCTTGCTCTCCCCTCCACAGATGGCAACGAGGTGCACAGTAAAAGAAATTAAGATGATAGTGTGTTGACAGGAGCAAGGAGACTCCAGTTTTCATCCCTGCAGACAACAGAAATGACATCACGTCTCCTCAAACTGACACATTAATAAATTTAGTATCACCTGAACTTTTCTGGAAAAGAGAACCTTTTACACCAGCAAGTTATCTGGTGTCAGTAATAATAGGATTCTGTATCATATTCTGCTCCATATATGATGGCAGAATTACCTTTTGGGCCCTAACAAGTTGACAGGGGTTCATTTTGCTTCCTCTTTTAATGACATCTTCTTTGCAGGTGAACTGCAGATGTAATGACTTCCTCTTTTGCCTCTGAATACTCCCGAAATGTCATCATGACCCAAGACATCTCAATCTGGCTTAATGCAAACGGGAAGCAAAGGGTTTTTAAAGGTGAAACTGATCTTGCTAATGAAGAAGTATCACTCTTCATCTGGACAGGGAGCACAAAGCTTGTTAGATCGAGCTAGGTGAATGTCACAGGTTAGAGTTCAAGCATAACACAGAATTGTGACTAAAGATGTTATCTTCTATTTATGTAAAGATACACAGTCAAAACAAAGTAATATAAGTCTAAGTATTTTGGAATGGCCCAGCAAGGTATGAAATAAACATTTGCGTGAGAGGTCAGCATTTTGAGGACCTTAATCATGAATAGTTCAAACATTTTTAAAAAGATGACAATAAACATGTAAGAGTATGTTTAAAAGAAAAAGAGAAAAAGAGATAAACAGAAAAGGGAGCATAAGGGATGCTATTGTAGCTCATTGCTCCAAGCTGGAGAATTCACACAAAAGTATCTGATTTGTATGTTTAGCTACAGCAATTCAGATTGTAAAAATACTTTATATTTGCCTCTGAGTTGGATTCTGCACAGACTATGTATACATATATATTTTTAATGCACAAGAGAGACAATTAGGAGCTTCAAGTAATCTAAGGGCCTTTTTTTCCAGTATGAGTAGAAAGCAGCTTGCTCTTCAGACTTACAGAAAGTTCACTGAAGCTGTTGGACACTCACAGAAAAAAAAAAAAAAAAAAAAAAAAAAAAAAAAAAAGTACCAACCACATTCTGACTACCTTTGTAAACTGACAGGAGACCTACCTCATCATCATAATTTTTGTGGGAGACAGCATCCATCATGTTGAGAAATCTGAGAATCAGTGGAAAACATTAACTTTCAAAGCCTTTTCTGACTGTATAGAAATGGCATTGGCAACAAAATTTATCTCACCTCTTTTCAGATGTTTTTTACACGTTTAATTCATTTAATAATGTTTTGTTTATAGTCCAGGTTCTGGTGACACTTTTCTATTTAAAGCAGCACACTGTTTGCAGGACTTCAGAATGTCTCAGATGAACACATTGCATGAATGGGTCCAGATTGAAGCTAATGCAGAAATTGTTCAATGATTCACCAAGAGAAAATAAAAAACAAAAGCCTACTGGATTCAAATGCTTGTCTGAATCAGGGAACATTTTAAAAACACCACATGAATATTTTAAGTGCCAAAACTAAAATGGAGATTTGAAAATAAAGTCTTAGATTTTTGAAGGAATGCTTGCATCATCTATTCAATCTTCACATCTATTTCAAATTGCATTTTTTTAAATATAAAAGTATATATGAGCTGCTCTGATTTAAGTTTTTGAGCAGTTTTTCATAAAAAAAGCAGAAATGTGTTGGCAATATATATTTTTTTCAGACATACTGACTTACTAAGAGTTTTTAGTTATTTACTCCTGCTTTCCCTAAGATGTTTAATTGATTTTACTAATGTGAAATATAAAATCAAATAGAAGGGAATCTAAAAAGAACAAAACAAAAACAATGAGTAATTTTTAAAATTAACAATACCTATAGCTAAAAATTATGAGCCCAGTCCCTAGCTGAACTCCGTTATTTTATCCAAAACAATGAAGTCAGTGTTAGCATTAACAATAAAAATTTCCTTGTGTATCAAATCTGAATACTAAAGGACTCAGATGAACAAAATGGAACAACTAGAGGTTATACTCCATAGCAGTGGGTCAATTTTGCAAAAACTATTCAGCAGAGTTCCCTAGAGGTCATCAGAAACAAATGACAGAGGTGAAGGAACAGTGGTTTCAAGAACCAAAATTCAATTATGGACCCCAGAAATCTGCTGGTTGGCTTCTCCATGTCATCTAGATAAGAAATAGCTTAAAATATATCAGAACCTCATACAAGGACTATGGTTCCTTATTACGCATCTGGAAACAAAGAACAGCTTTTATGCAACAGTGAAAACTTCCAGGCCATACATCATGCAGCGGATTGATGTAAAGATTGTTTTCTGGAGAACAGCCTTTATTCATTCTAAATCAATGAGTGCCATAGAATGGATGATAAACTTGCATGTCGAACTCTGAAGTTGCTATTCAAATTGCTTGATGAAAGAGAAGATTGAATACAAGATTTGATTATCTAATACCTGATACAAGATGTAAAACCTTCTTTCTTGCATATTTGAGGCACAGAAATTGGTTAATGAGTTTAATTCACTTACCTTGAAATAAAAAGTAAAGTATTTGCAAATAAGTTTAAATGAATTTTAAATTAAATATATATATATGAGTCACAGCCTCTGTGTTATTTTAGGAAAAACAAGCAATTACACTTCGTTCTAACAGGTGGAATAATGACTTTTTCACCTGTCAATTGACAGCTTAAAATTCCCACACATGTAGACCATTTCTGTTTCATCTTTTCTTTGAATTTCAGCTGCTTTGCTTTTCAATGCCTGTGCTTTGCTGGTGTCTCCTTTGTGTCTGAAACTCTCACACTGAGTTCCGCCTCTTTGGTGCTGGGCTTTCTTTTCACAGTGACATTTCAACATAAACAGTCAATATTCATTACCTCAAAGGAGACTTCCCTCCTATTGCTGACCAATTAAATACCAGCTGAGATAGGCAGACAAAGGTAAAGAAGCTGTAGCACAAGACTGGCTTGGAGTATACTTCTCTTAAAGGGGAAAAAATGTATTCAAAGCAAAGAATTGACAATATTGGGAAAATCCAAAGCAGAGCAAAACAGTTTCTTCAGAAGTTATGCTCCCCCTCTTTACCTTGCATGATCCTTTCCTAGTGTTATTCAGTCCTAGACAGGAAAAGAACAGATGCATATGCATCACAGGGACAAAGAACGATTACAGGTATTCCCATAGAGTCTCAATAACTTTGATGAAAGCAAAGATGTAACAAAAAATAATAACTAATATTTGATGCCGAGAGAAAGGGTTTCCCCCTTTTTATTTCCGAGATGTAATTAAGATCCAGATGTGTTTTCAATGTTGTTGCATTACGTACAGTTCAGCAAAGACTGTTTCAGTTTGTACTAAGTGCAACTCTGACAAGGAAAATGCCCACCTAAACAGACCATGAGCAAGGGTGAAGAGGTATACCAAGCTTAGGCTGATGAGAACAGCCTGCTGACAGACAGCCTGAAGGCTGATGAACCTCCTTCTCTTCCTCAGAGTGGGAGGGGAAGGGCATTGGTATCATTCACTGTCTCCAAAACACAGGCACAGCCCTTAGGGGAAGGAATAGTTCTACACATGGCAATGCAATTCAAGCATTCAGTTTCACCTGGAAAGTGCAGGAGCACTGAGTCATAAAAATACTAAGCTGAAAAGGACTGAGAGAGATTGTCTATATGGCATAACTGCCTCAAGGCAGGATCAGATACCTGAACTATTCCTGACATGTTTGTCCAACCTCTTGAAAAACAGAGGCAGCACAGCCCCTTACACCTCCCTTGCCAATCCACACCAGTGCTCAACTGTGCTGAAAAGCTATCAAGTTCTTCTTACTGTCTAAACTAGACCCTTTTTGCTCTGAATTAAGCCTGCATAAACCCAAATCTGCACATACACAAATGAAATCCACAGAGAAGTCCAGTGGTGCTCTGGCCCATACTGTTTTTCAAGGAGTTTAAGCACAGTAGTTGTTGAGTGGTGAAAATCTTCAGACCAAGTATATATATGTATATATATAAATAAATAAATAAAGTAATGATTTATAATCTGAAACAATGAGGAAAGTTAATTATTGTCTTAAGGAATGTTTTAGTAGAATAACCTAACAAAGAGAACAAAACAGCCTGGAATATGAGAGTATGCAGATCAGCCACAAACATGATGCAAACAAAAACAAGTCTGAAAACAAAAGACTTAATGACTGCTCAGTGCAAGATCAGGCTGAACTGTCACAGTCTGAAAGTGCGGCTTCAGTGATATGAAATAGTTCTTGCATTTTTACATGAACATATAAAGATTTTTTTTTTTTTCCTTCTTGTCAAACAGAGAGATTTCTATAGC
This sequence comes from Anas acuta, assembly GCF_963932015.1. Lineage (NCBI taxonomy): Eukaryota > Metazoa > Chordata > Aves > Anseriformes > Anatidae > Anas > Anas acuta. Next base: position 4,996,079 of record NC_088990.1, read on the forward strand.
ACAAAAGGGCCCAATCCCACAGCCTACCCTCAGTGGGAGGTTTGCTTAACCAAGAAATGCAATGTCAGGCATTCTCAGAGGATAAAAACAATACAAAGAATTGGTGTACATGCTTTATGTAAAGGTAACAGCTTGAATCCCTGAAAGCATCCAAATGATTTTTACTTAAATGAATGTGACATTGCCAAGAAAGAAACTTTATCCTCATGAGAGATCTTTATTAGCCAGGGTACTTAACCCTAAAGATGAGGAGAATTTAATAATCACAGGGTTGTTTTCTCCCTCTTTCATTTGTGCAACCAGCAGCTAGAGGGCACAAAAGAATGCTTTTACCTTATGATCTATCATATAAAAGAGCTCTACTGACTGAATAAACAAACAAACAAACAAAAAATCAGTGCTAATATCATAGTATACTGCTATTTTGTTTAGAATCCTAGTCTGTGTCCTGTTTCTCAAGAAGCAGTGGCAATTCAGAGAGACAGTGGCATGACAGTGCAGGAGACTAAACACCTTTATTCCATTAAGAATATGCATTTAAATCCCAGAACAGAGCAGGTATTTCGTGCCACATACACTCTCTACGAACACGGTCATCATTACTTGCCATAACTGTTTTGCAGAGCTCTTTGTTTAAAACTAATATAAACACATATTTAACCTCCTTCATTCTTACATCTTAAATATTAATGCTGGCTGTGATTCCGCATTAATAACAGCTATTATTTTTGCATTAATAAGGAGCTTACGAGAATAAACATGGAAGTCATAGTGCAGTCTTCCTGTCAATTAAAAAGAGAGTCAGTTGTAGTTGCAGAGTATTTTATCTTATCATTTCACTCAGGACATTTCCAGGTTCATGGATCTGATCTGAATAGCTCCAGTGATGATAAACATGTAAGTATGTAGAAAACCATCCTGGCAAGAAAGCCACAAAGAAGGTTATCAGTGAATTGCCAATTTTGGAAACCCTCACTTTGGAAGGAGCATTATCACCATAAATGAGGTCATTTATGTGGACAATGCGAGCATAGAGCTTGACATTTTTCCACCAGAATTCCTAATAACCCCAGAGGGGTCACATCTGTTGCTGCACTCTAAAATAGGGTGGACCTTAATAGCAACATGTGTATTTGTATGTGTGTGTATACGTATATATACACACACATGTACTTAAAAAGTGAAGCAAAACAAAGACCCTTTCCCTTCACCCCTAATGAACTGCACCAACCCCTTAGGCAGAAATGACTTGGATCCAGATAGAGTGCCATTTGCCAAATTGTAAATTGCCTACATTTATTTTGGGAGTGCACTAAACAGAGTGCTAATTGCCTTGTTTAGCACTTTCCCTTCTTTCATTTGCACTGGTGTAAAATCTTAGTAAATTAACTCAGGATTTTATTATGTAGGTAGCATTTGAACAACTGAATCAGTGAGAAAGCAGCATCAAAGGACTGATAAAAGAGGAGTTGACTCTACCCAGAATGCCATTTATATGTCCCTTGAATTAAAAAGGATGAAATTAACTTTTAATCCTTTTGCTTTTCATATAGCTGATCTTAACATAACATGTATTACTCAGTCATTTTATTTGCATTTACTCATTTCAAAATGTTAATAACTGTGGTTGCAAGCTTACTGTATGGGAATGTGCAGTTGCTTGTATTCATATACGTAAGTGTGTAGGATTCCTTAGTAATTTTTTTGAACTGCAGCCAAACACAGACTTGAGGCTTCTGTTTATTGTCAAAGAGAACACCCTGAAGAGCAATTCCCATCTAACTGTTCAGTGGGCTATGCAAAATTAACTGGTGGTCTCACACTTGTCCACAGCACCAACAGTATCTTACTTTTACATAAAGTCCAAAGAGAAAATGGAGAAAAAATAATCGCCATATTCTCACCTCTACAATATTCATATTTCCCACAAGGAAATGAGAAACATGTCATTTATTCTGGAAGCAAATTCAGTGATATACATAAATGGTGTTTCAGATCAAAATCTTGCACCAACATTTTTTTTCCTCAAAATAGAGGATTTCAGCTTGGTAGCACTATTGCTTGTAAACAGAATTACATTAAAAGAAAATGCAGAGTGAAGACCACAGAGTTAGTACTGTAGATCTGGGTTCTGTTCTGAACACATGTGCTGGGCAATTCCTGTCTTCATGTAGTGGATTACAGCAGTGAGGAAACACTTGGGGTTTTCTACTGTCAGAACCTTAATTTTCTTAAGTTCAGAGAAGCCAGAACTTCTGTCTTCATAAGCAGCCTTATAATGCAGAAAAGATAGATAAAAACCCATTTGTTGCTGTCAATAAACACTGTACTTGCCAAAACTTGATTTATGCTCTTCTCCTTTCAGTTTGCTGTCCTTTCAAATCATGTATTTGTATATATGAGAAGCACAGTATCATCAAAAATATGAAATTGATTTACTGAAGTTAGAATGAATTTGAGAAACTATTAAAAAAAAAAAAAAGTAAGGTATGTTTTCTTAGTTTCTGATAGACTTTTTGAAAGACTAATTTGCTGGTTATTTTTCCCTCAGTACTTCTGATTGTAATGGGAACGGGAATTACAAACCAACACAGTATCAAAAGTCAGCAATCCTGAATCCTTAGTTTTCTAAGAACGTTTTAGTAAATAACACATTATATAATCATTTGCAAGTACTCAACCTTTAAGGTACCTTACAAAACAGAAGAAAAAGGATTGCTCTACAAAGCAGGGTGTTTTTTTTTTATGAGATTTTTTTAGTTCAGTTTCCAGACCAGCATGGTTTGGGAGGGCTCCAGGTAACTATCTAAACTTTTGGATGCTTCTCCTAATTGAACCGCCAAACCATTTGAAGTTCCTGTATTATTATCTAACACCTGGCTGCACTGCTGTAAAGTGCTATGTGAATAAAATAAGATATGATTTAATGTGTGCTAGCAACTATTTGCCAAAAGAATGAAAGAAATGTTTCCTAACAATTCTCTGTACATAAATTCATAATAAGGATTCAGAAGTTACTCCTTCCATTGCAAGGGTAAAGGAAGCCATGCCATGAATTTCCATAACAGCAAGTGCAGACACATTATTTGGGACCACATCTTCTTGCTACAAGACTGAGTGAGTAGGAAAGGAGTAGGTTATAGATTTATTTTTTATCTGTACAATATCATTAATTAGGAAGTGATAGCCCAGTTACTGACTTTTTTTTTCTTCTTCTTTTTTTTTTTTTTTTTTCCACATTACAGGTAATGTATTGCACTCATTCAAGCACTAGGACTTCCATGATGTTCCCTGCTATGAACATACATAACAAAAATTGAGACTCTACATCTGGAAGTTTTCATTATAATCTGAAGTGTTAAATTCAAAGTATTGAAGAACAGACAAAATCCGTACCAGAGGGAAAGTAGCCACAGACCACATACAGCTCAACGGAGATAAATACAGCCTTTCCTCGAGGTGCCGCATAAATCTAGCAAGATTAAGTTGGTTCTGCCAATTCAGTGGAGAAGTTAGTTAACTGCTAAACCTATAGAGAAGGCAAGGTACATTTACTAGAGAAATAAGATCTAGGACATGGGTTGTATAGTTCTGAAAAAGGAGTACTCTGGAGCTTAAGGACAGGACATTTTTTTAACTGATCTCTAGTGTTTGACCATTTGGCCTTGTAGTGTCAGGAATATGTTTTTAATGAATTAAGATAATTCTGAAAAACAAATGGGATAGAACATCTGCTTTCAAATTCTTTGTTATTTGGTGTTTAGTCACACACACACATAAAAAATGCAACAGAAAAAAAAAAAAAAAAAACACACAAAGAGAAACTTGTCTACAAATACAGCACAAAGATTTTTATGTTCTAATATAGTCCCTGATCTCAGACAAAATGAATATGCTAAAGAATCTCCATCAAAAACATTGATGCAGAAGAATTGGCCACCCGTAATGTTCCAAATAAATGCTGCACAGTATCGCCTTGTAATAGAAAACCATTCATAAAAATATATAGTATTCCAGTCACAAAATACAAAGAACTTTGCAGTTCTACCAATATAACACCTTCACCACAATGATCTTTACTTTGTATTATCAACAGGATTTTCTCAAAAGATTCAGACTTCAAAAAGAAATAATCCAAGCAAGATTGTTACACTAATAAATTAGAACTAACCTTGTTGAGGTATCTTACAGAGGCAAGTTTTGGTATTCCCTCCTTGTTCAACAAGCCCATTTGTTTCAGTAAGTTAATTTTCAGAGCCAGTTCTAGGATCAGTACTTCTTCCATCACCATTCCTAAGCAAGCACTCCAGCTAAAGTACAAGCAATATTTTAGCTTAGATTGTGTAGGTATTTGAGGTATTTCCTTTCATAAACAGAGTTTAGAAGTTGATTTATAGAACAGAAGTGAATAAATAGGTATGAACTGGAGGATTTTCTCTGAATCTTTAATTAGTTGTATTTTATATATGTCTTGCTTACAAGAATCTCTAGCAACTACCATGACATATTCCTAGTTATTATATATACACAGACATGCTCATGCATGTGTATCCAAAAAAAAACAACCCAACAACATTAAAAAAAAAAAAAAAAAAAGAAATTTAATGGAGTGGGATCTGCACAGTGTCAGAGTTTTGAGTGTTGTTTCCCTGTACCTGTGAAGGACACATGCTAGTTTTTAAGTATCAATCACATAGCACTTTTGGCATAAGAAAGTTCTCACTCAGAGTGAGAAATCTTCCATGATAGTATAGTATAAGGAGGTTTTACATAGCAGAGTAAATCTTTTGCCTTGATCTCACCCTCTTAATGCAGTTTTATTTACACTTTTTAACAAAAATCAATGTAATCTGTATGTAGAAAGAAAACTTTTTGCATTGTTGTTGTTAGAATAGTTAAAGTCTGAATAAGTCATGAACTAACAACGAAGTCTTAAAACATGGCTGAGAGCAAAGCCTACATTGAAAGCAAACAAAAAAATACACCTATTACTGGTAGATCAACTTTTCTAAGATGATCAGGGATACAGGAATAGCTCAGTGAGAAATAACTGCATAGTGGGTGACATGCTATCTGGATTTTTAGGGACCTTGTTTTCTGCCTTGCCATGGAGTTGCTATTTGCCGCTGGTTCAGCTTCATACAGATATTTTTAGATATCCAAATCAATCATTGTGGTACCCAGGGAGGAAAAAAAATGCACAACATTTTTAAATTATTAATACTGCCAATGCTGAGACAGCAGAGCTTTGAGATGACTCTACCTGCATCTTTTCCTGTAAAGGAAACACACCAAGAACATACCTCAAGCTTTGCAAATAAGAACAATTAACTTTTTCAAATGAAAGAAACCTCAAAAAGATTAAGAAACAGAAAAAGGGGAATGCAAAACTCCGCAAAATTCTCTCCCTGTCTCCTGTGTCCTCAGAAGGTGGGTCATTTCCCACAGGCTTGCTCTCAGATCAGCAGCTCAGTGACTTTCTAAATTTTGACAAGTTCCACGAAGTCTCCTAGCTCCCTTGGAAACCTCATGCTTTCTCTGCCTGAGGCTTGTCTGCTCCTTGTCCTCAGGAGTATCTCGGCCTTAACCCTTATTGTAGGCTCCCTTTTCCCCTATCTCTTTTTCTGTGATCAAGCTCAGTTGCTCTTGGGGAAGGAATAATCTCCCCCAAATTGCAGAGGGCTGCTGCAGAGGACAGCAGTCAGGAGAAGTTAAGCATCTCCCCAGGGGAGCCTCACAGACTGCATACATACTGGCTTACACATAAGAAACTACAAATAAAACATAATATAGTATCTCTAGACTATTATGTTTATGTATCTATTATATTATACCCTTAAACATATGTTTCAGTTTTCAAGTTGGCTGGGAAGCAGCTCTCTGCAGCAGACCTATTAGAAAATCCTGCCTCGACCTGGAGTCTGAGGGATGCTCATGTACGACCTCCGAGAAGCCTGGATCTTCCTCCCTCCTCTCATCAATACAGATTCTTACACATCAAGAGCAGCTATTAGATCAAGTCACTGCATTGCCTCCAGACAATATTGTCACTTTAAAATGGGACAATTTTTCACTTACAAAGCGCTTCACTCAAGAAATGCAATGCATTAATTGAGAGCACCGGTGAGAGTCCTTAGTATTATTCGCCATATTTCATGGCTGTAAATGATGGCACAAATTTTCAATGAGTTACCCAGTGCTAGAAACAGATCAATGACAGAAAGACAGTGGCATCCAGAGCTACTTAGAGCTGTTTCTGATCCTCCTGCTGCAACCAACGTTCCCTCCTGGGCAAACATCGGCAGCGTTTGATGTCAGCTGCAAACGTAAGCAGCACCAGTGAGAAACAGTTAATGGAGGTTTGATATTTCATTGCAGTGGGCAGGGAAATTAAATCTGCAGTTTGTGACTCTTAGGAAATTAAGTCTCTATTAGGAAAGGGTTAAAGACAGATTATGTAAATAAGGATATTGTTATTTGTCCCATATGTAGCACTGTGGAGTGAAGACCGCTTTCTCTCCTTTTTTTTTTCTTTTTTTTTTTTTTTTTTTTAGTTTTTCTTTTCCACAAATTGAGAGATTAACCTGGTCTCAATTGAAATGGCAGCCCATATCATACCTTCCCTTGATCTCACAGCATGGCTAATAACAGCTGGGGCCTACCAAGCAGGCTTCTTTATTTTTCCTTTATTGTTCCAGGCCACACAACCGTGAACCTTCAGCATGTTATGTACTTAAGCATGGTCAGGTTGATGTCATTATTTTCTTATTGTTGTGGAGCTCCCTGGGTGTTTGCCCATATTCATACAGAGGGGCTTGTGTGCTCTTTGTAGGTTAACCTTTTAAAAAGGAGATGCTCGACCACTTGCAAATGTAGCCCAGGGCTGTGACATTGCACTAGGCCGATTGGTACGCTTCAAAACACATATTAGCACCACTTGTGCTATTTCATCTTTCTTTTTAATTTTAGCCCAGTCTTGTTAGATAAATCTTATCTGTGCCACAAGTAAATGCTTGATAGAGCACATTTTTAAAGGCTTTAGAAAGAGAGAAAAAAGTGTGGTTTGTCTGGGTCACTGTGTGCTTTGTCTAAGTAGAGGCATAGCTATTTGCCAGTTTATCTGTCTGCTGTCCCTCTGTCTATCTCTCCAGCTACCTTGCAGCAAACAAGCCATGAGCATTAGTGCTGAATTGCGAGAGCTACAGGGAAAAGTGCTTCTCTGCATGAACCATGGCCACATTTAGCTTTTACAATCCCATAAAAATTGGTCTACTTGCTATCAGTTCAGCCTAGAAAGCAAGCCACAGCTCTCAATTGCCTCCAGCTTTGATGTAAGCACCCCACAATATTTCCGTTTAAACTACAGTGGATAGAAGACACCTATAAAAATATTAATTAGCTCCAGTTGACACCAGATGCAGTTAACATACTGTGCGCCAGCTCTGAAATACTAGAGTTTTTATTAGGTAAGCTAATGTTTATTGCAAGCATTAAAGTCTGAGTCATAAAAGGCTGAGTATAAGAAAGATGTTTCAGGTATTATTCCTTTCACGTGTCAAACACAAGTTTGTTAAATCCTACTTGCAGGGTTAATTATTTTGGAAGTCATATTGGAAATACAAGCTTTCAAAGAGTTTGGCAAGATTTTTCCATGCACTCAGCGGGCCAAATGTAAATGAGTAAGAGGATGAATCTCTACTGGTTTCAATGAATTTTGGCCTTGCAACTTTTAAGTGAAGCAGATAAAAACAGCAGCACAGATTACAGGCTTAATGTCTGAATTACTTTAGTAGCGTCAATTATGATAATGATAGTCCTGACACCAGTGCATCTTTTGCTACAGTTTCTTTTGTAGGCTGGTTGATCCTTTGCTTTTTTAAGCCAAGAGGTCAGGAAGGTGAGCTGTACAGCTGGGCAGCAAGCAGTCTCCTGTATCTGGGTCTCTGTCAATGCCCCAAAGGTGTATCTTAAATTACTTGTGTAATGGGAAGAGGAAGGCCGCCTGTGCTCCTACGCTCAAGGATTAGGCTTATGGTTACCAGCAGTCTGGATGTGACACAACCTGCTCTTTCTGCAAAACCTGTGCCACACTGGCAGGAGGTGAAACAAAACAATGCAGAGAAATTTATAGGATGGAGATGAACTGTTCTGGCTTTCACGTACATAATGACACCTTTGAAACCTCTGTATGTCTTTACCAGATATAATCAGAATTATCCTCTTAATGTTTCTTTCAACCGTTATGGAAAAGAAAAGGAACAATTAGACTTGAATTTCTGTCATGTTTTTCATTCCTTATTTATATGAGAGTTCTGATTCTACAATTTACCTCAGCATATTCGTATGTGTGTATATCTAAGCACAAGGATAGGTTTGTCATAATCCTTTGTATGTTACCACACTGTGTTTGGTTGCACAGACCATGGCTGCATTGCCTACCTTACTCTCCAGGATTGAGTTTGTTGAGCCATACAGAGCCAGCCAGATCTCTCTGTTTCACCTATAAGGAAAGAGTTTGAAAATGAACCACTCCTATGACGTGTCTGGATTTACCTGGACAGTCTGCATTACTGCAAAGCAGAGCTAGTAGAGCCAAAAAGGAGTTTGAATGGTCTGGCACTTTGAGCCTGATGGCAGTCTCAAGTAGCAGGCTGAGATGGCAATGGAGACAGCCTTGTGTGCATGTCAGTAGTTACAGCATTGAACTTTCACTGTGCTTCCCCCTTTTCATTGCCAAACTATTTTAACTGTCAGAAGTTCTAGTTAGCCTACAAGGCAATACTCAGTAACACACTGAATTGACTTTTCTCTGATGTTTAAATGTAAAATGAAAACTAGATCTTCCCCATAAGTATTTTTGTGATGTGATTGTAAAGAATGACACATGATGATTTTGAAGTACTGCAATGAACTATAAATTCATTAAAACCTCATCAGTCTAATCCTTGATTATCTTAAGCAAGGTGGTATCCCTTGAATTGTTTTTTGGACACTTAAAGTATCCCAGTTACCTGAAGCTCAGCTATTAAAACTACTTTAATCTTTCCCCAGATAATCATGGTCCAGCTATGAAGAACAGCACGTTGCATTAACGTAGCAGTCCTTCACTATGCTTCTACACCAAAATCTACCATCATATTTCCTGACATGTGAAGTATATAAAAAATAAACCTGTAGGAAAATTAATGGTTTACTCCAATACCTTTTCTTATAAATATTCTCTTTTTTTTTCCTTTTTTTTTTTTTTTTTTTTTTTTTTTTGTAATTTTCTGTGGTGCAAAAAATATTTCCAATTAACTGCTAAATTTCCAATGTCTCTTTTCAAACCTTCAGGTTCCATCAATACCCAAGAAATACAACAATATTGCCAGAAGACGTTTACCATGAACCATGGCCTACCATTCACAAAATGACTTGAACGGGATCTCCTTTCAGACAGCAGTGCGCTCTGTTTATGATTCCATAAGATCTTTACATATTTCAAATGATATTCAGGAATATGCTTATGTTGTGTGTGTGTGTTGTGTTTCGTTGTTTTGTTTTGTTTTGTTTTGTTTTTTAAGATCTTATTTTCTTATCTGAACTCTTTTAACAAAGGTATTACGCTAAGTATAAAAGCTGTCCAATTTTTTTCCAACCTCTTGCTTCTCTCTAAACCACAGTCATTTTGTTAGACATTGAAAATGTCTTGATTTAGTTGTCTTGCTATTTTGGGCCTGTCCTGCCCCCTGCAGTGGTAATAAGGATGGGGCTTCCTGCTGGGTCCTGAAGAATACCATTTCACGGCCGCCACATAGCTGGCGGCTTTTATTTATGGAGCCAAGAAAATGAATGGGTATTAGTGTCCAAACATTTCAACATGCTCCTGTGGCCATGCACAAAAGGGACTGATTTGCAGCAAATTTCCACTTATTTTTCAAAAGTATTTACCTTGCAGAAGCTTGGCTGATCGCTATAATGGCATAGCAGAGAGGAAAAATGACCATTTCAGAACCCAATTTTTATATATGTTTCTGAACCTTAAAAGTGCTATACTTCTTGTGAATAAAGATAATACTCTTGGTTCCTAGGCTTTTATGGATATGTGGCTAATGCCAGCCCTTTTTTCATATGTGTCTTTACAAGATGAAATAGGCATTACCTAAAAGCAAAAAGCTTACTCTGCAATGGGGATTGCACAGGTGAAGGTTCTTGCAAAAGATGTTACCGGTTCCCAGTGCCAAAGTTTAGGTTCTTTTAAACACTGTGAATAGCGCTCAGCATGACACATCCAGGAGGTGTTCCCAACACCTGTACTTCTACCTACCTGCTGGGGGCAGTACAGTGTGTATTTTATACCTTTCCTAAACTACCCCAGAAAACTTGGGTAAGACTTTCAACTGTCATTCAGATGTGCAACTGCATGAAACCTACAACACAACGCTGCATCAACAAAAATTGGTGAGATTCGCATGTGCCTTTTAAATAACTGAAAAATGAAAGGTTATTAAAAAATGGTTGCTAAAACTTTTGTCCAGACTGTGCAAAGTTCAGGAATGCAATTCAAAGTCCTGTGCTTACGTCTTCTTAAATAGTTCCAGATGAGCTTTTGGGGCAGCAAACTTTAACTGCAGTCAGCATGTGGGTGCTAGTAGATGTAAGCGCTTATTTATATAAAATGAAGACTGTTCTACAGGTGTTTGCAAGTACCAAATTTCAGATGCAATTCCATGTATACACACATGCAGGTGGAGCTTGTATGCTTGAAGATTTCTACCATAATATTTATAAGAAAGCCACAACAAAAAAAAGAAAACTGCATTACTTGCACTATAACATCATTTCTTGAAAGTTCCCAGCAGGTAAGATGTGAAGTCTAGATAATAGAATCACACCACTATACTAGCTGCTGTACAAATTTATGCAGGTCACCAGATATTGCAGTCTGCAACTCTTGAGTGGAAGTTTCAAAAGAAACAATACAGGAAAAGAAGATTTGGCAATGCCAATATCCTTGCAATATTTTCCCCTTTATATGTTTGTGGTTGTTTTTGTTTTTGTTTTTTCTCATATGTAAGATATTATTCTATGCAGAAACCACATCACTTCACTACTGTTTATGTCTGTCTCACCTTCACTTAAAAGGAAAACCATACAAATTAGTTCAAAGTTGATTGCTTCCATGTTGGAATCTGTATCCGTTGCTTTTCTCCTGAAAAGTTATTTAGCAATTATAGCAACACTTCTGATTTAACTCCTGATCCTAAATTATCCCTCATTTTTCCCTAAACTTAGTTTACATAAATGGCAAAACCAGACAGCCTGAGTATCTTACAGAGTAAATAGGTAAGGATTTTTTTTTCTATAAGGAAAAAAAATGAAATGCACATGAAATGTACATCAGCACATCTGGAGCTGCCTCATAGTTACAGGAGTTGCTCCTTACTCCTTTCCTTCCTATTCAGATTCATTCTGCTCAGGCTCCATCTCCTAAATCTATTCTCATTCAGGCAATCCCAAGGAAACTGTATGCAACATGGGCAAATCCTCTGCAAAGAATGACTCTACCTCCTCCTGTTAACCTACCTTCAACTGACAGTAACAGTTTCACTATATATACAAAAAAAAAAAAAAAAAAAAAGAGATGGAGGAATGAAGTGGCAGAATAGAGAGGAAGATAAATAATCTTATCTGTGTCAACACCCTTCAAACTATGCAGGAGGCATAACAAGAGGAGACACATATATGAGGCATGCTCTTTCCTGATCTTGCTCCCTAGAGTTTTACAAGATTTGGCTCCTCTTCACATTGCATGGCAGAATACAGCATATACCAGGAAAGTTGTTGGACAAGAATAACAAAATGTGCAGCTCAAAGAGTCTCTAAGAAAGGGGCTGGCCCTTTCTGTCAACCTGTTTCTCTTACTGGGGATTGTATATATTAATGTTCACAAGAGAGCTCTGTGAGGATCTGCTATGAATTCTGGACATGTTGAGTATTTCTAAGTTTCCACTCATTTCCTGGTCCCTCCTGCAGACATGTAGGATACTTAATGAAAACCTTAGAACACCTTTAGAAACTACAAATTGCTTCACAGTTAATATAACATTTTAATTTTCAGAAGTAATCAAGGCCAATCAAACACCAGGCATAAGTGACCTTTTCTACAACAAACTATAATTTTAAACATTTTAAAAATAAGAATATGCCATTCATCTCCCCAGCTCATAACAGTGCAATTAAGACTGTGAATTGGTGATTTAGTGCATTTTAATCTGGTTAAGAATAAACTGTCCTGAAAATTTTCACAGAAAGTAGAGTATATCAAAGCTTGTTCTTCCCAGTAAGACTTGATTTCATTCTGTTGTAATGAAGCAGGCAAACTTTAACAAAAATGAATACCTTGCACTCTCTTTTGTTCCCCTTTTTAATATATCTTGGTTTAGTCAATGACTGAGAAAGTCTATCAAACTCTCCTCAAGTCCCTTTTTTAATCATTAGAAGTGAATCATCCTTAAACCCCCACTTACTAAAATGGTTTAATCTTGTCAGGTTAGAGAAAAAGAAAAAAAAAAAAAAAAAAAAAAAAAAAAAAGAGAGCTAGAAAAAGAAAGAAAATTTGCTTTTTTTTTTTTTTTTTTTTCCTGGGGTTGAGAATTACTTTTGTCTAACAATGGCTTTGCATGTTATGGCATTAATTTTGCAATAAATTATAGTGCAGGTAGGTAGAATTACTCACATTGCTTGACCAAAGTGTCTGACCTAGCCAGACCTCTGATTGATGAATAGTTTTTCATTTTGTTCTTCTACTCCTATCAGACAAAATCGAAAAACTGTGTGAAAAAGATCCTATTTCATGTAATAGCATTTTGTTATATATCATTACCACTTAATTCTGTCACCAGTGCCATGTCTGTGTTAAGTAGGCCTTTCAACTTCATCCTTTCACACCTCAATGCGACATTCATCTTGGACAATCGATGTACCAAAACTCTTGGTCCCAAGAAGTGGAATAACTCAAAGACTGAAATGTAGTGACTTAGTCCATGCCCTCCAAGGGGAGCTCTTTTACAAAATCAAAAATTCAATTAGAGCATGATTAGAACTACCTTTGATCTAAGTTCCTTGCATATCAGTACCAACGTAGCATTTTCAACATACACCTTAGGAAAGACTTAGCACAAGCTCAAGCAACTTTAGCTGTTCACCCAAGTAGCTATTGCCTACCGAAGCTCATGTGGCTGTTACTTCACTGCTATTGTTACCCGAGATACTCAGATTTAATCTAGTTCAGGTACATTTACCTGTGATATTACATCTCTTAAAGCTGTAAACAGTGTCATAAGCTTATTCACTGTTTAGACTTGCTCAGGACCTCTTTTCAGCATGGCTACTAGATTTCAGTGAAATTCATGGTTAAAGCATCAATTGTCTCTTGTATCCTGTATCCTTGTATCTTGTATCACAGGATCACAGATCACACAGGATCACAGAATGGCTGAGGTTGGAAAGGACCTCTGGAGGTCATCTGGTCCAACCCCCCCTGCTCAAGCAGGGTCACCTAGAGCCGGATGCTCAGGACCATGTCCCAGAGGGCTTTTGAACACCTCCACAAATGGAGGTTCCACACCCAAAAGAGTCCCGATCATGTCAAACATTTAACTTTCACCTGAAACAAATCAAAATGATAAAAACTAGAATCTCTGAGCAATCAGATCTAATATGCAGATATCATCAACCGGGGTGGGGGGAAGCCCTGATCTCTTTTTTTGTATCTCTGTCTTCAGCCTGAAACGCTGCGGAACTTCAAGCTTGCTTGGTATCCAAACTGATTAAAATGAAATCTAAAATCAGTGTGGCCTGGAAGAAACTCTAGAGTAATATGAGGAAGTTCAAACTCAACCTATCCCCAGGGTGTCATGGCTTCTGTCACAGTGCTCCAAACAGCAACATGGATAAGACAATTGTACACATGGCTGTGTATGGTTGGCTTGAAACATTCAATTTCTACCCCATAATGCTTTGTGGTAAGATCACAAGACATACATGGTCTGTTTTACAAACTGGGCAATCATGAGAATGAAATTCTAATGCATGTAGGTCTCATGTTCAGGGCTTGCCACTGACCTATATGAAATCTTGCTCTTTCTGCAGGCATTACTAACTGAGCTGAATTTCACTCAAGATAGATGAAAGGCAAAATATTCAGTGAGCTGTCTTTGCTTTGCAGATGCAGTTTTGTTATTGCCAATCTCACTGCTTGCAAGAGGAGAATGAGGCAGAAGCTAATCAACTAACAGCACACAGAGTTCTGGTAGCGGGAGTTTCAGTGGGTGGCAAAGCTGATCAAAAGTTGGAAAACAGGCTTGTGAAACTTTCAGCGTTCCATGGGAAGGGGCTCAAAACTTATCATTTTTTCCATCTTTGCCAACACTTCCATGACTTCTAATCAGAATTCCATAGTAAATGCAGAGATACTTATGTTCAGCAGAAAAATGTATTTTTTGTACTGTAGTTTTGCACATGGATAGAACATAACACTTTCTTATGGATTTATACTACTAGACCACACTATATTGCGTGTTGTTCAGATTATCCTTGGTGGATGGCATACCCTCCCTCAGAGTTAATTCATCAAATTACCCCAGAGATCTCTCTCATTCTATTTTCCCTTCAAAATCAACTCCCTCAAGAAGTGAATTAACAAAACTATTTTCTTCCGAAGAAGCAGTTTGGTTCTTCTCCAAATCAGTCAGTTTGTGGAAGAAGAAAGGATCAATTCAAATGACCTTCAGGATTACAGGATTTGGGCCCTAATTTCCAAGTTTTTATTTTTTACATTTCATGCTACAACAGCATCTAACCATGTTTTGCACATTTTTGCTTTTCAACCAGGGACTATAATTATGGTGTTCTTGTCTTTGTCTCCCTCCTCACTGTTTTGATGCCAGTACGTTGGGTCACGTGCTGTTTGGATTGCAAGTTCTTTGAAGCATGAGCTGGATATTCTTTAACTGGTTATTCTTCAATGATGCATTTAACAGAAACAGGAGGTAGCTAACAGGCAGAAACTAGTATCATAGATTAACATTTTTTTAAAAATCCTCTCAACAGAATTAGCTACCATTAATTTTGAAGATTGTGTTTCTGATTTTATTCTAGTTATATTTGTTTGATTGGCTGAATTTTCTTTTGTTGTTGGGTTTTTGTTTGTTTGTTTGTGTTCATTTTGTTGCTGCTGTTTTCACACCCGGTATCTGTCTAGAATCTTTAGTCTGAATTAAAGTTACATTGCAAGTGCCTTACCTCAGTCCCAGTGAATGTGTACCCAGAGACATTCCATTGGTTCCATTGGCATCAGTCCACATGTGCACAACTGTAAATGACATGAAAAAAAATCTGGCCTGTGATATGAAAAAAGCTATTTATGCACTTTCACAAAGGACAAAAGTCTTATAACTTTGGGTCTACACAGAAATGAGACACAAATATGTTAGTGAAAAGCCCCAAGTTTTCTAAATGTAGATGAGCACAGATTAAGAAAGCAGTAATTAATTTCCTTTGACCTCAAGCTGAAATTCCTTTCTAAAGCTGTCATAAAGAGAAAGAGGCCAGAGAGAAGAAGTGAAACTGTGTAACAATGCAATTAAACCCTTGTAATGAGGTCAGCCATTGGACTTGTTGCAACTGATATCATTATAGCAATGAGGAGGCATTATACGATGGCCTGATTTTTTTACAGGATTCATTTTTTCTTTAACTCTTTACCGGTCATATATGTATTCTATAGCATTATAAAATAATTGCTGCTAGACACCAAAAGAGTAGGCACATACTTTTTTGTCTTACTGATGTTACTTCATAAGTTCTGATAATGAATACACATGAGAAAACTCAGCAACAGTAGCATACAGAACAACTTCACTACAGACAACCCCTCACTCAGATTCAATGTCATAACAGTGGGTAAAACTTGCTCTCAAAAAGCAACTTCACACGCTCCAAAAATGGGAGCAGGTAACTTTCAGCATTAAACCAACATAATTTAAAAAAAAAAAAAAAAGTGGTAAGCAGGACATATCAAGTACCAAACTTTCTGTGCTGCAACAAACCATCTACTTCTATTTGTACAAAATATTGGCAGACTTGTATGTTGGCTGCTGCAGCTGTCCTTCTTTGTTCTCTCCATTCCTGCCTAGCAGCAAGTTCAGGTGTATTTCAACAGGTGCTGCTTGTTAAAAACAAAATCCACTGTCAAGTGGGGATAGGCAATACTTGACTCATGTGGGAGTTGTGGTACTCAAGGAAAACACGAGCAGACCTGTAGGACAAACCTGAACCAGAAAGAATTCTAAGGAGTCCCAATCTCACTTGAAACTTGTTTATCCATTGAGTGTTGGGAAAAGAATTTGCTCCACTGGAATAGTAAACATTGGTTTCATGTGGTCTACAAGCATCATAAATTTTGATTTTCTGGCTAGGCATTAAAAAGAAACAAAAAGTTGTGAAATGCAGATTTGGGGCTAGATTCAAGGAGATTTAGGTGAAGCATATTTTACATAAAGTTTTCATTAAATAAACAAAAGGGTTTTGAAGCATAAGCTTAGGACATTTTCCTTTTCTGGCAGGGGTGTCCTACATATATTGCCTGCAGATGACAACTACCTCTGTTATTACTTCTCTGACTCACTTGGATCCCCTGCAATTGAACTCACATTACCCATTTCCTCAGCAACTATTCAGCAGAGTGGTAAATGGGAAATTGCAGTTCTTCCTTCAACATGCTTTATAGGAGTGATTCCTTCTCAGTGCTGCTAAGACAGGGT
This sequence comes from Anas acuta, assembly GCF_963932015.1. Lineage (NCBI taxonomy): Eukaryota > Metazoa > Chordata > Aves > Anseriformes > Anatidae > Anas > Anas acuta. The sequence goes on from NC_088990.1 coordinate 5,012,884, forward strand.
TTGGGTATTCAGGTTCAAGGTTATGAATCCAGAGTGGCTGGAGAAATTGCATCTTCTCAGGACATTTCAGTCATACCCTTTTCTCTATTTCCATATTTATTAGTTTAGGTGTCTCCTTGCTCAGTATGCTGGTTCCTAGCTTGAGATGCCTTGCAATAGCAAAGGGAATATGCATACTGAATGCAGGGATGCATATTCAACTACAGAAATGAGGGGACCTAAAACTTACATCATGCAGCAAATAAATCCATTAATTTATCTCAGACCTACTTATTTCAATTCACATACCAAAAAAAAAAGCTTTGAATCAGTCCAAATTTTAACCCAGCACTCTGCCCTTTCCCCACAAAGGTTTTATGCATTTAACAAGCTGCATATTCTGCTGAAGGAAGTTGCCTACATCAGAAGTGGGTTCTGATGTTTGCCTGTTGCAGAACTGCAAGTCACTGGATAGAATTAAATAGACTTGTATGTAATAAGGGCTAATAAAGAAAAGAAGATAGTCCACTATAGTTTCTGCTCTAGCCAGAGGAATACATTTGACCAGTTCAGAGAGAAATAGTTAATGGAGAACCATATTAGCTTGTTGGGGCCTTAATTAGTCATACCATATTTAAACCCTGAAAAAACATTTGGAGTATACCCCAAAATAAATAAATTGTGGCATTTATACAATGACATGGAGAGTAGATGATTGTTTGATGAAGAATCTGTTCACTGATTTTAACGTGGCAAGGAGATTTCAGGCTTTAGCTGCCTCTTTCTTGAGACTTCAGTTCTGGTCCCAGAAAACATCGATGTGTGTATGAAAGCATAAATAAAAATTTCAAACTGATGTCAAGTATTTCTAATTCTTCCCTTCACATTGCTTCGCTTAAACAAGCTTGATACAGAAGTTTCAAGCACCTTTACTTTTTCTGAATAAGTTCACCATCCTGTGTGCATATCCTATCCTCAAAAGAAATATTAGAATGTCTTACTATTTGGAAATAAAGAAAAAGCCAAATTGTCTTGCACTTAGAGGACTGATTTACCACTTCACAACCTTCTCCTTTTACTCGTGCACTGAGTGATCATGTACAATTTACTTATGTTCCTCAGTTTCCCCTCGGCTAGCATAATATTCACTGACCTCTGCAGAGAGCTGCAAGCTTTCTGTTAACCTCTGTATTAAGTGCAAAACCATAGCATTATTAAGGATATTTTAAACAGAGACAGCTGAGTGATGTCCTATAAATTGTCATTTCTCCCCAAATGGTCCACAATATAATATTTCCTCCAGAAATGCATTTATTATTTAACACTTTTCCATGAAAGGTTTCTTTTACATTGCAAATGCCCAGAGTTCTTTCATAGGTCTTAGACTATTGACCCTTTACCTTAAAACATGCTATTAATGCTTAACACTGTTATTAGTATTCAGGGAAGTAATGATTGGTACTAAAATGGAAATGTGCAGTAAAAACACCTTCTATTTTGTAAAATAATTATGTAGCCTAATAATTATTTCATATGATTCCTTTTGATTGATAGGGAAAGGGCACCAAGAAGTTTGGAATCATGATTCTTTAAGGTCTACATTCAAATCGCAGCCACCAACACCATTGTCTCCGACAGTTCCATTTTATGAGAATTGCAGCAGGGTGATCCCTGATTCAGTTTGGATGAGGGTTACACATCAGATAAGATATCCTTTAGCTAATTACCTTTTTTTTTTTTTTTTTTTTTTGAATGGCAAGAAATTATAATTCTATAAAGGGCAATACAGCATTCTTGCAATTTCCCAGTAAGTCACTGGTACCCTGGAGGTCAAATTTAGTTCAAGTCTGCAGTGAAATGAGACTGCCTCCTTCCACTCTTCTGTCATCCCACCTGACCCTAACCTGGTAAAAGCATCCCTAGTGGTGCCAAAAAGGCCTTTCCATTTTCTGTGTACTAGCTACACTGGTCTTTCACATTTAAGGCTGCCAGATAAATGTCAAATCACAATGTTCTTATGATGTTTAATGGGAACCAGGCTGAGAGTGCTTGAACTTGCTTCACTTCAGAGAAGTTTTTGTCACTTTGGCTTAGATGGAAAAACAAGTCTTAGATCAATAATGTACATAAATGAAATAAATTCACCGAGCTGGGTTTTCTTAGCTGATTTGCTGCTTGCTGAAAAACTGGAAAGCCTTTCTAGCTGTATGTGTCTGTGTTCAGTACAGAAATAGCTACAAGATTATTGTTCAATGTTTTACAAAGATGGCTAGTTTTAGCTCAATTATTTTCCTGAGTGCATAATATTAGAAACTTTTATAATGGTTTCCATCACAGATTTTCAGGCTCTGACACAGCTATTGCTGTGTGTCTCTCTGTGCATAGAACTATTCTAAACTATTTTTGCTGGCCCTGTTTTGTTGCCATTTTCCTTCAAACAATGTATTGAAGTTGAAAGTGATAAATCTAAGCAAGGTTTATGTCTTGATAGATACTACAACAATGGATTGCAAATGAAAGGAAAATCACAGCTGCAAATAAGTAGCGTACATGTACACACACAAATCAGTTGTTTATAAACATTTTAAAATAATTGTTAACATGAATTTGGAAAAAGCACTGAAGTCTTTCCCATTATAGTGCTGATGGAAACAAGGCTGCTGACCTCTTCTCTCCACCTTTACCAGCAGATTTCTAAGCAGGGAGAGAAAGAAGCCAACACCCACCACCACTAAGAACTCTGCTCTGTCATTCAGTTAACCTGTGATTTGTTCAGATATTAAAGTGATAACTGCCACAATAAAAATTCAAGGCCTATATAAGAGTTGTGGAAAGAAAGAAAAGAGATGTTTCTGCCAATCCCACCTTAGCTACTCAGCTGTGAATGCTCTGGGTGGAGCGCAACTACTCTCCCAGATCCCTACTTCTGTTCCTACATGACTACTGAAAGACATCAGCAGTGCCAATAAAAGCACTAAAATACCAGCAGGATCAGCAGTAGGAGCAACAGCTGGCCAGATACAAGAAAGGAAATAAAATGTACCATCTGAGGGTAATCAAGGGATTAGTTACGACTCATGAGTCACAACTCCTTTCTGGACAGACTCCTGCTTTGATCTAGCTACATATGGCCCTTTGCTCTGGTTCTGTGCGAGAAAGAGCAAAAAGAGAAACACAGGAAGTAAGCGTTAAATGGAAGCAGTAGGTGTGAGAAATTCAGAGCTATTTATACATTAACTACTTTGGAACAATTACTTGGATCCAGAATTACATATTTTACTACATAATTAAAATTCAGGTATTTACTTTTGTAGAAGAGGTTACAAAATTAATAAAGAAGAATGTCAGTCATTTACCGAAGATGTTATCAGTGATGCTAGCAAGACAGACAGGAGATGGGTAAAGGAAATTTCAAAGGTTTTATGAATATTTCGTCACATTTCTCTTAATAACATTGCAGTACATGATGACAAATGGAAAGAGCTCCCATATTTCAAAGCTGAATTTGTCTGTTTTAGCTTCTATTAGCTCTAGTCATCTTGGGTTTTAAGCTATTGGGAAAAAAATGTTCGTTAGCTATCAGATGTTCCTTTCAGACCGTGGGTGAGTAAACTCCTGGAATACTATCCAGTGAGTAGAGCTCTCTAAAGTTCAATTAGAAAAGTATTTTTGAGATCTCAAATCATTTCCATCTCTCTTCTCAGAATCCTCTTGATTTATTTATTTTTTAAGTGATTTTACTCTTTTTCAGGGTTCTTGTACATCTAAGAATTTCATTTATCCTTTTATATTGTCTAATGTTCAATTATGATTACCAAAACAGTTTTTTTCAGAGGTTCACCCTTCTCCAAGTTTATAAATGTAATTTACATTCTTTCTCTAGATTCATGACTCTGCATTTACATTTAGCTGTGATAATACAATATATTATCTATAAAACTACATAACTAACACACTCTTATTGTTATTTACAATTTGACACCTGCAAATTGTATTTGCAGTTTTATATTTTCTCCAAAATATTTCAGAGAAAAGAATAACTATGAGCTACTTGCAGATCTGTGTCAAACCATATTAAAAATACTTATGAATGATGATTTCTCATTTACAAGCAGATTTGGAGACCAACTAATCATTTTTAAATCTCCTTATTAGGGGCTACAATGATTTTGTATTACACTAATTTTTATAAAGAAAGCTATGTAGCATCAAGCAAGTCAAAAATTTACATTCTTTCAGAGCAATTACTTTCATCTGTTGGAGTTAATAGCAATTCTGAAATGTTTAATGACATTATAAATCTGCCCTGACAGTATTATGTTTTCAACTGGACCTGAAACAAGTTCACAAATATGTAGGAATCCTTTCAGTTCTATCACACATATTATAACTCCTCCTACAGATTATGCAATGATGCAAATGTGGTTTCCAATAATAATATAGGCATGTTGTTTCATATATGCCGAATATAGAGAGCCTATAAATAGAGGGTATATATTTAGCTTCTACTTCCATCACCCAGTGAATGTAATGCCAGAGGGAATAATTAAGGGGCAAGACTGGTTGACCTAGACATTGGCTGACCTGCCCGACAGGCTTTCAGACTGAATTCTCTGGTCTGCTAAAGAAGAAAGACTCACAAAGTGTCTTTAAAGCAGCCATGGAAGACAAGAAGAGGGTTCCCTAGTGACTCTGTGATGATGTAAGTCTGTCAGAGATGGCTCAGCTATTTGCCATCACAAGGCATTTCCTGCCCGCAGCATAAGAGGACAGTCATAAAGTCATATATGGAAGGCAGAACGGGAACTAAATGTAGTGACCTTACTACCTTTGGTCTTTCAACAGCAAAAGTAGACTTTCCCTTTGTAACCAGAACCATGTGAATCTGAATCTTTAGACCCTTGTGGTTTCTCGCTTTGTTCTGTGGCTTTGACATACCAAGAAAATGTGGCTTGACGGCCTTATTATCCAAGCAATAAATCTATCATAGGCAACAATCTGTCAGTCTTCTATTAAATTTAATTTATGTATCGATGACCTATTTTCAAAATGGTCATCTGTCACAATCCAGCCCAAACAAGATGATTGTCACCCGTAAATTTGTTTGGTCTATCTGACCCATTTGTTCCTAAGTCCTTCTATTGAATCTGTCCCAGAAATACTGCACGGAGGTGGTATTGGGGTTCGACCATAAGGTTCTGCATGGAGATGCTATTCAATTCACACAGGCTACTGAGAAGTCATCAGATACTAAAAACTTCACTTTGCTGATTGATACACTCTGAATGGAATCTCCAAATCTACTGCAGAGATGAAAGTCCCTGTGTCAATTCATTAGTCACCTTCTCTTTATCATTAGGAAATGTAAAACAGTAAGTTTGCAGGAAAGATATTCATTACTAGACCCCAGCTGGAGCCTTTTAAGATCAGGGATTAAAAAGCACATAAACTCACTGTTTCCAATTAGGCGCAAATGCCTCTCTTCTCCTCTCTTCCTCAGCAATCATATGACTTGCTATGGGTGTGGCTAAAATGACACATTTTGGCAAACTACTTCACCACTTTTTTTTTTTTTTTTTTTTTGATATCAGATAGCTGATAGATTCATCTAATTAATCTCTGTATCTCTGTCATGAGCTAATACCAGTTATCACATTCCCACAAAAACACTTCTGCAGTACCCCTATTTCCAGAGCATTTCTTACCCCAAACTATGGTGTAACCCTTTCCTGTGCTCCCTGGCAATTCCCAGCTCAGAGACTGAGTGTAGGACATGGAGTAGAAGGCATTTGGATAAAAAAATAAAATAAAATAAAAAATAAAAAAATAAAAAACACAGGCCCAGTTGCAATGCAATTAGAAGTCAGAAGGTTTCCAAGATTTCTGTGGCAAACAACCTCCAAAAGATGTGTAAGACAATACATCGAATCTCAGGCATGAATAGTAAGAGATCTTTTTCCTACCACTTTCCTCACCAGATTTCCATGACTACTCTTACAGTATCTTAAGTGTTTGGGTTCTTTTCCCTGTTCAAAGGCATGTGACATATTTGCATACAGTCAAATGTTCTTTAGAGAAGGTCACCATATTCCAAAAGCACAGTTTTTAAGGCTGCTTAGCAACCTCTCTTAAGAAAATTGTCTGCCAAATTCTGCCTTACAACTAAAGCTGAATTCCAATGGATACTCACTCATGATCCCAGTAAACTCAATAAGACTTCTGCAACTGATCATCAAGTTTTCAGTCCATTGTACATTGCAATTCTTTTTTTTTCCAGTAGCTTTTTTCAAGCCTGTTTTCAAATAGATGAGTTTCAAAAGAAAATGTTAATGCTTTTCTTTCCCAAATGTCTGATCAGACTGACTGAAAAGAAGGAATTGGTGTACAATTTTGTTCCTGTTAATTTTGTTAATAGTCTTGTACTGCAACTTGTCTAGATGCTTTGTGACTATTCCTGGTCTTTTCTCTCTCTCTCTTTTTTTTTTTTTTCTTCTCACAGACATTCTCTTGCCAAGGATATCATTATGACATTCTGTAGTAACAAACATTCTTCTGTTCAAATTTATATCAATTAGTTTGGGACAGTAATTCAATCGGACGACCCACTGGATTTTTGAAAGACTCACAACGATGTCAAAGTGGCGACCTTTTTCCTCTACTCTCAGCCAAAAGCCATTTTTTTAACAAGGAGCTCTTGAAAAGAAATGCCACTTTGATAATTAGTTATTGATCACGGACAATGCGGCGACGAATACCATCGGATTAGCCAGACGCCAGTGGGTCGCGACATGATAAGGGTTTCCTTATCGCAATAATCTATGAGAAGAAATATAGAATAAAGGTCATTAAGGCTTGTCTTCTGGGAGCAAAACCCAGATAACTTAACTTCCTCATAAAAATAAAAATACCTAAGCATTCTGGATACCCTTAGTTTTGTAATGGACCTGTTAAAATAACTTCTGGCTAAATAAAAATTTGGAAGTTCCACTGTTAGGCAACTAAACTAAAAGTAATTTTGATGAATTAACCCTTCTTTGGCCAGCAGTTCTACCTCACTAAAACAACATTATCTTTCCGACCCTAAAATGTCCATTAGAAGGAATTTTGGATCATAAAACACCATAACAATTATAGACTTAAAAAAAATTGGACTTTTTTTTGTCTAATTTAGGAAGCGTTTCAAGGCCTCTCTGAAATTGCTTCATATAAGTTATTTAATGGAGAAAAAATGGCCAAGAACAATTTTATTGTACTTAAAGGAACAAAAAAGAGGAACAAATCCATTAGTTTTAGAGTTTCCTTCTAGAATATTAATGAAACATACCTTTACTTTGCAAGGATACACAGCTACCTATACTGTAATTTTGGCTGCCTTGAGAGACTATTAGGTAAGTACTGAAGTAACACAACTATTTTTGAGGTGTGGAAGGTAATGTTAGAGTCCAATTGTAATTCAGTTCTTGTAACAGCATAGGTAACAGCCATACACAAATGGACTATTTTACATTAACAAATAGATTATTCATAGATCATCACTTCAAATTCAGCACAGGGCTCTATTAGGTAATAGAGTTACCTGGAAGAGTTACCATTTCAGTGTACCATCAAGGTAGAGAAAAGCCATTATGGTTAGAGAAATAGAAGTCCAGAATAACTGGCTGACTGAATCTCATGTAGGATATCAGAAGTATGAAAATCTGAAAACCAAACCTGAATTACTTTGTTTTTCATCAGTCAGAATGGTTTTCTTATAAACTGATGACTAATGGTACTTAAAGCAGTGTGAGTAACTTCATGTTAGTCAACATACCCTAAATTAAGTTAATTTATATCCACTCACAATTGCTTTATTCCTGCATACTTCAGCACAGTATTAAGTATCCAGACTTAAAAGTTCTTCCACTTTGGTTTGTAGACATTCATGGGGCAGGATGACACCATTTTATGGATAATAACCATCCACTTATTCCAGGGAAAAATAACCTTGCTTTATTGGACAGATGAACCTGTCAAAAACACAATATTAATTTTTTCTTATATTCAATGTTATTTTGTAAAGTCAATTATTAATTCAGCATCATTTTATTATTTTTATTAAATTACTGAATTACTATTATCTTAATTTATGACAAATTAGCTTTTTGAAGAGCTTCCACAGATTCATTTTTATACCATACTCTGTATGAAAACATTATAAAAATGTATTTAAAGTAACAATTACAATGGTTACTCATTAGCTTCATTAGGTAACGTTTGAACTTCCGCAATCTGAAGGTTACTTCATTTTATTGCTATGACTGCATGAAATGCAGTCTTAAGGAGGAAACTACGACTTCATTGAAGCTGAGGGGACTTTGTGGCCATCAAGAAGGTAAATGACACAAAAGTTTTGCTGTGAGTGAATAAGGATAATTCTACAATGTGGATGGCTCTTTATCTTTTTCTGCTGCTATTTTGCCATTTGGACTTCAGAGACATAATTCACTTTTAGGTGTTTTTCTGCCTGTCTATTGTGAGCTATTATTTTATGGTTGAGATTAACAGCAGTAGAAGAATAATTGCAACACTGCTCTGAGCTGCTAAGAGAGAAATCTGAAGCATTCCAGTTGACAGCATACACATGGTTTCTGGCTTCCCATTTTTCCTTTAGTAACTACAAAATACCTGTTATCACCTCCTTCAGGTAGCCAATAGTGCTCCTTATTCACTATATAGATGAACACGTTCATCCTCTTATTTAACCACTACAACTTGTGCCTGAAAGCTTATACTTCATACTGTAAGAAAGATCCATAGCAAACAGACACACATACAGAAACTCTTTTTGTGAGCCCAAGATGCAGAGGACAGACTATTTAGTGCAGTGTCCCTACCCAGTACACGATTCAGTTCATCTAATCTAGTCTTCTCTGCTTTTTAATTACTGAACCCTGAATATTCTAGAAACCTCTCACTTTCCTTATGTACGGACAGGCCATACAGGGACAGTGGAGCTGACCTCTTGTATGGGGAAAGATCACATATGCAGTGAGGCATCTGTCCTTCCTGACCTCTGGCTGTACTCTCCAGAAATCTTCTGAACAGAACATTGGTATTAATACAGATGTGATCATCTTTAAAGTAAAACATAAGATACATCTCTAGCTGAGCTTACATCTTGCAATCCTGCCTCAGTGCATCACAAGGCAATAGCAATAACACTGTCCATCAGACCGGGTGTTTGCGTAGATACCATGGTGATGGGCGTGTGATAAGATATGGTTTATTTTTACAACAAGGCAATAACTCTTACTTACATATTTTCCCCAGGGTGTTCTGAGGACTAATCAGTTAGTGTTTGCTCAAATCTGTAAAAGGCCATATAAGTGCTAAGTATTATTATTATTACCTTATTATGATATTGACTTTACCACATTGAACTGCAGTACTTTCCTCTACTTAGGTGTAATATCACCATGAAGTGTTTATATTCCCATAATGTAAATGTTTCCTTTTGAAGGTGAGTTGAATAGCTTATTGTTACATGTGACCCACAATATAATTTATTTACATGAGCCAGGAGACTCTAAAAATATATTCTAGGGACCTTTCCAGTTAGACTCACACTATTACATTCCCAGTTTGTCCTGAACAGTGTTTGTTGACATGCATTTCCGAAAACCTGTTTGGCCAATCCATACAGCCCTCTAGGGCCCTGTGTTTTGCTGCACCAGTAGGCATGCTGTCATTACTTTAGCACTGAAATATAGCTGACTGTAAAAGCCGGGCAGCTATTCTGCTGCTGAATTCACCTGATTCGGAAGTGTCTAGCCTGTTCCTGGGAGCAAAGACTTAACTACTGTACAAAGTCCAACCTGCAGTCCTGTGCACTGATCAGCACTTAAACCAACCCACCCGCCCCACTCCCCCCTCCTCAAAAAAAAACAAACCAAACCAAAACAAAACACAGAGCCACCTGATCTGTCAAGTTTGCTCTTAGTATCCATATTCCAAGCTGACAGATATTTACTCTCCTTCCCCCCTCCCCCCAGCCCTTACATCTGGATCAACGGGGACAGGCTTTCCACCCCTCAGAAGATTCACTTACATTAAGTGGCGAGGTGGAAGCAGTGAATGAACAATAGATGGCTGTCAGGCTCGACAGCAGGGCATGGATGTATGAGCGTGGAGCTGACAGCGAGGGCCTCAGAGGGTAAACTGCTTTGCTGGAACTAATTAAACAGATGAAATTATTACATGAATATGCAGATGTTGTTTACATTTTACCATATGGTATTATTTCAGGTAATAACTCGCAGGAGGATCCCTTCCTCTCATCAAGAGGAAATGAGTTGAAAAGGAGGCTCCACGTGTCACCTTTCAGTTGCTAGGCAGACATTGATATGGCAGGCTTCTCTCTGAGTCGTAGGGAAAATCTTCCCCTTGTAGCTATAAAACACTGGAGAAGATTTGCATTCTTCCTACCATGCAATGCTGGAAGAGATTATCTTTTATTAAGCATAAATGTTGGGGTTGCAAATTTTTTTCCGTTACGCACAGAAGGCAATAACTTTACCAAATGTAGATTCCCAACGTGTGTTTTACAATTGAGATGCTGCCAATACATAGTCCATAGGTAGGAACTGACAGATCCATCCAAATATGCAGAGGCTGGAAGTATGACATTTCTGCAAAGTCTGACATGTGGCTGTGCTGGTTAACATTTACTGCGTTGCTAACCACAAGTGTTGATAACAAAGGCATTTCTTTCAATAAGTTTCCATTCATCATACTGAAAAGGTTGCTCTCTAGAATTATAGATGCACAGGACTACCATGTTCAACACTAAAAAGTTACTAATTACATGCATTTAGGATGGGTAGTCAGCTAGAATCTGACATGATCAAATTGCTATACAGCTTAGACAAAGATATATATTGAGAACAGTTCACCACTGTAATAGTTCTAAAAAATGTTAAATACAGAAGCAAGACAGTGATGGACCATAGTCAGTATTTTGGGAGCTGCTCATTGCTAGATAAATCCAGAAAGGATAGATATGGAAACGTATCTTTACTTATGCTGTATGCATCCAGTCTATGATGAAAAGCCATCCCAAATTTTGAACAAAAAATATAGATGTTATTTCCAAACAAGCCTAACAACCTTGATAATGAACAGATCATTTTGCAGCAATGTCTACATCTTAAAGATGAACATGAGTCCTGTCATTTTGCTACTAGATAATTCAAAACTTCAGTCCTTAAACAATGCAATAATAATACTCCTACAAGCTGATTCAGCATTTCATTTCTACGATGGATCAGTGGCACCACCTTTCTGATTAGATGCACAAAATATGTGTGTATTACTCTTGCTTCTTCTAAATGTTCATAGCTGACTGACCACATTGATCTTTCCCCAAAGACTCAAGTACCGGATATGTTTCTAGAGCTCATGGACAGAGGATAATGCCAAGTTATATCACCACTGGATTGACAGATTAGTTGCACGTTGCACCGATGCATTTGGCTTCAAAATATGTTCTTAGGTACATCATTTTATTAGATCATCTGGGTCACCGGTGACCTATCTAGTTTAAAATGCAAAGACATGAGGTCAATAGTGCAAAATTTGGCCTTGATTCAAGCTATCTTACTGTATTTTTGAAATAAGACAAATATTTTCTCTTTACCATGATTTCCCCTGTAAAAAATACAATCGAATAGCCAGTATAATGACCTCTGGTCATTCTGAGCAAGAACAAGAAAAAAAAACACATCCTTCTTGACTTAGAGTTAGATAACTTTATATGGAGTCAGTGCTGTAAGTTCAGAAAGGATTTCTTTGACTTTGTCTTCTGACATAAACATTTAGCAATATAACATATATATCAAAACAAACCAGAACAGTTCACTTTATATACATTCCCTTTGGAGAGGAGGTGAGAAAACAAACACAGAACAGATGTTAGTCATGCTAAATGTACTACTGGAGGGTACTTGGATACTAAGGTGATGATGGTAAAAGAAATGAATAGAGTATTCTCTTCTGCAACTGCTATTCCTAACCAACAAAAATGCAATGAGAAGTGCTTCTTTCCTCTGTTAATCAACGCACCACCTAACAACCAAACAACGAAGCTAAACACTCTAGATTTTCCTCAGGAAACTAGCACACATGACAGTTACTACTAATTACTGACTTGTTTCCACCTTTCCCTCCTCATTTGTTATTGTTGAAAGCTGGCTTTGATCACTCAAAAACACATTCCTATACAATACATTGAATCACTGCAGCAGTTAGGAAAAAAAAGTTTCTGTAAATTCCTACAGATTATCTTGTCAAAGCATTTGCCTTTCTTGTTTTATTCATTACATTATATATTATATTATACAAAGAAATCTTGTTTTAGAAAACTATTTGTTTTTTACTAGAAACTAGTCTTCTAGGTTACAGGGCACACCACAGGATTTTTTTTGCCGCACATGGTCAATTTATCTCATCCCTTCCTTAGACTTGCCACTAGGTATTTTTGTGTAACCACAAGCACTACTTTTCTGCTAACAAAGACACCAGGCTTTGGATCAGTTTTGATCTCTGGTTATGAAGCACTGTGTCTGCTCGCAATATACTATGATTCCTGGTCCTACTAAAAAGAGCCTGGGGGCAAAAAGGCAACAGCATGGAAATAAATTCAAGAACTTGAGTATCAGGATAAGAGATGAACTTGCTGCGAGTGATCAGAGGTGTGGACGAAGGAACAAATGAAACAAGAAGTGCTACAACAGGAGCTGAGAACATCCTTGTTGTTGGCTTCACAGGAGGTAGAGAGTGACTGCACACAGATCACTGAGCAGGCACTGCCTGAGGCTGTTACTGCTGAGCAGAAATCATGATACAGCTATTATTAATAATAGTATAATCGTGCTCAGAGGTTTCTTGATGGTGTCAGAAGCAGCAAATGAGACAGCAGATGAGTCCTGGAGAATAAGGTCCTGCCTTATGCCTTACCATCATTTCCCATTTACCTCTTGGGCAGACTTTCTACAAGTCTATATTACTTAATTACTGGATTCAGAGACTTATATTTTGTAAAATCTGAGCACAGACTATGTAAGTAATGTGTAAATGCAAGAACATACATACTTAATATCCCTAAAATTGACCTATTTTCCTCTTTTGTTTACTACAACAGTAAATCATGACCAATCATTTGCTGGAATTTTTTACCCCTCTCACTTATGCCTAAAATTCTTCACTTAAGTATTCTGGCTATTATAACATTCCTCTAATATTATTGCACTGCTATCCTCAGCTCACTCTCTGGGTACTGTGAGGTCATGTGGACAAAACTGTGCCTTATTTATGTTTGGAAAACGTCCAGCACATTAGTGTTACGGGAAAGAATAAAGAAAAAAAACGGTAAACTTTGGTTTCATTCGTTCTTATTCTCATCTTTTGTTTTTCTTCCAAGAAATCAACTCCACTTGGCAGCCACTAATTTGTGAACACTAAGACAAACAACTGAAAGATGCGTGTTCATCAAGCATGTATGTGATTGATCATGCAGAGTTAAGTTTAACTGTGACATCTTACTTCCACCAGAAAGTCCCAGTGAACAAAGGGCAGCAGGAAGTCCATTCATTTTCTTCATACCTTATTCTGCTTCAGGGTTTCATACGTCAGCATTTTGCCACCTGACGTTTAAACTCTCCCTAGTGCATGTAAAACAAAATAAATTGAGTCATAGCAAAGATGAATTTGGCCTGAAGTGTCTTGGATGAAGGCCCAAGCCTAAGAAAAAAATAATTCAGAAAAGATAAAGGAACTGTTGTGTGTTTCTGAAGTGGAAAAGCCATAACTGTGCAACATTTCTCTTGTCCAAATGTCATACTGATCTATTTGAAATAGGAAAAACTAATGCTAGTCACAGTCTGACATGCTGATTATTATTGCAGTACTTCACTTTAATAGATAGTATATATGAACTAGAGTGAGTTTTTGTTTTGTTTTCCAAAAATGTATCTGTGTTGCTATCCAGGGTGAAAGACAAATACTGTGAGTTTTATGTATTATGTATAATTGTTTTGCAGCATTTTTCAAAAAAAAAAAAAAAAAGCTTCAAAAAATCTTATTTTTCAATGGAATGAAAGAAGGGTGGAGAGATTGCTATCTTTCTTAGGCTTCTATTCAAGTACAATCACAAATACCAAAAGAGTATTTCTGCGAGTATTTTACATGGTGACTAACACAAAATATTTCAGCTGTGTCAGCACTCATTCAATTCTAGATTACATTTTGGCATTTCAGACAAAAGCTATTCTGGCAAAAATGAAACTGAGGAACAAGTAATATGATTATGACAATTTATATTTGTAACAGTTGTGAATGGTAGCATCAGTGCTTGCTAATCCTTTGATAAATTCTTGTTACCTTTCAGTTCCCAAACGTATCTATGCAAGTATAAAGCATATTGGAGGCAGATGCTGCAGCAGATGAATGTGCTTGCCAAGTGGTGTTTTGTTTGTTTTGTTGTTGGCGGTTTCTTTTTTTTTTTTTTTTTTCCCCTCTAGGTATTCTTGATCTATAGTGTTATACGCACCAAATAGTTCTTACTTCTGGCACACTTTATGCAGCATTTTGGGATACTGATTAATACAGGTTTCTTCTTTTTCTTTTTCCCATTCTTCTCCTTTTTCCCCTCCCATCTTCATGTTAGATCTCAACTCATAGCCTTTACTCAGATGAGTAATATTTACTCTAGTGGCACTACTTACATGAATAGAAGAAATAGCAATAATCTTCAATGAACTACAGAATCATATCACACTAGAGCCTATCCAGTAAAGCTTTGCTTTCTTCTTTCTTAACCCTGAAACATCATAATGGAATACAATAAAACAGAAGAAAAAACAGTTTCAGGACAATCAAATTTAAAACTGAGCTTGTTTTAACAATTCACATGAAAGGAGCACAACATCTGCACAATTCTATTAATTCTTTGAAAAAAAAACACACCTGGAAAATTTTATTTTCACTGATATTATAGATAGATTATAAGTGATAATATATTATATTATCACTTATATTTATAGAAACTATATATCAATAACATTGTGTATTCCTGCAGTTTTACACCATTTCCCATCACCCCAAAAATGGAATATATTTACTTTAAATTCATAGGATGTAGGTTTCATGTTCTCTCTGATATTCACTTGTCTTGATCCTTAAAAGTCTGTAAGGGCTTTAGTCAGTTGTTTTTTAAGTTTTAGAATTCATTCAGTTTTACAGTTATCTTCTGAATTTAAAGAGGCGTGGGTTGGCTGCACAGTACACACAGAAGACAGCATTGACAACATGCATCATTGTTGTATACTGTTCTTAATTTTGAAAGAAGTGTACACATGTGCATGCATGCATGCATCTTTATGAGAGCATGCACATAAGCAAACAATACTGTCATATGAAAAGGCTGGAGAGGTTTGGGAGCTTGAAAGCAATATCTTTCCCCTCTAAACTGCTTTATTACTGGCATTCCCTCCCTCTTGGGCATGCGTTCAGCTGAGACTAGGCCAAATTGGCAGTCATTTTCAAAGTGCTTGGCAGGCCTGTGATCCCTGGGAGTTTTCAGCTGACATCTCTCTCTCAACCAGTCTATGCAAGGGTCAGTGGGAGACCTGACTCCCAGGCCCTGGCTTGCTCTGGTTGTGTCATGAGTCAGGACCAATATAAATTAAAACCTTAAAGCCATACTGTGAAGGCATTCTTTACCCCCTGAGGTATTTTTTTTTTCCTGTGACAGATTGCCTTTCTACTAGTTTCCTATTTTTCTATTCTTGGATGATACAGTAGCAAGTATGTTCCTCTGAGGTGAAGAAAGGGGGAACAACTGGCTAAGAGAGAGTTAAGCTTCCACCAAGTTTTTAATATTTTTGGTAGATTTGTTGATGCTCAACAAGCAGTAGCGAAATAATAATAATACTTGGGGCTGCTTATCACTTACAAACAATAGTCCAATGACAATGTTCACACTGACGGAAAAAATGGGAGTAGAAATTAATAGTGACAGTCCTGCAGGAAACAAGGGAGAAATTGGATACCAAGTTATAAAATACAGACTAACCCAATAGGCACATGCTGCTGTTATTATATTAATATTGTTAAAAATATCAAGGCACTTTAAAAATGGAATTGTACTGTAGGTAGATGGACAGTATTATTTCCACATTCTTTTAAATAGAAATTTTCACTCCTTGTTTGGCTTGAAGGCATGGATGTAATTTGTTGCTCAAAAACCAGTAGCTGAATGCTGTGAAAAATAAGACTTAGGATTAAAGTCTCCCATTTGAAGGACAGAATCAGGCTACACCAAGAGCTCTCTATTATTAACAAAACCATGTGAGTCACTACAGATATGGATTTCACTGATGTTCAAAAGTGGGGTGAGCCATGTTTATTTAGTTAGTTAGAGAGCAGGGAAAGATTGTTTTTCCTCCATGCAAAAATAAACTGAAGAAACCCAACCAAACTCACATAAATAAAGAAGTAAATACATATCTCAACAAATCTCACTCTCTAAAGAACCTAATCATACAGACCCAGCTGACACAGGTGCTACCCCTCTAAAAAATAAATAAAGTAAAATCAACAGATAACTACACATAAAATGCAGAATATGAGCTCTAAATCATCAAGGAAAAGACCACAATATCAGTATTGACAATTCAAGATATTATTACAGAAGCTTTTTTCTTTTTTTTTTTTTTCTGCTGTGCTCATAAAGCACCTAACACAGCGAAGGCCAAGCCTTCACATGTGCCTGAATAATCAACACCTCATATTAGCATAATTTCATATGAAATCAGGGGGATCAGGCAATCAGCATGGCTTCGGAATAAAGCTGCATGAGGGAACATAGGGGCCCAGAAGGGTGCGCAGGATCAAGACAGGCCTACACACAGCTTCTCCACTTTGCCATCCCCAGGTGGAGACAGACAGACATTGCTTTTTGTTCTCCCTCATTTGAAATGTGTCTGTACCCAAGGCTGGGTGGTGGAGACAGCACAAACAGCGGCTTGCCCCAGCTGGGCACTGGGCTCCATGTCACCCTGACTCTTGACTCCGATTAAAAGAACCGATCAAAACCTACAAAGCAAACATGCTACTGTACCCCAAGGCCTGGTTTCACTGCTCCTTTTCCGTTGATTGCAAACAAAAATATCTGTTCTCTCATAGTGACTTCAAGCAAAGCCACCAACCCATTTTCTTTCAAGTAGGTTTCTTGATGCAAATAATTTTGATCTCTGTTTTTAGCAACGACACGTTTCCTCCTGCTTCAGCATTCTCTTAATGCACGGTGAGACAGACCTTCATTTTCCACCAGACACCAAGCCTTGACTTAATAAGCAATGGGGGTAAAATATCCACTCTTTACATGTCGGGTATCCTGAGGTACATACAAGCGTTGCTCTAAGATGTGATAAAGTAATCTAAAGCTGGGCCCAGCCTGCCAGTTCAGGCCTAAAGGGATTTGATTCAGTGTCAAAACCTTTGGCTCAGGAGGTCACTCTCTCTTCTTGCTTTTCTTATAACAAAGGCAGAGGGTTCGGGGGGGAGGGAAGGCTTTTTTTTTTTTTTTTTTTTTTTTTTTGTCTTGTGAATTCATCAACTGTTGTTTGTTGAGCAGCGGGCCTTTATTCAGCCTACTGAAACATTTTCATTAGACGGAGGCCTCTGAAGTGCGCTAGCGGCTGGGACCGCGCGAGTACAAAATCTTAGGCCTCTCCAGAAGCCGGCTGATTGAAATCAGCACTGTGTCAGGGGCTGTCATATCTCAGAAAAGACATAAAACACACGGAAACATCAATAAGCAACAAGCCTCTGACAGCTCTGAGACATTCCAGCTGACAAGAAGAGAAAAGGGGTAAGGTTAGGGCTCATGGGGGATATTTAAAATGCCTAACAGCCAGCCGAAGTGTTGGCAGGCTTCAGGGAGGCCCAGAAAAGACAAGATAAAGTCTATCAGGTTATCACCTGGTTCGAGATGGATCCCTCACAGCAAGGCCACAGGGATGAGACAATGACACAACGGCATTATTATTATTATTATTATTTATTTAAAAATGTATCTGAGAAACAGACCGCATTTACACTGAGGTTACCCAGACAACGTTTGTGCTGAAGAAGATTAAAAAAAAAAAAAAAAAAACACGAAAAAGGAGAAGAAATGTAAAAGAGGGAGGACAAAAAGAGAATCCTGTGAGTTAAAGAATTCTGCTTGCAGCTACCATGTACAGAAATCAAAAAGGATTAACAAGTTTTTTTTCATTTAATTTCCTGTACACCAGACGCTTTTGTTAAGAGATCAGAGATATTGCTATTTATTGAATTTTTAATATGATCTTTATTAAAAGGCAGCACACATGTTTGGTTTTCTTTCTTTTTTTTTTTTTTTTTTTTTTTTTTTAACATATATGGGTATAAAAATCAAAGCATAGCAATGAACCATAGTTGTTTGATTTTGGTCTCTTTATATTATGGTGATTCAGACTTATTTAAATTTTAAAAATAATAAAATTAAATTAAAAAAAAAAAAAAAAACAGCCCCATGGAAATGGCCCCTCATCTTCCTTTTAACTCTGGTCTATTCTGCAAACTAAGCAAAAGGCCCAGTGCAGCACTTTGACCAATCAGATAACAAATTCTATATTTGGAGTCTGTATAAGACCAAGAAATGAGGTGGCACAGCCAAGTAAAAAGGGCTATCTGTAATTATTTAACATTTTTAAATTACCAAGCACTGCAGCTTTAAGGTTGAAAATTTCACCACTAACCTTCACAGTAATAATCAACAGCATTGGCAATTCCAGCCTCTCTTTCCTTAAATATTTGGCATGGCAAAAGTATGAGTTTCTTGAGGTTAATCTAGTGCTAAATATTAGACAACATAAGAAACGAAACCATAACCTGATCAGAAGGTTTTATTCACTCTTTTATACCAGCCCCTCTACAGTTTTTCTTTATGTACTGTTACTATATTTTGCAATCATTTACAATACTGATTAGACTGAGACTTGTGTAATATCCTACTTATTTCTTTGTTACCCTGCTCATATTAGTGTAAATCCGTAAGATTCAACTAAGTTTTATTAGGCATAATTATTACTGTACTAGCCTGAAGCTTGGGAGACTGAGGCTCAAATACTTTCCTCTGACAGACTTCAGTTCTAGATGACCTGTAAACCACTTAATCTTTCGACAAAACCTTCTGGAACCAGAGCAGATAGACCTCAAGAGTGAAGGCAACCACAAGCTCTAGACCCTCACATTCAATTTCTTTTTCTAGCAAGGTTTTCCTTTTTGGGGACATCAGCTGGATTTCATAGTGCCTATAATCCCATATCGCTTTGTGGTAGACACCATTGGGGAACTTCAGTAGCAGTCTTGGAAGATTTTGTTGACCATAACATCATAGTCCTGCACACAAGCTACAGAGAATCCACTGGGGCAAGCACAGAGCCAGAACAAAGCTCTAAGGAAATTCTGAAAACTAACCAACAGACTACACTGTTCTTCCTCTCATCTACATGTTGCTGCTGGAAAGCAACGTGAACACAGCCTCTGGGCTTCACCTTCCAAAACGTGAACTAGGAGTAACAGTTCATCCTTGTAGCACCTACTCATTGTGAAAACAAAGTAATTATAAGTCTGAAACCACTGGACAACGTATCACATATTTTAGATAGACAAAACACCTAAGGTCTTCTGCAGTGCTCAAACAATAAAGCAAAGCTCAGCGCTGGCTTAAAGACCTTTTACTCCAGTATATATTAAGAGCCATGGTTAGCATAATAATCAAAAGAAAACAGGCAGAGTACAGTAAAATGCAGTTATAAAAAACATTTCTGCACAACCATCACATTTATGAAAGAACATTAGTAAGACATCATCAATTCCTACTTACAAGAAAGATACAACTTTTCCTCAATTTGTTGGAAGGGTATATTCTGCTTAACAGCATGGGATGAAGTTACAAACACCAGAGGATGCATATCACTCAGATTATTTTCATGAGTCTTTGAGATCAAAAGCACTCTTACAAAAGATGTCCTGAGCCTGAAGTGAGGACAAGTAAAGTCTTTTGACTGAATGCAGCATGTGTCAACCTGGACACCCATTGACCTGCCAGGTTATTTCTACTTCTGGCACTAAGAATTCCAGGGAGGATATGTCATCTGTGTCTTTTCTTTTTAATGGAAAGTTGGATCTATATCTAACATCATAAGTAATTACCCACTGTACCAATAATTGTGAAGGGTGGTATGTGGATCACAGATGGCCTGTGGGGAACAGCAGGCATAGACAGAATGGTCCAGGTGCTATTTGATGTTGGGAGAAGTTAGAGTCATCTTCTAGCTTGGCACAAGAGACTTTCTTAAGATTACAGGAGTGCAAAGGTGAGCTTTCATTGCACTTGCACGTGACCTGTGCTTTCAAAAAAACACCTGTATCTCAGGATCCTGCCAAAAATCCTAAGTGATATGGGCCATTGCCTTTTTTCCCCTACAGATTTTTCTGTCAGGTAGTTTTCCAAAGGTACATGGATTTGACTTTGCAGTGGAAACTAGTCTCTCTATAGTTCAAAATAAAATGATGTCCATTTTTTTTTCCCCAGTGTTTTGAGCTGGAACTTTGTTTCAGGTACAGTGGTCAAAACAGGATTCTCTCTTTTTACTGTAGAAAAGAATACCAGGTTTATTTTTTTCTTTTGTCCTTCCCTATTCTTTTGAACACGTTTTTTTGAAGAAAAAAAGATCAAACAAAAGACTTTTTTTTTCCCTTGAGATAAAATAAATGGTACCAAGACTCCTTACTTCTTAACAGAAGTCCAGAAGATGAACTTAAATACATGAAGTTTTTGTTCCTCTTTGTAAAGACTCAGTCTGTGGAAGTTGCACTGAAAACCAGCCAAAGAACCTTCTAAGACTGAAAAATCAGGTTCACTGATCACTTCCTTTTAAGTGTATCTGGCAACCAGTACTATTTTCATGACTCAGACTGAAAACTGATTTCTTCTTAGTCTTACAGACATTAGGCATTTAAAATCCCCTACTATGAGATTGTCTCCTATGAGAAATGGAAATGCTTCTGACTGTGGTAATGAAAACTTCTTTTGAACCACTGGATTCTTAGAACCTCAAATAGCTCGACTTGAGACTGCAGCATCACTGAGCTCCAACTTATTCCACTGAGCAATTTTACATGAAGGCTTACAAAATGATGTACCAAAAACCTAAGTGGGTAATTAAGAAGCTTACAAACAATAACAATGCTAATAAAAAAGTGTGCTGAAATTTTAAATTTTCATGGGAAGCCAGGCTGAAACATCACTACAGGTAATCACAAATGAGATACACAGAGTGGAAATGGCCCAATTCCTATTGCAGTAATGAAGAAGTGATTTCACTACAGGTCAATGTGGTTTGTTAACATCTATTATTATGTATTAATACAGGATAATAGTCAGAAGGTTTTTTCTTCCTCTTTTCCTTCAGTGCTCCCAAAAGAATAGACTGAACTGTACTAGCCATCCTGGCAATCAGTGCTTGGTCTGACCATCAATATATAGCCAGCCCCAGCAGGAAAACCACTGAGGGCATACCAGAGTTACTGCCTCCATCCTTGGACTGACTTGCTATGCATGTCAGCAGAACTTCTGGGGGCATATCTACCACTTCTTGGAGGTCTAGTAAACCTGTAGAGTGCCTCTACAATTCAAGGGGGGAAATTTCCAGGCACAGGGAGAGCCATGACAAGGTATTGGAAGAGTAGACTAGACAAAAACTCCTATCAATTTTGATGAGAATAAGGAATGATAATGGGTAACTTCCAGATGAGAGTCCTAGTAACACTTCAGTGAAGACTATGCATAATGCTGCAGCACAAATACATAGGCAGGGATTGGGGAAGACTGAAAAGACACTATGAAACAGTTTCCATAGGTGAGTTCAGAAGGATTAGTGTAGACTAGATGACCACATAATCTACTAAATATTCATACTGAAATTGGTCTAGGATGAGTGGCTTCTCTCACAAAATACTTTGCTCTGGACTTCCCAGTTCCTTGCAGTGCTCTTGGCTTTGACTGCAAATACAGTCAAAGCCTTACTTGGAGTGCCATCAGTAGCAAGGTGAGCAGGATTTACCATGCCTTTAAAGTAATTACATGCAGCTTCAAACTCAATGAGTTCAGTGGCAATGAAAGTCCAACAAAGTATCATGTTTACAGGAACATGTGTTCATTCAGCACAACACTGCAGTCAGAACTGTGAAAATACATTTTCTAATGTGTGTGCTGGGAATTAATTTTCATGAAATCAGAGTGCAGTCCCCCTGAATTTCCCCACACAATCTGAGTATATGCCATCAAGTACCACTTCTTAAAGAAACCTGTTAGGTTAGTTATCACCAAAAAAGCCACTCATCAAGTAGTGTGACTGTTGCAATTTGTGAGCTGTGCTTACTGTCCTCTAGAGTTTGATTTAAGAGCATTATAAAACTATGTAATTTTGGTGTAGTCTTTTTATTCCCATGGTAATTTATGTCTGTGGGTAAGCATTTTATTTTATCAGAGCCATGGTGCCAGAGTTATTTTCTGAAGCCCTTGAGTTTCCCTTTGATGCCACTGAAATTAAAACCAGAGCTGCAGATAGTACCCATGCTGTTTGTCACAGAGTCAGAGGTTAGAAAGCATTTGCTGCTATTTATTGTGGCTCATCCACTGCAATAGTTACTGGTGCTCTTCTCATCACTGGTACACAAGTATTAGTAACAGACAACTCAAGAGTGGCACATTACTGACTTTGTCAGTCACCATCAGCATCACAAAAACACATTACACAAGTATCACCAAACCTCTCCATGTTGCAGGAATCTTATTTGCCTTGGGAAATTTTTAATTAAAAAGATGAAGTCAAACCTTAAATATTTTATATTTAGACAATTTGCATCTTTAGTAATTAAAAAAAACACTAAAAAGTGTCTCAGCATTTTCCATAGAGGTGATATAAAATGTACATTGTCTATTACCAATTTATTTCTAAAATAAATCAAAGTTTCTTATGTGCATAAACAGCTAATATTGTAAAGAACTAGATGACATAGTTAATCTTTACAACATAAAAATTACAACTATCTTCCTGTCTACTTGACACATCCTTACCCTAACCCATGTCTGAAATAGGGATCAAAGACTGAAATATTTTCCAAGATTTTATCAGGAGAATATGACCAGTATGTAGTAGAAAGTCACGGAAAGCCAAGTTGCACAGATATATCAACTACAATAATGCCCACTCAAGTTTTCCAGTGAATGCTCACCCTCTCTCAGGAAAGACTCCATAACCCTTGAAGCCCTGGTAGACTTTTTTTGGGGGTGGGGTTGGGGAATCGTCCTAACTGCAAGGAAAAAACGTGGATAACAGTTTCATTCAAAACTGAGATCAAATTCCCTAAATTCTGTAGATGTCTACTTTCTTAGGTGAGGAACAAAATGTTCAGCAACGCTTACAGTAATGGATCTATAATAGCCACTCAAGAGGAATCCCTCTAAGAGCAGGTCTGAAACGTATTTCAAGGTAGACTAGCTCTAAGTGACAACAGTTATCACCAGGGTTATAATATCATGGCCTTCATCACTCAGACTGTGTGCAGACCTTGCACGATCCTCTATGAAGCATCTTAACATATATTAGCTTGAACATTAAGCTAATCAAGCGTCCCTCTTCAGCAGTATCCTTACAGCACAGAAGACATGAAAGTAACCTACAGGTTTAGGAGACCATGCAGAAAGTTCTGCATCAGTTGAACCCAATTCTGCATCTGGGCATTCTTCTTCATCCCCAGTAGAGCTAGAGACTCACTTTTACTTTGGAATTTTAGTTTATTTTCATTGTTTTATGTTTTTGCCCAGTGGATAAATTTCAATTCTCAACCTTTTCTGAAGGGAGGGGGAAATGATCTTTACCATCTTTACCATTCTACAGGATGCCTTTGGTGTTCTGGGTCTTCTACCCAGAAAAAGGTACTAGTGCTTTCACCTAGTGAGATCACATTATGCTTGGGGACCCGTACAGACTATAAATCAAACACAGCAAAGATCCACAGACCACAGCTGGAGAACACTGTACTGGGGTGTAGTTGTAAATGGTGGCCAAAAGAAGAAATAAGAGGTGGAAAGGGTGAAGAGTAGTATTTACTGTCTCCGCCTCAACTCCATCATCCAAGCCCTAGTTTTAAACCTCCCAAAGCTCAGTCAGAGCATAGAGTTGAGGCAACAAACTGCAGACAGAAAAAGTAGAGCATGCACATCAGAAAACTGATTTGAAAATTAAGAACAAATGTACACTTTAAAATATATAATTAGCCCTTTTTAATTACTGCTTCACTACCATTTAGTAAAAGGTGATGGTAGTTCAAAAAATTAGATGATTTTATTCAACATTATTTAAATTAATTTGCATACTCATTTCTCTTTAATAATTCCATGATACAGTAGGTTTCTTTTATCCAAATTTTAGAATATATCTGTGTAATAGTTATCTCAAACTGCAAGTACTGTTGCAAAATTCTGATAAATGGAGCAGAATATTATTAGAGGAAGAAAAGTCATTTCATTATTTGCCATGAGTCTGATTATGCATCCCACAATGCAGTTAGAGGATAGAAGCATTCTTTCCTTTTTAAAAAGGTGAGAGGAAAAGAAAGGGCCATAAGACCACTATACCAGATATCCCATTTCTCTAGCAAGAATATACTATCTCCAGCAAATCTGCTTCCAATGTAATCTTCTGTTGCTCTTAATTACCTAAAGCATCCAAGCCAAAAGCTTCTGCCTTCTCATCATTGCAGAGGCATGAATATTTTCAATACTTCCTATACTTAAACTCCACTAATATGCAATATCAGACTTGTCTGTTCCATCTGAGAATACTCTATCACATCCTTTGATGGCAAGTACCACAGATGCTATTTACCTATTCTGTGCTCTGTTGTCTTTACACCTAATCTTCATTGAGATTTCAATAGCAGAATCTTGTAATAAATCTCCCTTCCTGAAGGAAAAAAGCTGCACCTACAAGCATTCAAGTGAATGACTCTTGATACCAGTCATGAACTTAGATACGTTGCACTGCAATATAAAGAGCTGCTCCTAAGCCTAATAATTTGCCTGTGATCAGCATTAATGAAAATTTCACTTGAGCTCGATTGCATCAGTGTAGAAATATTTATTTACCATACAGCTATCTGTGCATGATAATATAATATTAATGCACACAGTCAGAGCACTGAATAAATGTTATATCTAAAAGAAATCAAATAAGATTTTTCTTGCAGTTTTTCCAGGATACTGTTTTTACTGTTTCTAAGATTCCAGGGAAGGAAAAAGTCAATTCTCTGCATTGCTACTTTCAATTTCTCATTAGGGCTGTCTGCTACATTGATACTACTAGACCAACCTGATGAGAACAAAATTTGCATTTTTTCTTTTTTTTTCCCAGGAACTCCTAAGTTTCACATCTTTGAGCCATCTTAATAGATTCTATTTTGGTGATGACTCACATATAGCTATGATTCAAAAAGAGCTAAGATGGAAAATATCATTAAAAGCTTTGTATTTTTTTTTAATTTGCGTTTAGTTTCTGAACTGTTTCTGACCTATCATATTTTCATAAATAGACTGAAACTGATAACTGTAACAATCTGCACATTCCAAGGGATAGATCACAATGAATTTCTTCATTTAGAAAAGGCCTAAAACTGATAAGGCAAATTTTGCCTGTATTCTGTCCAACAGCATACGCCCAACCTAACAATACCATGCCATTATACTAACATAGTTTCATTATGCTGCCAAATTTGCCACAAATACTAATATTCAACTTTTCTAAGGTTTTCATAAAGACTTAATTTAATATTTCCACATGCACAACATGTGTATGGTTACCAACTGATAACAAAACTAGTAGCATTCATTAAGTATTGCTATAAATCTCTCCACTGAAATAGCAATAATATTGCCTTCCAGCAACCACAATAAATGTAATGCTTAATCTCTCTCTGTGATATTGTATAACTCTAGCCTGCAGCTAGACTTCCACTGTAGGTGGTACTGTAGAGGATAAGTCTGCAGTGAGAACACATGATGTGTTCCTCTTTTTTCAGCACATGGAAGTTTGTGAGTTTTGTTTGTTTGTTTGTTTGTTTTCCAAAGAGAATCCAGGATTTAGAAGGGGATAAGAAAGGATCTTGAATGAAGATGTTTTAAGTGGTGCAATACCACTCTTTAGTAAAAACCCTATGTGCTTTTTCAGCTTTTTTCTCTAAGGGTGAATATTTGATCTACATCCCTTGAAACTTCACCTTATCCTCATTTTTGTGGATCTTGAGAGCTCAGCCTTCACTTTATCCTTCTCCAGTACAGCCAATGATATAGCTACCATAGTGGGTTTTGTGGAAATTCAAAATTTTTAAGCACATTTCTGCAGTGGTTGATTTTGACCAATGAAATAAAGACACAAAAACCTTTTTTTCATGAAAGTTTCCAATGCTAGCTTCCAGATCACAGAAGGCTAGGCAGCATCAGAACGATGTTCACTACTTCTGGGAACACTCATGCACAGAAAATGTCTATGTTATTTAAATGTTTTTCCACTGTTCAACATCACAGTTCCTATTGCCCAAATGTTCCAATTCATCAGCACTAGTCATCTAAGCGCAACCTTCCCTGCAAGCATACATGAAAGCAGCCCTACTCAGTTTGGTGCATCCCTGTGGATGCCCATGCACAGGGATGCACACAGAGGAACTCTCAGCACCACCATCTAAACCAGGAATCAAAATCCCACAGCAGGTTATCCAAAATGTCCTCAGCATATGCTTATCCCCAAGAGGCAGGCCTGCTACCATAGTGTTCGCATCCCACTGAGATACAGTGAGGAGGAGAAAGGAGGGAGAGGAGTGGTCCTGGGCATCCCTGCTGGACAAGGGCCATCCCACATGTACTGCTGGGTGCCTGCATCAACCCCTGCTCTTTGCAAAGCAGCAGCACTCGCGGCAGGCTCCTGTTTGCTGCAGACTGAAGCATGTATGACAGCCAGCTGAGGACTTGGCCGAGGCCTCTGGCTGGCAGACTGTGCCCTCTCAGAGCAGGGCTGTCACAGGCGCTTGCTCCCCCTCCCCAGACCTCTCCTGAATGTCAAGCTCTAATCCTGCCCTGCTGTTTCATGCCCCTGAAAGCAAAGCTTCCTACCTTCTGCCTTGTTATTACCATAGGTACGTAACATAGGGCTAGATTTGACCTAAATTTGATTTATTCATTTTTCCAATGCTTTACAGGGTACTTAAGCCCTAGGTCAGCAAAGCACTTAATCACATGCTTAACCTTAAGCACATGCTTAAGTGCTTAATCAGGGACTGGTTGCTATATAAAGCGCAAAGCTATGACTCAATTTGAGCAACTGAGTTGGAAAACTGAAACTCCCCCCCATTCTCGTTTGCTTACCTTGACATACACATATAAGATGAATTATACATATTAACCATGTGTTTAAATATTTTCTGGTTTGAGGCCCAAGCTAGGGGTTTACAATACAATCTAGACAAATCTGAGTATTGGGGTCCCTGTAGGATTAGTGGCTATTAAGAGAATCACACACACTGGATGCAGAAAATGATATCATTTCCTAAAGTAACTGTTGCCATATATTAATACTCTCTTAATTGTAATGATTGATCTAATAAGAAAAAAAAAGGGGGGGGGGATTATCTTTAAAGGTAAACTCAAAATGAGCAATTCACTTGTTATACAAAGACAGTACTTATAGCAAGATGCACCCATCTGCACTCTACAACTACATATGCAGTTTCAAGATTACTATTTTAAAATGTATACTGCATCCTTATCTAACTTGTCCAGTAGGTGCAATTATTTGTAGAATTTGTTCTACAGTTCTGCAGGAAATTTTCCTTTTGCTCGAATGGTTCAGATTTGCCTCTGCTGTGATTTTATTCTGACTAAACATCCTCTGAAACATTTTTTTGATGCTTCCCAGAATTACTGGCACTCTGATTACAATATCCTGTTGGATGGATACCATGAAAGCTGCTAGCTTCAGTAACTATCTAAAACGTGCAGAATGTCATATAAAGCAGTTTATCGGGGGGGGGGGGTGGACTTATGTGAACTGGGAATGCTTATCATCATATTTGCTTTTTCATATTACCTTTTTCACTTATGATGTTTAATGGGAACAATATACCACACATGTTTTATACCAATATTAATTAAGAATGGTTGTGTTCCAGAAGTTTCGGATAAGACTGGCAAATAACTTTCATATTTATTTATAAAATAAATAAAATATATTTAGAAAAAAGGTTTAGGCACAATAACACACAGTCAATGCAAATAAGTCTCAGCTTCTCCAATGCAATCATCAATTCAGCATGAATACAATGGACCATGTAAAAGATATTTTCCCCTACTCCATCAGCAAAGAGGTACATCCTCAGCATCCTCCAGAAAACGTGCAATATCATTTCTGTGCTATTTCTATATGGCATAACTATATTTGCTCTTCTTCCCCTAAATATAAGGGGATAAGATAGCAGTATCCTAAATACAGTCATTCACACTAGGAAATGCCCTCTCCTGGCCTTCTTGCACCAGTTTAACCAGTTCCAGGCTGCAACAGATTCTCCTTCTAAGTTTTGGTGAAATTCCTTCAACTGCAATAGGATTATTGCATTGTCTCCCTAATCACACTTCAAGGAACTATAAGCAAAATGAGCATGCAAATGGCCATAAGCTTCCTGTTACAAAAATACATGGTTGTCACACAACCCAGTGCCATTTTTCCTTCCTTGGCTTCTTGTTACATCCATTAACTAGGTCTTCCCAGAAAGGACCAAAACTCTCAGCTGCCCTTGAATCTGTACATCTCAGCAGCTTTGGGGCTTTCTAAGACAAATGTTTTCTTATCAGCCATGGTTGGAAGAACTGTATTCAAATGGAGCAGAAAACTGAAGAATGACACAGGAGTATTATCTTCTGACATGAACCGCTGCTGGGAAATGGCAGAGGGAAGAGGGAGCTAACAAGGGATAGCCACAAGGCCCCTCTTGAAAATCTACCTGAGTCAAGCCCTGAGGTTTCTGGTTAGGGATGAAGCCAGAGGGCTTTTGTTGTCTACCCTGACATTTTTGATACACACATTATTTTCATTTTAAAAACAAGATTGAAGCTCATTCCAAACAAGTTTGCATTAGTTCAGCTCTTACATTGCCACATCCACTACTGTGGAGTCACTTCTGATGTGTAAGAGTGTTAAATAAAATCATACTCTATTTGGGGGCTGGTGAAATCAATGTTTTCTATTACAGGATTGGTGCACAGTTTATTTCCATCCATTATATTCTCTGCACAGCAATAGCAGGCTCTCAGTTAGGAGATGAACCCCAACCACTTATTAGTTCATGGCTGGAAGCCATCAGCTCTGCATTATACAAAATCCCTGATTCATCACTGCCTCACTTCATCCTCACACCTTTCAACTCATGCATCAGAGGTAAATACAAAGTAAAGCAGTGGGAAATCAGAACTAAAGTTTCTACAGTAAGTTTTAGTGCATTTACTGCCTTCTTTTCATTCTTTCAAAACCTTAAAAAAAAGATCTATTTTCTTGTGTGTGTTTTTTTTTTTCTTCAAATATAATAGTACAGACTTCAACAATATCTCTGCCAAAAAGGAAAACTCCTTGAACCTTGACTTTCCGTCCTACTACACATAATGAGACAACTACTTAAACTGCATTTAAAAAGTGCTGAGTAGATGAACTCAATGCCTAATGATGTTACTCAGCTTGTCAGCAGCTGATTGACACTAAAAGTAATAAATTAGAACAGAAAATGATTTTACAAGATCCCTGGGATGACAGACAGGCTAAGTGTAATATCCTCCATTACAGTTGTCACTAGATTTTATACAGTTCAGATCTGAACAGCCTCGGCAGGAAAGTGGAACAATTTCATGAGATAGATCTTCAGATGATGTAGAGTAGCATAAATCCTCTGAAGTTAAAGCTGTTCCGATTTATGCAGACGGAGATCTGGCTCTGTATTTTTATACGTGTTTCTGCTCAAGTATTGGAATTAAATAATTTGTTTTCCCATACAAATCTGCAAAGAGAAAAGCAGAAACCCTGAGGAATGCTGAAGGCTGATGTCTTGGCTGTGTTTGTTTCTACACACACACACACCCCTTCCTTTTTAAAGGACAGAAAACAGTATTTAGAGCATGGCATCACTGATTTTGTTGGCTGCCTTCATTTCAGGGAATCCCACTGTAAATCCACAGCTCTGCAGAAGCACCTTTCGAATCATTAGCATTCACTGTCAGAATCCTTTGTAATGTGTTAGGATGTGTAAAAGCAAGACAAAAGGGAAGCATGTGGATACTCCACCAAGCTCAAAAAGCCATTATGCCATTATTGTTTGGGGTTAATGAAAAGAAAGAATAAAAATGTGTATCTGAGCCCTAGCTATCTGCGAAGTCTGCTCTGATTTTTGTTTTTAGTTTCTGGTTTTGTAAACTTCCATTCATAAAACTTTTCTTTAGACGAAAACATGCCAGGGTATGTAGTCTCTGCATGTGCAGTTTGTTCCAAGCTCAAGGATGACTGTGGATGATTTTAATTCTGCTTCATTCAATGAGCTCTTCTAATGCAATGATTTTCTCCATGGAGGACCTTAACCACAGTGGCCATTTGGAGCTGACTTTTTTTTTTTTGTATAAATAATTTATAAAGCCACTGCAGACTTATACTTTTACACTGAGAGAAAGGAAAAGGGGGAGGGGGGCAGGATTGCATCTTAAACTCTATTTACAAATTTACCTTGGCAGGCCCTCTTGCTGCCAATAGGAAGCCATGTTGCATATTTAATTTGCTCTTTTGTTACGACGGGGCTTAGGTTAGTTAATTTCAATTTTCGATTTCAAAAGCTATCAAATATGGCTCAGATGAGAAATCAATTTTTCTCAGCTGCCTCTGTTTTTGTGATGGGGAGGTTTCCCATTGGCGCGAGGACAGCCACGTGACACGGCAAGAGATTAGTTCACTAGACCCCGTGTTTCAGCCACCTCAATTACTGGCTGCCTCTTGTAATTTAGCCTTATAACACCTAATTTCAAGATAGAACTCATATTTAATTCATGAAAGCTTCCACAAGAGTAATTGTGAAATAAATTGCCATAGAAAATATCCATTTGTGACTCGTTTTAATTTTGTATGCTACTAGCACGCTATTTGTTCTACTTGTTTAACACTTTAGCACAAACATATTTTATATTGAACTTTATGGACTGCTAATAGGTTATTATTTTTCACTGTTTCCCCTTCATGGACACACTACCGAATGTCCCTCTCCTTCATGCTGCTCTGGGTCTAGTAACAGGAAATAGATGCACTAACACACAGAAACTTGTAATCTCCTAATTATTGAATGGATTGTTATGATCTGTTCATAACTTTAAAAGTAGCAGATAAAATCACAAGTGATGGTTTATAAATGGTAGTTAGATGACAAGGATCATTTAAAGGGCCAAGAAATAAATACAGTTTAATTTCTGTAATGTTTTAAACAAACCCATTCATTACACATATTGATGTTTCATGATAACAGTGGTATATGTATTTTTAATTCTTTAACCAAAATAAATGTTTCCACTGTATACACACCATTTTGTCCTTTTCCTCCCTGTTGCTATGACAACAAGGTGGGTGAGGCCTCCTCAACTGCCAAACTCAGCTGTCATCCCTTCACCCTAAAAGCCTTATAATTGCTTTTATTTGCATACGACAATTAGGCAGGATGGCTCACAGCAAGAAAACCAACCTTTCTCTCCCCCAGTGCACACAACGCCAGCCTGTAATTTATAAAAGATACACGCCATGTGGTGGAGCACTAAAATAGAGTGATGAGTCCTTTCATCTGATTGTAAGCTATTAACAAAAGAAAACATCCCCTTTCAGGCTGTAAAAAATGCCTATCTGGTGTGAACCTGGAAAAAAAAAGGGGGTGGGGGGGGTGAAGAAAAAAGTTTTGCCTCCTCCATGCAAACCCTTCACATTCATTATCACATTGAACTCAGCAAAGGAGTTTGAAAGAAAGAGTTACATTTTGGTGCTTTATGAACAATGGAGTGCCAGCAAAATTGATGACATGGTAAAACTGGATCTAGATTTTTGTTCTTGGATGATGTCACACACAGAAATGCCAAAATGAGATGATAGTTCCTAGCCAGCTTGCTGAAATCACTGCAAGAAAAGCATGCGATGGGTCAAGGTGTCAGACCAGCACAGTTGCATGAGAACCTAAAAGTTTAGTACTTTTAATAGCTGTTTTTCTTGAAAATCTCTTTATTCAGCAAAGCACTTAAGCCCATGCTGAAAGTTAAGCATGCTTGCCTGTATTTTGAGTGGATTTTGGGCTTATATGTCTGCACAGCTTTTTCATTTGAAGAATTAGAGCCCAGGTAAATGTTTTTATGCAAGTTGCTTAACAATATGCTGCTGTTTTTAAGCTTTCACAACTATGAAGTATCTTTCCTTAAGGAGACCAGTTAAGCATCTTCTCTACAACAACCTCTTCTCCTTTCTGCTCTCTTCTGGAAGCTTTTCATTTAACATTTATAACACCTAAGCTGATGAAACATCTCCAACCCTGAAAAAAATCCCACAAAAGTATCACCTTTCCTTTGACGCGTTTTGCATCCACGACCCAACTGGCAGAAACAATGAACTTTAAATTTTGAATAATTAAGAAGACACCTTGAAAAATGTGGGATTTGATACTTGGAAAATGAGAGAGCAATAACTAAACAAAAAAGTTACTAATACATTACAATAGCATTACACCCATTTTTAAGCCTGACTTAACTGTCTCAGAAGAGCATCCCTGTTGAAAGTGGCAAGACTATGTAAGGGAGAGACTATGTAAAGCAGAACAGATCCAGTCTGGCTCGAAGATGGGACTGACCTGTTGTCTTCCTGCAGCTTCCTCTGTGACCTGATACTAGCGAAGAGGAGTCAGGAACACAGTTTGCAGGTATCTTAAACTTTGCTCACCTTGCTGCTCCTGCTTTAGCATATGAGACTTACGCAAACCAGTTTCAACGTGTATATGGAAGGGGGGAAAGCTTGGAGGGGAGAGTGGAAGAGAGAATGAGGGGGCATTTAGGCATGGGACATGCACCGTGAAATCCTGTCCTGCCCTCCTTGCACAGCTTCCAGCATCACTTCACAGCTTTCATCAGTACAGGGAGCAAGAAAGTTTATGGACCTCAGGTTTCTCAGTACGAAGTTTGAACTGACTGCTCTTGGCAGTGCCTTGGACTGGCACCACATTCAACTTGACTCTGCCACCAATCCATCAGCTGCATGGGGACAAACCACAGCTCACAGGCCCACAACAGGGCTGCTCACACACAACATTGGTATTTACTTGAACTTGTGCAAAGGACGGGAAGGTCAAACCATCCAGTCAGAACAGGATTTTTTCTAAGTGCAATTTACTAATATTTTGTCCACTCTAACTTTACAAAAAAGTATCACTTTTAGCCATTATTCCCTTCTAAGCATACTTACTCCATCCTAATTGACTTCATGTGTTTATCCTAAATTTCAGTATGGTATTTTACCCTTAACTCTGTGTTTCAATAAGTATTCACCTTACTGTTTTAGCATGTCTCTACTTCCAGTGCTTGAGAAGTAAATGGAGTCTCAAATAAGATTCTCAGAAACTGCAATACATAATTTTGTAAGTAAAATTAAGTAATTTTAGAAATCTCTTGCTGCTGTTACAAATTTGGCTGAATACACCTATTGACATCAATAGGAGAAATTTGTGCCACTTTGTTGAAACAATTTCTCATTGTATAGTTAATCTCAAAATTTTGCTGTTGCTGAATTGATCCTTTTAAATATCTGGAGAGAAATTCTTCCCTGGGATACATATAGAGACTGCTAGCCCTTTTGGTCTGAGACCTGAAATTGTCCCATAATTTTCATAACATTTTCATAGGACACACGAATTCAACTAAAAAAACACATTATGAAAGTGTAAGTAATGTAACTCTAGGCTTCCCTAGGATCACAGGGAAGTTTTATTTCCTGCTCCATAAAAGACAAGTCTTTTACACAAGGAAGCTAGGTTTGATCAAAGTCATTTTTTTTGCTCTGCAGTCTACAGAACCTAAAAATAGTAGAATTTCTTAAAAGGTAGGAATAGGACAAGACATAGCTGAAACTTTAGGAGGCTTTTCAGCTTTAGTACCTTCACTCTCCTTTTTCCAAATGCATGCACTTCTTTAAAGAAAAGCAAACTGTGAACAATTAGCAAAAGTTTACAAGATGGAGCTTTTTCAGGATGGTCCTAGCATGCACTCTAACCATTTACATGGATTTTATGTCACTGTTGGCTGTTGCACTCAATAGGAACACTTACAGTACAATTACAGTAACATGGTGCTGTTCATCACATTCACATAAGAATTAAAGCTTAATATATATTTCTCTGCCAGCACTCAAATCTCCTTTTGTACCCACCCGGTAAAGCCTGCAGCTTTGCTGAAGTTACTACAGCTTTCTATCAACATGAATTACAGTAGAATTTGTACCAAAGTAAATAAAATACATAAAGTATGATTTATAGTCATATCTAACTGTAATTGTCTGTGTTTCTTTAACTACCTTATGGGAATATTTTGGGGTTTTGTACAAACTTGTACTTTTTAAAAAAATATTTTTGCAAATTCTCCATATATAGCAGGAAAGAGATTTGAATGTCAGGAACAGATTTGTGGCATGGAACTGTATCCTGTTTTGTGACATCCATTTACTGACAGGGTGGCATCATAAATTACAGGAATAAAACATAAGGATAAGTTTTACTTTGAGGATCTGTATTTTCAGACCTAATTTTCTAATACTCGTCTTAAAAAATAGGTTAACTTTTTCTCTGGCCCTCTGTTTGTGATAGCTACTAAAATCAAACTGAACTGGTTGGGTTTTGGGGTTGGGCTGAACATGTTTATATGCACAAGAAGGAGGTAAAAAAAGTTAAGTAATTGATAAGAGCTGTGAATGCTTAACTGACACCTGGAAAAATAAATAAACTTTTAATATAAAACTTGCTAACATTCCTGCACATATCCAATCAACCTTTAGTAATGTAACAACTAGAAAGCAATTAAGTTTTACTTCCACCAGAAGAACAAGGTAAGATGCTTCTTCAGGTCCACTTGTCTCTATGACAAGTTTGTGAGTTCTTACCATTTTTTCTATTGAGATGAAAAATGAAAGTTGCTTATTTGGAATATCATGAAGTATACACAAAGCTGCTTTTGAACTTTTAAACTAAACTCTGAACACATTTAGATATTTTATCATCTATGCTTATTTTGTAGGCAGAAAGACCTAGTTTCATTTTAAAACCAGAATTTTACTCCTATTTCCACAGACTATGGTGGTAGTAGGATCAGGCTCTCAGTGATGTTTTGATTGTCACAATATAAAAATGCCACTATGTAATCTTCCATGCAGACGTTATACAGCAGTTCACTGTTCTTTAATCCACCTCCTTCTGCTTTTTATTTTTTTATTATTATTTCTAATAAAAGGAACAATGTTCACTCGACATGAACTCTAAGATTTAAATGAAGCTTCGTGTGTGCTAATATTAGAGAGACATTAATAATAAATTTGGAAACAGGCGAGTCTAAGATGATTTCTGACTTGGTTTTGTACCTCAGATACTAGAACTTGAACTGCAGAGTTTGACACTGACACTTTTTAGGGAACAAAGTCTCTCTCCTACTACCTCCTCCACCCCCCAATTCAAATCTCATCTGAGAAGTGCTGAAATGAAGCTGTCACTCAGGCCTGCTCAGGGACCTGTCAGCAAAACATTGAGCCTTTTCATTTTGATGGGTCAGCCTGCAATCCCCTTGAAAGAGAAGTCCGTGCCACTGTGGTTTTTCTTTCTGCAGGAATTCTGAATTCTAATGAAACTCCAAATCGCTCAATAAAGGCAGGGGCATGGGGAAGTAATCCAACCAAGATCGGAGTGAAATTTGTATTTTATCTTTTTTCCCCTGGACCACTATTCTAATAGCATTCACAGACTGCTATGGATTTTTTTTTCCTTCTCTATCCCCCTCCCCATCTTCTTTTTTTTTTTTTTTTCAGGGCAGGCGCAAACAGAATGAGGTGTCCTTTGTCTTGATGCTACGCTCAGATTAGGTAGCGGCTCTCTGAAAATGAAAGGGCATGGCTCAAATTTTCTTGGGTAAATATCCATCCACCTATTGCAGTCTGCATCTCCACTGCTACAAATATCTCTAATGTATGACTGTGCTGAGAGAAAGAAAATTTCACATTAGCATTTCCTACCCAGAAGAAACAGTCTTTCATTAACACTGTACAAAGCTTTTTCAAGCCCAAAAGGAAAACTGTACCTTTCTCACTCCTCTGCTCTCAACTCTTCTTCCACATTAGTTACTACCTATGACTGATATCAGAATGGAGAGGAGAGGATGAAGAGAGCGAGAAAATAATTTATATAATATGTTGATGTATTCTCTCTAAAGTGGTTTTATTAACACACATGTTTTATGGTTTTTAAAATATGTATGAATTCAGTAGCCCTTTTATGTTTGCTCTCATTGAAGGCAGTTTATTTTAACAAGGAGATAATTGTATTTTGCTAACTGTTTAAAATTTGGAATCATTAAAGAAGATGTAGGCAGCCTGAACAGACAGAATTTATGACATGGTCAATGCCATAGACAAGCGCTTGCTTTGTATTGCATGAGTTAAAGAGTGATCCTAATCATTTTATTTATTTAGACTTCTCTCTTTACGGTGCACAATAATTAAAAAACAATTAAGGCAGTTAACGACAATCAGATTAAAAACCCAAATAATTTGGAAATAAAAATTCAGGGCCCTTCCTGGCTGAATATCATGCACTACAGCATTATGTGGAAATATAAAATATGATCTATTTGAACAGGATTTTATGGAACTGGAAAAAAAAAAAAAAAACGTGGATGACAAACTAGCTAAAAACTTATAATTTGAAGTACAATCTAACACAATGATGTAAAAGTATCAATTAGATGGTGTAACACTGTTAATAGCACAGTGGTAAGTGTTGCCTAACTCTCTTCATTGTCTGGTTAACCTGCAAGTATGTCCATCAGTAATGTTTCAACAATGCTACAGCAACCCTCCCACCCTATAATTATGTTTGTGTTATTCAATCTTGCAGAATCACCATCTTCAAGCTCTCACCCTCTCTCTGCAAGAGATGACCCAAACATCTCATCTTCCTCTGCTTTGCCTGTCCAAAGAGAATCCATTATAACCCCAGGTGTTGAAAAACCCAGATATTATTATGTAGTACGTAGCAAACCAATACATATGTGTTTGAGCACAGTGCATATATATATTCCTACTATTTTCTTGAGCGTTGTGATAGAACTTGGATGTCAGAAAAAGTATAGTAAGTATAGTATGTAATTTTCCTTGGTGATGACCTTCAGAGGTTTTCTTCTCCCCTTGATTGGCACGCATCTCCATGGGAAATCATTATAATAGACCCCTATTTCTCTACCTACACTGTCAGGGGCTGCAAAAACTATACTTCATTTACCCTGCTATACCTCACTATTGCACCATAGGTAGCATATATGATCACCTAGAGTTCTGATGCTGTGTTACATCTGGACATCTAGAAAGGAGTTAAAACAGTGATAGACACTGTTTCCTTCCTTTTGTTAGAACACTAATAGTGCTTTCTCTTTTTTTTCTGTATGAAATCCATACCATTCTTCCACTTTTGTGCATGACAGGTAAATGCAGGGACTTTAATATAGCAAAGCTACTTTTGTCTTTATTGCAAATAATACATTTTAATTTAAAGATATGTCTAATGCATGCAGTAAGCACTCTCACATGGAATTCAAGATTGGAATATATATATATATATTTACATAAATCTAACTGACCCACCATATATATATGTGTGTATATAAAGGACACACCATTTGCTTTTTAAAATGTCTAAATGCTTAAAAAACTTCAATTCAGTAGGTGCTGTGCTTCTTAAAATTCACATGCCACAAAGATAGCCTTTGGTTTTATCATTGCTATTTTATCATATACTCTAACATAAGATGCATGCATGTAATAATGGGGAAGGTGGCCTAATCATTTTACCTTTTCAGTATGTTCAAAGTCTCACAAAGTAAGTGTTGGTTCCCATTCACTGTCAAGTATCTGCTGATTGCAAAAACTTAATAAAGGAATTTTTCCTTTCAGTGCATCACCAACTGTTTGCACTTGCATTAACAAATAATTTTAGAATTTACCCTGAAAACTTAACTTTGACTAAAATGCTTAGTGCGCAACAGAACTTTACTTTCATATTACTCTTTTGATGTAACTCTAAAAACAGAAAGAAAATGTATCCCTATGTCATTTGAGGGCCTGATACAATGCCAAAATAACTAAATACTGCACCTCTGGAAAACAAAAAATCAATACTCTGGATGAGATTGAACTACAATTAAAATTATTTTACTCAAAAAAAAAATGAGACTAATTGCTACCTTCCTTTCAATTTTCTAAGTCCAATTCACAGCTTATGTAGCATCATCTATGTCAGAAAAATTTCCCCTGCTCGGAGACACGTGTGTGGACAAACCACAGACCAGGACACAGCTTCTTCCTCAGGTAAGGGTGATACTTGCCTTAATGTGAGTTCCAGGAATGCTTCAGGGAGGTGAGGCTGCCAGTGTATGGACCCACAAACCTACATCTTCCCATATTCTTTCTGCCCCAGATGGACACAATACATCTTTATTTCAAATCTTGCAACCAGTCTCATAGTTTCACATGCATTAATATTTCCTTGGTATATCAAGCAGCCTAAACTCAGTTATTAGCAACCACAGAGTTTCTGTGAAGCATTTTACCCTGAATCAGAAGACAACAGATGCATTTGTGATCAGAACATCAGGGTCTTCCTCTTTCTTCTTACACTTGAGGGTATGGGACGTGGACAGGCTATAGATAGATTTATGGGAACTACCAGAATTTTATAAGTATTACCTACTTATGTACCAAAAAGCAATATAACAAACTTAACAGCTTTAACTTCTTTGTCATGTAAATGACAAAAATTGATTTTTTAAAGTAGTCCAACAATGGACAAATCAAGCCTCTGGTCAGACATATCCAAAACAAACCATCAAGAACATTTAGGCAAAATGTGACCAGCTACTAACCAACACAACTATTTGTCTAACCTTTATTCATGTTGAGTAACACCCAAATGGGACTCAATGGAAGAGTCAATCTTTATATGATATTTGAAGGATCAGATTCCAAGCAGCAAAATATGTATTTAAACGAGCTAAGTTCATCTTCAGGTTAATTAACGCCATTCTAACTTTATTCTAGTGATATTTCTTTCTAGTTCATCTTAATACTATTCTATTTCCCATAAGAACCTTAATATTTTGGGCTATTTTTATTAGGAAGTTTCAGTCTCACAGTGGCCTGCGATTAATTACTTTAATAGAGTTAAAACTTGGTTTACACTAGTGGCTCCTTTTTTTTTTTTGTGGAGATAAACACTAGAAGATTTTGATAAAGTTAAAACTGTCATAGCCTTACAAGCTGTGAAGATTTAACAAGCCTGAATAGTCTGCTGAAGAGAATTCAAGCTTTTTTTCTTTTCCATTCAATAAAGTGGTATCTTTATCTGTAGGTTTCTATCTTATTTTTAAACTTTTCTACTTTTGTCTTATTCTTATTTTAAAGCAAAAATACAGAACCTCTCAATGCTGAAAACCCCAATGATAAACCCAAGAAGCACTCCAGATACATCCACAGTAGCATAAGACCTGTTCCTCCCTCCCCAATCCCCTTATAATTGGTTATGATGTTCAATATAAGGGATAAATGAGTGCCCCTCTCCTGCTTGCTCACAGTATGCCACAAAACCCTGAAAGGGTTAATTGGCATTTTAAGAAAAGGTAATTGTAAAGCATATCTGCTGGGGTTATCCCCAGAACTGGGGGGGTGGTGCATAGGTCTCCCACCCACTGGAGCATCTCACATCTTGAAGAGCGTGCTGAAGACAAAAGCAGTACTACTGCTGTTTCTTGATTTTCACTTTCAGCTCTAACTGCTAACCCCCAATGTGCTCTTTTGAGTTTACTATATCAAGCTAGTACTTACAGCAGAGTATATGTACTGTGTCTTGACTGTAAAATTATACTGACATTGTAAGCATAAATATAAATCTGTGTGTGTGTTTAAATCATACATAATTTACTACTGGATTTATTGGTTGCAGAGGAGCAATACACTGACTGGAGTGGGTGCGCTAAAAAAACTGTGTGGAGGGACTGGCTGCAGTTTTATATTTTTTAAATAAACCAAACATTTCACTGAGTAAAATATATAACCTGGCATATAAAAAGAAATGTTGTTCTAAGTAAGTGAAAAGTCAAACTGAATCTAAGCAAGGTCATAGGTGGCCATTTTCTTACCATATCAAACCCTTTGCTGGTTGTTTGTAGATGCTCGTAACATTTTTATCCTCTGAAAATATATATTTCACATTCACTTTCCCCAATTGAAATTTCCCGTGATGTTCTTCTAATGCATTCCAGTGAGTGAGTAAAAAAAAAAAAAAAAAAAAAAAAGGAAACTATACTAATATTCAGGAGTGAATACCATTTTTTTTCCTTTTTCTTACTCCTACCCTCCCAGCTCCCCTAAAAGCATCACTTTTCTGGGCACATGTTGCTTTCCATTTAACTTTCCTTTGGAGTTTGGCTTTAGGCATTCAGTTTGCCATACGCAGATCTCCTGCATATATATATTTGATAGTCATTCATCATAGTGTACAAAAAAAAAAAGTTGACTTTACTCCTTCAGCAAGTCAGATTCAGTGACTTGTACAATCAGGGACCCCTCCTCCCTTTGTGCCTGTTCCCATTGAAATTATACCCATAGTGCATAAACTACATGTATAGAAACGCTTACTGTGAGAAGGACCACAGAATGTGTTATTTTATATTTTGTACTCACATTTAGGATTAAATTCATCACCTTAGGGAAAGAAAAATCTCTTTTGGTGAAACCAGTGGCACTAAGTGTATAAGCACATGGCAGTAAAGTAAGGCTACGCAAACAGACATTAGTAAGTACCCTAAGCCTTTGTTTGTCATGAGAGTATCATTTCTCTGACACGTTTATCTCCTCACTTCCTGTAATTAACCCTCCCACCAGCAATAACTCCTCCTTAATTTGAAGGATACATCACAACTAGTTCTGAGCAGAATATTTCTTTAAAACAGTTATTCTCTTAATTAAAGTGTCATGCCTGGCAACACATTTACTGTACAGCTAACCAAGAGGTTGGTGCTGCTCATTCCACAACATCATATGAACATGTGTGAAAAATCATGGACATCCACCAACTTCTACATTAGATTACAAGAGCTGAAAAAGCAATTTGGTACAGTTCTTAGAGAGCATCAGAGGTTTATTATATGCAGCCGAGAGTTCTAAGTGCCTCTCACGTTTGCTAATTGCTAACCAATGAAGTTTTTATCCATACAGGTTTGGGAGAAGTATTTTGCTCCCATGTAGGAAACACTGAGCCGGGCAACTCTCAGACAGCACAACCATTTGTTTTGTCCCATATTGAAGGCTAGTGACATGAGCAAGGTCCCTCTAATATTTCACAGAGTATTTGTCTCTTTCTAGTCTGTTATTAATATTTAAGAGTAAATTCTTGGTTCTATAATTTTGGGGTGTTCAAGCATAAATTAGCTGCCTGCAACTTCAGTAGATATTTTTTTCAATACATATCTCTAATTGGGTCTTCACTTAAATGAGTTCCAGCAAAATTCTTGTCATTGTTGAGCACGTCTCCTAGATCCTTTCCTCTTTGCTTTCTGCATTTTCACTTCTTCGTGAAGGTGCTTAATGCAGCATAATTGAAACAATTTTATTGTCTCCAGCCATCCATTCTACTGTTTCAGTGGCAGAAAATACTGGTCAATTTGACAACTTAATATGACTTTAGTGGTCATTTGAACTCCTTTAAGCCACCAGGTGCTAAAATTACTTGTCATCTTCCTTCACCTGCAAACTGAATATAACTGGTATATAAGAAAAAGAGGAGAAAATTCTTTTTCACTGAAAACATTTACAGAAAGACATAATTGCAAGTTTTACTAATTGATAGGGCATTGACTCTTCCTACAACAATTCTGAACCACTTGAGAGCAATACTTGATACTCTCACCTGGGGCTCACTTGTTGCCTTCAAACTTTAGCTTTTTTTCTTCCCACAGGGCTGGATCATTAAACACAGGATGGGTTACACAGCCATTTCAACTTTTCCTTTCCTATAGATTATTTTTTGTAATCTAATTTATCTATTAATTGGATGCCTAGGGTTCAATAAATGCAGTTCAAGTTTACACTTGAGCTTAGTGCTTTGACTGTATAGCTGTTAAGTGTAGACACATACAGCTAATGTTTGAGCAACTGCCAAAAGAACAGAAAGTGTGTCTTCCCCTTACCTCCTCCTTTTTAAGCATATCTGTATAGGTTCTTTGTGTTTGCTTGTGTTTTGTTGTTGTTGTTGTTGTTTGTTTGTTGTTGATGATGATTTATTTATGATAGAGATATTTCTGTGTATATCAATAACATGCCAGAAACATGGGTTATGAGTTTTCAAGGTCTCTCAAGCTTCCTTCTCAAACTCACATAAACGTATTTTATCATGCAAGTATAAGAATTACACAAAGGAGTTGATCCTATTCCCCCTGAAGTCAATGGTATTCCAATGAAATCAGCCAAACCCCACCATATTTTTACTTCAGATCTATTTTTTTAGATTATATGTTTCCCTATATAGATTATACCACACACTTGCATAACATCAATAACAGTTCCCATTGACTTATAGCCACAACTACCAGAGAGGCATTGTGGTTAGCTCCTGCCAAGAGGTCATCCTCGGAAGTTTCTGATAAATCAATGGGAGCTTTATGGACTGGTTTTATTCTCCCTTCCAGGAATAAATGAAAAGAGTGTCACTGCCTGGACACTTGTCTTCTGCACTGAACTAAGCAGAACCACCAAGAGTAATTCTTCTGTACCAGGAAATGCCATTCTGATCTGTCCCATTGCACCTTTTCTCTTCAATACATTGCATTTTCATATGCATTAAAAACAGTTCAGTAGGTAGTGTTTAACACAGGTTTGTGTGTCATTCACATTGTTGTGGAGTCACTTTTCAAGTCACATGAACTTGCTAATTTTAACAGAATCCACACAATGAAACATGCCATTTTGGAAAAAAAATCAACCTTCGTATCTTTGAGGATACATTTAGTAAACTTATAATCTTGTTATAGAAATAATACTTTTCTTTTTTTTTTTTTAACCAATTAGCAGACTGTTAGTAACAGCATTGATTTTGCCTAACAAAGTCATCACAGTTACTACGAAAAAAAAAAAAAAAAAAAAAAGGCTGGATTGTAAGCTAGCTACTCTCCCTGAAAAAATACGGATCGAAATTCTGTGAGCCTGGTTTCCTACAGATTTCTGTCCTTTAGCCCTTGCTCCTCGTCTATATCCTCACCATACGCTCTATTCAGGAAGCACGAGGAGATGCTGCAGGCCGCCAGCTGTTCCCAAAGCGAGTGTGGAAGGGCTGAGTCCTGCTTGCCTTTCCCTCAGTGGGGGCACTAATTTGGATTTTTTACTCCTCCCCAGATTTTCACAAAACTTACAAGAACTTAATTACCACTGACATTTCTGCCCTTCTGTCAAATTCAGTTGAAAAAAGCAACAATACTAGGAGAGGACTGACAGGTAGAGCAAACGATCATGTAAGCTTCATTTTTGTAGATACATAGCCTAAAGAATAGTACAAAAAAAAATTACAGAAAGTCTGAAGCCCTGCTCTAGCAATGCTGCTAGCTGGATGATCTGAGTTAATGCTTCATTTGTATACGGGTATGTATTTAAAGATAATTAATATTAGCTGTGACTTTTGAGACTGGTATCAATACAGTCTCCCTTTGTAGTGCCTACAGTTTTGTAAATGCAAATAATTTTGAGTTCAGTTTTGCATTTTTAATTATTAGCAGGCAATGTTCCTTTGGTATTTAACTGCCTAACCATGACTCAGGGTAGATACACACATTCATGGAATTAACAATGACTACGATTTTCAGGTGAAAAAAAAAAAATGGGTTTCAAAAAATTTAACCTCCAAATGAATCTGGAAGAAATGTTATTTGAGATGCATGGGCTTGTTTT
Organism: Anas acuta; assembly: GCF_963932015.1. Taxonomy (NCBI): domain Eukaryota; kingdom Metazoa; phylum Chordata; class Aves; order Anseriformes; family Anatidae; genus Anas; species Anas acuta. Next base: position 5,057,328 of record NC_088990.1, read on the forward strand.
TTGTTTTGTTTTGTTTTCTAAAGCTTTGGCCAGAGAGATTTCTATTAGTTCAACTACAGTAATGTATATAATATTAATATGAACTCAGACTGTTGTGAACACTTACTGTATAGCATTGGGGGGGGGAGAGGAGCAGGAGACATATACTGTGATATTAAAAAAAAAAAAAAAAAAAAAAAACACATTATTTCGAGGTAGGCATGCCAAAAGCAGTTCTCTGGAACAGAAGGTGGCCTAATTATTAAAAGAAATGGCTTCCATCTCTGTGATGGTCTGACTGTTTGTGGATAAAATCCTACAACTGTGAAGGGCCTCGTGCACTGCAAAAAAAAAAAAAAAAAAAAAAAAGGAAAAAAAATCAAAGTGTTCAGCAGCCATACATCAGAGAGACTATACAAGAAGGGTATCGTATTTTTAGAGACCTCAGAATTCCTGAGCAAAGAAGTAGTTAGTACCAGGTCTACATCAAAAGAAAACAACATTCTATGTCATCGCTGGCCTCCTCTGTGATGTTTTGCCCTCAGCTTCATAATATTCAAAAAGTCATGGTTAAAAAAGACAGACTGTCCCTTTAAAATTAGATCATCCCTTTTATTAATATGCAGAATGAGTTGTCAATTGACCAAGCAACAAATGTACATCCTCATATCCTCATTTTCACTTCTATCTATGAATATTTTAAAACCCTAATGTGTGCTTGGCCATTTGGGTTTTAAGCAAAGACTTATCACAGTGTAAAACCCCTCATTTTTATCCCTTAGCTGAGGGCTTCTTTTTCCCTTTTCCAGGGTGTCATTAAAAATCTGATGCCAAGAGCTGGGACTTGGCAGGGTTTGCGATATAATTTGCAATCTGCAGTGTTTGCTGGCTAGCCCCCACCTGCCCCCCTCTTTTTTTTTTTTTTTTTTTTTTTTTTTAACCAGCCTGCCTGCTAGAGTCAATAGGGGGCATCCCTCATCTGTCTAAAAGAAAAATAGCAGCATACTAATTAGAATTCTATTTGCCAGAAGCCTCGGAGTTGCTGTGCTTATAGATTTCAAGCTTCTTTTGTTTGAATTAAATTGCCAACTTTTCCCCCCCCCCTTCCTTCTTTGCACTAGGCATGAGAGAGCGGGTGCCTTATTTGATTGAAAGAGCGGGTAGGGGGATGGGGAGGAGGAAAGCCTTAGCTATGGAAATGCTGAGGAAATGTCAGGGTTGTGTTTAAAAATGCCTGGTATGCTTTTCAGTGCCTGACTCCTGTCTTTCTAGCAGGGTTGTCGAGGGGAGGAAAGGGGGCCTGGCACTAAGCGCAGGCACTCTGCCCCTTCTCCTGACACTGAAATTCTGGGGGAGAGCTGACATGCCTTTCCCCAGCTCAAAGCCAGATGGTTCAAGCTTGGATAAAACCTTGGGATGAGATCACAAAGCTTGTTCATAACAGAACACACAACATCTCTGTTTTTCCTGTTAATACCTCCTTTTGTACGCATTGTGTGGGGTGAGGGAGGGGCCAGGGGATATGTCATAAATCCAAAGGAAAATGTCATATTTAACATTAATTTGTTTTCATAACCCTGGAAAAGAATTCAGGCTTTCCCCATTAAAATGACATAATTAACTGCTGAGAAGTTTTATCACAAATAATTTTTTTTAAGTTCATGAATAACTGAACAAAATACACACATGAAAGTTTTCTGCTGCCCTTAAGCATCTTTTTTTTTTTTTTTTTTTTTTTAAACATTCAAGGAAAAATTTCACAGGGCAAGCTTCAAGCACGACCACATTTATGAAACTTCCTAAGTTTAGGTGGCTAAGTAATATTAGGACTGAGCTCACTTTCCATCTCCACAAATTATGTCCACGCACAATACGGCCATTGACTCCGGCCATTGACAGTCAAGTCTCATGTACTGATTCACAACCAGGGATAAGCGAATCATGGGGACAGAATAAAGCACTCTATGATCTTCATATTCCTCATAATGATGGAATGCTTGCAAAGGAATCAGAATTCTTTTAGAATACATTAAATCAGTCAAATTTACTTGACATTTTCATGGATTTGCTTCCTCCTTACAAATTCTTAGCAGAGCTCACCTAGCTGTGATTGGTGCTCTTGGATGACACTGCCTCTGCTCCCTACCCAGATAAGCTCCTTATTTGACTTCTGCCATAAATGTTACCATACAGCATGCTTAAAAATTTTGCATGCATCAGTTTAAAATGTTTTCCTTACTATTCATTCATCCTAGTGCAATTTTGTTTCATATACGCCCATGAAAGGGCATGATACTTTGGATATGGGTACAAATGAGGGAAAAGGAAATTAAGGCTAATTCCACATTTGCTATGTTTGTCAGGCGGTACTTAAAATTAGTAATTTGTGAAGTCAATTTTGTTTCAGAAGAATTTGACCCTCAAATTTGGTGTAAAATAACACTGAACTATGCCACAATATTTGATAAATTCTGTGTTTTTTTTTTGTTTGTTTGTTTGTTTGTTTGTTTTTTCTTCTAAACTGGGAAACCTTTAGAATTAATGATATTCTAATCTTTTCAAAGAATTCAGGCTCATGCCTGAAATACTAGTCTTTTCCTTTAAAAAAATATCTATACGTTATCATAATATATTTGATTTTGGCTTAGTAGATGCTGTGATTATTTTTGCACAGTCCTTCAAAATACATTTCCTGAAAAAAACACAGGGCTAAAGTACCAGCTAACCACTGCATTTTTATGTATTCATTAAAGATAAGATCTTAAAGGAAAGAGGGAAAATACGGACATTAGTAACTCTTACATATACTCCTTGGTGCTATTACATTTTAATTAGCAGTTTGCAGGCTGTAACCTTTCCTAGGCCTACATGATGCATGAATATTTTATTTGCATTACTATAAAGTAAAAATAATTTGATTATCATTTGTACTATTTATGATTACATGTCTCTAGACACGCACATAGGCTCTATTTATAGCGGACTTTAGCATTCTTAAATAGCATAGAGTGCTGACAAGCAAAGTATTGATGTTTACAGTATCATGCAAACCCTGAAGCCAACCATGTTCACATCTCTTTGAATTACTTTTCCGATTCGAAGCCTCTAAGAATCCAGTCCTCCTTTATCTCTTCTTGTTATAAAAAGTGGCAGGAGGCAGAGTGGCAGAATGACCCACAAGATGGCACCTGTCACCAGTGGGATTTCTGCTGCCTTCTGCAGGCCAAATTTTGTTTGAACTCTCTATGGCCTCTGTCATATCCTCATTTTCCCTTCCACTCTTGCCTCTCCTTCTTAATCCCCTTCGTGCAGGCTCAGGCTCTGTTTACCCAGCTTCCGAAACCTTTTTTCTGCAAGAAGCCAAAGTAAAACTTCATTGAAAGAGGGGTTCAGGATTAAGAGGCAAACCCTGTGCAGGAGGAAGCCAGCTACACCACCTGCCGCCTTTAACTGGCTTTGCTTAAAGACAGTTTTTCCTATACACAATTACCAGGCTCATTCTTATAGATGTGCATCTGAAATACATGATTGCTTTAGGTCTCCAAGGTGCGGGAGTTGATTAGCTCTCTAATGAAGCCTTTTGTTATTACTTACAGACAAAGTACATCACATAGATGGAACATATCGTAAGAAAGCTTTCTTACTCTGGGCCAGATATATTTTAACTCTGACCTGGTAAGATCATCTACAGCAATGAGGTACTACAGTAGTTTTTATAAATACAGAATCACTGGAATTTAACAAAAAACTGATTAAAGGCAATGTCAGAAAACAACAAACAAGCACTGTATGATCATTAGGCCTAATGTCCCAGAGATGAAACTGATTATTCACTTGCTATCGAGGCATTTTGTACTTTGTCCAAAATGATGTAAGGGAGCATTCATTAGTTGCCTAACACGGAGTTGGGAACAGGTCTATAAAAAGAGATATTGATAAGCATCCCTTGTCTTTGAGAACACAAAGGGCCAAATCCAAACACTTTTACCATGACACAGAAAAACCATCCATGGAACACCCTAAAGCTTCAGGTCACTCCCTTTAATTTGAATGACCACAAGGGAGAATTGCTCTGCAATTCAACCAATTCAACCAATACAACGATTCAGCAGATCACTGGGACCCACATGGAGCCTGATGAACCCAGCAGCTCTTCTACAGCCTGCACCAGTCCCAGACATTGCTACTACTCTTCCTCCACCTCCAGCTTTGAAGATCTCCATGCCCTCAGGTTTTCGTGCACCCTTTTGTGCCTAAGAACATCATAACAGGCTGTTGGTTTCTTCCATTAATCTTTCTGGTTTAAGGAGGGAAAAAATCTTACACCTTGTTCCTAATTGTCAACTTTCTTCCTTCTGTCAACTTCAAAAATTCCCCTAATTATCTCAAAGTATAAATGGGGTCTTTCAGCAGCCACCAGTAAGGACAGAAGGGAGAAGTGTTTCTAAAATCTAAAATCTTTCCTTTCCGCCCCCCCCCCCCCCTAATGCAAGAGGGCATGAGCTCAAATCTTACTTATCAAAACTTAAGTCATTAAAAATCTTATAGTTTGGTCAAACCTACTTATGAAGGTCTTGTTTACGTAATATTTTACACCAAGCCAAAATTTGTGAAAACAATGCAGGTATGTTTGGACAGTAATCTAAGTTAATCCTGCCATTAAAAATAACCATTACTACTGTGAAACCTTTAAAGTGTTAGTACCACCACAGTGATTAAGAATATCCTTTCAGTATCTGTCTACAGTTAACGCAAATAGCAGACAACATTGCTGTCCCATGTTAGTTGTTTTTACTACAAATATCCAGAAGAAATTCAGACCTTGCATGCAAAACATTTTGCTGAAATTCTTTGAATTCTAGGTATCAATACAGATCCAACAAGCTGGTTTCATTTTGATGGTCCCTTCACATCCAAATAAGGAATAATCTAAGGGTGTTCATAAAATAAATAAAAGCACTTCAGTAGCTTCCTTTCAAATTAGAAAATGCAGATTCATAAGACTAAAGTGGGTTTATGAATCATGCCAATTTGTCTTGAGCTTTGGGAGGGAGATTTTTTTTTGACCCTTTTGTGTTTTCATTTTGAAACGACTTCTGTGCATGTAGTGTTTTTTTATTTTCCCCTCCTCTGGTAGATTATGAAATCAAGCAAGTCCAACCCAAAATGAACCATTTTGATCAATCTGAAAGGCAGCTTTTTCGAGAATTTTCCTCTGCCAAGAATTTGAAAATGTCACATTTCATTCCAGTATGAACAGAAGCCAGCTTCTGAACTCTCCAAATCCTTTGCGAAATAAAATTTGTCTTTTTCACAACTCCAAAACTAATTTTCCTCAAAGACTGCAGGGTGGCTTAAGATGGTGGTCAGCAGTTGCGGATAGCATGTAGGTGCTTTTTAGCATAGTAGGGGCAAGGCCAGGATCATGGAGCTGGAGCATCTTGAGGGAACCGTGAGAGGCATCAACTCTCTCAGCTCCTGCCTCTCAGTGCCAGGCTCCAATGCTTCACTTCGAAGCAAGATATAACGCCAGCATTTCCTAGCTCCCACTGAGTTTCTATCAATATTCTTAAACTTTAGAAAAGAAAAATACAATCTGGTATAACAGCCTTAAAAGACCACTGACTACTGCTACAAGAAACATTCTACTACTGGAACCTATGTAGGGATATAAGTCCAGGAGGTGACTGCCCAGTCAAGTAAGCTCATTAAACTCCTGCTGATTTAAGTCAATCTCCAATAATGTAGTCCTGTTTCCTGAAAAAAAAATATTTTCTCCCAATGGTTCTATAAAAGACAATTTCCTACAGACTGTAACATTGTCAAAGAACTATTTAGGAAATTCTGGAAGTTATCAGGCCAAATCTGTGTTGAATCAACTCAGTGGCATCAAGACATTGCACCTTCTCCTGTGGCACTGTACAGAAGCATTTCCCTCCCCAGTCCTTCTCTGGAATTATTCTGGCATAAGCAAGAACACCATTTGGCTAGAAACAACCTCATAACTGTCACATAACTGAGTTGGGCACATAAAAACCATTGCATCCCTTTGCTTTACTGAATGTATTCCACAGCCATTCAACCAACCCAACCACGGATACACCATTCACTCCTCAAGGGACCAAGGCCACCCCACCACCTCCCGCTGCATGGTCACCAGCTGGCTGGGCACAGAATGGGTGGCTTTTTCCCTGCAGCACAGCGGTGGCTCTGGGAAAGGGCAGGTGGTCCAGAACATCTGACAGCCACCCGTGCTTTGCAAAATCACTCCAAAAACTGTTTTTGAAGCATTGTGATTAAATTCTTCTACAGCTGGTGCAATAAAACAAGTAGCAGAAATTCTGTGCATGTCAAGGACAGCTATCATTTCTGCTTTATCACTGTTGTTTCACAGCATTTCCTGTGTGAGCCCCATTACTTCTGCTGCTTTTAACTACCATCCTGCTCACTTGGGAGTCATATTTAAGGTCAGGCAGTACACATTAGTCTTGTCTGGAGTAAAAATTTACTCCTTGCTCTGGAAATGACAGGCCTGTACAACAACACATGAAGAAGAAATGCCATTCAAAAACAAAACTACAGGGTTGTCTTTTCTTATGTTACAAAAATCCAGTATGAAAACTCTAACCTATATATTTTTATAGAAGCTCTGTCCCCTGTAATCTCTCTTTGTTTTTCTAATTATTTTAGGCTTTCCTTGCAGGGGTAATAAATAGAGCTTGTATTTTCCCAGCATCCCAATGAAGTAACTTTGAAATCATGCCTTGTTGTTTGCTTTATGCTTTCTTGTTTTCTTCAGTACAATTGATCTCAAGATGCCACTCCCCCCACTCTCTATGATAGTCTTATTGGTGTGGACAGGGAGGAGAAAGATATTTTGATTTTCATTCAGTTAACCACTCCTTTTTCCAAACCAAGATCATAAAATCAAACAAAACCAGCAAGAGATAATCCTCCACCAATAAATTTATCAAGAGCAAATTTTCTGCAGGCTTGCTAAACTGTCATAAAGGGGAGAAGGTAGAGATCAAATATACTGTTGAGTAAGAAAACAGAGAGCACAAACTTTGTCCTCAGCTCGGGGACAATGATGCTCAAAGATTAACCCACCCTCTCAATTAACACCTCACATGAAAATCCCAGCAAGGTCATGGGATCCGTGCTGCAACTCGGTCAATCAGCACTGCCTGCTTCCATACAAACCAAGATCGAATGCAGAATTAACACTGGTCCCCCAAGCCCTCGCTCACAGACTCACGTCAGATTAAGCCCTTGCATGGAGGAGATATGAAAAGCATTTCTAATTAGGGTCTGAGGTTACTGGTTAAAATGCAGTCGAGCAGTCTACCAACCATTCTTCTCACCTCCTCCTCCCCACCCCCCCTTTTTTTTTTTTATAATTTTAATTAAACTCAGATACTATTTAATTCCTACCTGCATATATTTAGTACTACTTGAATGCAAACCTGATAAAGAATACTCCTGATCCCCACTTAGCTGCCACAAGCACTTATTAAAAGGAGGGTGACTGTCTTCAAGATCTTCCATGGGTCCCTTTGCAATAATTACTTTTTCTATCAAATGAAAAGCATAATATTTTTCTGTAAATAGATTTTTTTTTCCTTGTGAAACCTTGACTTCCCTTCTCTCATGACAAAACTATAATTATAACTTCAGCACAGCAGTTAGGTACTGTCATTCCAGTCCGTGAGGAGGCTTTTTCCATATATTCTCTGCTCCTCTTTTTTCATTGCTTACAGGATTCTTGAGACTAACACTTGAAGACATTTTGCAGCCCATTATTCTCACAGAAGCATTGCTGAACATCCGATATTTTGGGGAGTGGGAGGGAGAGGACTCTGCACTGGTCACATCCTGTTAAATTATTTGTAATTCCAGGGCACTATACAACATACCTGCCATTGTGTGATTAGTAATCTAGATCCCTCCATAACAATTTTTAATATCTACCATGACCCTGGAAGCCTTCATGTTACATCTACAGCATACTAAAGCCTTGTGACTCCAAATTATAGCTCTGAATAATTCAGGAATTGTAACGGTAGCTCAGTACTTATTAAAGTGTTGGGAAAACTTTGGAATTCTCATATCTACCAGCTCTCTGTTATTATTCTGATAATAAAGATGTTTTAATATATGCTGTTGCTATTCTTACAGGTTACCACAATACCATTTGTGAAGAGTCAATAAATGATCCAACCCCTGTATTAAGGGGCTATACCTCAGAGTATCAAAGGATACAGTAAAATGAAGATTCTGTTTTTTCAGGGCAGACGGAATCAATAATAATCTTTAATAAAATAATAACCTCTACATTAAATTCCAAATTAGACAGCATAAACATTTACAACCAAATATTTTTAAGCAAAATAAAACCATCTACATATAGAACATCTCAGGTTTTTCCATGACACACTCACTACACAAATAGGGACAAAATTAATGCAAGTCTAACTACTTTAATAACATATTAAACAAATTCTGTCTATGTTAATCCCACATAAGCAGCTATAATAAGCCTTACTGACAAGGAGGATCTAATGAAGAGTTGAATTTTTCACAGAGGTTTTATTAGGTTCATCAGCCTTCTCAAAAGTCCAGGCCTTCAGTCATGCCAGCTCTAAAACCTGGAAAAGATTATCTTCATCTTACTGAGAACAGACATCTCATTTCTACAAGGAAAATTCCATTCGATGACAAAACTTCCTCATATTCTAAACTTTGAAACCCTGCCACTGGATGTCATGCCTGAGTAGTTTTAGGTAAACACAAAAAATATTTTAAAATTTCAGTATTCTTGAAAAAAATCTATGAGGCATTTTTAGTCTATAAGAATTACAGTATAGCATTATGACACAGAGCAATGTATAGCATAGAAAGCATCCAAAACATCATTTTGGTGAAGTTTACTAATGAACTGCTTTCCCAAACTGTTGGAAAAGCTTTGTTACTTTCTGGGTAGTCAAGCACTTGCACTGACATTGACTTTCCTCAGCTGATTACCCTGTATTGACTATGCTCTGTTAATGGTTTATCAGAGCAGATATCCCACACTATGAGAAGTGCTCTGTATTTCTTGTAGAATTCAATGCATCCTCTCCCCAAAACTTTGTAGACTATCAGATGGGGCTGGGAGAAGTATCCATAGTCCACCTCACTAAATAAAGCCAGTAAAGTGGGTTGAGCCAAGCAATTCTAGTGTGACCACTGTTTTTGATTTCTTGTTTAAAGCAGGTGATAAGGTTTTATTTAAAACCGCCCTCGGTGACTTTCAAGGAAAGCAAGTCCTGATGTGAAGAAGACCCTGAAATATTAGCTTACTACAGAGAAAATATCACCCCATTTTCAACTAATGACAACAAACTTACTCCTGCAAAACTCCATTACAGACAGGTAAGGAATAAATGGACAATTAACCACCATGCAAACAACGACAACAAAAAATAGGCTCCTGACAAAGGATTTTTCAATCCTAAATGCATCATTATTTTTAATAAAATGTGTTGTGTGACCATTATTTATCCTCAAATTACACCTGCCCCTTCCTTATACCAGCTCAGATTAACATGCAAAAGCACTACTTGCCCCTATGTACATTAGAGGAGATCCTGTTTAGGTCAACAGAAAAAAAAAAAAACTTGTCTAAAAGAGAAAAAATCTTCAGAATATACTGTTCTTTTCTAAAGCTTGTCTTTGCCATTTAGGTAACTAGTATTCTTTTCATTTAATCTACTCAGGTAAAAATAACCATTAAACATCACCTAAGTATTACTTAAATTCTATTTTGGGGATTTATGACTAGGATTAGCTTCATGTCAGCTTTGTGTCACCTCTTAGTACAGGTCTGAATGACAGAAATTCATTTAACCACAGTTTGAATCCCATTTCTTCCCCTATTCTGTATTCATACACATTTTTCTAACATATATTGATCTCAGAAACCCAGAGTCACTTTTTAACACTTTATTAAATACAATATATACAAGGTAACGTATTGAAGGTATAATAATGAGGCCAATGGTAATATAATAATGACAGCTAAAGCTCTATCAAATATGTAATTAATATTTTAATTATATATCACATATCTGCGCCCCACTGTGAAAAATAACTGGGTCTAGTAATTTTCATGGCCGATGACAAGATTACTATTACTAATGGTCGGAGGTATAAGTGTTTATTTTTAACATTATTAATGGTACTAATTATGATGAATATGATTATTTAGAGTCATTAGGTGGTAGAAGAGTTTGATGATCCACTCAGGTGCCTAGAATTTAACATTCTCCATCTACCATCTATGGAAATTAATGACATAGCTTAGCTCTATTGTTATCATACGCACTGCCATGAAAATTGCTTCTAAGGAAGAAAAAAGCAAAAGGGATCATCCAAGTGTGCTGTCCATTTGTGTACCATCCTACAAATGTTCATGTTTGCAAATCAGTACAAAAGACAGAAAATAAGATGTTATGCACTGAAAAAATGAGACTGTAACTTTGATAGAGGGACAGGTTTCATGAGCACTCCTTCATGCAGAAGTGCTTTTTTTGTTATTGTAGGACTTAGAATCAGAGCTCTTGGGCCAGGTACCAGGTAAACACGGGTATCTATGAGAGTTTACGCAGGCATAACAGACAAAGGAATATGTTATAATGCCCATTTTGCAGATAGCAAGCTTACACCACAAAAACAAAAGGGTCCTAAGACCATATGCTTATGGTCAGAGCATCTTAAGCATATGCTTAAGACCATGAGCTTATACTACTCAGAGCATCTTCATCCATACCCATAAGCATGGCATGCCTTATCTCCCTTTACTGTCTGTGCACCTTTGCACACATGAAATACCTGTGAAGACATTTATGTCGCTGAGGTATTTGGGCAGAGAAGGTGCCACAGGAGCTCAAAGACATATTACAACTGTGTTTGCAGGCTCACAGGTAGGGAAACCTGGTTTGGCGGGCAACTTTGGGCTTGTTACTGGCAGAGAGCGCCAATATAGACACAAAGACTGTGACAGGGGTAGGCACAGAACAACCGTTTCCTAAAAATCAGAGTCAAGGCCTCAGCAAGGCCTCCACAACACTTGCTTTCACTACAATCAATATGCTATCCACATAACCACGGCATGGCCTTGCAGGTCTCAACCAAATACTGCCTCGATGAGGAAAATGTACATATAATTTTCCCATTGATTTTTAGGCCAGTCAATGCTTAACCCTTTACAGGACTCTCAACCCTGCAAAACAGCTCCTACAGATCCCATGGACTGCTTATGCATTAACTGCCTGTTCACTATAAACAATTGTCACTTCTGCAGCTAGATTTCTCGGAGCACACAGAAGTAGAGGGCAGAATCATTAGCTAGTTAAATCTGATAAATACAGACTCTCAGAAAAGGATAGAAGAAAATGGACCATTCTCACTTTGTAATGCATTTCCTTCGGTGACTGGCACACTATTAGGATCAGGATCAAAGGGGGTGGGATGCTGGCGTCTTTGGATTTGGGCCTTTCACGTTGTCTGATTGATGGAACTGAAAGGCTTCTGCTTGTAAAGCAGTCACCCCAAACAGCTGTCTCTTGCTCCTGTCCTCCTCTCCATTGCAGTATATGCAGTTCAGATTTCATTTATCAACCTCTTTGAATAGCAACACTCTTACGGTGGAAGTAAAGCCTTGCATTAAAGAGGATGCTTAGCAATTTGCATGCATGCACTGTATTGCTAAGCACTGTACAGCGTTACTTGCCAGAGGACATGCAGCAATGCGTATCTCCTATCTCCCACACTTTTCTGGTTTCTTAAATTATCAGTGTTTTACTTCCCTTTCATGTTCAAAGCATAGCAAATTTATTTGATATATTCTGAATGCTGAAGCATGCCAGTGACATCAATCAAACTACAGAACACTGGGAAAGCTGCTATAGAGTAATCAGAATTGGCCATAAGCTATAAATATCTACTGTCTCACGATTCTTTTGGCTGCTATGCAAACTTTGATCATTAGCACTGATCAAAGATCATGAGGGATAAAACGTTATTATGTAACAATGACATGTATGCTACAGCTGATACTAAGGGCTATATATGACCTATGCATGACTATATTGTCTTTCTCTACACACCAGCAGCATTCATTAAAATAGCAGATTTATTCTGCTGTACGTACTTAAAGGACGTATAACAGAAAACTGTAGTAGAATCAGAATTGGCATTACTCACAACCAGCCTGTTTTGTATTTGTATTCTCTGCAACATACTTTCTTATATCACTGCACAGGTGACTGTCTCATACAATGTCTAATTATGCCCAAGAGGTCAAAAAACATGACTAATGACTTTTTATTGTTTTCCCACTTTGAGATGAATTAGACATTTCCTCTCTAATAGCAGGATACATCAAGCACTTCACGGGTATCTCTTGCATAGTAAGGTTATGCAAGTTAGGCTTCACATTTTAATCTAATCCTTATTTGTATGAGATTGGTTTCTTAATGAACGTATCTTTTATTGATTTGTAAAACATCCCCCATTACTAGTGCAGTTTTCCCAAATTAAAATTATGATATAGAATATGGGTTCACCTTCCTTGTCTGACAGCGTACTTCTCTGCCCTATACTCTGAATTAATTATTTAAATACATTATCAGAGCCTCAAAGCTTTCAAGCAAACTAAAATAGTATCCAATCTCACAGTTGTCAACTAAAATGACATAAAACTCTTTTGTACAGAAGAAATTAAATGAATACAGCCTTAATTATTAACTTATGTTTAATTTTCTTAGGAAATCCTTCCAAAAAGAACTAATTGTTTCAAGTCCTCAGTCTTACACTTCTCCCAAGAGAAACAGAACATTTAAGTTTACAAGTTAGCTTACCCAGTCAGGGACAAGAATGCCACATGATTTGCATGGCCACATGCATTTCAGAGCTGCTTACCAGTAAAAGCTACACAAGTAATCCATACAGGTAAAATAAGAAGTGCCAGATGCACATGCATAGACAAAACTACACAACTACACCTGCACAGCAAATCAAAGTGCATCTGTCAAACAGAACACTATTGTTTGCTCATGTGTTCTTCATCATTATGTTCTCATCCTGCTTTGTTAATACTTCATACTTTCTGAAGCTTGTAGATAGTTCTAGTACTTTCAAAAAGTAACTTATAGGTAGAGGTGGTCTCTCCGAAGTCTTATAAGTAGGGCTGAAAAACAAGAATGGATCCCATTTCTCCTGGATTCAAGTCAAGTAATTTAAACACAAAGTCTTTCTTTAGCTTAGCTGGGGAAGGGCACTCAACCAGCAGGTGAACCCATATTCTCATTAACTGCTTCTGTGTAACCATGTTCTTCACACCCGCTCCCCAACCCTTGGAGTTGCTTGAATTAATAGAGAAAATCATTCATATAAATTATTTTGGTGACATATTTAAAACGGCTGATTCGCATATACAGGTTTCACACTTCAGGTCAGAACAAATTGTCCTCAAAAGCAACACAGTTAAATTGAGTGGAACTAGCATCCACCAACTTCCAAGGTACATAATATATATTATAAACTTGTCTTACTTGGCACCAATTTGACAACCTCAGTTTGAGAGAACAGAGTGAAAATGAGTTTTAAGCATTCAGCTACAAAGAGGGACAACATTCATTATGTACAATCTTTTAACAGATTGCTCAAATTGTGGAGATCCTTCAGGAAACTGACATTTAGTGACTCTATTGCAGTTTTAGTTACTACATGGACTACTACTAATTCCTGCTACTGTGTAGACTCCTACAAAGTCCAGAGCTTCCCACATACAGATCTTATATATACCATGTTGCTTCCCATGTAACATTTGCTCTAGTCCTTAGTGGATTTACAAGGCAAGAAGCCAAATTCCACTCCGTGTGTGTGAAACTGAGGAAGGAAACTGCTGAAGATCAGTATTTATCTCAACATTCCTGGACAGCAGGGTATCAGCCACTTGGAATGGACTCTCACGAGGTCTTCCCTAGTCAAAAATTCTGTGGCAAAACATGCTTAGAAAAGCAAAGGAGAATCACACAGCCTTTGATATGTGAAGGTGAATTCAGCACTTACGTCATTCCTACAGGTACAACCCAAAATGATTCATTGCCATTTCTGATTTACATCTGTGTAAAGGAGAACAGATTCTGGCCATATTTTATTGTGCCTTTTTTTTCTTAAAAAGTGTTCTTCCTTTGTTCATTTTGTGAGGAAGAGATGAGAAATCTCCATTTTGCGTGGTTCCTTCTCCTCCCACCCCTTACAATTTGCAAGTTAAGCTTTCAGATTTTATCTCATCTAAAAACAAAATAAATCCTAAAAAAATAACAACAACAAAAAACAGTAGCTCAATTTTACTTTAGGTCATTCTCAAGGTCACTGTGGCAGCAATCTGATAAAACAAACAGTACAAACCAACAGGAAAAACCTGAATTACAGCACCTGGTCCAGTGCCTACCAAAGCCAATGGATGTCTCTGCACTGGTTTCAGTGGGCATTTGATCAGGCTCAGGGATAATTTGGCACTCAAAACCACTTTACCTCTTTTTTTTTTTTTTCCTTCTAATTTCCATTATCTCAATCTCACTAGCATAGTCCAATTTTGGGCTTACGTTACATGCAAAGACCCATCATCTTGTCAAAGACACAATAATCACGATGCTGTTATAGTGCCTTGATTATATCCCTGTATTTTATCTAGTCCACTGGCTCCTGTATTGGAAGAGATTTGCATTTCCCACTGACTTGCTGGTATGACTTTATTTTAAAGCCCTTTCTCCCCCACACCACCCCCATTGTAAGCCTAGCAGTACATTTGTGAAGAAAACAAAACCAAAAAAGCAGCCCTTGTGGTTGAATGACAGATGCATGAAATATTTTCTTGTATACACTTCAAGAACATGTAAGTTTTTTTTATCCAGTAATTGAGATCATGTGTATATCATTACACACATACACCTATATCTACCTAAAAAGACAGAAATACATTAAAGACATTTATATAGGTTAGGGTCTGGCAGACTTGAGTTCGCCAGACCCAGAGAAATGTGCTTATATACAAAGTTAAACAAATATCACATCAACTTCCTCACAAGATTGTGTCACTTTGCCTTTAGTCAGAGGAAGGGATTATCCGTAAGGATTAGAAAATCACTACTTCCTCAATAAAGATGCCAACTAAATCTTTATTGGACGCACACATGGAGATGAGAACCAAGAGATACCAGCTGTGATAAAAGATTCCTGTGTTTGAAGCATAAGAAGAGGAAATCTGTGTTGACTTATTTTTTATATTGTTTTTCTAATCAAATAGTCTATGGTAAACCTGGAAGAATATTGTGAGCCTAACTGCATTGATTTTCCAGAAGCAATCATTTTAAATTATTTTGATGAGAAGCTCCCATCTATGCAAATCTCTAGGATTCATTTGCTAAGCTTGAACATTGTCTTCTCATCTGCCAAACAGAAAGAAACAAATGATTATGTTTTCACAAATCTGTTCCCTCATTTTTTTTAAAATAAACACAGGCCTTGTAAAAATGTTTCTAAGCCAAAGGACATTTCTATTTCTTTGCCTCATTTTCTACATGTAAACCATGAACATTTCCACTGCTTCAGTCATCTCTGCTGTAGGCCACATTATGGGACAATCTATTCTGAATGCTCATCTTTCTTTTCTCCAGATTTTTTCAATTTCTTAGATTTTTACCCTTTGCAGAGCAAACACCAATCCACAAAGGAATTGTGCTCTACTGGTAAATTTGTACCTACTCCATCAATCTTCATGTGTTACATGCCAACAGCCTTGTGCTTCTCCTTTTGCTAACAAGGGATTTAAAATGTTACTCCACTTATCCTCTCCAGTCTAAATCCTAAAAATGGCCCACAAGTGTTCCACATACACCCTCTGATTACATTACATTCTTAATATCTGTCTAAGTATTGAAAGCACAGTCCTTATCACATGGTTTTCCAACCGGCTATTGTAATGGCACTAGCCCTTCACATGTAGGTTCATTAAAACTGCTTTTTTTCTATCCGAATAGCTAGCCTATACATGAACTGCTTGGAATGAACTGTTGCAATCAAGCTCACCTGTACACAAGTTTTCCAATACTGGTGCAGTATTATTTTAATGAAAACAAACTTTATTGACCATGGCAGCAAAGAAAAGATTTGTTCATCTTTCATTCCTTGAAGAAAAATTCTTGGCAGTGGGAGTTTGAAAATAAACACTACAGTCAGCTTTTTTCCATTTTTGACAGTTAGGGGCAAAATTAAATAGCACTAATGCATTCCATTTATTTCAGATAGATCAAAGAAGGAGAGAATATGCATCATCAAGCAAAGTTTTCAGAGCATGTGCTCACACATACATTCTTGTTTTTTCTAGCAGACTTTTTAATGGAAATTACTGTCATTTAGTCCATAGATTATCTTGATTGAACAGGAGAGCAAGCATCATTTGGAACAGTGCAGAGGTCATGCATGACCTTGGGTTTACTGAACATGCTTAGACCATGAACATGTTTAGTTTCCAGTTAAGAGTATAAAGGTGTTGACAGCTCTAGTGAATCCAGCTGTGGTGGTTCTGGAAACTGCCTCTGCCAGAGCTGACCCAAGAGAAAGGCAGAAGAGAAAGAGGCTTTCAGCTGAAAGTCTATCTTTATGGCAGTGAAAGCAAGCAGGGGATTTTGTGTTAATTAGACAGTATTCACTGCAGTCCTCTAACTTTATTAGTCAGTAACTTCTGAAAGAGCCAGGAAATCAGTAACTCCTCACACCTTTGCAGTGAGACACACTAGAAGTTACTTAATAAGCACCTAAGTCACTGCTCTGCATTACAGGGCTTTACACAGAATAACTCATGAGGGATAATGAAAAGACAACTAGGTATCTGTCTGAATGCTTATTGAAACCCTAGTGTTTATCTGGAATATGAAATACAGCCAAATGTCTTCCTACTTATCTTACACCAGCCAATATTATCAGATATTACCACTTTTAAATACTTTGTCCAGCCTTTAAGATATCTCTTTTAAGGCAAGGATTCTGGCCAGTCAGTTTTACTGAAAATGGATTGGCAAACAGTTTTGACACAGATATTTTGGTCTGCACATTTTGTTGATAATGCATAGTACTGCATGATTATTTTTTTATTAAAACCAATTGTGTATACATTAAATGGATTAAAACATGTTTGATGGATTTCAACGTGTTGTTGATAGGAAATCAGTCAAAAAGCAGTATTTCTGTAAAGATGTGCTTTGCACAATCTGCCTTGATCCACTACTGCAGAATGTATCAACAATCCAGAAGGCAAAACATCAGGACTAAGGAGGTATGAGAGAGAAACAGCAATAAATGTAGCACTAATATTTAGTCATTACCAAAGCATTTCATACAGAAAATTAAGGTGCTCCCCCCCCCCCAAAAAAAAAAAAAAATTGAAAGTAATAGTCAAAATTTTGAAAACTTGCTGAATAGCAATGGATCTAAAGATTTCTTAATCTAAACAGATTGTCCAGAAATTTTAAGAGTTAATATGACTTTGATGTAAAAGCAGTGGTGTGGGAAGAATATATCAGGCCCGGCCACCAAGGTATGAGTTGCTACCTGAATCTAGACAGATGAGGCAGCTATAGGGTGGCACCAGGACATGTCTGACTGCACTCAGCATGAACAGGATGCTACACAGCAGAAGCTTCAAACCCTTTAACAACGTCCCATGTGGCAGGACTAGGCCCTCTACTATAAATTGAACCAGTGGAACCATCAGCAGCTATACTAAGGAGTTTGTGTACAAGTGTCTCTCTAGCCTAATGAAACATTAAATCAGATTTCAGGCTCTGTCCTCCTCATTCCAACCTCCTAGGCTTTCAGTTTCAAAACCAATTATATTTCCTAGTCCACCATGCCTGTGGGCTACTTCCTGCTGTTCCCTTCCTTTACGAGCTTCAGCCTGAGATTTGAGCAGCCTTGCAGCCATGCCCAAGTGGATATAGTACCTGGTAGTTTTCATCTGGTAAGCAAGACGATTTTCTGTTCCCTGAACAGTCAGGAGGCTAACAGACATTGCATTCTACTGAATGAACACTGTTATGGCCTTCAAGGAGGAGGAGAGTCAGATAGGAGCTGGGACAGGAGGCAGGATGAACCTTCATGAGAACCCATCACTGAATCTTCTCCCACGGGTTTACTATGATATCCAAGGCACAGACAAAAATATTGTTCAGATTTAGTTGCAAGATTTACCAACATACCCTTTGAGTAGAGAGTTCTGTTTGAACTTTATCCACGACATTACTTCCTTGTTTAATTGAATTTAGCTTTTCCAAAGAGTCACTAAATACTCACTCACATTTTCCTTAATGATATTTTTTATTATGAAAGTAGTTCATCATGCTAATATATATTTACTTCACACAAAAGCATATATATATACAGCTTTGTACTGGATACTAACAACTTATAAACTGATGTTATTACCAGAGTCACTATGTGTAAGTTGGCAATTACATATGTTTTTCTTCTTTCCACTATATAAATTTCCTTTTCCTAATAAAGTGTGGAAGGTTTCCCAAAGAGTTTAATAACCCAGAATCACTGAAGTGTAGCTGTTAAAACAAGCTAAACTGGTTTAACTTCTGAGCTGTCAGACTTAATTTGAAATGACGCGATCTGACCACTGTTTTCACGTGAATTGCTAAAATTAGGTCATTTCCAAAGATATGCAATAAATACTAGAAAGAATGTCAAAGTTCAGGGTTTTTTGTTCTGAATTTGCTTTCTTAAATGAAATTAAGTGGCAAAATAAACCATTAATTTATTACATCAATCTAAAAAAACAGTTAAAACAGTTGAACATACTAATAAACCATGAAAAGCAGTATTCCTATAATTAAAAAAGAAAAAAAAAAAACTTTCAAAAGGTATTTTAACATTAAAAAGATATCTACTTCAATCATATTTTTTTTTTTCAGGCAGTAAAAGCAAATGCATATGGCATGAAAATCTGTTAAAACATAGTACTTTACACCTTTGTTTGTACCTGCTCCAAATATATTTGTCTATAAATTAACTGCACATGGTGGTTTTCACATTGGTTTATTTTATCCATGTGTTCAAGAAATTTAATACATAACTTGTATTCCATCAATTACGGTTATATTCAGTGACTGAAAAAGAGAAGGGATATAGACACACCTATGTATTTTGCATTTTTATATGCAGTTTAAGCCCAAGGTGCCAACTTGTATATAAAAAAAGACAAAAAAGTAACTGTGAACTTCTTCAGCATCTCAAAAGAGCTAAACTCTCTTAAAATCCCAATGTATTAAGCATCATAATGTAATAGTTATGTATGGGGTTAGTCTCATTCTACATACAGAAAACTGAGCTATGACTTCAGTGGGTTGGCTTTCTAGTGAGACTCAAACAATCTCGTTGTCCTCACCCCAACATCAACCATCATCTTTTGGCTTGTGTAGTAAGTCATATCCACACCTAAACATTGTTACTGTTTTTTCCCCAAGGAAATCCATGTGTCTCATAAAGAACCCAGGTATTCCTGATGTCAAATATGCTAGAAACTTCGCAATCCTTATTCCTGCTTCTGTGAACACTGGTTCCCTATTAAAAAAAAAAAAAAAAAAAGCATCACATACAACTCCCCAGGTTCTCCACTAACTCTGTCAACATGCACTTCCATTCAATGTGGGACGGATGTTTATTACATGTGGGTTGGGTCACTTCACCCCTCTCTTTTAATTTTAGTGCATGTGAAATTTGCCATATGGACAGCTCTGAAGAGTGAAGTCCTTCACTTACTTGCAACAGTAGTAAAGTAACCCTTTCTATTACTGTTTCTTTAATATAACCCATCCCTTGGCCCAGCTTTAGAAAATTAGAATTAGAAATTCATGAAAACTGAGCAAGATGAAATCTTGCTCATAGCTCCCTACAACTACCTAGTAGCTACACTACCTAGCTTGGGTGGTTCATCTTCTGTTTTCTGCTCCTGTTCTTAGGTTGTTTGGAGTTTCACTCTGAACAGTCAGATTTGTTCTCACCCCCAGCTATAATTTATTCCCATGTTATTGTACCAGTAATATTCTTGGACAGGTTAAGCATGGGCAAGAAAGTTCAGATTCTCCCTTCCATTCACTCTTTGCAATGGAAGCTTCATATTCCACAGGTACACATTATTCTTGGTAGTTAGACTAAGACGAGAAATCCCATTTCATATTATCCTTTCTATTACATCTACCTGCTCTGGATTCAGACTGAAGATTAAGACTTAAACTCTACATCCCTTTATTTGATACAAGGGCAGTTGGTACATTTATTTGAAGAGGTTACATATGGAAAAGGTTAGTACCACCATCCTGCAAAAACTTGCCAAAATGCTTAATTTCAGGCATAAAAATAATTTCATTACATTTAAACAACTCAGTACCACTGAATTCAACACGTCTGTGCCCATGATTGAAATATAAGGCATAGGATCGTGGACTTAGAGATCATTATCCATGACCCAGTTTGGTGGGTCCTGACATAAATCAGATAAGCAAATCCCTTCTGCTTGCATTCAGAGTGCTGAATCCTTACAAGCTGGTTGTCTTAGGAGATGCTAACAGGGAAGAGCAGCCAAGCATCTCTAACACTATGGCAAAATTGGACCTGTAGCCCCAACTATTCAATTTGTTAATTTTTTAAGAAAAAAAATGAGATATCAACAAAACTCAGTACTGCATCTTAGTACTACTGATAGGACAATAACCATATTCCAAAATTGAACTCAGTAAGCACTGCCTAGAAGGTGCTTTTTTATTCTCTTCTTTTAATTCACTTCAAAGCTTAATTATATTACAGGAAATATTTGGCTAAGGTGCGGATATTCATCATGATTCCTATATTAACAGTATGATCAGAGAAGTTTCAGTCAATTTTTCATTTTAAGCTGGCTTTTACTTTCAGAATACAATTATACCCCCTCATTTCATTTCTGTTATAAAAAGAAATTATATCTTTTAATTTTCTTTTACTAAAAGAAAAGCTTTTTCTTTAAAAACCTATGTTGTAGTGGGCAACATATTTAGAGCTTACGATCAGCAATTTCTCTAAAGAGGAAGATTTAAGGAAAAAAGTGGCTCTAAAAGTAATTTCAGCAGCAAAGTAGATTAAATATCCACCATATTAGTCACAGAGTATTAGATGGAATTGGATTGACTGGGAAGAGGTCAAAGAGTTGCTGAAGGTTTTAGCCCACCAGAGGAGCAATAAAATTCAACCATACTTAAAATCATTAGCTTTAAACCCTTTGATATGAGATCCAAACCTCCAATGCTCACAGAAGGAACCTCCAAGCACCATGCCAAGCCAAAAGGAAACCCTTTAAGGCGTCTACATTTCACGGAAACCTTTAAGTGAAGTAGTAGAGTGGAGATAGAAAGGACACGCATATGCAAAGAAGATTGGGGCACAAACAGAGGGGAAAAGAAAACACAGCATTTAAGGAAAGCCAATTTATAAAATACCAGTGTGTTTGCTTTAACAAATTCTAGCGGGGCCTGAAGTTCTGCTAACAGAAAACCCACCCAATTCCTGCACTTTCTCTAGTTTGCTCCCTTGCTCCCAGTACCCCTGTTCAAATGCTCACTTCTCTCTTCATTTTCTCGTGATAACAAGGCGCACTTCTCCTAACAAAGAAGGGCTGCATTTGCTGAGTGAGTATGGCACCAAAATGAGACAATCAGAGCTCTGAATTGTATGACATGATAAAGGAAAGACATGCTGACAGCAAGGCAAGGAGGAAATCTAAAAACTCAGAAGTCATCTAACAGACAATCCAAAAGAAAAAGGCAGAGGAGTAATTAAAAACCCTGAAGACAGTGATGGGTCTCAAGTTTTTGAACTGGCTCCCTATTTAATAGAAAGGATGGTTTCCACCCGAGAGAAGAGAGATAAAAGAGAGACTTTTCTGTAACTAATAACCGACTGACATATTTCTGTTGGTTTTGTACATTTTTTTCACTCATTTTGAAAATGACAAGTATAATTAAAGTTGTTAAATACATTGAGAGACTTGTCATTCAACTAAAATATCAACTCTTATAAATTTTCCACAATAAGCACTGCACACAGCACAATGCAAAGAAATGAATCTCTCACTAGAAAGATTTAGTCATTTGATGATCCTATAAAAAACTCACTCAGACCTTCTATTTCCCACAGCAAGATAATGAACTTTCCTTCATGTGCTTGTGAATATAAAATGTATGTATTTAACTTAATTTCTGTTATACAGAAAAATGAAAACCTCAAGAAGAATATTAGTGGCCAGTCTGAGCTCTTTGGGACTTTAATTTTAATGCAAGTCCTTCATAGGAGTACATTAGTATTTTTGCACAACTGTTTTGTTTGTTTTTCTTTTTATCCTTCAAGAAAAATAAAGAGGATGCACCAGCAAGATGCCTTCTGGGGACAAACTCCAGTGCAGGAAATTTGACTGTGCTGCCACAAGGCTCAAACTAAACTGGATCTAAGTGATACCTAAGACCTGTGTTAGCTCTCTACGCAGGTTAATTTTAATTCCAAAAGATCAAAAAAAAAAAAAAGTCTCTTTTTGGTGAAGCTATACCCTTTCAAAAATAACCAAACTCTCAAAACAAAATTTCAGCACTCATCTAATCTATGTACAGTGATAACAGTTATAACATGAACTAGATGGCGTAAAGTGTTTTAGTGAAGAAAAGCCCACACAAATATATGAAGTACTTCAGAAATAGAGCTGTATGAAATAATGTACACAAATTAAAAAGGAAAAAAAGAAAAAAAAAAACACGAAAAAATATGTTTTTTCAGTATTTGATAAGAAATAAGTGTCTCAAAGAAGCCATCATCACTCTACATCTGCAAATTGTGCCTTTCTGACAATGCACTGGAGGAAGTTAGCAGGCAATCAGCGCATATACTGAAATACTCTGCCATCCTATGCAAAACATGGACCTCTGCAAATTTCAGAGTCTCTTCATCACATCTATGGGAAATTTCTGTTCTACTTCTAACACCCAGGAGCGAAAGCAGAGCCCAGATAGCAGGGCTTGGTAGCACACAGCTCTAGATGGCAGTACAAGGCCACGAGGGGCAGCAGGTCTTGTCCCTCTTCTGAATGGCCTGAGTGGATGACAAACCCCAAAAGAGGGGGGACACGCTAAAACTCCTCATGAAGGCTACACCTGCGGGAAAAGTTAGCTTATTTCATATTATTCACAATGTGTTCAAGCTGCATTTGAATTCTGTCCAGAGTACGTTGCAGTCTTTTGTACAATTGCTGTATAGATGCAAACAGACAGAAGGAAAAAATGTATGAAGCGCCTTGGCGCTTCACATGTTCACTAACACATGTTCAAGAGCAAAGTCAGTGTGAAGGGGGAATAACTTCCAGCTCATCAAAGGCTTCAGTAAGTGATCCTTTTCCAGGCTGAATTCCTCTGACTCCTGGGACAATATAACCATGAGCTTGTTCAGGCAATGGGAACCAATACTACCTAAATTAGCACGTCTGCTGTTACAGGGTGTCAGTTGGGTTCTCACTGTAAAAGTTACAGAGCCCTGATTACAAAAGGAGTTTTAATTATTAACTAAAAAATAGAAAGGCTGATTTAGTTACTGGCATTTTAATATCCTCAGTAGTTAGAGCAGAATTTGTTATTTTTCATAGGTTACTAGATGGGAACCAGACCAGCTTTTCTGCTCCTGCTAGCAGAAGGTCAAGCCTCAAAGCAGCTTCATCTTTGTTGTTGTTTAAACCTTGACAAGACTGCTGAGATTGTCAGAAATCAGTGATGGTTTATGTACAGAGAATACCTGACCACTTAAAGCTGGGCTGGGATCTCCTGAACAAGGCAGATTATGGATGAAACTTCCCAATATGCTTCACAAAGCAAGACAGTTGCTTTTGCACTTCACAGAAGTAAAGATTAAAATGTATTTTCCCATTTGAAATGTATTGCCTTAAGCTGTTTTGATGAGTAGGTCCCATGTAGTAGTAGAATAAAATATGCACACACAAACATTAATATCTGAGGACACTGTAAAAGAGTATATTCAAGGATGTTATATGCAAGGTAGAATACACTACTGCAGCAAAGCAAACCCTGTTTCATAATTTAAATCAGAACTGGATGAGTGATCAATTTCTTTTCAAGGATAGCGACTGAAGGAATAGTTCATGTTTTATAGTTTTTTAGTGTCTAAAATAGTCTGTTTTCAATCTCCGAAGGCTTATTTTTCTTTCTAAAGATGGCGTGGGGCCTGGGGGACCCACTTAAAGTTTCTTGCCATACTTGGCCAAGAAACACAAAGTGTTGGTGAAGTATAAACACAGAGCCCTTTTTCTTTGACCCATTCTGCAGTGTGATGGGATAGTGTTGTTAGTTTATGTGAGAGAAAATAGCATAGGCTTTCTGAAAAAAAAAAAAAAGTGGAATTGGATTAAGGCCTTTGTGCAAGCCTCAATGCTGAGGGGAATTAGCAATAGTTGTAGGCACTTAAAGGAGCTCTCATGCTGAAGCTTATCCCAGATTTTACACAATAAACATTTGAATATCAACAGTGTTTTGCAACTTGCAGCACTAATGTATAAACTTCTTCCTTTTGAAACTCCCAAATCCCTCCAAACGTTCGCAATACCCTCTACGTAAACATGTAGGGTCTATAGTGGAAAACACCCAGTCAGGGATACGATTTTTTTTTTTTTTTTTTAATTTTCATCCCCAAAATCTAAAGTCACCTAGTACTATTAGCTCATTTAAGCACTTCAGAAGTTCTGTATTTTAACCATCCAACTTTTTCCCCTCCAGCCTTACTTTCCATTTAAAAGACAAAGATATCAATGGGACATGGGCTTGACTTGGGTATACTAATCTCACATATTTCATGCTACCATAAAAAGGCACTACAGAAGCTTCAAAATGTTTCATTCTTTAAAATACTTATCTATCACTTTTTTATCAATATGTTCATAGCAAATTTTTTTCTGGAGCTCACTACCAAGCTTAAACCACACTATCTCATGAACACTTGGAGCAGGCATTTAGCTCCCTCCCCTTAAACTCCTCTGTTAGCAAGCAGGATTCAGAATAGACTGACTAGGGAAAGCTGGATTCCTTGCTGCTAGAGTTGTACTAACACCCATGGAGTTGGTGTCATTAGCCATAAGTAAAGTCTGGCAGTTAATGACAGATTTTGAATTCAATGTTAGGTATAACAAATTCACACTAACTTAGTTGGAAAAGAGACCTGTGTCTTTTCTAGGTACTGATTAGCAAAATTTGCTGTTGACATGACATTACTAGTTTTTGTAGATGCAACTTAATTTCAATACCCTGTTTAAAGGATGATAGCAGATTCAGGAACAAATTACTTCCATACTCTTAGCATGATCCCAAAGTAAATCTTCTCAGTGGAGTATGTAATTATAAAAGATTCTCTCCTCCTTATTTACTTTAAGTCATGTTCGGTAGTGATATGTGTAATCAATTTTACAGCTTTCTATCTGTCCACTAAAATAGCTAACAAATAAGCCTATGGTGAAATAGCAGGGTGAGAAAAACTTGGAGATCATTTTTTGTTGCAGTGTTTGTTTTGTTCTTGAAAGGACTGCGATAAGAAACTCATTGCATTAAGAAAAAATGAAGACATTACTGCCCTGTCCAGTTCTGAAGCATGTTGAAGCAGTTTGTCTATTGAATTTGATACAATGATGTATAGATGAATAAAGTTATCTCTAGTATTGAATAGGACGGTGTCAGTGGGAGGGTAAAAAGGGAGGAACTTGGAATCTGAAAAGAATACTTCCCTCCCCCCCCCCCCCTTTTTTTTTTTTTTTTTTTAAAGAACTTGAAGGTCAGGGTCCAGCTGCCGTAAAAGGCTAGAGGACAAACAAAATGCTGGACAGGCCCAAATAAAGACAACTATAGACACATAGACACACATATTGCAGAGGTTTTCCTGCTTCAAGTAGCTATTATATTAACCTACACTTTAAGCAAAGAGCATTTTTGGTTTCACACTAGTGAAAACCTAGGATGAGCAGAAGCACCAGTAAAAGTTGCATCTTTAATGAAAGAGATGAAACAGGCCAGCAAAGGTAGGAAAAATTTTTTTAAAAGAAGAAATTATATTGACTCTAGTTTACTTGAAAGTCTAGTTACTGGCTTATGTCAGTCAAAATAACATTGCTTTTCTCTTTACAACCCACTAGTATCTATTCTAAAAGGTCTGGTGCCTCCCCCCTTGGCCTGCGTGATACGTAGCAAGCCTTGAAATTTGAGTCAGTATATGAAAAACTTGAACTCGTTCACTCATCCATGTTAAAAAAACGGTTTATTAGTAAGAGTTCATATTCTGATAATTTATCATTCACATCATGGTCTGGGAAGGGGACGAATCTTCAGGGAAGTAGTCAGAAGGGTTAATATCACTGATTAGAGGGGGAACTGCATTAAAGCTTTGAGTTGAGGTGCATTTCGTCATTCTTACTCAGTGCTGCTTATTGTTTTCTTGTAATTATTCTAAATTTAAGTGTCTCCCCATAAAATGAAAGTGATTAGTATCTTTTTTTAAAAAAGAATAAATACTAGTAAGCCTGTCCTGTTCAGCAGGGGGCAGGGAGGAGGGAGCTGGAGAGCTTTGTCTGCATTTGCTTGGCTTTTTTAAAACAAAAAGGGAATGCTGGAGTTAGAATAGTCTCACGATCTCAAGTTTTTAATATACATAATATAATTAATAGCCTTGGATGACTGCTACATAAAACAACCCAATTCACTGTATTACTGTTTTCCAACACTAGTTTTATTTATTTTTTAAATCAGTGGCATAAAATTGAAAAAATTACTCCAAATTAATTTAACAGCTTGATATAGAC
The DNA here is from genome assembly GCF_963932015.1 of Anas acuta. Lineage (NCBI taxonomy): Eukaryota > Metazoa > Chordata > Aves > Anseriformes > Anatidae > Anas > Anas acuta. The sequence goes on from NC_088990.1 coordinate 5,084,281, forward strand.
TATATTTTGCAAGGCGGAGACCTTACAGTAGATAAGTCTAAGTTTTACTGATGCCACATCAAGCTCTTTACAAGTTATCTTTTATACTAAGTTCATATAAAAATCATGCAAGTTGGTGAAAAGGGAAAGGCAAAAACTAGAACAATCTTCTGTTAAAAAACACTTTCACCTTGCAACAGAAAAATGTTTTAAGAAACAAAAGATGGAAATAAATAGTATAAAAAGGAAAAGATGCAACAGTTAAGTCTTTAGAACAGTTTCAAGGCTAACGTAAGTTGCAGATCATTAACTGAATGCATTGTCTAATGGGCACAAATGATAGACTTCATTTTGAAGTTTCTCTTTTGTCTGCAGTCAAACTTTGAGTTTGATCCAATCTATATAGATAAATCTACGGATTAATCTGGAGGTTTAAATGGTTTAGCCAAAGGTTGGTCCAGCTTTATAATAGTGACAGCTGATCTGTGTTACTTTCCACTGAGATTTCTTTTTTGGATGACCCCCCTGCATATTGCATCTTGCAATTAGACTGTTGACAACTCTATTATGCTGACAGCAGCAGTAGAGCTACACAGGGAATTATACAGCATGTTGTGCTGTAAATGTTACTCACAGATGTCTTAAGAGATGGTAGTTTGTCCCATGTGTTCATATCTATGCTGCAGTGCATCTCAAGTTGCAGTTGTTCAAGGTAGAATTGGTGACATGCTGAATCTAATGCAACTCTTACCAACAACTTTCTGAGATTAAGAGCCTGTCAGGATGATGTCAAAGGAGGTTTAAGAAGCGCTTTCTGAAGTTGTTCTGAGTTAATAATTAATGGGTATCTTTCTTTGATAGTTCTTTTATATTTGGATGCAGCTGGCTGGAAATAACCACAAAGGGAACCTGATTTTATTTGTCATTAATTTTGACTTTACTTCGCAAATGATCATGTCCCGTCATCACAGCTTTACTAATCTGGCTGTACTATAATGTGAAGATGAAACCTTTGATTAACAAAACAGATTAATCAGTTTCTAGGGTATTTTAGGGTAAGATGCATAACATACATCTCCTCCCAAGTAGTTTTCCAGTACATGCTTAGAGATGTGTTAACTGTTAAAAGCTGTCGAGTAATCACAGTGAGGTTTTTGATCTAGGCTACTTCTTCATCTTGTATAAATGAATGTTTTGAGAACTAAATCAGAGGTGTTTTGTCTGTACATATGAGATGCAAATTTGGCATTACATGCTGGAAAATAAATGTTGGGCTCAAACCTGTATTTTATGCTCAAAATTAAGATTTAAAAGCCATAATCTGAGTTAATATTTAATAATACTATCTTGCTATGACAATGCCCACAGATGCTAAAAGCTGGCTAGATATAGGCAAAGATTAGAACCTGCCTCAAAAATGTATTTTTTTTATGTATTTTCCAGTATCCAAAATATGTGCATATGTACACTACATAGGCATTCCAACTCACACAAGTGTAAGTTCACACATAACCTTCATGTCTTTACAAGAAGACCTGCTTGAAGACTGAGCCCTTCATGAGATCTCAACACTGTCACATAAGTGTACTGGTCTCTCAAAAAACTTTGATCAAACTGATCTGGTCTATTAAAATTACTTCCTAAAGGAATTAGAGAAAAAGAATCAGAACTGGAAAGAGAATGAAAGAAAGATGCAGTATTCTGAATACTCAGAGATTTGTATACGCAAACATTCAGTGTCAAAGAAAAGTTAAAAGGACTCTGTAGTACTTCAAAATATACTTAAATTTAAAAAGTAGTTTTTAACAACCTGGGTAAGAAAAAAACCCTAAGATATTAATATTAAATGCAGTTGTATTATTTTAATATAAGAAAACAAACAGTTAAGGATTTTTTATTATTACCCACAAGTTAAGAATCAAAGCAAAATCTAGCAGTTATATAACAGGTCTCTTACTCTCCTGGGCGATCTACCCAGGATGAAATTCTGGATAGAATTCACTACTATGAAATTCTATTGAGACAGAGCATTTTACTAGTCAGATAATGAACAAAGAGCAAGTTTATTGTATTGATTTTTAGAGAGCACACATTTCTAAGAACATATTACCAATTTTCTAGTTATTAGGTATTTTCCATCCTGTGAATCAAGTTTCATGTTCATAAACAAGTGCAGATTGCAAGCTTTCCCTGTAAGACCAGGGAATTAAGTTAGATTTAACTGTTGCTGTCTATTTAGACACTGAAGTAGGTTTCTTTAGATGTGATAAATATAAATTGTGGTCCCAAGGTTTTAATGCAGACTATGGCTTCACTTATAGTACCAGATATCACCTGTTAGCAAGTCTGGAAAACTTCTATACTAATAAGGATGTGACACCCACCACCACGACAACCAGTGCACATCACAAATATTTGAGTGTTTGAACACATTTTTGAACTATGAAGGACACCCTTAAGAGTCGAGAGAAGCTTGACCATCACACCACAGTTCTCACTGATCCTCCATAACTGAAAATACCTTTTCTTTCTCCCTCCCTCCCTCCCCAAACACAGCTTAAAAAATTGTTTTAAAAAGCTAGCAACTGTCAGCAGGGAATCTGAAGGTACAGTGAGGTCTACAGACTTTTTTAATATCCTGTTTAGACAGATTAAGTCAGGAAAATATGCTGTTTCAGTCATCCTGAATATCTGATTACTATTTGAGTTGGATTTGAAATTTGTCAGCAATGTGCAAGAATTAAAAAAAAAACTTGCTAAATCTTGGTTGGGGAGCTCTAACAGTTTTTGTTTACTGCTATAACAAATAAGCACATATCTCTGCATGTAGCTGTGAATGTATGCTTATCAATAAGCAATGTATACAAAATATACTGAAATGCATGCAAGCGTAAGTCATTATCCTCTGCAGTTTTTCTCCCATTTTAAAAAGGATAAAGATAACAGAACTGTAAGAGTATTTGTTAATTTATACTCTAGATTATCTGATTGGTGTATATACTGAGAAAATTTAAATAGTGTTCTTGAATGTAAATATATACAGATAACTACAGATATAACAAATTTGGAAGGGCAGTATTATGAAATTGAAGCCTATTATATTTCAGTGCCCACAGCTAGACAGCACAGCAGTGATCTGTGCGTGACTTGTTACTCAGCTGTATTCTGAAGTTGATATTAAGGGAACATTTGATTTTTTAGTTTAAAATGATGTTCAATTTCAGCTCAGTGTTACATTCTTAAGCCAAGACAAAATTTTATGAAATATTTTTGAATGAATTATAACTGTATCAGTTCCAAACAGCAGCAGAAAAAGCACACATTGATAATCTGTATTTTGATTTCATACTTCTGATCAAAATAATTTGTATGCAATTTTAACAAAAATATCCAATTTTAAACTGCAGATAAATATTTCTGATAAATGCACAGCTCATGAAGTGCATAATTAAAGATAGGATTTTTTCTAGTATTTCTCCTAGAAAATATCCCCAACAGCAAAAATACTTTAAATGATTTAAATGTGAAACCATTTAAGAACAAATAGTGGTATCCTAGGCATGAGATTCTGATCTTCACTTCCAGAAGAAAAATATTTTGTTTCTAGTAGAAACAAATAACTTGAAAGTGGTTTTCTATTAAAAAAGGCAAAATAGTATTTGCTTCTGTGTTAGGTCTGTTTCACTGATGTGGTTAAATACATCTTTATCATTTACCACTTCTTAAAGGTACACATAAGCAGGGTAATGACAAGATATATGTGTCATGGTAAATTGAGAAATAATTATTCTATTCTTTGATTTATTACATCAGTTGTGAAGCTTCTAGCTGGAACTGGGTATTGTAACCTATGCACATGTAAATACCTTTCTTCATGTTATTTGTCTCATAATCTATTCAAATGGGTTAATTACTCATGGGTGTAAAGATGAACAAAATTTGGACCTTAACTCTTCACTTTACCCTTAAATCTTTATTAGCCTCTTTCTGCAAGTCTATACCTGTATGATAGAGAAAGGAGCAAATTACACAGTTGCTCCAGTGTAATTGTTTTAGATGTTTTGAGCTTGAAATAAAAGCTATGTTAATAAGCCCTCAGTTGAAAGCTTTGCTTTCTATAGTGTTCAGATGCTTGTTTTCATTTGATGAAAATTATTAATACTAACACAAAAATTGTTTTGAAACCATTTATATGGAATACGTACCTACCTCTTTGGTTAAAATCAGTGATCCATTAAGGCTTTTCTTGCTTTTTTCCAAGCTGTGAGCATACTGCGTATTTAAGTGTGTGTAAGAGTGAAGGTGGGGGGTAGGTTTAGCTGAATAAAAGATTGCTTGATATCTTGAAGTCCTTTGAAGAGTTTTATAGGCTTATAAAGCCCAGTGTGAATGAATGACATTTTTCCTCCTTTATTTTTACATATGGAAGTTTGTTAACCTGCTTTTCAATTAGTGAATAATTATTAATTATACTAATTACAGGTATAATGAAAACCACATACTTTGAAAAAAAAAGTTAAGCTTAGGGCTGAAATTGTAGCTGCAGAGAGTGATGCTATGATAAAGGCTGAGGCAGCATTTGTGCTTGTGGGGTTTTATATACACGTAAATTTGTTGAATAAAATAAAACACTAGAGCAACTTCTTACAGAAAAGAAAATCCATAGAGAAAATGTATCCAATAAATGATTTCAGACAACCTTGATTTTTTTGAACCAGGAATAATAACTGTTTATTTTGTTTTAAAACGAGAACCATACCAGAGACACAGGAATCCTAATACAACACACAAAGCTGTCTTCATTTTAAGCTATCTACACAAAAGCAACAAGAACTAATTGCAAGTTATCTGCTAGAAACTGTAATACTTTTTTTTTCCCCCACTGACAAAAGAGAGCATTGCATACATTGAGTTTGCAATTATACATGTATGACACGAAAACCAAGTCAGAAAACTTAGATTTAATGGTATGATTCTGTCCCAAGGAAACCCCAACATTGTTTTTCTCTTCACAAACTTTAAATTCCAAGTAGGAAAGAGAAAAATTTGAAACATCTCCATTTCCACATGACTATTTTATTGTAGTATGTTCTGTTAATTATACTTTTAGGTAAACTTTTCAGAACCCTCTGTAACAACACTATTTACTGCTTCTCCCTAGAAGGAAGCACCTCTAGAATGTTTTAAGAAATGTGTGAATCAGAAGCTGGTTATTTTATATTTTTTACACATATATATATATAAAGACTAACAAGACACCCTACTCCCTAGAAAGCAACTATGTTTTAATCTAGTGTCAGTTTTAACTAAGGATGGAAAGTCACTAAAGATCGAAATTTAAAAAACTACATGTGCATATATACAAAATTGCTCATTCATTCTTCCACAATATAGTTTGAAATAATCTGAACGTTCAATACTAAGTTTTATAGAAATAAAGCTGTTTGTTTTCAAAAAAAAAGCTGTCTTTTTTCCCCTTGTGGCTTTCAGAAGTTTTCCCTTGTCTTCTGCATTCAGTTGAGCATGTTTTAAAGCAACAAAAATGTTTCCATCACATTATTATAACAGAAATTGAGACAAATATTTGCATAATGAAAAATTATTATATAGATAATATCAATAAGTATGATTAAAACCATCTATATGGGGGAGTTGAAAACGGAAAGATGGAACTAATATTTATAAATTACCACTGCAAAATTAATAATGTTAAATATTTTTTAAAATAGAATGCAAAGCAGCCAGCAAATGTTTTGTTTTAAACCTCTTTTTATAATATCGGTGTTACATTTTCCACAATTAACTGGTAACTTAATCCATCAGAAGTACATACAATTAAATCAACTATAAGGAGATGAAATTACTCTCAATATTTCTCTTCCCATGCAGAGAGAAATCCAAAATTAAAGTAAATTAACTGCATTATTGAAATCCACTTGTGATCTTGATTTTAGATTTAAACAATATTTCAGCAAATACTTAAACAGGCAATTATTGTTTATATAGTAAACAGAAAACTGCCTGCAGTTTTAGATGAACTAGATTCACTAATATTGACAAGTAAATAGCTGTTTGGACCCAAAATAAGACTTAATTACTATAGTCAACAACATTCATTATTGAATGCAGCATACAGCTTATATTAAAATATAACATTTACATATTTGTTATTCGCCCATTTTTCATACTAAGAAATTAGAATATATGAAAATGTATAGAATATTAAACATGCTGGCACTACAGATAGCAGGTATGAATCACTTTAGCAAGCTTTCAGACTCAGAAGTCCAAATCTTTTCTTTCCAAACAAAACACATTAATTAGGCCCCAATCCTGCAATAAGATCAAAATCTTTATAAGAGTCAGACTCTCTGAATGCAGTATGGTTCAGACCAGGACCCTTAACAGACTCACAGTACTTCTTTCCTCTTGATTTGAGCTATTATCAAATTAAAGAACTACTGCAGCTTGACTTTCTGCCAACTGTACTTGAATTTTCAGAGAACAGCTTTATTCCTTTCATAACCTATTTTTGAATGAATAGAAATATTAGCTGCAGATACCATTGCCTGAACATCACCAAAATTAAACAACATAAGAAGATGTGTCTGGTCCTAGGGGTAGAGTGCTACTTTTCATTGTCTATTAAGGCTCTGTGGGAAGAAATCTCTGAAGCTGCCTTTACAGGGCAGTTTTGGGGCATGTTAAAGCTTCTTGTCTTTCCCTGTCCCCCTGCAGAAAATTTGCTGCCTACTCAGACCAGGGAGCTTTTCCCCAAATGCACAATAAAGAAAAACCTGCAGAGATCTCCCCACTGGCTTTGTCCCATGGTGCAACTCCCACTGACAACAGCATAGAAATAGTTGGGGTCTGAAATACGAAGCATGATCACTCTGGACAAGCAGCTGCTGTACACATCACACAGGAGCTGTAGCATGTAATAGCCCTCGGGTCACTATGGATGTCTACAGCAAAATCAGACAGCTGAAAAACAGCCAGTAGCAACTTTTGGCACAGACCTGTCAAAGATGTACTTGCCGAGGCTCCTTGGTAGGTGCCAGAAAAACATTTTGGCTTTTGTGCTAGGGTCTACAAAACCTTCTGCAAGTTTTAGGCAATGCAGGGGACCCTAAGCACAACCCCCAACAGCACAGTGGAACAAAGCAGTCATGTCATATTTCTAAATTGAAATGCAAGTAAATAAATTTACATTACAAGTTTACATACAGGAGAGAAGTGTCCCAACTCTCCAGGAAAAACTGTATCCCTAATTTCCACTTCAGATCATTTAACAACTTGCAAGCCCTTTGCATCAAGCCCTAGATTTGTAGCCATTCCCCCCCCGCCCCCCCCAAAAAAAAAAAAAATCAGGTTTCATTTCTAGCATGAAAAACACATCCATCCAGATCCTTAGTTATAACACTTCCTGCAGTAGATCCTACAGTGGCCAACTCAGATCTGAGCAAAAAGGGCTTGACTGACTATGAATCCTACCCACTCCAGAAAGGAGCTCCTTTTTCCACCTTTGCAAAGAGCACCATGGAGGGAAGCAACCATACAGAGGCATTGCTCACAGCTCACCCAGAAAGTAAAGCAACTGCAGCTCCACAGGCTGCTCTCGGGTTTGGGATGTGGATTTTCCTTGCCAATTTGTCTTAAATGGTTAACATGGATTTCAAAAGAGGAAGTAACCATTGTAAAATGGCTTTAGTAATCAATATATCAAAGTTTTTGTATCAGAAGGACTTCACTAACATAATTCACAACCACAATGGGTTGGAGAAGAAACATATCAGCAGTAGGTCACAGCATGACTTACTCAAGCCATGCTCTTCTCTGTATTCAGGTGTAATTCCCCTGAAATCAATGAGAATTGGCTTGAGTAAGGAGTAGGGTTCACTCAGTGATAACTCTGAAGTTAAGATATCCACAGCTTCTCTATAGACCATTTCAAGGACTAGCTCTGATTACTCTTCCCCGGCAAGGAAAAAACTGAGCTCTCACATTTCAAAATCAAGGGTGGGCTGATAGGGCTGCCAAATCTCCTCCAGCATCACAGCACACTGAAAAATGGCAGCTCATTGTTAATACTCTTCAGAAGCCCCTTATTTCCATTTACATGAGTTCATTAGGATTACACAGGTGACTGATGTTATATGCTAAGTGTCTCCATGATTGCACAAAGTGCCATATTAACAAAAATCAAAAATAAAAGTGGTTTGTCAAACACCATACATAAAACACTGAATGCTTCATGGGCAAGTGTTTTAGCCTCCATATGCCTGAACACTATGAAGCAATCTTTAATTACATGATCACGCACAAAACTTCATCCTCAGTGATGGTAGTTCTACAACATTACAAGCAACAAAACCCAAGGGAAGAAGCACCTAGGGCTACTTCCCTGCCTTCTCTAGTAATGCTGCACCAATATAAACCTGATCTTGTTGTTCTCAGGTTTTCAATGGAACTAAGCAGCCTGTTTCAAGACATAAGAGTGAAAACAGCCTCCAAAACCAACTGTCTTTACCTTTACAAAGTCCATTCACCTTGGTGAATTTTGCATCAGTTTTTGCATCAACCCAAGCATTTACTGATAGGATTATTGTAGTCCTCCTGTCCTTCTTTTCTCCCTTCCCTAGGAAGAACATGAAGGCTGACCCTACAAAAACATCTGCTTGCAATTTTATCTACAAGCACCTTGAATTCCTAAAATCTGGAGTTTACCATCCTGCTCCATAGGCAATGCCTAAAATCAACTAGCTAACCCGTTTTACCATGAAAACGCACTGAAAAGTTAAGAGCTGTTTATATATTGCACACCATACGCCACATGTCAGTTAAATACATATGGATCCAGGCAAAATACAAGTATCCAACTGATTCTTCCCTGATCCTAACACAAAAGCCTGTATGCATCTTTACTCCTAGGAGCAATCCCAGCTACTTCAGCAAGACTCTGCTGAGGGGAGAAAAAAAAAAAATCATGCGGAGAAATTAGTTCACGTTAAGCTTAAAAATATTGTTGTTCCTTCCTTTACATTATTTGCTGATTGATTCCTGATTCGGGGTCTTTATGGGAATTTTGTATGATAGGCACTTCTGCAGCAGGCAAAGTGACAGCGAGTCTCGGGTGGATTTCTGGACAAGGGAATAATATTGTATCATCGTGTCTGCACGGTGCCCTCTCCATGCACAATAGCTCTGAGTGGCAGTGCATGGTAAGCGGATGAAGCAGTAAGAAGTGTATGATCTGATGAGCTTGGCTAAGCTGGGGGCGTCTCCTCTACTCGGCTAAATTAAAAACCTCCCTGCAATTTCAGCCCTAATCACCCCCTCTGATGCTGTAATTGATGATGGTCAGTTAACTCCTTCGCTCCCAAGGCCATTTATCAGAATCTAAGGAACTGTGCTTTAGCCAGCTTCTCATAGCTTACATCACTTGGATTTAGCTTTTTCTTTTTTTTTGAAAATTTAGAAATATTAAATAAGTGATATGAAGTATACAGAGAGTCACAGCGTAAATATTTTATGGCAGGTCTCTGGTTACTTTAGAGCCATGGTGCCTCACTCCCAAGTGGCACAAGCTGTCTTTAAGCCTGGTTTGTGGAAAATCTCTCCTCTCCAATGGCACCGAGACATACATTGGCTTCTCTGCCACTCTCCTCCCTGTGGCTGGCACAGGCAACATGCCAGCAGCATTATTACACCCTTGCACCTCCCAGCTGGCAAAACAGCCCTTTGCAGCCTTTACCAGTTGGTGCAAGCTGCTCTAACTTGTGTTGAGAAACCAAACCAGAAAAGAAAGTCCTATTTGCATTTTCAGCCTGATTCCAGACACAGCTCCTGTATGCTCTACATACAGGCTTACTGTTAGCTCCTACACAACATGTTCCAAACTTAATAACAAAGGTGTGACTAGAGCTGTTAAAATGATTCCAGAGCTGAAACATCTTTCCATTCCACCTTCTATTTATAAAGGTTTGTAAGGAATTGTCTGTATAGTGCATTGTTCTTCTCTTGCAGAATTCTTTAAGTCTGACTCATACAGAGGAAGAAAAAAATCTATAAGATGTGATATATGTTTATACTCAGCTGAATAAGAGGCTTTACAGCATGGGGAAATCTATAGCATGAATTATTCTAACTGATTTATAATAGACAGCAATGCCTTAAGGACACTATTCTGACTACTTGTGCTTTCATAACAGGGTCGATGTACTAGCTGCATCATATTCAGTAAGTAGAGTATCCAAAGTTTATGTCCATATACCAGTTTTAGAATGACAGCCTATTACTGTACTTTAGATGAGGGCAAGAGGCAATGCCCCCCCTGCACACACACACACATTTTTGAGGTTGTAACTTTTATCATTGTGTCTTGAAAGACTCAAATGTGCATGCAACTTATAGTTAACATAGTTACAGTATCAACACATAATCATCATGCCTAGATTTTTAAATCACCCCATGCTGTACTAGAACACCAGCAGCTGCTGAAGTCTTATCTTTAATTTCTGTTGTGTTGCTTTGCTCTCTTTTCTGCATGGGGAATAGGCTGCAAAGTCTTTATAGGGTAATGCTATTTTGTGTGCAGATCCCAGCACTGCCACTCTGTAAATAGGAAACCAGCTGACTCAGGAGACATCTGGATATCAAAAGATGTGTCAGCTCAGTTGAGACCAAGGCAGAAACCCCTTTTGCAGCTCACTGCTTGAGTAGCAGAGGTTCAAAGCTGCCCCCATAAGATGTTTCAAGACTACTTTACCCAGTGACTAATAGCTGACTGGTGCCTGATGGGCAAGAAAATTGGATGAACTGATAGACCTTTCCACCCAAGGTGCCATTCCTTGTCATCTGTCTGTGTAGGAGGGCAGTAATTTTTCTAGATACTTTGACAGATGAAAGCATTGATTCTAGACAGCCATTCCTACCCAGATAAGTGATTCATCTTGTAAACAGTACCATATTCTCATATACTACATCATTTTCCAATATAAAAAGGAAAAACACATCTCTTTATTTTTCTGGATTCATGAGAAGGACAGAGTCCTAGCTGGTTTCAGTCTTTGATCAAGCCCTACTCTCAGGTAACAGTCTGAAAATATAGAAAAAGACAGGGAAATAACTTTAGAGTCCACCTCCCTTGCTGCTGTTATTCTTGAAAGAGATCATTTCTCAGGCCCCGAAAGTACCCACACCACCCCCCTCTTCCAATACTACTTGCAGCATTTGACCAATGCAGCACAACACCAAAGTTCGTATCAAAGGAGGAAATGGCAATTCAGTCTCTAACACAACAGAACAGCTGGCCCTGAAGATCTCCTAGCACAACCAGGATCCACGTGGCACTGGAAGACGATGTGTCTGCCAGTCAGTAAATGAATTTAATTAAGCAGCAGAGTGACTGGTCTCATATGGCTGGAACTGTTGAGTATAGGTGTGTGTGTGCATGCACACTCTACACATTAGCAGAACCAAGCCAAACTGCAGAAGAATCCATAAACTTCTCTTGTAGCAATTAAGCTAAACAGACCCTTGCTCTGCCCATGCCAGTAGGACATCTACTGGACTTGACTTTTCAGGAAATTACTTACTGCTTGAAAGGTAACACATAGGAAGAAATATGTGCAAAAATACAGAGTTGTGAATTCTACATGCCTTGTTCTGTACTTCACACTGCTTTACACCAGTTTGAAGACATCAAGACACGACAGAATTAAGCATGTTAATGAAAAATAATTTAAAGAACATCTAAGAAAAATATCTCAAGATCAGGCTGTCCCCTTTTCAGGTCAGATTTGATAGCTTTGCTCATGGAAAAAGCATTACTTACTGTTATTAAAGGAAATGTGCCCAAGGCATTGAGGAAACAGTTCCATTTACTGGACCTACATGCAGCTATGCTTCTATATCCAAATGACATGCAAACTACAAGTATACAATCAACTGTGAAATATAATATATTCACTTTTTGAATATATACTTCTGTATATACTACTAACTAGCTCTCAGCATCTATTCATGCACTAAAACCAAGACCACTCCAAAAACACCTTTCCTTTGCAGCAGCCCCTTTAGGGCAACAGAGACAAGGGCCACAAACTAATTTAATTGGCCAGTGGGGATTTCCCTTAGAGGAGAAAGCACTCAGACTATGTAGGACTGACATCTTACCCCGTTCCCCTTTTGTAGTCTGTGACAGAAATGAGTCTATTGGCGACAGGCGAGACACACCAGCCATATGGCCACGGCACTTTGTGTTACAGCTATTGGGGACCAACCTATCTCCTAACAGGACAACTGAAAGTCACAATAAGCCAGTGCAGGCCACCATACACCTGAGGTTTTCCCTACAGAGTTCTCGAAGATGGCAAGTGAGCTCCATGTTATCTTTGATTTAACCTTATTCCCAAAGAGTGCTTGCGGAGAACACCCAATGAGAGACTCCACCTAGTCTGCTGGCCTTTGCTGGCCTTCCATTCCCACTTTCTTATTTTGAACAGTTTCACTGTAAATGAGTAAAATATTGGAACATTAACTTATATCGTACTGCAAAGTCTATTCCAGTAAACCTGTCAAAATTGGCATCATTAATAATAATACTTAACACTTACATAGTGCTTTACATTTTCAGAGCACTGTAGACATTAAGTTAATTAACAAGTGACAGTTTCACAAGCAGAAGCTCTCCCTGCAGCACTAGTCTGTATGCCTGAATTTCTCACAAAGTCTCAAACTCTGCATTAATCCACTTGTCTTTCATCCTTCTGAAAAGATTATCTTCCTTTTTATTCGCCTCCTTTGGACATATACACCCATGCTTTTAAAAACCAAGCTATTAAAAAAATTTAGGTGGAAGAACACTGACTTAACATAAGCTAATTGGAAAATCCACATTACCCTACTTTTCAGCCTAAATTACACAAAAATCAGAACTCTATCAAGCAAATATCTGGACAGAATATGTCTCTAAATGGGTGTAAAGTGTACTTAATATTGATTGCTCTGCAATTTCCCAAACTGTTCAGAAACAGAGAGACATAATTAGGTTTTATTTGAATTTTTCCTTCGGGTTTGAAAAGAAAGATGGCAAAAAAAATCAATACGTTAGTCTATCTACAGAAGTAAAGTAAGTGAAACCCTTGTCTCTAGCAATTTATCCTATGAATTCACTAGGGAGAACAGCAGTCAGTTCTAGGAGCTATATTTCAGAGGAAGCCGATGGAGCCGGCACTAATTTCTAAAGTTTAAATTTAGACATGTCAGTGTCACATCAGGCTTGTCTTCTACTCATAGCCCACCAAGCAAGATCAGCGCCCAAAGGACACAGTTGTATCAGGGGTCCTCCATATGTGGCCTACCTACTCAAGGCAGGGTAGAGCCTTACTCAATCTGGTCTTCATCAAGATACTCAAGTTTACAGAAACGAAGGAACAACTTGAAAAAATTCAACAATAAGCCTGTTTTCCAAGATGCTCATGAACAGTAGAACCCACAATCCACATGGGCAACATAAGCACTTGCTGCCCAGGCGAGCCACGTAAGTCCCATGTGTCCACACTACAGAAACGCTGCAAACACCGTCACATCCCACAGCACCAGCCTCAAAGAGACCACCCAAAAACAAAACCCAAACATTAGTGCAAGAGTGGAAAGAACTCCTCTCCCAGCCCCTCAATTAAGACACAATCTTATCTCCAGACAGCTATACGCAAGCCATGAGGATTTAAAACACCCTCACCACCACGTTGAAAAAAGCTCTCCTTTTGAAAAGCCCTCAGAATCTCTAGTCTGCCCTCCTCTGAGTTCCCAGCAACAGCCTCAGCATACACAACCAGAAGAAACTGAAAAGTCACAAGCAGCATAGTTAAAAGCCATCCACCACCCACCAAAATGGCAGTTCTAAGGGTAGGCAAGGTGCTGCAGCTGGGTGGCCTACCTTGTTTGGGGGTGCACCTCATTCTTGCTGTGGTGCCTTGCTGCATGCTCTCCTCTCACATTCAGTCACAGTGCCCTGCTCATTATGTGCCACCATTTTCCTCAGTACCTGTGCGACTGCTGGTAGCTTTTCTTAAAATCCCACCTCCTGGAGTCAGAGGGTTTGTGCTTTTCTGGCCCCGTTTCAAAGGAGAGGTTTGTGGCTGTTGTGGCCTGCTTGAAAATATCAACAGCTAAACCACTTCAAACATACAGGTGCTACCAGAGGAAAAAAAAAAAAAAAAAAGGCATTACAAGTGCCCTTCCCTCCAATTTATAAGCACCTGGAGCCCAGCATAGGCTGAGGGGACTTGGTCCCCTTCTCCACAAACTGCTCAGGCTGTGCCTCTGTGACTCTGGAAAGCAGCTTCACTGTACAGCACAACTGCTACGAGGATTTGGCCATGACGTGAATGTTAATTTATAGCGTAACAGTTATATTGGGAAGTGATGTTTCTTCTAAGTTAGTTCATGTGTAGAAGCAGGCAAAGTCCTGTGCATGATCAAGGTGTGGAAGGCAGGGAAGTTGCTGTAAACTCTTTCAGGTGCCACTTCCTGTGGGGTTAGACCTTCAGCTGATGGAAATCAGCATTTCTCTGCTAAAAGCAAATGGTCATATAGCCTGGTTATTCCAACAAATCCATTGCTTAAAAAGAGCATTGTAAGATCTAAATATCTGTTAATTTAACTATTTTAGATCCAAAAACACGTTTTTCATTTCATTTCAGTATAAAGACATCTAATGCTAGTAAGCTGTTTGGTCATAATGTGCTTATGCACAAACATGCACACACAAAAATAGCCAAACTAACTTATTCAGCTAGGATGAGTGATTCTGAAACAACCTTAACACTACCACACCAGCACACAGTGCGAACAACAATTCACAATTTCCCTTACTCTAATAGACAGCTCAAACACTGGCGAAGCTCCTATCAGAGCATTTAATATCTGCTGTAAGCCTCTGTTTAGCAGGAAGATTACATCCCCCAGATTTCACAGTTCAAAAGTTCATGCTGTACTGTTCTATTTATAGACTTGCCTGACATTACTTCTTCTTTAGTACAGATATTCTGGAAAAAAAAAAAAAGAAAAAATGGAACATGATTTTAAAGAGTTTATTTTGTGCAGACAGCACCATCTCTCAGTCCTGCACCCAGTCATAAGGAGCTTTTGTTTGCTAGCATTAAGTTTGCAATTAAAATTTCTTCTGACCTCTCATTAGACTTGGAACTTTGAAAATAAAGTTACAATTCAGAACTGAATAATCAACACTAACATCGACATATGCTTTGCTTCTAGTTAATAATTTTATCAGGAGGAACACAATGATTAAAAATAATAATAATTTTGAGAGATCCACAGGTTAAAAATTACTTTTGCTGGAAAAGAATGGTCATGAACAGAAAGATTCTTCCAGCCTGTAGTTGCTTGATTATTTTTATATCTAGTTTTCCCTTCCCATTGTATGTATTTTCTGTAGGTCTTTCAGCAAGTAAATCTCTCATACTCCACCTTGGTGCAGGACTGCTTTAGAAACACAAAATAGATATTTTAAGTCATCTCTAGATATTCAGTTCCAGAGAGATAAGACGCAGGCCTCAGTCTAATCTCATTTACACAGATCAAAATCAGAACTCATTTCACTGGAGTAAGCAGTGCAACACTGCTGTAAAGCTGCACAGCTTCTTACTTGGGGCAGTTTTGTGTGTGATGTTTTTAACACATCTCTGTGCCAACTTATTTGAATGCATTCTTTAATCAAACCTCTCTTTTAAAAACAAGGAGGCACTCATGTTTGTGAAGAGCTCTGGCCTGCCAGTGCTTTCAGGTCAATGTTGTACACGCACAGCCTCCAACCAGCTTGACCCTGCCCTGATCTGGGGTTGGCAGTATCACGTTGATTTGCCTTTTCATTCCTCTGTGCAAATGATCAAATACCTATTTTATAACTGGACTAAAAAAGGAAGAAGGTAGTGAGAGGGAAAGCTTCTGAAGCAAATTAAGGAGAGGTCTCAGATTCACATCTCCTGGAGATACAGAATGAAAACAAAACTGCGCTGCCATCTTCATTGGCAGAATTGGGTCTAAGAGTCTTGCCTCTAAGTATGCATCCTTGCCATCTATTTAGCAAAGCACTTTATGATTGTTGAATGTGTTGACTATCTTTCAAGTGCTGTCATCTAGTTAGAGAAATGATTTACTTACTGATTCATCTGAATATTAAAAACATCAGACAGCATTTCTCAAAAATGTGTTGCTTTGTAATCAGCAATGTTGGTGCTGTGGTTAGTTTATTAAGTGAAGCACAGGTCTGAGAGACTTTTATAACTGAATCCAGCATGTCTGGGGCTTGTGCATTGTCTTTAGGTCAAGCCTAGCTGAAGTATCCCTTAGTCACTTGCTGTGCAGGGCATCATCTTCAGGGAGCAGCTTCTCACCATCTTTTCTGCTCCATGTTTCCCCATGGTGTCATGGGCTAGAGGGGACACAGGGCTGTATATGACTTTTCTGCACTATGAGTAAGGATCAGAAACAGTGGGACAACCTCATTCTTTTCCACAGTACTCCAGAGGTCGTGAAGTATGTGCTTGAAGGCACATGTGTATTTAATCAGTTCGGACGTTAAAGAAAATCAAGCTCAATTTTATGCATGCCCTATCTAGCTTGGAACCACAGTGCCCAGATTTCAGGCATATATCTTGCATCTTTACAAAGGAACACAATTTTCTGCCTAATGCTATTCCACTCCTTTTTCCCGAGGGGAATGCACCTTCTGAAGGCATAATCTGTAAGCTCCTTAGCCAGCGTATCTTCTGACAAGCTTTGCCCTGCTAGTCCTCACAAAGCAGCCCGCACACCCTCGGTTCACACTCCTCTCAGCTGAGATGACAGAAGCAGGGCATTCTGAGTGCCACTTCTCATGCTCAAACTGCGAGTAGCGAACTGCTTACACAAATCCTCCTCTTAAAGTGGCTGGCCCAGCGTGACAGCTTTCGGCGTGGTAATGCAGAGCTGTACACCTGCAAGAGCCAGCTAGCCTGCAGTGGTGAGAATGTTTTGATCGCAGACTGCAGTAAATATTTAATTATCATGTGATTTCGTCTGTGGAAACCTCAAAGCATTTCTCAATATCAATACTTGCTCTAGTTATATGTAACCATCTTTCAACTTTAAGAAATATATTCAGGAGTGATAATAAATATTTCATAAAACTGTAACTAAAACCTGTTTGTAGACTAGAGGTGACCTGCTGCTTATTCTGAGGTGAAAGAAAGTACTTCAAGAGTGTATTAATTTCAAATAATTTTAAAGAAGTCTTGTATTTGTTGGATATCTGCTTTACCCAGCTGAAAATCAAGGCCACGATGACTCAGTCATTATACTGTAACGTGAATTCACTGTCCTCCCTTCATACAACATACACAGCATGATTCAAGGTTAAGCATAGAATATCAAAAGACTCATAGCATGGACAATTTTAATGGTAAAAGAACCTTGACTTTTACTGATTATATTAGTTCAACTAAAATTGACCTTCAATATATGAAGATTTCATTTTCACAAATAAATGGTATGACTGATGCCTTTTATTAGGCTTACAAAAAAGTAATCAGAATTGAAGCTTTCAAGGCCACAGACTCTTTTTCAGTTCAAATTACTGATAACGGAAGGAAACAGATATGAGATCTTAAAAGCTAAACTAATTTTTCTGTTTGTTAGTTTCTTAGTAAAAGGCAGTAGTATTACTACAGGGGTCCCACTAGCTAACATTGCTGCTAAATAACAACATGCCACTTTCCAGCATCATCACCAGAGTTGTCACTTGTGCATATTTATCCAGTTAATGGGATGGATTTATTACAAGTATTGAATAATTTGGACCCAGCCTACACTGATGTATTTTATGGCATGTGGTCAACACAGCTATTACGGCATGGATCTGCAACTGCTCTATAAACTGGAGCATACAGTCATTAAAATGAATGAGCACAAGTGTTTGTTATGCTGTTTTTAATTATATGTTTATCTCCTTCTCTTTTATACTTCCATTTTATTTATACCACATGTGGTCACATATGGGCCATGGATGTCATCTTAGGGAGTTTAGGCAAACCCTAGGCAATCATCTTACTTTATTTAGGAGGGTATAACTTATCTTAGCAGCAATTATAGGGCTATACATCTTAATTTACATCCATATTCCTGATTTTCAGTGAAGTCCAATATCCAGAGCTGAGGGTATGCTAAGCAAAAAGGAGCAAAAAGGTTTCACTATCATGTGGCACATTGATTATCAGAAGGATTAGACTCAACTCCCTATTAGGAGTTGGACTCAATGATCCTTGTGGGTCTCTTCCAACTCAGGATATTCTATGATTTTATGATTTTAATGTTTATCACAGATTAAAGATAGCATTATTAATTACATTAGATGTTTACCTTATAAATTCCTGAAGGAGTTGCTTTAATAACTTTTGTAGAACAGAAAACCCTGGAGACAAAAACTTATGGAACTATTAGTTTAATAACTAATAGTTTGAAATTATAATTTAAGGCACAAATTAATGCTACTTACAGGGCTCAGTTCTGTTTTCGTTGAGTTCTGCCAAGTGGATAAATGTAATTCCCTTATGTACTGATGAAAATAAGTCTGAAACGGTAACACAGGTATTGGAGATATTGTACCATCTCTGATAGTACAGCTCTACTGCCAACAGACAGGGAGCCACTAGAAACCAGACTTTATGTAATGGTACATGAAACCCAGGGGACTGGTCTATGCCTCTGGGGGCCATTGGCATCATGTTAGGCCTGTAGTTTATGCCATGAAGGCCCTTTGACTTGTTCTTAGTTGGCTTATGGGCTTATTCTTCATATAATTTCAACAAAAAGATTAAAAGAAAAGTAAAAGCATTCTTCAGTGAGTTGTATTGCCTTCAAGTTTGCTTTCTGTGAATGTTAATGCCAGAAAGCACAATCATCTGAACTTTCATGAAAGTCAAAGACACTGTTTTAGTCCATGTACTTTCTTTGGACAATTGGCAGTCAGAGACTTGCTAGACAGTAGCTTCCAGACACACATGCATCTATAAAAATTTGCATGTATATATACATTACTTCTCCCACTGGGTGGGCTATCAGTTGTACTCCCAACTTCAGCTCAAGGCCTATATCTTTCACATGACAGAATGTGAGCAATTTATGCATTTAACTAAATCAGCTTAACCTGGGTCAAACTACACCCATGTTGGAGCTCTGCCATCATACGCAGAAAAGAATTATAGATCTGATGGTACATGTTCTGATGAAGGAGAAGCAGTGACACTGGACTGATCAACAGTTTAACTATGACACTACTGGCTCCCTCTGAGGACAGTATCAGGTCTACTGAAATGATCAATTTAAGTTTTAAATTGTACTTTTAATTATTTAAAATAGAACATCAGCAGAGCTAGGGAAAAAAAATCCCTTTGTGTCAAACAGTAATTACATCTGACTTCTGCACTGAAAACTCTAAGTTCTGTAGTACTACATTATAACTGCTTAAAAGTATAAGGTTCTTTCTTTTGCATAGTTCAGATTGTGCACTGAACTAGATAGCTTTGTTACTAGGGCACATGGCTCTCCATTCCTGGAACCCCGCTTGAACTCTTTACTTAAATGAATACACTGGTTTTGCTCAGTCATTAGTAGGCAGTAACTCATATCAAAATGCATTGCATTTAATTCAGGACAGTTGGCAGTCTCTGCACAAGAGAGACTCCAAAATGAGCCAGCATATAAAGGGGAGGGGGGGAGGAGGAAATGTCTTCAGCTTAGAGCTGGGGTTACCACCAGGGCAAGGAGGGGATTTTCTCACTCCAGCTGTCTGCATCAGAACTGGTATTCAGTTTCTGGTACTCTGAGGACTGTAATCTTGGGGCGGGGTTGGGGGGGAAGAGAAATGCTTACTGGGAGAACAGAAATGTGATAATAAGCCATATAAAAAAATCAGAAATATACATGCTCATGCATCAATCACCTCCATTTCAGATGCAATGCCAAACAGAGGGGATGAATGAGGGCTCAGCTCAGTTAGGAAGAGTGCAAAAATCAACAGCACTAAAGCTACTTTTCAGGTTAGCATAATCTTCTGTCTGCAAACACTGTTTTATCTGATTTTTTATTTTTTTTTTTTTATTGGACAGCTGTGATCTTCTCCTTTCAAAACCTTGTCACTGCTGTTCAGCAGAAATGTAAGTGATATGATTAAGGAACATGGCATCTTGTATAATCGGTCGTAATCATTATCTAGGGGTTTCAGTAACATGACACATGCACAGCAACAGCAGCATCTGCTATGGACTGACAGATATCTCAAGCTCAGGATGATGGAAGCACACTCAGGGATTTGTAAACTTGTCTTGGCTAATGCCACTATCCTGATGTGAACCTGTTGTTGGCTACGCTGCTTAAAGGCCAAAGATTAAAAGTGTTTTATAAAGTTCATCGTATCCCTCCTGAACCTACATCTCTGGCTGGTGTGGGATGTATCACCTTAGCAGACCTTTCCCACTTTCACTGATAGGGTGGTACTTTTGGAAGTAGCTGTAAAGAGCAGAACTCTATTTTTACAGCATTTCCTCACCATGCATTAGGTTGGTCTTTTACATCTACTCAGTATTAGATTAACCATGTTTTAAAAGAAGTCAACAAAGTTGAATTGTGTAGTACACTATGTAAGTTATAAACACTAGGGGATGGATTCCCTGCTTCAGGGACACGTGACAGTAACTTGAGGGAGAGCTACTGTGTCCCTGCTGCTTGCTTAGAAGCTCTGTACCTTATGTATATGCTGAAGTCTGCTGCCATAGCCCCAGAGACACCAGACATATCCTGGGCGGAGATCTGGGCATAAAGGAGATCTGAAGTCTGTGTCTTCCTCAGCCTGCAGAGACTAAAACCAAATCTCTCACTTTCTGTGCATGTTTCCCAACCACTGTGCTGTTAAAGATCTGGGAGAAATAGAGATGAGAGATGTTTTCCATGCCTCCTTGTTATAACAGGGTCACTGGGAGGCAAATGGCAGTGAGCCAGGAGAGCAACAAGCAATTGAGAACCAGGCCAGAAATGGGATACAGGCATTTTTTTTATTATTATTATTGTGGCAAAATTTAGAACAGCTGTAGGCTGCATTAATTTACTCTGAGGTCTGACTGATTGCCAAAGCCGTGGCTGGGGACATCACTTTTGTACACCAACTGTGGAAATTCATCATTCCTCCCCATTGACATTGGAGGATTGATACCTGGGCATTGTTCATTTATTGTGATTCCAAATTTTTCTTTCAGTCACTTCTAGACAGGATCTTGTATTCACTCTGCTTCATTCAACTGTTTGTAAACACTACTGCAGCCGTATTTCTGGGACTGTTACAAGGCAATCAGACAGTGGGCATGGTGAAGTCAGGCTTGCTCTGCAATGAAAGAAAGGTTTTTTAAGCAAACATGGTGGTTTATAAAGGTAAAGTCCATCTAAACAGGCTAGTACATTTTATTTGTATTTGTCATCCATCTCAGCAGCAGGAGTGTAGAATTCAATACATACAGCTGACAGATTCCAAGTAACATTGAGGGTTATTCCCAAGTTACAGCAAAGATGATATTTGTTATCCAACAGTTGTTAATAAGGTCCACATGGAAAGAAGTCAAAATCTGTCTTGGACAATCTTTAAACAGGTTAAATGCTTTAAATTAATTGCTTACTCTTCTGCATATTGTATATACACTCCTACTCCTGAAAAGAACTCTAGACGAAGTTGCATCAAACCATGTTATCTAAGAAAAACATGACTAATTGTTCCAAACTTATTTATTCCCACTTTACTTTCTAAAGGCTTTCTGGATAAGGATGCTTCATAATATTTTATATTATGATTCAGATTCCCTTGCTCTCACCATGGAGGACCTTATTCCACAAATATTCTTCTCAGGTTAGCTTTTTTTTTTTTTTTTTTTTTTTTTTTTTTGATTATGGGAATCAGCTATGTTGATTTATACCATTTGAAAATCTGGACCATTGAGTTCAAAAGGATGACTAATGGAGTCAGGTGCTTATCAAGTTCAGAGATGGTATCAGAATCTGATTCTGCTTGTATCTGGGGACAAAGGACTGAGACCTGATGAAAGGAGAAGCAATTAGTTAACCACCTTTATGAAGGAGACAAAGACAGAATGCAAATGCACCTGCCTCTTTAAGGCTTCCTTTACTACTGCCTCATGGAACCAAAAAAAAAAAAAAAAGAAAAAAAATTATTTTTGCTTTATTCTCAAATACAAACATATTGAATGATTATTGTGTCAGTGCCAGGATGTAGGTATCAAAATTCACTCTTCCTTCTAGTGTTCTTGCAGGTCAAGGTTTGAAAGAAAAATATGTGTATAAATAAAACAGGCACAGATCAGATGTAAAAATCCACCTGCTACATTTATTAATGTGATTCTGCCTGTGAAAATATAATGTCTAGAATTAGGTATCCTGAAAGTACAGCTAAATAAACTTAAGCAGAATTTTGAATAAAGATACATTTGGGTATATAAACCAGGAAGAGATTAAACGTAATATAATCAAGCGTACAAAACAGAATGTGACACAACAGGGCAATGATCAGTGTTTCCACTCTTAAAAATTACATTTTTACATTGCCACAGGTGAATTTACTATAGCTGCTCCCACCTTCTGCATAGATGTTAGCAGGTGTTCCTGCCTTCCCTTTGCCTCTGAGACAAACACCTGCTAATATTAGCTACCTACTTCCAGTCCACACCAGAAGGAGCTTAGCAGATGATATTTTCATTGGATTGTGCAATAATGTGAAGTCTTCTCTAATCTTATTTGGCACATTACCCATTGGATTTATGGAAATCCTTAATGAACTTTAACCTGGAGGTGTAACAGTCACATAAACTTTGCATGTGAGTGTGCGTTGTGGTGGTCATGAGGTATGCCCTTGACTTTACTTACTGCCTAAGTCTTTGGCTAGTTCTACAAGTAACCCTTAAATCCAAAGGGAATTAAGTATAAAAATCAGTCTTGCAAACACATAGCACTTTGGCTGATTAGCATGGAGAAAAAAAGAATTAATAATGAGGAGAAAAAAAAGATAGCCAGAAACTACAAACACCAGGGAGCCTGTTTCAGTGTTACTTGAAAATAAAGCAACAATAGCAAGACTAGTCATCTCATTAAATAATAATTTGTTATTTCCCTTTAATGCTGTACATGTTCTTTAATGGCTGTGACTTCTTAAGACAGTTGGACTATAATTTCTATGAATTTATCAATGGGAAACTTGTATAACTTTTAATGAGTCCTTGAACTGACCACCTGTGAGCAAGAGGTACCATAAACCTTGTCTCTTGAAATATGAAAAATAATTTGAACATAAGCCTTCCTTGATGTAGCTGATCTAAAGTAGGTCTTGAAATTACTGGCAGACAGCTCAAGCCATGCTCCCTACAAAATTAAAACATGTCTACTGCCTCTGTCCAATGGCAGGGAGTAGGTGTCCACATTT
This sequence comes from Anas acuta, assembly GCF_963932015.1. Taxonomy (NCBI): domain Eukaryota; kingdom Metazoa; phylum Chordata; class Aves; order Anseriformes; family Anatidae; genus Anas; species Anas acuta. The sequence goes on from NC_088990.1 coordinate 5,107,799, forward strand.
CTCACATTTGGAAAATCGCAGGTAATTAAAAAAGGAAAAATGTCTGTGTTTATTAGAGATTGATTCTTTCTGTAGAAAGGCATATTGTTATATTTCCTTGTGATCAGAGTCCAGCCTTCAGGAGAACTTTCCAGCTGTTGAAGCTATCCTCATGGTCTTTCATGTCTACATGATTGGTAAGTTGGATATCTTGTGACAAGAGACAAGTATGTGCTTTGAATGGGATCCTGGACTCAGGGGAATTTCATTTTCGTATGAAACTGAATTAGTACAACTTGCCACAAAATTTCAGAGAAAAATCATGTGAAAAATGTCATTTAATATCAGCTGAAATGCTTTGTATGCTTTACCAGCTCTGACTACAGTGCTGAGAAGTGCTGTGGAGTCTTTCTTCATTTTATTCTTCTTTATATATCCTCTGTTGGATTTTCTTGTTTCATTTTTGCTTCACTGGTTTGTTCAAATGTTAATATTTCTGGTTTAAATCACATATCCTCTGGCATGTGTTTCCACATGCAGAGGTTTCTTTTCCATTAACAGTGTAATGAAATAATGCTCTATCAATAAATCTGTATAAACATTTTCAAAAATTACAGAAATACATTTTCAACAAGGAATTTTCAAATATGTTGAAAAAAAAATATTTCAGCACAAAACAAATGTTGCTTTCAATACAGAAAGTTGTATTTAAGCATTTGTTGTAAAATGTTTTGTGTTGATGTCTTCAAAGCTAAATATTTTCAAAGCATTAGTTTTTCAAAACATTTGAAATTCTGTATTTTCCTTGCAAAAGAGGAAGAAATATTTTTTTTTTTAATGAAATTTTAATTCCTAGTTTGCATACTATTCTTTCATTTTTATTTCATAGGTATGGATTATCTTTCAACTCTGAGCATGCTGCGGGAACAAAATTCAGGCACTGGAAGTCCAGTGCCAGTTTTAGAAAGACTACAGATATGTTGAATTCATTTCTCAGGATGTGCTCTGCAAGAGAGAATAGTGAAGAAGCCAGAAAAAGTTAGATGGCAAAACCACCACAAATGCACAAACTGTTTTTACAGAAACATTAGCATAAACAAGGTAAATCCATCCCTTAGCTCAGATGGCAATTACATCACAGGTAGCACAACATTTTACTACCTTCAGCAGCTTTACAGAGATAAACTCTCTGTGAAAAATACACTTTGAACAATTTTTCCTGTGTGTGAGCCTGAACCAGGCTTTTCTCTGGTGCTAAACATAAATACCCTACTGTAACTCCTGTCTTGTTCTTGCATAAATAAACAGTCTACAGGCAGTGGAAAGAGATACTTGCTAATGTGCTTCTGTTGTGACAATGTCAAAAAAAAAAAAAAAAAACACCATGCTAGGTGTTTTCCAAGGGGCCATCTTTATCCTGACGAACATCCATACAGAAAATGTAATTGCACCCTTTTAAAGTATCATCCTGGTGCCACAGGATATCCTATGGATCTGCTGAGTGATTTACTGCACCAATAATGCTGTCCTTTAGTTTTCACACGGTTTTATTGGAAATATGTGAATACTGGGAACTACACAGCATTCCCTTTTGTGGCACCTGTCTCAAATGAGCTAGGTCCCTCATTTTTCCATTTCACATATTAGAATGAATATACAGCAGGAGGAGCTGCCTTACATTTTCCATTCTTCATGTTAAATATAATCTCCTAGCCTAAGTGCTGAATCACATCTCCCAACTATTTCCTGCTCCAATTGTGCCTTCACTTGTGATGTTTTTATTTACCATGTCGGCTCGCACCTTTCTTAACAGTGTTGCTTTTCTTCTCCTTCAAACAAACATATCCTTTTCTCTATGGCAATTTTTGAAATGTGTGCTCAAGTCAGGGGTTAGACAAACCTTATCAGTATGCGTGCGTGTGTGTGTGTGCACTTGTGTATGTAATTCAGGTATTTTCTCTCACTGAGCAGGACAGTTGCATTGGAAAGCTCGTAAAAGCTCGAGTGGAACAACAGCACAATGCATCAAAGGGGGAACCGAGATTCTTTTTTTCCATAATTTTAGTTGAATGCATCACAAAGTGGCAATTATATGGCACATTTTTCTTCTAAAAAATTGGCCTCGTTGTGCCTCTAGACAACAAAACAGCATGAGGAAACCATACAGGCACAGCTTGGTTCCAAATAACCATGTTTACCTAATATACACAAATATGCCAGGCCTAACTATATAAATATTGCTGTTCTGACTTATTTCTGGAAGTTTCTGAAACACATAACATGGTGAGTAGAAAAGAACATTCGCTATTTATTTTTCACTATAGGAAAAGGCAGTAAGTTTCAAGCATAAACATTATTTGCAATGTGATAGGGGAAGATGACAGAAATGTCTATGGAGCATTTTCTACCCCCTCATACAGTGAAAACCTTGCAATGAAAAAATCACTGGAGTTGTGCAGCTCAAATTTACATAGCATGCATTTTGATTGATCTAGGAAATATTTTCTATGTTATTTAATTCAAATTGATTCCTACTATACTTTTCCTTCTTCTTTTTATAAGATATTCAAAAGATTCTCAGGGTGACATGAAACACTTTTAAGAGAACTACCACTTATCTCCTCTTTTCTTATCTCTTGGGCAGCTTTTTCCAGCATTCAAAACTAGTGCCTGAGTTTTAAAGCTCCCTCACAAGATTCTTATCATATGAGGTCTATCGACAGGGAGGTTTCCCTCTGGAGACCGAATGTAGTGTTTGAATTCATCAGAAATTGCAAATGATGCAAGATGACTCAAAAAATATATTCCTAACAAGCACTCAAGAAATTCCCCAAACTAGATGTATGTCTGGCTTTAATAAATGACATATCCAAAAGGTAGAAAAAAAAAATAATTCTGATTCCAGGGAAATCCACAGCAAATGAGCCACAGCCTGTGGCACTTGTGCCTGACATTGCTGTTTCAGTGCGCTTGTGTCAAGGTGCAGGGCTGAGATGGCAATGTCTCCTCCTTTTTGCCAAACCTGGAAGATAATGCAGCTATGGGCTGTAAGAGGCACCCTTACCATTACTCTTACCATTAGTCAGGTTTTGACTTAAATTATCCTGTTGGTGGTTCCCACAAGATTCTTACAAAATGTATTTGCAGCAGTCATTCCTTGCTCGCAATCAACAATCCACATTTTTTTTGGCTTCTAGGGAAAAAAAAAAAAAAAAAGAAAAAGAAAAAAAAAAAAAAAAAGAGAGAATTTCGAGGGCCTGACTCACCGCTCATCTGGAGCAGAGGTTGGTGCTGAGATCCAGCATATAAGATTTCCACATAACCCCAAGGCTGCCAAAATCTATATTGGCTTTCAGTTCCAGCTGTGCCACTTTTTGGACTGAGGGTGACGAGTGGGCCCACTGCAAGTAGCTCCATTTCCTGACTCATGTCATCTGGATGCTCTCCAAGAAGATGCTCTGCAATAGGGACTGCCCCATGGCATAAAACACAGGAGTCCTGCTCAGTGTCCCTGTGGTTAAACCTGGTTAAACCTGGTTACATTGCAGTATACCTGGTCTTAAATCATTTTAAGTCTGGCACTTCATTTCTATAAAAATACCCCAAAATATCTCCTTCCCTTTTTGCACTCACTTGCTTTTTAAAGCATTTGAAACAAAAAAACTTGTGTTTTGCTTTTTGTTTTATTTTTATGTGGTGTTTTGGGGTTGGTTTATTTGCAGGAACAGAGGCCACTCCACTTAATTACTTTCTTATTCCTCTTCATTTGTCCATTCCACTAAACTTGAATATCTTCCTCCAGTTTGGAAAAAATAGGTTCTGACTAAATGACAGCCTTCTCTTTCCTCTGCTCTCTTTCCAAAAGCCACAAAATACTGAGAAATTCTGACGCAAAAAGAAATTTGAAGGGGGGAGGGGGGAGGCAAAATAAAATTTTAAAATTTCACCTGAAGTGACTTTTTGTAGCTATAGTTTACACTCCTATAGAAAATAAATTATTTTGTACTCACTCACTTTTTTTTTGGGGGGGGGGGATAAAAATTATTCTTGCCAGAAACTTTCAGGAAAAAAAAAAAAACAGGTCTAATATGTCCAAAATATAATCAGGCTTACATTGTCTACCAGTATTTCTCCTGCAGAAATCAATATGATCATTTAATTTTCAGCAGTGAAAAATAATGGAAGATTTTTTTAAAAAGAACCCTTCCAGGAACAAATAGTAGAGAATCTCAACACATTTATTAAGTTAGGAAATCCAATGAATAAAGAGATTTTTCAGGTCACTTAATTGAAAAATTCTCTTTTCTTCAAAAAACCATCCTTCAGTGTGGATCCCTCCCTCTCCACCAATACCCCTTTATGGGTTCCTCATTTCAGTACTGTGGTGCTGAGGGAGGGATTTTGTTCTCCACTGAAACCGGTTCCATCATGGATAGACCACATGATAGTGAAATTCAAGCTGAAGAATTAACCTCTTTTTATTGTTGTTTGTGTTAATTGAATAATAAGAATAGTCTCCTCTAGCTGGGATAATGGGATGGCCCTGGATCTGTCCCACTTCGTAAGCCTGTCCTTTTATTTCTTCTCTAGGTATCATAACTGTTTGATCACATGGGTCCAAATGCTTCAAAGCCAGTACCCCACAACCATTATTTTTCCACCAATTTTATTTAGATTCTATGACTTATTTTTTTCCCAGAGTTCTGATCCTTATTCAAATTTAAAGCAAGCAAACAAACAAAAACATCTCTTTATTCCTTTTCCCTGCCCAAACGCCTTGCAAGACAAAGACAAATAACTGCTTTGATCTGGAGAGAGCGTGGATTTTCTTTCTTCTTTAAAACAGGCAGAGGATATTTGTGCAAGTGAAGGATCAGGGTCAGGACAGGCAGAGCTTGTAACTGAAGTTGTCTGTCTTTGGGCCATGCAACTGGGCTGCGAGCTTCCCTAATGCCTTGGCACTGATCCATATGCTGACCCGGAGACACTCAGCTGAGGCGAAGAAGCCAATTAGGTTATAACCTGAAGTTGGTTCAAGCAGAGGTCCTGTAGGTGAACTCTGGCTGCATTATCCACTAAGCTGCCCTGAACTGGCATGTGGTTTAAGCAGGAAACGGGATTGTTTTTGTCAAAAATCAGTTTTCCTGGGAATCGGAATTGTATAAAATAATGAAAAAAAAATACAATTGCAAAATTCATTTTCTATACAGTGGAAAAATCATTTTATTGACATTTATTTTCTCTGTTGTCCTCCTTTATGTAGATTCTGTAAGAATATGCTTCTTAGTACTTCATTCCAGTAACACATCTCCTGTTTTATTTCAATGTGTACATTTAAATGAGAACAATACTCAGCAAATAAATAAATAAACATTCTGGTGTATTTGCATTTGTTGAAAGGGACAAACCATGAATGAATGCTACAACAGCATTTGCAATTTCCTTCATATTCCCCTATTTTCTTAACACATTTGGAAAGAAGAAAAAAAAAAAAAAAAAAGGACTAAGACATGAACACTGAACCTCAACTTCTATGAACTGGCACAACTCCATAAAGCCAGTGGGGCTACTTTGATTTATATCAATTGGAGATCTGGCCTAAAAGTTTGCAAGAGTAATGGGAATGTGAGAATTTCAGCAGTGCTTCTCTGACAGAGGAGAGATGTGCTGCGGGGAGCTGCACATGTAGTACATGGTCATGACTGCTTACACATTAATTAAACCAGTTTTATATTTTGGTACTGGAAAGCTGGTTAAAACCATCTGTTTCTTTTCAGAATATTCTACTAACTAAGAACAAAATGTGATCAAGATTAGATGTAGGTGATAAATAGTTGTGGGGTTTTTTTACTCTGCGGCTAAACATAAAGATTTAAATAGTATTTGTGTCAGAGAGTACTTAAGTACAGATGTAAAGGTTTTTTGCAATGTGACAAACAAAATAATCTTAGGCTATTCTGCAATGTTTTGTTTCATCCAAAACAGTGAGTGATTTAATTTCTTTTGCATTTTATTTACGCTTCCTTCTTTCTGCATATTTTAACCCTTACAATATGGGAGCGTGTAACATATTTTGAAACAAATGTTGAAGGAAAATTTCCCAATTTTTTACTAAAACTAATTGTTGAATATGACCCAGTCTGAGGCCTCTTACACATCAAGCAATCAACAGGCTGATGCCTCAGTGGAGCATTCCAGCAAATTACCTGGCACAGCCATCGCGGGGTGGCTGTGCTGGAGCACATCCGTGGAGCTGAATTAGAGGTTGTAAATTGCCTCCACAAATCCCTTCCCTCATAGTCACTTATTGTCCCACATAAGTAGCTATCATTTTAATTGACAGAGCGTTGTATGAGGGATGCAAAATCATGAAAAATATGAAGTGCATCATACAGAGACAAAACACAGCTCCATTGAAATTATACCTTGTCAAGAGGGAAAATATTCTGGTTGGCTGAACATGAATCAAAGAATTTGGAGGACCAGAATACTGGAATTACCTGAACTCAGAAAGTAAGTATAGAAAAGGACTTGGCTTGCTTATTTACACACATCTTTTTTTCTTATTTTTCTTTTGTGCTGGGTACAAAAAAAAAAAAAAAAAAGGAAGGTGAAAGTTTAAAAAGGAAAGTTGGAGATGAACTAAAATATAAATAATAACAAACTGTATTTGTGGAGTAGATAGCCCAGAGACAGATAACAGTGCAGAAACATTTGCCTCAGGACTGGCTCAAAACCCAGCCAGAGTCTGAAGAGATGGCAATAGGTCGGCCGTTCAAGGGCCCACGAGCAGTGGGTTTGTGGTCCGTGTCCCTTCTTCATAACAGCGTTTAAGTGGTTCACAGCCTCTGCATTGGCCCTGTGAACAAAGATGAATTTCACTGTCTGAACACATCTGTCATGTTAGGATGTTGACACCATGCGTGATGTTGTTTAGCTGTTTGGGTTTTGCACACATTAAGAGTATAGTAGTACCTCTTCTCCAAAACAGATACTTCTTTATGAAAGAAATACATGCAGATGTGTTTAATCACAGTTTTGTCACCTAATGTTGCAAAGCCACATAGGAATATCCAATTCCTGTGTCCTTCTTGTCTTTGTTTTCTGCTCCATGCTTTGTATTACTGTATGAAAATGCATACATCAATAAAATGAGGGTCGAGTTTTATTTTCTGCTTTTTTTAAAACAATAAAACTGAAACATACATGATCAAAAAGCTGAAAAATGTGATAAATAAAAAATGCATTATCCTTACTGAGTTCTCTTTGACTTTGGATTTTGATATTCTTTGCTAGCAAGGGAGAAATATCTTACACCATAGATTTTAGTGGAAGTCAACAAAGCTATTTCTGTCTTAAAGAGTAAGGGTAGAAGAATCTATACCTTAGTTTTTCTACTGAAAAGAGAGATTAAAAAAAGTTTACATCCACTATTGATTGATTTATTTATTTAATCCATCCACTGATAGCACGAAAGCTTCTGCTTTTGCACTTTACTGTTGATGCTTGACTGAACTATAGAGCTTACTTTTTTTAATGCAACCCTGAAATCAGCTTCAACATTGAAGGAAAGGCCATGACACTAGAGATTTTCAAGCAGATGGAGTAAAAAAATATTGGTTTTGTGTGTATCGGTGCAGTAGGTGTTGAAAATATAAAAAAGAGGACCATTGATCAAAATAATAGATAGACTCATTTTTTAATCTGCACAAGTCCATACATGTTTGTATCTTCAATTGTAAACACACATACAAAGACATGCAGAAGTGTATCTCTATCTCCTGAAGTATTTGGCATTATATATATCTTTCAGCTTTTAGCTTGATTTCTTTGACAGTTCGGCCAGAATACCATTTTCCCTTCCCTTGTGGCAAGCTATACACGTTCAGCCTTTTCTAACAGTCCTCTTCCGCTGTTTTCTTTCTTTTGCTTGATGTATGTCTTGTTTTGTTCTTGAAGTAGAAAAGCACAAGTTCCAAAATAGATTTTTATTTCCAAAAATCATCCGCTTTTAAAGTACTGCCAACTCGGTGAGGGTTTGCTTGAAGGGGAAAGCCAGGTTTCTACTGCTACCCCAACAGCACATACAAGTGCACTGACCAACGGAAAAGTCAATCCCAAGAAAACTCTAACTCCCCTTTACTCTCCCTGGAGTTCAAACCTAAAGGCTGTTGACATCTCCTATGATTTAATCATTAGGATGAGGTGCTTTACTGAGGAATGGCCTCAACGGAAGGTCAGACTTCAGGGTTCAAGGATAACACTTGCACTAACAGAATGGTGTATTAGAGATTTATTTTTTCAAGACAGATATTTATTAAATATACTTTGTGAGTGCAGATTGCTATCAGTATATTTTGTACCCTTGCACTCAAAGCACTTCTAAGGAAAATGTATATCACAATATACAGTTTACAGATGGGTAGGCTAAGGCACACCAAAAATAAATAACCTGCTACTTCAAAATTAATAAATAAATTAGCTACATAAGTTGCAGAAGAACTGTGCAACCAACTGAAACTACTAGCTGGGGTGGCTTGTTTAGTATGCTAAGTATGTTAATGTACCTCAGGACTGACAAATGTTCTGGAAGACAAGGCTTTTTTTGATGCAAAATCCCCTAATATACCCAATTTTGCATTGAATATTCTGAGAAGTAAGAGTTAACTTTAATGAAAGCCTGTTTGTATTTTAAAATGTCATATATAGCTTGATTAATGGAAATAGATTAGAAAGAAATATATTTTAATATGGAGAACGTACTTACCATTGCACTATCAGAGCACAACTGACATGGGACGCAGTCTAAACAAAAGTCAGCAGCTACTAATGAGGCTTGTTAGTGATGCTAATCTATGTAAATGTTATTAATTGAGAACATCTATCTTTTATCTCCAACATTTGGTAATCAGGCAATTAAAAAACAATGACATTCCCGGCGGTTGTTCTCCCAGTAAAAAAAAAAAAAAAAAAAAAAGTGATCAAAGAGTCCTGAATAAGGAAAGGGAAAGTCCCTTATCAAGAGCTGGGCCTTGCCTTGGGCTACCAGGCCTCATTAAAGGCAGAAAAGCTCTGTTGATCACCAATTAACCTGATTTGTAGGAACTCTGATAAAGACCTCAAACAACATGAGTTTTCTTAACTATAATAAATGACACAGTTTATTGACAAAAATAAAAACGTTTGGTTTGAAAAAGAACATAAAGGAGCTATTCAAATTGGATAGCCCTACCACACACCAGTCGTGAAAGACGTGGGATAGGTTTAACTTCACCACATTGGTGGCATATTATCAATGCCAGATACAGTCAAACCTATTAACAGCCATATACACAACAACCAAATATATACATATTTGGTAGCTGTCACATAAATTTCTGTCATCTCTAGTCATAACAGACAGCAGATTGCATTAATTATGTATGTACTATGCTCATGAATGGAAATTCAGCGCTCTAGGGTGAACTCTGTATCTCAAAACACGAAAGAAAGAAAAAAAAAAGGATATTTTCTTGAGGCTTAATTGGTGGACATTTTGTGATTATACTCTTTCTTTCTTTCTTTCTTTCTTTCTTTCTTTCTTTCTTTCTTTCTTTCTTTCTTTCTTTCTTTCTTTCTTTCTTTCTTTCTTTCATCTTAGCAGTTGCTTTAAATTATCCCTAGTGTAAATTTCCATATGCTTTTTTAACTCATTCTTTCATTTCCAGAGAATTTAATTCTTCTTCTCAGGTATTGCTTGTAGTGTCATGACTAGTAGGTAGAGCACTGCAGTGTGACTGTCAACTATAATTGTAATTATTGCCACTGGTTCATTAATTCACATGGTGATGGCCTGTCCCTGTTTGCCTCTCTGGAGGAAGTGGGAATAATAACTAAATGTAAAATTTGGGCCTAGAGCTGAGTAAAAAGGTGTCATAAATATGGTACTAAACTCAAGCCTTCTATGAATTTAAGGGTTAAATGTTTTTTTTTTGTTTTGTTTTGTTTTTTTTTTTTCCCACTTCAGCTATTCCACCAAACCTATACATTGTGAATGTATCTGCTAGAGATAAAATTGTTTGTGTACTGGGGACTGTGCTGGCATTAGCGTGTCTTCTAAAATTATACCCTGGGCTTACATCATTTTATTGGCAAAATCTGTAAGTGTGCTTTAGGTCTTCAATGATAAAATGTATTTGAGACTGTGGAACTAGACCTGCCTTATTAGGTCTATCTAGCTGATGTCCATGATCTTTATGGGCCAGATCTGACTTTGATAAGAATCAGATTGGGTCATAAAGTGAAAAAATACCACTGTCACTTTTTCTGACATATCCATTTGACACATGCAGGACTATATCTCAGATTTATACATCAAAAAATCAGGTCACTTTTCTTCTACATGATGGAGGCCTCTGTCATTTTATAAAAATACTTGCTGTTATAAACTATTTTTCCTCCTCATATCTGCCTTTTTCATCCTCTATTTATTGATATTCAATATAGAATTAAAGTGGTGAAAAAAAAATCATGGGGAGGTCCAAAGCCATTAAATGAGCAATTTTTAAGAAACTTCAACTCTAATATAAAAATTGGTGATATGTCACATTTAACAGAGAATGTAGGGTATCAAAAGGCATGTCTCAGAAGAAACTAAAAGGAGGCACAGCAGCAAAGCCAGTATGAAGTGACAAAAACCCCTTTGAAGCTCAGCCCCCTTTTTATTAAGAAGTTAAAATGAAAGATCAGGTGTTTAATGTTGGAATATGGGAATATTTTGGTCTAAGATGACATTTGTATGGTTTTGCTTTTTTAACTAATGCATCTGTGCTCCCCTCCCCAATAAATAAATAAATAAATAAATAAATGCTACTGGTTAGTGATACTGTGGGTGAGCTTTCATCTTAATATATAGGACTGAGCTTGTTTTACAGCAAAGATAATTATCTCAAACCAGTGATTTTGGTTGGTTTTTGATTTAGCTGTTCAAGCAGATGCCACCATAGAGTTTCTATTATGCACAAACAATTGTATTTCATTGGTAAGTGCCCTGCATGCCTACCTCATTATTAGAACCCAATTAATTTTTCTTTGTAATAAAATGGAAAGACTTAGAGCTAACAGGAAGGCTAATCTAAAGAAGTTTGGACCAACCGCAAAGAGTACCTGGAAGATGCATAAAGAAAGAAGAGTGGTAATTACGTGACACATGCACACACACAAAAAAGAAAGAACATGAATTGAAGTTTCAGAAACAGGCCCAGGGAGCACAGATCGCAATCTGGCTAGATTGCGAAACTAGTACTAAGATGTCTTAATTATATGATTGATGTAAGCTTCAAAAGAAAGCTCTGTATTCACAATGGCTACAAGGTTATGAGTGTTATCTAATGTATAAAGACAACTACCACTGAAGGCAAACACTACACATGAAACTTGAGACCTTTCTCTTTCAGAACCAATCAATAATGTCTTATTTTTAGTCTATATTATGTTTAAGAAAATGTGATGACATCCTTGATTGAAGATCACACAAATAATTATGTTAGTAATGACTCACTTTGTAGGATCTACAAGGACTGGATCTACAAGGACTGTCGTTTGAATTCCTGTGACACTGTATGCAAGGGGACCTGGTTCAATTACCTGATAGAAGTATGTAGACTATTTGTTTGAAACAAACTGAAAAAAAAAGCACTGCTTGGGGACATTGATTAACACATTCTAACACAGTTCTGATTACTTTAATCCAGTGACTTAGCTCACCAGCAAATTATCTGTTTTCAAGACAACAGAGTTAGCTGACACCAGGAGTTCCATCTTGCAAGGAATTCCAGTATTTCAAAACCTCTTTTTCTCCAGATTGGATGAAAGCCCTTCAAATCTCATTCATTTAGGGCCTTTTTTTTTTTTTTTTTTTTTTTTTTTTTTTTTTTTTTCAAGCGTATCACTAGAATTTTATTTTGATTCAGTTTAATCATTACAATTGCTAATACCAATGGAAAATAAATACAGAATATTGACATTTCTTCCAAAGGAACATTTTTATAATTTGGGGTTAAAAATTGAGCAAAGAAATCAATACAAACCTTTTTTCCAGTCAAGCAAATCACATTCCAGAAGGAAAGTGCTTTCATTTTGGAATTCTAAAATAAAGTCTGTTTTTGAGCTTCCCAAAAATTTCTGGAAGATGACCAAACACTCAACATTTCTCAGGCTGTCAGTGCCACCATCAATAAACTGCTTTTCTGCCTTTCTCTTGGTGTTGAGTAATTTGTTCCAGAGGAGTATGATCCAGTGCTCCACAGCAGCTGGTAAAAAGATTCCAAGTTTTGTGGTGATGTGGTGAAACAATCTCTCTATCCAAAAACATTGATTGGCTTATTTACACTGAGATCGGGAAATGTTATCTTCACATGTAAAATGCACTCATTGTACACCCAATAAAGTCTACTCTGAGGAACACAAGGATCCACAATTTCAGACCAACTGGACGTGATATAGGTCTTCATCCATACTGGACAGAATAAAATGATAAACTAAAGGTTCTCCAAAAGCCTTAAGTTCATTATGGCACAGCATATGTTTTAAACACATCTACTGCCTGATCTTTGCTAGGGTTGCAGGTGAAACAGTCTTTTCCTCCGCCTATCTGATCTGCTTATTACTGAAGGGTAACTCCCTTGCTTGGAGATACCCAAATACAATCTTAACACAGTTGGCCCAATTCTGTTTGAAAGTCATTTTATGAGTCCTGATTGACCAGGTTTGATGGTAATAGAGTGAGAGTTAATGCTACAAGCATTACACAGAAGAGGCAAAAATAAAAGCTCTACTGTGCAGACAGGAAGGGTGAAGGGTCCATTGAAAATCAGAGAGATTAGCAACTCATCACATTATATGTGGGTTATCAGGAGACAGAGGTAATGAAAGTGAGACCTATATCCTTGATCAATAAGAGTTTGACTGCATTTTGAGTTCATTTTCCCCTGCCGAGAGTGAGACAGCAAGCTTACTATTGATCACAGTGTTAATCCATAACTAGTCTGGGCCCTAGCCTAGTGGAACAAGGAGGAAAAATAAGATAATAAGCAGGAACTCTTGATCTTTTATTATGGTGTGCTAGATAAAGAGAGTGCAAGGTTCAAGGTGAAATACTTTATGGTTAACCCCTTCTTTGCTGCTTAGTTCTGAGTGCATGAATCAAAGCAAATTACCCAAGCCCCATTTATATTTATATATATATTGACCTTGAATCCTGTTGACAAACATTGTGCTAAGGTGCCTGCATGGGAATACAGGTTACCACTCCGTGTCTCTTCAAAGCCCAGGGGACAAAGACACTTATGTGTCATCTGAGTGTGACTCCAGGGACACATCCTCAGCTGGTGAAGGCCTGTGTCTTTCCCCTGAAATAAGCAGGCAGGGGTTGCTGTAGCTGAGACAGGATGTGACCCTAAACCTAACCTTCAGCACTGTCCTTTGGAAACTGAACGTGCTAATCTTAGATGAGCAATATTTTCCATTGCTTGCATATTTACTCTAGCTTCCGTTACATGCATGTCTAGATATTCTCTGGTCATAGGCTTTTTTTCCCCCCCTCTGATGTCTTTAACTGACAACACGTGCAATTAAGACAACTTAATCTTTCCCATGGCAACAGCCAACTGATGTCAGAGACAGCAATGGTTTTGAGGTGAGCAGCTGACAGAAACTAGTGATGGCCAATTACCTTTTAATAAATCTTAGGAAAAGAAAGAAAATTAACAGTTAGTGCAAAGTTGTTTTGAAATCATGAATATTCCATAAACAATAGCTTAAGTAACATTTAAAACTAACAGCATTTCCTTCAAGAGCAAAATGATCTTTGTCTCATAATTACAGTTTGTAAAAGCACAAAAAACATGGGTTTATGTTCCATCCACTTGGAGGTTAGAAGCATACCAGGAGCCTAGTAATGCAAGGAGCACCTTCTCTCAGCCCTGTATTGATATAATAGAAATACTTGCATCTATATACACATTTAGCCTTACTGCCTTTTTGTATGAAACTGTCACATTTCAGTAGATAGTTGCTCAGTACTGGCATTTTGAGTTTGAGTTAAAATTACCCATATTCCAGCACAGCAGTGGCATTGCCTGTGCTGTTGCAGATGTCTTTGGGATGAGATCAAGAACCAATGGCCTTGGAAATGTAATGTATAAAGAATGGTTTCATTTTCTGTAAAAATAATTAACAAAGCTTCTTTTCCTTGAATTTTTGGTCTGCCTAGATAGATTTTTTTTTTGTTTTCATAGTTTGCATCAATGCACATCATCCTTAGTGAGCAGAGAACAGAAAGATGCCAATACACATGGCACTGAACGAGGTCTTACACATCTCAGGGTGAATCTCACCATAGTGTGATTATTTGATACTTTGACTTGGCCATGTCATAATTGCATTCTGCCTGCTAATGCCACTTTGCTATTGCAGATCAGTAGTGTACTGTTCAGCTCTCCCTGGCTACAACTAACTCATTCAGGTAGCCCCTAAGACTAATATACAACCTCTGCAGAGCTACCTCACAGTTAGCTCATTTTAGTAGTTGTTAAATTATCCCTGTGCATCATTTACATGTTGCATGAGTTAGGATAATTAATGCTTGTAAAGCACTCTGAGGTTTTTGGATGAAATGTACAGTAGAATTACAATGAATTATTCTCATGATAATGATGATGATAAATAAATATTAGAGGAAAACTAAAAATTAAAATTTAAAAAAAAAAACCTGACAGCAGCTTTCACATGCTATTAAAAACACAACCCTGTAGCTGGAATGGTCTTTTCCAGCTGTGAGTGCCCTGTTGCCTCAGATACTCAAACAGACAGAAGATTAATCTTCAAGTGGTATATAGACAGTTATTTTTTAGAGTTCAGCTTGTTTTACACAAGTGTGTGCAATGCAACTACCCACTGTAACTTAAATCAATTTATGGACAAAACAAGAGGAAGAAAAATCCCATTGTTCTTTAGTTTATTAACACACACACACACACAAAAAAAGTGTATGATAAAAATGTCAGGTGTTTTTGTTATTTTTAAATATCAAATTGCTAAAATATTGCTGTAGGCAGCACCCACAGGTTAAGCCAAGTGGTTCTTCCAGCACAACATAGAGAAGCAGAGACTCCTGCAGATCAAAAGCAAACATCTCTCTGCAGTTTCAGGGGCTGTGTTTACTGGGCTGCTCACCTTTATTTTATAGTATTTCAGTAGTTTGATGCATGTTATTAGTTTTATGTTCTGAAAACGCAGCTTTGACTGCAGAAGCTCAAATACTTGACGCCTTTAATTCAAGGTGCTGGTTTTCCCTGACAAGGAGGTTTCCCCAAACTCTCTCATCTCATTTTTGTCATGCACTTGAGAGCACTCATTAAGTTTGCAGTGAAAGGAGGTGGTTAGAGCAGAGCAAATTGTCAAGTGGACTCTTGCACAGAAGCTGCTTTTATAAGGTCATGGTCTGAACTGGACACTACTGCCTCCATTTTCTTATGCAGTTATTTATATATGCATGTGCACAAGGCATAATTTGTGTGCTTTGAACAACATCCCCAGATCTTTATGGATAGTATTTTCTGATGACAGCCTCCATTTATGCACATGCCAATATTCAGTGCAATCCTTGCACAAATAAAGATTATTGTCTTCATCTAGCCAAGGCAGGAACCTCAAAAATATCATTCATGATAGATGTGTGTACAGACATTCAAAGATACAGTTGAAGCCTTCTATATTCATCTGTTATAATGTGTGCCAAACCAATAATGAAATGCAATGTCGCATTCATAGTCAGATCAGAGCTTTGTGGTTTTACTCTCTTGGAAGTCCTACAGTTCTCAGGCTGACATTTCTGCCCAACATGCCCCTAGGGAGGACTACAGAGCAAATATGTCTGCTTCTTCTGAAAATATGATACGGAAAGTTTTACCTTCAAACTACGGGGTGAATGTATCTCCCAGTTCATGAAGGAAGGAAAGTGATCATGGCTTAGAGCTGGAAGACTCCTTTTTTCTTTTTTGTTAGGGAGGTTTGACCTTGTTTCCATGAGTAAGAATTCATTCAGTTACCGGAAATGGAGCAAGCCAAATTCTCAATTAATTGTATTGAGTTTTGTATTTTACTAAACCAGGAAGAACATACAGGAAATGAAGATATACAAAACCATTAGAAAAATAGCTCATGAGAGATACTTTTTGACCAACTTATGATCTGGCTATCATGTATAGAAAGTCTCCAGAGGTGAGAGTTAAACAAACTCCCTCAAGTCTATGCCCAGTGGGTTCTGCCTTCAGAGTCCAGTTGTTGGAGAGCCTAAGATAGGTCACTAATTGCCTCACCAACCACTTCTTTAAAGAGGATTAACCCAAGGACAATTTTTGGCCGATTTATCAGGTTATGGTTTAAAGTCCTTAGCCTAAGTTGGACATTTAGTACTCCTGTATTCAAGGCACTCCAAAACAACTGGGGTGGATGTGGCAGAAGCTGCCAGGACAAATACAGAAGAGTGACTTTAGAGGGCAGCAATCCAATGCCACCACAATTCACACAGTACTCACAGCCCACTCACAGTAGATAGTACAAAGCAGGCTACTACCTGCATGGGCAACAGCAATAAAAAAAAAAAAATAAAATAAAAATAAAATAAAAAGCATGTTTTGGACTGAAGAAATTTTCTAACAATGGATTAACTTCTGTTGGCTGTGGGAAATAGGTGGTGCAAACCTCAGGAGCCATTCTAACCTTTGAACAGCACTGCACCAGCTGCAACACTACTCCACTTCCTGCTTCAGCCACTGAATGAGTATAAATGCATGCTGTTCCCTTCCCTAATTTTCACCATAGGATGGGAATACCTGCCCCAGAAATATTTTCCTGGAAGGTATCATCAAAAGAGCACGTCTATATGACTAGGTGAAAAGAGCTATACCACACTTACAGAGAATTGTAGGAAGGTGTCTTTTTCATCTGGAAAGGAAAATGGTTTCTTTCAGTTGTCAAATTATAATGTCATAAATAGTAGATTGAATGGATGTTTATTAATTATTCCCCTTCAAAATGTCCACTAGTGATGTAAATTGAAACTGATGGGTTTCTTTGGGGGGAGTTTTTTAAATATTAATTTGCATTTGTTGGTTTTAATAGAGTTTAATTAAAAGAAGGAAAATAATCCTGGTTAGTAAATGTCAACATATTCAGGTTTTTTATAGTATCCGGCAATACATTTTTCATTTTCCAAAAACTATTTTTTGCCACAACACAAAGCAGATCATTTGTATCTGAAATTCGATTTTACACAACTGATTTAAACATGGGAATTGCCATGTTTATGACATGCAGATAAATGCATCTACCACGGAGCCTCATTTGCCACACTGGGAATACTCCAACCATCCACGCACAGAGAGGTGAACCATGGCTCTTTCCTTCAGCTAGATCTAGAGGGGATCTGCCACGTGGTGGAAGAAATCAATTGTATTTTCCCTGTTTGGAGCTCCTTAGTGGCCCATGCAGAACGTGCTGCCCATGATCTGGCCCCTGTCTGTTCTGTAGGGGCCATTGCCTGCCTGCACTGGGGGTGCTCTCCCTCTGGCAGAAAAATTAATTCTTCTGCATGCACTGTTAAAACAATAGTGGAATATTTCACTGTAAGATACACTGTAATCACACCGAGGAATACTGGCATGAGCTGTTACAAATAGACTTTCTGCTCCAGATTGTCGAAAGTAACAATAATTTATGTAATTATTTTATATTAATTATAGGTCATCTACTAAAATCTTTAATTAATTAATGCTGTAATATGATTATGTAATTTATAGTTACTGTTGGAAAAGGTTAATTTGTCAAGAAAGACACAAGGTAAACAGAAATGTTATTAAAACCCAATATAAACATTCAATTCAAAACTTGAACTAAACATAAAGAAATGGTACAAAGAAATAAATGCCTAACCATATACCTATATCTAAACACCCCTATATCTATTGCAAGTTCATAAAATCGTTGGATTTCTTGCAGGTATTTTTTTCTCTCCTTACAACTGAGAAAAATACAATTTTTTATTTTTGCTTCAGAGGAAATTTTTATCTTAAAAAAAAAAAAAATCTGGTCTCTTAGAGAAATTGTTCCTTTTGCAACAATTTTAGTCAAATTAATTGTTTTTATTGTGTTTAATTTATTATTGTGATTTCCTTTACAGGGAAATTTGGTTGAGGATAAATGTAAAAGAGAGCATGAGTAGTTCTGTAATCATGTCAGCAATGCTTTTTAAATGGCTTCAGATTAAATCTTTCAAATCTAAGCCACATTTTCTTCAAAACATGTATTTTCAAAGATCTTGCAGTTTGTTTTATTAATATTATTTTATTATCAGCTCTGAAAAGTATATTTGTCACTGTCTTGGCTTAATTTCCCAATACCAGAGGGCTTAGGAAACAAGAATTACCTTTGGTGGGATTCACAGATCACTCATACCCATCCTTTCCACACTTGGGGTGGGCAAAGAGGGCTCTAAGTCCCCCAGACCTACAGATCCCCATTCTCACAATACAGAGCAGCCATCAGGTTTCTTACATCCCTGCTTGCAGACTATTTTATGCCTGAGTAACTTTGTGCAGCAGAATATATCTTATGAAATCACTGGAATTGTTCTTATTTAGGAGCTGACAGCTGCTGAAGTTCTCTTTCTCTCTTTTTTTTTTCTTTTTTTTTTTTTTTTTCTTGAGGCATGTTGCCTTTCCCTACATTTGTGTAGAACCAAATGTGTTTTGAGCAGGATAGTCACCCAAACCATGATGAAGGAGGCAAACTTACAAAAACCATGTAATTGAGAGCCACAATGTTAAACAGGTGTAGTAAAATCAGAATCCATCCCTACTGTTTGTTACTGACATATGCCATAATACTACTGAATTATTTCAGCAACCTGATGTGAGAATGGGGTGTGGGGTAGAAATTTGCAGATGGTAACAAGGGCAAAAAATGCAGAATGAATTTTAAATCTGTGCAGCATAACATTTTAGCATCAAAGTGAGCATTTAGTACCAAATACCATTAATTAACATTTCCATGGGCTTTTTATTAAATGCTTGCTCAGCAAGTCAAGTGTCTTTCAAGCCTGCAACAGCTGTGAATGTATAAAAATATATTGACACAGATATATTCATGCATGCAAATAAATGTATTTCTTTCATTTGTTGTGGATGATTGTTATTATATTACAGGTTTTTAACAAGTTAGAAACTAATTTGCATTATCAACCTGAACAGCTGAAAAAGGGTCATGCAATACTACCTGTCTACCTGTTTGTAATCACTCCATAGCATCTGGTGCCAGCTAATCCTTCCTGTGTCCTACTTGTGAGCAGCTCACCCACAGGAAAGGGGTACAAACCCTAACCCAGGTTTCACTTACAGCATCTCTTTTAGGGTTACTCAGATGCTCATTTAACCGTGGCTCTAAATCAAGGTAAGAGTCGGTCAATGCCAAACAAGAAAATAAAAGGCATAAATTAACTTTAAAATAATGCATTGCAACAAGCAGCTCTGCAACTAAGTGCACTTCTTACAGCTTAATCGTCATATAGCTTGCTAATGCCAGACCCAGTTGGCAATCACCTGATAGCTTTTGTTTTCACCCTGTGATAGTAACTAAATTAATTTGTTTCCTAATAAAATATTTCAGGATGTTGAGAAAATACAGATAAGTAGACAGAATCCTTATTAGGATCATCAGTATTAACATAAAATCCTTTTGTGCTCATTAAAGAAAATACAGTCAATTTAATTAATGCACATTAATCCCTAGTTGACATTAAAATCAGCTAAAAAACAACACTGATATAGATTATTAAAATGAGACCAAAAGAAAGTGTAGAAAGTGTCCCCTGTAGGAAGAAAGTTATTACTGACGTCCTACATTCCCATTTTGGTTTGTGTTTTTGTTTTTTGGTTGTTTTTTTTTGTTGTTGTTTGTTTTTTGTTTTTGGTTTGGTTTTGGTGGAAAATGTAATCTAGCTGGAGCCACAGTTTCTTGATGATTATTCTAGGGAAAGTCTGCACCCACCAGAAGGAACTCAGGAGCAGAAAGCCATGCTTGAGATGAAAATCTGTCCCATGCAATAGTGCTGAGGAAGAGCCCTAGTCACTCTTACACTAATACTTGTTGAAGTAAAGTGGGCTTTCACACAGGATACTGGGCTGTATTTCTTTCAGGGATGTTGCTAAGCTTGAGATACTGCTTTCCACCTTCCTGCTTTTTGTACTTTTATTGCCATGGCTGTGACTCAGCAGAGTGTTAAGACATTGCATGATCTCTAAGAGGGTGAGTGATCTCATCCCTGTTCAGCAGAGGCCTCAGTCTCACATTTTATTTCAGACATAAGGTGTCTCGTTGAAGTCTGTGAGATATCTCAAGTGGCTTTGGTCAAGCAGGCATTTAGGAGTGGCATTATAAAAAATGCCTAAATGATTCTGGTGTGCATAAAACTTATTTTCCAAAGTATTTTAAGTGTTTAGAGACCCAAAGGTCATAGGTTTCATATGTGGGCTCAGATGTCTCCTGTGTGCTAGCTCTGGGAAAATGTAGGGTCCACCCAGTTAGGACCACTTTGCTGGCACCATGGGATGTGAGTTTCTTGCTCAGGGACCTCTAAAGCCAGCTCTGCACTGAGGTTTGCAGGCAAGCTATGCCAAGATGAATTTCCCATCCATTCTCAGGGATCTGGCTGCCTTAGGTGTAACAGGAATCAAGGGGCCATTCAACATCCAAAACCTCTCCCTTAATAGCTGAAACAACATCAGGAATTGGGGGTGTCAGGGGTGAGATTTGAAGCATCAGTGTTTTTTCAGGCTTGCATGTTCTCTCTGGCTCAGTTTTTCTGCAAAGTGGAACTGTTTCAGGAGGAATTCGTGAACATATGGTCCAGTTCCCTCTTCTTCTCCCACCAGAGCTGGGGCAGGAGCTTATATCCTCTCTTATGGAGCAGGACCTTGAGCATAGATCACCCCTCTGGGGCAACTCTGAGCTAATGATATGAGGACTTCCAGAAGGGAAAAGGCAGCAGGTCAGCCCCCTTCCTTCACCGGGTCTGTTTTCTCTTTTAAAGCCCTGAGAACTCCCCCTCAGTGAGACTCCTTGGGTGAGCACAAAGGCCTTGTTTTGATGGACTCAGCAAAAAAGCAGAAAAAGCTGCACTGTGCAGCATTGCCAAGGGACAGACAACCCCAGAACTGGCAAGGGGCAAATTCTAGGACTTGCCAGGCCTTAAGGAGAAAATCTGCAGTGCCTACAAGCTTCAGGTTTATTTTGACTAGCAGCTGCACAGGCATTTTGAGAATCCATATTTTGGACATAGGTGTGTAAGAGCCTTTGTACATCTAGTCTAAGCTGCTTTTGAAAATTGGTTTTATATAGCTCTGCAAATATTATCTTATTATTACTTTGTTGAATGGGGACCAAAATCATTTGCTCGGAAAAGGTGTGTGTTGGCTAGAAATTGATCTTCAATGTGTAGCTTAGATTTCAACTGAAGATGGCAGAAAAGCATCCTGGAAGAAAAATGTAATAAGTTCTGGTTTAGAATTCTTGTGTATATAGCAAAAATCAATTCATTTTTATAGAATCTAGGATCAATAATATGTATCTGTTCTCCTGGACACAAGTATTTCTAAAATACCATTCAAGTCACGGCAGGCCTTATTTAAGTTAATGAGAGTTTTGCCATTGATTGTTCAGTTACATTTCACTTTATATTTCTTCATCGGTACCTGGTGTTTTTGTTGTGTACAGATTTTAACTCCTCAGTGAGGATTTGTTTGTTGTTTTGTTTTGTTTTGTTTTTGTTTTCCCCAGGTTTTCTGTCCTCTACTAAAACCCTATGCACTCCCTTCACTATTGATTTCATGCACAGAGCCTCGTATCTTCACCCTATAACTTATTTATTCATTACTTGAAAAGTGAAGATAAAACATCAGAAAGGAAAAAGTGAATTGTGTGATTATCCCACGAACAGTACATTTTTTGAGAATATACTGATTTGCTAACCAAATAGAAGATTTTTTTTTAATGCCATGACATGTTCCAAACTATGATAAGGTTTTGGGCTAATTAAATAAGAAGTAAGGTTTGTTAATGTACTGTTTTTGTGATAGATGTTAGTATGTCGAGTCTTTGCTTCTCTTTTGCTTCATATTTTAAAGTTTCCTTTTATGTGTGTGAAAAATGAGTAAAAGTGTCAAGTCTTATCACACCTGACCTTGCTTTTTGGCTAGCCCCTTTCCCTTATCTATCAAACACATTACTCTCCCCATCATAACGTGGTAGTGCAAACATCGCAGCTGGCCAGCAAACATGACCAAAGCTACCTTTAAACTACCTCTAGACTCTTTAAACTCAACTAAAAGGCTGATTAGGTTCCACCTCTTTGGTCATTATCTCATTTCGATAGCCACGCAATGAAAAAGCAATCTAGTAAAAAGCTGTCTCATAGGAAAACTAGTTAAAGTGTGTGCTTGCTTAGGACGGCGTACTTAAAGAAAACAATTTATTCGTTTCTCCAAACCAACTGTGTAAACTAGTTTAGCTGTTTGCCGAGGCTTGGAATGAACAAACGTTGTCGTTTTCTTCCCATAACTCCCAAAGGAGGAGAGGAGAACGACCGGGAGCTTGGCGGAGCCGCCGTCGGCCCCATCCCGCAGCGCCCCGGGGGCCGCCCGGCCCCGCGCCCCGGCAGAGCCCGGCAGCCGCCCGAGGGGAGGCTTCGTGCCCCCCCCCTCAGGAGCTGAGCAAAGCGATGGGCACCCCCATAGCCGTGTCCCGCTCTTGTTTGTGGCCAGGGGATGCTCACTCTGGGATGGCCTGGGAGGTGCGTTCCCCACTCCTTGAGTCCTGACACCCACCCCCCCACAGCACCCCTTTCAAGCCAAATTTAAAAGGAAGAGATTAGGAAGGGGAGGGAGAGGCCGAGCGAAAGGCAGGGCGGGGTGCGAGGCTGCAGCTCGTATGTGTAGGAAAACCACAAGCCTTTCTCGGGCGATGTTTGCTCGGGTTTCTTTTGCCAGCACGGCACAATGGCAACTATTCAGGAATCGGTCAACATGACCTGGCGCTAACAAGCCCTAAAAACATATATACTTGATGCTCACAGAGCCTAGGAATCATGTTTTTAAGTGGGATTTACTTTACTCTGTCAACAGAACAGGTACCGTGGCAAATCCCTGCTGTAGAGGGAAAGCAGTCACCGTCCCCTCCTCCCAGATGACCCCAAAAGCGAGTCCAAGTGGGTCCAAGCACAGGCAGTCGCAACCTACAGGATTTGTCCCAAAACAAGAATAGCCTGGAGAGGAGAAATGCACTGGGATGTGACCAGACGACCCGCCCGGCCTCTCCCGCTGGGCATCGCCCCCCCCCCCCCCCCCCCAGGGCTACCCGAAGGGCGAGAGGGGCAAGCTCAGCAGGATGCCCGCTGAGTACGGAGAGGCGGCCGGCCACGAAAGGGTTACGAGCCCGGCGATCGGGGCTATTTGTCACCGGTACCAGCAAAAAAAAAAATAAAAAAAAATAAATAAAATACTGCTAATAATGAATTACTGATTAACGTGATCTGTCAACACTCCTTTGCCCCACGGGACTGCAGCCGATCTATTAGCTGGCACCTCCTTTGCCATCTCCCTCACCTTGCTAAGCCTTTGCATCCCTCGCCTGGCCCTGAGTCATGGGTAAACAGCGCCGGGTGCCAGGCTGTGCCCGGGGTACCAGCCCGGGGCAGGCACCTCCCGGGGCCGACCGAGCCTCCCCGCCCCGAGGCCAGCTCGGAGGCTCGGCCTCGCCTCGAGGCTGGGCTCCGCTTGATGCCGGGGGCTCCTGCGGGAGCAGAGCGCAGCCTCCGGAGCGCTCAGGAGCGAGCTGAGCTCTCCATCTCCCCGAGGTGCGCGGCCAAGGGCAGAGGAAAACTTCACCCGTAGGCACGGAGAGCCAGGGGTCGAGGGCTTGCTCCGGAGCGCATCCCTGACTCTGCAGAAGGAAGAGAAAAAAAAATAAAAGCAATAATTAATGTTAAAAAATATAATAAAAAGCCCACAAGTAGTTGGAAAGTTTGTTTTGCGTAGCAGAGCGTGGCTACGCGCAAAGGAAACGTTCCAATAAATAAAGGCAACAGCACCTTAATTAAAATTGCTGGAGATGCTCGGCAGCTCCGCGCCCCTGCCCGGGGACCCCCCTCCCGGGCAACCCGGGGGGGGAGCAGCAGCAGCCTCGCTGCGGGGAACGGCCGCCGGGCAGCAGCCCTCCCAGCGCAAATTAATTCATCACAGAGCTTGTTAAACAATTTGCAGAGCGGGACTGTCGCGGACTGTTTTCTTTTATTATTATTATTATTATTATTATTATTACTTTTT
This sequence comes from Anas acuta, assembly GCF_963932015.1. Lineage (NCBI taxonomy): Eukaryota > Metazoa > Chordata > Aves > Anseriformes > Anatidae > Anas > Anas acuta. The sequence goes on from NC_088990.1 coordinate 5,132,194, forward strand.
GGGGGAGGAGGGTGGTGGTTTTGTTTTTAACCCCTCTCCGGGGGCAAACAGCAGCTGGCAGCCAAAACACTTTCTGAACTGTTTCATCTGGGGAAAGTGTGGAGGAAAGCGCCGGCTGGCTCTCTCCGCATCTAAATATGCTTGAATATAATTGACCGACCGCCGCTATGAAGCATCTGACGTGGCTGATGCTGCTGTACTCAGGTGCTTTGAAAGTCCCAAGAAATGCTCATTTACAGGAAGAACTTGTTAAAAATAAAGGGCTCGTATTAAATGAAGAGGCTAAAGGCAATTGTTTGTGCCACCGCTCGCATCACGGTTGCAGAAGCACTCCTACACCCCTCTCCGTATTTCAGATTTTTAGTTCAGAAAAGCCTGGTAGCTGTGCGGTACTGGTTCATAGAAATCTTCACCGTATTTCCCGAAAACCTCGTCTGTGCTGTAGGACCTGCTGTGTTAAATTATGATCCAAAGGCTGTGGGGTGGGAACAATCAATCAGAATACCTGGGGTAGTGTGTAATGTGTGTGCTCTTGCCAGCGGGAGCAAGCGGCCCCTGAACACAGTCCCCCAGCAGGTTAAATAAATATGATACTATAGACAAACCGAGAGGATCACATGACCGCATCAATCAGCTGTTGATAAAATACAATCTTCCTTTAATACACGCTGGGAAAGTTATTTAACACTTACAAAACCTGAATCCAGTGCTGTTTCTTTTAGTAAAAAGGGAGAAAAATATTCTTTGAAAGTGCAACTCTTTTTAAAAGGCAAGGCGAGGTGACAGTTGCATTTTCCTGGGGGAAATAATAGAAAGCTTTTAATGAAGCCACAGACACCGTACAAAGTACGTGAGCCACGATGCTGGAAAAATACAGGAGCTGTAAAAAGAACAAGTCGGTCTCGAAGTGGCCGGAGTCGATGCGGGGCTGAGCATTAGAGTTTATTTACTTTTCATTCATGGTTTCACAGCCCGGGTGGCTGAAGGGATCCCGAGAACAATTTTTGCTAGGCGTGCAATTAGGGACGAGCACCGGGAGCTCTCCGCTCCCGGCTGGGCATTTAGGGCAGCCACCGGACGATCTGACCAGCGGGACGGACACCGATGCCTTCAGTACGGGTACTCAGAAAAAGGAAAGAATTTCCTACAGTTCGGTTATCCGGGGTATTTTGGAAACAAAAAGTTGCCGACAGAGTCTGACCGCGAGGGTGGGAGCGAGATGGGCAATGGGGTGCAATGAGTTTCCCCTGTTCTCAGATAAGGGAGCGTGGAAGAAGTTTGGCTACTGAGAAAAAAAAAAAAAAAAAAAAAAAGGCTGACACCCAAATACGCTTCGAAATTCTCTTCTATTCGTTACCTTCCCGCTTTCCCCTCGCTGACAAGCACTTTTTTTTTAATTACTAGCGGGGTGCCTTGTGCCCACGGTGGCAGACCCCGAAGCCCCCAGCATGCTTGCAGCGAGGTGGGGGCAGCCGGGGGCTAAAAGCCCTTTCCCGGCCGCTCCCACCGTCCGCAGTCCCTCAAGGCACGGGGAGATAAGGCATAAATCACCGGGCAGCCAATACCTCCAAGGGGAGAGGCAGGAGGAAATTCTGACAGGGCTTCCCCTAACAAATGAAGATTAATGCCCGCTCCATAAAGGAAGCGGTTGTAAGTGCTGTTTATACAAAAGAAATCCTGGAAATGGGGGGAAAAATAATAATAATAATAATAATAATAAAAGAGCCCACGAGGCTGACAGTCCCGGGCTGATGTCATCCCAAGTGTTGAAATAAATGGCTGATGAGCCAAAAAAGCCTTGGAAGGACGGTCTGTCCAGGAGGCTGCTGCCAGCGCTTTGCAGCTGGGGAGCAGCCGCGCATCCCGGCAGCCCCGCGCGGCTCTTGCGCGGCCCTGCCGGCCGTCGCGGGGATGCGCGGAGCCCTGCAGGTGCCGTCGGGGAGGGAGCAAAGTTCGGGAAAGCAGCGGGCATGGAAGGGGCAGCCCACGCGTGGCTGCGCAGCCTGAGGTCCCCGGGGGCGTGGGGAGGCAGCGGGACCCCCCCCGCAGCCCTGAAGGAGCTCCCGGCGCCTACGCTTCTCCACCCTGTTTGGAAAGTTGCGCTAAAGAGCTCTTTACCTGCAACAGACACCCTTAAGCACTCTCCAGGGGCTTGTTGGGCAGATGTAATGGCAAGGCCAGGGGGTCTTGTTTGGCTAGACGTAGGGACATTTGTCATGGCTGACCTGTGAACTTCAGCTTCTGAGCCCAGAACTGTAAGGAGAGGCTCGGGCTAATGTAATAAAGCGAGAGAGACAAGAGGAAAGGCCTATCTTGCCCCAGGGCCACCACATGTTCACTCCGTTTTACTGTCAGTGCTACATGGAAGCGGTGGCTTCATTTCATATTCCATTAATATTTACAGCAGCGATTGAATTTCCCATTACAAAGTTCAGCATACACACACTGCTAATATGAAATATTAATAATATTGTGCACATTATGAAAAGTCTTACTATTAAAAAAAAAAAAAATGCCGGGCAATTTGCACGGTAAATTCATTTCCTGCGTCCACCTGGGCGAGGGGACCCGAGGCAGCGCAGGGGCGCGCAGGATGCGCGAGGGAGCAGCTGCGGAGCGCGAGTGGCACCCAGGAAGCAGCATACCCTCGTAGGGCCACCTCTGTCCCCAGTTTGGTCGATTGTTCCGACTGGGTCACATTTTCCATCTGCTCTGGGGCATCCACAGGGCAGGAGATGCCCAAAGAGGCTTTACCCGGCGAAGGGACGGGGGTCAGGTGTGGCCGGTGGGGACGGAGTGCTTGCATTTTTATTTTTTTTTTGACCTCTTCCCCCAGGTCTGCTTTTCGAGCCAGTTTGGAGCAGAAGCAAACTGTACGAGTCTAAAAGATGAGTAATAGGGCATCAACTTACTTTGCAGACCGCAGCTGAGTCACTTCTGGGTTGCTGCTTAGGGCAGACAGAGAAATCCTATCTCCTGTGAAAGAAAAATTGGCCGCGAGAGTCCCAAAAGTGCCCTGAGGATCAACTGAAATGAAAGTAAACCGATAATTTCCAGACCGCGTGGAAACAGAGCGGTGTTGAATTCAGCTGGGGCAAACTCAGAGCAACAGGACGGCTTTCTCCTGGAGCACTTTCCTATTAGACAGGGGCTACCCGGGATCCTTCTGCTCAATTTTTCACCCTGAACACAAACAGCCCTTCCTTTCTATGCCTTGCAGACCTTCAGGTCCTTGGGAAAACACAAACTTGCCTGTGATCAAGGAGAAGGGCAAGAACCGAGCGGGTTTCCGAGCTGCAGCGCTGGGAGCTCCCAGATTTAAGAGCCCCACGCCTAACGCCTGCAGGTGTTAAAATAGTTGGGAAGAAAGTTGGCATGACCTGTTTTTTTTTTTTTTTTTCCCAGGGTGTAACACTTTAATTGCACTGGTGCAGGTCTGCTATTGAGATTCTTGGAGGAAAAAAAAAAATACACTTGTTTTGTGTTAGGAGCTGGGCTGTATCGATCCACGCGGGTATTTACTTTCTGCTGATAGCAGTAAGTAAAAGCCGCTGTGGAGTCACTCTCTTCACCTTGAGTCTCGGGTGAAGGTTGTGCCTGAGCTCAGCTGGGAGCGCTTCGCCCCTGCTCTGCCCGGATCCTCGGGTCGGGGCCCGGGCTGAGCTGTGCCTGCGGCGGTTTTTTGACCATGGAGAGAAATCAAAGCCGGGATGAAGGCAGTGGGCAACTCTAGGTGCTGCAGATGTGGCCACAGAGCTATCTCCTAGAGAGCGGGTCGCGGTGGCTCCTCTGTTTTCCCAAAGCATCATCCCCCATGCCAGAGGAACCGAGGCTATTTATGACTCTTAATAGGTCTGGATTAAGGCAATTTAGGAATCCTTAGGTCTGTCTCTCGGCTCGGGAAGATGACAGGCTCTAGAAGGTATGGATGGGTGACATTTCCACCATGAGATCCGTCCTTCCCCCTCCCCGCTCCCCCCTCCGCGTCCCCCCCTTTCCAGCCCTAAATGTGTCATGCTTTGTCACATCCTCTGCGTGTGTGTTTTTAGAGAACATTTGAATAAAAGGCTCGATGCCAGGTATTGGTGACACAGTGGGTGGAATTTGCAGCCTTTCCACAAAGAGTTGGAAGCCTCCATTTGCATAAGGTCAGGGTACAGCTTCTCACAGAACTTTAGCAGCATCTCTGTCTCTTAGCAACACTCTTGCACTCTTGGTCCCTGCATTAAATTGACTGGTCCTTTCCTTTTCTTCCTTTCATAGGGAGGCTTACAATAAAATGTCACCCTTCCAACCTGTGCCTGTCACCCAGTAGGTCATCTGTTTCTCTTACACCTCCTTTCCCCCCCCACTTCATCTCCAATTAGGGGATGAGATTATTCATTTGGTGGATTCCCAAAACTGCTTCATTTTTTATTTTGTTAATTAATATTAATAACATTTCTCCTTTTGTATTAATAAAAAGGAGCCCTCATAAACAGTGAGGAGATAAGGAGCAAATTGCAGGCACCTGCAAAACAATGGGATTGGAGAGGGGTAATAAGGCGAGTGGAGATAGAGAGAGCAAGGTTTAGGTCATCCTCTCCACCCATTTAGTTGATGCAGGGTTGAACTCAGCATGGAAGCCTTCAATGTGCTCAGAATATTAGAGTCACCCCTCTTGGCTCCGGCATGGGAATTGGTGACAGAATACAGATGCTGATAGGTGGTGTTAATGGAGGGTCAGGCTTGGACAATAGTATCCATCACTTGCCTCATGGCTCTGCTGTCAGATGGAGTCATTTCTGACTGCTCTATCACCAAGATTTGGGAGAGATTCAATTATTACATTCAGCTTGGCAGCGCTAGATACAAATCTATGCCCAAAGGACCGGAAAAATCCCCACATCTCTCCCAGAGTGGGTTTTTCCCCCGTATAAATAATAATAATAAATAAATAAAAGGAATTAAAAAGGAATGTTCAATATACCCTTCTACCACGAGTTGCTAAAAGCCAATCAGCCTCAGCATCTTTGCCCAACAGGTACGGGCAATTGCATGGGCGCAGTGAAAACTTTTTTGGGGGGAGTTTTTTTGGGGGTGTTCAGGCTTCGAAACCTGCATAGGGAGTTTATGCTTTGCTTCTCAGGGCTCCAGCAAGGCTCCGCAGGGAAGGAGTTGCTGTATGTAGGGGTGCGGGGCTGGGCGGCACCCGCTGAGAGCCCCGCTTCAGCCGGGCAGGATTTGAGGATTATTTATCAAGTGCCCAGAAAGTGCCCTCATTGACTCTAAGGACGGGGCTAAAGGACAAACTTGAACCGCGGAAAAGCTCTCCGTTTCCCCTCTTCTACTTTTAAAGGTATTTAAGTGGTGATAGCCGTTTTAAATTCAGTCCGGATTTTATTCCCCGGCTCCCTGTGGCGAACTGATCCACTTCTAAGGAGGAATGGCTTGTTTTCTCTAACACGTTATCCATCTCTTGAGTGGTGCAAATGCTAAGGTGAAACCTGGTGCTTTTCAGCGGTATTTCTTCAAAACTCTTATCCAAACGCCCCCCTCCCTCCTTGCTGCTTCTCCCGAAGCTTTCAGACACCGTAATTCCTGCAAGATAAATTCTCAGGTAATGGGTTCTGAGAAAAAGCAACAGAGGTTAGGAGTCAACTGCCTCCTCTTTAATAATTCACATGTCATATTTCTTCCACTTTGTCAAGTTGGCTAAAGAAGATGGGCAGGGCTGAGACAGGCAGACACTTGAGTTTATTATCCACGGGCTGGGGGACCCAGGGAAAGGCGATGCCCCCTCTTCCCAGAGCAGAGGGGCAAATCCTGGCTCCCGGGCTGCCCAGTGCCCCTGACCCCACAAAGAAACGCCTGGTCCCGCTCAGCCTCTGCCCGGCTTTCCCTTCCCTAGGACTGTCATGGAAAAGTCCCTCTCTTTTTTACTTTTGAAGCTGTTTACTGCCCCTTCGCTTCTCTTGCTAATATTAAATATATTATAAATATAATAATATAAATATATATAATATATATATATTATAACTAAAGCCTAGTGAAAGCCCATACTTATATTTTTATATATATATATATGTTTGTGTTTTTTTTTTTTGTTTGTTTTGGTTTGTTTTTTTGGCCAATGCAGTGTGATATAACTGTACCACTGCATTATAATGTTCTTTTGCATGGGTTATTTTTCTGTTCATACAAAAGTTTTGCAGCTCGCTAGCTCAAATTCGAATAGTTTGGAATAAGCAAAGGGAACCTGGGGTTTATTAGTAACGTGAGAAAAGTTGGGTCTGGGCTGTGTTCTCCAAAGTAACAATGCAATAAAATATCCGCGGCTGCAAACGTGGGCAAAAACTTGTACCTTAGGCAGAAGATGCAAAGAGTTGACCCTTCTGAAATTTGTCACCCTTCCTTAGGTAATACAGGTCCCCGAAGAGTACAGAGTTTATACATTATAATCCCATTAGTCCCTGATAATTTGTCTTTTCAGTGCGCTATTAGAAAAACTTTTAGGATTTTCTGCCCTCCCCTTCCCTGCCCCATCCTTCGTGCATAGTCCCACCGCACTCCCCCAAACTCTGGGGTGAGGCTGGGTGCGGGACACTGTCCTGTGCCGGTGCCCGTGCGGCTGCATTTTGAAATAAAACACAAGAAAAGGGGAAGAGAAGCGGCTTCCCGAGCCACACCACCTGCTCTCGGGAGCGCAAACCCAGGTGAAAACGGGAGTGACAGCGGAGCGGAGACCCTCGTTATTCTTCTGGGGGCTGCCCCTGTCCCCCTCCTCCTATATCGTGATTTTCTTCATGCTGTGGTTTAAAGTAATACACTTTCTCAAAAGTCTTTCATGTGAGCAGCAACACATTTTAACTGATCCTCTGCAGTGTGGCTGTAAGGTTTATCCAGCACAGTAAAGGCATCTGCCTTTATCTGCCAGGTTTCCGTAACTTTATACATGAAACGGAAGAGCAAGCAACTTTGGGGGATTTAGCGAAAGGACTTATCAGTGTAAGTAAGGATAAGGGCAAACCTTGAGGCCCATGGGAAATTTGCCCTTGTGATACTGGCCGGGGTTTGTTACGTTTTTGGTTAAAGGCTCGTGACTTTCAGCCCTTCTGCAGGCATCGTTTCCAGCTCCAGGCAGCTCTGGTACGCGGTGTGCATCGCTCTGGGATTTCGTTGAGGTTTGTTTTTCCTTCGGAGGAAACCTCTCGTGTTACCAGGGGTTCAACACTTCAGAAATAAATATAAACCCGCAATCAGACCACAGAACCAAAGAGAAATCGCAGGCGTCAGACGCTGCCAGTCACCTGCCAGGGACCTGGGGGTTGTGCCCGCTGCTGCTGCCCCCGGTCCTGCCACTGAAATACTGTGACTCAAGGCTGGCAGGGGGACGCAGGTTGGCACAGAGGTCGCCCCTGAGTTCCCGAAACCACACGCCTGTCCTCGGACTGTCCTTGCGATTGTCGCACGCCTCTGTCCTGAGGAGGAGGACGAGGGGCTCTCCGGGTGATGCTCCCTTGCCGTAAGGCACGGAGTCATCCCGGCTGAAGCTCTTAGATTTACACTCTGACACTTGGAAACTTTTTCTTTAGGATTATTCTTTTTGCCAGACACGAGCACTTCTCCCCCGGCAGCCGAGATGGGAGCTGATTTTCCCGGTGCCAAACCGCTCCCAGAGACACCCGGCAAGCGCTGAGCGGGGCTCGAGGGGAGCGGCTGAGCCGTCCTCCGTTGGCAACCAGCAATAAGCGCGCTTGAAAAGCTGCCAGGGAGAATTAGGATGGGAGCCCTATCCTGCAAAATCAGATGGTTTAAAGTGTCCTTGAACAGCTGTTAAGCTTGTCGGGTTTTTATTATTATTGTTATTATTATTTGCCGGGATTTTTATTTTTTTTTTAACACCTGCGAAGTTTGTGCAGGAGGATGCCACTGAAGACAGAAGTACTGAGTGCTCGACAGACTCCGCAGGGTCCTTGGCATCCTCCTAACGACGTGACAGGTCCGAGGGCTGAGAGCTGGGAGCCGGGGTGCGAGCACGGCCCTAGGGGGCCTCGGACAGCAAAGAGAAGGGTCTGGGTAGGGACCCCACTGCAGCTGCTTCCTCCTCTCAGTCGTACACAGCCTGTCCTGCGCGGCGCAAAAGTGGAGAAAAGCTCTCCAGACACTTAGACGGACCCAAATGGATAGCCAGAGGAAAAATAAAATGGAATGGGATAGGATAAATAAAATAAAATAAAATAAAATAAAATAAAATAAAATAAAATAAAATAAAATAAAATAAAATAAAATAAAATAAAATAAAATAAAATAAAATAAAATAAAATAAAATAAAATAAAATAAAATAAAATAAAAAAGGGAAGCAGGCGCTGCCCGGCCCTCGCCTCCCACAGAGCAGAGGGCAGCGGCCCCTGAGGCTGCTCCGCTGCGGAGGCTGCGCGGTGCCGGCTGCCGCCGCTCTCCTCGGGGCTTTGCTAACACCTATCGCTTGAAGGCATCTCCGCTCCGTCTTCCCAACATCTGGAGCGTTTCCCCCCTCGCCCTTGATTCCACTGGCTGTTTCTTCTTATTGAGCGCTCCGCGTCTCTCTGCAACTTGTCATAACCCGTAATCAAATGCCCTTTTTGTAGGGAGTTAAAGTCCAGAGGGCATCAGATCCATTTCCAGCTGACAGCAGAGAAGCGAGGCAGGACAGCGGCCGGGCGGTGGCTTTTGTCTGTCTCCAGGGCTTTAACCATCCCCCGGCGATGCACCCCAAGGGCAGTGGTGCCTTGCAGCCTGCAGTGGTCCCCAGCCCACGGGCACCTCACTTGGACCGGGGCCGGGTGTCCTGGGCAGCCCCTGCCCCTGCAGAGCCCACAGGTTCCTGCTGGAATGGCCCTGAACAGCAGAGCATCCCCCTGCCCCATGGCCCGGCTGCTGGGCACAATTCTCATTTATTCTTTTATTCTTATTCTTTACTATTACTATGAAATATTCAGATATGACTGCCATATGCTATATACACAATTATACATTACATAGCGGGAATGCATCTCTTTATGTCCATATTCACACACATTAAGGATAATGCACAACCACAGATATGCAGTTATAAACATATGCTCTACATGTACCTATACTTCTGTACATATACATATACATGTATATATAGACATACTGTATACACATGTGTATGCACATTGAGTAAATGTATGTATCTAGACAGATAAAGACAAGTTTTATGTGTGTCTCACTGCATATGATAGCATGCAGCCTGCCCAGTCTGTAGCCTCCTCTGTTTATAGAGGTGTGTGTAAGATGGGAGAAATACACAGTAACATAAAATGTGTGAGGCCAACAAGTCCTTGAGGAGTTAAATATAATTTTATTTTATTTTTTTTATAGACCAAGCAAACCAATATCAAACAAGAAGCAGCTTAAAAACAAACCCAGCAAGGTGCACAGTGACCCCAGCACAGCCCAGTACATCCTGGCAAGGGGTAATGTTGTGGGGCTATGCCTCTGATTAAGTCAGATCTTTCCATAACATTTACTTTGCTTTCTTTAACGGTTCTTCCATTCCTGTCCCTGCTCCTCACTGCAAACAGCTTCAGTTCAGCCCCAGCCCCTGTGATGATATCAAGGAAGGTTTTTCTTTTTTTTATGGTCAAGCCAAAGCGAGGTCATTCTAATAATACCCAAGGTCACTGGTGGGAGCCACCGAGTCTCCCAGTCATTTTTCATTTGCTTGCAACAGTTAATGACAGTCACAGGGATGGAGCTGGGAGCTGACGGCCATGTGATGTCACCAGCACATGCTAGGGGATTATAAGGGCAGGTACAGGGCAGGGTTGTGGATTAAAAATAGTGAAGGAAAACAAAAATCACTATTAACTGCTTCACTTCAGCAGCTTGGTGGAACAAATAAATTATAGACAAAGGAGGGGGAAATAGTCCTTCTCTATCCCACCCCCCTCCAAATCAGTCCTCTAAAAATGCCAGGTCAACTGCTCAATTTTTCCCCCAATTCAGTGACTCAGCTGGAAAAGACATGCAAAGTGTGCCCATGTGAGAGGGGGCTCTGTGCACTGCACCATGGTCAGCCTGCAAAAGCAACTTGGCAATTACCCAGGGGCGGTTCCCTCCCCCCCATCCAAACCAAAGGCCTCAGCCCTCTCCTTCCACTGCCACCAGCAAAACCCACAGTGACACCAGTGGGGGTCAGTTCATTATTTAACGCCTCCTTTCTATCCCGGCTGCCCACTTGGAAAAAAGGGATGGGAAGCAGCCCTCCCGGTTCCATCAACTCCTCTGCAGTGCTCTCCGGCTGGGGGAGCCCCAGGGGCGGTGGGTATTGATTTAACCCCATGCACCAACTGCGAGGTTCACGCCACCCAGTGCCCCTCACATGGCCACACTTGCACCCAGGCCTGCCCCTCGCCACCCCAAGGGTCTTGGGCTTCATGTGTGGCCCATTGTTTTCACCACGGCCCCACACTCTAGAAAGCCACAGCTTTGCACCAGCCTGCAGGGACTGGGGAAAGTAGCTCCATAAATAGCCCAGATTCTAAGTTCCATTTTAACTGTAAATGGATAATTGGATCCTGCTCCAAAAGGTGCAGAGGTAAGCAGCTTTGAACCTGTAGGGTAACTAACAGTTTGGACAAAGAACTCTTTTTTACTGGGAACCAAACCAAAAGAATGATAAATTGCATATTAATTTCCACTCAGCCTCTCATATTGCACTATTTTGTCTTACTTGTCTCATCTTATTGCATTTATTTATGAAACATGACCTTCCTATAGCTTTTGTTTCCACATTTTTATTCTTTTCTGACATATCCACCGTACACTGACCATCAGTTTCCTTGTTTATTGTTGTCATCACGTATCTTTTAAACAATCCTGCTTGCCCTGATTTGGCAGAAGTCATGAATACCTGTTGAAAAATAATTCTCCAAAGAAAACTGGATATCAGGTTGAAATTTTTGTCCAATAAAATTTGTTTGCTTTGTTTTTTATCATTCAGTCTACGAAAGAAAAGAAAAATGTTAGTCCAGATTAAAACAATTAAGACAGGAAAAGAAAAAAAAAAAAAAGGAAAAAATAGTGACTGCCTGGCTGATATGAGCACTGAAACTGTGGGGTTGTTTCATAGCCTACAATCACTCCTGAAAGTCTCACTGTTGATGTCAATGGACTTTGGATCAACTCCTCTTTAGGGCAGGATGAATCAATGAGATGCAGTGATGAATCCAAAGAGATGTAATTGTCTAAAATACTCTGGGATGTTTAAAACCTGCACTTTCTGTTTTCCATGCCCGTTATCTTCTCTCAATGCTCACTCCTGCAAATAACTTTTCCTTCAAATGCTGTGTCTCTTTTGAATGAAAAGGGAGAAACAGATGCAGCTGGAGGCTGAATTTTTGAGCCAAATCATGCTGTTATAAACAGCCATGGCTGCAGTGAAGCCCTCTGAAGGATGCTGGGCTATGGCAGGATGATAGCTACTCTGATATGTGTTGTTAAGGATCTTCAGCTGTTACCCAGTCTTTACTTAAGCAGTTCTGTCAGAGTCAAAAGCCAAAAGCTGATTTCTCCTTTTTTTTTTTTTTTTTTTCTTGAGAAGATACAAATCCATGTTCGATTCCTTGGAAGAGAAGAAAGTGTTGCTTTCTTCCTATGTGCCTGTTTACCACAAGAGCAAATAATGTCCCCTTTGCAATTAGGCCTGACTTGATTTATCATGGTTAATAAGATTAGAGTGTCAGCCTCTCTGAAATTCAAATGCATGGGAAGAGTGGTACCGAGATGCTGGTGTCGTTCTTCTCCTTCTGTGATGGGCACAATGACACACCTACAAGCAGAGGGGATTTGTCCGGTGGGAGCAAGCAGATTATCTGTATCTAGTGAAACAAGGCGTGCATGGCAACCTTTGCCAAGGCTCAAAGCCAGAACCTACTCACTATAAAATAATTGTGTCACTACCTAACCAATGCACTCTTCATGTTTCATTTATCTTTTGACTGTAATTGAATGGTTGAAAAGCAAAAAATGTAGACAAATTCCAGCTGTATTGAGATCTGTTTCTTTCTCTTCTACCATGGCCCATCATTAGATAGTTTCCCTCTCTGTACAGAAGGTCAGAGAGTATAAATATAAATTGCATTTTGCATTACTTCTAGATGAGTGAAGCTGTCAAAGCAATAATATAAGCTTTCAGTCCCACATTCTACCACTTCTTTCCCATTTTTTGGCCAGGAGGTCATGTGCAAATTGAACGTGACAGCCCAGACGACATGTCCAACAGGCTTATATTGTTAGACTGTTCTGCCATGGCACTCATCACAACATTAAACCCACATCGGACTTAGAGCTCTTCAGTAGCTGCTAACAGTAGCTCATACTTCTTGCAAAAAAAAAGTTTGCTCCACATCAAGCTTACATAAAACCAACATTTTTTTTGGAGAATCTCACTGAAAATGTAGACAATGGGAAAAAATCTCACAGAAAACCCTAAAAGAGCCGGTTATACTAATGCAAACTTTTATTCATTTGAAAGATGAATATAGTGTGTGTATCCTCTTCATTCTTGTAAAATCTTGCTTTTTGATGAAATTTAGGTGGCCATTATTTTATCTTGTAATAAGCAGTAACTCAGTATTTAATGGATATTTTTGCTATTGACATTCATATGATGGGGGAAAATCCCCTAATTGTTCACTTCTTGTTTTATGCAAACAAAGTTTGCTTCATGTCAGTTAGACAAAATATGTGTATGCAAATTAATAGCATCAGTGATTTGGAAGTAAGTATCTATCTATAGCATGAACATCCATGGACAGTCTCCACTAGCAGCTATTTGGATAATGTAGTCTAAACCTATTTGTGAAAATAAATGTTTTAAAGTATTGTATTTTACTTGGAGAAAAGTTTGCCTATGGAACACCCAAAGGACTGCAGTTGTTGTCTTCAGGTGGAGGAGAATCAGGTGTCAAAATAGCTTTAGAAAGTGCTTTGTGCTGTGCACAATGTTGAAGAAAAGATAATGCTGAATGACAGTGAAACAAGATCGCTCTGGGGATGGAAAACTGGATTTCGAGACCTTCACCTTTAGGTATCTAAAAATGCAGCACAGGTTGTGAACAACTGAAAATTCTTAGCATCTGGCAGCAGTCTGGTGGCCTATGCTAAAGAGATGGCGGTATTAGTCCAAGTCCCGGCAGAAAGGAGTTCACGTTATACATGGCATTATCTGGCAAATCTTTGCGATAGTCTGAGCAGAGGGCCGGGAGCTGACTTGGCACAGAAGCCCATGCTTTCCCTCGTCACAGAAATGTTCTCCCTAGATAAGGGCTGAGGCATACACACGGATCAAGAAAAGTCCCTGCCACTCTTGCACTACTAGCTTTCCATGAATTAACAAAGAACTCCATTTTCAAGGACTATCAGGCCTTTGTCTTTTTTATTTTTTTTTTCCCCTAGAAGGACTAAACTTAGAGTGAAGAGTTTGAGTCCCATCTGGTACAAATCGGTAGGGGCTTTGCAGGCTTCAGTAGACCTACACTGATTTACACCAGATGATGCTATTAGAGGACTGAACTATCCAACAATAATTATAAAAATGTCTTTGATTATGCATGTGCAACAACTATTTATGTTTACATTGCAGAGATTTGCATGTAGCACAGTGGGGAGTATTTTATCTCTTCAAAACATTGCACCAGCATAAATAATCCTCCGACATTCAAATGAGCAAAGAAATACCCGCTTTTTACCACAAGATGGACCATAAAGGTTTTTCTTCATGCATCTTTTCCAAACAGATTTGTCAATAATCCTCAAATGCAAAGTTCATGCTAAAGAAAGAAACATGGAAAAACAAAAAAAAAGAAAAAAAAAAGAAAGAAGAAGAAGAAAGAAATGTTCTTTTCCAGGTGGCTACATTATAGACTGCTCTGAACTGCAAGAGTCTAGATGTGAGCCAGATAATCCTACACTTAAGAGAGAAGAGGATGGGGAACCAGGGAAAAGTAGGGCATAAAAAGTGCCACACAAAAGCCATTACCGTACCTCATTTGAGAGTGTGCTCAAAGCATTCAGTCAAGGAATAGGAAACTGTTGAAATCCAGAGTGAATTCTTGAATCAATTGGACACAAACCTATCAAAAGCAAAGATGGAGATAACCATGTGAAAACTGGGAGACGTTCTGTGGAAGTACCAGCCTGGAACAGCACAACAGGAGTTACCACTGGGGGAATTACGCTGGCATTTAAGCTTTCAAAATAGCAATTGCTTAAAATATGCAGTAATATCTTGTACCTTTGACTCACAGGAGGAAAAGGAGATGAAAGCACAGGTAATGGTCCTTTGATGTTGGAACTACATAACGTAGGTCTCCCGCTTCGGCTTTTGCAGTGTGGTGTTTTGTTTTGTTTTGTTTTCTGATTTTTTCTATTTGCTAATTTTGCTTTGGAGATTCCTCAAAGTCATTACATTTCTCAAATCAAGGCATGTTGCCCTACTCCAAATATAGCTTTCCTCTTGAGACCAAGGGAGAAAAAGGTTGCTGGAGTTTGAAGCATGCTGCCCAGCGGAGCAGCAGGTGTGCAGCCTCCTTTCCTCTGCTCACCCTCGCTTCCAGAGGCCCCAGATGCTGGTTGCCATCACACAAGTCTGGTATGACCACATGGATATGACTGCAAGGACAGTTCATCCCAGAATGCATCCTTAGTTGAACTCACCACAGCTCCCACTCAGAGAGCCCCGGGAAGTCACTGGGCGGCCTCTGCATTGTTTCCATGCCCAAAAGGTCCTGCTGCCTCCACATGCAGTCTCCTCTTTGGCCAAAGGTGTTGAGGCTCTACCAGGAATTGAAACACCAGGGTGAAGCTGAGACTTGACAGTTCTGTGGCCTCAGCTCTTTCTTCTGCTGATATTTGGAAGAAACAACAGACTAACAAACAAACAAAACAAAACAAGCAAACAAAACAAAAACAAACAAACAAAAAAAAAAAGACACGTGAATTTATCTATCCAAGAGTAGATTTTGCCCCATGTGGGAAACCACACAGCATCACATTCATCCGAGCGATATGGCAAGGACTTGGTCTGTGGTCCTGCAATAAAACACTTTGCCTCAGTTTCCCTATAGAATGAGGTTATGATAGTGTGAACATGCCTCTTGGGAGCACTCTGAGCAGTAATTATTAATAATAATTTTTTATCTCTTCAGAGATTAAATATGTCATATAAATGGTCAGAGTTATTAAACTGAATTTAATTGGATATCTTCGAACAAGTGAAGGAGGTAGTGGACCTGACCCTGGCCTGAGGAGGCCCTTTTGTGAGACAGAACAACGCAAGAGCAGGACGGGGGAAGGAAAGCCAGTGCACCTGATCCTAATGGGAGCCTGAGGTGGTAAGGTCAGGTAAGGTAAGTCAGGTAAGGTGGTTACTCAGGCTCAGTAAGAGACAGAAACCTGAGTGTAATTTCTGAAGTAAATAGGGTGAAAGTGGGTTTCTCTAGAGATGCTGTCTGCTCAAACTGATGGTAGAAGAGAAGGAATCAGGCCCATTTCTTGCAGAGGAGTTTAACAAGGGGAGCACGGCTCAGCTGGGAGCATGTGAGCACCAGTCAGATGGGACTACTCCACATTTTTGTATCTTTGTGGATTTGTTTTTCTCTAAAAGCAGATCTCTATTTTTATGCCTGTTTGGGGAAAAAATAAGCTACTCTCTTTAAAACCCAGACTCTAATCCTGGCAAACTAGCCAAACCTCCAGGCACTCTGCTCACAAGAATTTAAGTACAAGAGGAATCTGTCACTTTATCACTGCAACATGGGGCCAAATTCTCAAAGATGTCCCTGCAATGAGACTCAGAAACCTGGTACTAAGCCATCAGGGGATTTGCATTCACAGTTTGGGTTTCCAATGTGACAATAGGAAGTTTAACTCCAAATGCTACCACACTTCACACGTGCATGAAAAAAAAGTCAGAAAAGCCTCTTTTCATTTTTTGGGACAAGCATGAGTAAACCAAAGTGACAACTGTACTCTTGCTTTGCATACAGGCTTCCTTTGATTATAATGAGAGCTTGGACACACAAAAGCTGTGTTTGTAGGAGCTCATCAGGAGAAGACAAAGTTTTTAAAACTTCTCTAGTTTTGAAATTAATGAATGTTGAGTACTGAGGCCACTCACTGAGTATTCATTTAATACTCCTGAAACTTAATTTGCTAATGACTGTAAAGCTATCTCCAGATCCTTAGAGGGGCCACGTCTTGGATGCAAAAGATGAATTGTTCTGACAGTCTAAGTCCAATTCTCTCATTCAGCATTGCAAGCAAAGGTACAGCCAGGTCACTACAGGCTTGCTGCACTTGGAGAGGTGACTGAGAGGCTCTGCGCTGTGCAAATGGACATTGGACACAATGGAACCAGGCACTTTCAGTGCAGTTGCAGGCTGATCTTCCTTAATGGCACCAGATACACAGTGTGCTTCTAAATCTGGTGTTTATTTTTCTCTTGGTTTTACTCTCCATCATCATTTAACCAGCTGGGTGAGCAACATTTCTCTTTCCAATTTTATTGCTAACAGGTTTTGCAATGGCTTCCTCTCTTCTGTAGTTTATGCATTTTAAATTGGTAGCTGCTTTATTATTTGCATCTAACACATCCCTCCCATGAACCACATTCACCATACAGTGCTTTTTCAAGCACCAGTGTCAGGGCTACTGTGGCAGTGGTTTTCATCTTTATTCTCTATCCACCAGAGAAGTTTGGGATGGTCCATGAGAGGCACTTGTACTATATAAATCGGATCATTTATTTAATCTATTTTCAAAGTTGTCACATTCATGCAGTCCCAAATGTGCACAATATATAATCATGCACTGGGTGATAGGCAGGAGTCTCCTTTGAATAAAGTGCATCCACCATAGTTTAACCTAAATTGTAGGGACAGTTCTTTGCCTTCTACCAATTCAATATGTTTGTGTGTATAGATACTTCATTAATTACTTGTATATTAATTTGTTATTTATATTTTCATGGTATGTAACAAAATAAAATGAAAAGTGTTGTAAATATATCAATCTATAGTCTTTTTTCTTTTCCTTTTTCTTCTCCTTCTGCCTTCCCCTTACTAATTGATTAATAAATTAATTCTTAGAGAGCCCATATACGATGCAGAGAAAATGTTTGTTCAAACCATTCATTTAGCTTTCCTGTTTGCTCTGTGAATACCTTCACAGCCGTTCACTTTTTTATTCTTACATCAGAATCTAGGTGTTTGACCAGATCCTTACATCAGGATCTAAGTTTTGACCAGAAAGTCTTACCTGGACTTGAGAACTCTTAAAGTTTAACTGAAGAACTAATGTAATTTATTTTTGGACATTTATGTTCTCCAGTGGAAGGAATATATGCACATATGAGATTCAATCCACTGCTCTGGCTGAGGCTGAAGTGCTAAGAAGTCTCAGAGTCTCCTCTGGCAGCAGTTCCTAAGGGCTGCGGATGGACAAGGAGACCACGACCCCATCTCTCTTCCAGGGACGGCTTCTGCGAGAGGGCAGTGCCTGAGGAGAGGGGAAACAGACAGGGCTCCTCAGCCAGAATGAACCAACCCTTGAACCAATTCAGAGTCACCATTTGCTTCCCAGGTTATCTCCTCTAACATGATTTTATATCATCCTTATTGGAGCCTTTTTGTTTTGTTTTTTTTTTCCCCTTTAGAGAAAGCTGAAGAGCTGCAATCTTCAACATTATTTTCCACAGCTCTAAGATCAATAATAAACACACAACATCACTTTCTTACCCAAAAGTATTTAACTTTCTGACCAATTTCCTATCATCTCTGTTATAATAAGCTACCATTTTTATTGAGATATTTAAGTATTAATAAAATATTTCCTGAATAGAACAATGCCTGATATACAGGTGTGTGTGAGCAGGAATGACTGACATTTTCAGTTACTCTTCTTCATACTCATTACTTGGGCAACTCAAAGCACCAGCCCAAATTTTAATTACTGCATCAGGTCTCCCCTGAGCAAGTGCTGAGGAGAGGTGGTTGAAGAAATCAATTGCTGCACATATATATTCTTTTGCAGGCATTGTGGCAGCTGCTTTCTCACTGTTTTGCTTTGTCACCCACCTCAGGTTGTTGCTTTGGTGAAGCCCGATGTAAGGCCAGCTGAAAATAAGCACATCCACGCCACCGTTTGCGCCAGGGCTCGTGTTCTTGAAGGTGTTCAGGAGTCTACTGGTCGTGGTGTGGTGGGGTGGCTCACACCATCCATCTGAATGATACCACAGTGCCTGAAGCCAGGCTCACCTGGCTCTGCAGGACGCTCCTGAACAGGGAAACCAGGTGGTGCAAAGCCACTGTAGTGGATCCGGTGCCATCTGCCCTCCTGGCCATGAGCATGGAGTCTCTCGGATGAGCCAGCAAGTTCTGGCTGCCAGAGCAATCCCTCGGTGCTGCTGACAGCTTGTACAAGGGACAGGACTGTGTCCAGATGGCCCCAGCTTTTGAGGAACTGCACTGAGAGATCAAAACTGAGCTCACCCCTCCCATGGTGGCAGTGGGGGCTGAGAGCTCTTTCTGCCGCCCTGTTGCCCATATCCCACTCATATCGGCTGCTATGCCTGACAGTATTGCCACCAACCTCACCGCCCATTGCCCACACAGGCTGGCAGCTGCCCCCAGCTCCCCCCAACACGCACCGCCTGTCACCTTCCCTCCACCACCTCTCTGAGGTCCGCTCGGTCAGCTGCATGCTCCGTCCCCTCCTTGCTGAGTCCCCTTCCTCACTGCAGCCTCCCATCTGTCACCCATCCCAAAACCAAACGACAAATCACTTGCCTCAGCCTCTTGTGCCTTTCTTCCAGACATCCTTTGCACTCCTTTTTTTTCTTCCATCCTACGGCAAGGTCAAACTTCTTAACTTCCCTTTCCAGATGCCCATATGCTTTCTTTTTTTTTTTTTTTTTCCTCCCTATGTCATTCTTCCCGATTATATCTCAGTCTCTTTTTCACCAGTGATGCCAGCTTGGATCATCTGTCTAGGCACATCTACAACTACCTTTTTCCCTCCTGCCCCATTATCCCTGCTCTGTAACACTGCTGCAGTCAATAGGTGCCCAATGGTTCCTCTTTTTTATCCTGTAGGAAATGTCCCTGAACTGAGAACTTTAAAAAATAGCCAAGATTTTAACAGGTGGGTTGAATGTAGCAGCCAATCTATCTCATAAATTGCCTTTTAATTTGAAATGGGGACCAAATGTAAAGTATGCAACAGCTGTGTAGGATGAAGGTGATGTAACCCTTCCTTCACCATTTGAAATTTATCCTGCAGAGGTGTTTGGCTTCAAGGAGCACTTGCTGGATGTGGATGGACACTTTATAACAAGGCATTTGTTGTCACACAAAAAAAACACACAAGCAAACAACAACAACAATAAAATAGCTTTTTTGTTTACTAAGATTTGGTTTTACTGGGGATAGATTTCCTGGTAGGACTAAGGAGATTGGATCGCTCTTCCCTCACTAGCAAACAAAACACAGTTTCCCAAGAGAAGAAATAGAAACCTATGTAGACCCCCATCTCTATAAAGATACTATTCAGGTTCATTTGTGAAGAATACCCTCTCTGTGCTGCAAAAACAGCTCTTCTCACTAATTAATCTCTTTGCTCCAGAAAATATAAATGTTTCTTTCTGACTTCTTTTGTCAGCCCCAGGCACAGCACAAGCACTTGCTTATCATCTCCCTCCATTTCTCACCAGTCTCCTTGTCACCAGTAACCACTGATGATCGCGTGTCAGGAAACACCCTGACCCTTATCCTGAAGTTTCAAATAGGCCAGTTCTTCTTTAGTTTTTATTCTCACTGTCGTATGTCGGAGGTATGGAGCTCTGGGTGCTCGTCAGCGTAGTTTGCTGTGCTGCCCATCTTGCTTAGAGTAGTGTCTTGTTGATTGGATTACATCTGAATAGCGCTTTAGCTGCCTTAATATCGGGAAGTTCACCAGAGCCCCTGTGATTGTTACCCCGTGTCTATCACTTAGAGAACACTGAGGCTCTATTTCTTCTTTGCTATGAAATAATGACTAACTGGAGCACTGAACTCTGATCAGCAAAAAACCCTTCAAACGTTTGCAAGTGTTCTGCCATTTGCCCCTCTGTGCTCACTGGAAATGTTACCACAGAGCTAGGGGAAAGGAGAAGTGGCCCCCAAGCAGCAGCCGGCTCCGTGGCTCTTCTCCGAAAGCTGGTCCCACAGCCAAGACCGTGATGTATGGAGAAGGGTCGTGGAGAACACTCTGAATTTGTTTCTGAATGCTGCAAGATGAGGCCACACCCCTTTTCCCAGGTGTGATTCCCAGAGAGGCAGCTACACCCCTCTTTGTATTCCTGTATGCACAGAGGTGTGCTCCTGGGAGAAGGAAGCATGTTTGGATCATGAGGATGTGAAAGAGGCAGGAGTCAGACAGGATGGTTTCTTACCAGGATTTAAGGGTCCAGAGCACCACAGAAACATCAGACTCAGTCAAACAACTTCTGAAGCAAGAAAACAAAAATGCTACAGATAAGAAAGACATAAGGAAATGTTAATACTTTAATAACTAAACCAACTCTCAGTCTATGTAGGCCAGCAGTCCCCAATCCACAGTCCTCTGACGTTTCCTGTAGCAAAGGAAAATTTTGAAAAAAGTTGAAATTGAGACTGGCAGGCAGCACAAAATAAAACATTGCTCATGGCATATGAGCTTGTGTGTAGGCATTGTGCCAGGCCAGTGACCCTTACAGGCAGAGGGCTCCTCTGCACCTGCCCCTTGCACTGAGTGCCGGCTTTCAGCCTTTGGCCAGAAGGGACCTGGTGGTCTGTGAGGAGCGGTAACACCAAGGGGCAGGTCTGTGGTCAGTGAGAAGAATGGCAGCAGAGAGAAAAGTGAAATGGATTGAAAATTGCTGCCTCATGGGAAGAAACTCCTTTGCCTCTTTGCTTTTAGCTCCATCACTAATTGGGGCCTGGACAGGAGAAAGCTAAAAATACACCCATGGAGCTCAAACACACAGTTTTAGTGACATAAAAACACACAGGCTGGAGTGGAATTGAAATTTTAATAGATGAAAAATTCAACTAGAAAATCTACTTTTACTCCTATTACTTTTAAATGCAATCAAGATGCCACAGTTCATAACGTGTCCTCCACACAGGGTGGCCATGCATGCTTCATACCTACCCTTCTTTCCTTTTGGGTGAAGCTGCTTCTTGTACATAAGTAGATCTTCATCTGGTGTAAACAGGACTTTTCAGAAAGTTACAGTAATATATACACCTTCAGGATCTGGCCATGAAGCCCTTTGCAAAGCATTCAAACCAATGCCTCACGGAAATCTGTTTTCTGAATGAATCCAGACTATTTCAGACTAGGATATTTTTTGATGCATGAAAATCTGGCCGAAGAGCCATCGGCAAAGGGAAATAATGAGAGGAACAAATTATCAAATTATCAAATTTGGGGCAGGTGCCCCTGGAGAGTCTGGGCTGTCCGTGAGCTCCCCTTTAAAGGCTTATTTTGTGCAGGGGAAAGCTCCCACCTCCCGCACTGCCAGTTCTGTCACACATTAATAGTCTCTTTCCATAGCAACACCTGACCCTTCCCTCCCCTTGCTGTGATTATACATACATATATACATATATATACATATATATATTCCCTGCCTAGGGAAAGGATGGACAGCTGACAATTTTCTGTGGCATCAGCACAATTTAATGAAAGGAAGACTTAACAAAACAGCAAGAGAGCTGGAATGCTTCTCCTAAAACAAGAAATATGGCGAGTCACAGGCTCCACAACTGTGTCAACAGCACAACAAGCTGTTATCAGTAGCTTCAGACTGGCTTCTGCTTCCAGAAGACGGTACTATGACAAGTACTGAATAAACATGGGTGACAGCACTTTGGAAATGGGCCATTGCCAGGGCAGCTGCAAGGGATGTGCAGAGAAGAGCTGCAGTCCGGTGAAAGGCGATCGCCCACTTGGAGGCAGCGGTCCTCTCACAGGCAATGTGGTAATGCAAGAGCCTGCAAGAGCCTGGCTGAAATCCTGGCTCTACTCCTACCATCGCTGGCCACTGCTCTTTGAATGAAAAGCCAGTATTTTGTGTTAGAAGCAGAAAAGTCTTTTGTGGTGTTGTTCAACCCATGGTATGTAAAAGAGGATGGGCAAAGCACAGCCTCCTGACACCTCTTGCAAGGAGGAAAGTGCAAATAAAAGCAAAAGGAGTTGCACCTAGGAGCAAAGTGGTACCTAGCAATGGAGTAGGTAGGAGCTGGAGGGGAATTCTAGAATACTCCAGAAAATACACCACGTTTAAAGGAAAATAGAAGTTTGCACAAATACAGAAGCGAGAATTAAACCTGTGCACAAAGCAGACCGATAACCAAAGGGAAAAATGTGCTCAGGTACACAAACACATCATAAAACCATCCAGAGCTGAGATGAAGCTGCTAATAGGAATCCCTCAAAACAAGGGATAACATCTCTTGATAAAGCAGCCAACACATGCGAGTGCCACACAGCACTGAGCCACAGACCTCTGTGGGTGATGGGTGATGCTGAGATGTCCTTGGGGTGAGGAGGACCAAGTCCTGCAGGCCTGGCCCAGCACACTCATGGGATGGGGAAGCAATTGGAGGAGGTGAATCCTACAGGACAAATTCGGGGTAAAAGCAGATCTCCTGATCAGATTAGCAGAGAAACAAAACAGACTTTTAGCACAGATAAAGCTGCAGAATTAAAGAACAATAGCTTGCATGGGAGATGTCATTGTATCTACGAAATCCAGCACAGGATGGATCCACAGCCTAGAGATAGGGGAACTTGCAGGTAAATTGAAGGCTGGCAATGACCCAAAACTGCTAAAGAGAGCACTGAAAAACATCAAGTGCATGCTACCGATACTCAGTGCTCTGATGTGAAGAAAAGGTATTACCCAGGGAAAAAAAAATCATTCCTTGGAGCCAATAGATTAGGTAGAGTGTTTGTTCCAGCTGTGAGGAGCAGGAGGCAGCTTATCAACATACCAAAATATCTCCGCATCTCTCATTAGAGCTGATGAAATTTATCTTTTATTTTTTTCCTTTTTTTCCCCCATCTCTGATGAAACAGATGTCCAATTCATTGCATCTGAAACATTTTGTTTCATCCCCGAAGATCTGCGCAGATCGCCCTGGGGCATGGCCCCGCTGAGGCTGCCCCACAGCTCCCAGCCCTGCAAGCACGGGGGTCTGGGGACTGTCAGGCAGGAAGAGTCCTGGGTTCACAGCCCCCCCAGCAAAGCCGACAGGCGTGGTTCAGGGGAGGCTGAAACAAAGGGGGGTTGAAATTCCCAATTTGTTAACCTTATGGACCCTCTGAGGCTGCTCGCAGCCATAAGAGTTGAAAAGGATGGGGAAGGGAGTGGAAAAAAAAAAAAAAAAAAGACAGTGCTTTCCTTCTTAATATTATTATCCCTGGGCCAGCGTGGGCTGGGGACCACTGGGGCAGAACAAAGAGTCAACGCAGACGTCAGTGTGCTCAGACGGAGGGTCCCGCTTGCTGAATGAACCAAAAACTTTTGACTTTTTAATCCCAACCTCAGTCAGAAGGTTATTAGACCAATGACCGCTGGGCCTAAACCAACAGCAAGCCCCTGAGTGACAATTTCTACCGATTATGCTAATAAAACCCAGGACTTCTTTGAAGCCGAAGCATGTTTCTGCTCTCGCCATCCACAAGCCATCCCTGAGAACCACATGTGATGCTTCCCTAGTGTGGTTCCTCTGGCATTCTTGTGCATCTCTGATGAAATATGGTCTCACTAAAGGCACGGGCAAATTATGTTCAGCTGTGGTGGCAGCAAGGCAAAAACGCTCACGTGTATGTGTAAGAAAATCCTACTTCCAAGTCAAAGTGAAGAAACTCCCAGGGAAAGGCAACTTCTTTAAATAAACCTGAGCGGGGGAAGCCAAAAGGGAACCATTAGCAACAATGTTTGATGTAGTAAAACTCCCAGTGCAGGGTTGTATCCTTCCTCAGTGTTTGCACCGAGTTCTGAACCTTGAGGCTGGATTGAGGGTAAGTCCCTAGAAAGATATCCAAGGCTGATGTGAGAGACTGAAGCAATAACAAACTCCACCAGTTCTTTAAAATAACAGTTCAAAATATATAATGCACCTTTAAAATGCTGTTGATTGTAACATTTTAAAAAATGGATGCTAGAAACCCAAGAGATCAAGTTATGGTCCCTACATCTCCCTGTGGTTCTGGTCCAGCATCGCTGTCTCACAACCTGCTCAGTCTGCACTGGCCAGGTAGTTTTATATTATTTCTTTGCTCCAAGGTGTGAATCAGGAACTGGGGGCATAAATCAGGAGGAGAGATTCCCAAATAATCCCCCTGAAAGGCAAAGTTCTTTTTAGTTTTCATTCCCTCTTAGTTTTTATTCCCTCTTGGAGAAGATTTCTTTACGGGGAAGAATATGTCCAGATTTATAGTTGGGTAAGCGAGAGTAAAACCGGAGTTCTCACTGGGGTAAAACAAGTGTGGGACACTGGAGTTACCTTCAGATCAGCCAAATGGACAAAGATTTAATCAGAAAAAGCAACTTGAATTTTACACTCCGTTTCCAATTCCACCTATTATGAAGAATCTGCTCAGAGGGACAGACAGACAGCCTCCGAGGGATGCTGTGCCGGGCTGCTGAGCCCTGTACCGATGGCAAAAACTCCCAAAACTCGGGACCATGCTGTCAGGGCCGCCGTCCAGGGAGAGAAAAGCCTGAGGAAGGTGGAAGAAGCTTGCCAGAGGTTGGGGGTCTCCGACGGACCCCCTCCATGCCCCTCCATGCAGCAGGAACCCCCCGGGCTCAGCAGGGGGAACACCAGGAGGGGATCCGCAGAGAGCTCGGGGGCGGCCACGGGCGAGCCCCCATCCCGCAGGGCGACCCCCTCGGAGCTGCGCCACAGCCTGAGAGCGCAATTAGCGTTATCGTGATGAATTTATAGGCTGCGAGTCCTTGCTGTGCCTTTCAGGAGTCGCAGGGCACTCTGTCCCCATCTGTTCTTTTATGATTATTACCTCCCCCCCCCCATTTTATTTTTTTTTTTATTTAATAGTAATCGTTGACCTAATACATATGACTGGGGGAAAGGGGGAAGATGCAGCTCCTCCAACGTCAATCAAAACTCTTCCTCGAACCCTTCCCACACGAACACTTTCTTTCTCCCAGCGGTACTGGCAAGATGTTCTTAGCCAAATACATGATTCTATTAATGAGCACTTATATTTGCTAAGGAATGCAAATTCTTTCTCTCCGTGTATTATTAGCTGTATCAGAATGTTTGTCCTTTCAGTCCTCTTTGAAGTTGAAGGAGGAAAGGCTGTTATGTGGCACTGAGAAGAAAAAAAAGAAAAAAAAAAAAGAGAGAGAGAGAGAGAGGGAAAAAACACTTCTAACTCCTCGGGGTTTTTATTTGTTCTCTTGCCAAAAACGCCAAAGGTAGCAAAAGTTACAGAAATTATTTAAAATGTGTGGTTTTTTTCCTCTAAATTAGATAGATTTTTTCCAACTGATCGTCCCCTTTTAATAATAATGGGATCTAATGAACAGCCTGCTTTGAATTGACTTTACAAAATCATCTCTCTGATGCTCTGGAGGACCCGTTTCGAGTCGGAAGGAAACAAACCCGGCCGCCTCCCCCGACGCTCCCCAGCCTCGCCCGGAGCCAGGGCCGCGCTGCGCGGATGCGGAGCGGGTTGCGCGGGTGCGGAGCGGTTTCTGCAGCGCTCCGCGGGGCCGCCGCGGCTCGGCTGAAGTTTTTCTTCCAGATAAGAGGGGGAAAAAAAAAATAAAAAGGGGGCCGCTGCGGTGGCTAAACTTTTGTCATGTATCACTTTTCCTCTTGAAAGGTGTTATAACAGCAATTCAATTACAGTAAATAGTGTACATCATCTTCACAGCTGGAAAATTCTGTAACTAACTGTGACCAAACGTTGTAAAGGAATATAGCTTAACCGGTATTACTTTTTTTGTTGCTGACCACAGGTTAATTAATTTCAAGGAGCTTAGTATATCTAAACAGAAACACACTGAGATGCTGGCAAGAAATCATAAAATATAAAACGCGGAATTAGGGAGATCATGGGAAATCTCCGCAGTAGCTTTCGGTGTCTGGGAATAACCGCGGCGGCACCCCCAACCCCCTCGACCAGGCACTCGGGCCCTGCTCCCCTAAAAGCAAGGGGATGCGGCGACCCCCTGCAGGCACCCCAAAAGCATCCACGAACGGCCGGGTGCCCATGCGTGGGTGCGCATCCCTCGGGGCGGCGCAGATGCCAGGCGGTGCGTGTCAGCACCGCACGCTCCCAATCCAGCCGTGCCCGGAGCAGTGTCTGTGTGCCTGTCCGTGTGTCTGTGTGTCTGTCTGTGTCAGGCCGTCAGTATAGGTTTTCACCGGGCATCTACTTTCAAGCCCAGCGCGAAGCTTGCGCGCGGAGGTGAAGCGTTTCACGTCGGGGCGAAGAGGTGAGGTCCGAAAGAAACCCTAAATCACCCCCCGTGAAAAAAAACGAGCGAAACCCCCCATAAAGCGAGCGCAGCTCTCATTTCAATTAATGTAATATTAGCTGCCCGACTCCTGTTGCAAAGGGAAAGATTTAAGGAGGATTTAATTTACTCGCGGCTATATGAAAAAGGCGTTATGTGCCGTAGGAGGTGTTTGCGGTTCGACACATGGAAGCGATGTTGTTTCCACCTCGCCGTGTGGCAGCCGGAGGAGATCCCTGCCCCAGCCCCCCCGGTGGTATCGGGAGGGGTGCAGGATCCGGCCCGGGGAGTCACGGCCAGCAGGCATAGCCGGCCGGGGCCTGATCCTGCTGCGGGAGCTGAGCCCGTCCTGCGTGGCTGGGGGAGGTTGAGTGATGGTAGGAAGGTCTGAGGCGGCAGCCCGGCTTGGGGTGTAAGATAATGTAAATACACACCCAAAAACAGAGACAGAGAGGCAGAGACCTGGCCGCGAACCAGGTGGATTTCACTGGGTAAGGGAGGCAGGATCGGGCCCTCTTGCCCGCTCCTGACACGGGTTAGAGAAGCTTTCGCCAAACGGACTAGAGTCACCAGAAAGGTTCCCATTAATTTCCACGCTTAGCAGGGAGCTGTTGGCCACGTTTCCAAAAAATAAAATAATAATAACAACAATAATAAAAAGAACTCGAGCTGTGAAAACTTTGTTAAACAAAAACCTCAAAACCTCTCTCACCAGTGAAGGACCGTTCTGTTTGCTTTAAAAAGAAAGCAACCACCGGTCGCCACCTCCAAACTGCAATCCTCAGCCCCAGAACAAAGGTCCGAGCACCTACGTTTTGCAGTTGTCAGGACAATCTTGTCCAGCTCTGAGGTGAAAGGAATACAAAATCTCTGCCTCCTCTCCCTCAGCCCCAGCAAAAACCCGCAGGAGAGGGCACCGACCCGGAGCCCCCCGCCCTGCCCGCAAGACAGCTGTTTAATATTTCATTTTTTCCCTCTTCCCAATGAAAACTTTGAGAGTTGAGCTCCTGCCCCGCGTCCTTGCCCAGAAAAACAACGATTCCCTCCTGGGCTGTTCGTCTGGGGATAGTCCGTTCCCGTCCCCGTCCCCGTCCCCGTCCCCCCCCCGTCCCCCCCGGAGCGCCTGGTGGCTGGGACGGAAAGCGAGGAGCGAGCACAGCCCTGCTGCTCTCCCTGGCACCTCGACCGCTTCCAGCTGCCACCAATTTTTGTACTTTTCCCCGCACCGACTGCACTTTGTTAAGCTTTAAGCGGAAATTCGGCACTCGAATTGTTGTACTCGTGCAATAATACTAATTTTTTTCTCCAAATAGGAAAATAGTTCTTAAACTTATTTCTTTTCCCTCTCACCTGTCGTCGAATGCATTTAATTTGCCTTCATTCTAACTCTCGTTTTCCCAGACTTTCTGTGTTTATTCCCCTATTTCCAACACTGCACCCGAAATCCTGGATTGCAAGCACATCGCCATCCAGATACGAGCAAAAGATCACAAACGCATGAACCCCCCTAATTCTGGCTTATCTTTTATTACTTTCTTTAGGAGAAAAAAATCCCACATCAGAAGATGCTTCTGGTCATCCTTTAAACCAACCCATCACTGATTGTTCGATTTATTTTATTTTAAATTCTTTAGCCTTGTTTATTATCTTCAGGAAATTGCTTCCCCTACCGCGTAGGTTCATTTTCGTGCCTTCGCCCAGAAATATTCCCAGCAGAGGAAAATGCACATCAAACGCATCTCAAAAGTTTTTCTTCACACCGTTAAGTTCGTCTATAATTTTATTTATTAAAATTATCATCTTTCATTTAGAAAAGGTGGGGTCCACGCAAAACGTGGAGTTATTTGTAAATTATCTGATCACTTCAGATGGCAAGAAAAAATTGAATGTTTTGTGCATTATTGAGATGTCATTTGCCGCTGTCAAATTCGGAAGGGGGGGAGAATGGGAAACTTTGCTTTTTAAAATATTGGTTTTCTTATCGTACGTACAGCAGTGCAACCCCCTTCATTTGGGGCGTTTTGCAGAGATTATTTTCTGCTTTTCAGTTTGTCAGGGCAGATATTTTTTTATTTCGAAAGGCATTGCGAAACTCCGGTTACTCCAAACACTTTTTCATCCCTTATAAGCGAAGAAAAATTTATATACAAATTCCTCCTTCTTTTTTAATATTTGCTTTTCTCTCCTAGAGCAAGAAATGCCTGCAGCAAACCTCCACGGGCACATTTTCGCAGCTCCCCTGTGCTCCCCTCACCTGAGGAAGCCCACCCGGCGCCAGGGAAGGTTTGCACGATTAAACAAACAAAAACCCAGCCGGGATGCGAGACACGGGGCAGGTTTTTTTTGTATCGCTCCAGATTTGGGCTTTGCACAGCACCTAGGAGCAAACCGCAGAGGGGGGACCCCTCCCCTGCTCCGAGGTCCCTCGGGGCTCTCCTCGCAGCTAATTAGGAGGGAGCACCCCGGCAAGTTCCCGTTTCCAACCCCACCTCGTTGCTTTCGGGAAGTTTCCCGCTTCGTTTCCTTTCGAAACCACAATAATTAGACCTGAGCTGAGTTAACTCCTCTTCCTCCTGGTCAACAAATCAATAGCAATTAATTTGAAATAGCTGAGATGATAAAACACTTCCTATTGCACCTGACCTTTCCCAAAGAGTTGTAAAGTGGGATAGACCGAATCTGTGTTTTAACACAGCTCCCGTTTGTTTAATCCGTCTTTTGCTGTTTCTCGGCTCCTAGGAGGAGACTTTTTATTTTCTCTTTCCGTCTGTTATTCCGACTTTTTTTTTTAGACTTTAAACAAAAATCCTTAGAACGATTAGATTATTTAAATAAAACACTAATGATATGAGATCTTTGTAGTAAAAATCATCTCTTTGCAATAAAGTTTAAGTTAAAAAACGCAATATATTTCATGTAAGCGCATATGATAGATTTTTTACAGTATCAGACATGAATTTACATGTAGCCGGTATTATTTCAGTTATGCATAGGGTTTCTGAGGACATGAATTGATCTAAAATTGAAATTGTAGAGGAGAAGAAGGTGATGGGGTGGGAGGACTGTAAAGGGAAGAGATCAGAAACGTTTAGGTGTGGAATATTAATTATAAAACACAGAACTCTTCACTTTTCTTTGCTTGATAAAAAAGCCTCGTCTTCCCCCTCTCCCCCTCTTGCTCCTTCTCTCTCTCTTTTATTGGAAAGAGGATCCTAAATTCCTTTTGACTGATAGGAAGTTACAAGACAAGATGCTATTTTCTCTTTCTTTTCTGACAACTCTGTCATCCCAGGGATCATAGTCATGTCAGAGTGTCTGTCTGGGAGAAAAAAAAAAAATCACTGAAGCCTGTGGCCATCTTTGCATCAAAATTTTCCAGACCTCTATTTTTGATTGTGATCCCGCTGATCTGAGTTTGAAATGCGAACGCAGCAAAGCCCCTAAGCCTTCAATCGTGTGAAATTTTCAAAAGATCTCTAGAAGCAATCTCAGGCTGTCTGACCCCTGACAGGCGGAGATCTCTTTATACCTCTCTCTGCCAGCACTTCATTTGTTGGAATATCTTTCAGATTTGCACCTCCAGATGACAACCTGAGTGTTTATTATGTGTATGAATCTGAAATCTTCACTGCAGTACAAAGGAGACGTCTTAAACATCATATTTAATTTCAGATCACAATTACCTGCTCCTCTTTTGCTTCTAATTATCTATTCTTCCTTCCTTTCCGTGGCATGTTGATATTTTGTTGATTCTCCCTTTTAATCAGCCTTTCTTTCTTTTTCTTTCTTTCTTTTTAATCGTATTAGTTTAGTCCACGGGGGAATTAAACATGTCACGGTGGACACACATCATGCCTATGTGGAGAGAGAAA
Organism: Anas acuta; assembly: GCF_963932015.1. Taxonomy (NCBI): domain Eukaryota; kingdom Metazoa; phylum Chordata; class Aves; order Anseriformes; family Anatidae; genus Anas; species Anas acuta. The sequence goes on from NC_088990.1 coordinate 5,162,636, forward strand.
ATTCGAGCGAGGAGCGTGTGTTCCCTATGGCTGTCTGGATACATGTATGTGCTCTGGAGAAATAATAACTATTCCTGCCATTATAATCCAGGTTGTTAGTATGCTTCATCTCCCATTAATCTTTATACATCAATTTAAATTGGCAGCAGTGTTTATGTTTTGTCCCGTGACGTAGCAGCAATGTCACTTGGTAGCAACCAAAGCAGCCGAAGCCCTTTAGCGTCCTCCCTTTAAGAAAGCAAAAGGGGGAAAAAAGGGGGGGGGAGAATTAAAAAAAAAAAAAAAAATCGCTTCTAACTTTTTTCTCTTTTCTTTAAGGGTCCTTACATGTCTCCTTCGTGCCTTCCCGTTCACCTGTTTAGAAGAAACCCCTTTTCCCCAGACTCTTTGGAGAGCTGGCTATGCCTGTCGTGGTCATTTTAGTTTATTTTGTTGGCGTTGAGATCTCAGGTGAAATAGCCTCTGGTTAATGGCATGGGAGGTGTCCTTCCCACTGCCTGGCTCACTGGCACAGCCCTGCCGGGGCAGCATCCCGCCTTGCTTCGCATCCTCTAACGGGGGAATGGAGCCCGCCGGGCTGTTGTGGACCCGAGGTCTACCTCCCCTTCCTGCCAAGGTGCTCGGGAGCCGAGTGTAATTTTTTTGTACAGGGATTTCCCATAATTTGCCCTTACCCCTATGTTATAGATCCGTGGTGTTGCTATGATTAACTTATTAAAATAACGCGTCATTAGTTTAAATTGCCCCGAAAACGCCTGCCTATGTGTTCAGATGTTTCTGTATTTATCCATTTTTTCCCATAAAACTTGTATTAAAACAAAATGTTACTTTTCTTTCTCTCAGGAGCTGTATATAGAGACCCTCCCTTTTTGAAATAGACCGCAGGGACTGTCATTAGATCAGATGGCAAGCCTTTATAGAAAGTGTTTTGCATAATTACATACCAAAGCCAGAATAGTCACCCTCACATTTTATGGGTCACAAACCATCAACAATTGGCACATTATTGTCCAAGAAACCCCAGTCCATTCACTGATAGAGAAAACTAGACTGCCTAATCTAGAACTGAAGAAGATTGAAATTTCTTCTAACAAGAACCCAGAGAAGATTATTTTCAAACTGACAACGTGTTTACATATAGTTATAAAGTTCAGAGGACCGGTGGGGAGAGAGAAAGGGTATAAACCACTAAACATGATTAAGAATCGCACAGTGGCCTAATATAGATGGTTCATCAAAAAGGAACAGACTGAAAGCTCCCCCCCCCCTCCTCCACAGCCCCTCTCCTTTTCAGATCTGTTCCCTTTTCTACCGTTGTGATTCAGTAATTAAGATATTCTTATTTGGACAGACAGCTCCTCTGGTAACTGAATAATATTAGTTCCCTTTGATGTCAAACTTTTGACAGTTATCACACTAGCATTGGGCAATTTAGCACAAATGCCCTCTTTTTTTTTTTTTTTTTTTTTTTAAGGGGGAAAAAAAGTCTTTGAAGAAAAGTAATAAGTGTGATCGCTATCAGCAAATGATGTAAATCTCAGTGGACAGGCATCCCTGGGTATAAATTACATTTTGTTGTATATAATGAAGCGAGTTTTGTTTTTACCTCATTCGCTTATCATTGTCCAAAATTAAGGCAATAATCCCACTTCCTTCACACCAATTCACCACAGTCCCTCTCCCCCCTGATTATTTTCTTTTCTTTCACGGGAAAATTGGACGGCTCGCCGAGCCCTCCCCCCCCGCCCTGCTTCCCACCCACCCACCCGGCGCAGCGCAGAGCCACCGGCGCTGCGGTGCGGGGGAGCGGGAGGCAGCTGCGGGCGGCGCGGGGCTGCGGCTCCCTCCGGCTGCGCTGCTTCACCTGAGCCCGCCTCGCCCGGGAGCCCCTCCTTTTGCCATGTCTCCCCCCCCCAAAAAAAAAAAAAAATAGCAGGACATATAGTCCTGCTGCTGTGCCGCTTGGCAGCGCCGGAGTGCCATAGTAATAATAATAATAATAATAATAATAATAATAATAATAATAATAATAATAATAATAATAATAATAATAATAATAATAATAATAATAATAATAATAATATGGTAAGGGAGAGGAGAAAGGTTCCTTGTAGCTGGGAATGGGAGAGTTGGAGCCTGGGGGGAGTGGGGCAGGGAGGATTTTAAACCTTGCCATGCCCAGCTCCTGACACTTAGGGAGAGCTCTGCTGGGGGCTTTCTGCTTCTTTCCATCACCCCCTCCGGGTGATTTCGGCTGCAGCTTTAGGAGCGACCCCCCTGCTCCCCCCCCCTCCCCCAGCCCCGACTCCTACGGAGCGAGGTGCTGCCACGGCAGCGGGTGGTGGCGGGGTGGGGGGGACTTGTTTATTCTGCTTTTTCATCACAACTTTGGTCGGGGAGGGGAGGGGGCGGGGGGAAAGTGAGGCAGCTCTCGCCAGGTTTGCCTTATCGCGAGATCTGGGCAATTAAAATAAAATAAAATGAAATGAAATCAAGCCACGCTTCGGCTCCTGGTGGAGTTGGATTGGGGGGGGCATGGCAACCCTCCCCTCCCACCCCAAACTGCAATGCCCTCGCTAAGCGCATGATCTCCGCGACAGCTCGGGGGGAGCGGTGCGTCCCGTGTGCCCCCCCAGTGCCACCCCCCTCATTCTTCCGCTCCTGCGAGCAGCACCGCCAGAGTAAGGTGCCCGCCCCGAGGGCTCAGCACCGACCCCCAGAACCTCCCCAGCCCCGATTTGGGATGGGGGGGGGGGGGGGGAAGGAAGAGAGGCACAACCCGTGTGCGCCTCCCGGTGCGTAAATCCCGCGGCCGTACTGCCCGGCGGCCCCGGCCAGCCCTCCCTTCGCTTCCCTCCCAGCCTAATTAGCAGCCGTGGGGAGAGCCCTGATTAATTTAAATGCTTTTTGTAACACTGTAATGGCGAGGGAGAGGTCTGCGGCCGCGAACTGGTGGTGGTATTTTGGGGCTCACGTTTCGGATGCGCCCCGGGTGGGGAACGGGGGAACCGCGGAGGATGCGCCCCCAGCGTCACCCCCAGGGAAGCGGGCAGGCTTTTCTGGAAACTTTGCTCCAAAAGGCTGTCCTCGTGTTGTGTAACATTTTCCGAGGATTTTCATTACACGTTCAGCCAAAGGTAACACAATCATAGAGGGGAAAGTTTCCTCCTGTGGCCTTTCCCCCGGGGCCGGGCACCTTGGAGAGGGCAGGGGCAGGGGACGTGGCGCAGGAGGGGGGCACCTATAGGGGCTGCTGAGGGGGGGGAGGACGGACAAGAGAAACTGGGCCGAGGTCGCCCCCGCACACTCCTACCGTAGAAATAAATCTTTGCCCTCCGCTGCCTCTGCATCTTCCGTGGGAAAAAAAAAATAAAAATAATAAAATAAAAAATATAAAAGGGGGAAATCTCCCCGCAGAGCCTGGAAAAACGCACGGCGGGAGGGGGGGCTGAGCACGACCCGGGACCCCCCCCTCCCCAGGCTGGGACTCGTCGGGCAGAGTCTGGGAGGCAGCGGCAGCCTCCAGCCACCGGCTGGGGTTTTACGCTGCGGGAGGGTGGGGAGTGAGGGGAGGGTTGACACGGAAAATGTGTAGGAAAACTGCACTTTGGGGGTTGCAACAGGTATAGAAGTGTTTTGCCTTTCTCCCAAGCTCCTCTCTAAAGAGAGGTGATTATTTTTCGAGAGAGGAAGAGCGTCGTGCAGAGGGATCAATTGTTTTTTAAAAAAGGGAGAAAATTTATTTGCGTCTCAATCTTTTCAAGGATAAGGGGACTTGAGAAGAGCAGTGGAAGAGACAGGTTCAGCTTTGGAGAGAGAGTAGTCAGCCCAAGAACTTCACATGGAGTCCTTGAGCGCTAAAAAGAGAAAGTGTGGAAACTTCCCCAAAGGTCACCTTTCAAGCAGCAGACAAACTTCTCTCTCGACTTCTCTGGGGATGAGGGCTCCGAAGATCCTAAAATCGATAGCAATTTAGAGAAGGAGCCCGGGCACAAGGTGCCCCTGGCCGGGGGGCGAGGCCATGCCCCGCGCACCCGCTGCCAACGCCCGGCTGCTCCTTGCCCCCGACCATCCCGGAACAAAACGGGCACTGGCAACACCAGGAGAAGTTAACAGGGGTGGGGAACGACCGAAGACAAGCGCTTTGATTTCCTGTCTTCGGGGGAAAAATATATTAAAATAAAATAAATAATATAAGGAGAAAGTAAAATCTATCCCGGCCCTATGATACAGACGAAATTCCCGTCATTTCTTTTCCTTATCACATCTCTTTTAAACCTATTTTCCAACCTCAAAAAAACAAACAAACAAACAAAAAACACCACTGTTTTGAATAGCCAGGCAGTGTCCCCACTTCCCAGAAGCCACGGAACCACCGCGGGGCGGCCCCGTCCCGTCCCCGGCCGCAGCGGGACGGGGCCCCCGCGCTCCCCGCAGCCCGGAGCGGGATTCGAGGAGGGCACAGGGCGAGCCTGCGGGAGCGAACCCCCCTCACGTGTAATCACCGTCGTTAATTCATTCCTAATAATTCATTAGAAAGGAGCATTAATTACTTCCTTTGGTATATTTTTGGGTTGCAGGCGCAGGGAAGGAAGCAGCGATGTTCATCCCTCTCCGAGACAGCCTCTGCCAGCACAGATTGGCTTTTTTTTTTTTTTTTTTTCCGAAAGGGATCGACCTTTTCCTTCTCTGTTTTTCCTCCTCTGTTTTTCATCCTATTTTTTTCCCCCCACACCGTGCCTATTTGCACGCAGGTAATAAATTAATCAGGTAAAAGAGGAAATGGCCCATATTTATTTTGAAACTGTTCCTGCGTGCATTGCCTGGCGGACGTGGGGTCAGTGGTCGGATCAGTGTGGCCTTAAAAACCAGTAACGCGGCGAGACTTGCTCCTAAAAAGGCCTCTAGAAATGAAGGAAAATAGCAGATGCCTCCCTTTCCCAGCTGGATGTTGGGGATCGTTTAAATACCTCTTTTTCCCTTAAAGGGTCCGTAATAAAAGCGGTGAAAATGACACTGGTTCCCGTGCAGCGTGGAATATTTGCTGCTTTAGTGTTAGTTTTTGTTGTTATGGGGGTTTTGTTTTTGTTTTTGAGGGGGCGCATCGGGGACAGGCTTGAGGACAAGGCTTGGGGACAGGGCTGCAGCACCCAACGCCGGCTCGACTCCTGCAGCTCCTAATGCGACACTGTATTAACTCCTAGTTAAGCCAGCAAATAATATTGTTCATTCATCTTTTTCAAAGTTGATTTATAGCAATCGACAGGTTAAAGCGTCATCTGACTTCATTACTTTTAAAAGCTGTCTATTTCAGAACTGTCACTTTTCATCACTTAAACCGAATAAAACGGTTGAAGAAATGAATTGAGAGAGACTTGGAGATCGTGTTTATAATTCTTTGTCTCGACGTTAACATTCCTAATGACCTGACCTGCGTTGGGAACCTGTGTGCCTAACGCGGAGATTAAAAACAATAAGAAAAAGAAAATCAACACACGAGGCTCCAAAAGTTACAGAGAAGGTGAGAAAGTGTCAGTGGACAGAGGAAGAGGAGGACAGAGATGAAACGCACGCATTCAGGAGGCATCCTACAGGCGCTGCCCACACCAGAGGTGGAAGTTAGCACTGAGCAGTAAATAACTCTTCGTTTCCTCCCCGCACCCCTATCGCGGCTGTTTAAAATGTGGAAAACAAAACAAAACAGAGCAAAGCAAAACAGGAAAAGATCTCTCCCCCTTAGCTCACTGACTGTTTTTTCATATCCCGTGAAAGGCTTTTTTTTTTTTTTTTTTTTTTTTTTCATTTTGGAGAAGGTTACAAGATCACGCAGGTATTTCAGGGAAAGAACAGACCCATAAGAGATCCTTTTTATTATTTTTTTTCCTGCCTTAGTGACGCTGAAATAGTAAATAAAATCCCAAATCACAGAAATTCAACCCGAAAGGAGAGCATTCGTCAAAGCGTTCAGGAACTTCAACCACATGAAAACTGGCTAGTTTGGATTTGCTTGCGATGCTGGGAATTCACCTTTGTAGGAGTTTTTCTGCCTGCGTGTTCAGGTTTTCGTAGTGTATTTTAATCCCAAACTACTGCCAACAACACGCGGTTATTAATAAATCCGCAGCCGAAGCAGTGCGCTTTCAGGGGGCAAAGCAGTGGGAGAGGAGGAATTATTTTAAACAAACTACACAGGTTGTTCCCGTGCATTTGGTTTCACTTAATGCCGTGGGCGTGATGGCTCGCCTTCTAAAATAATTCAAAAAAGGCGCAGAGGTGCCCGGCTTTGCCCCGGGAGGGAGCTGCCCGGGCCCGGCTGCGCTCCGCAGCTGAAAAAAGGGGTGCGGAGCCAAAGCTGCGGGTGCGGGCTGCGCGTAAAACCCGCGGCTGCGGAAAGATGGTGAGCATCCAGATGCCTTTCGCGAGGTACATTCCTCGCCGCCTCCAGCCGGGATTCTTAACGATAAAAAAAAATAAAAATAAATAAATACAAAGAGGTCAATTTTGGTCCTCGGAGCCATGCTCGGAGGAGGCCGCTCCGCGGCCGCGCAGCTCTGCGCTGCCTCTCCGCGCCTCCGCCGCCCCAGGGCTGCGGCGCCGCGCCCGCCGCCGAGCGCCACCTCGCTGCGCACGGGGGCACTGCAGCCGCGGAGAGCTCCGCGCCCCCCGCCGCACCTGCGGAGCAGCCCGCGGGAAGGGCAAAACCGGCGGTTCGGCTTGCACCGGGCCCCGGGGTGACCCATGCTGCGGCCTTCCGCGGGAGCTGTAAAAAAGGACACATGGCTATTCTCGCCTGCCCTGCAACACCATTTATTTTTTTCCTTCTTTTCTTTCTTTCTTTCTCTTATTTTATTTTGTTCTGGTGCGTAAACTTTAAGGGGGGTTGACCTCAAAAGTGTCCTGTAACACAAACAGCTACAACAGGCTTCTAGGTTCGGTTCAAATGAGAAAAATCGAAGGATCGCTTTCCACGGTTATGACACAGTCGCACTGCCGTAATTTCTGCACGAACAAAATATATATAGCATTTAACTACTTTGCTTCTCTTGATCAAAATGGCCCTTAGCAGGCAGAGTCATTTGTTTAGCTACAAGGAAAACGTAGAACTGTGAAATTTCCCTGAATACTTTTATATTTTTATATTTTTAATCCCTTTGTTTTGGGCAAGGGGGGAGTAAAAGCTGGGAAAATACACGAGCCTTAGCTGATACACTTCGAAATGCTAGTATCGATAAAGGGAATAAAAAGCAGCGAATAAACAAAGGTAAGAAATAAGATGAAAGCATGAAGTCTCGAAAACAGTTTAAGCCCTGCGAGTACTCAACTGAAAATTATTAAAAAATTAAAAAGAAAAAAAAAAGAAATAAAAGAAGGGGAATGGGAAAGAAAGAGACCCTCCAGGCTCGGAGCAGGGCCAGGAGCTGCCCGGCGCCCTGCGGGTCCGTGCGCGGCCGCTCGCAGGCAGGCGGGGAGCGGGAGCCGGGGGTCGGGGGTCGGGGACCTCCCCTGGGACACGGGCAGCGGCACCGGCTGGAATGAAAGTGGTGAAGGAGCAGCCAGAGCCCAGCGCTGGGTGCGGGTGGCAACGGAGGGCGAATTTCTCCTGGGTCCGCTTAGCCCTCCTGTTTGCAGGGGATGCCTGCCCACCGTCACACATGGCGGGTGTTTAGCATGAAACGTGCTATTAAGTATTGATTAAGAGCATCCACATGTTATTCCGAGAATATAAAGGGCTATTAAGAGCCATTTGACTTTACCAGAAAGTAGCGAATATTAGTTAATGAGTAATGGGGAAAGCACAAACGCGCAGCGGCCGGGCCCCCGCCCGGAGTTAGCACAATTGGACTCTTTCAAAGAAGGCAGAAGAGAAGAGAAAAAATCGCTCTATTTTTTAATTCCAGCGAGAATTTGTACCGGGAACAATATAACCCAACAGCTGCGACAGGTGGAAGAGAGATAATTGAGCAAAGGCTGCTTTTGACAATTAATATTACAGGGAGATAACGTCCCCGCTCCCGTTTTGTTGAGAGCCGGGGGTGCGAAGGGGCAGTGTGGGGGCAAAGGGAGGAAGAAGCAGAACCCTGAGCCAGAATTATGGAAAAAACAGGAGGGAGAAAAAGATCGGGAAGAAATTCCCACTGCCCCGTGCGGGCGGAAGTTCCCACGGGCTGAGAAGTTGCCTCGTTCCCCCTGCCCGTCCTGCCCTTTTGCTTTTTGGTTCAGAAAGGAGTGTTTCTGGTAGACAACTTAATGCCCGGAGTCTTTTTTAAAATGCTTTTATTGCTATTGCACTTCCTACCACAAGATGCAGAGCAAGTCAGCGGAGTTTGTATTACAACTATGTCATAATGTTTCACTGATGCAAAACATGTAGCCAGAGGGGGTTGCTAATGATTCCTGGATTAGAGAGAGGGAGAGCGAGAAGTGAGAAAAAGAAAACCTGGTTTCATTTTTTTTAAAGCTACGTAAACCCTACCCATTAATATCCAGCTCTTGCAACATCTCAGTATCTCGCTCAGACACGCGGATCTGCCATGAGCCATTTAAACACCGCAAACGTTTTGCATATTCCACCTATTAATTATGTTTACAGCCTATTCATTTCAGGAGGCTCTTTCCTAGAGAAGAAAACTTCAAACTTTGTGTGTGTGTGTGTATGTGGGGGGGAATCTCCCGGGGCTTTCCACTCGGGATGGAGACGGCTGCGAGGGTGCTGGGCTGGAGCCAAACCCCGAGAGGTCCCGACTCCCCAGACATGCAAAGAGTGTGCCCGGGGTGCGGGGGGCAGAGAGCCTGCTCCTCCCGGGCTGTGAGTGGGGATGAAGAGGGAGCTGGGGATTTTCCTGAGATTAAGGAGCATCCCGCAGAGATGCTCCAGGACGCCGCGGGGTTTTCCTCGCCTTCTTCCAGCGCTGGGCCCGGTGGCAGGGTGGGTGGTTTGGGAGATGGGGGGGTGTAAGGGGGTGTACCCCCGAGGCCACCTGCCCGGAGAGGGGAGGAATGGAAAGGTTTGGCCCCGGGCAGCCGCTCGGCCCCTTCACTCCGCGGCCTCCCCAGGCAAAGCTGCGGCTGGGAAAGATTCCCCCGCATCCTTTGATAAAACATTTGTCATTACGGTTTTGTTCGGTTAATTATTTATTTCTTCTGAAATCTCGGAAATGTGGGCGGGGATGTGGCCGGGCAGTGCCCTTGAAGACCGGGGGGCCGTCTTGTCCCCGACCCCAGGCTGGGCGGAGAGCCCGGGGCATCGCCACCCCCTGGTCCTGGCACCTACGGGCTGCAGTTCTGCAGGCCTCGGCTGCGAAGCCCCATCCGTCCCAGGGCTTCGCACCTCTCCTGGCATGGCTCGTTTCCCTCGTCCCGTCCCTACCTCCTCAGCCCGGCCTGGCATGACCCCCGAAGAGAGACAGAATCAGGTCCGGAGCGGGCAGAGGAGGGGGTGTGCGGGTCGAGGTGATGCGGAGCATCGCGGCCGCCCAGGTGGGATCAAAGGGCCCGAGCCCCGGAGCATCCTCCAGGGAGCAAAGGGCTGGGGCCGGGGCTGAGCTCTGCCCCCAAATCCCAGCCAGAGACCGCAGGACCCGCGGGCAGTCCCCGGCCCCGCTGCCCCCTGGGGCCCGGCCCTTTTATCTCCAGATCTCGCTCGGAGGAGACGAAAAATAAAAAGTTTAAAATGTGACCTAGTTCCATCTCCCCCTCCCTTCCCCCTTCCCTTTAGATATTCACGTCATCTATTAAGTTGGGGGGGGGGGGGGGGAGAGAGAAGAGAGAAGCTAAATTTACGAGGTCTGGTGGGTTCTGGAGTCTGGGTGCTGGGAAACAGGTGTTGGCAGTTCGCTAGAGTGTCAGTCAACTTTTGGAGATGAAGTCATTAGGGAGGTAGTCTCCTCGGAACAATCTGGTGGTTTCAGTCGGAGTTAATTTATACCGAAAAAAAAAAAAGAGAGAGGAAAAAAAAAAAAGAAAAGAAAAAAAGGAAAAAAAAAAAGAGCCTGTAGAAATACCGAAAGGGACAAACATAACGCGAACAGATTCACACTCCTACAGATTATGCCACTTGGAAGTCACATCCTGAGAAAAATAGCCGGCTCCTACAGAGCCGCGCCGCGGAGGCGGGGGGGCTACGGGCGGGCTCCGGCCGGGGCAGCGGGGCCGGGGCCGCCGGGGGGGGCTGCCCGGAGCGGGACTGTGGGGAGGGGGCCGCGGGGAGGGTCCTGCCGCCAGCACTGCCCGCAGCCCGGCCCTGCAAGGGGGGATCCCAGCGCATCCCGCCCCGTCCCACCCCGCTGCTCCCCCCACCCCGGGCCGAGCTCCCTCCTTGCCCCCCGCCTCCTCTCCAGCTCCAAATGCGACCCAGAGGCGAGGCGACAACCGGCCGGGAGGCGGCTGGCCGGGGGTCACCTCCTCCTGTCGTCCCCCCCCCACCCCCTCCTTGCCACCGGGGCTGGAAATTGTCAGTGACCCTGAACTGTTTCTCGGCTGTGTTTGAAAAGGCAGGCGATCCGCAGGCCGAGACAAAAGGTTTCATGTGCACAAATACAATCTACTTAGGGCCTAAGCACGGCGCTGCTCGGCTCTGATGCCTCACGTCCCGGCTCTCGGCCGCGCCGCTGCTCCGGGGAGAAACGGGGAGGGATGGAGAGAGGGGGGGCGCACCGGGGGGAGCGCCCGGCAAAGGCGTGGTCTGGGAGCCGCCTGTTAGGCAGGCGGCACGGCTCGGCACGGCACGGCACGGCACGGAGCGCACGGCACGGAGCGCACGGCGTGGCACGGCGCGGCGGGGCGCGCACGGCGCGGCACGGCACGGCGCGGCAGGCGCTTAGCGGGGGGGCTGGAAAGTCCCGATGCTCGGCTCGGCTCGCCCCCCCCTTCGGAGCTGGGTGACAAATCACCTCGGCGGCACCAACCACTTGTTTCTTTTAGCAGCGCGGGGAAAGATTTCATTAATGCTCCTCCGGCCCCCTCCCCCTCCCCTCCCTCCAAATCCATTCTCTCGCTCCGAGTGCGTCTTCTAATCATAATTAAAATCGTCTCATATACATCGGCGTCTCTTGTGTGCATATTGAATTGCAGGTGACTGGGCGGAATGTTATTTCACTCGAGTCTCTCATTTTTACATTTCCACCCAAACCGGCGCTGCCTTCCCCGGCCGCAGATAAGGCGGATTGTGAATATCGATAGAGGGGAGAAAGGCGATAGTCACAATCGATCGCTTACCAGGCAGCCGTCATGCATCATGTTCAATTCCACGGCAGCCCGGTACTTCACTTAATATAATTAAGATTAAAACTCAAGTGGTGGCGGAGGGCCCGTCTATCGATGGCTCGCAAGGACAGCAGCCGCCATCCAACGCCCCAGCTCGGGCGGGCAGGGGTCACCTTTTAATCCAGCCTCTTCCTCCTGTAGCACACATATATAGGCGCCTATAGCACATATATATAGGTGTCTATAGCACATATACATAGGTGCCTATACGCCCCGAGGTGCAGGCTGCGCATATGCACAGCGTGGGCGTAGGTGCGGCTCTGGCCCTGGGCAGAAAGCTGACTTTTTCTTTTCTTTTTTTTTTTTTTTCCTTAAGAGCAGGACAAAAAAAAAAAAAAAAAAAAAAAAAAAAAAAAAAAGATGCTCGCCGTTATTTACAGCTCCGAATGAAGGCAAGATGATGGTTTGGAACCACAACTGCGGCCCCACTCGCGGAGGGAGGTGGGGGGGGGCTGGAGCCAAGTTTATTGTCTAGCATTTCAAGGGGTTAATTTACGCGCTGTTATCATTTCTGTGCGTCTGAGGCCACGAGCAAAACAGAAATCGAGGTGCTGGGGTATTATTCCAGGCAACGTGACAGTGCGGGCGCAAGGCGAGGAGGCACTGTGGTAGAGTTCAGCGAGCGCTGAAAGCAGCCCCACAAGCAGGGCTGCCAGCCGGCTTTTCTTCCAGGCTTACATGGGGGGGTACCATTCGTTTCTTTCCCCTTTTCCTCCCTTTTTCGGATTTGTCTCTCTTTTTTGTTATCATTATTATTTTTTATCAAACGGACACGCTTGGCTCGTTTCATTCCCCGACACCATTTTCGGACTCTGTGCCTTAAAGTCCTAGCGATAGGTCCGTTTTTACCTCCCCTGGAGCAAATGGACAATTCACCTCTGCTTAAAGGCTGCAGAGAAATCTCCGAAAGCAGAAGCTCTGCTGAGCAGCCTGGTGCTGCTGATTATATAGTGCAACTTGAAATGATCTCAGCCGGTGGAATATTAATCAAATCAATCAGGGTTGACAAATGAGAAATATTTGAAGGAAGGTGGTAATTTACAACTTTGTTATTAGTTAAGAATCTCCCGCCTTGTAAGAGTAATTAATAACTCCTGGATGGGAACAATTTGGAGAAGGAAAGAAGACAGCGTCTTGAAATAAAACAGGATAAAGAGAGGGGTTGAAAAGTGAACTGCGCCTCTGTGAAAGAAAAATTGCAAATGATTTTTTAAAAGATGTCTACAGGGGCATTATACGTATAATATGTATATAATATATACACACGTATAAATATGGCATAATCAGAGAGAGGGCGAGCGAGCGAGGGAGACTAGACAGGAAATAAGTACTGAAAAATAAATCAAAACATTGATTCTTGTGGTCACATCTCCCATCCAGAGATTAGACGCGATGCTGGATTTCAAAGTACTTCAAAGAAATTATACCCAATATGCAAAAGTGCAAGTTAGAAACCAAAGGAGTGACTCGAAGCTGATTTGAGAAATGTTTTCCCCTCTCTCTCGTTCACCCCCGCACACTCTCTTCAATGCCTGATAAATGTGAAGACCCCTTTTCTCCCAAACTCCCGCTCAGATGGGAAAACTCAATTGTCTGTAATGTTTATAGTGTTAACCCTACTTATCTGCGGAACACTCCCCTCCCCACCCCTCCCTTTTCACTTTCCATAGACACACATTGATTATTAGACTGTATGGACCCCCCTCCTTTTCCACAACCCCACCCTCAACAACTGACCAAAATAATGACTTGTTGGAAAACTATAAATCATTTTCGTGTTTGAATCCCTGAAGACTCTATTTAAGTAAATAGGCTTACTGTGAAACAATGCATAGATCCAAGTCCTTCTCCGGATTGCTTCCAAATGCTGCCATCTCCAAAACTTTTATTTACAAGAGAAGAAGAGGAAGAAGAAGGGGAGGAAAAAAAAAAAAAAAACTTTGGCAAACTTTATCTCTTCTTTATTATAAGCTTCAGCCTTGCCTTGGTAAGCCCCAGTCTGTTCTACAAAAGGTGGCTAGAGATTGAGATTTATTGGTTTCCAAATGAAAAGATTCATTCGATATAAGAGGTTAACTCAAAGTTCCTTAAACCGTGACTAGCATTGGCAAGGAGCTTTGCCTAGTCAGCACAAAGGCAGTTCAAAGAAACCTTTAAAAATACACACAGATATACATACACACAAACACACTCTCACACTTTAGCCTCAACTGCAATTTTCTTTTCATTTTTGTTTCTTTCTGCCATTACAAAGCCCTGAGCCCCTTTGTAGGTAGCTGGAGGTTTTTTTTTTTTTTTTTTTTTTTTTTTTCCAAGCTGAACTTTGCCATTTTGGTGTTGACCAACCCCCTTTTCTTTTGCAACCAGTGAATGAAAAGACTCAAGGAAAAAAAAAAAAAAAAAAAGATTAAGAAGTAAACGGGGTGAGCAAAAAAAAAAAATCCTTCTAATTTATAGCGAGCAGAACAACGTTTAAAAAATAATAATACCGCCCCAAAAAAAAACAAATCCGTACAAAGGGGGTGGGGGGTCAGGCAAGGTGACACGCAGGAGAGAAAGGGAGCAGAGGAGGTGGTGGTGCCCGGAGAGGGACTGCCAGGGTCTGGGGAGCGGGCATGGCACACGGGGGTCTGTCTGTCTGTCTGTCTGTCCGCCTGTCTCGGGGTCTGTCCGTCTGTCTGCGCGGGGGTTGCCCGCCTGGGAGCCGCACACGGAGGCAGCCGGGGCTCGGGCTCAGGGCTCCGTCCTGTGTGTGGAGCCTGAGCTATGGAAATGGTAATGAGGGAAAATTAACCCGGCCGTTTGTTACATTGCAGGGAGATCAATGCCTGACCCAGGGCTGAGGGATAGCTTACTTCGGGAGGAAAGATATGAGATAATCGCTCTGAAACACGCTGGTGGCGAGGACAAACAGGGACCGAGCTGAATATCGCGTTTCATAATAATAATAACACCAAGCACGAGAATAAGAGCAAAGAAAGCCCCGCAAGAGCCGGGCGGCAGCTGCACGGAGCGACCGCTGCTTTCGGGCTCCGAGGCTGCGGGGGCTCCGGGGAGGCCTGGGGGGGACCCCGGGGGGTCAAGGGAAGCCCCGGCTTTTTCCGGGGGCTGCGAGAGGCCGGGAGCCCCGTTCTGCAGGGGGGATGCCGGCAGGGGGTACGGCACGACACGGCCGGGCTGCTGGGGCTGGGGGCGGCTGGGCTCCCCCGGCCGGACCGTACGGGGGGAAACGTCGAAATAAAGGCTGAGAAAATGAAGGGGTTGGCCAAATTCAGCTGGAGGAGAGACAGAGTGAGCTGCTGGCTTAAAAGCAGACAGCGGAGGCTAATGAGACCTTTGGGGTAGGAATAGTGTACTTTTTTTTTTTTTTTTTTTTTTAACTAAGACATCAGTAAACCCACAAAACTGGAAACAGTGACAGTGCAAAATGAATCATCCTCCTATAAAGGGAATAGGAAGCGCAAAATACGAGCGGGGAGGGGGTGTCTATCAGGCGGGGATCATAATAAAAATAATTATTTTAGAAGGCAGCACAGGAAGGTAGCGGTTCTGCCCGGGCTTCAGCAGACAACATGGGCAGCGGGATGTGCTCTGACCTGCCTCCTATTGTACAAGCTCGCCGTTGGCTTCAGGGAGGCAAAGATCGGGTTATAGCTGAATAAAGTCCAGCAAAGTTTGCTGGATGGCAGCCCTTCCTCTGCCTCTTTCTCTGAGTTTCAGCCGGAGCCGGTGTAAAAGCAGCCTGGATGTCAAATGTCTCTCTTAAGGCTGCTCCCGCAAGCCAGTTCGCATATGCTTCTCCCAGAGGTTTTGCCATTATTTTTATTTCGTGCTTTATTTATTTATTTTTTTTAAGGTTCTTTTTAAGGCTCAGTGTAACCGCCAGCCGAAAGGAGGAAATTTTAGGTCAGCGTACAGTTAATTTCCAGGGGTCGTTAATTAGTAATGTTGCAGGAGTTAAGGCAGAAACTTGTTGGCTGAGATTGGATTCTGGAGGAAGGAAAAACCTGCCAGTGGACTCCATTACATCCACAACCGGGGACGACTTTCTCCGGAAAAAAAAAAAAAAAAAAAAGCTTTTTCAGGCCGGCCCGTGGGCTCCAGCCACCGGCCAGGAACCGCTGGGGTGGCTCCGGGAGCCGGGGCTGAGCCGAACCCAGCGGCCGCAGCGTGGGCACCGAAATGCGGCTCCATAGGGGACGGCGTGCTGGGGAGGGCTCTGGGGCAAGGGGGGAAGAATACAAGGGTGGGGGGAGATGGCACTTAACGTGACGGAACTGTCTGTGATCAAGGGAAGGGGGCGGCTGGTGAAGCCGCTTTCAGAATTGGGATTATCCCGAACCCTTGGAATTAAGGGTGGCTGAATGTGGCAGGGCGGTAGTGCGTAGGTAGCGAAGGATAAAGTTTTAAACCTGATGTCTGCCAAATGGAAATATTCACCGTAATAGTTAAAAAGACACTGGGAAGAATCAAACAGAAAAAAAAAAAAAAAAAAGAGAGAGAAAACATCAAACCGCGAGGCTGGCCGAATAGCCCGAAAGGGAACAAACGGGGGACGGCGGCAAAGAGGAGAGAAAATGATTCTGTGATGCCTGCATATTCCGACAGGAATAAATGCAAAATGGGAAATCGGAGAAGCGACTCTGTGTAGCCTGTCTGGTCTATATGGCAGGGACTTAAAAAATTACATCTGGAGCAGAGCTGTCCTTGCCTGGCCGTTATTACACGTGGATTTTTTTTTCCTTTTAGCAACAAGTATCCATGCATCTAAACTAATTGATGCTGGAGTTTCTTGGAATTTATCCAAAGAGCAATACACTTTTAATTGTACGTTGCTTAAAACACCATTTCTTGAACAGTGTGAAACAAGTCATAAAAGTCATAAAGCGTATCGCAGTTTTTTCCCCCACCCATAAATACTCAGCCGACACTCACAATTCCCTCCTAATACTCCTAAGGGGGGCAAAAATAATTTCGAAGACGTGTAACTACATCATAAACTTGGGCACTGTTAATCCGTTTTAACTCATTTAGAAGGCGCTTCTGAATTTATTTTTCTAGGGAAAAAAAAAAAAAAAATCGTACACCTTCCCGGCTCTTTCTATTTATCCACGAACAAGCGAGATTTTGAAATCTAATTTCAAACCCAAACGCTAATGTTGTAGTCCGGCTCCGGGGGTAGAACTGGGTTACTGTGCAAACTATTTGGGTGGAGATGAAAAGGCCTGTAAAGTTTATATACATTTCTGTTTTCCCCATCCCTCACTTGGAAACTCAGCCAGCAGCATCCGTAGCTAATCAGCCAGAACCAACCTTAAAAAGCTAACTTTTTTTTTTTTTTTTTCCAATTAACAACAATATATTTTCATCATTAGAGGCCATGGCTATAAATATCTGACTATATTTTTTTTCCTAAAAAAAAAGGAAAAGAAAAAAAAAACGACAGAAGAGTCACTGTCTCCCTCCCCCCCTTTCCCCGCACACCCACACTTTTCGTGTCTAAAATTAGCACGAAAACTATGCACTGGAGAGAAAGTGAAATGTAGCTAAGGCAGGGAGGCTTCGTTAGTTCCCGCAAAGGCTGGGGTCTCAGCCTGGGCCGCAGACACAGCAATCAAAGGAAGCCAACTGCATCTTTGCAGATCATTTTGGCGCTTCAGAGAGCGATTCAGGCTGGAAATCTGTAAAATCCACGCAAACCTTTCTCCTCTCGCTACTAGCCACCCTTTGACACAGTTGTATTGAAGTTGGGGCTGGAAGGTCCTTGGAGGTCTCTGAGTGTGACAGTACTTAGAATAGCGGGTAGATGGCACAATTTTCTAACATTTAGAGAGAAGAACCCACGCTGGGAGCAATAAGTCCATTTAAAAGCCCTTTATTTAAGAGGAACAAAGATAACTGACAAACAAAGTACAGAGACATCTCAATGAAATTTCTAGAGAAGAATAAAAAACTCTCCGCAAAGGAAAATACAAGTTCTCGGGTTTATTTATTGTTATTTTAAGTACAATACCGAAATTAAATTAAATTAAAATATATACGTAGCTAACAAGACAATATTGCTCCTAGAACTGTGGATGTTTAAATCGGAGATCCAGGATAGTAAAATACGAGGAGCTATTTGAAAGGAAGGAAACTCAGAAAATAGGGTTAATGTTTCAGAATGAACACAGCTCTCGCACGCCCGTTGTTTAAAGGACTCCATCAAATCAGCACATGCATTTTTTTTTATCCAAGGCGAATCGCAGAAAGATGTGGTCAAGGGGGGGATAAGACCGGGGGAGGAGGGAGAAATTTGAGGTTAGGAGATACTTTCTAGGAAAGGGAAATAATCTGAAGGGCGCTATGTGGCCGCATTTCAGTAATTTTTTTTACAGTGCTTGAATCCAACAATGAATGGTGGTTCCTTCTGAGTTCACTCCTTTTATTCGCATACACGCTAATGGGTAGGGATCAAAGCAAGGGCTAAGAAAAAGGAGAGGGAAATTTCGGCAGAGGTGGGCAGCATCTCCCCGCGGCGGTGCGCCTCCACCCGCGGCTCCCAGCGCCTGGGAGAGACACACGGACAATTCGGGGACAACTGCCCCCCTGCCACCATCCATCTTGAAGCCCGAAACTCGACGACTTTTGGTACCAAATACACATCTCGTCGACATTTTGGGGGTTGAAGGAAAGAAGCAAAGGGGGGGTGAGGGGGTGTGGAACAGAGAAATCAGGCATTGATCCGGTTTGATCGAGTCTGTGGGCTTCCACTAGCAATAGGCAGGCAAACACTCCCAAAACAGAGACAGACACACGCTCCCAGCTCCTCTGATTATGTTAAAAAGGGGGGGGGAAATAAAAGGAGGACGGAAGATTAAAAAAAAATGGGGAAAAAAAAAGCGGAAAAAAAAATAGAGAAAAGGCAATAAGCGGTACGTTCCCTCGAATCTGTGGTGCTGTAAAGAAATCAGGTTCAGTATAAATGATTGTATTTGGGTGGGTGCTTTTCCGACTTATTTGTTGAGTAAATCTCCCTCACTGCGCTGAAGGCGAATCCCTGTTGATAAATCCATCATTACCGTTTGGGTACAGGGAGACAGCAGCGCCACTAAATTTATCTTACATTTGTAGCGCTTTAATAGACATTTATTAAATGCTTTTAGAGAGAGACATGGGGCGCCTGATTACATCCTAGTTATAGACAGAACATAAAGACACACGTTAACAGCAATTTACAAGAAGGAAAAGAATAAAGAAAAGAAAACAAAGAAAAGGCAAAGTTTGGGAGCAAAGCTGCTGGGAGACAGTCATTGTGCGCCTTTCGGCATGGACGCCGACCACCGGCTTTTTCTCCTGCATTTCTCGGAATATTAATCGTGGCCTATAGACTCGTGTGCGTGCAGCCATATAGATACGTGTATAGGACATGCACACGGATGCAGAGGGAGACGTGCGGATGGATCAAACGGCGCTATACGCGCATTTCTGTTCCGTAAGGCAACATCAGAATACAGGAGAGCAGTTACAATAGATTCATCACCCTCTTTCACACTCGCCCTCCACCCCCCGCTCCCCCCGCCAGCTTTTAACTCTAATTTCAATCTTCTTCAACTGGAGAATCTCCAGGGACCTGGGCAAACTTGTGTAAAATAGTTAAACCAAGCGTGTTTCAAAGAGGATTGCTGAGTTCCTCTTCCTGCCTTAATAAACCGAAAGGCCCGGTTCAAAGCAAACACACTGGAATCAAAATTCAAAATATCTCACGACTCGCACGGATCGAGCAGGCTCAGAGCAATGCATTCAGTCTCACGCGTTGGTGGCCACGTAGTGACAAACATTTCGCCCTGCTTTTTGTGTGTGTGTGGAAATCCTTCCTTTGGGCTTTTTTTTTTTTTCCCCCACTATCTTTTTTTAACCTTTCTATTTTTCTAAAAATCCCTTTCGCTGTCTCCCAGGTACACGATTAAAGCCACCTCTGGCTTTTCTAAACTTAACCCGCTCCGGCAGAGCTCGGACCAAATCCGGCTCAAGCCCGCACCGCAGAGCACCCGCCACGCGCCGCCCCGTTTAGGGAGCAGTGATTTTTTTATTATTATTTTTATTTTATATATATATTTTTTTTTTTGCGGGTGTCTTGCGAACATCGCGTCTGCCTTGCCTTCCCACCATCCGAGTCATGCCAAGGACAGCAGCGGCCGGATTTCGCGTTCAGCTCGGAGCTCATCCCCCTTCAAGACCCTTGGGTCGCCTTTTGCGGGGGACAGGGAGGCGCACACCCTCGGGAGATTCTCCGCACCTCCAGAAAAAAACAAACAAACAAACAACAAAACCAACAAACCACAAAAGCGAAACCTTCCCCCCGCCTCTGCCCTTTTTCAAGAACACTTCTTCTATCTAAAAGTTTCCAAAAGAAAATAAATACAAGTGACACTGTGCTGGGGGAAAGCTCATTAGTTCGTTGTCCAACTCTAATAAAAGAACAGAAGTGCAAATTATAGAGTTCAGCTTCAACACACGCTCTGTCAACTAAAATCAACCGAGTGCAGGCTTGATTCAAATAGCTGCGAAGTTGGTCCGCAATTCAAAACCACCTTCCCCCTCCTCCCTTCCCTTCCCACCCCACCTCCACCCTCCGCCCTGCCGCAGGGACATTTGGTGGAAAAATATTGTTCCAAGGAAGGTAATGATAAAGCTTAACATTAGGAAGAGGAGTGCGCAAACTCATTTCCCCATCGGTGATCCCACTAAAACGAGCGTGGTGCTGTGCTGGGCAGGGCTGGGATAGGGGCTGCGTGTGGGGGGGGTGGACGGGGGGAGGAGGGACGGGACTCCTGAAATAACATCTTCTTTCCAGCAAGGTAGAAGAAGAAACGGCCCCTTTGTTTTGATAATTAGCTAAGCCCAAACTAGGAAAGCAGATGTGTTTGCTTAGCTAATCATAAGACAAGTTTCTTTCAAAGAACTTCATTGAGCGATTGCAATTGTGAAGCAAAGAGAAGGATTTCATTTTCCTCTCCTTCGCCTCTCTCTCCCCCCCCCCCCCCCCCCCCCCCATCTATATTTTTTACTCCTTCTAATACGATATAAACGCTTCCGATTACCTAGCTGGGAAGGAGGCGAGCCCTGCGCATCCCACCGCGGGCATCACCCCGACCCGCCCGGCCGCCCCAGCCTTACCCCGGCGGAGCTGCTGACATTGTACGTCGGGGGGATGGGAGAGCGAAAGAGAAGGGGGAAAAATAAAGTTTTAATGACATGTATGACATATTAAATTAGGCAGTTTTACAATTGGGTTTGAATGCGATGCTAACTGATTACAACTGTGTTATCAAAAGGGTGATAAGATTTATAACTTCGCGAGCACAAGCCTCTCCTCTTAATGACAATAGATGTTCAATAGCAAAATCTGGTTTCTATTTTCCAAGAAGAGACGCTGTGTGTCTCCGTTGCCCCTTTATTACCGCGGGATTCAAGATCCTCTCTAAAACAGCTTGGCACTTGGAAATGCGCAGGCCAGGAATACCTTTATGGTCCCTATTAACTACTGTGTTATTTACACTTTCGCTGGTGCTCCTCACTCAATACCCGTATCACATACGGGGGATAACACAGTCCCTCTCCTTCCCTGTCGCTGCCTGTTTTGGATTTAAATTTCGCATTTCTTCGCTTTACACACACACACACAAAAAAAAAAAAAAAATGGGGGGGGGAGGAAAAAAAAAAGCGCTCTGCCTCTTACACCCTTCTCCTCCCCAGCTCCCTAAACCAACACATTAAGCAAACTTTAAAAACTGGGTTCCTATTACAAAGCAGCGCCCAGGACTAACTGCTTTAAAATTACTGCATAATTAGATTTAGTTGAATTTCACCATTAATTAGGCAGCCGCACTGCGGGGAGCCTTTGAAATCTGAGAAAATGGGAAAAATCATCTGAAGCACGTTTTTTAAACCCAACTTCAATAAATCCTGACAAGGCCTGCATTTCTCCGTGTATCTCTTTCCACCCTACAAAGCAAAGCGAAGCGAGCACGATCCCCAGGACCCACTAAAGTTTTAATTAAAATAAAAATAAAATCCAGCCAGCTTCCCCCAGCCCGCTCGTTATCGGCGGCGGGCGCGGAGAGACTCGCAACGTCCCCTTCCTCCTCCTTCTCGGCCCCTCCATCTCCCCTCTGCCTCCTAAGGCACCTTCCCCTCTGACCCCCCCCGGGGCACACACCCGGAGTGACTCCGGCTCCGCTCCGCTTTCACCGGAGGGGAGCACCTTCCGCGGCTCGCGCACTCTCCGCGGTACCCCGAGCCACCGACCCCCGAGCCGGGGCACCCCCCCGGCGCCTCCCTCCCCTCCAAGCACCCCCCCCACCTTTTCCCCTTCCCTCCTCCAGGGCTACGCGGAGGGGCCGCCCCCGCGCAGCGCCCCGGGGCCTCCCGCGGTGGAGGTCGCGGAGGCTCCGCGCAGCGCGCACTCAAGGGCCGCGGACGCCATGTTGGAGGCCGAGCTCATCGGAGGCTGAGCCGGGGCGGACTTTCCCACGCGGGGAGTTACGCGGCCGCGGAGCTTTTCCTCCACCTCCTCCTCCCCCCCCCTTCTCCTTTCCATCCATCCCTCCCGACCCAGCCCGGCCTCCGGCGGAGCGGCCTCCGGAGGAGCCCCCCGCGGGTCTCCGGGCTCTGCCCGGCCTCGGCAGCCCCACGGGCGGGTTGGCACCGCCCGCCAGGCGCCTCCTCTCGCCCCGGCCCTCCGCTTTTGTCTGAACTTGGGAGAGCCGCCTCCTCTCCGCGCCCCCTCCGCGCCCCCCGAGCCCGGAGGGTCGGGGAAGGTTTGGGCGAGAGGCGGCGGGGAGGGAGGAGGAGGAGGAGGAGGAAGAGGAGGGGGAAGAAGAGCTTGCCCGAGCCGTGGTGGTTGCACCGCGGGAGGCTGTGCAGCTCTCGTTGGCGTTCCGGGTCGCCTTTGGGGCTTTCCTCCTCTCCAGACCCCGCGCCGGTGGCAGGGGTGGTGGGGAAGGAATGAAGCGAACTAAGACCGGATTAAAAAAAAAAAAAAAAAAAGGAGAAAAATAAAAAAAGGGAGGGTTAGGGGGGGAACGGCAAGGGAAAAAAAATAGAGACTTAAAGGGAAAGAGTCGCCATGTTTAGCAGCTTTTTTTTTTTTCCTCTTAAAAAAAAAAAAAAAAGATCTCCTCAATTCCACATAGAACAAGCTTCTCGATCCCAACCCTCCTCTTTTGTCCAATTCAATCTTTGGATAGATCTTTTGTTCTAACTCAGCATGAAAAGAAAAACTTTCTTTAAATGCTATAAACTTAAAACTAACTGAAGTCCCTAAACAAATCCTCCTCTGAGCATTCCAAACATATATACATGGGGCTCGTGTGTGTGTGCGTGCGTGTGTGTGTGTGTGTGTGTTTTTATTTAACCCTGGTGCATTTTCTGTTTACTATTATTCTCTGTGAACCAAAGCTTGCTGCAAGAAACTTATAAATACAGAGATAGCTTACAGGCTTTAAAACATAAAAAGCAGAGAATGTTTTGGATTTGAAAATCATAAATTATAATTTAATGCCAATAACAATTTACAACAAATGGTTGTTTACAATAAACTAACACAAAACAAACAAGTCAAGATCCTGTGTTCTTAGTAAGCATAAAAACTTCACACACACACACTCACATGGATAGCACTTGCAATAGAAAAAGCTAAATCTAGAGGTCAGCAATCCCCTGCAATAATAGTATATTTATATATTTATATATATTTATATATTTATAGAAAAGGAGCCATGATTCAGATGTGAAACTCTGCTCAAATTCACAGTCACACGCCCCTCAGCCCCCAGTACAGATGTGTCTGACTGGAACGCACCAAAGATCAGGCTTTAATCGACTTTACAGAATGATCTCTCTCCCTCCCTCCCTCTCTTCTCGTGAAACCACAACATGGTGTAGTAACGTGTGCTGGAAGGGGAGAGGGGAAGCCTCAGCCGGGAACAAAATTGCAAGCTTTCACATACAAAGCATCTGCTCTAGACCAAGGGGCGAGAGGGCGGGCGTTGGGGGGGGAGAGAGAGAGAGAAAAATAAAAAATAAATGACACGCACACGCACGGACCAAAATCCACCCCCCTGGGCAAAGCACAGCGTCTTGCCTCCAATCTTGCCTTCCTGCGGGGCTGGGGGGCTCCTACTCGGGCCGGCGCTGGCCGCCCCCGGGGCCCCGGCCCCGGCGCTCCACGATCGCGCTCCCAGCAGCGGCGGGGAGCGGCCGGGGCAGGGCTGCGGGCAGGGCCCGGCATCCACCCAGGGAAGATGCCCGGCCGCCTCTGCAGGCGTGTGTGCCAGCAGACACACGGGCATGCATCCCCTATGCAAAATATAGAGATGACCTGTGGTCACGCTTTCACAGTCTAAGGTAAAAAAAAAAAAAAAAAAAAAAAAGCAAACCCACTTGAGAGTATATGTACATTAAAAACCGAGTCCTCGGTGCTAGAAGCTAAAGCCACTCCATTTGAAGACCTCTCAATGACAACGATAGATGGCAACTACAGAGTATTATAAAAAATCACACGTACTTAAAGAAAACTCATTGCAAACAACTGACCTATATTTACAATACTGCTATTACCTTGCTTGAATGATCTTGTGCGCGTATGTCAGACATTTACAAAAGATTTTTCGCCCCATTCTGATCATAAAATAGATACTGATCTCCAGATTTCTAACACTTTTTCACAACAATACCTTTCCTACGCAGGCACTTAAGTGTGACAAAAATAAGGGCCTTTTTTTTTCTCTTTTTCCAGAAAATCCATTTTTAATTAACAGGAGGATTAGATGAATGGGGGATGATGGTTTACCATTTCAGCATGGTACTTCCTAAAACCATAGATAAACCACGAACTTAAGTCCTCCACCCCCATCCCGGAATTAAACAGGTAAATACACTACAATACATCTGCTACAAACTTACTGTGACAAGTAAACAAATCAATCGCCTATGGACTTAAATGACTGCAAACTATAGAGAAGTAATGCGGTTTCTGAAAGACATTTATGACAGCCAAACAAGTTTCAGATATCAAATAATATTTTAATTTCTGAATACTTTCAATTTTCCTTGGAATATAACACACAAAGACTCGACCAAACAGTTCAGTTATTATAACTTTTACAGTATACAGAAATGTTGCACTTAAAAAAAAAACCTTCAGTTTTTTTAAACACAAAACTGTAAACTCTAAGATACTGAATCAATCACGTTATCTATAAGTGCCAACAGTGTTATTTTGTCATGCTGATTTCAATGGTATTTTTTAAAAAGGGAAAATATCAACAATTATTATAATACAAAGGGCTTGCAAATATACAAACAGATAGAGGAGTTTAATAACAATTCATGATGAACTATGTGGAACCCAATTCAAATTACAAAAGTTCACTTTGCTAGTTTGTTTGCTTTTAAATCAAAACCGCAGTGTGTCTTGGACACGAATCCTTCTACCTATAATAAATCCCCACAGTTCATTTTCTGTCCGAAATATCAAAAAACCTAGATTTGGGGGGAGTTATATGACACGTGTGGTTCATTCGGGTCTATATAATTATAGTTCTCTCAGCTTCAAGCTAGATTTTGGGTCACCACCTTAAGTGCGCTTCCATCATTGTGTTGTTGAGTGTTTTTTTTCTCTTTTCCTTTCTTCCTATGATACCTTCGTGGACTCAGTTTTAATTCTTTCAGAACATATATTTTAAGGATACACAGTTTTTTTTTTTTTTAAAGAAGCCAAGATTATATCAAAAATTATTATAGAACCACAGAATAAACTGGTTTGAAACCAGAAAAATACAAAAAAGAACAGCTATAGGTACATAGACACATAGGACAATTAATAATTTGGAAAAAAAAGACTTACTTTCTTCCATTCTGCTAATTTTCTCCAAATTTCCTTTAAATGCACTTTAAGCGAGATTTTTTTAAAAAGTTTACCCAAAAAAAGAAAAAAAAGAAGAAAAAAGAAAAAAAGAAAAAGCCCACCATCGTTTCTTTTCTTCTTCTTTCTCTTTTTTCTTTCTTTCTTTTTTCTTTCTCTCTTTTTTTTTATTTTTTACAAAAAATGATAAGTAGCAAGTTTTTTTTCTGAACGACACGGGAGTTTTTAATGCATTCTGTAAAAGTTCATTTGACAGTCTCTTTTTTAATTCACAGTCCATTAATTTTTTTCCTGTCTTCTCTTAGCAAACTTGTAACATCCTTTTACATCCTTTCTTAGCAGAAGGAAATTTAAGAAACAACCAGAACCCAAATGTCATTTGCTTTCCTTTCACTCTCTTTCATCTCCCTTCTCTTTTTTTTTTTTTTTATTTTTTTTCTCTCTCTCGATTATTTTATTGAATGGACATATAAGGCCAGTTAAAACTGCTGCCAGACAGTAACATATCCCTGATTAGGGTTTCTATGGGGGTTTTACCTACCAAACGGACGAAAAACAATTGCTCTATGACAGAAGAGGAGACAGTGCGAAGGGAGGGGAGACGTAGTAATAGCTTCCCGAATCGTGTTGGCTGGTTGGGATACTGGCTCCTAACATACTCTTCCAAAGCACACTGTGACTTCTCCTGTAAACTTTCAACATGGGCTACATCAGAGAGACCACAGGCATCTAGAAGAAAGTGTATTAAAAAAAAAAAAAAAAAAAGAAAAAGAAAGAAAAGAAAAAAGAAAACAATCATCAGATTAAAAAGTCTTTTTTTTTTTTTAATTTTAATTTGATTTTTTTTTAATTCGCTAGAATGAAGTGCGCCATCACCTTGCCCCCCAGAGCCTGAGTGGGTTTCACCAAAAGGGACAATCTCCCTCTTTTCTGCATGCGCCTGCGTTTCTCCCTCTTGGAGGGTCTCGTTAGGATGGAGAGCAGCTCCAGGAGCGGGGGTCGGGGCTGCACCCCACAACCAGGAGGTGCCGCCGGGCTAGGTCCCTGCCTCGGGGTCCTGGGGGCAAGGCCGGGGGCAGGGAAAGATTGGGGCGAAGGAGGGAGAGGCAGCTTCTCTTCCTCCCCCCCTTTGGAAAATAAGCGCGGAGAGCCTGAGCATGCGATGGGAAGGCACACTACTGATAGCGATGGAAATAATAATCAGCATCATAATAATAAAAAACTGGCCCAGCCAAGGATAATGGCGCCCCGGATCCAGCAACAGATTCTCCCCCAAAGAAGACAACGCGTTTTTCTTCAGTCTTTGAAACTGATTTAAGTGGCCCTTTAAAACTGATCTTGTCAGTTTAGCCTATTCAGAGGCAGCCATGCAAACTGTGATCTCTCTGTTCATTTGAGCTGTTTCTTTTCCCCCCTCTTTTCTTTTCTCTTTCTTTCTTCCCCCCCCTCCACTCCCCCCTCTTTTTTTTCCTCTTCTTCTTCTTTTTAAACCTAAAGGCCCTTACAAGAAGAAAACTCCCTGATAGGGTCTGGACATTTTTTTTTTTTCTGATACGCTAAAATACAATAAGTTCCCTTTAAATCAGAGACGTCTGTGCTGAAAGAGCACAGGTTGTGACCTGACCTCCCTGTGGCTTTCCTAGGCACAGGGCTAACACATGCATATTCTGCGAGTCATTAGAACCCAGATTTTTTTTTTTTTTTTAAAGAAAAAGAAAAAAGAGGCAGCAGCAAACATTATATGCATCTCTGTGCGTCTGCTTTCCATCAGTGGCTGTTATTGGGGTGCTGCAGGAGCCGCATGCGTAACCCAGCTTGTGCACGGGGCTATCTCCCCAGAATCAGATAACAAGAACCGTTTATCTAGTTGGGAGGCAATTTACACGCCAGGCCTCACATTTGGAAAATAGCAATAAATTTAAACAGTTACGACAGGATCGGACGATTGTTTTCTCAGAAGGCTAAAAAAAAAAAAAAAAAAAAAAAAAAAGTGGGGTTTTGGAGAAAGGCAGGGTTTCAGCTAAACTCGGGCGTGGGTGTGCGCTGGCCAGGGGCTGGGGCCGCCTGGGTGCGTGTGTGGGATTCTCGCTGGGCGTTTGGGCGAAGGGAGAGGAAAAGGCATCCTAAAAAGCGACAGAAAATCAAATGAGCGCCCCACGGTCAGGCAGCCCCACTCGGGATCCCCGTGTCCCCGTGGCGAGGGGCGCCCTACCCATCGATCACCTCAGGACTTTAGCACGAGTGATTGGGGGGGGGGGAGAGAAGTTTTTTATGTGTAAAGCAATAATATATAAAAGGAAGTTTAGGTCACGACCCAGAACCTGGACAAAGTCCAGAAAATGACTTCGTTCCCCAGACCCCCTTTAACACAACAAGGAACGGATTGTGAGCCCTTCTTTTCCCACATAAACTACATTTTTTTCCTGTTTCCTGATATCAGGCTTTAAAAAACTCCGATGAGTAATTATTTTACAGGTCCTGCTTCCATTCATATGTTTATCGCGTGGCCACTTTCCCAAGCTTTCGAATGAGTTACAGAATAAATATATGTATTTTTAAACTCAAACCCCAAACTTCTAGGGCTCCAACACAGTGGGTTGCCGCTGCAGCCTTAAAGTTAGCAATCTGAGATAACGTATTGCACAAATTAGCGAGCAGATTTTTTTTTTCAAAAAAAAAAAAAATATTTAGCCTCCAGAGTTAATATCAGGTTTATTACTCACCCAGGTTAAACTCTAGTGCAAGCTAATTAGATTTCACAACGCACTCAATTATTGCTTTATAACTCATGCACTATTTCTAGGCAGCCAAAGTTGACACATATTTTTCCCCCCTCTCTTTGATTATCCAAGAAACACCTCGAGCTCTGCCTCGGGAGAGGCGGGCTTGTGCCACCCCGGGACTGCACCGCCGAGCGGCAGCTTCCCTCTCCCTCCTCTCCTCTCCTCTCCTCTCTTCTCTTCTCCTTTCCTCTCTTCTGCTCTCCTCTCACTTTTTTCATGCTGTCCCTGTCTACTTATGGTAATGATCCCTTCGCACCCGCTACTCGCTTTGGACGCTACAGTTCATGCTGGGTACAAATGCAAACTTTTCCCCTCAGCTTAAATGACACAGAACTGCTCACTGCCACATTCTGTTTAAATCAGAGACAGCTCTTTGGAAAGTTGATTTATTTTATTTTATGGGATGGCAGGGAACATATTTTAAACTCAGCTTTGCGCATTTAACTTTTTTTTTAATTCATTTTTTTAATCCTGCAGGGCTTTTTTTTTTTTTTTTTTTTTTCCCTTCCTGTCTGCCCATAAAATGATCCTCTTTTTAAAGTGTGTTTCCCTGATAGGACGACTCGTATTTAACAACATCAAACAGATTTTTTTGCTGCTGTTCGGATGCGTGTCATTAAATGCAACAACCCAGAGCTACACTGTTAAATAAAATATTATTTTCAATGGGAAAAGCGCAGTCTCTCGTGGCGAATGGGTGCCTCCCCCCCGCGCCCCCTCTCTTCCCCCTTCCCCAGCGTTACGCAGCGAGGGACCAGGGGGCTTGTGGGGGTCCCCTGCTCGTCTTTTCCTCATCGCCGTGGCTGTTATTATTTATCTGTTCGCTCGCCCTCCCTCGCAGGGGACGTGCTGAGAGCCGAGGCCCCGCAGGGACCCCCCAGAGCCCCTCTCCTTGCCCAGGGTGCCCGGGGGGGCCGCAGCAGGGCCGGGCTGCGGGCAGCTCCCCTTGGCAAGAGAGAGCACTTCTCGGAGGGGCCGGGGGAGGGACGGAAGAGCAAAGAAACGCTGCCTACCTGAGGTGAAGAGGACTATGGCCTTTAAACAGCTATATTCTGCGGAGTCGACATGCAAGGCTTTCAGTTTTTCGACTTGCTCTTGGAAGATTCGTATGTGGTCCATAAAGGCGACCACTCGGTCAGCAGACATGGGCGAAGCGTGGAGGCCGGCGGCTGCCAGGAGCGGGGCTACGTGGAGGGGCATGGAGCACTGGGCAGCGTTGAGCACAAACAACTCGCTCCAGGTCAGCCTGAGCAGGGCCACCTGGTCTGTGATCTGCAGGTCTGGGAAGAAGGGGATATTCCTGGCCCACTCCACCGCGCTGAAGAGCATCCTAGCTGCCAGTTCGCAAATGTTCTCGATGCCCATGATGTTGTTGGGTTGCATGCACTGACTGCCAAAGCGGGAGGTGGGGTAGGGCTCGGCTCTCAGAAGAAGGGAGATATATCCGGATAGGTAGGAATGGCAGTTGAGAGGGTCCCCGTTTGTCAAGGCGAACTGACCGTGAGTTGGCTGTGTGGGTGGCATTCTGCCCCTCTGGACCGCTGCAGTAAATAAAGAAGAAACTACAGCTATTAATATCTGAATTGCCCCTCTCGCTTCAAACCCAGCCCGCTTTGTGTGCCGCTGCCTGCCGGGCTGACCCGGGGCCGGGGGGGCTCCGGGGGCTCCGCTTCCAGCACCGGCAACAACAAAGCTGAGCCAGGCCGGCGGCCCCAGCGCTGGGAAACCCAGGATCCCCCCCCCCTTGTTCCCCCCCCCAGCCACCCCTCCTGCGGCTCCGAGGGGTTCGTCTTTGTGCCCCCCATCGGTGCGGGGCGGTCCGGAGGTGGGGAGCACCGGCAATACGGCCCCCAAAACCCGGAGCACGGTCCCCCCCAACCGTGTTTCTCGTCCCCCGAGCACACGGGCGCCGCTGCTGCTGCTGTCCCCCACCCCCAGCACCCCCGGCCCCAGCCTCGCTTGGCCCTTTTATAAAAATAAAAATGAAGGCGGCCAGGGCAGCCCCCGCCACCCCCGGCAGGTCCCCCCGCCGGGCCGGGGGCATTATCCGGCGGCACCTTCCTCGGCTGCCGGTGGAAAGTGGGCCTTTCATTTTGTTAATAAATTTCCACGGTGACAGCGAGAGAAAAGGGAGAGAGAAAAAGGGCTCGGAGGCAGGGAGACGGCGAGGAGGGCGAACGCCTAAAACGTGCTTGATTTATATTTGTTCTCGCCCGCGTTACGAGGTTAGTTACTCTTGCAGAAACACAAAGAAGAGGAGCCCGGCAAGTCCCGAGCCCCCTCACCCTTAACCTACATAGCGGCGTCCAGCCCCGGAGCACGCACTGGCAAACCGCAGGCTCACATTTCTCCTCTAATTTTATATCACAAAGGCTCGGCTCGCAGAGAAGCCGGGCACCCTCACTTACTTCTGGGCTGCTCCTTTTCCCCCCAGCCTCCCCTTCTGGCCCCTGCCTCCGCCGGAGGGGCGAGGGCAGAGGGGGGAGAAGAGAAAAGTGAGCTAAGAAACCGGCGGGGAAGCGGGCACACGGCGCGGCCGGGCGCGCACCCACGCGCGGGGCTGTGCACGCGTGTATTTGTGGTTTTAAAGGAGGAAAATCCGGCTGGGAATCCACAGTGGAGTGCTGTAGAGCCTCGGTAGGGTGAGTTCCATTGTAGCAGTAATTCGAACCGCCTGGGTTTATAAAAAAAAAAAAAAAAAAAAAAAAAAAAAAAAAAAGAACTCGCGAGCTAAGGCAGGGTGCCGGGGGGCTCCGCGGGTGGGTGGGTGCGCGCAGCCGAGCGCACGGGGGGCTGCCGGGGCCGGGGGGCGACGCTGGACATGCAGCCCAGAGCGCTAAGGACAAGCAAGCAGGCGTCAGAGCCACCGTTTCCTCGCTCGCAAGCGGCGTGAAACTAAAAATCCACTGGCAATAAACCTCCATCAGCAAAATGAAAACAAACACAAATCAATTACGGGCGCGGGGGGGGGGAAGCATGCAAGAGCCCCTGCCTCCCCTGCCCACCCTCGCCGACACCTCTTCCTTCCATTACGAGAAAACTTTCTGGCTGTTTATTCGAGGAGGGGGGGAGGGAGCTGGCCGAGGATTGGGGTGGGGGGTCGGGAGGGGGGGGGGTAAAAATAAGAGGAGCAACAACAACAACAACAATAATAATAATAATAATTCAAAAGGAAAAAGGAAAACCAACAACAAACCAAAAGCAAAACGCAGTGAGTGAAAAAAATTGCAAAACAAATGAAATCCCAATACCTTCCCGTCTCATGCCAACTTTGAGGCATTTTTTGAGGCGGCAGTACTGACACTGATTGCGGTGGTGCTGGTCAATGGGACAGTTCCTGTTGGCACGACAAGTGTAGCTGAGATTCCTCCTTACACTCCGCTTGAAGAAACTCTTGCAACCCTCGCAGGTAAACTGGCCATAATGTTTGCCACTAGACTTGTCCCCACAAACCACACATTCAATGTGCTGCTGCTGCTGCTGTTTGTCTCCTTGGTTCTGCTGGCTTGGCGGGTTGGTCTGGGCTGGCGTACTGGGAGGGCCCCCGGGCCCCGGGGTCTGTGGGGTGTGCGGGGCCCCGGCCGGGGGTCCCTGCACCGGCGGGGCTTGCGAAGGCTGCGTTCCCTGAGCTCCGGGCACATCGTCCTGGGGGTCTCGCCACGCACCGACTACCATTGCCATATCTATTGGACACCGTTTCCAAACTTCCTGTTCCCCCTTTATTTTCAAAGTTTGTTTGCTTTGCTTTTCAGCTCAGCTTTGCAGCAGTCTGTTTTTTTTTTTTTTTCCTCCTCCTCCTCCTCTCTCTCTCTTTCTCCCCCACTCTCTCTTTTGTTGCCTTTTTTTTTTTTTCCTCCTCCTCCTCCTCCTTTTTCTGCCCCTCTCAGCGGGGTCGGGGCGGGGGGAGCTCCCGGGGCCGGCGGCGGAGGTGCGGGCGCGGGGGGGGGCGAGCGGCGCGGCGGCGGCCGGGGCTCCAGGAGAGCGGAGAGAGCCGGGGGGGGTTGGGGGAGAAAAGGGGGAGAGAGAGAGAGAGAGAGAGAGAGAGAGAGAGGAGGGAGGAAAAAAAAAAAAAATCTCTTCGGAGATCTCCCCCTCTCTCTCTTAGAGCTGATCTGCAGCAGAGGAGTTGAAGGAGGAGAGGCGGGTGTCGGGGGGCCAGGTCCAGGGAAGCTCGCAGTCAGCCATTCAGGAAAGCCATCAAAATAAGAATGAATAAAAGGTTAAAGATTACACACACAGCGGAAAAAAGCACGCACAGCTGAGGAGACTTTTCTCGGCGCGGAGAGCGGACGGTCTCGCCGTAGTTTTGGGAAGTCCAGCTTGCGGCAGCAACATCAACTGCGATCGCTTTGTTTTTGTGGGCTTTTTTTTTTTTTCCTCCTCTTTCCTCCTCTCTCTCTCCGCTCTGTCTCTCCTCCCTCCTTCGCTCGCTTTAATTCTTCCTCTCCGCCGCTCCGCCCGGGCGCTGCTCTCTGCCTCCTCTCTCTCTCTTTTCTCTCCTCCTTTTTTTTTTTTTTTTTTTTTTTTTTAATTTTCTCTCGGTGCGTGCGGGTGGGTGGGGGGGCTGTCTCTTTTATTAATTATTATCAGCGGTATCTCCCTGCCGGTGGCCGATCTTCTCCCGGTGCTGCTGCTGCTGCTTCTGCTGCTGGTGCCGGTGCCGGTGGTGCTGCTCGGGCTCTTGCCGGTGCTCGGTCGCCGGTGGCGGGTGCCGGGGTGCCGGTGGCGGTGCCGGGGTGTGCCGGTGGCGGTGCCGGGGTGCCGGTGGTGGTGCTCGGGTGCCGCCGCGCTGCCTTATGCTGCTTGTGCCGCCTCGCAAGTGGGCTCTCGCCTCCGCGCCGCCGGTGCTCACGGCGCGGGCGGGGGAGAGGGGGGCGGCGGGGGGGGGGGGGGGGGGTTGCGAGGAGGGAGGGAGAGGAGGAGGAAGGGGAGGGAAGGGGGGGGGGAGGGAGGGAGGGAGGGAGGGAAGGAGTCAACTCGGCAGCGCAGCGCCCGGCCGGGATGATAAAAGAGGGGAGAGGAGGAGGAGGAGAGAGGGAAGGATCACAACCCAGCGCGCAGCATCGCTCTGAGGGGGGGGGGGGGGGGGGGCGCTGAGGGAGGGGTGTGTGTGAGGGGAGGGGGGGGGGGGGAGCCCTTCCCCCAGCGCCCCCCCGGCGAAGAGGGAGGGGAGAGAGAGGGAGGAGGAGGGAAGAAGAAGAAGAAGGAGGAGGAGGAGGAGGAGGAGGAGGAGGGAGGGGCGGCCGGGCGCGCTCCCCGCCGGCCGCTGGCCCCGCTGGCGGAGGGAGTGAACTTTGACACGGCTGCTGCAACTCGGCGCGCGTCGCCATGGCGACCGGGCGCCTTGCGCGGCGGGGCCGGCGCGGCCTGCCTGCCTGCCGCCTGCCTGACGGAGGGGCTGCCTGAGTGGCCCGCAGCGCGCGCGCCGCCCCACGGCCCTCATTGGCCCGCGCCGCCCTTGCGCGGCCTCGCCATGGCCGACGACGACGCCCGCGCGGTCCTAGAGGCCGCCGCCGCCGCCTCCTGTGGTGGCGGTGGTGGTGGTGGTGGTGGTGTGGGGCAGGGCGCTGCGCGCTTCGCCCCGCCGCCTCCACCTCCTCCTCCTTCTCCTCCTCGCCCTCACCTGGGGAGCTTATCCCCCCCTCGCCCCGTCACGGAGGGGGTCAAGGGGGTGAAAGAGGGGAGAAGTGGAATAAAAATGAAGTGGGGTGATGTTATGAGGGGGATCAACCCCGAGGGCAGGCGCCGCCCCGCTCCCTGACCGGGGCAGGGAGAGGCCGGGGCCGCTCACGGCTCCGCCGCACCTGCGTGGGGTTTGCGCGGAGGTTCCGCGCCCGGTCGGGCTCCACCGGGCAGGGCAGGGCGCTGGGAGCCCCCCGTGCCCCTTCAGTGGGGTCCCGGCCCCGGCCCGGAGCCGTCCCGCTTCTCCCTCGCCCCCCGCCGCGCAGCGCCGCGGGGAGCCTGGGCTCGTCCGGCCGCCTTCAACTTTGTTTCTCTGCGCTTTTTTTTTTTTGTCTCTTTTTAACGTGAATTTTCTGTCACCCGCCCTGCAGGCGCGGCGGGAGCAGCAGCCGAGGGTAGACCCCCTACGGACGCGGGGAGAGCCGCCCGTCTCTGCATACACCGCGACCGGCCGGGGGACGGAGAGAGGAGAGGAAAAAGAGTGAAAAATAAAGCATAAAAAAAAAAAGCAAAACCTGAAAAAAAAGAAACAACAAACAAACACAAAACCTCCTCAAAGAGAGGGAGAAACACCAGCTCCCAGCCACACATCCGTGCCCGCTCGCCCCCGGCCCCGCAAAAGGACTCAGCGCCCCGCACCTCTCCCCGCTGCACCCCGCTCTGTGCCGCAGAAATACCGGGGTCCCCCCTGCCGCAGGTGCCGAGGGGATGGGGAAAGTGCCCAAAGCCCCCAAAAGTGCCTTTTTATCCCCCTGCTCAGCCCCCACGGACGGGGATGCTCGGAGGCTCGGTCTGAAAAGACGAGGCTGCGGCATCCCCGTCGAGGCTGCCGGGGCTAAATTCGCTCTCACCGAAGAGGGGACGAGTTGGGGCCGGGGAAGGCTTTGAGGATGGGGAGAGGAAACCTTCCCCGGTAAAAGGAGAGCAACAGCCTTCTGGTTCCCAAGTAACCCGGCCACCCGGCCCCGAGGAGGTCACCTTTCGGGGACAGAGGGGGAGAAGGTGGGGGTGCAAAATGCAGAATAGTCACAGATTGTTGCTGATGTTGAATTTCCTGAGGAAAAAAAAAAAAAAAAAAGGCTTTCCTGTCTCGAATCTGACAAAGTAAACAGGATTAATTCACCATATGCAAAAAAATGCATTAATACCGTCCTGACAAACGCAGAAATCAGAAGAGAAAGCGGTTTTAGCAGGACCTACGATAGGAACAGTTTGAACGTACGATCGTAAAAATGAAAAGCCATTGATACACGCTTAAAAGCTGCCGTATACGCTGATTGCTCAAGCATTAATGAAGAATGCCCCAGATTAACTATTTGCTCTTGCAGGGATGTAGCCATATAACTATCTATTAGCACCATTAGATGCCTTGCTATTTATTTGAAAACACCTCTGCGAGGGGGTAGAGGCAGAAGAGGCGAAGGTAGAAATGGTCTGCAGCTAATTCTGCTAAATAATATCTGCAAGCCGAGCGCCTCGAGAAGAAGGGGGAGATTCCCAACTGTCCTTCTCCGAGCCCAGTCACAATAGAACCGCTCTCTTTGAAAAGTCAGACTGTCTTGGTTTCCCCAAATAAATAAACGCATCCCTCCTGCCATTTTACTGCAGATGTAAATTTATTTTAATGAGAGGGAGTGGAAGGATTTATTTTGCTAAAATAGAGTTGGGGATAGAGCCGGTGTAAATCTTTGGTTTTAAAAAAGAGGAGGAAGGAGGGGGAAGCTGCTTTCCCGGCAGAAAGCTGCCTAACAGTCCTCTAATTCTTTCTAGATTAAATCGCAATATGAATACAGCATCGAACAAATACCGAGTTTCGCTCTGAACTCAGTGGAAAGCAGTTACGTCTAACAGAATTCAATGAATTCCTCTTCTCCCTCAATGTAGTATGTGTGTGTTTTTCTCTTCCACCACACTGAAGTTCCATGAATAGGGAAAGTGGCTCCTATTGTGTGCCTCTGAACTTCCAAGTCAATGCAATTTTTAACCACTGGCTTGTGGTACTTTGAAAATCACCAGGGGCTGTCAGAGTTGGGTCCTCTGAAAAATTTACAGTGCTAAATCAGAGCATATGCTGTGAGAGAGGAAAAAAAATTGCTTAAGATTGGAGCAAGTACAGTATCTGGCTGCCCCCTAGTGTAAGTCTCTTATCTGCCTAAAATTCAA
The DNA here is from genome assembly GCF_963932015.1 of Anas acuta. NCBI lineage: Eukaryota > Metazoa > Chordata > Aves > Anseriformes > Anatidae > Anas > Anas acuta. The sequence goes on from NC_088990.1 coordinate 5,198,435, forward strand.
CTTTAAAAGAAAAGGATCTCTTAAAGGGAAACGACTTTTGGCTCACGTATGCATACGAGAATGAAACTTCTGTACATTTTAATCTGATTAATTCCTAAGGATTTAAAATTAATTGGCTTGGGCACTGCTAGACCGGACTATAAGATTTCTGCAGCAGGGTTTCTGCGAGCCCTGGACCGAATAGGTATTTTTAAGGCATAGTGGTAAGGGATGGGGGGGGGGGGTGGGGGGGGAAGAGAGAGAGATCCTGTTTTGTGATTTTTTTTTTTTTTAAACGAGGAACCGTGCCTCGCACGCTGTTGTCAGAGCAAAACACTTTTGCTGCCTTAAGTCAGACCTGCGCCTTTTGCAATAATACAGGATAAATAATTGCCTTAAAGCCAGAGCCGCGCTGCCAACCACACCTTCGGCGGGTGAGTATATTCCGGCTTCTTTCCATTGTACGTGCTCTGCCAGGGAAGCGACCGGAGGGGGAGAGGGGAATCTCAGCACCAGACCTTCCCCACCGACCTTTTTTTTTTTTTTAATTATTATTATTTTTGGTACCTAAAACTGCGGCCGCAGCCGGCGGCGCTGGGCAGGTGCCGCCTGCGCCCCCCCGGTCCGAGCCGTGCCCCCCCCCTTCTGCCGCCCCCTGCCCGGCCCGGCCCGGCTCGGCTCGGCTTGGCCCGGCATGGCCCGGCTCTGCTTGGCCCGGCTCGGCTCGGTTTGGCTCGGCCCGGCCCGGCTCGGCTCGGCTCGGGTCTCTGCCGCCGCTCCCCGCAGCCCCGGCCCCGGGCTCCGCGTCCCGGGCGCCGCTTTGGAAATGACTTTGAGGCGCTTTCCTGCCTCGGACCTGAAAGCCGGATTCCGGTCGTTGGGTTTCGCTCGCTTGTTTGTTTGTTTGCTGCTTGCTTTATTTAGCTAAAGGACGTGCTAGCTGCTGGTGCTGCAATTCCACCGAGTCGGGTCTCCCCCCCCTCCCCTCTTCCCCTCCTTAGAGCAACCCACGTAACCTTAGAAACGATCGTTTAAGACGCACGTTAGCTAACATTTGCTTTTTTGGATTTTTTGTTTTCCTTAAAAGAGAAACACAAGAATCACAACACATTGCCCGAAAAAAAAAAAGTGTCAAAGAAGAAGAAAAAAAACTATAAGTAAACATACCAAAACCATATTTGCCTTGTTCAAGGTCCCAAATCGCTTGCATCTTCCTTTTTCTACCTCTCCTTTAGTTTGGCAGGTGAAACAAACAAACAAAAAAAATAATCAGACCGCTGTTTGCCCCCCAGAAAGATGTGCGTTGGGTAATTAAAGAGAAGTCTCCTTCTTGGTGTTTATCTAAGCGATTGTGCAAACTGATTAAAAAAAAAAAAAAAAAAAGTAAAGTTACAGCCTTCAGGGGGGAAAAAAAAGGAGGCAAGGTGAAGGGAATAGATTTCCCACAACCTAAAGGGAAGTGCTTTCGATGTATTATTAGCGATCAGCCTTGGGAGAGAGAAAAAAAAAATCCTGAACACACTCTAACTTTACACAGACAAGATTTCAGGGGGGGCTTTGTACATAGCTGCTTAGGAATGTGCGCCTCGCCTTTAAGAAAAAATCCCCAAGCCCAAGGTAGGAGATGTCTTTGAGTGATCCTTGTCTCTCATTTCATTCCTTAGAAGGAAGAGCGTCTCGCTACACCTTGTTTGGAGCTGGAAAGGCGAGACTTAAAAAAAAAAAAAAAGAAAAAGAAAAAAAATCACAACCCACCCTTCCAATTGGGGAGAAAAAAAAATAAAGGGGGAAAAAAAATAAGAGGGAAATCTCCTAACTTAATGACTGTGGGGGTAGGATGGATGCGACCGATTTCAGCCCCCCCTTTCCCACCTCCCCCCTCCCGGGCAGGGAGAGAAAGAAAAAAAAAAAAAGCCAACCGCAAACAACTACAGGCTGAACTATCAACACATGCACCGAAGGGGAAAAAATATATAGTGTCCTGTGTAGGGTCGGCAGGGAACGCAAGCACACGCTACAGCAAGTTGGGAAAGAATCCGAGCTAATCAGCAATCTCTTTCTCTCTCTCTCCCTTTCTCTTCCTCTCTCTCCCCCCCCCCCCCTCTTTCACTGCCCCTGAGATCCCAGCTAGAAAGAGGTACTCCACATTTTTTCATTACCAAAAATCCGTTGCAATAATCATTTGTTGCTAATTGAAACCCTTGGAGACATTTTCCCCACCCCCTTCACAAACATGGCAACTTTTAGGCATGGCAAGCACGTTTGTTTTATTTTATTAAAAAAAAAAAAATACGGTTCGGGGGAGGCTGGAGCCCTTAGCCACGAGGAATATCAGTTCGCCAGCCCCCTTCCCCAGGGGGGGAAACGGGACCCCAGTACAGTGAGGGCTTGGGAAAATTTGGAATACATTATACCGCCTTTGGCAGGAGAATACTCTCCAACTAATGGATTCCTGCTCCTTTTTGTGTGTGTGTGCGTGTATCAGTGTGTGGGGTTTCTGGAAAGAGGGGTGGTGGTCGTGGTGGTGGGGAGCCGAGCTTTTATTTTCAGAAACTGTTATGGTGAGAAGTGTGTCATACTTGACAAATGGAACAAACGCTCTTCCATTTCTTGCTTGTCCTTGCCTTAAAACAGGAATTAAGTTAACCACAGTGCTGCATGTTAATTGCATGTTTACTGGGCTAATGAAAATTACAATGGGGTTTTGCCACCAAGAACAGGGATGAAAAAGTATGGAGGCAATTGTCACCGCAGCCCTCGGGGAGGGCCGGGGCCGGGGCGGGGACGGCAGGGGGGGGGGCGGCCACGACCGATATCGATCAGAGGAAGGAGAAATCCTATAACTGCCCCTTACCACCACGCACAGGGGCTCCGCAAGTTCCTACTCCTGCTAAGTCCATCCAGCACCTGAAAGATGGAGACGTATCCCACTTGAATGAATTTTTCCTGTCGCCAAGGGGGTGCTGGCATCTGTGAGGGGGGGTCCTTCCCCTGCCCTCCTCGCCCCCCAGCCCCACGATGTGCCCCCCTCCTCGCAGGGGTCGGTGGTGAGGGGGACGCAGGGAGCACAGCCCCTCTTCTCGCCCTCTCTTCCCTTTTCCAAAAGCTCCTTTCCCTGCAGGGCTGGAAGGGTGGTGGTGGGGAAAGCCCGAAGGAGGGAGGTCGTGTGTCCCCCCAAATTTATTCTCGAGGTCCGTGGATGAAAGGATGACCTGGGAATTCAGCTGGGTGATAACCATTTTCGTGCCTGAAAACAAATTGCCAAATTAAAGCTAAGTGGAAAGAGCAGTGGGAGAGGCAGTGGGAGCAGGGCATGCCGAGCTTGCCCCTACCTCTCTAAAAAGGATTGTTGGGTTAGGAGGGGGACACAATTAAATAGACTGAAGATGATTTAAATACCATCCACGAATAATTCCAGGGAGAAGTCTCCCCCCCGGTGCTGCAGAGCCCTGCATTTGAAAACTTTGGCCCAACTTGTGGCGATAGCTACGGCTCTGCTCCGCAAGGTCAGAGGTGAGGGCTATTTTAACCCTAAAAGCCTGCGAGTGACCAGGGCTGAGGCTGGGCTCGCAGCACTAATAGCCATAATTACCTCCTCCCTCCCTCTCTCCCTCCCTCCCTCCCAGGGACATTCCTCGCAGCAGAAACGTTAGACGCCGAATTGAAGAAAATCCTGGAGATGAACATATCTTGTGGAGGGGGTGTAAAGAGGGGAGGGGGGAAATAACAGCAATATGAAGGAATTTCAGAGCTCACCCTTTTGCTTGGGGGGATTGAAGCCTTTTTTTTTTTTTTCCCTTTTTTTTTTTTTTTTTTCCCCTTTGCCAGCATTCCCAAGGCGCTGGGTCTTTGTCTTAGAAGGAATGGAGTGTCTGAATGGTGTGAAAGGGACAGAGAGGGTCGCTTCAAATCGATTTTACTTGTCCTCTCTGTCTTTTCGGATCAACGCCCTTCAATGGACACATAGGTGCTCTTTCAACCAAAAACTTGTGCAACATTTTCTGCCTGTATTGGTGCTAAATACAATAAATGCTGGGCAGATTTTTTTTTCTTTCTTTCCAAAGCAGAAAGCACCCTAATTAAATTGTTTTATATGGACAGTCAAGACAGACCAATTAAGTATGCATTAGTATAAAGATATATACGAGAGATAAGCGCTCTATAGGAGCCCTGTCTAGGCAAGGTGTGTAAAGCGTCCTCTCGAAGAGAGGATGTAAGCAGGTTTTCATATGGATTTTTCCCCTCCATTGCCTCCCATACCCGAGTAACGGGCTGAATAACCTCGCGGAAAGCCATTAGGGAAAGTGGTTTCTAAACAAAGTTAACAGGTGGATGGAGCCGGGTTTACATTCGGATAACAGGCGCCCGGCTGCCCAACCCGGCCCCGTGTCTTTGTGCGGGATCGGGGCTGCGGGAGCCCCCCCGCAAGGCTCCGGCACTCCGGGGGCTGCGCACCCGGCCCGCAGCCGGACACCCGCGGGGGCACCCGGCCAGGCGCGGAGCTGCCCCTGCGTGGGGAAGGAATCGCGGGGGGGCGCTTCCCAGGCCGGGCAGGGGGAGAGCTGCACGCACGCCCCAACTCCTCTTTCTGCCCGGTTTATCACCCTGGGAAAGCTCTCGTGGAGGGTCAACCCCAGGAGCTGAGCTTTAAGCTCTTCTCCATTCCCATTTTTTTTTCCTTCGCTGCAGGTTTTCCACGTTGTTAGAAAAATAAAAAATAAAACAACCCAGATGAGAAACAACCCGAAAAAAGCTCTCAGCCCCAGCTCTGCTTCAGCTGAACCCGGGGCAGGCAGAGCCGCAGCAGAAGGAGGGCTGGCAGCCGGGGGGGCACCGCGCAGCCCCCCAAAACCCGGGTGCCCTCCAGGAGCCCGGTGCTGGGGATGCTGCGTGAAGGGAGCGGGGACCGGCCCCTGCCGTGGCACCGAGCTCCACGGCTGCCACCCGTGGGACAGGGGGGCGCAGGGAAGCCAAGAGCCCGTGCGACGGCTGCCTGGGTTGCCATTCCTTTTTCCAGCAGCGTTTTGGAAGCCCCAGACCACCAGAGAGGGACAGGAGGTGGGGAAGAGCAAGGCAGTTCTTGCTTAGGTGGCTTAACGCTGCGGTAAACAGGTTGGAAAGAGCCGCTTTTACAGCCTCAATTTCTCTACTCGCTGGTTACCTTCGAGGGTAAATCATAACAGGCGGTATGGGGGGCAAGGAATTCATCTGAAGGAGATCTCAGCAAGTCACTGCCCGGACAATAGTCCACCTCCTGTTGGGTTGCGTATTGATCAGCAGAGGAGCTGAAGATGTCGCCACACTAAATATTTACTGATCACACACAAATAGCCGGGACTTGAACGATTTTCTCCTGTGAGGAGAGCAGAGAGAGAAGGGTAAATCATTTTATTAGTGTGTATAAAGCAAAGAGCACACTCTGGCTTGGAGTGTTTTAAGATGTGTCTTCAGCTGGATGAAAAGAGTTAGGGAAATCGATATGGAGTGATTAGACGAGCCAGTCGTGTCAAAGAGAGAGGCTGTGAATTTCATGGATTTGGTTATACCGGGAGGGGGAAAATATAGTGAGAGATTAAAGGGAGGAACCCGTTGTAGCAGAGCCAATGAAAAAATAATATCTAATCAGACCCGGCAAAGGTAGGGACGGGATGAGACCCGCATTCCCAAGGAATCACGCCAGCTAGGGAGGACTCGGGGACACGCGTGAAAGGGGCGATCGGGGGGAGAGCAGGAACCTAAAATGCTCCCGAGCAAAGAGAGGGGAAAGTCGCCACCAAAATGGGGACAAAAGAGACAAGAGTAAAGGGAAGGCGAGGGCTGGAGCAGGCGCCCGCCTGGCTCCGAGGTGAGGTGCGGGGTCGCAGCCCCCTGTTCCCCTCCAGGCAGGGAGGGCAGGCAGCAGGAGGAGGCACGGCCCGCGGGGGTGCCAGGGGTGCAAACCCCTCTCCTCCCACTTTGTCCTCCCCTCTCCTCCCCTCCCTCGCCAAGCAAACGTGGCGAGGGAAATGGATTTTAGCGTTTAACCACCTCATTTTACCCACGTAATGACAAGGCTCGTAATATGTAATCTACAGATTACTGCCATTCGAGGGTGACCACAAGTGGCATTATATATAAAAAAAAATAACATAAAAAACATCAGCATTTCTGAAAATGACAAAATGCCTCAAATCATCCCGAGCTGGACGGGTGGGAGCCGGGGGGCCGCCGGAGCAGGGCACGCTTGGGGGAACTTTGCTGGGGACGAGCAAATGTGGCAGAGCCAAAGGGCACGGAGCTGGGAGCAGGGCAGGGCTCTGCCCATCCACGTTAGATATGTTCTTTAGGGAAGCTCCGCTTTTCTTTTCTTTTTTCTTTTTTTTTTTTTTTTTTCCTTTGCCTCGACTCGCTGCTCTTTGGGCCGTCTCCCAGCGCTGCCTGCTCTCCGCGCGTTTGCCTTTAGCTGCGAGGGGATGCGACAGCGGAGGGCTGGGGGGAAAGGAGCGACAGAAAAGAAAGTTTGAGCCGCGGTGTGAGAGCTGCTGGCCGAAACAGCCCCCCCAAATTAGGACCCGAGCAGCAGGGCAGATGCTGGAGCAGCTTCCAGCTCCCATCCGAGCGTCCCTCTCCCCGAGCCGCACAGAGCCGGCCGGGCAGGGCTGGGGGGTGAGGAGAGGGTGACTTTTGGCCACCGCTTTAGGGGAGGGGGCCCAGGGAGTCTTATCCTGGCCCGTGGGCATCTCCCGTGGGGCCCCCACCCGTGCTCAGGACGGGCGCCGGCTGCGCCTTTTTGGGGGGGAGCATTGGGTGTGGAGGGGGGGGGAGTGATTGAGGCGATGCGCTCAGGTGTGAGGCTGCGAGGGCCTGCGAGCTCTTTGGCGATCAGCCCCTAACCTCCTTACCTAATTCCTTAGATTGCAGATAGGAAGAGTCTGACCCCGGAGGTCGGGAAGAGCTGGGTTTCATTAACCCTTCCCGCTCCGGCCCCGCCGCGGGTTAACGGCGCTGGACGGGGGGGGGGGCGGGCGTGTGCCGGGGCGGGGGGCAGGGCGAAGGGGTCAGGGGGGGCTCTGCTCCCCCCAGCCCAGGGCAAAGGGGGCTCAGGGGATCGGCTCCGCTTTCCCGGCACCGGGAGTTGCCCGAGGGACTGCCACCGGGCCGGCAACGCGTTCCCTTCACACCATTCCTGATTTTTTTAAAAAAATTATTATCATATTTTTTGAATCGTTTTCCAAATGGGAGGAAAGGCACCAGTCTGGAAACGCCACATATTGCAAAAGGCAAAGCGGGCTCCATCTTTAGGACCAGCACCAATCTCTTTAGCTTGTCCACAGTCGAGCTGTAAGCTTTAAAGATTAAAAAAATAATAATAATATCCAGGCAAGCTTCTCGGGCTGTATTTGGCTTGTAACACACCTGGTTTATATTTTAATAGGTAGTTACACTGTATTGATTCAGGGTACATCATTGATGTTGAAAGTTAATAACTCTCAAATTATATCTATCTGCCTCCATACATAATTGCATACACAGTATAACACTGGAAGAATTTGCATTTTGCTGCACATTCTTTGTTCTTAAATCTTTTAACACATTGAATTGTTCCTTTGAAGAAAATGCTATTGAACTGCATGTTTAAGGAAAAGATGCTTCTAAACTATATGTTTAAGCAATGAAATTGTTGAGTGAAATACAGGTTTCTTTGTATTTCACACAAACCTTGCCATCCGCCAATCTTAACCTATACATCTGAAATGCTTTTTTTTTCCTCCTTTTTTTTTTTTTTTTCCTTCTTCCAGTCAGAAGGCAGAAATATGTGAACTGCCGAGAGAGGTGGGTACTTTTTGGTAAGTATGTTTAGATATGATCTTCAGATACATTTATTGTACTTTCAAATTCTTTGGATACTAATTGAGCTAGCAAACAATATCCCAGCTGAATGTCCCAACTCCTTCCCTATTTAACAAGCGCTTAATATAGATTTATATTGTAGCCATCCATCTAGTGAACAATATAGCTGAGCAGTCAACAAAAAATAAAAAAAATGTTAAAACCAAATTATACATGCTGCCTTATTTCTGACTCCTCTTCCTTTCTGCACCTCTGAAATTGAACTCTTTACAGACTATATATATATATTTAATTTCTGAGTGACAGATCAAAAATAATTTGCAGAATCAGAAGTGGATGGAAGTTTCAAATAATGTCTCTAAATATTTCATATTCTTACTTATAATACCAGCCCACCAGCTGTAAAAAGGAACCATTCCCTTTTTTTTTTTTTTTTTTCTCTGCTAGTTTAAAACTACAGAAGGATAGATTATTTAGGCTGGCAGTTCCTATTTTCCAGGGCCTGCCTCAGAGATGACATAAATAGAGATTGAATGATCAGAAAAACAAAACAAAACAAAACCCAAAATAAAACCCAAACCCTGGACAGGAATAGAGACAGACAGCTATATAACTGCATCTGAACAATGTTACATACTGCATTAGGGGGTGGTCAAAAAAAATAGATTGCATATTTATAACCTCATAATTAAAATACATCCTTATCTCTCTCCTTTGAAAGGTTGCAGCTTTCTTGGAAGTATTTTGAGTGCATATTTTAAGCTCCATGTCCTGAATTGAATTAAGATGAGCTGTTTTGCCCAATACTAAAATACCAGTTTGCAATTTAAGGTTTAAGTTTCAACCACCTATCAGTCACTCTATCATTTTCTTTGTATTTTTCTCTCCTTCTGTTCGCAGACGTTATATAAAATGGTGTTAGTTTATATCAGATTCTAATTTCTGCGTGCAAGAAATTAGTTGATATCATCCAAAAGAATTGCTTGTGTTTGACGGAGGTAAATTGGATGAGAATTTTTCACATGCAAAGAGAGTTCAAGCCAAACCGAAAACTTTAAAGCAAAGGGATACCAGCAAACAGTGAAAAATGGCACGTCTGCTCCCTCTTGACAAGCTTGCATTATATCACATGCTAGGAAACAGAAATTTCTGAATCTAAGACCACTTTTAGTTTTTAATAGGAAATAATTACATGGAACTTTATTTCCAGAGAGAACGTCCCTTCCAGCTACAGAGTTCTGCTTTGATCTGAGTATTAACTGGTAATAAAATAACCATATTTTGGATCCCGAGCATATTGATGCTTAAAGGAATGTTATGCTTTCAATCAAACTCTAACTTCAGATTATCCAAAGGTATTCATCCTCCCTTTGTCAGAAACCAATTTGTTCTTTTACTCCAGCAACCACTCACACGTGTTTTGCTATATTTTGTCATTTTATAGTAGAATTTGCACTATCGAGGCGGAAAACTTCTACATGCAGTGAGATCATGTTCCAGCCTGGCAATTTGTGCTGCTTAGCACACAGTCCCCCAGCCAGGCTATTCTTTGCACTTGTTGTACTCCACCACCATCGCTCATCTCAGAGAGCGACTACTGCAAATGCCTTCTAAGCAGGGTTTTGTTTTAAATCTCCAGATTGCTATTTTATTTTATTTTTTTAGTTTTATTTTTTACCTGGCGAATCAATCACTGGGACCCATCCCGAACAATTAACCTCCTCTTTATATGACGGACCCAAGCACAGCACTTCATAAAGACATGAAAAGGACATCCCAGACACCAGGACCCGAGCCCAGGCTTGTCACAGAGCATAAAAGGAGAGCGAAGGGGAGTTTTTATCTCTTTGCCCAGCAAACTCTTAACAGGTCTAAGTTTCGGTGTGACAATAAACCAGTTTTGATAACGCAGCTCATGGGCTTCTCTGCCACATAAAGTTTTCTTAATAATAAAAAAGAAGAAACTTTATCCCTGCTAAATTAAAATAGGGCAGATGTTGGATATGGTTCGTATTAGCCAGCCTTTCACCCCTTTGCCCCTGGCACTAAAGTTCTGACTTTTGCTTTATACCATGTCTGTTTCTAACTGGAAGGTATTAGTCCTGCCCTCGCTCTCTTCTCGTATTTATTTTTTCAGTGTCTAAAATTAAACCTATTCATTTAGCAACATACATTCTACTTCAGCTTGCTAAACCTGGCCAGGGAGGGGAAACTTTTTCCAAAAAGTGATGCACCACTGACCTTAAAAGAAAACACAAGGCAGGGAAAGCTGTTCTTAAAAGGTTTATTTCTAGAGAGTTTTGTAGCTCTGTTGACATTACAGGGATAATGGCTGTATTGCAACGGGCTTTCAAGGCCCAAGAGGTTTACGTTTGCTTCTGACCATAAGTATAATAAAATTTTAAAGGTGCAGAAAGTTTCATCACTTTAGATATTTAAAACTAGATTGGAAAAAACCCTTGGGAACCACACATTACAGTGGGCAGCCCTGCTGAAAAAGAAGGGCATAGGCAAACTTAAAAAAAAAACACCAACATCCCCCCCAACCCAAAGAAAAAAAAAAAAAAAGCCCCAGAGCCCCAGCTTTTCCATGCTAGCTATATGAAAATCCTGGCTGTTAAGCTACTAGGATAGTGCAGCTCTTTTCTCCAGGGCTGCGAAGATAGAATTTATTGTCCATTTGGAGCGATCAAGTTTAGGCTAATAAAAGGCCCTCTGTAAGCAGAAATGCCAAAGTTGATGTTTGGCGTAGTTTTCAATGGCGGAGTTTATATAGGATGGGGCTCTGCACTATTTGAAATTACTCATATCTCAGCAGCTGAAGATGATTTGACATACAGAAGTAAACGATAGTAGGCAACGGCTGGAGGTTAATCAGCCTTGCTTTCTGAACTGGACATCTGAAAGCAGGAAAAGTGAAAGCTGCTCTCTCTATCCCTTCCCTTTTCTGAGGCGCTGCTAACTTTTATGATTTTTTTTTTTTTTTCTCTTCTTCTTTTACTATCTGTCTTTGTGCCTGAGGGCCAGTGAAAGAACACTGCAGATTCTAGATTGCTTTCAGAGTTTCCCTTTGCTGATGATGGATTACCATGTCAATTTAAACGGCATAGGATTAATTTGTTTCAATGATTTCTCTTTAGGCTGAATGCCAGTCTTTTTTTTTTTCTATCTCTCTCCTTGCTCTTCAGAATAATAATAATAATAATAATAATAAATCCTTAAAAACCCCAAACGCTTTTGATATCCCACATTAAAAAGACAATAATAGAAATAGACAAGTTAGGTGTAATGTTGCAACACAGTTATAGGTTTGAGTGTTTTTATCTCATTCTAAGGGGCTGAAGCATACAGTCAGTCACATTAAAATGAAATTGGATCCAACGTTTATTCAATAAATACTTGTCTTGTAGGTAATCCAGAGCAGAGTGCTTTTGACACATAAGGACTTAATTTGTCTTGGATAACAAGTTATTAATATGGCACATTTAAACTTGCCACCTACAATAAGGTCATTTAGACCTATAATATGACTCGCGAGAGAACTTCATAAAGCCAGAAACAAAGTTTGAGGCTGCCTTGGCGTGGGGCAGCGCTGCTCCCAGAGCAGGCACGCAGCTCGGGCTCCGCTCTCTAGGAAGAAAGTTCAGAGCAGGAGAACGCACCCAAGGCCAACCAAACGGTTCGCATCTGCTCTTCTCTGAAAGGCGAGTGTAAATGGAGTAAAGAGGAAAAAAAGAACCCAAACACACAGTTTTGAATGAGTAATCTCGAAAGCTGTGCTGCGTCTGCTAGCAAACTCATCGCAGCTTTGTGAGTGAAAAAAACAACATTTGGTTCCGAGGGGAAATTCGCCCGCATTTGCACCCTGCCTCATCCATGTGCTTTGCAATTTTCTTGCTTTTAATAATAAGCGAGGAAGTTGGAACATAATCCACCCATAAATGTTATTGCAGTAATTTGACTGCGCTGTGTTTGTTCATGCATTAGCCGTACACATAAAGAGAAGTGGGGCTGTATGGTGGTGATCCTCCCACAGCCTGAACAAACAGAGATGTTTTGGTATATATTGGATTTCAGACCCCGAATACTTTGCAATAGCTTTAAAATTTGGAAAGCTGGAGTTGGGGTGTTTAGTTTCAGACCTTGCCTAACCTAACCATGCCTGCAAGAGTCCCAGCAGGACAGGAACACGGGGGGCATGCCGCACAGGACACAGCTTGTGGCTGGCAATTCCTTCCCCACGCTGCACATGTGAGCATCACTGTGCTGCTTTTCGGTATTAAGCTCTTGATTGCTCTTGCCCTGGCAGATTCTGTCTCTTTAAGTAACTAAATCTCATTTTTAAGCTCTTCCTGGGAAAAGGATGTTACACATGAGTAGAAAAATGCAGGCAAGAAAGGCTAATTGAATGAAAAGAGAGAATTAGGTTAAAAATAGAGTACAATCTAGTATCACATTTTCACTAGTGTAACCTGAAATGAAGGTGTCTCCAAGTCCCTAGTGATGCCAGAGTGTTTAGATGTTGGGCACAGATGGAGACACCTATTGAAATGTGTCTGAAGAAGATTAATAGGACTTGTCAGTGTTGGGAAAGCACTGCTTTGCTGTAAATTTCTACTAGCACAAGATGAATTACCGATGAATGCTCAGTTATCAACCCCATCACTATCATTGGACACTAAATCAAATTGAGCAGTTATCTACAATCAGAAAATTTCTTTTAAAAATAGGCATACACCTTTAGGCTTAAACTCTTTAATAAGACAATAGTCTCGATGGTATGTGTGTGTTCGCTAAGGGATGCATTTTAAAGTTCCTACACAAAAAGCTTCTGTTCTGAAACGAACTCCGAGCTTAGTGTGAAATCAGGCTTGTCAAACAATAGAAGATATTCAGAAAATACTGGTTGCATGATATAATGTTCTGCTGGGGGCCGGATCCAAAACACATTTTCAGCCGTGTCATTAGATTTTGGATCAGACCCTATTTGTGAATGGCTTTTTGTCATCACTCCTCTCCCTTTATTTTTGGTGCTGGTAAAAAACTTCTCTCTACCTTAAAGACTGAGCATCCTAATCATGTAGTAATGCAAAGTAGCTGTCAAGGCGCGGGGTGTAAGTAAAATAATAACATCCCCCCTCCCCAACATATTTAGGAAATGACAGCTTAATGTAATGAAATATGTGATGAAAGAATCAATGAATAAAATTTTACCTAGAAATATTTCTTTTTACTCCTTTAAAAAGGGGAAACTGTCACAAGGAAAGCTATCACAAGCATTCACCAGCCCAGTGATAAAGCATATTAGCTGCATTCACCGTGTGATGCTGCTGCTGACAATGATGTTAAATAAGCATTACATATTTTTAGTTTCTAGGACTTCTCTCCCTCTCACCCAGGCATGGCACTGCTTTATCCAGGGAGATTTATCGTGGCATGTTTTCAGAAGTCAATTTTTCCCTTTTATTATAGACAAGGGCAGTCATTTATGTTTAGGGAGGGAGACAGGTACAGTGCCTTTATCTGATCGGTGTCCCCAGCCCCAGCCACCTTCTTAATCGACGGCAAATTCCCGCTGTGCAGGATCAGGCCCCCTCCGGGCTCCTTCTCAGCCAAGGAATGTATCCTTCCCTTCTCCTCCACATATCTTACCTGTGATGTATGCTACTTTTCGAGGAGGGAATAATATGCCATTTACCACAAAGCACAGCTTCAAAGCCTTTGTGTGTTTTGCATCCCCAGCCAAAGCTTTTTATTTACCACCTTAAGAACGTAACCGGCTAAGGGATAGTAGCCGTTATTGTCTTCATCTTTACACCCTCATTTTCACGCAGCAAACATCCCATATTAGGGCCAGATTCTCACTCAGATGGAAGTTATTAACTTTAAGCAGAACGGAGCCGATTTCAGCCAGCCGCAGCCCGTGCCCTCCTAACACAGGCTCTTTAAAGCATCTCCTTGTTCTTTTTTTTTTTTTTTTCTTTCTTTCCTTTGGAGGGCATGAGTCTTTAAACATGTTTGTTTTACAGAAAGTGGTGGTCGATTTCTAACTTATTTTCCCCAACAAACATGGAAAGAGAATATTAACAGGGAATATTAATAGAGCTGAGTGCGGCACGGTGCTAGTTAGCTTGTAGTAGCCGAGAAATATGAACTAGTGAACATAATCCATAAACTCCATTTGGTTACTATAATACTCCAATCTGTATTTATTACAACCCCACTCTGATGCTTATACAACTGCAATTGCTAGATTTATACACTCTAATGGTTTCACAATAGGAAAAACCTGTGTTCTTTATCTTTCTTTTCCTGTCCAAAATAACCCCTTCCACATATACTTCAGGCTTCCCTGGACCTTGTCTGGGTTTAATCACAGGCTGTGGGACAAAATGTGCATTATTAAGAAATATAAATATTTTCAGAAGCAATCAAAGGGTTGAAAGATTGATTCGGCATGTAGATTGGATTTAATTCGAAGCAGCTTTGTTCTAATGAGGACTACTGGGATACAAAGACAGCAGCCGCTTATGGCCACCAGTTGGGAGCTTGGATTCACTGCAGTAACCTGTCAAGAATTTCACCCAACTGCCAGGTATTAAACAGCAAAGTGTGGGGGAAGGTGATTTTCAGCATCCTTCGTCAGGGGCTGGATTAGGATTTCAGAGCCCCTGCTTTACTGAAACAACAATTCCGGCTAATTTCTCACTGCCCACAGGGACAAATCCTGCAGTCCAAAGCTCCCACTGACTTTGGTGGCCACTTTGCCCAAAGGCAAGGTGGTAAAACTTGGCTCAGCAGCAAGTGCAGCAAACCCCAGAGCTCTGCAGCAGTTTGCCCTGGTGCGTCTGCTTTTGCAGTGACTTTTTCTTAGATTTCACTGCCTGCACTGCAAGATATGTCGGGACTCTTATTTTAATTTTATTTATTTATTTTTCTTGCATAGGGAGGTGTTTTTTTTTTTTCCCTGCAAAAGTGAAATGCAGCTCACTGTTGGCTTGGAAGCTTGTGTCCTCGATGGGTGACCCAGCAGAACTGCCATGCTCATCCTGCATCCCAGGGAAAAGCCTGCAACGTCCAACAAAGCATCCTTGGAGAGGGAGCTGAGCAAAAGGGGACACTCCTCCACTTTGCCCTCAGACTTTAAAAAAAAAAAGAAAAGTAAAATTTCTGTGCGTGCTGCAGAGGGGTCACGTCACAGGTACTTGGGGAGCGCAAGACCCTGGCAGCTTTCCTAAACGTTGAACGTACAGTCGGAATCACAGCACACACAGGATCAAACACCGACTAGTTTCTCCCTCCCCTTAGCCCCCCCTTGCCTACTTTTGTCCATAAAAGCAATAGAAAGAGAGAAAGCTTGAATTTTCTGAACTGTTTCACCCATCCACAGCTGGAATTCCAAAGTGAAATGAAAATGCCTTTAAAATCAACCCTACATGGGAGCCTGAGAGAACAAGTTTTCCTTTGTTGTAGGGTATAGTATTATTTGCTGTAGGTTTTTGATATACATTCTAAATTAGGCCTGCAAAGGAATGCTTCATCTTTAATTCATCACTCTCAGCTGAAAGAGATTAGCAATGTCTAGCACGCACCCTTCGTATGGTGCTGACCTCATCAAGTATGGCCTGAAATTAATTAGCCTCATTCATTCCAAATGGAAAAGGATAATGGAGCTGCATTTTAGAGATGACCATCACAAATTGTATGCAGCATATTTAAAATCCCTCCCCCCTCACTCCCCTCCCCATTTAAAAAACTATGTAGATTAAAATTCTTTCCAGAACTTGCAATATGTCAGAGTTATCAAGGCATTGGGAGCAGAAACCACTCCGTTTTTATTTGTGGAACTGGGAGCCACATTTTGTGTGTGTGGCTGTAAAAGCAGCAAGTCTGTCTTAATGGCAGAACACCTGGAATTAATTTGATATTTCCAGGTGCTCTGGAAAACTGGGGCATCAAGCACTTGATGTTTAAACATTCTTCCACCCGCTCACTTAAATCAATATGAAAGTGGTGTCCCTTTGTCATTCATACATGCAAAGTGCTAGCACAAACTCCAGCTTGGCTTCAGAGTCCTACATCACTCATAATCTAATTAGAAATCAGAGCAGAGCTGAAGCAGCATTCTTTGTGGATTCTTGGGCAGCAAATAGGGATACTTGTCTTTTGTTTCCCTCCCCGATTGCATCGTTCACAAGCTTTCACACCACATCTCTAAAGGTGGTTAGGTGCCTCAAGATGTTGACAGGCATGAAGGACAAGATTATTTAGGTATTTAGGTGCCAACCCCGGGTGATTTCAAATGGAATTAAGCAACTGGATATTACTGGGTGAAAAAAAAAAAAAAGAAAAAAGCTTCCAATGCAAACGAAAAGCTCTAACCTTAAACACGACTGTTTTTTTTTTTTTTTTTTTTTTTTTTTTTTTCCCCACAGTAGTATTGCCCACAGGGTGATTTAACAGAAGTCTGCTGATTTTTACCATGGTCCAGCACTTAGCTTTGTGCAGTGCCTCTGTGGCCAGGCACTGCACTGCCCTGTGCTCTGGTTGCTTCCCCAGAGACAGGGAAAGCAGCAAAGGATGTGGGGTTTCTCCCAGGATTTTGGAAGATGCCTCAGACAGTGGTTAGGAGTGGGCCAAAACCCAGGTCCAACCTGGATTCCTCCCTCTGGGTACTCCTCTCGCCAGTGCTGACTGCTGATGGATCACAGCAACATGGATATTCCCCTCTCCTTGCTCCCCAGCAGCAGATCGCCAGGAGGCCCTGAAAGAATCCTGTGGGTAAGAGACATGTTTTTCCTCACACCAAGTAATGCCTTTTGAAACTCTGGATTTTGAAATGGCAAGGTCAGAATGGTGCCTCCAATGCCAGGGGCTGGAGAACACCCCTGCAGATTATACACCAGAGGCTGGATACACCGGGGAAAGTTTCTGAGAAAATTGACAATTAATTATTCCTTTTTAACAAATATTTGTCTTCCAAAGACTCCATTCATTAAGGCTGCCACTGAATCCAGGATTGAACCTGTTATTATTAATCCTAAATTAATTCACATTTGTCTACCATGAACAAAGCTGCTGGCCATCTGATAATCCTAACTTGCTCGGGAAGAAAGAATGAGCAAATGTTATAAGCAGCAGGTGAAATCATACCACAGTTATTAAGCCCTCTTTCAGGGCAAGCACAGGATAGATTAAATTGTTATGTTAGGCCATGTTGTGAGCCCACGTCAATTTTGTTTGAGATCTTATCTTAGCTGAGAACTGTTTCCTCCTAAATTAAACTAAATGCTGAAGACATGAGAAGCATATTGACCCAAAGATTCAAAACTTTGGACTCAGCAGCCTTCTGATCTTTTGTCCACAGAGTATCGAGTTGTAAAGCTGCAGAATATTAAATAATCATGATTATCTTCAACTTGCCTAAATTCATTTGTCGTACGGAAACACTGGCACGGATTTTCCTTACTGTTTTTTTCAGAACAAGTTGTTGATTCTGCCTGAAAGCTGGTTTCATTTGCCACAGAACTTACAGTCTGTGATCCTACACTTATATTAAGTCTCATGCACTAGCCAGGCATGGTCATTTATTCTGTCTCTGGTGCTCTTAATCTCCCTTTGCCAAACCCCATTGTCCCATACATAAACAACCCAAATCTTACAGCCACAACGAATGAGCTATACTGGTACTTCATTCAGCTGTTATCATGCACAAGCAGTTCTTGAGATTCAGAAATGCACTGTAATTCACCTGGGATAAGAAATCAGATTTAAAAATGAGCTGAACAGACATTTTTAGGAATAAGTAAGTTTCTAAATAAACCAGCTTTTTAATTCTGCCTTTTCTATATTAGTACTGTAAATCAATATAGTCTGCACTTGGAGGAACCCAAATGAGTTTGAATTGTCATAATTAAATATTGTTCTATTTCTCCCAGCACAGCCAAACAAGGAGTTTTACTCCTGACACAAGACTTTTCTCAAGTAGGGACAACTTACTAACTTACTACAGCAATGATTTAAGCTCCAAGTGGTTCCACATTTTTTAAGAAAACAAATCATCACCAAAATGCATAGCACAACTCATCCCTGGTGTCAAGCACTGAAGAGATGGAATAATAGAAGAAGTAATAGTATATAGCTGCTTTTAAAGGCAAATATGATGACTGCACATTAAATAATGTGATCTACCCAGCTGGACTTCCAGTTATGTACAGGAAAACCGTGTTCATCCATCACTTCATCCACCTCAGCTATAACACTGGTGAATGCCCAACTGGTGGGCATTAATACTAAGCCATAAGTTGGAATGGGAAGAAAAGGGGAGTGAAAAGCTGTATATTAGCTTAGACAAGTGTGATGCCATTGCCAGGCTGAATTCATTGATGACACCAGGCATTAAGTAAATAAATCTTTACCTACTGAAGCAACAGTTTGCTGCCTTTCAGGAACGACAGCCAGGAGGCAATGCAGCAGATTTACAACAGCAGGTATCAACGCACTGGCTGGAAGCCCTGAGCACAATACTGTGATTCAAAATGGAAGCACACCTTTACCCTGAAAAATAACATTTTTTCTTATTTCAGTCTCATTGCAAATGTTCAAGAGTTTGGGTTTGATCTTTTTGGCTGGGGTAAGGATTTCTGTCTGTGAAGTATTGAGCACACAGAGCCAGCCATTTGGGGATTTTCTATTCTCACTTAGCAAATACTACGGAGATGCTCAATGGCACAATGGGGGGCCTGTGTGGGAGGTCAGGCCCTTCTGTGGGTTCTGGTTTGCTCCAGACATATGTTACCTATAGTGGTTTCTCCTAAATCGTTGGACACTGACTCCCCAGTGAGCATGTGTGTTGGAACTATCAGTATGTCGAGTAGCTATTGCTGGTTTTTACCAGCAAGGTAAAATGAGGTACATTATTTGGCTCCTCTTCTGTAAGATTTTCTTCCCATACATCTTAATGCCACCATCCTTTTCCCTTAATAACAACATAAATGAGTACTCTATTGGTGTAATTACAATAACGGTTCTTTTACTGCAAATACTAGAAGCCTGTAACCTGTAATTCACTTTTCCTGATACTCCTTTATTCTAACACTAGACATGTTATTTTAAAATGTCTGGGACCTCAAAGCTAAGTTTATATAGTGATATGTATGAGCAATGGGAACTAAGCATCCTCCTTAGCCGAGGCTTTAGAACTAAGCAGCATCTCTTTGCCAACTGGAGCTTAGTTCACCCACCAATACCATAGCCACCACTCCCACCAGGGCTGCAGTGTGAGAGTTAAGCAAGAGAAAGCATCTCTGTTTTAAGGTAACAGCCTATGAAAGACTTACTAGCCAGCAACAAGCCTTCTTTTGCATTAGTCCACAGTAGATCCAGGTGCAATAAGAGTATTTGCTCTCTCTATCGTGAATCTGCCGTTCCTTTTGTAACAGCAGCTCTCCTTCTCTTTCAGGGATGAACCTAAGAGTCTGGAGAAGTGCTACATGGCCTGTGTCTGTCCTGGGTCCTCCTCATCAGTGCCTTGAGCTGTGTGAAGCCCCAAGAACCAAGCCACCGCCAAGGGCATGACTGGGTGCTTGCTCCTGTCACGAACCATACCTGAAGTACAGCGCCAAGGTTCATTCGTAGCTTCTGCAAGTAGGAGCACTTTCTGTAGGCTCACATTAGTGTGCAGCCCACTCTTTGTGTAGGCTCACTCTAGTTTACAGGTATAGTGTTGGTGATGAGCGAGACAATAATGTAAAGATAACCCATGCAAACCCTTTTCTAGAACTGACATTGTTTCATCACTTTCTCTATTTTCTGGATGAAGCAGCCAGCACAAGGAGGGCATGCTGACACACATCCCACTCGATAGTTGAAAAGAACAAACTGACAAATGTTTCTAATTTGCTGAAGTTTATCAACATCCCAGTGAATAACGGGTGAATGATATTTTCCTTTGGCTATCCATAGATGTACATGGAAATGCTGATAAACTGACACTTAGTCCAGGGACTGTAAAGAAATATATCAGATACAATATTCCTAGTGAAAACCTTTATGGAAAGTGTTTCTGCCCCAAGCCCCTGCCGGGAGACACACAGTGATGCTCCCTGAGACCTGGCAGCCCTTCGAAGTGAGCATATGGCCCGCCCAGCTCTTGCAATACCACTGCATGGTGAGTAAACATGCTGCAATATCAGAGCAAGCAGTGGGCTGGTTAATAGCAAGGAGTTCTCTGGCTCCTTCCAACTTTACCGACACTTTGGGAATGGATTCCCTGTCTCTGCTGCTGAGGTGAGCACCGTTTGCAGAACAGGCAGGAGAAAATGGAGATGATCTCTTTGGGGGCAGGTGGTGTTTGTGGCCCTCTCCCATATAGCTGCTGCTGCAGCAGAAGACTCCTGGTGTGTTAAGGAGATGTGATTTCTGATGGACCAACATTGCCTGCTTTATTTTTATTTTTTCTTTTTTTTTTTTTTTCTTTTTAAGATTCGATGTTACCTGCAAAGTAACGAGAGGAGGGACCTGAGGGTAAAACCCCTACCGTTGGTGCAGGTGTTGAAGGGCAGATCAGTGGCTGCAGGAGCTGCATCTCTGAGGCAGCTGACAAAGCCAGGCTGGTCGGTGCTAGCAAACAGATCTGGTCCTGCCCCTCCGCTTCTTGCACTGGCAGAACAAGGCACTGAAATCACTGGAGCAGGGATCGGGCCAGGAATGAGCGGCTGAGTTGCAAAGCAAATTAATTCCTGCCAAAAAAGTTCAGCTATGCTCAGAAGTATGTAAAGTGTCTGATTTGAGAAGTGTCAAGTAGCATTTGTGACCAATTATCCAAGATGAAGGGGGCAGAGCTATGTTTACATGTACTAATCTTCAGCCAAAGTTTGAAAACTCCAATTCATGGACACGCATCAAATTTCCTTTCCAGGCTTGGCATTTGCCTGTACGCACGCACGCACATTGCTCGGGGATGACAGGAAAACATGATTACGACTTGCAAATAATACAAATAAAAAAAAAAAGTGAGGTGAGCTGCCATGCAGCAGCAGCATGGTAATTAAGCCTATACTATGATAAGTGGGGGGAAAAAAAAACACAGACTGCTGTATGAGTAAAATAGCTTTATCAGCTGAGCTGAAATATTATGGGTGATGTCTCTGCATTGTTATTTTCCACAACCTGTGAAGCCCTGGGAAATGATCTACACAAAAGAATAAGAAATGAAAGCTGCCTCTGCCATCTTCTGTTTAATTAACACAGGTATACCAATTTAATGCAATTAATCAAGATAGTAGGGATTAAACAGTAACTCACAGTGGGCAACGACAATGTTATCAATGCTATGGGCATAGAAGGGCTAGAAAATGATTGTGGTGACTGGAAGCACTGTGGGCACGAACAAGCTGACTAGTTTTGGGTGGGTTTCAGGGGTTTGTGCATATCTATTGAAACTTAGGAGCAGCTGATTTTTCATATGGCTGAGTGTTTTTCTGCCCTGCCCTTCCCTTTCCCCTCTCGGACCTTGCAGGGTAACCCCCAGAGCAGCAACAACTTTAAAAGTGATTCCTCTTTCTTCTAACAGGTTCCTGATGCCAAAGGTCTGACCTTAAAATGAGCAGCACACAGGGCAAGAACGGGCACTGCAGCGAGCTCCTGGCCTTCAACCCTTCCACACACGGCTATTTTGGTAACCAGAATGCTGTAGTCATGTTGGGTAAAGGAACAGAGAGGGATTTCTCAGCATATTAACTCTACCAGTGCTGGATGCTGTGTCCCTATATAGGTTTCCTGCCTCTATATAAGACCTTAAGGGCAGATTTTCAGAAATCTTTGGATTTCTTGCCTGCAGGAGAGGCACAGCCCCATTCACTACAATGCTACTCTCCTCATTAATGTTCATCAGGGCTTGAAGTACTGGGACCACTGCTGCTGGCTAAGAAGATGGCTAAGTTTCCTGGGCTCATTCTCTTGGCTTAAGAAGGTTAAATTGGGTGATAATGAGTAGTAACTGTGCCCCTTTTTACAGTGAGGTAGACACTTTCCTTCTAGTAAACAGACAGGGAGATGAGCCTTCTCATCTCGCACAGGTTACCAGGCAGCCGGGATGGTAAGGGTTATTCGTCGTTTACCAAACTGTTTGACTTGGTTCATGGGTGAGAGATGAAAAGCAATGTATTGTGCTACCAGTCCCCAGGGCCAGCCAGTTCCCCTAAAGTAGCATTTTATTTAACAAGGCAACTGCTGGCCCATGGGAACCAGGGAGTTAAGGAAGAGAGGACAGTCACAACTGTAAATGCTTCCTTCGAGCAGATGTCTTAAAGCCGCCCTGAGCCTCACTGCTTCAGTGCTGCAATATGTGCTCCAGAACACTCAATGGCCAGAATGCTTTTCCCATAAGTTACTCCCCTTCTTCCCACCAACATTTCCATTAGGTTAATGCAGTGTTTCTCTCTACCCTGGTCTGTTTTGCTCCATCTTGCTGGGAGATGTCCCTTGCTGTTGCAGTGTGAACCACGAGATATTCGGAAGTTGCATTTGTTGTTTGCTAGTGTTACTTCATTGTGGTAATAATGCATCTGCTGAGTCAGCTTTTTTTTTTTTTTTAATTTAATAGTCAATTTCCCATAAGCTTTTGTTGCCCAGTTCCTGCCAATAGCCAGGGAACAAGCAAAAGTCATCACAGAAAATGAGCAACTAGTAGGTAAGTGAACAGACGAGTAAATGCAGGCCATTCATGTGACAGGATCCAATTCATTTTTGTGCCAGGTAGATTTTTTAAATGGGACTTCTCCCAGCGGAGAGCTCACACTGCTCAAGGCCTGCTTCACTAAAAAGACAACACAATTATTCAGGGTTTATTATTACTTTTTATCACTAGTTTTCCAGCCACCAGGAGCAAGGGCAGAGGTGAGATCAGGACCCAGTTTACTGCCATGCACTGTACACACTGTACAGTACGCTTTGCCCTAAAAACCCTATAAAAGGTGCTATCTGCTTCACGTGGCTGACAAACACACCCAGGATGAGGACCAGGTGAGTCTGAGTGCAGAACCCATCAGAAGAAAAACCAGGAACCCAGCCCGAGCTTCTGTCCTGGGATCCTGATGCCTCTTGGTTCCTTTAAAAAGTAAACCTTTACATTTTACTTTTGTTTGAATCACCAAAATGATCAGTTGAATAAATGCTGCATCCTTTAAAACATTATTTATTGTATTTATAGGAAATATTATCCCAAGCTAGTGGAGATTATTAAGAGTAATAAACTCATCAGGAAAAAATGTAGGTTGGGTGTGACTGAGGAACTTGTATTTTATCCTGCAGTGCCACCGCAATCCCTGGCTGTGCAGTCCCGGGATCTTCTGCTATCCTACTCTCTGCTTTCAGGCTGTGGTTGAAAGAGCAGCTTTCACAGAGAAATGTGAATACTATTTTGGGGTAAGTGGATTTTTACTCAATTTGGGTTTTATGTAATGTATGAAGTCTGTACAAAGCCCAGCATTAATCCCAGCCTAGTTGTGAAAACACGTTTTGGACAACCTCGTCCAATCCCATAAAGCATACCTGTGTACCGCAGTGGTACCTGCTCCATTTATATATTATTATTATAATAATTATTATTTTTTTGCTAGGTCAGCCCTTTCAGAGTTCACATTTAATTTGTAAAGGATTCTGTATCACACATCAGTTGTGCTATCTCTCTACCTTCTGATCAACTGAGAGATTTTCTTAAGACTATTTATATTTTAATTTATTAGAACATTTCTCTACTTCCTTATTTGAATAACTAAGGATTTTACAAACATAATATGATCTAAAAATAACTCTCCAAGATGGAATGGATACTCATTATCATTTTCTCTTTAGTACTTGCAAGTCTTGGGTTATCTTATGCAACCTTTACATGTTGGCTAGTGTTTTACTCTTTCGTAGCTTTGCTCAAATACGGAAGGTAGTGATAACAGATAATGTGTGTTATAGGTTTCCTTACAGATGAAATCAATGAAGTGTCCTGAAGTCTGGTAACTACTCAATACCAGCAGCCTATATGGCCCTCTGTGCTATTACTGCTGCTTTGAACCAATTTATTTAGCCATTTTGACTTTACTCAGATGCATTCCTTCCTGCTGCCACAGCAGGGATACAGAAGGTTTTAAACCATGCAGTCATTTCCATCCCAGATTTCATGAGGGGTTATTCTTGTCTGAGTGATGAATCATTCATACATCCTTCTACGGATACCAGGTGAGTTACTCACATTTAGGTGCTTCCAAGTAATACACAGAAAGGTGCTGAGAAAATGACAAGTCTCTGACCAGTCAGGAAGCTCAGCAAAAGTAAATCTGAGCAAAATGCTTGCACTAGGGCTCAAAATCTTTCTAGAGACCTGGGGCCAAAGGGCTTCTGCCTTCAAAACAACATGGCCAGCAGGGAGGTGGGGTGCTTGCATTACTGACTGACCATCAGCTGCCCTGTCCTCAGAAACAGTTCAGGAGAAGACTGAAAGTACCTGAAGGTATGAGAAGGATAATTAAGTTTCATTGTGGGAATGAGTGTAATCTGTCCAGACAAATCTAGGAACTAATATTGAAAACTAGTATCTGAATATGAAAAATTAGTAATTTTTGAATAAGGATGTCCAACAGGATGGTAAATTTAGGGAGTAAAAAAGCAGCTTTGCTTGATAGACCATCTCTCCATCTTCCTCTAACCCATTTTGTCATTCTCTTTCTCCCTGTTATGTTATTGCAAAAAAAAAACCAAACCAAAACAAAACAAAAAAAAAACCCAAAAAGTATAAAATCTAATATTGAGAATGCTTTAGCTTCATTTCAACCTTCTCTTCTCATAATGCTTTTTTTCCCACTGTGAAAATTCCCCCTATGAGATAACACAGGCCACGGTGATGTTAGCCTTGCAGGACCACATTTGCTGGCAGCACAGCTGTATTTTGGGGGGGTCTCCAAGGAGGCCAGTTTCCCACTCTTCTGGGGCTCTTAAGGATGGTTTTGAACTGGCATGAGAAATCACCTGGCGCTCAGAGCAGAGCAAGGGTGTGTAGGACAGTATTTTCTCTGTGCCTTCTTTGCAGAGCAGAATAGCTGCTCTATAAACAAATGTGAGTTTTGCCTCATTCTTACACAGTGTGAGTTATGAAAGCCCACTCAAGACATAATGAATGTATAGATCATTTTGACCAGATCATAATCTATAAGTAAACATTCCCTGAAAATGTATAGTTGAAATAAAGAACTTCTTGCTACTATTGCTGTATCAGTATCAGGGATTACTGATGAGGCCAACATGATCCTGAGGCTTTGTGCTAACAATGTTTAAATACAGTGAAGAAGTAGCTACAGAGTTTGGTTAGCAATTTACTTTTCATGTTAGTATATTTAGGGTTTATGCTGCTGGAAACAAAACCTGAAGCTATGCAAGGTTTACCTGTCCCCAGACTTTACCACAAGCCCCAAACTTAAGTTCACCGGGAGGCCCATTAACACTTATATAACTTTTCTATTAGGTTCCCCTGATTTTGGTAACAATATTAATAAGCAAATCACATAGTGATATCTCAGAGCCCTATTCCCTCTGCAAATTAAGTACCTACAACACCTATGACTTCTTCACTGTATAGAAGAAGCCTGAGGACACCAGGCTGAGACCTATGGCTGATTGCCACCACAGCCTCTAGGCCATGGGTAGGTTAAATTTAAAGAAGGTGGCACTTAAGTGACATCTGTGTGACATGTGCTGTAATGTCCAGAGATTGGACTTTATGTATTCTGCTCTAAAGCTAGAGAGCAAGTCACTAGGAAAAAAAAAAAGGAAAGAAACACGAGGGAATAAAAGTACTTTTGAAAGAGAAGAAATCTACATTTCAATGAAAATCCTTTCAAGGCATTTCAAATAAGAGTCTGAGAGAAATAATTACAAAGTTTGGAGAGAAAGAACGTTAGCTTTGATATCTTTTTCTTCTATGAAGCAATTAAAATAAGCAATTTTTCAAATACTAAGCAGAAAATTACTAATGGCTGAACCCAAAAGCTTTCATTTCCTTCTTGGGGCCTTTATTCTTCTAAAAAAAGACAAAAAAATGTGAAGGTGGTTTTCCAGATAGATTAATGCATAAAGCAGTCACTAGTTGGATGTCATAAAAACTACAGCAGCATAGAATAGCTGAGATTAAGAGCTAGATTTAAATCATGCAACAGTCCAGTTAATATCAATGTCTAATTAAGAAATGCATAAGAAGTCTGTAATGTTGATTTGATGGAGAAAAACTCTAATAGGGTTTCTTTTGGAATTTTCCATTTCAATTGCTGTGTAGACTTTTAATGGATGTCCTATCCAGTCTTTGGTATTAGCAGGAATCATCCTCAAATTAAAACCAGGGCCAAAAATGGAACACAGGTAGACAAATTAGCTTGTCTGGGAAGCAGTCTGGGTAGCATGACAATGTGAGCTCAAGCTGAAATTTTAGTACAAATAAAAGAGAACAAATGTCTCAAATCTGGCATAGAAACCCTATCTGCTTATCATTTTAAACAATTTTAAACCCTGTAATTTCAAACAATGCAGTGCTAACCCATTTCCTCACCTCCCTCAGCCTGCCCAAATCTCTGACAATTCATACGTAGAAATCCACAGACCATTAAGAATTATTAATTAGCCTTTTTAAATAGGAAGACTTTCTATAGCCATGTATATTAGCAGCATGTAGAGGTGGGCTCTTTTTTGCTTTCAGTGGGGTTTAGAGCACACAGCTCCCTATCACCATCAACGAATGCCATACAGCTCCCACTCTTTTCTGGGTAACTAAAGCTCTAAAACTCTTTGAGCAAAACGAAACCCATGGCATCTGCCACAGATCATCCAGGATGTTTGGTCTCTAGGTATGAAAGGGGAACTGGTTTTACACTGCATGCCATTGACACCCTGAAGTTGTTACGTTATAAGCAGTGTAACTGTGAGCATGTACAAATCCACACAGCAAAGAGGGAGGAAGCATAGCACTGGATTAAAGCAGCAGTGTATTTGTTATCGCCACTTTGTTGTTGACCCAACAAATCCAGAGGGAATTATCTCAAGAATCCAGGAAGACAGCAAACTCAAAATAACCCCTATGACCTAGGGAGCGAGCACGCTGGGGAGTCATTTTTAAGTTCATTAGAGAACATTAAAATACAACACACTGGTCATGGTAAAGGAAGGCATATTATTCCATCTGTCTATATATTTCTTTCCAATACTAAATCCATCCAGAGACCTTTCAGAATTATACTATTAAGCCTTGACACTTCACTTAACAAAAAAAGTAGGAAAGACTAGAGGTAAAATCACAGTAACAGTGGAAGTTCAGCACTTCCGAGTTGCCATCATTGCCTGAAATGTCGGGGTCTAAATCCTTACCTGGCTTTACTCCATCGACCAACGAGGCACAAATACTTACATAGCAATGCTGTGGCACTGAGACTGCCCCAAGGAATTTTCTCTTTCAAAGAGAAGGGAGCTAGGACATTCTAAGTGAGGTGTCCACCCTCTGAATGATATGAAGGTCTAATGTGGGGACATTCGGGTCAAAGGAGTTAGATTTTTTTTTTTTTTTTACAACCCCTCCTACTTGACTGTATGACTCGGGAGCTACCATGGACAAAGATGCTTTTAAATCAAAGTGGAGCACTGCTTTTGTTGGGTGCTCTCCCTGCAAGCTTGGATTTATGCAATACTTAGAAAATAAGAGCACGAAGCAGGCTGCCTTTTGCAAAAGCATGCAACAGAAAAATAAACAAACCTTAACTTGCCCAACACACTTGAGAGCCACAAAGCAGCTTAGTTTTATTAAATGAGAGCACAATTTCTTCTTTCCTCCATAAAACTGTCCTTTCAGACATTACTACAGTCATGACCTCACTGCAGCCCTTGGATTCTTTCTGAAAAGATTAAAATGAACTAATATACCAGTGATCTCATCAAAGCGTAAAGGACATCTTATGGAGGGGGGGAAAAGACATCAGGAGAACCTCAGTGCTTCATCTGCATAAAGACAGTAGCAAAAGGCCTGTAACATTGTGGAGAAGCACTAAAGATACAACACCAGAGAGGCATTTTTCCGTCTTATGAACTCTTAGGATTTGTCCTACCTGATCCTACCTACCACCCTTTTAGCTGCCTCCACAATCCATTCTCTTCCTTGTCCTCCTGCCTTTATGAAAATCTTCCTTTGTCTCTTCTGTGCCCTTCATCCAAGTTCTAGCATACCTGACTGTTCTTTGAATCATATGCACTAGTATTCTCAAGTACTTCCAAAACACTTTTTGCAGGATATATACACACAATGCCATTACACAGAAATATTCACACACTTCATCTTTAGCTTAAGTAATCCTGGCTAAGGATGTGCTTCCTATTTGTCTATGCAGCTCAGAGGCCAAGGGCCTGGATCATGGCAGCCTCATGTACTTTGGGGCACCTTCTATCAGAAGCCAGGAGGGCAGGCAGGGAGAGATGCTTTCTGTTTTCTTCAGCAGGAAAAGCTGTATTGATGTAATTGTGAATGCCACCACGTTTTAAAGGTTGTGACAGATCATTTGGTTGAAAACAAGACAACCTTCAGAACATGAGAACAGTGATAGTAATGCAACCTTATCTGTTACACCCATAGGTGCACCTTGCTCTGGCCTGAGATCTCTCCAGTAAGCAACAAGGTGATGAACTGGTTTCCTGACTCATGCTGAAGGTCACGTAGGAGCCCCAGGCCCACCTTGGTGTGCCCGCCCACATCCCCTGACTTTTCAGGGAGGGACGTGCCGGTGCGGCCATTCCTCTTCCCAGGCGGCCCTATTACCCCAGGCAGGCAGGAATAGCTGCCACCACTGCCACCGCCCGAACGCTGTATGCTTGGCAGGAGGAGACAAAGCTACTCATTTCCATCTGTGACACTTCTCAGCCAGGAAGAAAGCTGCTGGGCATGAGCCCGTAGGCTGGGAGGCATCAGAGCAGCCACCTGTTAGATGCTGACAAAGAAACCTCCCAAACCCATCAGGCAGAGATGAATTCCCAGGACCAAAGGAATCTGATACAAAGGGTGGCAATGCCTTTCTACCCACCCAACATGATTTGTTCCTCCTAGATGAGGCAGCAGACAAACACATCCGGCCCCATATGCTCCTCAGTTTTTAGATTTGCTTTGGTGAGGAGAGTCCCGATCAGTAGGATAGGATAATATGTGCTGCAGCCCTAGTAGAAGTCCAAATAGCCCAAGGAGCAGTGCAGAGCATCTGCTACCACCAAGGAAGCAGCGGGCATAAAGCTGTTGGTTTGTCTGGAGGCACAGACTTATCAGCACCGAGGTGGGTGGGAGAGCTCTGGACATGCACCAAGATCTCCTCTCCCCACAGATTTACCAGCTCAGCTCAGCTCAGGCCAAAGGAACAGGGACAAGGTCCTGGGCTCTGCTCTGAGTTCACTGCTCTATTGATTACAAAGCGGTATTTACAGCAGATCAGGATCCTGAACTGAGCCTGGCCTGCCAGCTGAAGCTGTACAAACTAAGTCATATATTCCCCAACTACAGATAAAAGCAATGGCCAATTTTAGACTAACGATCACTTCTGCCAAAGGAAAGAAACTCTTTGAGGTAAGTTCCCTGGGATATAATTCTTTCTTTACAGGTTAAAGCAGGGGTGTAGCTAATACATATCTGAGTCGTAACATGGATTTGCACCTTTCCCATTAAATACAACTGGTTCATGTCCAACGAATCACTTCTATTCCTAATGCTCACTTATATCTTTACAACTTCTGCATTAGCTGCAGGTGTGAAATGCCAACTGATCCAGACTTCTCTTGTTGTCAGCAGGAGTAATGCATGTAAAAGGCCTGATTTTCAGAAGTGAGGTGACCAGCATCCCTACTTGCACATCTGCTTCAATAAATAAATCTGTGGAGATTTGCAAGGCTCAAATATGCACAAAATGGGATGAGTTCACTGGGGTCCATACCTAAAAAACTGTTCACACTCCTCATTTAGTAGGCAGGTCACCATTTGCTCTCTATACAAAATATTGCTCTTTTATAAGAGTAATCAGCAATATATTGGTTAAATGGAATGTAGACCTACTATTCCAATAGCAACTAATATGAATTAAAAACAAGTGATTTCAAAAATCCATGTAATACTGTGAAAAGCCCTGAGCAGAACACATGTCAGAGTACTTTTCATGAACATCTAAGATCCCAGACCTGAGATGATGTTGCTCAAAACATATACTTCCTTAAAGAGGTTGTTAAAAACATTTTCATAATAATCAGATGAGATGCACTTTTCATACTGGGGAAAGGAAGCACTTGGTTTGTAATAACAAGTGTTTGGAAAAGTCTATTAAGGTTCAAGGAACCGTACTGTTGCAGACAGAACGGCTTGTATGTACCTTCATGGAAGTGGCTATTGAATCAAGGTGTCTTTTTCCCCTGAAACTTACACCAGAAATTCAGTGCAAAGACTTTTTGTGTTTAATCGGGCTGACTTCATTACCTTCCTGAGTAATAGAAATTCCACTTGTTTCCCTGAGTGGTGGAATACATAAACATGAAAAGAAAAGGGGAAAAATAAGAGATGTGGATTTTCTTTGGGTGAAGTAATACAGGAGAAAATAGGGCTTGACAAACATTTGAGTATAATATGCTTTGGGTTTTTAACAAAAAGTCCAAAGAAACATGCTTGAACGAACATTTTATAATGCATACCTGTTAGTTTATCTTCATTTTTGTTGCCACATATAATTGAAAAACTTACAGACAACTCATAAGACTTTTAGTTTCTGTTGAGAAGTGCCTTTTCCAAGATAATTCTGTAGGCTATTACTTTAGCCCACTGGGTATCATGTAGGCAAGGTGTAAGATTATGCACATGAATATTTCTGTCTACCACTTCTGTGTGCTGAGACAATATCAATTTATACTTTCTTCTGTCATTGGTCCTTATTCCGTAGAGGATATTCTTAATTACCAGCAAGACAATTTGGTAATATCATCTGAAGTGTTACAGCATCATTCCTGTGATGATTTACACCTACTTAGTCTGATCATTGAATTTTAAACCATATATTAAGCACAGAAGGTGGAGGATATGTTTTTTTTTCTCTACAGGACACCATTTCTATTTTTAATAGAATTACTCTCCTTTAACTTATTGGCAGGGTTCTTCTCAAGGATAGAGTTTTTCAACACAAAGACACCATTGCTGAACATTTGAGCTGCCCTGAAAAATTCAGAGCACGCTCCTATTCCAGTTCTAATCCACTCAGGTCTAAACACCTAAATGCTAATTTTGACGACCGTGCATGAGGGACATGCTTTTATGGGGATTCTAAAGAATACAAAACCAAAAATACCTCAGCTGCAGAAGAAGCTCACTGTATTCCTTCCTCCACTTTCTGATTATGGTTTAAAATTTATTCAATCCTTGCAGGTTTACTCCAAAGTCTTTGGGAATGATGGGAATTATTCTATTGACACCAAACTCTGCTTTCTACTGGATTATGGAAGATGTTTGGGCATCAGATTTGCTGGCAGTGGCACGCTAATGAAATGGGGAATTTTATAAACACATCAGGGAGGGTAAGTGCCCAATAGAAAAGATGTCATATAGAGATCCAGAAATTAGTCTGCTTGTAACAAATAAACTAAGGAATGCTTACTAACGAGTCATGAATTTCTTTATAATTGTTTCCACATTTGGGGCATTTTTTTCCCCTAAATAATCTACAGAAACCCTGCAATCGAATGGAGTTTTGGCCAGGGCTATGATCAGAACATCACATCTCATGTAATGAAAAATAACATGTTGGGAAAGATTTTTTGCTGTTCAAATTACTTTTCCAAAGCTTTATTTCAATCTGAAGCCATTTGCTTATCCTCCTCCTCATTTCCTATTTCTAAGATAAAAACAGGAGTTCATATCAATTTAGAAGAGTAATAAAACTAAAGAAAATTCAGGCAGAACTGTAAAGCACAGTCTATTTTAAAGTTCCAAGTCAGATAATAAGAATCTGTTTTGTGCTGTACTTCCCTCATGAACTCAGCTTTCCATAGTGCATTCAGTGTTGTAATAATGCAAATCAAATACAAATTTTAATAACTCCTTCCATTAAAATGATCTATTAATGTTTTAAGACTCCAACACTTATGAGCATGATTCTAATTGCATGATTTTGCTCCAGGCAGGTTTTGCAAATCTGCCTGATCATCGGATATTTGCACTGCTAGTATAATTTTAAATAAGTTATTTTTTGGAAGAGTTTCAGTAACAAGAGTTTTGTTTGATAGTGGTTGTCTTGTGGGTAATTGTATGTATCTGCTTCCATGTGAGGAAAAAAAAAAAAAGCTAAATTTAGAACCCTTGGAAAAGAAGGTGGCTGAAGTTTATAAAATGACAAATGCTGTGAAGAACTTTCTGAAGAGGAAAATGTTTACTCATTTTAACACAAGGAGCAAAAGAGGCTTGAAGTCAACAAAATTTTATATTTGTTATGCAGCCCGGTAAGGTTGTGGGACTTTCTGAACACAGAACACCAAAAGGAAAATAGATCAGGAGAACTACTTTGTGTTTGACTTCCTCTGACGTTTTTCTGTAGATTTGCTATGGGTTTCTGCCCCAGACAGCATAACAGGCTTGCTGGACCTTGGGTCTACCTCAACACAGCTACTTGAAAGTGAGGCAGATGGTTATTTGAAAGCTTGCTCCTCTCTCCACAAAGCTGTGCAAAACCTCAGGTTCTCATCACTCTGCAAAGAGGGATGTGCAAAATGAACAGGACAGGCCTTGTAAAGAGGGCAGGCAGGGCAGCAGAGCTGCAAAGAAAGCATCTGCTGAGTGGCTCGTGAGCCCTTACCTTGATGCAGTCCCTGGGCTTTATCTCTGGTAGCCAGCTCTTGGCTGCCAGCAATCCTCAGACAACCTGTTTTCCCCTTGAGCATCACTCAAGATCTACACCAGGTTTCCCTCCTTTGATGACCAAAACATCAAGAGTCTTGCACTCGTGATTCAACATTTCTTCTGTACAGAATTTACCCCAGCTATTGTTCATGACAAATGCCTACATAAGCCTCAAACAAATGAGCATTAAAACTAGTAGTAGTAGTCTTTTTTTTTTTTTTTTTTTTTTTTATGGGGTTAAAGGATTACTATTTAGTGAATGTTGATAGTTGTACAGCAAAAAGGGATTCCTTGTCTGCAAAACCAACATGTTACTCAATGTGTATGGCTTTACCCACTCCGACAGTGCTAGTTCTTCCACTTATTTGGCACATCAGAAGAGATTTCCTCTGATGTTTCCTCAGGTGTGCATTTTTCTTGCAGGATGGAGTCCTATCAGACTTGCTATGGAGCTTACATACCAGCAAAGAAAGTGGGCAAGCTGTGCAAAGCCTCCTACGTTATTTTTAGGTTAACAGAAATGCTTTGTGCAAGGTCACAAAGTTCTTTACTGTTCCTCTTCAGAAGCCATCCCAAACAAAACCACCCTGAGATACTGAATTGATGATACAAATGGATTATGTTTAGGGTTTCCCATGAAAACCTTCTATAGGATAAAGCCAAACAGGCAAAAAGGTTTGGAGGGAGCAACTCAGTTTTCATGAGGCTTCCCAACTGAAAAAGAGTTAAAGATGTTAAAGATGCATCAAAATCATGTAATGTGCCCTAATAGATACTTTTTGAAATTAATATTTGCTTTGAAATATGCTTTCATTTAATTTTTTAATTCATAAATGAATGCAAAAAATGAAATATTTTGAAATTACTGAAGGAAATGATTCAGTGACTTTTTTTCCCCTCAAACTTATTGGTTTGCCAGAGAATTAGTTGGAAAAATGAAATCTTGAAAACTCCCAAAGGATAGAAAAAAGTACTTCTCTGCTAGCTACAAAATGAGAGGAAAATATAATGACATTTTCATTAGCACAAAGATTTACTAAAATACCCACATTTTCATGGAAGTGGCACAGACTTGAACTCAGACACACTGAGGGTTCCTTTCCAAGTGTGATGCTTACGTACGGTAAGTGATAACTTTTTTTTTTTTTTATTACACTTGATCATCTACGCTCCTAGATAAATATCTGGAGGTGTTCCAGCCCCCACAGGGCTTAGTCCCTTTTTCATACATTGTCACAAGAAGGACGGAAAGCATGGGCAGGGAATTTCACACAGTTATAGTCCACAGACTAATGTGTTTAAACAAAAAATGATAATTAACTCTGAAATAATTTAAAAGTGGGCTATCCAAGATGAAGGAGCCCTGGATGCCAAGAGGGGCTAGGCTTTGTAGGGGGCACACAACAGCTACACTGTGCAGTGTTAACGGTGTAGGGAAGGAACATCCTTAAATGTTGGCTCAGTTTATCAGGAATTTTTCTGAACTGTTACCTCCAGCTTTCTCCAGAACACCCTCAGTCCTTTTATCTGTGAGCTATCTCAAAGTTTACTGCCTGCCTATTGCCTTGGCTGAACCACACTAATAGCCGGCTAATTACATGTGAACACGCTAATTTGCTTTATGCCTTTCTCAAAAAAACATGCACGTGCAGGCAAGCATGTGAGAAAACTTTTGTTCATGCAATAAAACTACAGCACTGCATGGAATGGGTGTACCATCCCAAGCACTGGAAAATGTTGCATGCTTGCTGCCCCCCATTTCTTGCCTCCACCAGGCCCCCACCAATGCTCATTGTTCCTATTTGCAACACCACCTGTTGCTCCAGCACCAGGCTGCTCTAGACCAGAAAGTGGAGCAAAGAGAAATACGTGTTTGTCATTGAACGGAGAAGAAGGAAGACGAGAACGATAAGATCATAGCCTGCAGCACTTTGTTTATGAGAACATCCTTCCAGTGATATATGTCTGCACCAGGTGAAAGTATTGTGTCACCCCTAACATATTTTAAATGCCAGGGCTGTCATGCAAGAAGACAATGATGAACAAGTTTAAACAGAATATGGTATTGTAGCCATGCACAGTGTTACCCTTTAAAGGTTTGCATCAGTAGCATTTCTTAACAAAACATTTCCGGACTGTTATATTCCCCTATAGAACCTCTTTTACATAACATTTAAACTCAGAAATATTATTTCCATTGGAGAGAAACTGATGGAGTTATACATAAACCAGTGCAGTTTCCTCATGCAAGTTTTTCAGGCTATTTCAAATGCCTTCCCAGCCATATTAAGAGCTTCCCCTAACTACTTGGATAGGGACCTGGGGACCACACTTCACTTGGCACACAGGTAAATAAAGGCACGTCTACACTGGGCACGGAAGAGCAGGGACTAGGCCTAGGTCACTGCATGTCATAGTCTTACTTGGATGAGCTCTGGTGTGCTCCCATTGACTGAAAGCCCGCTAGCTGCATCACGCGGTTAACTCTGCAAACGAGCACTTACTTTGCGTGCTCCAAGATTGCCTCGTGCTGCAGAGCATGGTAAGCGGGGTCAGATGGAGAATTTACTTAAAGGGCACTCCTGGGCCAAGGGGAAATGCTACTGGAGAAGCACCTTTTGTCCCAAAGGAGGTATGCACGGAGCTACCATCACAGGGCAGTTTTCTTCCCAGATATTTATCTTGAGCTCGACTGCACGAACACCATCACTGTGCTCTAACACCATTGCACAACATGACTCCTCCAGACTGACAGCTCAAATTGAGCCTTGGGGAAGCCAGCATCCAACACACGGCATTGAACGTGGGCATGACCATATCCACCCCAGGGTCAGGTGAAAGATCTGTAGCCATGAATGTCACATGAAGGCAACCGTGACAACAGAGCTTTACACCTTGGAGGCACGCTAAGGTCAGAGCCACTCCGTGAACCATCCAGGACAACATTCAAAGTGCTTTACAAGAGAGGAAAGGGAATTTGAGCACCTGAAAAATGCCCAAAGAGCTAGGATTTCTTAAGTGCTTACTGAGGTCCTGTGTGGGCTCACGTAACGTGCTCAGCATCTCCCCATCAGTTTTTGTTTCTGTAAAATGGAAACACCTTATTTTTCTCACAAGGTTATTAGGAAGACTTTCCAATTAAAGTTTTCTATAAATGTAAGTGCCTTGTGAACAGTATTTAATCACCTGACTAAAAATGGTCTCCAACTTCTTTAGGCAGAACATCAGTTTTTATAGGGACTTGTCAAGGTGCTCAGCTTAACATAAGGCTGCAGGATCACACGCTGCATCTTTAAGACATAGTTTACTCCTGAATCAGTAAATGTACTAGACAAAGCAGCCATTATTTATGCATTCCTGCATAGATGGCAAGGTGAAAATAATAGAATAAACATCATATACTTCATTATGATATCGGTTTACACTTCCAGGGTACACAAAAAGAGGCCATTTCATCAAGCTAATTGCCTGAAAGTAAAAGAGAGAGAACTTTAGCTATTAGTCTATTATGGGGCTTTTTTCTTAATCACAAATAGGGGCCGTGTGTCCCCAGGGGGATGTGTATTCTAATTTACAATTGAACTACAGATCAGAGCAATCAATCTTGTGCAGCACTTTTACAGTGTAATTGCTGCAACATAACAAATAAAAAAAAGCAGCCTAAGTCGAGTTTCAGCTTGAGGTGGAGATATTTACCAGGCATTGGGTCGGGGTGGGAGGGAGGCAGAGAGAGAAGAGAGGCGCCAAAGCCATGAATATGCAATGAGGGCTCATTAGTGCCCCAGTGTTGCCATGACGAATGGCATTATCCCCAGACTGGTGCAGCCTAAACATGAATTTTATAACGACCCATTTATCATGACTTGTCATGGGTTTCTTTACTGTACTTCCTACTGGCTCTCACACCTTCCTCCATTATCACCTCAGAATCCCTTCCTTTTATTTTCCCTTACTCCAGTTTAGTTTTTGGTAGCAATGCCTATAGTGAGGAGATGACTGCGAGGGGCAGCCCGCTGGTGTTCAGGAGAAGCTCGGAGCCTCCTGAGCTGGAGAGCCACAGCCAGACACGTAGGTGGTCTTCAGTCCACTTACTAGCGGATAAGCGTCCTCATTGTCACAAAGATCTGCAATCTTGTCAGTTGACTCAGCAGAAAGGTCTCGGATTGACTGAGCATCGAGACAACTATCTTTCCTTTCTGGCAGATGTGATGGATGAATGTGTTTTGTTGACCTAGGCCTGTCTAAAAGTGCTCTTCCTCAGCCCACGCCAGCGATGCACACAGTAGAAAAATTCACCCCTTGCCTCTACATCAACAGAAGTACTAAATCGGATAAATGGACAAAAATTACATTCTGCCCAGCTGCAGTTAAACTGAAAAAATATATACTAGATGCAAAACTTTAGTGATAGGAAAAGCATTTACCTTCCAGGTGCAAGAGG
The DNA here is from genome assembly GCF_963932015.1 of Anas acuta. Lineage (NCBI taxonomy): Eukaryota > Metazoa > Chordata > Aves > Anseriformes > Anatidae > Anas > Anas acuta. The sequence continues at coordinate 5,235,613 of NC_088990.1, forward strand.
TAACAGTCAACTCCAGAGGAAAACAAAATTACTGCAGAGTAATTAGTGTGTCTGGCTTTAGCTCATTTTTGGTCACTGCACGTTGTCTCTGGTTTACTGCTGTCCCTTTGGCCTACCCGATTCCACATTTAATATACCACTGCTTATAAAGAAATCCCTGCGGCTCAGAAGGCTGAATTGCCACTGCTGGGGTAGGGCCTGCTCTCCAGTATATAGAGGCTTTCATTTCCCAAGTTATGAATCTGACATCTCACGGCCAAATCCATGCCAGTTTATTTCTGAGAAGTCTGTCCTCATTATTTACCCCAAATAGCTTCACTGTCAGTATGCCTTTTTTTTCCACTGTGAAGTGGCCAGAGTATCTGAAAGTATCAAGCCTCTCTTTGTTGGATTTTACACTTTTGCTATTACAAGAATTTGTCTTTGGGGATAGAAAAATCAAGCAACTTATTTCCAGCTATTACTTGGATAGGACTTCATGTTCTTAAACAAGTTGTGAGCTCCCACGATCTCTGAAAACAACTCTCCCGAGGTCTTACATCAGGATAGTCCTACAGTTCTTTCATTACTCTACTGGATGTTTGAAAATATTAAAAGGCATCTAACATCCCAGTCCAGCAATTTACAGACTCAGAGTCTGGTGCTGTAGCCCTCAAAGCCTCTATTTCTTCCACAAAATCCGCACTTTGCTATTATTGTCGCCAAGACAGGCACGTGTTTCACTAGAGGAGCAGTTTGTCAAAGCAACAGTCCATTATCCAAAGATTCATCACAGGTTCCTACTTCAGACACGATGGAAGGGAGGCTGGATGGTAGAACGTGACGGGGAAGGAGAGCTTCCTTGCAGCAAGGTGCGTGAGGCAGGTGGCACACCTTGACCCAAGCTGGGCGTAGCTGATTAGGCCAGCATATGCTGATGTGAAAAAGCCAGGCTTTTTTTTTTTTTTTCCCCACCCCAAACTGTGTTCTTTATCTGTGTTCCTTTAAAATACATAGTTTTTAAAGCCTCAAACAGCACCTTGCACAAATCCCTGACCTTTGGCGGAGAACCCCAGTTCTCACTGCAATACAGACGATGGATGCTATGTTAATTATCAGAAGACAAAAGGAAAAAATATCCCTCTTAAAGAAGCAAGCCAGAAATGCCTGCTAACATTGCAGAAAGCATCCATTGCATTCATAGGGATGCAGTACACAGCAAATGTGACAACTGTTCCTCAAAATATACTTACTCTGTGGCCTAGGTGATCTGGATCATCTGTTGTGTGAAGAGAAAGGAGAGTCTCAGAAACAATATGACAATTAAATTCTTTTAAACTCCTATTAGGAGTTCTAAAACTTGCTGTAGTTGGTGCAAGGTCTGACAGATACGCCTGATTGCAGAGCCTCTATCTGCAGTTTATGAGAAGGAATAAGCAGACGCCTGTTTGAGTTGATTTTAGTATTTTAGTCCCATGCAGAGAGTTTTCTTTATTATTTTATATCAATACTTGTGGGTCCCTCAGGGAAAAAGGCTCATCATTCTTCCACTCATCTCATCAAAAAGGCAGACATTGAAACAAAGATTATTAGAAGCCAGCCAATGCAGATGACACCTAGCTCTGTCACCTTACCACCCGCTATCACTACAATCCCACCATAGATGTCTAGGTTGAGATCAACACCCACATGGAGGGCAGCTGCCTGAGAGAGAAAAAACATTCGCTGTTCCTCAGTCCACAAACAGCAATAATTAAAATAAAGTAATTTCAATCCTTAAAATATTAAGTCCTTGGTACTAAACCAATGAGCCTCTAATTATAGGAAACACTCAAGCTCCAGGAAGAAAATGAAAACTGTCATTGTCACACAAATCCAGCTTCCAACAAAAATATCATTGGTTCAAGACAAATTAAAAAGTATAGGCAAAAATTTAAAGTAGAAGACCGGCATATAGCATGGAACGAATTCTTTATCCTGAATTCAAGGCACGTTTAATGATTGACTGCTTTAGGATCAGAAGTTGGCTAGGAGCAAACTCACTTGAAAATACTGCACCAAATATATTTGAATACAATCAAATCCTGACCTCAAAATTATGCAAATTTACATCCACCAGTTTGCCACGTTTACAGATAGAATTCTTAAGATGCAAGAGAAAACTGGGATAGAGCTGCAGGTGTGATTACTACATAACGTTGCTCAGAATCTGTTCAACTGACATATTTAGAAGAGAAACTAAAAAAGCAGATATTATTTCTTCGTATAAAACAACATACTTTAAAGGCACATGATAAAATGCAGACTCGGAATGAGTTTTGTACTCTAATTTGAACACCTAGACAGTACCAGGAACACACCTTGCCATGCCTGCAGAGATACCAGTTGTACTACATAAACTTCTGCACTTTTTTTTTTTTTGGCTGTTTCTTTTGTAGATAAATCCCTCCCTTCTTAATTGTATTTCAAAAAAGGCCTAATATTTTTCCCAACTGTACTCTCTGAAGCTTAGCATCAGGCATCCTAATAAAAGAACGATCTTTTCCTCTGGTTCTGATCAGTTTTGACTTTCAGCTTTCTCCACCTTTCCTTATTCAGGGCCAATGTCTTGCTGCTTTCCACTTTTAAACAAACAAACAAAATGCCCTTCCCCTCCTTCTTCCCTTATACCCCCCCCCCTCTTCTTTAATGACATCTTCAGTCATTAATGAGTTAATAAAAATCTCAAAGTCATCTGGGAATAGATAAGAGGAAAGAAAGAAGAGTATTGTACACATAATGACAGGCTCCCTGCTGGCCCTAAGATGTCATGGGTCAGCCATGTTAAGAATGTGTGTGCCCAATCATCTGCTGATTTTTATCAGCAAGGCCTCAAGCAGAATCTGACACGGCCAGTTTGGGAGTTACAATGAATAAACAATGACTTCTTGGATTGTTGGCGGCTGTATGATAGAGTGAGAGGGTTTATATATACTAAAACATGATGACATTAGCAATCAATATACCAATTACTGGACAAGTTATTGGACGAAGAATGCTCATGTCTTGAGCTTTGTGCACTTTGAACATACTACCAGTGACGGAGACCACAGAAATAATGGTACTTAACCCTTCCTGAGTGAGACGTGCTAATTCTTGACAATGCCTTGAAGTTTGTCTGAGTGCGTGGTAAAAGAAAACCTGGTCTGATTTAGCATATTAAGTCTTTCAGATAGAAGACATAAGCCTGACAAATTTCTTTTTCATTAGGACTTAAAGGAAGAAAGGAGCAGATTTTTCAAGTGAGCATTGGGATGTTAGAACAACGGTTTTAACAAATTTAAATTGCTCTCCATAAAATCTCAGAGGAAATCAATTTCTTTTCACCCAAGCACCACTAGCTCGCTACACAAACTTCACTGAGAAGTTAGAACACACCTTTTACAGGACGGTTTAGACAAATATCCCAACAGCTCTCACCTGCCTATTCTGCAGCAGAGAAAGGAAGATAAAACTAAGATACTTTTTTTATTCCTATGCTACCAGAAACACATTCCTGCATCTGTTCAGTGTCATCCTCTTGCTTCCCTTAGTTGGCTGAAAATATTCAGTGTTTACGAGTTTGTCTTCTATTATTCTGGAAGCGATTGTGAAGATTCAATGCCAGTGTTATAATCGAAGCCAGAATCAAACGTAGTGAAGTCAGCCACCTAATTCAAAGCACAGCTGGAGAAGATAATGGAGGTGGACACCAGTGTGGTGGGCAGACCTGCCATACCTGGGGGCACAGCAGAAGCACTGTCTAGGCTGGATTACACGGTGCCACCTCTCCACTGTCTACTAAGATGGACAACTCCATGACCTAATGGAAAGCCTGTGTGTTTTGCCCTGAGATGACTCAAACATGTGGGAAAGATTTTATGATGGCTCTCTTGCCAAGATCTGGGAAGCAGAGGTTCCATACACACGCTTGACTTTTATTCAGGTAAGAGCAAACAAGGCAGGGCATAAATATAAGAACTAACTTTGTCTTCTAGGGCATCAGCCAGCACAGTAGAAATTGTGCAAAAAAAAAAAACAAAAAAAAAACCCACCACATTCTATGTAGATCAGGGGGCTGAATAAAAGCTTAAGATGCATCTCTTACAGACCACTCTTGTAACACATGAGCTCGAGTGTTGCTCTAAATTACAATCAACTCTGCTTCTCAGAGCACTAAGCGCTTCCCAGGGTTGTATTGGACAGTAATGGCAGGGGGATCAGTCCCAGACATTGGGGAAAAATAGATGAGACTGCATCTGGTTTTAACTGCAATGGTTATGAAATGTTCAGCTGTATCCTCTCAAATGGCTCTTCCCTTTCCATTAAGTTCTTGAAAAGTTTGAAAGTGAATTTGTCCAGCGCGTCTGATATGAATAACAAAATGCTTTTAAATGTAAATGTTTCATAAAATAGCACCATTACCTCGCATTACAGTGAATACAGTTGAAAAAACTCAATCCCTCCTCTGTAATTTACAATTAACTTTTTGCCTCAAGGTAACAGCTACGTTCACAAAAATAATGGTAATAGATTGACCTTGTTATGAATGGATAACAAGCTGGAAACAATATAGTTTGTCACAGAGCATTAACTGTTACTGTTGAAATTGTAAATAATGTGTATAGAACTCACAATGTAAATGGCTTCCCTTAAAAATATTAATTATGTCGATTAAACACTTGATGCATAATGGATTATTCTGAAACCTATTTAAGTCCATGTCAGACTGAATACACTATTCTCTAAGATCCCATTCCTAGACTGCTGGAAAATCTACGGCTGTGCTCTGACTGTTCATGGTGGACAAATGGCTTACAATAGAATATTGCCTTAAAGATATATGGATGCTTCTGCTGTTTGGATTGCTGCATGCTTTCTTACTGAGTACAACATCAGAAGATTAGATGTCTAGAGACACTGGACTCTTCTGAGATGCTTTTAGGCTGCTTTGGAAATTAATGAAAAGCAACCCTCACCCAACAGTGCTGGACATTTACTGGAGGATCTCTATCGGACACAGAGCACTCCACTGGCTTTTATGCCTTTTCATGATCACTGGTAATGGGACAGAGGAATACCAGAAAGTTTTTACACCTGGCTGGTTTCTTACACCAAAGTGGTGTAACTCATCAAAGGGCTTTGAGGATTGATGCTACTCGGCTGATCTCCTCTTTGTATGTCCTTTGGAGCCAGGGCTGCAGGCACCTGGGAGGAGATTGCTATCACATGGCTTTAGAAAGCAATCCAAAACTGGTATATAACACATGGCATAGAAAAGATTAGACTTTTCTCTCAAGTGTCTGGGGACTACTAATTCACAAACAGGAGACTTAACCATATTTTTGTGCTTTCCAACCACAGTAAGTGTTCCTCAGCTGTAGCTCAACACTGGACTTAACAGCACAATACTTCAGTGTTCTGGCTAATTACCATGTATAGACTGTTGCATTATAAAGGAGGGATTCCCGCTAGATTATCCACATAGAGAAAGTGATATTAAAACGACAAGCCACCAAGAGGTCAAATAACCAGTTGCCAGAAGTTAGAATAACTAGACTGTGAAGCAGCAATATCTGGGGAGCTGGCATGTGTCCCAGGACTGGTTGTCATACAAATGAAAGAAAAGACAGCTGGAATCTTTTTGGATTGGCTGTTATTTTCTCTGAATATAGTGTAAATCTATCACTTCGTTTTTTCAACCAAACGCCTGAACTGGGAGTTGGGAAACTGATTCAGTAAAATATAAAGTCTCTTTATACATCATTTTTCCATGTGTGAGCTTCATCCACTTTAAGTTTTATCCTTTGGGACCAAGGACTGTTCATACTGTGTGAGCATAAAGAGTGGTTATAGCTGGGGCTCTCCAGTACTCCTGTAATCCAGTCAAATACCTTCTTGCCAAAAGGTGTGCTCTCCTGTCTTGGGAAGAAAAGTCACTGCACGTGTATAACTGAACAAGCACCTCTTCCCCATGATGGGGTCAAAATCCCAGCGCATGACTAGTTGGTAAGAAACACTCAGATTTCCCTGCACCCTATGCTTTTCTCTGGGCAGCTCTTGTTTCACCTTCAGATACTTTAGCTGTTTGCTATACATTTGGTGCCATCTCTTTAAAGATATACATTTGAATGGGCAAGAAAGTGAGGGATTAGCAATGGGCAGAGGTCAAGTCCGTCAAGACTTTAAGCATGTCGTTGGTTGTAAAAGAGATTACGTTACTGGCAGCTCTTTGCCAGATCAGTACTTCGATGCCAAATGTTAATCCTTGCTGGGGACATGATGGCTTGTAAATGTTATAGGAGAACATAGCTTTTCCTGTAGAAAACAGGCATCTATGGTTAAAACACGGATTATTTTCTCATGCTTACATTTGCATTTCATGCCAATTCACTCTTGCTTGCTATGAGCTTCGCTTCAGTACTTACATTTAATCGCTTCAGATCTTTATTTCTATAGCTAAGGAGGGTATGGTGGAGTTCTTAAAGCTCTGGGTAGCAGAAGAGCTAGAGCTCAGCCTCAAGCTTTGCCAGAAAGCTTATTCTGTGACACTGGACAAACCCTATTTGCTTACTGAACCTTAGTTTTCCCATCTATAAAATGGAGCTGCATGTAAAAAAGATACTGTAAGTTTTTTTTTTCTATGACTGTCAGAAGAACAGTAGTTACTGGATTTATAAAGCAATCTGCTTTTTTTTAGCATCTAGCTGTAACTTTGGATAGCATGCTTCATATCTGTGACTTTAAGTATCATCCTTTCCTACAGTTACACAGTTAAAGTTTCTAGGTCACATATTTTTATGCCAGGACAGCCAAGGCACAAGTCCACACAAGATTTTAGAATAAAAAATCTCAATTGTCACAAAGTTTGTTCTACTGTGGACTGAGAGCATAGCTCTGGGTGTAGCCGGCAGCTGTTAAGCATGTGCAGGACACTGTAGGCGACTAAGCATAGTCAGGAAATTAATATTGCACCAGTAGATCTGCAGCAGCTGACTATGCTTGTAGAGCTAAACCTCAACACCCAGCCTGCAGAAAGTCCTTTGGCTGTTTACAGGACACCATGTGAAAGGGATGATACAGGATCAAGCTGCGCTCCCACCTGCTCTTGGGATCTTGAGATCCTCAGTGTGAATGCCTCAGTTTCTCATCTATCTTTAGGTAATGAAAAACTATGCTAAGGTAGAATCAATAAAGCTTCGCTTTAAAGGGTTTGGTGAGGTCAAAAACACTAGTGCCTCCTTCTTGGGGGTTCTAGTGTAAAGGGGATTGTGTAACTTCCCAGATAGATTTGATAACAGAGTTCATAAAAGAAAAACAAATTCAGCCTGGGGAAACCTGAGCTGTTAGGTTTCATGCCATATACACTTAGTACCTATAAAATTATAATATTCTAGTAGGAAGGCATTCAACACGTATTTTTCTGGCAATAAGTAAAAATGATATGCTCCATACTAAGTATTAAATTGTGTTAGTTTGGTTTTGTTATGCAGATGGATTTTTTTCTTTCACTACTCTTTGAAATGTTTTGAATTAAAATAGCTTACTCAAGGTCACCAAAGGCATATGGTCCTGCTCAAAACTTTAAACAAAACATTAGTTTTTACAACCTTTTGTAATTTGGTATTGTATACAACATGGTTATAGACGGAGTTTCTGTAATCTTTGCAGTGGGTGACAGAAATATGAGAGCCAAATTTATAAGCCATTTAGTGAAGCATTTAATCAATTTCATGCATAGGAAATAACACCGATTGCTTTGCTTTATCAATCTTGCTTTCTCAGAGACCTGCAGTCACCCCAACCTCAAAGCACTTAAGTGTTGAGGGAGAAACCATATGCAAAAATCTAATGCCGTACACAACATGTCAGGAACTTCTGAGGGCTGCTTAAACTTACTTGCCAGCATCAATAATCCTTCTTAAGGCTTTTAATATATTTCACAGAGAAGGCAGAAAGCCTAATACATATTGGAAGTTGCAAGGCCTCTTTCTACAGTTATTCATTAAACACCCTTTGTCTAGAATGAGTCTTTGACACTGTCTGGAGTTATGCTGATTAAGTTTGCCTCTAATATTGAAATGTTTGTATATGTTGCCTCTAATCACTTACACTTAAAAACACATCGTTGCATTACAAGTCCCTCTGTTTCCATAAACTATAAATGCCAAATATCATTTGACAAATTCAGAGGCACTGCTTGAGACAACAAACTCTCCACAGCCTGAAGAAAAACACATTGAGGTCTAGACTGTCTTCCACCATGTAAGAGTTAAAAGTCACACTTACCCATGGCTGTAACTTGGGGGCTGGTCTGGGACTTTATCTTGATAGAAACGGCACTGAAGGACTAGAACAGTTCCTCTTCTGGTCTTCAAACCATGTCTCAGGATGACCTGTCCGACCCTTGGCATCAGGCAAGCAGAGGGGAAAGGCATGCTCATGCCATCCACAATGCACTTGGTGAACTGGAAGATCCTCAGCACTGCTCGGGAGATGGGGTAACACCAGGGTATTGGCATATGCGAGACGCCAGAGTAAGTTACTATTTCAACAGGAAAATATTGCCCCAAACAAACACCTTTACTTGTCCTGTATCTGAAAACTGTGACTAGATGAAGAGGTAAGGCTTAAAAAGCTATTTCAGAGCACACTTTTCTTTCTCATGTACTACAACAGCTTGTACAATACCCCAAGCAGAGTACTACAGTGACTTTCTTTCCTGAGTGAAAAATTCCTGAAGGACCAAAAAGGCAATCTCTCTGATAATCATCAGCTGCTCAACTATATTAAATTTAGACAAGGCTACAATAGTGCCAGAGTTGTCCCCTGCCCTCTAAAATTAGAACTGAAAGAATGGCGGGCATAGCGCTAAATATATAACTCATTTAAAAATAATGTGCTCTCAGACTTTCCTAATGCTTGAAAAACTGATCATCATAAATCCCTACAGATCTGTTTGCACAGCAAGCCCACCTCCACCAGCTCCAAACACGTTTCAGTAGGATCCATCCTTTCCTGAACATCCACTTTCCTCTGCAGTAGATAGGAAAGAGAAACCAGTAGTGTTTGCTGCAGTTAAATGATACATTGCCCATTTATCTAGGGGGACAAAACCTAACCCAACCTCTACCTTCTATATAGAAGAGAGAGGAAAAGAAAAAGAACAAATGAGAAGTTAGTATTTCTTATCTCTTCCTAGTCCAGGCAGAGTGGATTTAGCCATATAAAGCACTAGCGAGCCCTTTAAAGCACTCAGAAGTAGTAGCTTTAACTTTTCAAACTGCAGAACTAAGCAGACCTCTACAGGGGGAAAAATTAAGAAGCCTCATCTCTCTACTTCTGTGTCTTAGACCTCACAAAGCCTAGCATTAGTAACTTTGGAACAAACGGGAAGGATGGACCGAGAGCAGTTTTGTGGAGAAGCAGAGGAAGAGAGTGGCCTTATCCCTTCCTTCAGGTTCAGAGCAGCTTCTGCCCAAGTAAAACCTCCCCTTTCCTTTCCAACTTCACTCTAGCAGCACGCAGGGTCTGTCCCCCCAAAGAAGAAGATCCACTGAAATAATTGAGCACAGGCCCACCAAGTTTATTGCCAGCTGGGGCCTGTGGTGGAGATGGGCACAGAAGAATGCTGGGAGCTTGGAGGAGTTAGAGCTCTCCATTTTGAGAGGGAAAGTGTATCTTAGAAAATGTAGGTTTTTATTTGTCATCTGTTTCTCTTTTTCAGTTATTTTGACCACTAGATCACCTGTAGCAGATGCTGATCCTTTCAGACGAGTAACATGAGGGGCTGGGAGAGTTTTGTGGGGGAACCTGAACTCCTGTTTGGTGTGGTTCCTTGTGAGGGCAAGGGAATGCAAACCTGGGATTTATAAAAAGCAAAACCCTGCTTGTTCTACAAAATAAGTCCTGGGTTTTTTGTGTGAAGTGGAGCTATTTTAGGTAACTCCACTGCTTCATTACAACATTTGGCTAAAAAAATAAATATATATATATTTTCTTTATATGCCCCCTTACCTCCTACTTTTGGGAAACTAAAGAGGCCTCAGGACCGTGTGCCTAGCCTCTGTGGGGCTGGGAGGTGCCTGTGCCACTGGAAGTGGGTCTGGACTTGATCTGCCGCAAATATAAAAGCTTGTTAGTGAAGCAAACAGGTCATATTACACTATTCTTGTGCCTTAAATAAATCAAGAAAGGTGTAAATGTGCTAGTCCTGAACTTATTTCTCCCCTGGGCTACTTCCATGAGATGTTTCTTTCTCTTCCTTCCCCCCCTCATTTCTACCTTTGCTGCTTTGGATGGTATCCACTTATTGGAAGGGTTTTCTGAAAATAGTAATATTGGAAAGGCATGTTCTCTGTTTGCTCATCTGGAATATTCTAGGAAAGATTAACTCGTTTAATTCTTCACCCCATAAATTTGGGGTTCCCTTTCTAGTTTTGTCTTGCAGATAGGTTAAGGCAATAAAAACTATAAGTAAAAGAAGCTGTATTTTTGTTTTTTTCCCTGGCCAGAGAGATACTTCTTGCAATCTTAGTCACCAGGTGATGTGTTATTTTTTAAAATAGCAGGTGGAATAAGAACATCTTTGTTTCTTTCCTAATGGAGGAAGACAGATCCTACATGGAAAAGTTTGTTGCAATATGAATCTAAGCTGTTGGGAGGAGAAAAATACTGCAGGAACTCAAAATTAAATATTTTTTCAGGAATACGGCATTTGGATCCAGTGATAAGCAGGCAGTACGGAGCTCGTGCTTGGGGCTGGTGGCCATTCACACATGGGACATCCCAATTTGATGTCAGGGGGTCTGCTGTTGACTAATGCTCTCAAGGTACTCCCTCAAACTTAGCTAGCAGAAAGGCAATTTCCCTCCTTTTATCCTTTGTATCCCCAAGGAAGTGGAGGTTTGTGTTTATTCCTCTTTGCTCATGAGTGTGAAAACTTAAATCTTGTTGCTGGGAGAATCTTAACACTGTCAATGGGATGTTTCTGGGGAAACTTGTGTTTTTGATAATCCTATTCTTAAAATGGTTCCTGTGCTGCTCCTAGGAGCTGTTTGCTATTCTGTGGACATTTTATTTTGGGCTTGGTCTAGAGTTGTTGGATTTTTACCAATGAAAGTAAACTAAAATTAAAGAAATGGCACTGCCTGCTCACTCTGCAATGGTTGTTTTCTTGAGCCAGGATAGACACAACAATTTGAATACCTCAGTCAAGTTTTTTTTTTTTTTTTTTTTTGGGGGGGGGGTGGGTGTGGTGGGCTGTTTAAAAATCACATAATTTTATGGATGTAATTTATATACAGAAAAGAAGAGGGCTATTCCCAATATTATCTTTATCTTCTAGACATAAATAACAAACAACTCCGGTAATCAAAATTTACTGCAATTGTAATAGGTTTTGGCATCGTTTATGTATCGCAGGGAATGTTAACATAATGTTGACTTTCAGGACTGAGGCCAGGATTTTTGTTGTTGTTGTTGGCTTTTTTTTTTTTTTTTTTTTTTTTTAGGCATTATAAAAAAGTCCAAATATATTTGTGGCTTTTACAGTATTCAAGAGTTTAATTTTCATAAATAACGCTGTTTATACCTCCTTCTAATCAGAAAGTTGAAATTATCTGTGACAATGTGAACACTAAAAAGTTGTATACTATGAAAATATTTCAATAATTAATGCATGCACTATCTAGAGCAATTGACAGTGAGGTCATAAACATAATGGGCCATCTGTGTTTGATTTGTATCTGAAAATGCTTAAAGGGAAAGGCAGGTAATTCAGGCTGCTCTTGCAAATGTAGACAGGCAAGATTTTTCACCTTCTCAGAAGGTTGTTGAACCATTTCATTGCTTTAAAGAAGGGGGAAAAAACAGTTCTTCCAGGCTACAGCCTTTTAACATGCTTGCATTTGGCTCCTGTGTTCTTTGAGAAGCAGAGCACACTGGTGGGACTTTTAGTTTTCTTTTAGAGTGCACAGAGGGTTGTCATTCTCCCTTATTTACTTTATATTGTTTGCTCTATAAAAATGCCACTCCAGGCTCCCAAGCAATCCCACTAGCTCACTCTGCATTCTGGGACGTGGGTTTAAATAGTTTCCTTTGGACCTTTCCAAGTTCAAATCTGCACTGGCCTGTTGAAAGGCAGCAAAACTTTTATGCAGGGATCTGGCTCGTTGCACCTTTATGACCCTTCTCTGGATGTGTCCCAACTTGTCTCAAACCTTTTCTCCCTTGTGAAAGTCGAGGTTCAGGTTACCAGCATATCTGGGATCAGATTTAATTTAGCATTAGGCTTCTGTGCCGTAATGGGGAGAAATGGATTGTCCTGCTATCGTTAGGAATAACTCTTTATCTCTGAACTTATATGCATTGGCATAAAGCCAATATCAAGCTGGAATGACTCAATAAATAAACAACCAAATACCCCTCTTGTTTTCACTGGCTGATTTGATGACAGTCGGACTCCTGCTCTTGGCACTGGCTGAGGCTCTACCGAAGGAAATGCCATTATCTCTCCTGTGCCAGGCAGAGATTAATAAATTCTTAGAAATTGAATCCAGACAGGACTTCTAAATGATTTCATGTGACCTCCTGTATATCAGAGCTATTAAATACTACAAATTACCTATGATAAGCCCAGAGATTGCAACCTATTTTAAACTCTATGCAATTTTTCCCCCTGCTCTGCCTTTCCTTGTCACCCAAATATTTAAGTGGAGGCAGAGAACAGGTCATAGCAAGGTACCATCAGTGTTTGGGGAAACTAGCTGAAATGTGTCCAGGTAATGCCATGCTCTAAGAATTGCTTCACTGTCCCTTATAATCTGATTTGGGGTTAATTTCCTGCTCAGATCTGAGTCTGGTGATTAGTGTGATCTGAACATGAGAAAACAGACCTCAGCTACCACCTGTGAGATTTCCCCCATTGCCCTGACAGTTCTGACCACCTTTTCAGAACCTTAACCTTAGCATTACAAAATCATTTGTATAGCTCAGGAGAAGAAATACTGGAATAAAGCAAGACTGAATTATATCACAAAGTTGTGAGAATTATTCTTGAAATTGCAAGTATCTGTCATATTCATGACTTGGTAGCCAACATTTCCTAGTGTTGGAAAATAAGGAAAATGAAAGACAATGAGGCCCAAAATGCAGGAAGTAGTAGTAGGATGAGGGCTTTTGTCTATGGATTCTGACACTGGTAACTCAATTCAGATGTTTGGATAAGCATCCCTCTTCTTTCCCCACATCCTCTCAGATACTTGTGTATAAATTGCTAGGTATTCCAAGTGAGACCATGAAGAGAAATTCTACATTGTCTCAATTAAAGTAGATAAATACCCTTTACCTATATGTATCTTCAGCTGTACCATTGTGTTTCCAGACTGAAGAATTTCTCCTAAGAGCTAGAACAGAACTTTTACTTAGAGAGGAAATTCTGCCTTAAACACTTCAAGCCCACTGGTCTCAAAGTGTAGCAGCTTTTAGTACTGGGAAGCTGCATCGTACTTCAAAGCTGAGTTTGTCTAACTTCTGTATCTTCAGCTGGTCATGTTGGCAGAAAAGTCAAATACCTCGTAGAGGTACCGCTGCTCAGAAACCAAATCTGTGTTCCTCCTTTTTGTCAAACTGCAGAAGTTGTTGATACGTGACACAATACAAGTTGTTTCTAGTACATAGTTTATTTTTTATCTGCTATGGTGCTGTCTCCATTCTGAAAGTAGAGTTGGACCCAGTTGTCTACTGAGTTCTTACCAATGTTTTTTTCATGGACAAGATCATTTCCTTGTTTCTACTCAGGTCTTTTTTGTTCTAGCTCTGGACTCTGAAGGCTTTTGGCTTCTTTATGCTGTAGTATACGAAGTAGGAGGAGATTAAACTCCAAATCCTTCATGCTCAACTGTTTTGAGACGGTTTTCCATTCTATAAAAGTAGCCTTGTTCCCAGACTTTTGCTGTGTTTAGCTACATTACAGTAAAAGGAGAATAACAGGCTGCTTTGAGTCATAACCTTTTCCTCTCCCATCATTTGCTACTGTAATGATTCTTCGCATCATATACAGATTTTATTAGTACAATTTTATGTCGTATTTGAAAATTTCATAATGAAGTTCATTGTGTTGTAAATGGCAAGTCAGGTCAAACCAAAGCAACTCCCGGGACAGACATAGTCTGTGACAGGTGCTTAGTGAGAGGCTGAGCAGTGGGACTCTGTACCCTTTTGGTTTCCACAGTTAAGATATTCAAAGCTGATGTTTAGTAGTGTGCAGTGAATTTTCAAGTTTTTTTTTTTTTTTTTTTTTTTTTTTTTTAAACCCGTATATACTTTAGTTCTTGCAACATCTGTGAAAATGAGTTCCATCATTTATTTTGTCCTGAGGAGAAAAATACTTTCTTCTAATAGGTGCCACATATTGTATTATGAAAAATAGAGAATAATCATTGTCTACTTACCTTCTCTACTTTATTATGGATTTTGTGGGCTAGATATCATGTCCCCTCTTTCTTTTTTATCAGTTATTCTTTACTAAAAAAAAAAAAAAGGCAAAGTGTTATAATCTTCTGTATCTATTTTGAATTAGAATGACCAGAACTACTGTGGATTTATACGTAGCACAAAGATATTTGCTGGGTTTTCATTCTCTACTCATATTCTCGTATCCTATTTTCCCTTTTGTGGAACATTGAATTGATGCTTTATGGCAAATTATTCACAATCACTGAGATCTTTCTGGCATAAATGTCTAGAGCCTGTGTGTGTCTCTTGTATGTGCAATGCTCTCCCCTCAGTGACACTGAATTTCTTCAAATTATTTTGTTATAATACCCTGGTACTCAGTGAGATCTTTTAGCTTGGACAGTCCTGGATAATTCTCTGTCATTTGCACATACATGATCAGCATAGCTAGTAACATAGGCTCCTGGGAGAGCACTGCTCAAAACCCCTTTCAAGTATTAAAACTGGGTGTTTATTCTTTTAACCACCTCATCCTATAATAGATAAGTTTAATGGCTTTTGCTGTGAAACCTTCTCAAAATCTTTCTGAAAATCTGTGTACCCTCTGCAGTGCAGATACAAGGGCATTTGGTGGTTCCTTCAGGGAACTCAGATCATAAAAGGGGTTTGTGGGTGCCAAGGAATGGTGCTGAATATCATTTGGCATTAAAAACTGTGGTGTTTGTGTTTTACATAGTTGAATATAGGATCTATTTAAAAGAGGAGCATGGCTTTCTTCTTAGGACCATGATCTGGCATAGAGGATATGCAAGTTATATACTCATATGTCAAAAATCTGTTTTATTGAGCGTGTTTCATCTTTCCGTGGCTTAGTTGCTCAGGGGTGCAATCATTGCTTATTTCTTCCCTTTTTTCTATTTAGCTTCTAAACCTTCAAGGACAGGGGCAAAGTATTTATATGCATGACTCTAAACCATTTTTTGTAACTCTGGGTAATGTCATAATCCAAGTTGATAATGCATTTGTTAAGGTCAAATAGTTTGATAAAGGCACTATGTTACAGATTTTAATCAGGCTCTGTTTCACTCTTTAAATTAATATATTTTTTTTCTAGTTTTGGTGATACGTTATCTCAATGGGAATGTTTGTTTTGGCCACAAAATCAACCAGCATGCTGTAAGCAGTTTTCAAATTCTGTGTTATTTCAAGCAAAATAATTTTGCTGTTATCCTGCTGTTTTAAAGAAGCTAGTTGGACTCTGGCACTAATGTTGCCAGCAAAAGAGCCAAAGATTTTTTTTTTTTCTTGAGATTTCACTAAGGTGTGGTAATTAAGAAATGTGAAGAGAAGAAAAAAAAATCCCAATGCTTCTGCACTCAAGATGTTGTGCCATAGGAGTCTGAGTAATAGCTGTTGGGTCAGCGACCATAAAACAGCCCTATAAATGCAGAATATAAGATCTGAGCTGGGGCATTGCCTTGCAACAATTATGCCAGCAGCTAATGGTAATATCCAGTGGCGTGCCCGTCCTTCCTCCTTCACCACTTAAAGTGACACCATCCCTGTCTTCACTCTGCATCTATCATAAAGACACATTGATTTCCTTTCGGAGGAAAACACATATTTCTTCCCTCCTGCTAAGAAGATAAATCTGACAGATTTTAATCAAATGTAGTTGTTCACAACTATAGAAATGTTTCCAGTGTCATAGATGAAAACCTTCTTTCCCCCTTTTTTTTTCTTCTTTTTGAAAAGGAGGAGGTTTCTGGAAGCTAAGTTTATTTGGAGAGTACACCTGTGCTAAAAATCTTACTATATGCACCGGCAGTTAACATTTCAGGATGCCCTATGGGCAGGTTTAACTTTACTGCCCTCCAACATAATGCCTGTCTTGTAGTGGTAACCATGAATACTGCTATAGTTAAGGGTCTGTCAGTGGTTCTATCATAAACTCCCCTGTTTCCAGGGTTTTTATAACTCAGCCATAAAAACTCTCTCCAAGCTAAAGCTTAGCTTACCAAGGCAGACCTGATTCGGCTCTTGGAAAGGCAGATGATACATATCCCTCTGTCTCTTCTAAAATTAGCTATGGTCCCCAAGGAAGGGCTCTGGCAGGCCATGGGTGCCATACATGTCCAGCAGTATATGATAGATGAAGGAGGAATAGTGTCTTAGAAAGGCTTTCATCCTCTTCAAATGGCAAATAAATTGGCCTTCTTACTTTGAAGCAAGAGGAGTCAAACAACACAGTGCTTTCCAATTTAAATTACATTTTTCCTTCAGTCTTTTATTTCTTAAAGTAACTTTAGGAGTTCATTACATCTTAGCCTGGGCCACAGGCAACAATCTGATAGCATTTAGAAATGTGGAATATTATTCACAGTTGAAGTATTACTCTGGATTTAAATCAGTGGGAATAAATGTAGAAGTGGGCATCCTGAAGAAAGATCAATCAAATCCGAGGAGAGCTGATGTGCAGAGTAACATAGAAGCCATGGCTATTGTGGCTGAGAAATAAAGGAAAATGCCTTAAGAATGGAAAATTGCAATTCAGCTTTCTGCTTATATGACTGTAGACTTAACCCAGCTTGTAGGCCAGGCTGGCTGCAGGGAGCTCTGGAAGTAGAGGAAGCGTTGGTACATAATTATCTTCCATAAGGACAGCTGGGATAGATTTGGAAATAGGTTATGCATTCTTCAGTCAGATCTGAATGTGGTGGATGGCTGCTGGTTGTGCTGATGACGTGTTAATGCCACTAATGAAAAAATGCAGCAAATTTTGGATCCTGGAAATGTTTTCTTGGGGAGCAGGAAGGAATGTTTGACTCTGCCAGGATATCCACAGGCTTTCCAATCTGTGGTGGTAGGTATCCACCAAGCTTGGAGGTGCTCCCAGTCCTCTTTAGCTGTCCCATAGCTGTACGCTCACTTGATATTTTAAATTTGAAGCTTTGTGTAGATCTGGTCAGCACTAAAGAGAATGTCAAGGAAACACCTTGGCTGTGGCTGTTTGGATCAAAGCACAGCAGTGCTGAGCCTCTAGTAGAGTGACTCAAATTGTCACCTCTCCTACAGGTATTTTATTTCTGGGCACCACACAAGGTGCGAGGTATCTGCTAGCACTGGTGTAAGTGGGAAATAGATGGGGTTGCTCTGCCTTGTACTCTGTTATTGGTAATGCTCATTTGGTGTGACCAGGGAAATAATGGGCCATGGCATGAGCTGGTCCTGCCTCTGTGCCCTCCAGGGAATGTGGGAGAGTTGGGGTCCGAAGTGTGGTTTGGTCCCCATTCGTCCTGTGCCCCTGGGGCAGCTGCTGCATTAAGTGCCTCCGATTCATGCCCTGGCCTAGGATGGGGAAGGTACTACTGATCCATCTCTCCCAAAGGGCAGTTTTTTACAACAGATGAAGGAAGAACCTTGGAAAATGAAAGCAAACAAAATAGGAAGGGGAAAAGTGCCTTTTATTTGCTATTTCTATGCTGATAATGGAATGCTAATTTAAACCAGGATCCTTTTTGGAAATGAGTCAGAAGTAAGCCCTGGCCAGATACTTTTAAACAGTATTTCTGCTTCTGTGTTGCAGGGAACTTTTACAGCCCCTGCCCCTAAGCCAGATCATTAAGGCCTTGCACTTCTTTTAGATCTAAGCCAACAAGATGATGTTCTGGTGGCCAGGCTTTTCGCTGGCCCTCGTGCCTTTACGCATCTCCTCAAGATCTCAGGGAAGCCTCTCCTTTTGAGGAGCCTAGTCTCCCAGTGATCTTGGGCTGGATTTGCACATTTAACTCCCATCAAATGCTAATAGGAATTCCTTGGTCAAATCCTCTCCCCTGTCCCTCTTCATGCCTCACTGGGAGAAAAGAGCCATTAGTGTGTTTAAAAGTAAATTTCAAGGTTTCCTTTTTGTGTGTTCCAATGGCCGAGTTTGATTCCTTTCGTCTTTTTTATTTTATTGTGAGGCACCTTGAGTTATTTGCATGATAAGACACCCTGTAAATGGATTATATTGTAATGTATTGTGTAGGTTTAATGCTGACAACAGCTCGGTTTGGAAGTAAGATAGCAACTTAGATTTTTAGTTTCTGATGTGCCGTGCAGAGAAATGCCTTTTGAGAGGCATGAGGCAAAGCAGGAGGGATGAGGAAGAGGCAGCTGAAGTTAAGTTGTATGAATAACGCGAGGGAAAGCTGGCATTAAAGAGGAGCTGAATATATTAACTTCTCAGCCTCTGCACTGGAGAGAATCAATGGCACAAACTGGAGCGTCCCTTTCCTCTCTGCCATAAGAGTTAATGTGGTTTTTCCTCTCCTTTTTCCAAGGATAGCAAAGGAATGGTAATGCTTTCTGGTAACAATCTTTCATACGTGATGAGTGTAGCTTTACAGTCACTGTGCCCAGAATATTATGTTGTTATATACTGCCTACTTAAAAATTGGACTTGGTCCCTTAGAGGAGCCCTATATTTCAGAAAAAGTGGTGAAATGAACAAAAATCTATTTTTTTGGAGAGGGGGAACTGGACCACGTAATGATCGCTGATGCAGGAAGTTTG
The DNA here is from genome assembly GCF_963932015.1 of Anas acuta. NCBI lineage: Eukaryota > Metazoa > Chordata > Aves > Anseriformes > Anatidae > Anas > Anas acuta. Next base: position 5,254,621 of record NC_088990.1, read on the forward strand.
GTAGTCTGAGCATGAAGCATGGAAAACATACGCTCCCCAGGAACAGTATGCTTAAATCCTGGCAGAAACAGCTTGGCTTTCCCTTCCAAGGTAAACACGCAGTTTGCATTGAGTGGGTATGTTAGATAATACCATAAAATGTGAACTTAGTATGGACACTAAAGTGCTTGTCATCTGTGCTGAAGTCCTTGCACATGGCTGCCTTTAGTGTCACATACTTGAGATATTTTGTGGCAGACTTATGCTTTGTGCTCCATCTCTTTTGCAATGATTAAACTGGCCAGTTTAATTTCACTTTTTTATTTTTTTTTTATTTTTTTAACATCTGTTCCAAAGCTTGAATAAAATGATTACAGACAAAAGATGAATAATTTCTGGTACTTGTATTATGTTGGCTTAATTCTGCGTGGCTCCCAGCACCCTTGTGCTGGCCTAAAGTTCTTGAGCACCTCTTCAGCTGTCAGCACACACGTGCTATCACTTCACATGGGTTGATCTATTCACATTAGTAAACCTCAGTTTGATAGGTATCGGTAAATATTTTAACAAACTGTTCTTTACCTCTAGTGGTTGAACGGTGGAAGTTGAAGTGCAAAATTTATACCTCCCTTAAACTGAAACGAAATGCTGCTTGGAATCACTCTAGGTTTTTTTCTTTCTTTCTTTCTTTTTTTTTTTTTTTTTTATTTTTTTTTTTTTTTTATTTAAACTCAAAGTTGTCATGAATAGCATGTTTTAAAAGCACTTTGATCATTGCTGTCTTTAAAAAAAAAAATGAAGAGGAGGGAGGCATCTTTTTGAAACTGGGGGGAGAAGCCTTTGAAATCATAATGTGTAGCCAAACTTAGCCAGCATACTGTGACCTGTTAGAAAGGGCTGATCCTATTAAAGCACCACTGCATGTAGCATATATCTCTTTAAATACTTTAAAGAGAACTCTATAGATTTCTGTTTACTGACGTCAGCGTGGCACAGGAGGAAGATTGGCTGCTCTGTGTTTTTAATAGAAAAAGAACTGCCTAGAAAAGCCACCAAAGCATTCCTGATTTATGCCGCTGTATTGATGACGATGCAACTTCTGGGACATATTGTCACTTGATTCAGCTCCCTGAATCTGTGACGGTTCAGACAAAGGGAGTTTTTGATTTACTAGTCCATTCTTTTATAATAACATACACAGAGCTGCTTGTCTTCCTTGCAATTTGGGTCAACTCCACAGCTCTGAGGAGAAAATTGGGCACAAACTGTCCCTTAGAGATGAGTGATGTGTAAATCTGGATTAGTTCTAGCAAGCTGAGGGAAGCAACATGAGGATACATCTCACTTGAGTGTGTGGTCTTTATGCTGTTGAGCTCCAGTCTTGATAAAGAGATGCTGTATAGTGGTATAGCCAGCACCAGGCTCAGGGAAAGAAGCTGTTAATATTAGTTTAAATTAAAACAACTGGTGGCTTTAAATAGAGGAAGAGGTTCTTTGTAAAGTACAAATAAATTCTTCAGCTCTCTCTGTGAAGACGTCACTAACAACTCATTTAAGCACTTATAATAAAAAGAACGTTTGTGCTGTAACAAGAAGTTTTGCAATCTGGAACAAAATGTTACTGATTGGGGAGATTCGGTTCTCAGCTACTCCTGAACGACTCCAGATTTCATTCCACTCATCTCAGTGCTGTTTTTCTGTATTGGCATACAGGCAATAGACCATACTTAAGAGAAACTGGCATTACTGAACCATTTATTGGTTTAAATAAAAAAACAAGCAAAAAACAAACAAAAACATTTTGTCCCCAGAAGTAGCATTGTTATGCCTTTTGCAGCAGAGAATGCCTGAAGCAGGTGAAAGCAAAGCCATGCAACTGGTATTGCATTTCATGAAAATAGTTGGCTGTGCAGATTTCCTTTCCTTTTGTGGCTTCACCTGCTTGTGCAGCCTCTGTGCTGTGTGGGGTGAGAGTATGTATCTGGGATGGCCTAGAAAGCAGCAAATACATTGTAAAATAAATCAGCCTGCCTCTGGTATCAGAAAGAAATTTGGATTATACATACAGGAATACAAAGGCTGGTACAGCACTACTGTTATCTGAATGAAAACCAGTGATCAAAATTGATAATAATTCTTCCATTAAGTGACAGATAAAACTTTAATTAAGACAGCCTACTCGAAGCTCATGATGCTTCATGTGTGACTAATTCTGACTGGCAAAAATACTGATTTTAACTAACATCAATTAGCAAATTTTTGTGTGTAGCAGGGAAGGCAGTTGTGTGCATATGTGCATGTGTCTGTGTATATGTGCATGTAGGGGTGTGCGTGTGACATCATGGGAAAAAGCACAGGGGTTTTCACATATCCGGTAACATTTAATACAAGGTTGTCTAGTGTCTAAGCAATGTGTCTAAACACATGCACGCATGAATTTCTTGGTATGATAGGGTGCACTTAGCATACATAAACACTAGGAAGCCAGTGGCTAATGTGAGCTATTCGTACAGTAAATGAAGCACAAAGATTAGTGTGGTGATACCTTATTTCTTCTGTGTCTGTAGCCATGCACCTATAAAATGCATAACCATGCTGCTCCTCCTAGGAGGCTGTGGCAAACTGCTCAAGAAAGGTGGGGTCTGGAAGCCCTTTTGGGAGTCTTGGTGGTGCTTGTAGATGAGGCTGCATTTAGCACCTTCCAGTGGTTCATCAGTTGAGCACTGAGTTGGTGTTTCTCCATTTTTGTGTGCCTGAGCTGAAGCAAACTGGGTGAGAACCAGCTGCAGGCTGCTGGCAGCCCCAGGGAGAGGTTACGGCTTGGCTCTGACCACTTTCCCCTCTGGCTGAGTAACCTGGAGCTGTTTCCACCTCTGGGATCCCCAGCACATCCCTGTGGCTCATAGCCCTAAGGGACTGCATCATCTCTTGTCCGAGAGCCAGATCAGGCTGAGGTTGGTGACATAACACGCCCTCTGATTTCTGGGCACTAAGGTTACACCACTGATGTTACAGGAGACGCACTAAATGGCAGAATATGCTGGATGTAGAGCGTACTTTGGAGTATTTTCGCCCCGTGGCTTGAGCATTTGGGTTATATTTTAGCAACTGAGATGACCATTCTTTACAGATATTAAGAATGCAGAGCCTTGTGAATAGCGGAAAATTTAACATTTCATGGATATCACAACTCATGCTCTTTTTTTCAGTAATACTAGTGTGTGTTGTAATTCTTTTTTGCTCTCTATTATCCTTTTACCCTGCTACAGAATGTACTTTCATCTTTTGGAAATGACCCTTTAATGTAGTGACTAAAATTTAATTTAGGATATTTTGTTCTAAAAAGTACAAGCTTGGTTTCATAGGAATAACTCTGAGGCTTCTATGTTATTTACTGTGTCTTTGAGAAGCAAAAATGGAGTTTTTGAAGACTTCCTTTTTTTCCTGTCTGCTCAGTCTGCAAATTCTCCTCAGACTTGTGGGCCATGCTGAGCTCCCACTGAGGTGTGTGTTCTTGCTTGCAACATGAATTCTGACTTCACATCCTTCCAGTGATGGCTGTCTTGGCTCTTTCATGCTAAAACAAGCATAAAGTAATTTAACCTTAATTTTGTTTGTAAGATATGGAAGGAAACATGTTTCTAAAGCACATGGGAAGAATCTTTTGAGAAAGAAACTGATTTTTATGGGAGTGTTTTTTTTTTTTTTCTTTTTTCCCCAGTGTAATGCAGAACTTTGGATTTTGAATGAATTTTATTCTCCTGTGTGGGCCCTACTATAAAAATTGTTACCCACCCTCATCTCTTGGAAGCTTTGAAACCATGTTTAACTGGAACACCAGACAGTCCCTTCAGCTAGCCAAAGAAATTTCAGTTTCAAACATCTTTATAAAGAAATGCAAGAACAGATGCTTGTATCTTGTTATTGTCTTAGTGCCTAATTTTCTTGACTTGTAACTGCAGAGGACTTTTGCCTATATTACTGTAACTTTTAATTTTTTTTTTTTCTGTGCAGTATCAAAGTTTTATTCCATTCCAGCTACTGATTTTATTGCTTAATGCTGGCAATACTCAGTTATCTTTATCTCATCTTGATCTATGCTTTTTATTTGAGTTGCAAAAAACCACAGCCACAATTCAGCCTAAGAAGATAAACTAAAGTAATTCAAGCCCAGTGAATGGTTTTATTCTCTTGTGTTCATACTTTCATAACTTACTACTTGTCTGATCCATTTTCAGCTGTAATGTACATATAATCAACCTTTTCAGACTTCTCACAAGAAAAGCTTTTGTTCACTGTGCAGTAATCAGTATTAAAGGCCTTTAAAATGGTGGAAGTCAATGACACTGGCACATTGTCCAGATACATTGTTGTTGATGAAGCGAACTGATATTACTGTGAAAGACCAATTTCATCTCAAAGTTCTTTCATCTGTGGTGATCACAACATTTTTCACGTATTGTTCTTCACAATCATGTAAGTTGGTACCCACCTCTGATATTTCATTCCATCTTATTTATTTATTTATTATTATTTTTTTTTTTCCCCAGGATAGCTACAAAATTATTTGATAGCTTGGATAACATCGAATGGCCTCGGTCCATTAATGGAGCCTTAACAGACACCATTTTACATGGGGTATATGTATTATATCATTTGAATCAGTGAAGAACTTGGTGTGAGAAGATACTTATCATGACTGTGATTGTGTCACTATTCAATTCTAAACCTAAGGAGAGTAGATCTTTAAAAATGAGCAAAAGCAGTGAAGTTATGAAATCAGATTTCTTTTTCTAGGGGAGCACAGTACTGCATGCTTGGTTATAAACCTAAAACGGAGGTTTCAAATCCTTTAATGTTAAGCTTTTGATTAGATGATTCAGTGTATGGGATTTCTGGGGAAATAGTCATGTATTTGTCTCCCAATTTAAAGTATTTCTTTTTGACTCATTTCAAATTAGATTTCTAACTGAGGTGTCAGATGTCTGAAATGAGGTCCTTCAAATTTTAGTCACCATTAGTATACAGCTTATAACAGTCTCCACTGCTTTATAGCCTGTTGATTCAACTGACAGTCAAAATTTGGGTCTATACTGAGGTGGGGAACACTCTTGCATCACCCAAAGTTGCCCTGCGGAGGAAGAAAATGCTAAGTGGAGTCTCTGGCTCTGATTACTTTCTGTTTGCCCTTAGGGTGTCCAGCTGCTGAAAGGCAAGCTCTTATTAGTTTCACCACTATATGAAGCAGCTTTGAAGACAGTTGGTTTTGGGGCACCTTTTTGACTAGGATACCAAATGGAAGGGCTTACAGACAGTGGCATTCACAATGAATTGCATCTGATGCAGTTTTATACCTTGATGTTGTCTGAAAACATATTTAGATGGAAACATCGGTACTTTTTAATCTAAGTCAAAGCTTATTGGGTGCAATGTTTTTTGTTAGATACCATAATAAAACTGGAAAGAACAGACAGCTGTTGGGCATTGTAAGCCTTCCTTATGTCTGAAATGCAGAATCAGACTTGGCTAAATGGAGTTGAAAATAGTTGCCACATGTTAACTATATTGGGAATTTTAATTATGGAACTGTTTGATACTCATGAGAAGAAAATAAAGACAAATCTTCTTTTCAGATTTTCCTACTTCTATCTTGTTTGAAATAAATAATAAATACCTATATTCTGATTTTTCTTATCAAAATAATAAGTAATGGTTTGGATTTTTTCCATCATTGTACTTTTTCCCTCCTTTGCAGTCCCATCCTTCTTGCTGTTTTTACTAGTTTTTGGACTAACTCTTTCAGATCTTTAACTGTGGAGAAGTTACAGAAGGGAACAAAGGAAAATTGAAACTCTCTAAAGTGGTTGAGCTAGTTTCATTTTTCTTTCTGCTGTTACAACTTTTCCAAACCAAACTGAAATTTTGGATATCATTCACTTATTCAACTACAGTAACAAAAAGGAAAGATGAGAGGAAAGGGACAAGGAACAAAAACAATTCCAGCATTTGCAAAAAATATCATGTAAGCAGTAGAAAAAATCAAATTATTATATTTTGGACCTTGCCAAGGGGAAAACACTTGAGTTCTGATTTTTTAATGAAAAAGTTTTTCCATTTTTTAGCTGCTTTTCAAAATCTGAAGAACTCAGCTGTTTTCATCACTAGTGTTACTGCATTTCTACTTGTCTTGGATCTTGCTTTTACAAGATGCTATCGCTGCTATGCTGTGTCTCTTCTGAATTAACTGAGCTTTTCAGCTGCATATTTTAAGTCTACACGAGTCAAACGTTCATTGGACTCATCAGTCATCAGCCCCATATATCACTAATGCCAACTATGATACTAAGATGACTCATGTCCTAATTATTTTGAATAACAAGTGTGCTCTTGTGATAGGACAATATGATTTTGCTTGCTACAGGATGGATTGGCAGAAAGTAGCCACATAAAGCAGGCTTGCAAAACAATCATGAAAATGCATGTTGGTACAAAATTGCTCACTCTTCCCTATTTTCACAAGATTTTTTTCCCCAGTGGGTCCATTAAGCCCCTTTCCCCTGGCTCTTTGTAGGTAACAGGTACTTGAAAGTTTAAACCTGACAATAAAATACACACTTTTAAATTACTTTTATGCAGTTGAATTATTTCAGCTGTGATGTGTTATGAAAACTAACTAGGCAAAAGATCCACCAAAGTGGTTGTATTTTTTTGTGTGACTGTAATTCCCTTTTGATCACTCAACACCTATAATTCAACAGAACCTTCGTAACACTACTTTATGTCCATTACATCTTCTATACCTGTTAATAAAAATGAGGAGAAGAAATCTCAGGCATATGTGGTGGACATCATGTTGGCTCTCATCATACGAGAGAAATGTGGAGCCCAGGGAAACTACTGGAGTAAGATAGCTTAGGTGGAAGGGACCTACAAAAGTCATCAAGTCCACTGACCACTTCAGGGCTAAACAAACATTAAAGTGTGTTATTAATGCTGGGCTGTAAATTGTAGTGTCTTGAGTGGGGGCTGTTCCTGTTCAGAGCCTGGCAAGTGATGGTGAGTGGTGTGAAACAATTTGGATCATAACTGCTTGTTGTCTTCTGGTTTAACACCTCAGTGATTCAGCACCCCAAGAATTTGCCAGGAGATAGGTGGTGCTGAGCTCTGCTCTCCTCCAAGCAATCTCACTCACAGCATTACCTGAGCTATCTACTTTAAAGCATCTCTACACTGTTCTTTAGTTCACTGAAGATTTTGTATTTACAATATTGACCACGGAAGGCTGCCTCTCATTTGCAATCTTGCAGGTGTTGACCCCACCTCCATACCTTGTAGCCACATGTTAATGGGTGGCAATTTCTTGGTTGTGGTTTCATAACCGTTTGGTTCCCACAGTACTTCAAGAATCAACGAGCAGAGTTTTGCTTCCAAGTGAGCGTATTGGGAAGTTTCCTTTCGTTCTTTGAGATGTGAAGTTGTCCAGACTATCCATGTTGTAGACGAGTGACAGTGAAACACTTGGCAAAGTTATCCCAAATCCCTATCAGCAGAAAACAAACTGTTTCTAAGACAAAGTTGCCCTTTTCAGCTCAAATGGAAAACAAGAAGGTAAAATGTAGAGGAGCATGTGGACCACACAAAATGTAAACCGCTAGCTGATCTTTGGCCTGATCCAAACAAATACTGTTGAAATCATTGAAAATATGCCAATTGACTTCTGTGGGATTTGCAGCAGGTTCTAAGCTGGCAACTATCCTTTCTAGCAAACAAATCTTGTCTACTTTTACATTTCAGGCTTGTAGTTAATCAAGTTACCGAGACAGAAATGTCTTTGGCATGGACATGGTTCTCTGTTTCTTTTCCCTGCAACTAATAATGTTTCCACAGAAATCACTTCCAAAAAAACTCAAAGGCCAGTATTTAGATAAGCAATATCAAAATGCTTCAGCATTAAGCTGTGATAAGTATTTCCTCCTGTTTGTTGTAAGAAAGAAGGTTTTACACAAGCCATGTAGTCTTAACTTTCACCAAGTTAAATAAAGGTTTAGTAAAGGATTTTGTGCCCTTTTAACCCCCAATAACCAGAGTGCATCCTGTGTGACCATTCATTACGTATGAAATGGCTGTAATTTATACCAAATGGGGTAGGTGAATTCAAACAGAAAGATACCAGCGATGATAAAAAGATAACACTTCTCCGTAACAGATGCTTCATTTTATGATGGAAATGGGGAAGCTGAATGCTGCAGGTGCCGGCCTGACACTAGGCCTGTGGAGAATCATTAGAGCCTCCTCAGAGATCTAGGTTTACTCTGTGTTTAATCAGCCACAGTCAGAAGAAATGGCTTCATTTCAGCTTGATGAGAGCCAGATTACAAAAGGAAGATAGATGGCCAATAAGGTTCATCACTATAAGCATATTGTCTTAATTTGAAGAAACAAGCTGGCATTCTGTGCTGAGGAAAAGTGAAGTGCAATATGGCTAGTATCAAAAACTAGTTATTTCAAGTCTCCCTGCTCCCCACAATGAAAATATTCTGGCAGTTCTTCCTTTGACTAAAATATTACAAAATATTGCATATGCTGCAAATGCCCATGTTTACTCAGGAGATACCTCTGCTTTGGGTTCCGAAATGCTGAAACCTCTCATTTTGTTCATATAAATTCTCCAGCCACTTATTTATTCTTACATATATTGTAAACATAAATACGTTTGTATGTAATCACGAGTGAAAAGGTTTGAATGGACTATTGATCAAAAAAAGTCTCTGAGCATAATATGAACACGCACAGTCTAAAAGGGTCGCGGTGCAGCCATCTATCATGACTTCCCACGACAGGACAATGAGTCTGTCAGCTGGGGGCTTGCTGTGACAGGGGATGGGCCATTGAGAAAAAAAAATAAAATAAATAAAATAGGGACCTATGCCAGGGAACTTGTTCGTATAAAAGATAAACACAACTAGAGTTCTCTGCTTCCCGAATGAACTGCGTGATTCATTGCTATTGCTTAGCTTTTCCTTAGAGCTGGCTTTTTCCTCTTGTGCATGGACTGACTTTTATAAGCTTCAGGAGTGTTCCTTTGAACCAGCAGAGCTTTCAGAATAGGAGTATTGGGGCCTAGCAGGATGATGGGAGCAGTATAATTATTACTGTTTATTTTACAGTAGAATCCAGATGTTTTTATTGAAGTTGGAACCTTTTAGTATCAGGCAATCTGCAAATATCTGCAACAGTGATTTTTCTTCCTGTTTTGAATTGTGAATCCATAGGAATTTTCTCTTCAGAGTTAAATTTAAACATCCTAACAATAGGTTTACTTTTCTAAATTCTCACAGATCTCAGAGGAAGTCCTGTGCCTGGGGGCTACCCAGATCACTCATGCAGACCTTGGGGAGCAAAACCACTGAGCATGATAGCTATAGTTAGGGAAAGCTGGGGACTGAATTTAAGATAAATTGGGAATTGTAGAAAATGAATCCATGTCTCAAAAGAAGTGGTGTGATAAGTACTTGATCCATAAAGCCTTGGAAATCAGAATTTCCAGTAACTTACTGGATTTTGGAGCAGACCTAAAGGTGTAAGAAAGCAGAAGACTTGGGTAAAAAGAGAAGACAGAAGGGAAAGCAGCAGACAGAAGAACATGTAAAGCCGAAAGCATTAAAAGGATGCTTTAACAAATGCTATTGTGTGTATAATTTTGTAATTGTAATGAGCATTGTAATGATTTTCTATGTGTTGAAGAATTAGAGTGTGGTGAATTGTTTTGATGGGTGAAACTATAGTTAATTTATGGAGTTTGGAAAGCTCTGAGACTAGTCCTGCTTGAGGGAGAAGTGGATAGTCAGGTTGAGCTCAGGACAAAAATGACCAAGATGAAGGAATGGTTATGGGGGGACCCAACTGGGAAGCGTCTTTGCATTAAAACAAGAATTTTGTGCCTTGATCCAGTGGAGGAAGAGGAGGAACTGATAGAAAATATGAAACAAAAAGCATGATACAGCCAGAAGAATTGGGCCTTAAGTTGGTCTTGAACAGTATTTTTAACAAAGTCCCAGAGGATATTGTGCTTTGTTCAGGACATGCTGCAACTCGGCGAGTCACCATGGCAGAGGAAATGGAAAAAAGATGAGTGGAGTACTTCTCAGAAGATGGGGCCTGAATGAGTGTTCCCAGATAAATAGTATGTTATGCAGAGGAACAGTTTGCTTTTGTTTTTGTCCTAACCCCAAGAAGACTGCTGGTGTTTTTGCTCTTCCTTACACTCACTTTGTAAAAACAGGCTCATTTATTTTTTCCACCATTTTTTTTTCTATCTTCCTTTGTTCTAACTTCACCCAACTTTGCATATTAAGATGAAAGTGAAGCAACTCCTACTGACTTTACAGGTCTGAAGGGAATTAGGAATTTGACTCATCAAAATTATCTCTACTCCCACACTGTTTTTTTTTTTTTTTTTCCTGAAACGCTGAAGAAATGCACTCCTTCATCCCTCACACATTTTCCTAATGTCTATTTGGAACAAAAGCAGAATGATCCCAAGCAAGCGGCCGCTTTCAAACAGCTCAGGCTACACCACATCTGTGTTTCTGCTGTACCTGCTACCCTGCTAGCCTGAGACAGCCTGAGCTGCCGCCTTATTTTATGGCTGTACTGACACAATCCTGCAGTGAACCATGCGACCCCTGAAGTGTTTAGAAAGGTGCATTTGTGTAGGGGAGATTTTTTTTTTTTTCCTCTGGAGTAAATCAGAGTCTCCTAGATAATCTCGCATGAACACATTATTGACTCGGACCTTTCCCTAGGCAAGGAAGGCTGCATTTTTTTCAGAAAACGATACGCCGAAGCGTTCACAAAGTGGAGACTTAGGAAGCTTAACAATTGGTAGAAATATTATCATCAGCTATCATGGTAACATTATCCAGCCATTCCCACCCACAGATACACATGCATGCACGCTGGATTTCGGCTCAGAAAGCCTTGCAAATAACGCGCTGTAGGTGTGTGGTCCTCAAAGTGTTTAAATGTTTGAGGATGAAGTGAGCAGGAACATCTTGCATGCACCAGCTGAAAGAGGGTTGGGAGAAGTGGGGGGTGGATTTCCCTGGACAGATGATAATTCTCTATCCTTCTATGTGCTGCCAAACTACCTCAGCTAGTTGGGGTTTATAAACTTCTATTTTTTTTGTCTCCAAAGAGCAGATTTTCTAGTGTTTTTGGAATGTATCAAATGCAGTACAATTAAACAGGAGAAAAAAATATTCCCAGGGCTCTTCATTCACCTCCTTTCCCCTGTCAAGATATTGCTTAATTTAAATGCTGCCAAAGTTAATAATGAAAGACAGCATCCGCCAGCATGTCAGAGCTCAGTGCCCAAGCAGAAAAGCATGAGTGGCTTTCTGCACTCTTACCTTTGCTAAATTCAACCCTGAAAAAACACTAGAGCAAATTTAGGGATACCATAATTAGCAGGAATTAAAATGTTCTCTTCAGGTCACTTATTTTGGCCCAGAATTGCCCGAGAACTTAACACCTTTGCCAAGCATCTGATGCTGCCTACAGCCTAAAGTCAGAACTGCCATCAAGTCAGTGGGTCCAGGAACATGCCACCCACAGACAGCCCATAAAAACAAGCTGCCTTGTAGCAACATCTGCCCCTTATAAAACCTGTTGGAAAGTGGACAGTGAACAGGTCAGAGATATGCACCAGGATTTTGTGAATGTAACTGCCAGGGCTTTTAGCAGGAGGAAGGAAGGGATTTGGGGCTTGCTGAGGACCTGGGAGGTTTGGGGAGGTGACAACAGTGAGGGCAGCCTCCACATTTTCTCTTTCTTCCCCCTTCCCACAAACCTAATGCACCACTGAGGTGATGAGCAGAGCAGATAAGCGGTGCCAGATCTCAGTTCTTTGTGTTTTTTTTAGGAAACATTTTTTCTTTTTCTAAAAATAATTGTGTGTGATTCAAAGGGGAAAAAGAAAGGCAACACACAATGATACAGAGCAGCTTATTAATTAGTTTGAGGTGCTCTCAGTGCTCCTGTAGGTATGGAAGGACTGAAAACACAAAATACTGAGGTAATGTTTTTGCCACCGTTGGGCCTATGGAGTGTCACTGTGATGCTCAGGCCCTCTTTGCCTGGTAGCTCAGTCGGTGTCATCCCAAGTGGGGTCATCCAAAACCAAGGCAAGGTTGCTCAAAGGGATTTGTAGTTTTGGCACGGAGACTGGGGATTGGGAATTGTGCTGGATTTGGGCAAGAAGGAATATTGTCCCACAGCAAGTCTGCTGTGTGAAGATGACATTTGGTGGGTTTTCCTTCCCCTCTCCCTCCCCTTAAAAAACCTGTCTGCCAAAGCCTTCTTGCAGGAGGTACTTTGTGTTCTCTAGCTTAGCAGCCTTTGGAGGCTTGCTGGTGCAATATTGTTGATGAAATCTGCGAGGGAACATTACATATACACGATGAAATAGAAAAGTTTCATCTCATGCTGTGAGTACCAAGGACAAGTTAAACTTCTCTCCTCAGTGCAATCAGTGCACTTAGGCTGAGGTTGGTCCAACTTCCGTCTCTGTTTAGCCTCTCTCCCCTAAGTAACTACTGCTGTTTATCAGCTGCAAGTTTTGGCCAACTAATTGTTTTTTATTTTGATGAGCTAGCATATCCTGTGTCATGGTAAGGTAGGAGAGAAAAGGTACCAAATAAAGAGTTTTTGTTTCTGGAGCTAGTTACTATCTTCTATAAGATTAAACTGTGCATAGCTTTTCAAAAGCAGTGAGTAGGCATGCCTGGATCCATCACCCAAATGCTGTGTACCTGCTTTCCTGCTGCATGTCTCCTCATTTCTTTGCTAGGTAGTGGGAAGAAAAAAGGCCAGTAATTTATGACTCCTATTAATACAGTAGGCTGGATGTGTTGACAATATGTCAATAATTATTTCTGGCAAGACCTTAACAATATAGTATGGGTCTCTGTAGGATGACTCATTTTACCAGAAGACAGATATGTGTGACCTGAGTTTTACGACAGATGTCAAATATATCGAAATGTGGTGTGAGGAAGATCATCTTATTGGCAAAGTAATGAGAGGCCAGAGGGAAGATTAATGTTGAGGCTGAATGGTGTGGTGCCTCTTTCATTCTCCTTTTTTGATAAGTGATGCTGGGGCAGAAGGGAAGGGGTTTGTCTTCTGCCTTGTGTAGGCCAAAAGTGGGAGAAGTTTGGGGGAGCAATAACATTAACCAGTGTGACACCTTAATTTTGATGGGCAATCAGAAAATAAAAAACGTTTTGAAAGGGGAGGGAATTGTCAGAGGGTTTTGATAAACGTGACAGTGCTGGGGGAGCAGCCAGCTAACCAGACAGTATGGCCTAAATCTTTCAAGGTGACTGCTGTGGTGACAACTTAAGTGGGTCTTATTTTCAGCAGGTGCTAAGCCTTCCACCTTCTGAAAATCAAGCCCTCGTGTTTCATGCTGGCTGCCATGACGTGGAGATCAGTGCCCCCTTAGGAAGAGTAGGCTCTGAATCCTCTCTTCCTGCAGGGTTTCTGTGCAGGCTCGGTACCTTTGCTGTGGGATGCAGTTGTTGCACAGCCCTGATGACACAGGCAGGACCCTTCCAGCGGTCTGTGTCTAGCAAAAGAAAATATTTAACACTATGCTTGAATCCCAGAATTGCACACAAAAACATCTTTTTTGTACAGAGAAAGTGAAGGTTACCCTCCATTCCTTGCTCCTGATGGAAGATGGGCAGAAGTTACCTGTTCACCAAGAGGTGTAGAAAGCCCAATGCTCGGTGGACGTAGGGATGCTGGCTGGAAAAAATGCACCCTGTAGCTCCATTGTTTCTGTGTCTGCTCATGCTCCACAGAGAGGGAGTTGTCTGTTCCCCAAAATCACAATATTATCCAGGGAGACAGATTTTTGGAAAAGTCTGCATTGCGCTGTGCAGATATTTTCTCCCTGTTTGTGCAAGAAGGCCACTTTTGAGTCACACAGGTGCTTGGAAGTAATAACAAGGTCAAACCTGAAAAAATGATATACTTTGAATAATTGAGCTGTATTTTTAGCCCTCATTTTGTGATCTGTGTCACATATATATATATATGTGTGTGTGTGTGGCTCATTTCCCTGTTCACCAGAGACGCTTTTGCCATATCCAGGTTTGCTACCTAGAGAAGAGGTGCACGGGTACATGGTGAGGTAAGGGCACCTCTTGACTTCCTTGGGCACAAAAAACATTGTGGAGTTTTTCTTGCCTTATCTTTTTCTTGGGAAGGTCGCAATTATAATTTCATCACAAATAGGACAATTTTCTTTCATTCAGCTTTAATAATGGCACAAATTTAACTATATTGTGCTAGCAGGCACTGATATATTAATTAAAATATAGTCTAATTATTTACCCTAGTTAGTTCATACAAATCTCAGTAGTGTAATCAGTGGACTCCCTTAAGGATTTTTGCTATATTCAGCCGTAGAAATGGTTTGTCTTTTCTACTCTGTTCAGGAATAGAGTTAGTTTGGGGTTTTTGCTTCCCGGTCACTAGTTCAGTGACTGACACGGTGCTGGTCTAAGCAGGGGGATTGTGCAGCCGCAGCCACGCTGAGCAGTGCTAATGGGTGGGTAAAGCCTCTTTTCCTATTTTTTGGTAAATCTGTGCCTGCCATTCAAATGAGGATCAACTGAGTGTTAACTCAACTTAGCAATTATATAGTGATCTCCACATCCAAAGGACTGTATGAGTGTTAACCAGCTACTTTATACACGGGGATAATCGTAGTTATTGTACGGATTGTACGGGGAACTGTGACAATGGGGTGAATCGACTCCTCCAAGCCTTAGCTTTGAGGAGACTGACCTCGTGCTGGTTCTTCTGCGATACGTTTGGTCACACGTAACCAGAATGGCTTCTGAGAAATGGTGCTCCGATGTTCCTCAGTGTGAACAGATGTGGAACAATGTTTACACGGGAAGAATGTTCAGCCTGTTTCGTAAGAAAGGAAAGGAATGCCTGCTGGCAAAACTGAGGCAGAGCGCTGAACGATGGGGATCTGAGCCTTTATTAAAAGGACAAGCGAAGCTGACATCTGGAGCTGCAACACAACTTGGGATGCCCAACTTGTGTATACTTAGGGCTTATTTGCTGTCAGGTGTTCATTTTAAACACAGGTGGTATGAAAGTTGCAGATGGCTATGTTGAAAGGGAAGGAAAAAACATTGAAAGCAAAGAGGTGGAGGAGAGGAGGGACGAGGTGAGGCTGAGGAGGACGGAGACCAACCCAATCTGCAGCTCTAGGAATCTCAGCAGCTCCTTTTCTCCCTTTGGCATACAGCCACCAGTCTTCAAAGCCTGTCTCTAGAACATGGGAAATCAAAAAGAGTGGGTCAAGAATTCTTAGGTTTTATGCACCCCCACTTCTTCTTCTTTTTTTTTTTTTTTTAAATGCCATTCCTCTACCTTCTCATCTCACATCCACTTTTTTCTTTTCTGAAGAAAAAAGCACTGAGCACAGAAGGCTGTATCACTTAAGCTAGTGGAGTAGACAGCATTGCAACTCCACGCAGCTCTTCATACCTGTGTTTGAAATGTAATTAAAAATGTGTCCTTCCCCCTGCTGAAGAGAGGGGCTTGACTGCTGCACTTTGGGGTGCTGAGCACCGAACCCGAGTTGTCTGTTGTCTGTGTGAGAAGCGTGGGTAGCACCTGTGAAACAAATTCTCCACAGGCATTCTGCCCCTCCTTAATTATATACTTTCTGCAAACAATCACTAAAAAGATCAAACAGAAATTAACATATGAGCCGAAGAATCAGCGAGGTAGTGCAAGACTATATAAAAACCTGCCTTGAACAGCAGAGTCATCAGCGTTCCTGGTAGTGCAGCCTGAATGTCTTTGAAAATCAGGTACTCTTTAAGCACATTTTCATCATAATATATCCAATATAGCTTTTATTACATTTCTTGTCCCTGTTCTACTGTTGGTTTAACCATGTGTGAACCAAGCTAACATGATTAGACACCTTGTTTTTCACCAGTCATTTCTGCTTGCAGTCTTCCATAAAGTGCTTCAGATGAATTTTAATACGTTGATGGTACTTACTGAAGAGATTAATATTCATAATAAATACCCCTTAGAAATAATCTTCAGCAAATCCTTTTGACAGAAGAGTCAGGGCTGCTAACGACAATAACTACTACAAAATGCAATTTGGTCAATTACTTTAATTAAATTTCACTCTGTAATGTCTTCTCATTTATATAGTAAACTAATAGGGGAAAAGTACATCATCCTTATTTGCCTCTGCTTAAATGTCCAAAACTGTTTCCTTATGTTTTGTTTTAACATTCGCAGCTCTCCCAGCCTCACAGAACATTTGGGATAATTATGGGTTTTACAAATAAAGCTTATTCTTCACCAAGAAAGGTTGAGACTTTCTTTTGAATATGCTTTCACAGAATAAAAGCCTTCGCTTCACAGATCCTAATCTGGTATTTACAGACTAGCTGATTTTGGATGGTGCCAGCATTCTGGCGTAAATGGTAGAAGTGTCTACATTTCATCGAATGCTTTTTTTAATTATATTGTTTGAAATTGGAGTAAAAAGGAACACAGCTGTCTAGAGATTTTGGTAGCATACAGGTTATAATGAACTCATGAGAAATAACAGCAGCACTTTTTAATGCACTTTACTGCATCAAGCAAGGAATTTTACACTGTGGGCTACATTCTCAGCTGGAGTAAATTGCCATGTCTCTGGTTTCCTCACTGTACGACAGTCTGGTTCTGAGCTCCTTGCTAAAAAATTTGAACTCTTATTTTCAGCAGTTCATATAACAGCAGAGGATCTGGCCTGGGTTTATTATGGTGCAATAGTGTGTAAATATTAAGGTCATCTGTTATCTGGAAAAATGCATGAATTAAGTTAAAATCAGTAACTCTGATCCCACCCTGTATCAGTAAAATCAATAAAGCTGTTTCCATGAGCACTGTGAATATTCATGTGAACAATCATAACGCATACGGGACTGGGAAGCAAGCATGTGTGTCAATTCAGTGACAATTTTAGGGACAGCGTTGTGCTGGGGAGCCCTGCAACTGCTGGTGCCATAATTCTGCCACAGCATTAGGTACAAATAAAGCTTCAAAAGGGAGAAATATCTCATTTTTATTTTGGGGTAAAATGTGGAGGGATGGATGGGGGGAACCACTCATCCTAAGCAAATAAGTGAGATGCTGAAGTCAAAACTTCAATCTTTTTTCACCTGAACTATAAACTGCCTCAGTTTCTTCACAGCTCTTCCAGTTTCTCTAAGGCTGCTATAAATTTCATTGAAATGATGAAGTCCTACAATGCAATTAACTCCAAAAGTGGTACAAAGCAACAGCGTGCAGATATGGGGCTGCAGTACTTAGCACTTAACTCTGAAATTCTGATAAGCCCTATCAACTCTGGGTTGTGTTTAATGTTCACTCCTGCTTATATACTGGAGATACAACCTAGCGGTCACAGTGTTAACACTCCCCAATATCTATTACAATTAGTTTTTGATTAAGAGGCCTAGCATGGCTTTTGAAGCCTTTTATGTTGTGTCAAATGGCTAGTGATGGAGTGAGATGCACAGACACCTCCCAGTAACAAAGCATCTTGTAAAAGGTTTCAAGTGAACTATTTTATCATCCTAATGGAAACCAGATGACTCTAACTCCCCCTTTAATTTCAACTATTTACTGAAGAGTCCTTGTTTTGAATTACTTAAAGATTTATTCCAAACCACTATCTCATGCATTAAGAATCACTAATAACAAAGCCATTCTGAGCGGAGCAAAGCTTTTAAAGAATGTGACTATGCCATTGCATTTATTCTTAAGTTTAAGCCACGCTTTTTAATGGTTTTCACATTTTTCTGTCTTGGTTTATTTTCTTGGGTGTTTTATTTTTTATTTTAGTATTTTTTCTCCCTTGAAATCCTAAGCACATTTTTCTCCAGACACTTCTAGTCCGTGCTGAGTTTGCCCTGCTGACAAGGTCATTGGGCTGGAGCTTGGGTGGTGGAGCCAAATCTGTGCACATGCTCCTATCTCCCTCCATGTCACCCTCCAGAGAGCTCTATTTTGGGTTTCCTCGGTGGCCTTAACAGAGGAAGGACTAAAAACAAGGCCCTAGTGGGGAAATCTTTTTCACTAAATTTAGTTATTTCACCTGAGTGGTAAAATTTTCAGAAGATGAAATTTGTCTCTCCGTGAGGCCCAGCTCTGCAGCAATCCCCCAAACTCCCCAGGAGGATAGAGGGGATGCACTTCCTCTGCTTTTGCCCACTGCTTGCTTCAGGCTCATCCCTTCCTCCCAGCCACTTCGCCCTCTGCTTTGCTGCTGAGGAAATCCTGAAAGAACTGGGATTAACGGGATTAGCGGTGCAGAGCAGGTCTCCTTTCTCTGCTGCTTTGGCATCCGCTGCCTCCCGGCCTGGGGTGTGGACCTCCCCGTTTCTGTGGAGCCTTGCAGAGACACAAAAATTGCTCTTAATGAGCACAAGCATTAACTGTTTTTCATCCCAAAATGTGACACTGTTGCCTACATTTGCCAGTATTTTACCCGGCTCTCCTGCTCCCTGCGGATGCTACCTTCTAAGATGTTTCAGGCAACACAGCTGCAATATTCTTTTGCCAAAATGCCCTTTTGACTTAGACTGTAAAGTGCTTCAATATATATTTTAGTGGCATTAAAAGGATTAAAGAATAGTGTAGTTAATTAAATAAAGATAGATTTTTTTAAAGGTAAATTTATGAGAAAAAGATATGTGTTAAGAAAAAGAGGGTGAAGAAATACAGCTGTCCAAGCATAAGAATAGGTTGTATATTAAAGTGTAGTCATTAAATGTCTTGTGGAAAACATTGCTGTATTGAATAAGAAATTTATACAAAGAGAAAATGCTTTATTTTTAAAAACATTAAGCAGACTTTTGTTGCAATGGATATCAATAACTATTGACCTTTGTGACCATGAATCTTCTGAGCCCCAGAAACAAGCAGCTAACAAATCAAACACCCACTCCAAATGGAGAGCTCTTCATCCTTCACAGAGATTTCTACTGTGTGAATATGCATTTTCAAAATCTAGATCAAATAGAGGCCCTTAGTACCAGCTTGTGCTGGCTGTTGGGCAGACGTGGAGTCCTGGCCATGGGATGAAGAGAGGGCAGGAGTGAAGCGTGTCAGTGGGATTAAGTCTTAGGTGACACCAGACAGGCTGCCAAAAGATGAGGTGTATTTGGCATACAGTTGTCCGCATCTTAAAATTGGTAAGGACATGTATGTATCTGCCTCTTGTCTCCTCTCATTCTATCATAGCAAGAAATATTTTTAGAGCAATGGATGAAAAGATATTACTTAATAACTCACTATCGTTAACTGGGCTTCCCTACCATACACTTCAATGGTAGGTCTTAGTTGACAAACAGGGAGCAGGGACCACAAAATAAAATGGTTACATGTTTATGAGATGGTAGAAATGTTGTTAATTCTCAGTTCCTTAGTCCAGTTATTAGGCTGAATTACATTGTAAACCTGAGACTGCTTATTAACTGTATGCATACAGTTCTGGATTTGCAAAATCCATATGCATACAAAGATGATGACTTCTGTGTATTGTTAAGAAATTTTTAATAAATTATGTTTTGGTAAAAGTTAGGGAGAGAGGCTCTCCTGCCAGTATAACATGAATTTTCTGTTACTGGTCACATATCTAGGCCCACAGAAGACTCCTGGTTCTCCAAGCCCATCATCAGAAACCCTTTCTAAATATTCCTCTTACTAAATTTTCATAGGCTTCCCTAATATGTCATTTCTTCTATTACTCTGCTCTCTGACGTCACCTTCTAGATGATCTTAGATGTTATTACAATTTTACTCAATGTTTGGATAGCACTATTATAAATAATATTCAAAATCACCATTTTTTTTTTCCCTTTATACTATAAAACTGTAATACTTGTCTGTAGGGATATTTGTTTACACTTTCCTATCGTATGAGTACTGTGATGATTATTGTTGCACTGTTTGTAAATTCTACTACCTCCCAATCAGCAATTCTATATGTTTTGTACTATTTTTAGTTAAAATAATAATTAAAAATAAGAAGCCAGATGAATAGTATCCATTGAATTTGGTAGTATGAAAACAAGCTAGGAGAAATACAATCACAGATATGTCTGCCTTTATTTCCCAGCCTGTATGACCAGGGACCCATTTACAGTTGAGTCCATTAGGACTAACTGTGGACATAGGAGTGAGACTTGACTGCATGTATTTGTATCCACGGAAGAACCCTTTACCCATTGAAGCTTCACATCTACCATTAATAATTTTAGTATTAATCTGGAAAAAAGAAGATAGGGCTGAAAAGGAAAGCTGCCTTGGAAATGAAAAGCCAAAGAGTATTGAGAAAAAAAATCTTGCTTATTAGGAAGCGGAACACAAATGCTGAGACCTTACATTTTAGGAAAAAGTGTTGGTAAAACTTCTGCCATTGGCACTTTAAATCTATTTTGTTTAGGATCAATAGGCAGCTCTTGTGTTTGTTGATGGAATGTTAAATCCAAATATTCATACATTTTAGTATCCTTCCAGTAATGAACAAAGGGAGGAGTTATTATTATTATTATTTTTAAAGCCAGATATATTTGGGGATGAAATCAATTCTTTAAATATTTTATGTTCTGCAGAGTTATCTGAAAGACAGCATCAGCCTGAAGATCAATTGCAGAATGAAAATCTGTACATTACTTTTTTTTTTCTTTTTTTTTTCCTTTTTTTCTCATAATTCTAATAACTTTACTGCTCATGAATTAAAAATAAATAAATAAATAAATTTGTTTGTAAGCTGTGAGAGAGAACAAGGAATGAGAAATTAATGCCTTAAAGTTAGGCTCCTCTAGGTTTAATTTTTAGATTCTTTTAAATATTGGTCCTTGCCCTTTCCAAAGTTATTTCTGTTAGCTATTTTCCTAAGCCTGCTGTAAACTGCCAGTTTTCCTCTGTGTTAATTATTAATATGACCTGTTTATGTACCAGTTATCCAGCTAACCATTAATGTCTGTTTACTCATTGATGACCTTTGCAACTACATGCCAGGCTCTTGGCCACTAAATGTCAACATTTTTTAATAGCCTAAAAATACTCTTCATTGCTTAAGATTATCTACTTTTTTTTTTTTTTTTTTTTAATGTGAAAAACAGAAATTAAATACCTCTTATAATTCACAGAGTTTCGTATAAGGCTATTTCAGCCAAATGGCACAGTTAAAATAAAAGAAAAATCCTCTATGATATCCTTTACTTGTAGTCTTGTTTTAAAATGAACCACAACAGGAAAAAATACAACTCCATGATACAGAAATAATAAAAAAGAATTACCATAAGTAAATCTTCAAGATTTTTCCTTCAGATATTCAGTATTAACCCAAACACAAATAAGATCTCTCCTAATAATAGCTAAAGGCTACACTGGGGACACAACTGATTCAAAGCTGAAAGTGGTGACACTGAAAGTGGTGACACAGATTTTTACCCATGATCGCAAACTCTATACATATTTTTAATATTTGCTCACTAAATGTGCCTAATTTAAAAAGACAAGCAGTAGACAATGATGAAAAAGTATTTGAGGGCTCGTCCCACTCAAATTGATGTGTAGGGTGGCCTCATCCAATCTGCCACTGAGATAAGTGGAACAGGCAGCTTTCTTCTTCCTTGGTCTACTAACATCCTTTTGTAAGAACTGCCTTGAAATATTATCTTTTTGATCACAATTTGCAGGTCTGAAATTGGCCTCCTATTGAAATATTTTCAAGTATTAGCATCATCCCAACCATAAGTAATGGTGATGGCATTTACAGGGATTGCAGCTTTGATGTATATATAGGGTATACATTCACATTTTCTTGTTCATTGGAGTTCTAACTTCAGTAAAAATTAGGTGTTTTTTTTAGTTACAGCCTTGAACACTTGCTGTGACTGTCACTTCATGTTGAATTTATCATGCAGAATGTAAGTAGTAATGCTGAGGAGCAATCTGTCATAAGCCATTGTATCAATAATTTCTGAAGGGGTTTGTTTTGGTCCTGGGTGGGAGGTAAGCTTTCTAGATCCCTACCCTCGGTTGCATAGACCATTTAGGCTCTGTAGTATTTTTTCAAAGGGATTTGGCTGGGCTGAAACACATCTACTTAAACACTGTGCTTCTGTAAAGGATGGTTATACAGTACTTCAAGCATATAAATGCCTTTCAGGTTTTCTGTACTGAATGATAACTCACCTTGTCTTTCTCGGTGAGGTAGGTAATAAATAGAAATCTGGACTGTAACTGAGACATTCTGACTTAGTTAGATCTTCTGGTGTCCTGAAAAAGACAAGTAGACTCAATTACCATGCCAGCAACTACATAAAGATTGTCAAATTAAATCCAAAAACCTATGTTTAAATAACGGTATGACAAAAACTGAGAAAAGGCAAGAATATCAAGCTCTTCTGACATTTTGACCTGAAGTTATAGTACTGTGGAAAAAAAAAGAAAAATGCTCTTTAGAGTGTGCATTATTATCTTGAAAGACAGAGGCACAGGACTTGGTCAAATCCATCTTAGCCTAGAGACATGGACAAGTGGTGCTGCAGCCATTAATCCATTCTGTGTTCCTGCTTTTTACTGAGCTGATCTCACAGTTTATTTGATAAATAAATAAATATACAACTAAAAGGAAAAAAAAAAAGATTTTTTTTTTTTTTTTTTTCGAGAGTCTGTCAACCAGCACCTTAATTAAGCCCCCAAAAGCCACGTGAGTTGGATAAGTGTTCTGTTGAATTAGTGTCACCCACCACTGCCATGGAGCTATCCCAAGGTTCAAGCACAACAGCTGTCTAATGGTTTATAGTGACACTGCACAACAGGATAGAAACTGAAGAAGCATACAGCATCCGATTGAAACTGCGGGGAGACCTGAGAGAGCATGCAATTATTCCTGTTGGAACTTCTTCAGAACACTGGCTTGGTGCCCCAGTCTTGCAAAGCATGCCGTGGAAACTTTAATGAGATGCAGTTGTAGAGCGTAGGCTTCCTTTTAGATATCATTGAAAGACAACAACTCAGCACACCTTAGCATCAAGCTAGGAAATGAATGCAGTACTGACTCAAAGGATGGTGCATAGACCAGAATCATCAGCACCATTCCTCACAATAACTAGGTCTTCCTTGGAGGTCTCTTGTCTAAGACTGACCTAGCTTGACACATCTTAGCTTGTGAGACAAGGGACGAGGCTCAAATGCAATATTCCTCTGGGAAGTGCTGTTTTGTGTTCATCTACTTTTATATACAAAGCAATGACATATTTAATCAGGGCTTTTCCCTCCCCTCAAGATACATATTATTTACAGGGAGCTGTTTAAATTTTCCAGATAAATATGTATTCAGAGTCTTTCCAAGCTATATAATGTGCTCTATAGATCAGAGCAACTCCATTTAAAATTGTTTTTTAGAAACACAAATTATAATTTGATAGACTGGAACAGCTCTATCGGTTTCATAGATAGCTGGGCATTTATTTTCCACTATAAAGATCATAATATTTACCCAATGGACCAGAACAGCTCCTTCTTAGCCTTTACTCCCTCTATTATGCCACAATTATTTAAATACAGATTCTGCTTGCATTACTTATTTTGTCCCCAAGTGGATGGGGATCACTTGGATGAGTGAGTAAAAGGGGCAGGTGTTGTCTTAGACATCCCATCATCTTCTGAAACACTGTTTAAAGATCTAGATAAAATAGGAAGAGATTAAAAACTGATGGCTTCCATGACTATTTTTATTTATAATGTATCCTTCAGTTCTCTGTCTTGTTCAGTGGGAGAGTGGCTTATTCAGCCATGTGTTGTATGCATTGCAGGTGGGAGATATTTTAAATGCCTAAATGCTGACAAGGTGAGTGGTTAGGGCATGATTTCATTATATACACACATATATATATATTTATATGTGAAAGCACAAGAATAATTTCTATGATTATTACATTCCTGCTTTATTTTTGTATAACTGCAAAAGGCAGGAGCATAAATCCATACCGCAGGGATATGCGTTATCTTGTTATTTATTTGTGGAGAGCTAACAGAATGCTTGCTGCCATATGGACCACAGCAGAGGAAACATGTTCTAAAGAGCTTTTCTTGGTGGTACAATGGAGATATTGCTGCTGCAGTGGCTTCCTCATGTGGGGGCAATGCTATCTTAGATTTTCAAAACTCGAGGAACTTTTACCCACTGAGGAAGATTAGCAGCTATCATTGTCATCAATGGACATTGCCTTGGGGTTCCCTGATGCTAAATGATGACCATTTATGTAGATTCTGCACACCCTTTTATATTGCTTAATTTATAATTTAATTTCTCAGGGTGTCTGATTTAAAAGAACCCTTTTATCTGGCGTCATACTCTCTGATTTTGGAATAGGACTTTTTTTTTTTTATTTCATTTATTTTATACATATATATAAAATAAATTAATACAGAGAGCCAAAGGTAACCATTATTGAACTAAGAGCAATACATATCGAACCCATTTTAACTTGTGGTGAAAGATATGATCTGTCAGCTTATTCCCTTCTCTAACTTATTATTCTAGACTTTGTGTCTCTCTTAGCAAGAATGTTCTCACAGCTGTCAATATTCAGCTATGGAAGTAAAGGTAAAAACCATTTTGGTATACACAGTTTCCCTCATTTAAGAGGTTAACCAAAGATGTTGCAGGGTGTGACTGCATTTTTCGCCTACATGTGATGATGGCTGAGCTGCAGGATGGCTGAACTGTTGGATTTTTTTTTTTATGTTGTATGTTTCATCCAAGTCTATGACTCCTTTCTTTCACAGCCCCTTTCTTCAAAGAAAATGCCCTGTCAGCAAGTTCCCAGTCCTCCGTCATGTTCTCCCCTTCTTCAGCTGGTCCAGTTCCAGCTCCACTACAGGCCTCCAACAACACAAAATATTTTACTTCCAGAAGGCTTACTCTGATTTATATCCCAGATGAGCAACTCAAAAAGCATATGAACAGTGAAACACAGTTTGGATTTCAGTGAAACACAGTTTTACAGAGCAAGAAGAACTGAAATTTCCTGAAGTTCAGGGACTGTCTATTGTGGGGCCTGAGCCAAAGGTTTTTCCTGAGCAAGAGTTCTTAGGCAAAGGATTTTCCTGATTGAAACAGGAATAGATGGATGTCAGATGTTTAATCTGGGTTGTAAAGAGTCTTTTTTTCCTCTGGATAGTTATGGTACCGGTTACATGATCAATGTATGGTCAATCTAACTGTAGGCTGCTGATAAAAGGCAGTTCAGGCCTCAGACACATACTCTTTCCATCTAATTTGCATTTACACTACTTCTCTGGCCAGATTAACATGACCAAAAGCTACTATCTTGTTTATTCCCCCAGTAAGGTTAGTTTTGAGGTGGTGCAGTGAGCTGACCCTGCACATTTACACCACTGTTGACACTGATGCCATAGGGACTTCAGGGACATCCAGCCCACAGTGAAGATGCAGATGAGAATGGCAGCAGCCGGGGCACCAGCAAAACCCCTCCATCTGGGCACAGCCTTGACCAGGACAGGATTACAGTCATGGGAGTTCGGCCCATCCATTAATGTCTGTCTAAACAGGGTCATTGCAGGGTCTGTTACAGAGATCTAATTAGAGGTCTGTTTTTTTCTTTAAAAGTCCTTGCCTAGTATTTCCCTTACTTTTCCAAACACCCTGAAGTAGACAATACATCATAATGAGGTCAAAGCAGAGGGAAGAGGAAAAAAAAATGAATCCCAGCAGCCCCAGAACAATGACAGTTTTCATTTATTATCTAGAAGTCATGTGAGTTTTAAAGTCACCAATCATCATCAAGAGAAGAATGGAGCTAGATGCTTGACAAGGAAGGTGCTGTCTGCGGCAGCATAATATTCAATTTACTGCCAAGGCTAACTGACTTCCGAAGCAATAGGAGAATAAGCGAAATAATTGATTTCTTACCTCAAAGGTACTATGGCATCAGAATTACACTAGCTATGTTCAGTTGCCCCCTTTAAAAACAAAAACAACAAAACAAACCCCCAAACTTTCCTGGTTTTATTTTAGTCCTCAAAAAATTAGAGGTTCTTAAAGCTTTCTTGGGACCATATAAAAAAATGTCTTTCTTTGTGTATCAAAGGTGCAAGAAAACCTAAAATACACACCTACCTAAAGCACATTATGCTGTCTGCCTGACGTTGCAAATAACCTGCCACAAAATTTAAACTGCTTCTTTGGCATTAATTTTATTCTGTCCCAAAAGCATCATGTTCTTTGTGAAGTTTTTGGTGGGGGTCCTTGCAGAAATGAGGGCATCGGATTTCCTTAACATGACCCTGCCCAATTCCTGTGCCTATATATTGTCTATTTAGGGAAACATTCCACTGTCCTTGCTCATGCTGAGCACTCCCATAGATATAAATCATTATGCTGTGGAAACAGGCACAATTCAGCGTGACTAACGGACCCTTCTGTGCTGATGAACATTAATGGATGTGGCATCATACATGTCCACAGAGCTGAAACCAGTGGGACAGCTGGAGTAAAGTGCTACTCACTGTGAGTAAGTGTAGCAACCCCTGAGTTGTGGATAAGTAGCCTATTTGGAATAGGGATCTGCCAAATTATAGAAAGGCACTTTACCGATGTGAATAGCTTAAATAAGTTTTAACTTTTACGTCAATAATCACACTTCACAGTTGGAAGGAGCTGTAAGAATATCAAGCCAACACATACATAGGTGCAGTAGTATAATCTTACAATGTGGGATAGTCTGTTGTCATAATTGTTAAACATAGTCAGTAAGGAGTAGTTATTAATGCCCAGCAAGTGGTTAAGTTCGACAAACTTAAATATTTTCCAAAACAATTTATATTTATTAATGGCTACTACAAAATCCATTTGCCCGTAATCAAGCGAAACTTGAAGGTTCTGGCTTTCTTAAGTGCTGAGAGTCAACAATATGAAAGTAAATAGTGGAGGACATTCCAAGATAGTATTAACACATTGATTTATTGATGATTGCACAATGGGAGGTTATCTTTTGTTAATTGACTCTGTAAATAAGCTCATAGGCGTCTCAAGCAAAGAAAAAAAATCTATTGCTACTAGAAAGTCTACAGGGTGAGGTAGCTACACCACTCCATAAAGTGTTCGCTGTGCTGTAAAACTCCTTGCGTCTGGCTGAGAGGTATTTCTAGCAACAAATCCCAGCAGGTGCTCATGCATATGTGGTGACACTCAAAATGTTGTTAGCATACACCCTGTATGTGAAAAAGTTTACCTTGAACTTCATAGAAAAAGACAAGCAAGGAACAAGGAGGGATCATCCTGGAGCTCACAGATATATTTACAAATCTTCATACATCAGCCAGATGTCCTGTTTGATCTTTCCAGGTGATATCTTGCAGGTCCACTTTTCAGTTTGAGCCAGGACCCATCTTTGTCACCTCAAACCTGAGGCCAAATCATTGCTGGTTCATCAAAGCTATGTTGCTTGATACCTCCCTGTGAAATATTTGACAGATGCTTAGACATCAGGACAGAGCCATAATCAGTCTGAACATCCTACTTCACTTGGTGTAAGATCCAAGAGGGAAAGTCCTTTGCTCCTGATTCAACAGACCTGAGCTGTGAGCAAACAAAATTTCTACTCTTGGCTGACAAAAGCAGAGAGACAGGTGGAACAGGAGCACTTTGGCCACAGAGCTACTGTACAGGGACAACCCAGTAGTGCATTTTTATTCCCGTAAAATGTCATGAGCTCTCAAAGAAATTGGCTGCTTCTGGCTGGTGACCCTTATGAACCACCTGCACTGAGTCACACTCCTTTCCCTGTCATATCAACAACCTCAGTGGACAAAAACCAAACAACTTGTGCTACTTCTCTAGGAAAGCACCCAGGCCATGAGAACAAAGGCTCTGCTGTTTCCTAATCTCAATAACAATTAAGACATCAGATTAATAGAATCTTTAAATGCTTTGTCGGATACATGTGGAATGCTCTCTGTTTGCATTACTATAAAGCCTATCAGTACCCTTAGCATTAAAGGGCACAAGGGAACATAAAGTATCAGGGTTTCAAAAAAGACCAAGCATGAAGCCTTGCACTGAAAAAAAAAAATAAATAAAAAGCACATGTCATTTCTTGTATGCCTAGCTTCCTGAATTTCTGCTCAGCATCACCGAAACCTGAAGTTTACCTCAGAGAGGACAGGGAATTCCCTTCCTTCATGAGATGTAGTTTCCTTTTTTATCTCCTTCACCTTGTTCCTCGGCACAAAATTGCATTCAGTGGTTCACTTAATGACTGTAATGCCCTTGGTTAATAGGATTTCACTACAATTCCTATCCTTTAACTTGGCATTGGAGCCCCGTGTGCATTTAGCGTTAGCTGGGTATTTTAAAGTGCTGTCTGCCTGGGAACAGCATGACAGCCCTTTCTCCCAATATTCTGAGTAGTAATCCTTGGAATTACCCCGGGATCAGACAGAAGTGTAGACCTTGTGTGAAGGTCTCAGATTTCCTTGCTGGGATCACATCTCATGCAAAGATTAAAGGCCACATCCACAAAGATATTTACATGTAGACTCTACTAGGAGTGAGGTGCCTGAATACATTTTGTGGGACTGGCCCTGGCTTCATTTAGCACACCTGGCTGACAGCAGGAGTCAGAGTGCTGACCTCCAGAGCTGGTGGTGAATGCCCACCGATTCTCTTGAAAGCAGCTGCTGATTTTTTGCAGGGACTTAGGAAAAAAGTTTTTCTGGAAAGCAGGCCTGGCTAAAGGGAACCTTTGGATCCTTTTGTTGGGGAGAATGGTGAATTTCATAATTTTGAAGAACTGTGAATTTTAGAAACAACTCAGGGATGAAATTTGTATTTTTCTTTTCAGTCATCTGATCTATTGTGACCCTTTATGTGCATGTTGTGACACAAAAGTACTTTTCCATTCTTCATTCCATTACTTGGACCTATAAAAAGAGTGACCACGTTGGGGGATTTCTATACAGACTGTTTCATTCCAGTCCTTGTCCCAGGAGGATTAGAGTTGTGGAAGATTAGAGTTAGGCTCATACTTCCCTCCTTCTAAATGCCTAGCTAAGAGATAACGGCCTTTGTTTAGGAAGCCTTAATATTTCCAAGGCAGTACTTGGGATGATGTGTTTTCACATTACCTCTCTCCCTCATATTTGGTGCACTCTCCCTCGTATGAATTCAGGAACTTCCCGTAATCCAAGCCATTCTCTGGAAGCATCAGTGACTCCATTTACGTCTTTGCCACCTTTTCTAAGAATGTGCTCATTTCATTGATCCCACGTTTCAACGCAGCAGTTGTCCCTGCCATTATCCTTGACCTAATCATAGCATTTAGGGATCCACATGTCTCATGGTCACAGACGAGCACACAGATAGAAACTGCCTTACAGACCGACCCATATAGCTTGCTTTAGATCCATGAGAACGGCGTGTGAAATTCCTCTTAGGTCTAGTTTCTTCTGAGCTGTGAGGGCCAAGATAGTTGTACTTCATAATCTGCTGGAATGCCTCTTCGCTTGCTTGCCATAGCCAGTCCCGCGGAGGAAAGAGGGGGGAGAGGATGTGCTCCAGCCCTAAGATCAGATGTCGGGCACAGGTGCTGGCAGCAGAGCAGTGGAGCAGCCCCCTGGTATGAAATCGCAGGCTGGCCTCATTCTGTGGACCTTCTGAAAACAGCCCGAGATTGTGTATCATGAGTTATGGCTGCGATATAAAACTGAAAGCCTGACTGCATCTGTTAGTTAAAAATTGCTGTGAGAGCTTACTGCTAGCTCTGAGTTTCAGCTAAATCTCAAACAGGGTGGCTGCGCTGTACCTTCCTAATTAATTGCTCTCTTAGTTTTGGTTCTGCAAGTTAATTTTCACTTCTCCTCCTGCTCACAAACTGACACGGATTAGAGGCTTTCAATGGAGACAGCTATTCACAACATGTACCTTGGATTTGGATTTAGATCTTGCCTTCTTCCCCAAATGCTGTAATGTTCTTTGATGTGGAGTTGCCACTTTCTGTCCCAGGGGCCACATGTCTGGGGAAGAAAAGGAATCTCCTTTCGCAAAGGGAAAAGTTGCAGTTGCCCTGGGACATATGTTGAAGCAAAACCTGCATTATTTTAGCTCAAATGGGCCAAGAACATGTATAAAGACTGGTATTGCACATCCAGTTTTGTGCTCTGCAAGTGAAGAAGCAGCTTTGTAGACACATGCAGAGCACGTACAACCTTTTACACCTTCATTTTGATGGCATGTACTGCATTTTTTTTCTCACGGTCTGGCTGCTCATAGATGATCTGCTGTATGTTATTTTGTCATCCCCTATCACCAGTGAAGTATCTGTTCCTGTTCTCATGTAAATGAATGTTAGACATCTTGGCTTCCAGAGGACAGTGTCAAACCTCAATGAGGAAGAGGTAGAACAGCACTGGGATGAGACACTCTTAAAAGCTTCTTAAATGATCCAGGAAGGAACATTCATAAGTGCTCCTCTTCCCTCTAAGACACTAATGAGTCACTCCTTAATCAAAACCTGTCTATGCAGAGCACTGTCCTGCTGACACAAGAGCAAGCTTCACCTCTGCAGACCTTTAAATTTACTTGTCTGAGCTTTCTTTTCCTTAGAGGACATGGCTGATCACAGTGACCTTGCTCCTCTCCAGATCAGGTTGGTGTACCATGAGTTCATCCTAGAGATGCAAGGGGATGCGGTATTCCTTTCACTTCCTATGTTAAACCCTGGTCTTGTAGTCTTAGTGCAGGCTGCTCAGGAGATTTCTACATGTCCATCCCTCTTCCAGAGCTGGCAATGCTCCAGTAATGGGTGAAATGATCTTTCTGCATAGTTTGCATGTATTTTCTTTTTTTGTTTATGAAACACTTTGGGTCATTTTGAGACGACAGGTACAATGCAAATGGAAGTCATTACTAAATCAATAAACAATATTAGTGTTAGCTCCTTGCTGTCAGATGCTACAGCATGTTAGGTTGCCACGTGCGCAACATGGCATTATATTTCTATTTCTTTTACACTCTCAATGACTGAATGCATTTCCAAAAATGACTTTCATAGAAATTTTTGTCAGCCCAGTGTTTTCAGCACAGGAGATGCCTCGCAGAGTTTAGAAGGGAAACTGCCTTCCTAATAACTCATAGCTGTTGTGGCTACTATGTAAATCTCTTTATCCAATCAATCAGACATGAAATAAAATACACTGACCTGATGCTTGGCTAGCATGTAAATTCCAAGTCACATGAGGCCCGGGGAGTTATAGTGCAGAAGAAGGAGTTTTCATTCCCCATTTGTAAGATGATATCTGCTGTGCTCATTAAGCGAAAATATTTTGGGGTCTGTGTCTTACAAGGTAAACCTGCTCTATTGTGCAAAAGAACATTCACTGAAATAGCTAACATGGATCATCTGATGACATTAGCTTTGTAAGTAATTTCCATGATGTCAAGGGTACACTGGAGATTAAAGGAGGATTAAGACCTACTTGCACAGTCAAAGCATCACAGTAAATTGACTTGACTTGGCAGGCTGCACCTCAAGTTGGCAAGTTTTCACTAACTAATCATATAAAATCCAGGTTTGTGGTGTTAGTTAGACTACACTTTCACAGAGGCCAGGAAACGTTAAGCTTTCAAGGTGGGAGGTTTTAGGAGCTAAAGGAGGAAAAGGGAGGGGAGACTGTCAAGGAGAGTTTTGCAGTGTCAGGGTGCCAAGAGGTGCTAAGTAAAATAACGACCCAGTTTTACTAGAGGAGGCTCTGCGTTTTAGGAGCAACCTGGTTGGATTCCTACCCAAAGGGCTTTTCCTGCAGCAAAGTTTATTTTTTCCCCTCCCTCTCTCTGACACAGAATGCAATCTCCTCTTAAAGGATCAGACCCCGCACAGGAACTTCACTGAATAAAGATGAGTTTATATTTTAAAAAGGAAACAGCTGGATTGCAAAAGCAAGGGAGGTAGGCAGCTCTTGTTTCATTAGCTAAGGGAAACTCAGGGCCCCAGAGGAGAACAACTGGGAGAGCAGCCATGACAGAGAAAAAAAAAAGGAAACAGAAGATCATAAAGAACTAATAATGAAAAATGGAAAGTGAGAATGAGCCAAGAAAAACAGGCAATAAATAGATTAAAAAAAAAAACGAAAACCAAAAAACAAAACACACACACACACACAAAATAAAAAAAAACTTGGGGAGAACAGAAATGTAAAGTGACCAGGCAGGAAGAGAGCAGGGCAGAGAGTATGGATTTTCTTGAAATGAAATAAATAATTCTGCAGTTTCTCAAGAACTTGATGAAAAATGGGAAGTGTCTCATGGCTGATCTCTAGGTCTCCAGACTGGTGCCCACTTCAATATAAAAATGAAGGAGAAACTCTGTATAATTTCCCAGCAATTTGTTTGCTGCTTCCTCTGTAAGAACAGAGTGAGTTTGGCTGGGCAAGAGAGTCCAAGCTCCATTCATGCTGATGAATTAGGGTCCTGTAAGAGCAGCTTATAAAAAATGTATCTGATGATTGTTTAGAAGGGTCCAATCAACTGTTTATCTGTGCAGTAATCACTGGATGATGAGTTGGAGGTAACTTGGGTGTGGGACAGTGCATAGGGGGAGTCTCTGAAAGGTTTCAGATGAAGAAAGGGTAGAGATTGAAGGAAGAGGGGGCTAGGAAGAAAAACAGATACTAGTCTGTCCTTCGTCTTGAGATCTGTTCATTGTGATAAAATTTATAAACATGGCCAAGACTTCATAGTCCAAGAGAGAACAGATTTTTTTTTTTTTCAGCTGCCCTTCAATTACATCCATAATAATCCTGCAGCTTTATATGGTTTACAGACGACACTTCGCCCAGCAGAAATGGTGCTATTCTTTAAATTGTGCTGTGCTCATTAGGTTTTAATAGGAGCAGTTGTTTAAAGGGTGGGTGGGGGCGGGAGGGGGAATGCACTTGGTGATGCATAGTGGAATGTACATTAATCTTGTTAATGACAACACAGTTAATGGCTGGCAAAACATTACTTTTGAATTAACCTTTCTCTTGTGCAGGCTATACTTGAGAAACAGAGCCAGGACACTGAAGATACAAGGAAAGTGCATGAAGACAGGGATACAGGATTTCCTATGATTTTATGTTGTTCTTAATTAGGAAGCATATTGGCAGCAAATGCTAACATGTGTTGGGATGTTTAGCTGTAGCCAAATAAATGTTTTCTATTACAACTCTGAATTCTTTGCCTAGCCAGAGCCCATGCTGTTCTGTTCATGTCTTACAAAATCCCTTTATAAGTCATTTTGGGGGCCAATTTTCTGTTGGCTTATACTGCAGAGTTACTTTGAACATATGCACTCAGACTCCAGAAGGGTCGTTGTCCTCACATTTTTTTTTTTTTAATTCTATTTTTTTTTTTTTGAGTGATAAATGGGGAAGCCCTTCTTATGAAATGCTTCTGTAACCCAGCTAAACAATAGCCTATAGTGAGCATGCTCATTTTAAGAAAAAAAAAAAAAAAGTAGGGAATAGATATGTCTGGATTTCTGTCACATGTTCACACATAGGCTGAGTGAATAATCTATAATGAATCATTTATCTGACATTTACTTTTTTTTCTCCTGTTTATGAATGGTCTGCAAATACTCTGCTGTTTCTTTTTTCAGTTCTGTTTGTCATTCCAAATTATTAGTTAAATAATTTTTGATCTGGCTTGTAGGTTATTTGACAGCAGTTTGCTATGAGCATTCACAGTTTTTAACTCCTGTTATTACAATGATGTGAATACATAGCTAGTGTCTATCTTGAGTAGTAAAAGTCTTTTCTGGTGAAAATGGAAATTTTGGGTTTTGCCTTTATCTGGAATTTTTCTTGATATCTGGCCACATTTAGACAGGAAATCTGATTGGTGTCTCATACCTTTGTGTTTGAGTCTTGTATGGTCAGATTATGGCATGAAACTGTTTATCAGGCAGAATGATCCCCACGTATCAACATAAGGTATAGCTCGCGCGTGCATAAACTGAGTAGAAAAACTCAGTCACAAAAGGTGTATTTATTTATATGAGAACTCAAAATGATCTTCTGAGTTCTTGCATTAGCCTTCTTCAGGCCAGTGTTTGCTCTGGGGGAGTCTGACATTGAGTTATTGTGGCCTTGTGTAAGCAGGCAACCTGATTCCCTCCTGCGAGGAATGGCAGATCATCAGTTCATGCATGCAGAAACACTTTGTTGATATCTGGAGAACCAGAGGATTGGAGTGGAATACGCTGATTTTGGTTTACATCAGTTTCATAATATCTTTGCATCCTTCTGTTCCAAACTACTTAGTTACAAAGGTGGAGAAGATAAGATATGTCCTCCTGAGAAGAACCTTTGTGTGTTACTGTTGAGACATTCCTACTAATTAAAACCCTAGACACTCAGGTGAAAGAGAAAGGAGGGAGAGAATTCCCTTGTGATGAAGTCTCTGTCTGGATTCAGGACATCCTTTGTCCTTTCTGAAATAACAGAAGCATGCCAGAAGGGTGGAGTGACTCAACATATAAAAGCTAGCAGGAATAACTAGTGGGGAACTCAAATAACTGAATTGTCTGTGCATTTGGACAAGCCTCTTCTCCATGCCCCAGTGTCCTTCATGGCCCAGTAGCAGAAAAGTTGCTACCCAGACCCGGTGGTAAAAGGTGAAAAGTTTTAAGCTGTGATACAGTAAAAAATATTTTCAGATTTCTGAGATGGAGCTTGAATGATTTTTAAGGTTATGTGCATGAATTTATACTCTGGACTGATGAAGATTTTTCCTCAGACTATTGTGTGAATAATTCAAGATAACTAGCCTCAAATCAAGTACATCTAAGTTGGTATGAATGTATGCTTCCTCCATATATCAGCGATCTGTTTGACTTCAGTCATATTTTGATTCTAGGGCTTCATTGTTTCTTCTGATCAAAAAGTCCTTTGCTTCCCTTAGGTGTTCATAAAAAAATAAAATAACAAGAGTTTATCTGCCAAGACTGTTTTGCATGGACTTCTTTGCTGCTGGAGGGGGAAGGAAGGTGCTCAGGGACTTCCCATTAACTAGCATGTAAGAAAGACAATGAACAATGGAGCCAGTTAAAAATAACTCGCAATCATATAAGTATAGCAATTATTCTTTGTTGCTGCAAATATCAATTTATGACAAATAGAAAGAAGACAAGTCACAGTATTTAATTACTTGTGAATGTGATTAGCTGCTTGAAAACTTAAGGACCATTTCATATCAAAATCCCATGCCATAAAAAGATACTTGCTCTTAATTTTCCTCTCAAATTGGACCCCATTAATCACTGTGAAAGTTTCAAAATGGTTTGACTGAAGAACTCAGATAACACAAGGCTTTCGGGAGGTCACTCTCTCTAATTGGCATTCTCAGACCTCTGTTGTCTCATTTTCCCATCTTCTGGCTTTGCTCTAACGGTAGTGACCTAACTGTATCTGGGCTAGGTTGCTCTGTGACCAGTTTGAATGCCTGCACGGGCTCATGTTGCATTGGACTGGACTGTTCAACAGGGCACGGGGGAAAGAGAAGTGGCATCAGACATCATTGGTGCCTTGGGTTTGACTTCAAAGAAGGGTGGGGGATGCAGTGGCGTGCATGTGAACCTTGCAGAGGTTACAAGTAGACCCCTGGAGTCCAGGATGACATTTAAAGGCTTGAGGCCTGATGTAGAGCAAAGAAATGGCAGTCTTTAATAGAGTGGACCGGGCTGGTTAGTAGGAAGGAATGTCAAAAGCAAGTTTATAGGTGTCTCTTAAAGTTGAAGTAAGTGTGTTTCATTCCTTTGATATGAGCACGTTTCTTCTTGATTTACCTGTGAATGAATGTCACAAGAGGTAGAGGTGGTTTTAACAAATGCTTGAAGTGACATGGGAGAAGCACAGGGACTGGGAGACTGGTTAACGTTCGACTGAGGGCACACAACTTGCAAGCCTGCCTTATACTGGAGTTAAATGATCCCATCTGATGTATCTCCACCGTTGTTCTTGAAGCTTAAAGACACATTTGAACTGTTGAGTGATTACTCACACCTAAACCTTTTTAGGATCACCCATTATTGTTATTAACAACAGTGAGCATTTCCAAGGAGGAAAAAAATAATATAATTCTTTTCACAGAAAGGTAAAAACATAATAGTGAATTAAAGTTCTAAATGATAGGACTGTTAACATAATGCCTTTTGTCTAGAATGAACTATAAAACACACATATATACAATGGAGAAAACCCTGTAAATGTGTAATGTACAAAAAAATATATATATAATAAAACTGTTGAAAGAATGCATTTTCTCAGCACCAAGGCTATCCATAAAATTTTTACAGTTTTCCACTATATAACATTATCCTTCATAAAAAATGATATTTTAAAGCAAAAAGGTTGGCAAAAGAAACAATTGGTAGTTAACGGAAGGATGGGATTACAGCACTGTGCCTTTGCTGTGAACGGTGGAATAGAAAATGAAAAACATTTGGGGCATTATATGAAGCCCAGCAGTCATGCTCCATATGGTTTGAAGAGTTGAGCAATGCTTGACAAAGATTTTACGACTTCATTTTCTTAACATTGAATATTATTCCTTCAATCTAGGCCTCCCACCCCATTCCTTGTCTTAAATTTATCCTGTTTCTCAGACAAAGAAATATATTTTATTAGTATGTATCATTTATATTGAGTTTAATCACATCTGGTTTAATATGGTTTTGTTACCAGCATGGCCTTTTGGAGGAATGCCCCACGATCAAGGTAGTGAGGATACACTGAGGTAATCTGGTTCCCAGATCCTCTAACAACTTCCTATTTGACCTGATGCAAGTTATTTAATCTTTTTCTATTTCAGTTTCCCATCTGTAGAATGGAAAAAATAGTACGTTGGTGCATCGGAAATTATCGTGATAAGTTTTAGGATAGATAGCTAGAGTCATCTGTATGAGAGGACAGGTCAATATTTCTGGATAATTGGATTCGGAGCACAGAACTTCCTGGCTCCCAAACCCGTGCTCAGTCAGATCGGGAGATTAAAATTTTATCTCTTAGTTCACATCATGGCTTTCAAAAACAAATATTGCTCCCCTCTGTCAAGAAATAGGGATTGATTAGTTGCTCATCTTCACTCTACAATCTACTGCCATGTGTGATGCTGTCAGCAGAAAGAAGTCCCAGAAATTCACATGGATTATTCTAATATTTATTTGACATTTAAATCATTGGGCACAGCTGGGAATTGGGGCAAGTTGTACGTTCATAATGATGTTCACACTCATCATGAGATGAGAATTCCTGCTGCAAAGTGCACATCATAGAAGAAAGGATATTTGCGGCTTGCCCTCAAAAAAATAAAATAAAAAAAAAGTTAGAAGGCTCATGGAGATCTCAGCATCAGTAGACAATGCTCCATGTAAGAGACATACAGTATGTTTGCTATTACTACAGATGAACTAAACAGAAAAATTCAGACCTAGATCCAAACTTTTTGAAAGTTTGAGTATTTGGATCTGCAATCTTAGTTTGGATGAATCCCTAGAAAGGAATTGCTGTTGTCATTTATTGCAGCGATTCCCATACTATCCAATACAAATGAGATCTTTCCTGAAACATCACTTTTCATTTAATTTATTTTACTTCACTCTGAAAGGCAGCAGTCCTCTAACCCTTCTCCTGCTGTAGCTGAGTGCATGCCCTCACATGTGGCCCTCACATGCAGTGGTATTTCAGATGGCATGTTCTGTATTAGGTGGATAGAGTATCACTAGTGGTATGTTTTATCCCATAGACTCAGTACACTGGAGAGCACTCAGCTGGTTAATATTTCATTTGGATTCTTTTCTCTTTTCTTTCCAACCATCTATGTAAACTTTTAGACAGACGGTCTGGTTTTAGGAGGTGATTTCCTTGCTGTGGATTAAGGATCCATTTGTGAGTCACTCTTCAGGCACTTCAGAAAAGTAGATTTCAGACCTGAAAGAATGTATTGTAAACAGAATAATGTGCTTTCAAAATTAGCTCACGTACCAAATTATGTATTTACTTAATACACCTTAATGGCTTTTGAAGAAGCCATTAGGCTCTATTGCGTAAATACTATGTATACCAAAATATGTATTTAACCTAGATAGGGCAGTTTCCCATTGTTGATTTTTCCTTCCTTCTTTACAAAGTTTTATCTTCATGGTCTTTTTAAAGTCTATTATTCTTGAAGAATTTATCCTCCAGGAGATTGTTTTGGACAGTGGTATCTGAGAGGGCACGGGGGACAAGGGGCACCTGGGTTTTAATGTGTAGAAAGGGGCAATAGCTGTCAGAGTGGCTTACAGGACTTTCCCTCAAATATTCTTCAGCAAAACAATTCTATTAAAGGGAAGAATCCCACAGGGTTCTGTGTCCTGAGTCTAACCTCGGGAGAGGGTCCTGCATCAGACAACTTTATGTTTTGATGCTGGGCTGAGTGTGAACAGCTCTTCGTCTCCACGAAAGAGGTGTGTGGCAGAGGAAGAGCTCTGCTCCCACCACTGAGGTGCAGGACCCGCAGATGTTGGAGGTATACTGCTGTGTGGGCATGCAGAAGGGTCCTTACGCCCTGGACCCCATAGGGCCAGAGTCCGGTCTGACACTGCCAGCCTGGTAGTTCAAAGGGACCTAACACTGTGCTGAGATTTCAGGCTTTTTATTTGCTTCTCCATCTGTGTATAAACATGGAGAACTGGGATAATGATCCTTGACAGTGGCTGTGTAAGGATCACTTGATTAATGTTCAGGATTTGCCTTGAAAATGGAATTGTAAAAGTATTACATGTGAGAAGACTACTAAACCAGTTGGGACTGGCGGGAAAATAAGTGCAAACAAGCTAAAACTGCTGTGCTGCATGGTTTAACTGCTACCTCCTGTAACTGGCACAGCAAGCAAACCATATATCTGCTAATGTCGCAGGTGTACTCACAGCTAGCTCATAATGGAAAAAAATATCTGTAAATAACTGCTCAGTTACGGCAAATGCCAAAAATTACAGTCTGTGTTATTCACAGGTGATTCCACCAATCCTAGTCATGTTCATCAGTTTGGAAATAGTAACAAACCCATATCAAAACTCTAGGAAATGATGTTATCTTGCACAGAAAATGCAAAGAGGACTAGCAGCTAAGTGCTAAAAATAGAGGTGTTGTATGAAGCCCTGTACTTTGGCATACACTCCTGAAATGCAGAGTGAGGGAGAGCGGAAGGCGTTCCCGGCACCGGGCAAGAGAGAAATGAATGATGGACACACAGTGATGAGCAGTATAAGGGAAAAAGAAATATTTCCTAAGTTTTAGTGGAACTTGCTATAGTTTTAAGTGTTTTTGCAGGCTCTGTAAAGTTCTTGCCTATATTAACAAATATATTAAGAGAAACACTTCTGCAAAGAGTTCTGATACAAGTCTGCACAAACTCCCTGACTCTACCTGGATACTTGCAAGATGGAAGGGGGCAAAAAGACTGATTGGTCTTCTTAAGATACTAGTTAATTGCAAGTTCAGTGAACATGACAAAAATGCATTCAATATTCTGAATCTCTGACATGAATTGCTCTCCTGCAAAAATCTTTTTCACCACTCATCTTGCTAATGGGACTTCAGGAAGGTATCTCCAGTTAAAGTAGGTTTTGGGTATACCTGATATTGCCCTGAGTGATTTCTTTATCAGTATAGGATAGTAAAATTATAATAAAAATCATGAAGAACTGGACAACTACTAATAGGTCCGCTAATGATGCAGTTTTTTGTCATTAACTCGTATGCATGTATGAACAGAGAAGTAAGCCAGAAATGATTTTGTGCAAATTTATTCAAGCAGTGTTATCAAGTGCAGACCAAAAATGCAATCAGAGCTGTATTGTTCTTTTTCATTGACTTTCTGTTGACCACAGGAAAAACTGGTTTTAAGTACAGCACAGTAACACAGTCGAAAGGAGTGAAAAACTTGCAGAGCCAGTTTGAGTTGTAAGGGTGTGCTAACTGGTGACATAGATGTGATGGTGGTTTTAAAATAAAATTGAAACAAAGACGTTTTGTTGTGCTTTTTCCATATTCCCTTTAGGAAATCATACCCCATTCTCCTCTTCTCTTGTCCCTCCAATCTTCCTCCCAGCTGACCTACTGTGCCCCGCTTGCTCTTCTTGCATCCTTTGCTGCTTCTCTCATTGATGGCCATCCTGTCCCTTCCAAGATTTTTCTGACTGTATTTTTCCCACTTAATTTATTCTTGCTCTGTTTAATACACCTATTCTTTTTTTTTTTTTTCCCCTCATTGACATAAGTAACTTTTTGTATGTCAAATGGCTTTTTTTAATGAAAGGATAGAAAAGCTGCTCTATAGCAGATTAATTTTATGTATTTGCATAGTTTTTGCATTGTTTTCTGTCTTATTTAACCTCTTGGTTATTATCCTAGAAGAGTTTTAGATATACATGTACTTCCAGGTTATATATAGTTTTCAAAGTTGAAAGACTGGCTTTGAAAATCAAACTCAAAAAATTTTCTTGAAGTTATTTAGTTATAATTCCTAAAGTTTGACCACAACTACTAAAAATATGCCTACGCCTTTTATTTCTCCTTTGTGAAACAGTATTTTTATTTTCAGTGGTGGGGGAAAGAAAAGAGAAACTGACCCTTTCCACCGTTTAGATTAGACACCGTTTAGAGAATAGGTTTTGTACTTTGCAAAGTCTCTACAACAGTGACACACTTTATTAACCTGTAGCTGCTCCCTTAAAACCGTGCAGTTTGCACCTTTTTTTTTTTTTGTTTCCCCAGGTACTGAGAAATTATTCATTCCTGGTGTTTCATCAGGCATGTCAAAGACAAACATTTCTATGTGCATCTGTACTTGGGCCACCCATCCTGAATGTGTAGCTGAGCTTTTCATGCAGAAATCTACTGAGTTAAATTTCATGCTGCATTTTATCTGAGTTACCTACAGGTGCTGTTTTTCTAGTTTTTATTAAAAAGCTAGAGCTGAGTTGTACTTCTAATACAAAGAATTTTTTTAGGACCAATTGGCCACTTTGAGATAAACCTATCAGAGGGAAAATGCAGCTTTGTCTTCACTACAATGCTGTGGCATTAAATGTAAGGAATTTGTCTACAGATCTTCTGTTAGAATAGTGATTGATAACCTTTGTGCTTTTACAGATTTGTACATTTGTACATTTACAGAGCTCTATAGTTCTACTCACAGTAAGATTTAGAGACACCATCAGTGACCTCTGAATAAATATGCAAAGAAATCAGAGGGTTTCTAATTTTATACTTATGGATATGCACACTTTAAGAGAAAACAGCACTGTTTAGCATTATTGTTCCTCAAAAATCCAAAAAGATGTAGTGAAATGCTTAGATTGTATAACTTTAATCCAAAGTATTTATTCAGCTCCAATTTCAACAGATGTCTGAACAACAGGGGGAAAAAATACCCTATAACAAAACATCAGTCTGTTTCCCGCCTTTCTACGCTAAAGTTTTTATGGTGGTCAGTGGCAAATGTATTTTTCTCTCCTGCTTTTGTAAAAACTGCTTATCCTTTTTGAAGTCTTGTTTTTTTCCCTTATGTTGTTTGTGGCTGCTCTCTCTGTATTGTCTGATTTCCAGCTCTAGGTTGAATACAGTTACTTTTTCACACTGAAGACTCCTGGTTTTGAATCGCCTATATTGGTTTAATAAAACCGGGGGAAAAAAAAAAAAAGCCACCCACCAACAGTGAAACATTTGGATCCATCTGGTTAGATGTGGGAATGTTACAATTGTCTGGACATCTGGGCAAGAAGGTAATTGCCATCAGTCAGTATGGCAAATA
This sequence comes from Anas acuta, assembly GCF_963932015.1. Lineage (NCBI taxonomy): Eukaryota > Metazoa > Chordata > Aves > Anseriformes > Anatidae > Anas > Anas acuta. The sequence goes on from NC_088990.1 coordinate 5,296,586, forward strand.
GATTTGCCACTGCTCTAGCTCTTTCTCTGGATGGTCCAGGTTTCAGTTTGCCTAATGACATGCGTGGTCATCTTCTCTTCAGCTCTGCCTTTCTGCTTCCACTCTGTCTGCATTGGTGGGGATTTTCCTCTCCTCCAGCAACAGCCTCTCCTGCCTGGATCTCGCTGCTAACTGTGCTTTCCTCAAATAGTATCTTTCCATAGGGGATGCACAATTCCTGTTGTTTTACATCGCATTGTCACTGCAGCCACAGGCATTTGTCTGCACATGTCCCCTATCAAGAGATGGAAATGTGTTTCCTCATGCCTGTGCTTGCAGCATGTGTGATCTCCTCCCCGTCGCACGCATCCAGCCTGCCGGGGCTCTGCCTGCGGCCAGAGGCAAAGCAAGGCTGCCTGCATCTCTTCGAGCAACGTGGGAAGGGGGTGGCATTGTGCGCCTGCAGACGCAAGCTGCTCATGGTGTTGAAAACTCCATTATTGGGTCTGTAACAAAAATATCACCTTGCGCTCTGCTCAACAGTCAAACCCTGTTTCACAGGACACGTAGAGCATCTCATAGTGAGATGAAGGTAGGGGTCAAACTCCCGCAGCAATCACTCTGTCACACCTGTGACCATCTCAGCTCCTCTCTGTCGTTTGATGCTGTGTGTGTCCATATCTGGCCCATAAGCACATACTGGGATTCCTGAGCATGTGCGTAAAGTTAAGTATTTAAATGCTTTGCTGAATAGGAATTGACTGAACATGTGCTTAAGTATCCTGCTGAATTATAGCATTAATCATTTTTACAGCTGACAAAATCACTGCCCCAGAAAAATATTCTCCAATTAGAATGAACAGGATTATTTCTTTCATTTGTGTGAAATGTGTGTTCCCAGTTGTACTGAATGTGTTCTCTTTTCTGTGATATTAGAAATCATTTTCCATAAGATTTCATATTGCTCAGGAGAAAACTTGAGAGATTTTGGAGTTGATCTGGTCCCTGGTTTAGGGTTTATATTAAGAAAACATTGTAAGAAAAGATGTAATGGGCCAAAAATATGCACTTGCTTTTTTCATTGACTTCACCTAAGGGCAGAACTTGGGCCAGTGCGTATATTCATTAATCCTCTCTTGTGGGAGCTACTTCTTTCCATATCTGATTTTAATTTGTTTGTAGACACTGAATGTAGTTTTTCATACAGCATAGAGCTCTTTTTTCTTCCTTATTTCCTTTACAATCTTTTCATAATAGAGTTCAAAACCAGAAAGAAATAAAAACCCAAACCAACAAACCAACTCTCTTTGTACGAGCAGGCAGTTAAAAAGATAATAATGGTAATTTTTTCTGCTCTGCTAATGATGATAATATTGATATTTATCAATAACAAATAGCATGCCATTCCCTGGATGAATAGAGTATTTTGCACAGTGGGGTTTATATCTATATATGAAATGCTGTCCAGTAATGGCTGCTAGCAGGCAGGTCAGGGAAGCTGAGCAAAGAATTGCCTCACAGCAGAGCACCCAGTAACAGCAGAGGGGAAATTTAGTCCAAACCAAGAGCAGAAATAATCCCTGTAGTAAAAAAGCTGCCGAGTCTGTAGTCTCAATATCCAGTGCAACAAAGACCAGGCAGCTAGGGGTTCGACTAAGTGAGCTCTCGCTGGAAACTGTGGGAGGCTCATTCTAGTTCATCTGGAAGGAAGAAGGTCCAGGGGAAGCCTGCTGGTTATCCAAAACAAGCCCAGGCAGCCTGAGTATTTTCAACTCAGTGTAGGCTGCTAAACAATCCCTTTGGCATTCAGCATGCTTTATTTTATTAAGTATGCAAAAGGGACTTTGAGAGTCGTTATCTTCAGGAGATAAATTTACAGCTGCTTTGCTTCCTATATTATGTTTACATTTTGAACCTGTGTGCCTGAATATTACCTGTTGGTAAATCTGACTTTGTAATTATTGATTATGAGGCTTATGTTTGTTCGCCAGGCAAGGGAGAGGGCGAGAGGGAGGGGTGGTCACGGGACAGCCACCTTCTCCAAGACCTTCAGAGGGGACTCACGCAGAAGCAAATGGCCCAAACCACCCACTGGAGCAAAGTACTGTACCTGCACTGACATCCTCTGAGCTTGTTTACTGAGGCCAGCTTTGGATGTGACCTTTGAGTTTCATTGCAGCAAATGCCTTGATGTGTAGATAGAAACATTAAGTGTGTTGTACTAGCTGGGTGAAATAGGGACCCAGCTGTGGATTGACCAGCTGAATATGTCCAGGTGCTGAAGTTGGGCATGAGGGGGGCTGGGGAGAGTTTAGACACTGGCTCGTTGCATTGCCCATGTGTTTGACTCAGAGCACAGCTCCAAAGCAGCTCTTAATAGGTGTTCAAAAGTGTCCCTTCCCTAGGTGCCCCATGCGTCCAGATCCACTGCCCTAATCAAAGGTCACAGTTTGTTATGCTTGTAGTTACTACCAGAGCCAAACTAGACAATATTACCTTTTTAAACAAAACAATAAAGCAATAAAAGAACAATAAAACCAACACTCCAGATGTCTTTCCTATGTTAGATAACATAAAACTAAAGAACAGCCACATACATACACATTTTTGTATTTATTGTTTTAGTGTATGCTACAACTTCAAAATGTGATTGTCCATATCAGAATAATCCGAACTCTGTGAATCACAATCATTCGTATATTTCATTTTCTTAGGCCTGTACATTTTCCCTGAACAGCAGGAAAAAAAAATAAAAAAAAAGCTTTTAGTTTGCTTTAGTTTCTCCTTTAATTTTCAGCAGCAACACCAACATGTGCATTCCCCTCCCTATGTGCGTTTCGCTTGACATGTTTCATGTTACAGAGACTGAGAGACTTTGAGAGGTGTTATCTTTGATAGAGGAATTTATGGCCATTTTCCTATCTACCGTATGTTTACATTTTGAATCTGTGTTGAACATTTGTTATACTCACTTGTTGTGTCTTGTCTTAATTTAGATCATAAACATTTTGAAGCAGAGACCACGTCTCGCTGTATATTGCTTGTTTATTTAGGCCCTACTGTTATGGATGTGGAAGTGACTGAGGGTGATTGTAATAATAAAAATAATACTACTAGAAATAATTTTGCCCTGATAAAGAAACGTGCAACTCCTGTTATCAGAACATATAGGAGGATAAGGTGTTTAGAAAAGATTGTAAAATAGTAATCATCTTTGCAAATGTTTTGAACCTTACTGGAAAGAAAAGGGAAGGAAGAAGATTTATATTTTGATTTACAAAAGACCCTGTCAAAACCATTCCCATTCTTTCCCTAGAACTAGTTGCCAATATCCAAATATTACGCATAGACTTGCAAGTGCGTCTAACAAAGGTTTTGAACAATTACCCCTAATTGCCCTCTTTTAATATTCTGGTGAACAGAAAAATCTTCATTATAAGAACACACGGCTTGTAAATGAAAGGGATGAAAGCTCATGAAAGGACAGAGGCAGACCATACGTCATCCCACACCTAGGCACAACGGGATGCATTAAGGAAGCATTTATGGAGAGGCATTCCATCAAGTCAAGGTGTCAGAGGACATATGGTCTCTTTCACCATTAACTCGGTGAATTTCCATACCTTTCCACCGGTCTGTATTAATCTCACTTTGTGACGGTCAGCCTTGTTTGATATCATTCAGGCTGTGCTCTGAAAATGCCCAACATGCACATACAAAATTCACAAAAGTAAATAATTAAAAATCATCCATTTGAGCTTGCTTTGTGTGAAAGAGAAATTAAATAATAATAATAAAAAAAAAAATTGTTCATGGAGAAACATTTTCAGTAATCCGGACAGAAACATGGGCATGAATATTTAGGCTTATCAGGACTGATACCTGCTTGACCCTCCTTCTTGACTAGAAAAAATTGTTAGTATATGTCTTTGGTACCAATTTGTTTGGCATGTGTAGGTGTACCCATCCATCTTAGTCATTACTTGTGATCCCAGAGAAATCATTGGGATGCTGGTAATAGCTAATAACATGCATGTGTAGAGGTGCCTATGACAAATATTAGTGTAGGAAATGATAGAGCCAGGTTACACGTGAGGGGGTAAAGGTGACAAAATTAAGTCTTGCTTTTAACTCTTCTAACGTGGGTACACTTTCATCTTTGTTTCCCTCAGTTGTCTTTGGGGACCTATGGGAGAGAATGAAGCAAGAGGGAACCTGCCTCCTGTTGCGAGGTTTTTCTGTACTCTACCATGGACAACAGTAGCAAATGTCTAAATTTATGTAGAGAAGTCTGTGCTAATGCTGAGCTCAAAGCTACATCTCCCTCTCTGTGCATCTGTTGTTATCTCAGAAGGTATCATGCAGATACCTTCATCATCAAAAAAATGCTGAAAAATAGCTTAGACACATATGATCAAACTAACTAGAAGTTATTATTATTATTTTAAGATGGGCTCTGTTTTTATTTTTGGCATTTCTTTAGCTAAGCAATGATTATAGACCAAAAGCTCTGCAACTTCTGTCAGGGAAAACTTGTATGTAATGACATTTTGTTTTTCTTACAAATAATTGAAATAATGCTAAAAAATCCAAGAAGCCCTAATGCTGGGGGGAAAGGGAAGGAATTTGTGAAAGTGCTGGGTGGGAATAAGAAAGCTTTTAAGACAATCATTATAATAATACCATCATAATAATGCCTTTATCTTGAAAGAAAAAAAAAATAGAAAAAAGAAAATTATCAGACAAGCAACCACCACCGAACCTGGGATTAAAACAATCTCTCTGAATTTTCAATTGTCATGAAGCACGGGTGTTTGCTGGGGAAAAAAAAAAAAAAAATATATATATATATATATATATATATATATATATGTCTTGTTTTTATCATGGCAACTCTTTTCATAGTACCTTTCTCCTGTCCTGACTGGGTTTCACCCAGTTTCTCTGAAAATCTCATTTCTCATTCATACAGAGAGCTTTACAGATTTTGATTGATCAAAATATTGCTGTGTTTAGTAGTTTAAATTTAAGAGTCTTTTCATGAATGTTTAGAAGCATTGGTATAGCAGAAAGGGAAGAATCTCTGTATACTTATATTCCATTATGTTTTCCCAGCAGAGAAAATGCTTGCATGTCATACTGCTGTATACTTTCCAGCCCTCCAGTGTGGTCTGTGTATGTACATACATGTGTGTTTAATATATGTAAAATCCCTAAAATATTTGCACAGAGAATATTGTTATTCCCTGTGTATTTTATTTGATGTTTACCATGAAGAAAAAACCCAGTGGACTGAAATTTGGAATGAAAAGTCAAATGATTTCAGACCCTTTGCTTAGCCTAGATGCTAATGACACACTGGCCAGTGTTTTAGGATATATGCATTCAGAAGATCAAGCTATTAGAGAAAAAATCTCCAGCCTGAAAAACAGGCTTATCACTGAATCAGGAATTGCTAGTAATGTCTCCTCTGGGATGCTCATTTTTAAATTGCCGTTTGGGAGGCTTTTATGACTGCATCCACATCAGTGCTGTGATTCAGAGCCGTGATGCAGTTTTGAGGCAAATCCCTCAGACTGTCCCATTTACTCTGCAGTTCATAGAGTGGTTTTGTAGCACACAACCTAGTGTCTGTTTGGAGAAAACTTAACTGGAAGCTTTGATCCAGGCGAGTGCCAAATGTACTTCAACTCCTACTGCGGAAATAAGAGGCTAAACCAATGGCTAGACCTCCAGATGGCTTGGAATCAAATGCTGGGACATTTCAGTTCTGAGATCTGGGCTAAATCAAGTTTAAAACAATCCTGTCCCTCCACCTCTTCTGTAGAGCAGATAAAGAAGCCTCAGCAGCAACTGCTACAACCTATTGATCTATCCCTGTGGCTGCAACTGCCTTGAGAAAGTAGATGTAGCCTATGACATCTTGACAGTATTCCAGGTTTTACAAATGTTTTCTGTGCTATGTTAGTTGTTTTTCACTTCTCTGTTGCTTGGATATGGTGCAAATATTCTTAAATGAATTTGAAATGATCTGAGTTTGTGCCCATTTTTTTTCTTGCAAAATCTAAGATCAGTGTAGGTTTGTCTTCCAAAAGATCATACTGAACTGTGAAGCCATTTGGGTGGTTTGGGAAGGCTTTTTTTTTTTTTTTTTAATCTACATTGAAACTGCTATTTATGGAGTTATTTAAGAAGAGGATATACATTCCTGCTCTCCAAAAGGGCGAAAGGAAATTGCAAGAGCTGTAAGAAGTTTTTCGCAACACTTTCATCCTCAGATTTTCATAGCTGCCTAATGCTGCCTCACAACCGAAAATAGTCAACTTCCAAGTCAACATTATGCCAGTGGGCACCAAAGCTTATGATCAAGTTTGAGCGACTTGTAATATTTCTAGCTTTTGGTAGAACATGGTTGCTTTACAGGTTGCTTAAATTGTGATTTTTAATTTAGATATTCATCTCTTTTGTATGTTTTTCCTTATGTGCTCGGCCTCATTAACCCATCTGGTTGACCTGCATCATTCTCGTGTTGACAAAGATAGGCGTTATGAACCTTAAAATGTCATAAACACCTCTAAAATGTGACCCTACTTGCATGCAGTGGGGAAGGTTTGACAGCATTACACCAGTCATCTGATAAGCTCAGGTCAAAAGTCTCCCAATTGCTTGCCTTTTGTTTGGGTGTCAAAGAGGCAAAAGCTTTTCATGTTTTTAATAAGCAAATTAACAAAATACTTACAGTACGTTGCATATATTAACTCTTAGGTAGCTGGTTTTCTTCTGGGGCCATCTTTCCAAAGGTCGGAGGCCATAAATGCAGTTTCAGTTTTCCAGGAAACAAAGAGGACAGTATATTTCAGTAATCCTTTCCTGCATGTAGTTAAGATTCCCTTTTTTTTCACTTTGGCTTACTTTCTAGAGGCGTAGTAACACTTGCCAGCTAAGCCAGATGTAGCATTTCAACCAAAAAAATGCACCGGATGCACGTTCCAAGTTTGCCAATGGCTATGCATGAGGCTGGAATGTCAGAGCAGGAGCGGCGGATTAGGAAGATTGTGTTCATGTTACTCAAAGCAGAAGGAGCCCAGAAAACGTCTCTGGAATTTCACTGTTTCAGCCACTTTTTCTTCATAGATATAACACGTTTGTCTGGTAACATTTTCATGCTCCTTTCTATCACTCATTATAGTGTTGCTTGGATTTTCAAAGTGATGTGCAGATATTAACCAATTAGTCCTCATACATATGCTCTGCAGTAGTTTAGAAAGTCTGATTTTTCTTTCTCTTATAAAGACACTTTTGCTTACCTGAGGAGACACTAAGTAACGGAAAGCTAGCTTTATATCTCCTGCTTTCTCTCTTGTTTTCTGTACAAATCTACAGTGTCTTAATTTTTTTCAAGCAAATGCTAGATGAATGTAAATTCAGTATTAGGAATATAGTGTCAGCTGGGAATGATCATCTATCCACCTATTACTTTCCTTTGGGGTAAGATGACCTGATATTACTTTGTGATGGAAGAAGTTAAGCTCCATCTCATTTGCCACAACTGGGTGGCAGCTCTTCAGGCTTGCCTTTTCTACTAATTTAAACCGTTATGTGGTGTCTGCTATCTAACATCCCATTTTTCATCCTTAACCTCAAAAGCACGCTGCACAAATGGGTGAGCACCTTCAGGCTCCCTTGCAGGTAGGGAAATGAAGGGCAAGAGGTAACTGAAAAGTCAGGGGAAGATGCCTCCTGCTGGGAGCTTTAACAGGGACTTTCACTGACTTGCAGACTATGTAACACCTGAACTTCTTTCTCCTAATGCAGTTCACAGTCTTCATTTTAGCAGAACATCTGTCGTTGGTACATTTGCTAAATGTGTATTTCAGTCATGTTATGTTTAGGTGGATGACCAAACCCTTGTCATTTTAAGTGTTTTTGCCTGTCTGGAAATGCTTCTTAGATAGCCTCTGATGCTTTAATTTGAGAATTACAACATCACATGCTATAAATATACTCCAAGATGTGTTTTACTGAAATTCACTGGATGCTGTGAATTTCTATGAGGCAGGTTGCTGGAAGTAATCAAAGCTACTGAAACAAATTGACTTCTTAGACCTGTGGTCAGGGTAGAAAATCACCTCTTCTATTAAGCAGACTACTGATAAGAAGAAAAGAGCTAAGTCAATAGAATATTGAAGGGGAAGGGAAGGATACTCATTCTTTCATGCAACTAAAAGTCTGCAAGTATCTTTAAGCAGTACTCATCATTTCATTTCATACAAGACTCACTCTTGAAATCCAATCCAGCAGCAACAGACTGTTTCTCTTGCAGACTTTAGCTAGTCCGTACACATACAACCAAAGAAGCCCCACAAAATGAAATATGGATGTAAAACATGGGCTAAAATAAGCTGTTCCTGCAATGGGCCGTGCAATCTAGGCTAGTCTGAAACCTGCATTTTGGGAAATTAACTACAGCCTGGGTCAGGCTAAAATGTTTTATTTTCTAAGGTTCCATCTACAGCACCATGCACAAATGTTTTGTAATTTCCTAATGAACAGATATCTAAGTTACATAAAAGACATAAGAAATACAACCATGAGATGATTTTATCCCCTTTGCACTGGTTGGACTGCTTTCATTCCAAAATGAAATAAAAAAATGCAGGGAAAACTGCCTTATTAACAAAAGCTATTAAAGTAATCTAAACATCACATTAAGCTTTGCTTGCGCAGCAGTAGACACAATAAGAAACACATATTACAGTCATTTAGATGCAAGATAATTTACTATTTTTAAGATCTTATAGCATCCTTGCTCCAAATTCTTTTCTTTTACTCTGCTGTTTCTGAGAATTTTGTTCCTTCCCCAGCTTTGTTTGCTGAAAAGCATAACCATTTTTTTTTTTTTAGCTGGAAAACCTCTCTCGGAGAACATGTCAATGCTTTGATATCAAACTGGGCGGTCACGTCTGTGGAGACTTTACAAGGGTTTAGCCTAAGCCTGGTTTGTTCAATATTCACTAACCTCTAGGACTGTGCTATAGAGCATGCCCTTATCAAGTTTGCAGACGGCACCGACCTGCCAGGGCGCAAGCACTTTTGGAGCAGGATTAGAATTCAAAATGACTCTGTTAAATGGAAGAAGTGACCTGCTGTTCAATAAAGACAAGTGGAAAGCACTGCAATAAAAAGGGAAAAATCAAAGTTAGTACCAGTCTTCTGTAGGAAAGACTCAATGGGTTAACTCTGGGACACATGCTGAATGCAAGTCAACGCTATGATGCTGTGCATCCTGAGGTGCAAAGGGAGTGTGGCATGTATTTTCTCTCCTCTGGTGAGATTTTGGCTGCTGCTTGGAGCCCAGCACTTTAAGACGCAGACAAATCAGAGAGAGTCCAGAGGACTGCAACCGAAATGATGAGAGGTTTAGAAAACGTGACCTATGAGGAAAGGTTGAAAGAACTTGGTTTGTTTAGTCTAGAAAAGAGAAGACTGAGGAGGTACATGATAACAGACTTCAAATATTTAAACGGTTGTTATAAAGAGGAAGGGGATCAATTATTCATGTCCACTAAGAATTGGACAAGAAATTAGGAATGGGTTTAATTTATAAGAGGATTCCAGTTAGAAAGCTTTCTGACCACGCTGGAGCACATTAGCAGTTTCCACAGCCTCCCTGGGTATTAAAGGTTTATAGGAATGGGTTGAACAAACTTTGTAAGGGATGGTTTAGACCTGCTTCTACCTCAAAGTGGCTCTTAGGACAAACAACTTCTTAAAGCCTCTCCTGGCCTAATTCCTATAGAGTGTAATATAGATTTGTAATGTACACGTCCCTATGTACTTACACAAGTGCTAAATTATTATCTGAAATCTTATTCTTTACTTACCTCTCCAGGTATGTGATGTCGTGATAGTGAGGAAATTTTTGTGCTCTGCTATGTACTAAAAGAGAATTTCTCAAGAGTTTTAAGAAACATTTCTCTATATGCAACCATGGAAAATAAGAACTCATGCCTGACCTCATCTGACAGCTGCTACGGCCCTTATAAAGGGATTAACAACCTGGACATAAAACAAAGGTTATTGCCAGTCATTAAGGGGTGATAGCTCTCAGCACAATTAGGACACATTACAAGTCTGCATGGGGTTATGCCTGAGTGGAGAGAAAAAGGGTGATTTACCAAACTGTGGGAAGAAGCCCTGATGCTGTGATGAAGGGGATGCTAAGGCAGGGCTTTGGAGCATCCTGAGAAAAACAGGAGATGTTGGGGAGCAGAACGGCCTCCCAGCCCAGACAAGATGTGCTTTCACTGCTGAGTAAGGAGGAGTTTTGGTAGCTTGATTCTGCAAATCGACATTTAGCAACTGTAACTCTTCAGAGATACACGCACAGAGACAAAATGATGATTATGCTACATGATAGGTATAAAGACATAAAACTATTGTACTATTATTGGCTAGTTTTCATAGCAATTTAGAGTTGAGGGTATGTGGTTCAATTGTAAAAGAATGAGTTAGCTTATAATATGCTAAGTTCTTTTTATTAGTTGATTAATTTTTCACTTAAATCCTAAAAAAGTCATTATTTCTTCATGTTTAAGCTTTTACTTCTGCTGTCTTCTTTTGTAGTGCTTTACTTAATTACCTCCAGTAATTTGCATCAGCAAGAAACTCAGAATGCTTTGCATGTCTTTAGTGTCTTCCCTCCCCTTTATCTACTGATGTAGCTACTTTGAGAGAGCTCAGCACTGTAGCATCTGGTATCTCAAATCACTATTATAAACATTAATTAAAAAAACCTCTCCATACTTCTGACAGGTAGAAGAGAGATCAGGTGCCCATTTTACAGGTAGAGAAAGTAATTGAACTGAGGGATTTGCAGACACTTCCCAGCTTCCAGAGCCTGGGTGCATGCCCTGGCAATGTCCCAAATCTGTGCTGGGGCAAAAACCAGGCTTGTTTTCCCCCGAGGACGTTGGTTTCCTTAGGAAGGAGACCTGAGTACTCAGACGGAGAAGGGTGGAGAGCACAGCGGGGTGTTGAGTCAGTGTGGGTTGCGCTGCAAAATGTTATCCCCACAGTCTAGACATAGCCAAGGCAGCGTAATGGGTTTGAAGGAGGCTCATGGTGGGAGCAGATCAAAAAAAAATAATCCTGGCTTCCTTGTCACACACTTCCTCCCATTATTTAAGTATCAAGATGACCACACCAGTTTTGCACATTTAACGAGTCCAATGCAAACAAGATTTCTCCCCCAATTTTCATCAGCTTCAAAATGTTTTATTTTCAGGGTTCTACAAAGGTAAATGTAGGATTCAAGTAAAACCACAGCAGTGACTGCGTAGAATAATATGTCTCATAGAATAATAAGTCTCACTTCATTTTGGAGCAGGGCTTGGAAAATGTGGCTATAACCTAGCCTAGTAGAAAACTGCAGCATAGTCTCTCCCTCTCTTTCTAGCTTCCTTTAGCAAAGGCCACAGGTTTCAGGGACTTTTCAAGTCCATTTACTCGCAGTGCAGTGGGAAGAAGCCGGAAGATGGTTTTCAAAGCTGCACCTAAGTCACACTCATCTTGATGGTGCTAAATTTCTCTTTACAAACTTGAGCATGTTTTAGCAATTATTTTTTTTTTTTTCTTTTTCTTCCTGGGATAAAAAGTTAGTTCATCAGCCTGTGAACATTTGCAGTAGATATTCAGGTGGTGCTGTACCAGTTAATGCACTTCAGTCAAAATGCAAGGGTCTTCTTGGCTTTCAAGAAGTATAGTTTCCCTTTCAAATCCAGCAGCTAGTTTTTAGGCATTTTTGCAGTGCTAAGGAAAACATGCAAGGGGGGGCTTATGAAAGGCAAGTTACTATCAACTTAGAAATATGCCCTGAGACTTCAGGAAAAGGTGCCATATTCTTTGCCCATGTCCACGGGGAAGGAAAAGAAGAGATTAAAAGAAATATTCTGAGCTTGCAGGAAATATTGTCATAAGTGCAAGTTGAGGTGCAGAATGCTGCAGACCCTAGCCAGTAACAGTCATTCTTTGACAGCCTACCCACACTCCCTTTTAATTTTTTTCTTCCTAGTTTTACAGTCTTGTGTTTTAGCAGTGGCCTACTGAATCAGTCATCTGTGAGTGGCTAAGCAAGACACAGATACAGAGAAATCAAAGAGTATCATTTCACTGGCCTCTTTAGAAGTGTTGGGTTAGTCCTGTTGCCCACAATTTAAGAAGTGATCCCTATCCAGAAAAGCACTTCAACACGTGATAATGGTTAAGCGTGTGCTTAAGTGCTTTTCTGAATCAGGGCCTGTATAAGGAAGCACTTCTAGCAAATGTTTCCAGCTAGTTCAAATAATGGCTAACTTTTCCAGATATTAAATTTACCCTAAAATACATAAGCAGAACTCCTTCCAATATTGAAAAGCCTCGCTGAATTCTTCCCTTCAAACAATTGTTTAGAGGTTTTCTCTTTTATTGATATAAGGATTGATTCAAATTGCAAAAGAAAAAATGTGTTTATGCAAATATTAAGTGCCTGAAAACTACACCACAGCTGTTTAGCTTTTGGATGAAAGCCTTGGCTTGTTGTGTAAGATGCATCAGCATCTATGAGACTTAGAAAACATCCTTTGTTCCATGGTTATTTTAGTGGAAATACATGTTCCAAAATGTTCTCTTCCAGAACAAATTAAGATTTCTCTGCCTTTAACATTGTAAAAGTATGAAAAGCTTCTTGGCATATGTATTCCTTGTCAAAATGAATCTAGAATGAGATAGTAACAATGAGGAACAACAGTTTTGGGATAACTTATGACCTTAACATCTTGTAGCATGGGTTTGTGTCCTAATTAGGGGAAAACTAGAGCCGCAGTGAGTTTAGCCTGTCTGCAAGAGGTGGTCGTCCAGTGCAACAAACAGAATTGGATGATTTCATTTCATATGTAAACATTATAGATAAGAAAAGGAAGCCTCCTATGTTGCTTTTCGTCTTTTGTTGCATTAACTTCAGACCATGCATCATCTCTAATGAGCTTGATAAAGCATAGCAAGGAAAATATGCCATAATTCATCATGATTTCCATTTCAAAAGTGACAGCAAACTTCAGAAAAATAGTCCATTTTGCAACAAAAGAAAACCAACAAATGATAATGGAAAGAATATATCCTCAAATACAAACTTAGTCCCCACAGATCCCACTCCCATTATAGAAAAGAGGGTTTGGTTTTGTTAATGGTACCTGCAAATACTCTCTGGTTCATCTAGTAAACAGAATATTTGATTTTTCTAGGTTTTCCATCCCAATAAATAAATAAGTAAATAAAAAAATAAAAGAAACAGAACCCCAAAATTTTATTGAGTAATAAGAGCTGGTATATGGAGAAAAGCAGGAACAGCATTTTAAATTGTTGGAAAATATAACATCAGATTTAATTCCTTCCCATTAAAAAGCTATGGTCCATGCTGCAATGGAAGGTATAAATAAACTGCTTTCAATAACAATAAAGGAGGAATCTGTATGTTTCAGGGAACTTTGAAGAATTTTTATTTGCTTGAGTGAATATCCAAACTATTTTTTTTCTTTACTGTAGAACTGGATGCCTTAGCTATCACAGCCCTCATCATTTATATGACTTATCTTTAATCTTTAAAATAATTTTGTTTCATACAGATGTGATGACAAGAGTATGTCATATTGCAATTTTGAGGTAAATGATCATCACAGAAAAGGGCATGCTGGTATAAGATCATGGCAGAGATGACCTTTGCAAGTCAGAAGACGGGTCAGCAACCTGCCCAGGGTGGCCTCCTGGGTTGGGCTGAGCTGCTGCATCCCAACTTGGAGACAAAATTTGCCAAAAAGCTGGGAGATGCTGCCTCCCAAAAAGGCAAGATGCTGCTCTCTTGGGATATCATTTGCTAAGAAACTGAGAAGTCACATCCCGTCTTAACTGGGCTAATAGGTCAGATTTGTGGTTCTGTGCCTGAAACAGATAAGAGTAATTGTGGTCTCTGATGATATCTTTGCTGAAGACAGAGCAGGCATCCATTTTCTGTGAATACTTTGAAATACCCAATTAAAATTAACTGTTTGGAAAACACTAGTTTTTTACTAGTTGATTGATGAACTAGGGTATCGTTACAGAAATAGAAGAAACAGCAACGACCGGTGTCAAAATGAATTTATGTGAACCTTCTAATGAAAATTTCTCCAAAAATTGTACTCAGGATCATTCTTATGCAGTAGTTAATTAACGCATGGAACTCACTGCCACAAAATACTGTATCTTTGAGGCATGAGTTTAGCGGGATTAAAGGGATTTATTAAACACTTATATGGATAATGAGACCATCCGCAGTTACATTACACAGGATGAAACCATACATTAGGGATATAAACAATTATGCTTCAGGCCACAAGCCAACTACTGACTAATAGAGTTAAGGAGGAAAATCATTCCATAATTATCCAGGATTTTATGCACCTTTTCTAAAAGTTCTTGTACTGGCACTGTCATGAATGGCCTACTGCCTCACAGGAAATGTTGGAATACAGGAAATATATGAAAAATAATGAAATTATGGTTTCATTTATGTCTAAAGATATAGTCTTATTTTCCCCGTTCTTAATTGTAATAATTATAGTCTTTTATAGAAAAAAATGGAGAACAGTAGACAAAAAGTTAATCCAAAACTTACTGAACTTAATGAAGCAGGCCCTTTGCCTCCTCCCATGCATTAATTGAATATCATCAGTTGTCTGTGTCTTTTTAAAATGAGGATAAAAACCAAGGACATTACTTTAGCTGGTGCTACACCTTCTATTTGCATAATGGCATTATAATATGTTTAGCACTGATTTCTGAAGTTTTATTTTTCCATCGTAACACACTGTGGTTTTAATGGTACTGCAAGCATAGACTTGCACTGCTTTGTCTAAAAGGATGCTGATACACATTAACCCATCTTTGATAGGAATTTTCACACATTATCTGCAAAGGGCTTTGAAATAATTAGTCTCTAAGAAGTAGTACTGATGCACCTGGCTAGGACTTGTACTGCTCAGTAGACCCAAGACACTGCTTTTCATGCAGCCACTTTGTCTCCCTAAGGTAGTCCACAGAATATACCTCCCCGTGCTCTCATTTTCTGCTAGGGGCTAGACTCCATCCACGAGGAGCTGTGTCCTTCTCCTCCCAGCCAAAGAGGAGGCTCCTATAGCATCATATAAGATAAAGCACAGCCTACAGAAGTGGAAATAAATGCATGGGGCATGACTGACTTGCTTTGACTTATTTTAGGACCAAAATGTTTTGAGCAAAAAATTGCCTTAGACAAACAAATAAACAAACTAACTTTTATTTATTTATTTATTTTTCCTATATATGAAGCAACTCAATATTCCCCGTCCATCAGGAGCATATGCAATGCACTTTCCATGGAACTCAGGGTACAACAGCTTGGGAATTGTTCAGTCCCATCCCAAGCCTCTTTTGTAAGGAGTTCTTGCTGCAAAGAGGGCAAGAAGCCTGCAAGCATTGGGATCTCCCAGCTTTGTCTGTGACTTTTGTGGGCAGCCATAGGCTCTCAAGAAACAGTTGCTTACAAATTCCTGCGCACACTTGCTGACAGAAGGCCCGAGCACATGCACTAAATCTGATGCATCCAAAGAGTTTCAGGTTTGCAGTGCCCATAGATCATTGCTGTGCGGCTCATGTACTGCAACGGTGGGGACTGTCAGATGCTGCAAAAGTTGTGAGAATCCTAAAAAAATACCCAAGGGTCTCAAATTCTGACACGGTGAAAATTTGGGGTAGAAAAATTGGTTATGTCTGGGCAAACCCAACCCCATACTAAGTGGTTGCTGGTTCTCAGCTGCTTCCTCCAGTGTCTTTTGTTCTTCAGGGAGGAAGATTTATGGGCTCTGGTTCTTCTCTGCTTGTGTTACAGGGGCATTGTAATGTCTCAACTGGTGTACCAGTACACAGAGGCAGAGGGCTGTGCAAATGATACACAGCCAAAAAAGCCTGTGCACCTGTATCTCTGGGGTCAGAATCAAAATTGCTGAAGTCAGTGGAAAGACTCCAGAGACCTTCTCTATCAAGCAGAAGACACAACTATGACTTGAATTAAAGACAAAAAGCAATAATAAATAGGAAAACAATGGAAGTAGCAGGTGTTCAGCATCTTTGAAAGGCAGAAAAGCAAACTTTTATGTGGTAGCAGTGATTCTCTGCAATGAAACTGAAGTCTGTCAACATCCAGATATGTTTCACACTGTATGTTTGGCATCGCAACAGGTGGTTACTGCCAGATATACCAATGAAAAATATTGCAAATTTTTTAGCTATTGCATGAAGTCTTTCCACCAGATGAATTGGCTGCATTTGGCAGCAGTCAGTTGGTAAATAAAAAATGATCTAGAGTTCATAACTATTGTAGCCTTAAAAAGCCAGCTAAATAACATTGTTTTTCAGCAGTGACATTCCTCACCCAGAAGGGAAGTCCCAGAGAAAACAGAAAAGGATGAAAGCTCTGACAGTCAATAAATCTGGGCAATGTTGAATGAAATGGTTAAATAAGTAGGGAACTCATTATTAAAAATGTCCTTTAGCACCCTATTTACATTTAAAGAAGAGGACTGAGAAATGAGGTAAAGCTCTGTACAAAGATAAATTTGGTAAAACCACTGTGTTAATGTCTAGGGAACTGCTTGTGTATACTCTAGGGCAGTTTTTTTTTTTTTTTTTTTTTTTTTTTTTGTGTGCTCTGTCTGGTCTTTAACCTTCTGATTTTCCACTATGTTGCACAGTCCCAGTGGACAACTTCAGGCTGTTTTTACCTACAAATACAGCTTTGGCTAAGAATGAGGTTTCAAACTGCAGTCTGCTGGGATTTTTTTAAACAAAATTCCTTTTTCGCTGGAAATTTGCTGACTGCCCGAAAACGGAAACTGTTTGAGGAAAGATCAGTCTGGATGATTTTCCCACTTTGATAAGAATCTGGAAAGAAAAAAATAATATTGAAATTGCCAGCACATTCCTTTCTGCCATTTTCAGAAGAAAAGCAGCCCAACGCCAATACTGACACAAACAGTTCGACGTGATCAAAACAGCTGGTGTGATGGCCCGCTTCCTGCTCATCTCCTGTTACAATCCCGTGATTCGTCCTTTTCTTTTTATCATTGCAGCCCCATTTTCCTCCTAACAGCCTTACCTGTGCTTCATAACCAAAATGAAGACTGTTCTGTACCACTTTTGGGGTATTTGCACTATATTTCTGCCCATCTTTTGGGCTGCTTTTAACAAAGTATTTAAGTATGCCAGTCTGAGCTAACAATTTTAATGTGCTAGAACTTCTTTACAAAGACATTACATACCATTAGAAGCAATAATCTACAGTATCAATTTATACTGATAATTTTCCAGCCCTATAAATCCAGGGAAGGAAGCAATAACATGACACACATCTTATATAGAGTTTTATCACCCTAAGGCCCAGTTTTAAGGGAGACACCCAGTTTTTCTAAGCTGCAGCTTACCCCTTTGCTCCAACGGATGGGGTTGCCCTGGCAAAGCCTTATTGGTGTTTATTTCAAGCGTTAAGTAACCTTGGGGAAGTCTTTTTCTTCCTTCTGCCGTTCTTTCGCCTGCTCACAAAGCAGGTTTCAGGTTTGGGCCTGCTGGTTGAGGGGAATGCTTAGCTCGCCTATTTAAAACACAACTGGATTTTGCTATTCAAATGTAGGAAACCTAATTACACATTGGTAAATTCTCTTCAGTCTACCAAACACAGAAAAAAAACAGTGACAGAAACTGAAAGGCCAAAAAAGAGAAAAGAGTCCCTAAGACCTAATGAATCCAAACTAAAC
Source organism: Anas acuta (assembly GCF_963932015.1). NCBI lineage: Eukaryota > Metazoa > Chordata > Aves > Anseriformes > Anatidae > Anas > Anas acuta. The sequence goes on from NC_088990.1 coordinate 5,314,426, forward strand.
ACCTCTCCACAGAAATGTCAAACATTTCTCTTAGCACAAAACAAGGCTTAAAGAATTCCCTGCTTTTGTCTCTGGGCTAATTCCTTAAGCAGAGAGGGGGATTTTCTTCTGGGAGTGTTATTTCACAAAGAACTAAACAGCAAATAAACAAAAGACTCTCAAAGAGTGAGAGAGTATAAATAAAATTCATGACTCCTTAAAGAGTTTACACTGAAAGAATGTGGGGGATTATTTACAATTAAAGCATAGTCTGCGGAATACAGTTATTATTGCAAAAATGAATAAGAGGGTATTTCAGTTAGCTCACAATAAGGGTGCACCTGGGTCTTCTCCATTTGTTAAAATTGGAGAAAACTCCCTTGCCCTTGGAATCATCTCTTTGGCCTCTTTTAGCAAACTTTTTCCTATACCAGGCTGTGTAATCCAATTGAAAAAAGTTGTTTATGAAGTTGCAAATTATGTATGTTGTAGATGTTGAAAGTGCCAAAAGGAAAGGACAAAAACCAGAGGGAGCAACCCAGGAAAGCTAAGAGCTTTCCTCCTTTAAAGGAGAAAACAACAATAACAAACACACACACAAACAAAAACAAATAAAAGTTTCTCTGTTTTCCTGTGAAAAGTATACTTCAAATCCCCACCCCCTCAGCCAGTCCTGCAGAAATGAAGAAAAAGCTTGCTACAAAGAGAAGTGTTTTTGTACTGCAGGCCTCAAAAAAACAAAAAGTTTTTAGTTAAGTGAAAAGTAGCAAGCAAGAAAGAAAAAGTTTGAGGGAATCTCCCTTATTCCTAGCCAAGCAGAACGTGAAACAATGGCATGGGTTAATAATGGAGACAAGGTTAGCTGAGGGATAAGATGAACGTGGAACAAATACAAGATTTCACTTCCAATAAATTAAGCAGACACAAATGAATGGTTATTAAGATAAAGAAGCATAGGTTGAAGAAGTCACTTGATTATAAATTATAGAGCAATTAGTCCTCTTTTCAGTGCTTTTTTTTTTTTTTTTTTTTTTGTCCTAAGCATTTTGTATGCTACAGCAAATGTGTCATAAAACAATGCTGATAATGATGTTATTGAAAGGCAAGGTACAGCAGCCAAAACCCATGTATAAATATATATATATATGTGCATGCATTAATAGAGGTGTAAATGATGTATGGGTGTGTGTATCCATAGATCCATAGGGGTGTATGCATTTCTACATATGTGCATCTGCATGGCTATGCGTGTCTGCCTACAGCATAAATATCACTAGGCACATCCATGTGCAGCCCTATTAATTCTTTAGAGATGTGATATATTAATATAAATTAAAAAAGAAATCTATACGAGTGTCATGGAATGTACTTTATCTATCTATCTGTCTATATTATGTCTCTCTGTCATGTTAAAAAGAAAGCCTTATAAGAGAGGTTAGGCCTTGGAGACTTATTTCATGTGCCTGAGTGACAGAGACAGAATTTAAAGCTTTGCTGAATTTGCAGCAAAGTTTTGATTGAGTCTTATCCTGCCATGCCTGTCTCGGCAAAATATCTGAAACATTTGGCTACACACTATTAAATGAACAGTATTTATTTTTAGCATCTGCTGCCCCTGACTCAAACTTTGCTACTAAGAAAATTCAGCTCTATGGAAAAGAATTTGAATTCCAGCTGGGCAGTTTTCAAAATAAGATGAAAAGTTAAGCAGGCAATTGGTGTGTATTTAGGGCTCAAAACACCTTGCCTCCTAAGAAGTCTTGAAGGAGTTAATCCCTTCTCAAGATAATCCACTAAAGAGCATCCTTCATTATGATGTTAAAAGCAAGGATCAGTGCTGGGGGAGTCTAACAATAGGACAGGGGTGCTTTTCAATCCCCATCACATTCTTCCCAGGTTAGAAACAGAAACTGCTGTTATTCCAGCAGAAAACCAGGACGGTTTCTCTCTTGGTGTTAAATATGCAGATTTAAAAAGGGAGGGGAAAGGAAGAAAAAAAAAAAAAAAAAAGCAATCGCTAATCCACTGCATTAACTAAACTTTTCTCTTATTGGGTATTCTTCTACCAACCTTTCTAACTTTTACAACGTGGTGGATGTGGAAGGGCAGCATCGAAATAACTTACAACTCTACCAGAGATCAAAGAACTTTTGATAAGAGGCTTGTAAATAATTTCCTGGTAGTAACATGTGGGTAGAGAAAACCTGAAGCAAGTCAGTCTAACTCCACTGAATGAAAGGACGCTGCACCGCTTTACTCTGGGCAGGAATCTGACTTCCAATAAAACACACACCAAGCTGTTTTGTGCTGCTTTGTGTTACTGATGTGGCTAATTTTCCTGGTATTTAGCTTTTTTTTTTTTTTTTTTTTAATACCGAGTATCCTGTTTTTAATTAATGAAAATATAGAGAAGTGTAAAAATACAGGGTTATTTCGTAGACCTTACAAAACTGTTTGAATATTACTCACACATAGACACACATGCACTCACACAGTTTAGTAATGGCCAAATTCAAAAAGTTTTGCTGAAGTATCCAGCTAGAAAAAATATAAAAATATTCATAAAGTGAGAGACTACATTTTTATTTTTAATACAGTAAGGGAGGAAGATTCAACCTTTAGAGACTGTAGTCAGAAAATGAAGAAAAAAAGCTATTACTTTGATAGCTGGCCACGCAGCTGAATTAGGATATGATCCAAGTCCTGTAGATCTCCAACAACCACAATTGGTTTTTGGATCATGTCCTCAGAGTACAATAACAAGTTTTTGTAGCATGCATAATTGATGGTTTTTAAGGAATCTCATGTAAAACATGTTTCATTGTGCCTTGGAAATGTCACCTTAAGGAATTCTAGCCCCCGTGTCAGGGCCAACGGAGACAACAATAATATTTCAGTCATGATAATTAAATGCTGTAAGCACCGTTATTTTCCTATTTGTTGTAATTCCAGCTAAGAAGGGCTTTGATTGAGACCTGGCAAGAAGTGGTTGAAAAATTTCTCTTCCAAAGGGGGAAGCTAAAAGAGCACATGACTCAGCTGCAGATAGTAATTTTGATTCTTTTGTCCAATATAATCAGCAGATGGGTGGTAGCTCCAACTCTCTGCTGAAGTCTGCAGCAACAGTGGCTGAAGACTTTCTGAGAAAGGGTCACTGCTCTTCCTTCTGAGGTTCATCATGCACGTCTTCATAGAGGACAGGCTTGCACCTCTCCTGGTACACATTCCTGTCATTTTACCGAAACAGAAGTGGGGCTGTATAATAGAAACACAGCTTGGTATTTGGAGCCATACACTTCCATAACACATCTCTTCACAGGAGAAAGATCATGGATGGACATGCTACAAAACATGTCTCTGCTGTATGCTGAGATTTCCACTGCTCCATGCAGCTGGAGCACAGCGCAGCACTTTTCTTCTTTCCATCATCTCCATGAAGGAGATCCATCTCCATGCAAGGTGGTTTTATGCTTAGCTAATTTGAAGGAGATGAGTTAAGGGAAAGTGTTTCTGTGCATCTGAGTGCATGGGACTTTTTATGGCTATTCCTTCTTGAAACTTTGTCCCCGATCTACAGCAAAGTGGAAGTGTGTGAAGTTGTGCTTTTGGTGAAGGGAGAGAAAATGTCAACTCCACGTATGCTGCAGATGACTGTTAAATTTTAAGATGTTGCAAGGCTTTCCGCATGTGTCTGGAAGAGTAAAGTCTTGTCTGTTTACAGTGAAGGCAAAGTCCCGGTGTTACTACAAATGCTGCATACTTTTGCCCTCCCTTGACAAGTGGCATTGGAAGAGATTTCATCACTTCTTGCTAGTTGTGATTCTGAGGGATTTCACAGTTGTTCTGCTCTATCCTGGCAATCCCAGGGAGAAGTGAAATGCTGGAATTTCACCACTTGCTGAAGGAAGGGAAGTAACTATTGTGTATTTTCCTGCTGACCTTCTCTAGGCATGTACGTGTTGACACAGGCAATCAAGGCCATCATTCTGCTGTCCACACCATAATTTTGGATTTACTAGGGAGTGGTTGAGCCATCACTTCAAGTACTGTCACCTAGGTCAATGCCCATGGAAAGGAGTTGCTCTGCTTACAAATCTTTAGGGGAGGTGACGGGACTTGCATTTTGTAAGCATCATTTTTAAACCTTAACCATCCCAAATAAGCCATAGTTTTGAGGCAAAGGATACAGGTCTCAGAAATCCTGGGGTTATAACAAAGGTATGTTCTGGCTTTCTGACAAAAGGAGATAATTATGACACATTATATGTCTGTAAAAGTTGTTAAAGACCAAAGGTTCCAATAAAGATGAGTTCTTTGGTTAAAACCAGGCACTGAATAAACAGAGGGAAGGACACAACCTGAGTCCTTACAGGAGCCCGCTTTTGAAGTGGAGTCCATTTCAGGATAATAGGAATGGCTGATCCAATTCCTGTCCTTCAACTGCATTCAGTTTCTGGAATTAATTTATCAAGCTACATTTAAGGATTAAAAGATGGCGCCTGACATTATAGAACAAACCAGAAAACCCCAAAAACCCAAACAAAAAAACCTGTCACAATTCAGCAGAATTTGCAAAAGAAAAGGGGCTGTATGGGATAAAGGAAACCAGCCCAAAGTCCTCTTAGGTTGATGATCTCTTCAGGTCACGGTTCAAGTTATCTTGATTTTCAATTGTACCCACCCAAGTCTGTACTGCTTCTCCTTAGCCATTTTTTTTTAAGACTTTAAGTCGCTGCCTAAATGCTCTTCTCCTTAATGAGAATGGAACTGACTGGCTTTTATTAATGAATCCCATCTTTTGTGCATAGGTTTTAGTTTCTCTTTAACATCTTGAAAAGTCATTAATTTATTGCTAATTTAAAAGAAAAAGAGAGAGCGATCCTGTTGGTACGAATGAATACTTTTCCTTTGGTTGAACCAATAATTCAAGCTCCTGATTATACCAATTAAAGACCAATTTGAGGAAAGGCCTCCAGCACTGAGCTGCAGCTGCCAGTTAGCCACAAATTATGAGCCTTATATGTGGGTGGACATGAAACTCTTTCAGAGAGAAATAGATTGAGAAATAGGGAAACTATTGTAGGGATTTCAGCAGAAGGGGGACCTTAATTGGATACATTGCTTGAAGTCAATCAGAGATTCAGCTACTCTGTGGGCCTTTTGACTTCAAGACCCTTCTCTTTTTGTTCATGTACCTTCAGCTAGATTAATCACAGTGACTAAACAAGCAGAGATATTTTCATGGCTTTTTTTTTTTTTTTTTTTTTTTTTTTTTTTTTGTGGCTGTGAAGAGGGGGCAGCCTATTCTTCTACACTGAAATGACTGCTGAAGATGGTGAAAATGAGTGTGATGGTTTCAGTCTTGAAATTGCTTCTTTAGATACATTGAGTTAAAGATATACAAAAGTGATCTCACGATGAAAGCTTTTATTTGTTAATTGGTGGATCCATTTTATTTATGAAATATGTTAATTAAAAATGCAACGAGATGATAAGTTTTCAGTATTGTTTTTCTATTAGAAGGGAAAGGAAACACTCTCTTAAAAAGTTTCTCAAACTATGGACCTGTATTGATCAAAAAGAGGAAAAATATGAGAAGCAGCAACAACCAGAACACTAGTGAGTCCTTGACACAATATGAGGTTTCAATGCTTATGACCTAAAAGCAGAGTGCGTTAGTTGCCATTAGACTAGTGTATGTTATCTGAGTTCTATTGTTCTACATTCCCTTTTCCAGCCCACAGAGAAAACTGGTAGCAGTAGCGGGATAAGAACAGTACTGTGCTTGGTCTCCAATCCTGTGCTAAATAGTTTAATTCTCTTAAAATGTTAGAAATAAATACAAGTAGATACATGAATTGGAACTTTTAGTAAAGAAATATAATAATAATTACGTATGCCTGCATATTTGTATATACATTTGTATATACATAAATATACATAAAGAAAACATTTACTTTTCAAGCTGCAGTGATCTATAAGAAAACTCATTGTTCGTGGTTTCTAGAAATCAGCTTCAAAGTTTAAATGCTCATTACTGGAAAACCAGAAAATTTTCCCATAACTCAGCTTAGACATAAACTCTATTTATGTGAACTCTAGAATTATGGATCCACTATATACCCAGCTATTCTGTTTTTCCATAACCCTAACTTCTTTGATTTTTTTTTTCCTATTCACATTGTTATAACTCAGGTTGATTAAGCCAATCAAAATTCTCTAAGTGGCCTGATCAAGAAGCTGAAATATGTATTTCTCAATTATTTTTGAGAGTTGTAACAAACTCTTCTCAACTCTTTAATAGTTAAATTGAGATTTTCAAACTAAATGAGTCAAGAGGGCGGATACAGTGTCTGGAAAAAGATATTGAAAAAGGCCACTTGCTTCTATATAACTGATATAGAACCTGTTCAGTTAATTTTCACATCATGAAATTTATGGGCATTTATTTGGAATAGATGTAAGAGATATGTTTCCCATTTTGAATTAATGGGACCTCAAATAATCTTCAGTACTTTCTCCAGCTTGAAACTGTCTGTTAAAAAAAGTAGGAAAGGCTTCTGTTCTAAATTTCCATATTTCAGTCAAACTTGCTAATTTTGTCCTGGTTAGGAAGTGGGATTAATAAAAGCTGTTTTTGATCCACCCAAATGGAGGAAGTTGTGGAAATGCTGCAGGAGAGTTTTGTCCTCCTGAAGGAAGAATTTGCTTTGTATAAATATGCTGCCTCAACTGCTTGATCTTTAGAGGCCTGTTTTGTGCGGATGTTACTCTGGTGATTTTGCAGTTATTCTGGTGATTATTCAGTATGGAAGCAATCATGAGTTTCCATCTCCACAATAACCAGATTCCAGTTTTTCTGCATAAATTTCTATTCTTAGGTCCTACTCCATATTTCATAAGAGATTTTCCTTCTGCTCCATAGTCTTTACATCTTAGGATGTAAAGACTCTCCTAACTCTTGCTGCTGAAATACCAGATATTAAAAGAAATGTCACATTTGATTATTTTTGCCCTTAGTCACTGCTGCTTTCTTGGTGCCCCGTGCTCACCAGATCAGACAGAACTGGTAAAATCCAAAAAAGCTTCAGTTCAACAGGTGCACTAGAGAGCTGAGAGTCTACCACCCAAATTGTCCTGCCATGTGCTCTCAGCTTTGATCCAAAATCTTTACTGTGTGGCAGGGAAAGGTAGTTTTGTGTTGTGTTAGCTGCACACCTGGCACACCCGTGCGTGGGCAGCAAAGCAAGCCAGCACATCTCATTGCAGAGAGGTAATTTCCTGCCACCATACCTGAAGAAGCCCTGCCTCAGAAAAAGAATATTTTCTCCCCAAGAAATCGCACAATGCCCATGCTTAAGGAACAACTTTTCAAGCATCTTGTTCTATACTAATTAATCTCTAAGCCTTAACATTTATCTCTCCAGTACACAGCATACATATCACTGTGAGCTTCAGTTCTGAAGTCTGATAAAACTAATAAACCAAAACTGCCAGAGGTGGCACATTAAACTGGTAAAATGGTTTTCATCTTAATTGGATATGAGCAGTGTTATCTCCAATAACCCCAGGATACTTCTAATTGGAGTTTTCTTTTCTGTTCCTTCTTCTCCCCCCCCCCCCCCCCCCTCCCCTCCCCCGCCTTTCTTTTCCTTTATTTCTTTTTCTTTCCTTTTTAACACTGTTGTCATTGACCAGTGTTAATATTTGAAGACCCCCTCATTCAAGCCCCCCTGTTGGATTGAGATGTGTTCTGGAGCAAAAGTTAGCTGGATTTCAGTGCAGAGAGGAAGACATATTTGTATTCCATTAACAAAGGTGATTTTACGTGTGCTATCATTGGAGATTTTAATAAGATAGAGTTATTGATGTTAGCTAATAATGTTTCGAAAGTTGGTTGTGTTCACTGCCCTGAGATTCACCTCGGGCCAGCAACTTCTCAATTTTCAGATGTTATTGCAAGACAATGGCTGTCATTGTTTAGGCTCAGATTGTAATTTTAGTGTAAATCTTGCCTTGGTTCTTTAGTAGGGTAAAATCATTTGTGGCGCTTCCTGCTAATTTTTAGACTCCTGTGAGAAGAATGCATATTAAAAATACTCAAATACCGTGTATAATTAAAAGGCAGCTAGCTTTCTGCAGCTAATACCTTTTTGTTTTATTTTGCTCGGGTCACTAAGAAATCCTTATGTGGATGCAGAAATATTTGCACCGCTGAAGCTCACTTTTCATAGGGGAGACGCGGTGCAGTCAATAACGGTGAGCTGTGTAGGGGACATTGCACAACTGCTGCATGTATGAAACAATTTTTCCAAACTTCTGTTCACTGTTCTTCAGGATTCTCTTTCTCTTTTTGCTCTTTATTTTACACACGCAGCCCTGAATTAGCTATTCCACTACATCAATTTTACATTAAGTTTTTGTCATGCAAAATCAACTTCAATTTCTCTTTACACTGCACTTGTCTGGCAATACAGGTATGCTATTGGCTCCAGAAGAAATAAAAAGATAAAGAATTGAAAGAACTGAAAGGACAGGAGGTCTAAGAAAAAAGAATTGTATAAATAGCATGAACTACCTCATTTTTTCAACGGGGATTAAAACTTGAAGTCTGCATATGTTTTAAATGTGAGAAATTTTACTCCTGAGACATATTCAGGAAGATATAATTCATTTTCCTGCAGAACACACATGCACATACACTCGCACACAACTGTGCACGTGATGAAGTCAGTGCTGTTTCCTCCATCACATATGTTTTTAAGCAAATGTTATCAAGTTCACAATGGTTTTAACTTTTTCTATAGAATTAAAAGTATCTGTTTGGAGCTCATTAAAATATTAATGAAATGCAACAGAAACACTTCCCAGTGTGAAAAAATCTATAAAAAAACAATTACAATAAATAAAATTAGCACAAAGATCTGCTCAGTAATTTATATTTACCTTTCAGGCAATTAAATCAGCAATACCTGGCGTGTGGATTAGTAAGGATCAAAGGCCTTTCACAAAAGGAGTCTTTTATAGTATCAAAGACCCTGTGACATCATGTTTGCCTTTTATGCTGAATTAGATAATTGCAAATAATTGTAACTCTGAAAGACATTTGGTTTTATAAGAGATTTTTTTTCCCCCTTTGCAGGTCAGTGTGCAACACTTTGACCCATCATAGTAGCAATAAAATCTTTGTTAGAAAGACAAAGAATATTACTTTCTCAACTAACAGCATGCATGATTACTTATGTCAATAGAGAGAGGAGAACAGAAACCTCATGATACACCAACCCTTAGAAGAGATTTTTTGGTGGGAATAAAATAACCGTTTTTATTTATTTATTTATTTTTATCTTTTTTTTTTTTCTTCTCAGCTTTCTCCAGGATTTACCACATCGCATGGTAACAGAAATATGAAAATATGAATTATAAATACATTAGGAAAGATACTCCGCTCCTCATTCTTGTACTTGAATTTTCTTCCACACCTTTGCATTCTCATATTGCATTTAACCTCCTTGTAACAGACTAGTCCAGTGTTTTTGTGCTTTCCGTGCTTGCTTACAGGACCCAGGCTATGGAGGAGAGCCAAAATACAATAGGCTTGATGTAAATCTTCAGAGTGTTAAGTAGAAAACTCAGCAATACATTTCAGTAGCAGATCTCTACACCTACCAGCCACAACATTAAGAGACAGCAAGATCTGACTCACATCCCCTACCCTACCCTACTGGCCCAGGAGACTTTGCTGCATGGGATATCTGCAGGGTTAGCTCTCAGTTGGTTTAGGGACACATAATATAACTCATGACATTTTTCACTTCTGGACAAATATAAGTGGTAACATGAATTTAACCTTTTGCCTTGCAATAAAAGTGAAAGAAAATATCCGGGCCATGGAAGTCAGCGGAAGTTTTACTGTCTGGCTTGCTGAGCCCAGAATTTCCACCAAAGCATAGTGAAAAAAGGGCAATAAAGATTCCTGTGAGCTTGATGAATTCAAAATCTGTCTCTGTGGTTTATCAGGCTAATGGATTGCTCCTGGTTTTGCTGTCACCCCACCTCATGCTGGTGAGCAGCTGCCTTTGCCCTGCTTTCCATGGGTGGGGTGAGAGCTGGGGTATCAGTAATGCCAGCTTAGGGGAAAGTTTGTGAACTGTCAATCTGTCCTAGTGGTGTAGGGTTCATGGAAGACAAGTCTTCCCCTTGCACATTAACACTATTTCTGATTTGCAGAAGTGCACATAAAATTTGGTTTTCACTGAAGAAAATGAGAAAGCAGGGAGGGACACAAATAAGGGAACAAAAGCTGCAGAGCTGCAGACATCACCAGGTTGTTGTTACCTTTCCAAGAGTTGCCATGCTTCAATGCTGCCACAAGTTAGAGCCTGCCAAGTGGGTAGGAGACCAAAACAAGATACAGTTCTCATATGGCTTAGCTGTCTTGGGCCTGGAGGTCCATTAAGGACTGAAATCATCTGAGGAATGCCAAAACACCAGGAGGCAATAAAGATAATATAAGAAATTTATAAGTGATTTCTTCTGGGATTAACTCATTTTAAAGGCAGTATTAGATAGAAAAGCAGACTTGTAAGGTTGTAAAACAACACACAAATACGGAAAGGCATATCAGTACTGGCTATTGTTCACTTACAAAGATACTTGCCTCGGTATTAATGTGTGCTGGGACCACTGTGGGTCTCCTGTGATTATGTTCCTGGCTGCTGGGCATGCTTTAGTTTGGGTGGCTGTGGCTAAAATTAACCTGCTAGTTTTAACCAGCTATATGAACAGCAGTAGTAATTATATATTTGATGATAGAGAAGTGAAAGATTATATTAGTTCACCAAAAATGTGGAGCCCATCTTAAGAGACGTAACTTCCATCAAGCACTCTTGAGAGTTTTAATAAACCCTGTGGCTCCATATGAGTTCTGAAACTTCACATTTTAAATGTAACTGGGAAGCTGGACCAATCTGAAGTGAGGGGTCAGATCCTCTGGAGACCCTTCCCAACAACAATTACTCTGTGATTTCTTGTAAGTGACTCTCATTGGCACTTGAATTTTGGGGTGTTCAAATTATTGTAGATGGATCCCTGTCTTGTTCACTCATTTCTAGTGAATAAGTTTGGGAAAATCCCCTTTCAATTTCACAAATGTCACCATCACCAAGGAAGCACATCGAAGCAGGCCACAGAAGGACTTAAGGATTTAAATTCTCATAAACTTAAAAGGCAGTTGGGCACCTAAGTAAGAATGCGGTTCCTTAATACCTTTATGGACCTGCTATGTTTCTGTTTAGCCAGCGTGACTGAATCAACCTCCTTTTCCTTTATAGTCACATAAGTAAAATATACATATTTGCCCTCCCCTTCTCTTTATCAGAGAAGAATTTAATATATATATATATTTTTGGTGTTTGACATCAGGAAGATTATATTTCATGCAGCTGTATTCAGAAGCCTACTGAAAAAAAAACACACTTTGTTTAGAGGATGTTTGTATTGCCATGTAAGCACAAAAATTTTCAAAATATTATTGTTTCTTCTTCTGCCCCAACTACAAAGTATGGAAATATGTATTTCCGTATTGGAAATTACTACTGGTCTATTTACCTTGGCAACCTGCTTCTATTAATGTTCGGCTTTTCACTGGAACTTGTCAAGCTTTAAAATATTGTGATAATTTTCCGATGTTATACCATCGGGTGCAGTAGAATTTCTCCTGGGCTGCAATTAGCCAACAGCTTATGTTAATTTTAATTAATTAACTTAGGCTGATAGTAATGCCATGTAATAAAACATTTTGCTCCATGTGAAACTTGTCCATCACATTTGTTTGTGACCTAAGTTAGTAATTATGTGTGCTTAAGTCAGTGGTAAATGGAAATAAAATGATGCGTCAAAGCCAAAATGAGGTAATTTATGTCAACTCAGTTGGTTGATAGTGTTATAAAGGTAAAAGACACTAGAGTGCTGGTTAGAAACTGGTCATTATTTTGTAATCCAAGGAATCTCTCATGATGCACATTCAGTACTAATCAAGACACCATTTTCTTGTGTGAAAAGACTGTCTTGGAGCACAATAAATCTAACTAAAACTCCAACTAATGTACAGGGTTCAGGAAGAAGGTTGACATTTGAATTAAGATGAAATTGCTGTAGTTTGGGTCCCCCTCAGCCTTTAAGATCTAAGTGATCAGCAAAAGTGAACATCAAGGTTGTGACTAATCGTTGAATTAATTACAAAAGTAAATTGTTCAGGGGATTAGCTTTAATACCAATGCCTTACAGTGCAGTATGGAACCAGAAGATATATTTGCTTCTACAATATTTACAAAACATGCTGCTCTTCCATTCCAGGTGTGTTTTGGAAACAGGGGTCTTGGCTTCCACTGCTGTTTCATCTCACCCCACTAATAATTTTGAGAATTGCTTTTTACCTCAGAACCTGAATTTTAATTTAAAGATTAACTTCCTTCTGCTTTCTTTCAGTTTGACACTTGTATTTTTCAACATTGCCTTTGGTACTAGTGTAAGAAGTAATTTGTTTTCTGTATTTTTGCAACTTAAACCAAACTAACTAATTAGGTAAATGTTCAACTATTCTGACTTGCTTTTAATGTGCAGGTTTCCAAGACTTAAAAAACCCAACAACCTCAGCAAATGAAAGCAAGAACACAAACAAATTCCCTCTGTGAATATCTGCATTTTTTTTCCTCTAAATGATTCAGCTTTACTTTTCTCTTGATGGAAAAAAGGACTGATTAAAGAAACTGATGATGTTACTGAGACCACCTCTTCAGGCAGCATGACAAGACCAGTCATAGTACAGCGTAGTTATTTGAGTGACTTCTACTGGACCTTCTCACAAAGAAAAATAACTCAGTTTTTTACTCAAACTTGTATCCGATTGTTGTGGTCCTTCTCCCACATAACTCTTCTTGAGCAGATGTCAACATGTAAAAGTGTCTTTGATCAAAGGCCAGTTTATTTCAATATAGCAAGTATTAATTCCCCTCATATTAGAAAAAAGCTGCTAGTGAAATTCAGATGTACTGTCATGGACATTTTATGTCCGGTCCTGGAGAGAGCATGGGAAGCCAATGACAGCAAATAATGTAACTATCATCATCTTAATATGTTAGAATCACAGAAAGATGGTTTTTTATTTATACTTTGTCAAATTTGATTTTTTTTGTTTTGAATCAGTGCTTAAAATTTTCCCTGATGTGAAACTGTGTGGCTCTCTGAGGGTTTGAATCATTTAATGCTTTCTGAATAGAAGTGAATTCCAAAAAAAAATGCTATTTGGGAAAACAAACAAACAAACAAAAAACAAAACAAAACAAAACAACAACAAACAAAACTCAAACATTTAATCTAGAAAATGTAATTTTTAATTTTTTCTTTTTTTCACATTAAATAAATTGATCTTTTCCAAGAGTGGATAAACTCTTAATAAATCTCCCTTCTTAAGATAAAATTATATTTCTTGAATTTTTTTTCCTTAAAGAAAGAGCCTTTAACTGTACAGCTTTTTCATTTCAATAATTTCAGCAAGTTGATATACTCTTACATACCAAACGAATTCAAAATGAATTCTTGTCTTGTGATTGCCAAATAGAGAAATAGCAATTTGGGACTTAGATTTTTTTGTTTGTTTGTTTGGTTGCTTATTATTATCATTTCAGTATCCTGATATTTAGAAGCTGCATTTCTTACTGGAAAATCATTCAAATGGAAAATTGCTGGACTCTGCTTCTTGCAGATTGGGAAACACGTATAAACTTGTGCTGCAGAATGGAAACCTGCAGCGTGGGATCTCTTGAGTAGGTCTTATAAGAAGAGCTATGACTGATTATTATGCTAATATTAACTTCCAATTGTTAATGAACCTTTCATCTTGAAGGATCCCCAAACACTTTACAGACCACAGAGATCTCTCCCGCTCCCACTGAAATGCGGCCAGCCCTCCTGGCCATTCTTTGGAACTTGGTGTTACTCAATGGTAGAAAATAACCTCTGCCCACCACTACACCGGGAATGTTTAGAAATGCAAAAAGTAATTATGAAGTTGGACTGCAGCCAAGGCACTGGTTCTGACGCTCTTGTTCTCATGAGCAGAAATTCCTATGGTGTCTTGAAGTGGCCGCAAGTCGGAGCACGGGGCTGGGGTCGGATCAGAAGCAGGGAGGCACTGGCAACACTCGGCTTCTCAGGGACAGCAGGAGCTGCTGCTTCCCTCCTGGGTGCCTCCTCACAGCCCTAGCCCCCACTCTGAGACTTTCATGCTGCAAACTGGGATGATGGACCCCTGACCACCTGATAAAACCGCCTATGGTTACAGAGAGATGTGTGGAGGACCACCATATTAAGCTTCAGTTAGGCATGTGCACAGAAAACACTGATCTTTCAAGCATGTCCTTCAGTTTTGGATGTTGATGGTGTTTTCCTGTGCTGTTTTGAAATTTGGGCTTTTTTTTAAATTTATTTATTTTTATTTTTTTATATGCATACTGGAAGTTTACCTCAAATATGTATGTATTTCCCTCTACCAAATATTTCAAACTGTATGCGGAACACAGCTGCATTCCTCCCATTCCTAATGGCATATTTTATGAAAAACTGTCAAACAAACTGATGCTCTTAACTTTCAAAAGATTCAATTTCTAATCATCTAACTGAGGTAATAAAAGTAGCCAAGATTTCATAGCAAGGTACATTCCCCCTAATTGATACTAATTTAAATTAACTTGTGTTTACTGTAAGTGTTCTTGCTGCATGAATTGTGCTTCTGCTATAGAGGCAGCAATGGTTTTAGTGACAAAAGGAAATGCTTCCTTTTTGGTACTTTTATTTGGAGTTTCAAGTCCATAAAAGTGACTTTATAAATTCAAAAATAAATCCATCAATTTCTATGAATGACTATAGTTAATGAGCATGCAGAAGTTGTTCTGGAATTAAAGAGGCATTATTGCTTTGTTTTAAAGGCCTTAAATTTAAGCTTTGTTAACAAAAAGATGTGAAGGAAGTGTCTGAATTTTAACTGATCCTGCAGAGTGCTGGAAACTTTGATGCAGTAGTGTAGTGCTAGGTGTCTTCAGCACTTGAAGGACTACTTTCAGGGTTTGAGTAGGACCAAACACTGTGGGCACAAAGGCAGAAGGACTGACATCTGACCTGGGGTGATGGGCTGTGCTATCTTCTTTGGGTACTGATTTGGTAGAGTGCTTAAACATCTGTTTAATTTTCACCAGACAAGGAGATCTAGTAGACTATTTACACATCTAAAGTTTATCACCTGTCAGATCTGGGGCTTTATGGGTTCCTGTTGGGAATGTGACCTGAGTGACGACTTCAGGAAAGGGACCCAGGATTTCAGTTCAGCTCTTGGTCGCAAATCAGGGCTGTTAATGGAAAATGTTGATTTAAGAAGAGGTGGAAAACAAAACTACAGTAAGACAGCGTCCAGCAAAGCAACTTATTTCAGAGCAAGACAGAAAAGATGGCAAAAGATGAGGGCCATCACCCCATGTGCTGTAGTGCCCTGGCCGGATCCTTGCCTACTGTAGATCTTTTCTCTCTCCAGGGGCTGGTCTGAACCTCCGCAAGACCTCTGCCTGACCCCAGCCCCATGTCACAGCACCGCACGGCTGACTTGACAGCATTGCAGCTTTCTGGCTTATTTTAAGTCCTGTTGGAATCTCCCCCATCCTTTAGCAAACCAGGGCAGGCTGACCTCTAAGCCACATAAGCTGAGCACAAGTTAAAGAAGAAGCCCAGAATTTCTTCTTCCTGAATCGCACCGCTGCCGATGAGCTTTAATGTTTAATTGGATGACCAGGTTTTAAAAAGCACATTCTTTTAACCCAGTCGGGGACTCTGCCTGCCCCAACCCCTACCCACCAGCAGCCTCACTCCAGTTATCAAAGTGTCATTAGCAGAGACAGCTGCCTGTAAACAACAGGAATGTCAACACAACTGTCTCGGTCAACAGGAATTTAACTTTAATCTGTTCATTACTTAAAGATACATCATCCCCTCTCGGCGCTGTTATCTGCATCACTTTCAGACAAAGGCGGAGAACAAATTGACAGCAGGAAGGGGGGGGGGGGGGGGGGGGGGACAGCACTGCCCCCTTGGGTCCTGCCTCATCCAGGCCGGTTCTGGTCCTGATTTCCAGCTTCCCCCATGCATGTATATATACTTGCTGGCTTGTGGGTGAGGGGGGTCAGGAGTTCCTTGTTTAGCTGGAAACAGATACTACATATTTATAAATGTAAACTTGGCGGGCTGCCAGGCTCCTGCATTTAAGTGATTAACAAATGTTTCCCTTCAAGTGGACACCTCTTGCTCTAAATATATTTGACAAGAATGTAAAGAGTCAACTGGAGGGTAGAAAGGGCATACCGCAAGCATTTGCAGCAGAGACTGCCAGGAGGAGGAGGAGGAGGAGGAGGAGGCTGGGGCTCCTCTGGCCGGCGTTTGCCGGGTGCCAGCTGAGTTCGCGGTGCAGGCGGGCAGGCTGCCAGCGTGCCGCGGCCTCCCTGCTGTTTAACGACAATGGATTTACTGCTTCTCTGCATATTGGTGTTATTTTGTGTAAACAAGGTTAACGCTCCTTTTAAATTAAATATACCACCTGGTGACTGAACGCCTGACCTTGGCAGCCGTCTTTCACCTGGGCTCCAAAAAGGGTGGATACCCCAGCTGTGCTGCCGGCCCTTCCCACCCGCTCTGTTCCTAATGCCTTGTCCCCTAAAGGAGGGAGGTCTGTGCAGTGCAGTGCACTTTTGAGGCTGATCCCACCTCCAGATGCATAGAACATCCAGGAATAGGAAGCTGTTACTTATGGTTAAGGTTATTCTTGCCTAACCTGCTTAGTGCGTTATTCTCACCCACTCTGGACCTGCAATTTCCCTCCTGCTTTCCCTGTGATAGTTTTCTTAACCAAAATGCATTTGATCTTCCTGGATTCCTCTTTTGTCCTCAGCCAGAAGAGATGTTTTTGACCCCAGTCCACTCTTCCCCTTCAAGGTGGGGTGGGCAGACACAAGAAGCTCTCCCTCTTCCCTTCCCAAATGGCAATCTGGAAAAGTAAAGCATTCACAGATGCAACTGAAATGTTTCAAGAGCAGCTGATTCTGCCACCTCAGAAAAGTCCAGGTGCCTCTCCGTTAAGGGTGAAGTGATTCATCATTGTGTGTTAACATGAAAAATCTGTACTGGGAAAAAGATATGAGTTTTATATAGTGGAATTAATAGTCTAGAGCACAATAACAGCAATCTGGTTTAGAAAACCCTCTTAAGACCTCTGTATACAGATTCTGTGGAAAACTGCTAGGGTGTTGCTATGTCCCCAAATGGGACCACCAAATCTCTGGTTCAAATGCCTGGGTGCATCCATGGGGACTTCCTGGCAGGATTTCTGCATCATTTTCTATTAGAGTAGTTCATGTCTCATAGTGTAATTTAGTGTCAGCATCTCCTTTTCAGCTCTCCAGTTTAAACGGAGATATGCAGATTTTTCTTCTCATGGATGACATCTCTTCCTAGCTGTGGGTAGATCAGTCCATACTTACTCTTCCCACAAATCCCTGGAGCGTGCCCACTCCTGTCTGAGTTTTTTGTTAAGTGTTGGATCATGGTGGTATCCTTTGGCAACAAAATCACCTAACTATTTGAATAAAATGTACTCCTCTTTATTTATTTTATCTCTGTTGCTTTCAGTTGTATTGGCTCTCCCTACTTATGCTATGAGAAAAGTGGAGTTGAAGAGTATTCTATTTTTTCCCTGGAAACTTTAATAATTTTAAACAAACTTTTAAATATCCAGATAAGACCACTCGGTTGATGAAAATAGAGATGATGGGAAGTCATCTGAGAGACTTTATTTAGACTAATAGTGATAAGACTTGTTTTTAAGAAGAAAGTCCAGACAGATAGGTACAAAATATGTAAAAAAAATATGCTATAAATATGTATTCTAAATACAGACTTTCTTCAGATTTTTTTTTTTTTTTTTTTGGAAAGAATTCCCCTTTTCAGCAGCTGAGACAGAGCACGTTTTCTGCTTTACAGAAAAAATGCTGCACATTTAGAGGTGAATACTTCAAGTTTTAGTCCATGGATGTTGCTCTGCTTGTAGGCAGCGTGCCCGTTACTAGTCAAAAGGTTATTTCAGTACTAGGAGAAGTGATAGAGTCTTAAGTGAGGAACAAAAAGCAGAGTTTTTCAGAGGGCTGTCATGTTGTACAGATAAGGCTAGTCTAATTAAACTATCATTGCAAAGTCCCCAGAGTCCCTAGACTCTTCTTTTGCTCTTAGCTGGAGTTTGGATTCGGTACTCCAAGAAATGCAGTCTCTGTGTTTCAAGGCTTGGTCTTACAAAGAGTCCCTTGTTATCTGCAAGAGTGCGGTAGTGTCAGTCCTGCCTGGACCACACAGTGACTGAGCTGGGGTCTCTGGGTGATTACTTAAACCCATGTACTCCCTCCTGTCTGATTTCTCTTGGACTTCTCCCTCCATAGTCTTACAGAGCAGAACTGCTTTTATTGAAGTCTTCTGATGTCCTTTGCCTGTTTCTAGAAGCTGTTCACTAAAGAACTCGCCTTCTGTTTCTCCAAAAGCTGGAACTGAAAATGGTTCTGCCATCAAGTGTCAGCACTGTTGTAGGAACAAGAAAACATTAATATCATACTGAATTCAGCCAGGTACAATAACAAATGCTGGAACCTTCAGAAAAATGCTGGTGTCAGTCAGTTTTGGAGTAACTTGTCTTTATGACAAGTTTTTCCTGTAGGTCTGTCACTCTGTGTTAGGTTTACAATGGGTGCACCTGAACTGATACACACATGAAAGTTTAGGTATCCTGGGCTTCTTAGGGTACAAACCAGACATTGAACAGAATACAAGTCTTGTAGGTGTGACAAGGAGCACTGCTACTTGACAATGTGATATGATACTCATTATAAAACATCAGAGAAGTAAATAATTGAAAAAAAAAAAAAGAGAGATTTAAATTAGTAAACAGAGCTGGCACACGAACAAATGGGATAAACTGATTGTGAATAAATCTAAGTTACAAATTAGAAGAAGATTTCTAGTCAATGGAAGACTGACACTTGAATAGCCTTCTAATAGGCACAGTTAAGGCAAATAATGAAACTAGTTTTAACTTGGAGTTCAATGCATTTATAAATGGGATTATACAATGTAGTGGCATAACGGAGAACTGGGTTAACTGACCTTGGAAGTTCTTTTCAGTCTTATGCTACATTCTTTCTCCTATTAATTGTGTGGCATTAACCTTCAACAGGATCTCTTTTTTTTTTCAGCTTTCAGTTCTAACTTATCCCAACTTCAAAAAAATGGCCTGAAATAATTTTTCATTTCTGGAATGGAAATTATTATTATTATTATTATTATTATTATTATTATTATTATTATTATTATTATTATTATTATTATTATTATTACTACTACTACTACTACTACTACTACTACTACTACTACTACTACTATTTTTCCCCTCAAAACAAAGAAACAAAATCTTTAGAGTGAAATGGTCCAGGAATGTTGCAGAAAAAAAATTGTTGTTCTGCTCATGCATTATAGACCAGTTTCATGGAAAAGATTTAGTGTTTCCATCTCTGGAGGGTGGGAATGAAACTTGGCAGGGTGGTTCTCTTTGTGCAATTTGCTGCCCTATGGAAAATTTACCCCAGTTTTCATCCAGTTTCTAAGCTTCTAGAAAAAAAAAAAAAAAAAAAAAGTCACGCATGGTCAGAAGAAACTTGCTGGAGCTTGGTAGCCTCATTTTCTGAAAGTGCATGCACTGAACACGTGCCAGCTCTTGTATGTATAACCAGATTGCATATGTACTCTGACCGAGGAGAGCGTGAGCTTGTTCGTGTCTGGGATAGGAGAGTCTGAGCTTGACTTCAGCTGAACATTACTCCTCCTCTCTGCTGAGAGAGGCTGTGATGCCAGAACTGAGAGCGGAGATAATTTCCTTGTGGCTTAATTCATCCCAGCTGGAGCTCATGCTGTGTGGAGGACAATGAGGAATGGACACCCATAATTTTGACATTTCCTAAATTTTATTGTGGAACCATCAGGAGTGATCCAGGAAGGGACCTCAGGAGATTATCTAGTCCTTTTCTATGCTAGGGTAGGATAAGCAATGGTTTGGGCAGTACTTGCCTGTGCTTCTTTGTCTTAGCAGCCTCTAGGGTTGCAGGTCCTTAAGTGGTCTATCCTAACACACAACAGTATTTAAGTTCCTAAAATGTTCATTTATATATGCCTTAAATCTTGTTAGCCAGAGTGGGCTTGTAGAAGAGGTTATCATTTTCATCCTTACATTTAGTTTTGTATTTTTGAAGAATGTTACCATTTCTTTCCTCCTCCTCTTCTTATTGAGACTTGAGCAAAATAAAATTTTTCCTCAGTTTTTCCATGTTGGTCATGTTTCCTGGACCTCTCCTCTCTGCTGTTGCTGTCCAGGGGACCAGCATACCTGTTTGGTACAAACCTTTCTTACATTACAGTACAAAAGTGAGACACCATTCCCACTTCTGGTACCATGCCAGTGTTGAGTGAAGCTGAGGAGAATCATCAGGTGTTCTACAGGTTGCACATTATTCCAGTAGGACATTTACTTTTTATTTATTTATTTTTCAGTATCCTAACATAGTCGATTGAAACATAATTCATCACCAGCTATGTCTCCTAGATCATCTTCCACAGAAATGCTACCCATCTTACCTGCAGGTTGTAGCACTTTAAAATAACCCCTGTTGAACTACATGTTAGTTTATTTAAGACCATTCCTCCAGTTAACCAAGATCATTTTGTCTTTATGCTACTCTCAAATCTGTCTGAAAATCCTGCTGTTTGATATCTTCTCCTGGTTGGATAACTGTATTCTCTCTTCCATTAGAAAGTTATTTGTGAAGTTTTGGGGACCTAACTTGGCAAGCTTTATGAACACAACATAAAATTGTGAAAGATTTGTTGAGATTTGTAAACAAGCTAATAAATACAGTCACTCATGTCCCTGATGTTGGAAACTTATAAACACTCTCTCACACACAGACACGTACACACAGTGCTTCTTGGCAAAAGGATGGCAAAGTGACTTTTAAGTATACACACAGAGCATGTTGGAATCAGGGCAGTGCTGCTCTCATTCAGCTTTTCTTATCTTCTGTGCTGTTCTGCAGTGGAATAATGCCAGTTAACAAGGCTTGGGAAAACAAGAAAACTTGAATAAAATGTAGTGGGTCTGTGGGGATTTCTCCTCATGTATTGTGTTCCAGTTTCACTCCCTCTTCCTCTTCCCTTGCTTTTTCTTGCCTTGTATTACTTAATGTGTGTGTGTCTGTATGTGTGTGTCCATGCCAGCTAGATGCCAGCAGAAACCAAATAAAAAAATAATTGTTAATTTGATCATTCTTTCTGTCTGTGTTCCTCTCTGAAGTTCCTATTGTTTCTGATAATTCTGTTGCCGTGAGGGCTGGATTTTTGCCAGCTGGGTGCCAAAAGCCAGTGAAAATAAATAGATACATACTAGGGATTGTGGAGATTAAAATACCTACCGTTCTGAATTACCCAGGGGTAATTTAGAAATACCAGTTTGTTAAAGGTACCTGATACACTTTTGTTACCCACAAGATTACTTATGAATGAACCAAAGGAGAGAGATTTTTTAAATCCTTGATTAATAGTACATGCCTATCTCTTTTGCCTCTTTTCTGAAAACATGAATGTAGTGAAAAAAAGATATTTTCAGTGACTCACAAAGAGAAATGGAAAATCAGTAGTAGGGTAATATATACCTCTGTTCTTGCAAACTGGTTAGCTTTCTTAAAAAGAGAAAAAGAGGAGAGGAGAGGAGAGGAGAGGAGAGGAGAGGAGAGGAGAGGAGAGGAGAGGAGAGGAGAGGAGAGGAGAGGAGAGGAGAGGAGAGGAGAGGAGAGGAGAGGAGAGGAGAGGAGAGGAGAGGAGAGGAGAGGAGAGGAGAGGAGAGGAGAGGGGAGGGGAGGGGAGGGGAGGGGAGGGGAGGGGAGGGGAGGGCAATTTTCCCTTTGAAGTTGGACTATACAATCTCACCTTGTACATGCTCATTAACAGGTTGACCACTTGTCTCAATAAGACCAGTCTATACCAGTGAATAAACACTTCCCTCTTTTCCATATCCCTGGGCAAAACCAAGGTTCTGGAGTTAAGATTTTGTACTTAAGTATAAGATAGTTGAGTGGATTTTTCTTTAATAAGATTAAACAGAGCATGTATTTATCTGATCCAGGTAATGTGAAGTGAGGAGACAAAAGAAATAACTACAGGGAAGAGGATCGGTTGAAGGAAAAGAATAAACAGAGACACGAGTTTAACTTTTTTGGTACTGTTGTGGTATATTAATCTCTGTCTCAAACATGCTGATAATTTGTGAAAAAAAATCAGTTTGTGGCTGAGATCTTCCAAAGGCAATAAGATACAAAAATATTGCTGAGAAGCACAATGAAAGACTACAGTGCTATATCTATTGCTTCATTATAAGGCAAACTCTGTTTGTCTTGACAGCAATTACAGTAATCAAGTTTAAGTAATTTAAAGTTCCCATCTTTCAGTAACTGCTTTTTTTTTTTTTTTTTTTTTTTTTTAAAATCAGCAGATGAATGAAGTCAGAGTATTCTGCCTAGGCTTTCACTATAAACAGGTGTTTTGGACTAAAATTAAAATATGTATTGACAACAAAAGAAGTAGACTTCTGGGAAATATGTTTATTCCCTGTATATGAACAAAAGTTGTGGAAACATCCATTGCTAGATGTTGCCACAGCACTACAGAAAGAGGCATACAGCATCATTTTGTCTGGGCATGAGATGGCCTTCATGACTGATTGGGTTTTTAATTTCTTAGTTCTATCACTCCTTTCTCCACTGCCTATTAGAACAATCCTTTCAAATATTTCTCCTGGAGAAAAATATCGCCAAGACAAATCAGCCTTGTGAAGAGTAATGGCTAGCCTAATCAGATTCTCCTTTGTGTTTCTTACAAGGGCCACAGGTTCCCAAGGATTATATGGCAACAGCAGAATAGCAGAACAATGGGCAAGTTTAAGATCAGATGCTTCCTCTATTGTTTCCAAAGCAAACAGTTCCAGGAAGCATGCTGTTCCCTGCATTAGAGCTCTGTAGAAAGACCTTATTACACTAAGTATACTACAGAAGATACAGAAGCAGATCAATATGTGGCTAAGTGTTTTAGCCTTACTTTTATTATGTTTGACAGTGATGACAACATTGTATGTATGTCCCATATAAGATGACTAATGTGTGTACATGTGTGAACCCCTGGCACAAACAAGTTTTCCCATAAACTTTTAGGGAAGAGCAAACTCCCTGAGAGCAGATCAGGATATGGATTGAATATTTAAAAAATAAAAATAAATGAAAAAGAATCAAACAAAACACAAAGTACTTTCAAGTCTTATGGGAAGCTGCAATGGCACCAATGTCTGAAAACATCTTTCACAAGTGGTTTCAATCCAGAATGATTTCCAGGAAATGCTTGTCTTGAGTTGTGCTACAAAATGTGTCATCAGGATGTTTCTGTGTTCCTGACCCAAAGTAGGGCGAAGAACACTGCAAGGCAACATGAAAAATTAAGGAAATGAGACAAGAACTTTTTATGTGAGTAGACCGTTTTCCCATGGGAGAAGATTCCCTCCAACACACCAGAAGTGAACCAACCAAACATAAGCCATTTTTCTGTAGATAGCTCAGTGTGTGTAGTAGGCCAGCAGCCAGATGAGGGGTTTTAAAGAAGAGTTATGGTAGTTATAAAGAGGGAAAAAATTTGCAAACACTGATAATAATACTCCTACACAGGAGGGTTTGAGCCAGTCACACTACTCCCCCCCTTTTCCAGTGAGATTCAGAGTTACATAGGAACAGGAGACTGTTTTGGCTGGGATTAGATAGCACAGATGGTACCAAAATGTGTAACACCTACCACAAGTTCTTTAGTTTCATATCATCTGCACAACAGTTCTTCTTGGCCTTTTAACAGTTCATTGAATGGAGGGAGAAGAGAAAAAGACATGGGACAATTGCTGGAAATGTGCAGCAAGTGCTGTTTTATTTTAACTTTCGGGGAATCCATATAGGAGCATGTAGATAAGTTCATATAAAATCTTGCATATATCTTCTGTGAGATGGTGTGAAACTTCTCTTGGCTCTTCTCTTTCAAGAATCCCCAAAACTTGGCAAGTAAATCTCACAACACATTTGAGAATTACATCAGTAATCATTTTGCAGATACATACAATGAGCTACAGGAATTTTAACCAGTTTTCCCAGAACCACCAGAGGAGTTTGTAGCATAGGCGGCTCTTATCTCCATGGAGCTTCTTAGGAATCCCATGGACTTTGTTTTTCTACCCTGACATACATAGCACCAGCCTTTGGTTTTCTTCTCTGACTTTGTAGATCTTCTACATGATTTACAATAAAAAGCTCTCTTCCTGTCCTAATTTTTCAAATGCATACTATTGCAGCAATTTATCTACAGCTTCTGATTCCAGGAATATTTTACTGCCGATTCTGGTGTCCTGCTTTATTCAATCTCTCTAGTTGTTACCTGCCCCTACAAAAGATTCTCATTTTCTGTGATTTTAATAGGTTTTCCAGGGGTCCAGAAGAAAGAGAATAGAAAATATAACTCTTTCTTAGAGAGAGAAATACAAAAATTTCTAAACACAGGCACTGAGGTGCCAGTGTGATGGGCATACCGGAAATAATGAGACTTTCAGGTTGAGATTTTCTAGGTTGCCTATTTAATTGCAGTACCTACTCAACACTCCTAGATAGTTTTGAAAGATTCACTGTAATGTTATTTGATTTAACAATTAGGCTGAAAGCATGGAGCGTTCCCTGAGAACTAACTAGGAAGAGCTGATGGCCTAAATCCTCTGTCTTTTGAATACTGAAGCACACAATTTAAAAGCATTTGAGATTTTTTCCCTAACTAATGAGAGACCTTTAGCTATGCAGAGTAAAGGAAGGAACTGGGTCTCCAGATTAAATGGAGAACTCTCTGCCTTAGGACTTCTAAGATGGCTAATGCTCAGGGAAGGATTCCTCTCACCACATTTGCAGTGAGCTCCCTGTTGAGATACACAATGAGCAACACAAATGTCATTGCATTGACTTCAGCATAGCTCACTGCAGAAGGACGTGGGCTGCTGGCTTGTTCTCATGCATACTTCTGAGGAACTTACATTTAGGATAACGATGAAACTTTAGTCAGAGGGTTCAGTTTGAAAGTGTACCTGTGCAAAAGAAATTCACAATTTTAAAGGTGTCAGGAACAGAAAGTGGAACAGGGAGGCAGATGCAAGGTGTAATTCAAAGTCATTATACCACTTGCTGTAAATATTGTTTTCATAAAGCCAGCCTACTCATATTCTCAGATAACCCATCCTATTATTCTGGCAGCTACAGGACTCCTGAATCACACCTACTTGAACCTGAGGTATTAGAGGTTTTGCTCTTTAAATAGCATAGGTGCTGGGCTGACCACATTTTTCAGACCTCTTTGGAGAAGCAGAATTGATTTTTTTTTTCCCCACTAAACAAAAAAATCATTCAGGGCCCAAAATAGACATAAGCGAGCCTCCTCCTTTTGTAATTGTGTTTTTGAAAATCAGACACGTAAAATCTTTTGTAGCTGTGGGCTCGAAACCTCTTTTGTGGAAACACTGGCGCACTGTAATTGGTTGAGTACTGCTATCCAGCCTGAGAGGGTGACCTTTCACACTCTGCCCTAAAAGAACACTATAGAAAGAGAGGTGGCGTAATCTGGGTTAAAGGCTTCTTACTAACATGTTGAGAGCTTGTTTCACACACACACAAACAGTTGCACGAAAGCCCCAGCCTGATGATAACTTAGCACTTTAGCATGGTGCTCTTGAGACAGCCCTCTTCTGAGAGAATAAAGAAGGGCCCCTTAGTTGAAATGCAGGACTGGAGCTCTTCATAACCACCGGGCAACTGTTTCGAGGGAAAAAGAAAGTTAAAAGAGATTGAGAACAAAAGGGGCTATCCTTGTTACAAGGCTATGGTTCTAGACCTGAAAAACTCCTCTCCCCTAATCTTTTTATTATTTTTCTCTGTATAGCCCCAGGTTTTGACAGTGAAATCTCTTGTCTTTCTGGGCAAGCATATTCATCACCCTTTAAAAATTTCCGTGTATCTGCTTTTTTTCATGAGCTCTTCAGGCATGGAGAAAGAGGAAGAAAGAAGGTGAACATTCCTTATTTGGTTAAGAAATGAAAAGGATGGGATATTTCTAAAGCTGGGGAATTAGAGCCAAGATGTAGCTTAAACAGTATAAGGACTAAAAAATACTGTGCCATTATACTTAGCACATAGGAACAGGTAAAGATGTGCTTGCTTAGGTGGTGTGCAGACTTAAGACTTTTACATTTGACATGGGAGGGACTGAAGCCAACTATTCCAAGTCACCAGCATAGGCAAAGGCCATGGGTGCCTCCTGTGCAGTAAGATCCCTCAGCTTGCAAAGCCCCCCTGGGGCTAGCCACGTACCGCAGGCTAATGGGTAATGGTGATGCTTCTAGCACCTCAGTGGTCCCGTCGCCTCTCCTTTTTTTAATGCTTTCTTCATCACTGATGAATATTTGTAACAGTTTATATGTATTTAGAGACATACAGGGAAGGGCATTTAACCCTGCAAATTTGTCAAGTTTTATTATGATACCTGAGGTTGTTCTTTCCCCTGTTGTTTTGCTGTTTGCTTGCTTACAGTTTCCCAATTATATGCCTTCCTGTGGCACAACTATCTCCTGTAGCTTATGTCTTTACATGTTATTTTTCCATCTTTTTCCTCCTCTAGGTTTTCTGTTCTTTATGTTTCTTTCTTACAAATTCCCACATATTCAGCACAGTCACTCTATTGTTCCAAATTATTCCTGTATTAATATTGTATATATAGATAATGTTAATAAATTGTTACACAGTCTCAGTGATATCAGTTAGAGAAAATAAAGGATATTTAGAAACTACCTTACTGCAGCTTCCTATCTAGTTATATCCCATATGATTTGCACAAGATAAAATGAGATAATAAATTTCTATATTTATCACAATATTATATTCTCTCATAAAGGATTTTCTTCTGATTAACAGTTAATAGGACCAGGGAGCACCAAAGCTGAAAGTCTAGTTTGACTGTGGAACTTATGGACCATAATAATCCTCCTTAAGTTCATGATATTGCATGTTAGGAAGTGCAAAGTGCCTGTGTACTTTCTTTAGCATTTCTCTTTTTTTCATTCCCTCCAGCAGAATTAAACTCTTTTAGCTGTGTCTACTTTTTTGATGCTGGTGACTCACGTCTCCAGTCTTCTTAATTACCATTTTAACACTTTTTACTTCAAAATCTTTCAGAACCAGCAACTAAATTTACAACCGTCACCTTCAGAAAGGAGCCACAGAGCTATAGTGAAGATTGCAACCACCAAATCATTTTGCTTTATTTTGGAAGGCCCCAGTGGCTGTCATCCAGGATGGTGGACCTGCTCTGAAGAGGACCAACAGGACAACTGGCTTCTCAGAATCACAAAGTCTGATTCTAAACAAAGCAAACTCAACAGTGCTGAAGTTGAGTTTCTTGTGAGTTAAAACTTGACCTTTTTGCCTTTGGAGACTGAGGTTCAAGTTCCATTAATTTCCAGGGAAGAATATGTTTGATGAGTTCATCACAGCCTGTGGTGGGGATATTTTGTCCCAGCATGAAATCGTTGCACAATGCAGTGTGATTGACAGCTGCTTCCTGAGGATGGCCCATGGCTGGGGCAGGGAAGGTTGCAGCTGCTAGTGCTGGAGAGTCATTGGCAGTCTGTGATGGGAAGGTGTCCACAATGTCCCTGTCAGCCACATGGAGCACTGGCTAGCCTTCCACATCCTTTGCTTTGGGGAGCACCCAATTTTTTGCCTCACACCTACATTTATGGAAATAAATTGCTTCACTCTTGACAGATAAACTAGCTCACTTATAGGAGCAATTTGGTATCTGAAATATATTTATAGATACATCCAAACAAAATGTTTGAAGGAAAGATGCACAGAGAAATGCAATCATTAAATATAAAAGAAAAAAAGGATCAGGAAACTGCAAATTTTATTTCTAAACCCTTCCACCAGGAAAGGTTACAGAATTTAGGGAAATGAGCTGCAGCTGACATGCCTGACAAATAACTCTCATGGAATCTATAAAGTGAGTTTATTTGTGCCATCTTTTACAGGAAGGGCTGTGTGTGAGTTCTGTAGCATTGCCACTGGGGTTGCTGAAACACCCGGCTGGTGATCAACATTTTGGATGCTCATGAATAACCGGAATATGAGCACCTTAAGCACAAATTCAACAAAGGTTTTTTCAAGTTCATCATCACATATGAGATTGCATCATTCATAGTGGCATTTATAGCCATCAGTACTATACAACCCATGGTAACAGATGACATTGCATGCTGAAAGAGGCCGTGAAAGGTCTTTCATACTGTTTCCTGCTCCTAATGACAGCTTTTACTGCCAGTTAGGACAGAATCCAAACACATGAAGTCATGATAGCTGTAGGTGTTGATTTGGATATGAAAAGTATAACCTAGCTTATGCAGCAGTGATTAACAGAGAATTTTTTTTTCAGTGCATGGATGGTTTGCACAATACTAGAGAAAACTACAAGTAAAGGGACAGAGAGAATGGGAATGAGATAGGATGTTGCCCTGTTACCAACAATTTGATGTGCAAAAGTGTTTTGTGTTGAAGATGTGTTTAGACACCCACACATATAATCGTTTGGACATCATGCCCTTAGAGTCGATCCCAATTTACCATAGGAGAGTGTACATGTCTGTGGGACCTACAGATAATTTTCTAGGCTGGATGAAAGTGACATTTATCTCTCTTCCTATATATACTTTTGTTTGTGTGTCTATATTTCACATGTGTAATTTCATGTTTAGCCAAAACTTCCATGCCTATAGAAAACTCATCTATATTTTATACTTTTTGTTCATGAATTCATTCAGGAGTTTTATAAATAGTGATAATTTAAAAAAATAATACGTCTGAAAGGCAGTAGCACTTTACCTATGAATGACCCTTTTCTCTTTTTCTTTTCCCTTGTTAGGGTATGCTTTCCTAAACACTTTTACCAAACCATGGGCATTAACAGTACAAAAGTGAACATATACATATCCACGATATATGGTTACATCTTTTCCAGCCTATTGCTAACCGGAGGCCTTTAACAGTGCTGAAACATGATCTCTGCAGGGCAAACCTCTTGGTCAGTGCTGGCTGGGTCCTGCATCGCCTGCGGGTCTGCTGCTCCCCAGCCCAGCCTGGTGTTGATGGCTCGTGGCAGGGCGGTCTCACATTCCTGCTCGGAGTATAATGTGTGTGTGTGTGCATGCACACGCGCGTGTGCAATAAGTAATATAGGGTAATCCCCTTCTGATGACAGAAGCTTCAAGTGGTTACAAGCAGCAGAGCTGCTTTCAGCTGCCTGAGGTAACTGTCTATAAGGTGCAAGGTAAAGAAATAATTAATTACCCTTACCGGGTAAAATGGGGGAAATGATATATGATAGTGTGCTTTTATTGCAAGTGCTTTGATTCAACGAGAGGCAGGGTTTTTGCTGAAAGACGTGTCAAGAAGTGGAAAGTTTTTCTGCAGTCAAAGGTTGAATTTAAGTAATCATCCAGGGCAATTTTACCCATATCAGATGTTTACAACTACAATGTATGTAGTTGCAGTAGGGAGGGAATGAAGTGAAAGATGGAAACAGAAAAACAACAACAACAACAACAACAACAACAAAAACAAGCCATCCCCTACATTGTGAACATGCACTCTTGCTGAGTAACCACATTCATAACGGAGTGGGAGTGATTTGCTCTGACAACACAAGACAGCTAATTTTGCTGAATTAACAACACTACTATAAGTGGGTGGAGGGGAAGAGAAAAACATTGATTCGTTATGGACATTCTCAGGAATATTAATTACCAGGTGTACAGAAGATGTGTGGTCTACGGTATAACAAAAAGTTTGGTTGTATATTTCTGGTTTCTTGCTTAAGCAACTAAATGTCTAGAACAAAACTCATAAAGAACAAGAAACATTTATATTTTAGAATTAAAGCAGGCTTACACTTGTCAGTTAAAGGAAACAAGCTAGAAGATCAATCTGGATTCCTTCCTCACTCTGAAGGAATGGGCATTTCACTAAGGGTCTAAATTAATGTAAACTTTTTTTATTTATTTCTCACTTTTCAGAAGACGTAAGTCTGAGATCATTCTCCATTGCAAAGATTAATATTTTCAATGTAAACTGGAATATACCTGGAGAGCCCAGAGCTTCCAGCTGTTGTTTATGCTAATACTTAGAAAATTACAGTGCCATTCTTTTAAAACAAAATTAATAATAATAAAAAAGCCCTATTGAGTTAATTTGTGGAATTATATTAATAAGCACAATTTGCACCATTCACGTTTACTTTGTGGTTTGTGGTGAGTTTGTAGAGGTTTTGTGAGCAAACCCAAATGTGGTGACAGCAAAACCTTTCCAAAGCACAGGCTTTTATGCTCTAAGCACAGAATTTCCTTTTGTGGTCATGTGTGACGCGGTTTTTGGATAATAAATGTCTGTAATAAGGTTTCCTTAGGTTCGCTCAAAGGGCCTATGCCTCTGTTTTTAATGGCCGCATTTGGAGGAGTTTCGGTTACATATTTTTTTTTTTAAGAATTTGAGCACTTCTAACAGACAGCATTTAATTCCCTAGAGGCTGGTCCAGAGACACATTGCTCACTCACCACCTCTGACCACAGATATTAACAATATACCTCTGTATTATCTTGGCTGGCCGTGAGGATACAGCTTGATCTAGCAGAGGCACCTGAGTGAGGTGGCTGGAGGGGAGCTCGCTTCACGTGGTGCGATGGCCCATTGCACGTGCGGCAAAGCAGTGCTGAGCTTGCAAGGGAGGAGATGGAGGAGAGCAGTGCAGTGGGAGCACAGCTGCTGCTGTTCAGGCACTCTGTACCAGTAGCATGTGGACAGCAGAGGTTTTTCCAGCTTCATACTTCATAATTTCATCCTCCTTAAATCTAAACTGGGGAGAGAAGAAATATCCCCACTGTGACAGTCTAGATCGTCTAAACGGATCCTATTTTTTGGTGGAAGGGAGGGAAGAGGAAGGAACCGCATTTACTATAGAAACTGGTTTCTATTCCTACATAATAAAAAAGCAGATGAAGTCCTGATCAAAAAAAAAAAAAAAAAAGCTGAAAGAGGAACCAATATGTTGCCAAATGCAAACCTACCGAAAAACCCCAACAAAAAGCCCAACAACCGAAAAACATGCCTTTTGTAAGGCACTCTTTGTAGCAAATCAGTAAAAGTTGATTCCTGTAATGAATTAAAATATTCCAAAAGCTTAAAGCTTCTATCGCAGTTGACCTTTAAGGCATGTAGCAGCAAAGAAGTTAATACACTTTGCACATGTTGCAGAGCAACAGGTGGTAGAAAAACCCATGCGGGCTCCTCGCATTCCTTACTTTTCAAACTGGTGGCCCCTGGTATTCTGGGATTTACACTACCTCCCCCAGGCTCTGACTGACAAGCTAATCGGTGTGCTGGGAAGCCCTAAGCTATTGATTCCACTGTAACAGAACACCTCCCAGTCAATGAAACTGCAATGAAATGCTTCAACAACGAAGAAAGGGAGGCATTAGGCTGTTGAGCAACTGGAAGAAATTTGCTTGTAGGTAGTGCGGCAGAAATGAAAAGGCTCTCGGGGGCACAAGCTTGAAAAGCCAGGTTATTAAAAAAGCCACAAAGCTGGAGTCTGGCTGAGTGGAGAAAAATAGTTATGGCTCAGTTAGGCGTATCTAAAAGGAGGAGGGAGGGGAATGCAGCTTTCAAAATTGCGTTAATCCCCCATGTACTTAATTTCTTTTCTTTTATGGCAGCTTGTAGTATAGCAACAAGTATTCAAGCAGTTAATAATTTTAAACAGTTTAGCTTTCCGTAGGCAATATATCTTTAGCCTTAATTAAAATTTTATTTTAGTAAGGGGAAAATATTAAAATGACATTCTGATCATCCTCTAAGATGGAAAATATATGATAATATGAATATTTTATTAGACAAACTATTATTAAACAGCTGGTGCAAAATCTTAGCCACTGATTAGGTGGGGTTGTTGGAAATGCAGGTCACTATTTCTTAATAATGGCCCAACAGCCTCCTGTTGGAATAACGACCACTGACATGAGAACTGCAAACACAGAAAAATCTAATATCTCTTACCATAATCCTAATATCTCCAGAACAGAATTACATACCCGCTGTGCCAGTCCTCTGGAAGGTTCTCATTTGGGGTTAAAAAGCATCGTTTCTATTCTTTTGTATTCTTTTATGTGGTAAAGCCTGTTTCATTTTTTTTGTTTTATCACCTGATAAGGAGCTAGTCTTGACAAGCTGGCAGAATGTCGCTGCCAGCACAAAATACCCGTGTGCTCTCTGGGTATAACTCAGGTGCTGCGTCCATCCCAACCTGGATGAAGAGACATGCCCTTTGCTGTGGGATAGCTGAAGCGGCAAGCATCAGAAGGTAGAACAGCTTGGCCACTTTAATTTGGGTGGGAGTCAGGGCAAGCTGTCAGAGCAAAGAGTTGAGGCTGGAATTTGCATCTGTCATTAATTCAGGAGCCTGGGTTTGCTGACCTTCAGGCAACGTCCAAGTCCTATTTGTTTACTCTGTGTTTTCCTGAGTAAGCTGTCAGGTTTTCTTTTGGAAAGTCCTCTCCCCCTGTGTGGGATGATGAGTACAATAAAAAATGTGTAGGCCTTGATTGCACATGAGGCAAAGCTGTTATGTGCTTAGGCAGCTGGATTAATTTTTCAATGGCAATAAAGTGGCTGACATTGTACATAAACCCTGGAAAAAGTGGCCTTTTTGGAAATTTTCCACCCCATCAATTATTGCCTGCTATAGGTTCAGGAATTTTGCCTTGAACAACAGAGATGGCTTTTCTGCATTTTTTTCTTTGTTTGTTGATGGTGGTGGTGCCACCTATCTGAGTCTATGTATGAATGAATATAAATGTATATAAGGGTTGTCTTGCTGTAATGGACTGCTCTGTGTATAGAAGAGACAAGGGAGCTGAATGCTAAAAGTTAGGCTCAACTTGCTTAGCGTTTTTGCCCATCTCTCATGCTTATGAAGCCGTACTTGGTCACCTTTGCTCACAGAAGCCTCATCGATCCTGTGATGGACAGACCTGGATGAGCAATGTCCATCTGGCTACACAGTCATGGAAACAAGGAGAGCATCTGCAGGTTAAAACTGGAGTCAAGGTATTAGCAGAAAGCCTTATAAACTTAAAATTGCAGAAACCCAACTCCTACCTGTGCTGAAGCCAGTCAGAATGTGGACTCTGATTTCAGTTTGACCAGAATAGGAATAAAATGTCTCTTTTATTTAATATATTTTCTTATGATGAGTGGGATATATGCAAATTATGGATTGTTCCTAATGCTGACCCATATCTGTTTGCCTTAATTCTATTCTCATCCTTGGATGAAATTCCTTTGAGTTTGATGGACACTCACCAAAAACTTGGATTTGTGTCAGCAGTGTTAATTAATCTGAATCCAGAAATATGCAACTCAACACTGAGGAGCCCTGTTTTACATTTGTACAGCCTGGCCTAAACTCTCATGGACTTTCCAGTCATTGAAATGAAACTCTCCGGCCATGAAATGCATATGAGCAATATACAGCTCAACTGAATAGCAGGCCAACAGCTGTAGACCTAACTAATAAATTCTCTGCATACCATGTTATCAATGTTTGGGATGTTCTTTTAGCCCCAGATATTTCTACATTTTTTTTTTTTAATCATTCATTTGTTTTGATCTGATAGTTGTTTATATTTTAGAGACTTTTGTCATTATCTGATGACGTGAAAAAAAAAACAGTGAAGAACATAGTGTGTCTATTTCTAATCTGAGAATTTAGTAAATTTTTACAGCACTTTTATTTTATGCTTGGAACATTACCTATTAGAAAAAGCAATTCTAAACTCTTTTATTTCACCACTTAGAAATGAGTGTTTTACAAGAAGCTTCCAGTTTAAATATTTCAGTATCATTTTTTCCTTTAAGGGTCTGTAAATCTTGTTTTTCT
This sequence comes from Anas acuta, assembly GCF_963932015.1. Classification (NCBI taxonomy): domain Eukaryota; kingdom Metazoa; phylum Chordata; class Aves; order Anseriformes; family Anatidae; genus Anas; species Anas acuta. The sequence goes on from NC_088990.1 coordinate 5,348,689, forward strand.
TGATGTCCAAGAAATTGAAACATTAAAAGCTTCGAGTCCTTTTCCAATCTATAAACTCTGTGCTGGTGTAAGCTCTAAAACTGAACAAAAGATATCTTTCAGGTCTAGATCATGCCAGTTGCTGAGTCTATTTTCTTTCTGATACTTTGCTTTCCTATGAGCATATTTTACAGATTACCATTAACAGGAGAACAGGAGGATGGAGGCTTGGAGATAGGGACTTCTTTTCTGCTATTCACAAAGAGAAATTAAAAAAAATAATCTCCAAGGTGATCTAAGTCAGGAAGTTTATAAATAACCAAGGATGGCTGGAACACCTTGGAGAAGATAATCAGCTCTGTTTACTCCAGATGATTGTTAATAACCCTGTAATTATTGACTATTATTAGTGAAAATGTAAAAACAATTAATAGTTGCTTAAAAATAAAAAAAGAGATGTAATGCAAATGGGCTTCAATCAATGGGCTTTTAAGCTTCCTCTAGGCTTTAGATTAACAGCAAAGTCACTGCTGGCATGGCTTATAGTGGCTGTTAATGCAACACATGCCTATCATTTGCTGTTGACAGGCATTAATAAAAAACTAATCTGAGGAAATTATGAAAAACCTACATATTATGCAATCTGGTTTATGTTTTGGCATGTGGCAATCATTGGTCTAATACAAAAGAAACCATCATGTATAAACTTTACTGCCATTGTTTCCACGGTAAGGGCAATTGCATTTCTCTCTCTTTCTCTCTCTTTCTCTCTCTTTCTCTCTCTTTCTCTCTCTTTCTCTCTCTTTCTCTCTCTTTCTCTCTCTGTTTCTCTCTTTCTTTCTCTCTCTCTCTCTTTTTCCCTTTCTCTCTCTCTCTCTTTTTCCCTTTCTCTCTCTTTCTCTCTCTCTCTCTCTCTTTCTTTCTCTCCCTTTCTTTCCCCAAATATGTTTGATCCTTTAATCGCCTCAAGATTCAGACAGGTTTACTTTGTGGTACCATGGGTGTTACTTGAAGGTTTTCTCCTACAGAAGCAAGAACCTCAAACAGCAATTACTGACTCCAGGTCAGCAATAGGGAAGTTCCACTCCAATACATCTCTTCTCTAGCTGCCTGCTCTTTCTCCTAAACACTGGCTGTTTTGGCATGTTTCCAGTTCCCTTAACCTGAAATCTTCTTAGAAACCTATCCTCTTTTTTTTTTTTTTTTCCCTTTTATTTATTTATTTTTGTTTCTTCTTCATTCTTCCTTGCTTCCATCCTAGCTTCATTCCTTGTTTCTTTCCTTCTTTCCCTGCTTCCTTCCTTCTTCCCTTCTTTCTTTCTTCCCCAGCTATACAACCTCCTTCTCTTAAAGGAACAGAACTTTATCATCAGCAGAATCAAGAACCTACCACTACTAGGTCTTCTTTTTTCTTTGGCTTTCTCTTTTCTGTGTGAGTTGCTTCACTGTTGATGATAATCCGCACTGTACAATTAGATCTTCTGCATTTATCTGGAGCCGCTGGGAATTCACTGGATTTCTCTGCCTCCCAATAGGGATATTAAAACTTATTTACTAGTTTCATCCCATACACCAGAAAATGTGTTATTTCTTAAAACACCATAAAATTCAGTTATATTTGTAATTTAAGGTGTGATAAATTATTTCTTGCTTGTTTGTTTTCTCTGTCTTTCTCTTCTTTGTCTCTTTCACAGGATTTTTTTTTTTTTTTTTAATTTAAATTTGTAAGCTGAGAAATTCATGTTGTACTGATAAGTTTTTGTCCTTGTTTGTAGTATTGTGCTACTAAACTTTAAAATATCCAAAATATGAATGCATAAGAGAACTGAAACAACAACAACAACAAAAGACACAGAAGACAATGAACAGTATAAGGGTGAGAAATGGGGTGAAATGATTCTATAGATAACCAGGCTGGAATGTGAGCACTAAGAGAAGTCTTTGGATAAATTCAACACAGATTTGGCCTGCAGCTCTTAGCTGGCAATTCCAGTAGAAAAGCAGACTTCTACCCTGTAGTAAAGAGGTACAGAATAATGCCTCTTTGAATTAGTTTCAAAATGTTACTGTGATGCAGATGAATGGCTTCTAGATACTGAAGTGCAGTGCACCAACATAATAGCATATTGTTAAGTCACACTGACATTAAAGTATATAGTTATTAATCAAATTAAGTCAAAACACAAAGCGAGTACAAATTAGTATCAGATGACATGTCTCACTGTGAGCAGTGAAGAAGGAATGGGGGGAACCTGCCATTTTAAAAGAAAACAATCTTTCATAAAACCAAAACAGAAGGTGAGGGAATATCCTACTACACAGTAACTGGCAGCTGGTATGTGCTATCTGGACAGTATTTGTCTTTAAATTCACATGACAGTCCTCGAGTGCTGCAATATAATTGGTGTCTCAGAAGCCTGGGCTAAACTCTGAACAGTGTTTGTTTTTGGAGATGTGGAAAATGTTTACCAAGCAACACAAAAGTACTTGAAACTTAAGGGGGTTCATATTTTGATACTTTTTCTGTCTTTATACACATCTTGTCAGTGTAATTTTTTACTTCCAAAAGAAATGTTATTTCTCATTGAATGTTGATTTGGGGTTGGGGTGATTTAAATTTTAATTTCATTAAATTCTGTAGGAATCTCCTACATCACACATCATTTGTGGGTTGCAAAACTGGTCCAAATATTGTGACTTGTGCATGTTTGTCTAGAAACAAAGGAACCTTTCACAACAAGAAATGATGCACTAGTTCATCACACGTGAACACATGGTCACTCATCATGATACGGATATATGTGTGTTCCTAAGTACCACAATATTAGCTTCAGCTCTTTAAATTCTTCCAGGTATGGCTAAATTTGATGAGTAGTTTATTGAAAACAGTGATACTTATAGTGCCTAAAGGTAATGTAATCACCTTCAGTGCCATTGAAAGATTAGGATTCCGCATTATGATGTGCATCCTTGCAGTAAATTTAGTTTCTTTATGGATCATCAGAAATGTATAAAGTGGAAGCAGAGACTTTTGCATGGAAGAAAAAGAGGCATTTTCCCTCTGCGCTTTGAAGCTAGTGTGCCTGCTCAGGCATTAGATGCATGGCCAGCATGGGATAATCTATCTTAAAAATGATTCTGAATTTTGTTTACAGAAAGATTTGCATTTTTTGTAAGTGTTGGTTTGATTTGGAACAAGACTGGTAGTTGGCTTTGTGAGTTACCTGTCAACATTCAAGTGTGTTTACTTCATTAATGTTTTCTGAGCGTGAAAGTTAGTTTCACTTCTGCTCTTGCTTCCTGAGCCTATGGTTTCCTCATCACCATGACACTGCCAAGCATGGTGCTAACAGACTACTGCAGAAGAGAATGTCATCACATGGGATTACAACCTTAAACAAAAGTCACAGCAGCAAGGCAGTCAATCTCAGGTGAATTGCTTAAACAGTGCATGTTTGTATTAGCTCAAATGTTAATATAGGCTGCTTTCTGCCATTATACATTTGTTATGGGTGACAACACCTGGAGAATATATCTTTCAAAACTGGACAAAGAGCAAACATTGCTCTCACTCAGTTCCTCACTAATAAATGCACTGAGATGTCACATAGTTTGTTATTAGTCTTTTTGTAAGGTGTTACTCTACTAGATGTAGGAGAGAACTACAGAAACTGAAAATAGGGATAGAGGAGAAATTCCTGGAGGGTTATTTGTAGATGATGATAACAACTATTTGACTGACTTGAGTAGAATTGGTAGTCACTAATTGATAGCAAATCATGTCCTTTCTTAATTATGGCCTTTTGGTGACAACATGTTTATAGAGTGTCTCAAGGGTATATGCATGTGAAGCACAATGAATAGAAACAAAGAAAGAGGATATCATTTCAGGGAGGTTTGGCTTTAAATCTTGGAAAAATACAATCCTAACAGGCGAGGCTCTAGTAATCTTTGACCACATGCTTTATGCTCTTGAAAGGTCAGGTCATCATTTGTTTATGCAATACCTAAAATACAGTATGATGAGCAGGTCTACAAAGAGGTTTCAAGGGTGTTATGTAGTATGACAGCAAAGATTTGGGAATCTGAAGAAACAAAAGGTGTAAGGCTTGTAACAGATTAATACAGGTCTCAGCATGTAGAGGCTGTTTTAAAACAGACTAAAACCAACATGTGTACTTCAATCCTCACTCAATAGGAATGAGCTTAAGAAACACCTTAAATTATTTGCTCATTTGAAGCCTGAATGGGATGGGAATATAGCAATTATTATAGGGTGTTAAAAACAAAACAGCCCTCATATAATTGGGTACAGCTTTCCTGAAGCAAGTATAGTTGCACCTGTTTGAACCAGGGCTTCCTCTGGTCTGCTGAAGGTGAGCTTGAGGCCCACCAACACCTTTCAGATGGATCTACCATAAGTCAACAGCTGATGATAACAGCCTTCAACCCCAGCAGCAAACAATCCTCATTCAAGAAGTGTTTGGAACCACACAGGAATACTGGGAAATAAACCTGTTCTGAGAAAGAATGGACTTTCCATAAATAGCTGAGTTTAATTCTGAATGTTCACTCCATCAGTGAGTAAAGTAATGTAGCCATCTCTTTCTGGTCTATCTATAGAGATAAAGGGGAGATATGGGAAGCTTATACAAATTAAGGAAGATGCATATATGGTCACATATTAAGGTGGTAATAGATTCAAGGAGCTTCTTCCTGACTGTGTCTAGATTAAGAAATTCTGATGATGAAACTTAAAAACAGTTATTGAGATACAATCAGCTTTACACATTAAATATTCCAAACCCAAAAAGGAAACAAAACAGAATCAAAGCTTCTAATCAGTTTATGATCCAGAGATTTTGCCAGCCAAAATTATTGGAAGAAGTAATGTAAACAGAAAGATGCAAGCAAAGTCAGTTAAGTGGAATTTAAGCTGTCAAGCTACAGTGTAGAACTCCATTACCATATCTCCTAGTGGTTTTTTTTTTTTTTAATAGTATTCTCTGAAAAGCACTAGATGTAATAAAGTCAATTTAAAATTTGTTCTACCAATCTTTTGCATCTGTAATTTTCCCATTAAATGTAAATGCCCATGAGGCATGCTATTTGCATTACATTGCATTTGCAGTCTTTAAAACAAACTATAAATCCCCTCCTTGTTTCATGTGATTGATGCTGTGTGTATAAATACCACCATAAACCTCAAAGGGGGCTAACAGTGACAGTAAATTAAAGTTTTCAAGTCTGGCAGCATCTCAGCACTTCAGCCCTTGATCTTAAGCAGCGTTGTTAACCCCCGCCTCATTGCCCTCCTGAACTCACCTTTTTTTTTTTTTTTTTCTTTTTTTTTTTCTCCTTTCCCCTTTTTCCCTATTCTGTCCCTGCTCTGATTTCCTTGGGAAACACCTTCCCACCTTCCCATCCATACAAGCTGGACCAAGTCAGGAATATGCTGTTAATTAAAAGGGGGCTGCAGCTGTTTGCCAGATAGGATGGGGCTTTAACTTAGCTGCACTGGCATATCTGAGTTCTCAGGGCATCTTGGCTTTGTAAGCAGTAGTCAACCACAGCTTTATGATTATCCAGCACCAGTCCAATGATTAAATGGCTTTTGGGGTATTTATTCTTTTTCTTTCTGTTTCTTTTTTGTCTTCTTTTTTTTTTTTTTTTTAATTTTCTGATGAGCTTTTATTGATTCAAGATATATGCAGAAGAAAATAAATTAAGAATTGAAAGAAACCTCCTCCAAGGTTAAGGAAATACATATCTGTGTCATTATTCAATCTTCTGGTTAATAGATAATCCCAGCCTGTTTTATGAAGTCTTGTTACAAAATTTACCTTGGTTTGATCCTGTTGAATCTCAGCTCTAGGTAATAACAGCTTCTCCTGTTATATCTATCACTGTTTAAGTAGAAGAAGACACTATTTATTCCCAAAGTATCTAGAAGATCATTGTGGTCCAAACACAGCCTCTTCATACGCTAAAGTGTAACCCAGGCAATAGGATAATGCTAGCTTACCCCCACTAAGGATCTAGTTCTCTATTCTTCATGTCAGAATCAAGCACCAATAGCTCAGCACTCCATCCTGTAGTCAGGATTTGGTGTTTTTTTTTTTTTTTTTTTTTTTTTTTTTTTTTTTTTGTATATTTGTTTTTGTTTTCTTAGAAAGGAAAAAAAATACTTAAGTGAGGATACTGCAGCTACCTTACAACCTGCACTTATATCTGTGGGGCAGAGGGAATTCTTTCCTGGTCTGGAAAATGTTTGGTGATATGATTTTTAGAGATAATTTTCAAAGGTGGAAAGTAGAAGAAAGAAAAAGAAAAGGTGAAATTTGAATGGAGATGAGGCTAATTAATTAATTCAGGCTACTAATCTCCACCTGAGATCCTCTGAGAATCTGGGAGAGGATAGAGTGTCCCAGGTGTGTGCTGCTTGGGATTTGCACAGGCCTCAGGGGAGGGAAGTCTGCAGCACCTTTCCTACTGCTTTTTCCTCCCACCCTGCATGCTCATGTAACTTTTCTGCCTGGGAAGGAGATTTCTGTCCTCCCTGAGGCTTTGCAAGTTACTCTCTTCTGTAAATCTCTCTATGCTATAACCTTTAGAAGTTAGTGATGTCAAAAATCCTATAAGGCTTCTTTAAGACATGGAGAGCATTACAATCTGAATGCTTTTTGTTCAGTGTTTCTGAAGGGTGTCAGTTTTCAGTAAAATGAAGAATGTGTGTGAACCTTTTTTTTTTTTTCTTTTTTCTATAAAATGGCTGGGATACACAGAAATACAAAAGGAATGGAAATAAACTGGAAGTTTTATTGACAAAATGGAGTCCTGAAATAAAATAAGCAATGCCATTAAGTCTGGATTCCTTTAAAACAAATTTAACAACTACTGAGGGTGTAAGGTATTAGCATTTTTTCCTGAGGATGTCTTTGCTGAACATCGATAATTGCATTCAACAATCTGCAGCAAACCATGCAGAATGATGACTCAACAGGTAAATGCTGATGGCTGTTCAACTTCCCTTCCTGTAAAAAGGTTTCCTCTGAGTTTTATCCTGAAAAGTCTGAAGTAGCCAAAGAAAACCACAGTATTTCATTTCTTTTGACAAAGAGGTTCAGAGGTGCCCAGATCACGCACAGCCAAGCCCAGGTTTGTTTGTGTTTTTGACTGATATTGGGTAACGTTTCCCTGAGTCTTGCCAAGTTTGGGCTTTATAGGAAGCTGTCAAACCTGGCTGTCACAGCTTGGTATTCAGTTCCATGTCTTCTCATTACTGTCTCGGGGCTGATGATTAACTCTTTCGGTTTCTCCATGTTTTTGCTGTGAATACCTGTTGGCAGTCCCATCAGCTATGAGTGGAAGGACTCTGCACTCCTAACAGAAAGTGTGTAACACTCTGGGGCATTTTTCAGGAAATCCTTAAAAAGAATGCTGATACTGAAGGACTTCTGTGAAGGGGTCTCCTTTTAAAAAAGTTAAACTGCTGCTCAGACAATAAACTGTTTAAAAAACAGACAGCTTTCATTCAGACACATCCCTCTCTTGAGCCAGTATTACCTACCCTGTGCCTCCTCTGTCTTTTCTGCCCTTTAACATATGATTTTCTTGGACACCCTGTTCTTCAAAAGTTGTTATAGCAGTTTGACTGCAGTCAGCTGTGTGATGCTCTCAGTAGTGGTCTGGGGACATGGTCCCTAATCTTATGAAGAAGCTGCTGAATGGATCTTTTAAACGTCCCTTGGCTTATCTATTAGAGGGATTTCACTCAAAAGCAGAAGCTCAATGTGTGTCTTGCAGGTCAGTGAAATAACTCAGGACATTCCTTCTCCTAGCCATGAATCTCTTGAGAGCTAAGTTTACTGCAATCAGATTCAAATTTACAAAGTAAAATGAATAAAACCCAATTTTGATAGTACTAATATATATACACACACGCATCTATATATTTTAAATACACTTAAATTTCATTAGCAATGATTGTTTAGAGAAACATCATTACATTCCTGGGCTTGGGAGCCTTCTCCAGGGTTGTGAACAATCAAAGATTTATTTGAGCTTTCTGCACACTGGGAAATGAAGACACAGAATCTCATTATCATGTCTATTAAAAGGCAGAATCTGGGGTACATCTAAGAAAAGATGTATTACTTTTTAAACTGCACTGCAAACTGTGAAGTACTACAGGGACTTGAACTATTTAAAAATACTCTGGGCTTATGAGTAAGAAAAAATAGGGTCTCTTTCCCAAACAGTATAAAAATATCACACCATTAAGTTCTGCTGTTATTACAGTCTTGGAAATATGATTGTATCTACTTTTCCTTCAAGCTGGTTGATCCCTGAGTTTGATGTTGGGGTCGAGGGACCATGGAGGGCTACCAGAGTGAGTTACATAGGGGACAATGCAATGGGGGGTATGAACAATGACCAGTTAAATTCTAGTTAACCCCAATTATAAACCTTCACCTTTGTTAATTAGATTAATTCATCAGCAGGCACTATGCTTACAGTGTATTGGAGGCATGCAATCTAACATTTTCAACATTTATTAAAAGTTAAAATCTTTTATGTCATCAGTCTGTTGCACACAAATGGCCATGCAATGTATTACTGTAAAGGTAAAATCAGGTTAAGTTTACCTATAAATTAGAAGGTAACATTTATTATAGGGATCCTTCTTAGAAGTGAAAAATTTGCCTCGCAAGCACTTTCTGTAGTTATTAAAGATCTCCAAGCTATGAATCTGAGAGCTTAATTAAAAGTAGCAGAGACATGTCCAAGGAAGGAAATAAAAGGGCTGAACATCAGTATAGGTAATTTTCTAACATTTTCTTCATCTTGTTCCTTCCTTGATCAGTGCCTGAAATTTTGCGTGCAATGGTGCAACGTCTTAACATGCTGACCTCTGGAGGCTGGAGTCCAGTTGAGGTCTGCTTAGGGCCGCAGGTGAAGGTAAACGGGTTTCCTTCCAGAGCCAAAATGTTGGTTACCTGCTGCCCTGGTTGTCACAACTCCATGTGGACTTCCCATCAGAGAAGCAAAGGTTATTTTACTGCAGGTGTGGAAAGCAAAGGGCAAACTTGAATAGCACCTGCTCAGTCTGTGCAGGCTTGAGAAATCCTTTTCATGAATGCCAGAACAGCTCACCATTTTCCATGCGAGCAAAAATCATACAAATAGTTTGTACAAACAGAAACAAGTTTTGCCCTCTGTCCCATACGTGCAGTAAATTTACACTAATCCCACTGAATCCAAGGAGTGGTGGTGTGTGTGTGTGTAGGGGGTAATTCCAATCTATATTGGTGAGAACGCTGTGTTTTGTCCATGGAATGCTTTCAGCAGAATGACTTGAAGGAATTTACATGTGTTCATAAGCTCTACAAGAGACCTATGAAGCAGGTGAATATTGTATATATAAAATATATTTTTATACCTCCAATTTACAATTGTGTAAACTGAAGCAGGAGAGCCCAAGCCTAGTTCTTTACAATGCCACGGTTTAATTTCACATTTGAGTGTAGTGACAATATTCAAAGGGGCCTACAAGAAAAATATTTATCAAAACTAGAGTATTTCTGAACGTTTAAAAAAAAATCTTAACAAAATGGCCACAAACAAGCAACCTGAACAAAAACAACTTTTTTCACTCCCCAGCAATGTGGAAAGACTCTCCTATGCCCACAAAGCAGGAGCTTCTCTTAACCGCTGTTCCTTTCTAATCGTGTGTGTCATGATTTGATGAAGCATTTTGGGGGAAGATCTTTTCTTGGCTAACCACATGGGTAGAATAATGCAGAAATCTTTCTGAGATTTGTTCAAGAAGCCACATTTTGGCTGTGGAACTGTGTTTTAAATGTAAAATGTTTGGAGATCTGTCTCTGAAAATGCGTGTTTATTTAAGAGATTGCTGCAGTAGATTTCTGGCATTATGTTTCTCTACATTAAAACATGCTATGGGGCTGGGAGGTCTGGACTGAAACTTAGGGGAGAGCATGCCATGTTCACAATATTGAAGAGGTAGGGAGCAGCTGAACTGCTATAAGTGCAGGAAGAACTTTTTCTTTCTTAAAATCTCTACTGAAGGTAAATAGGAAATAGGTTTAATCTTAATTAAGAACTATGGGATTGTAGCTGTTGCAGGCGTGCTGTATCAAGTACCCAGGACACTGCCCCCTTTTTCATAGGCTAAGCAGTGATGTTGTCTTGTTAGACTCTCCTTGAAAACCAAAAGATCTTGTGAGGTGAGCAAACAAAAATTCCAGATTATGGAAATTAATTAAAGTGCACAATGCTGCCTTTCTCAATATTCTGACTCAACTAATTAGGGATTATATTATTCAAGAGCAGCAGATCAATTAGGATTGTTTTCTGTATAAATCCACAGTGAAATATAGTTACCTATTGAAAAGTGAAAGAAATCATACCCAAGTACAATGGACGGATCAAAGCACAACACTGCACGTTGACAAAATAAATTATGAAAACAATAATCATGTTTATCCAATCTCTTTGTGCAAAACTGTTATTTTGATTCCAGTGCCAGCTGTCTGAAACTTTAATTTAAGTGCTTGCTTGAGGCAAGACATTTGGGATACTAGTTTAGAGTGTTTTATAGCCTAAGCAATATGTTTTACTAACCTCAAATACTATGATGATGATTTTAATGGTAACTATAATATGTTCAAGGGGGTTCCAGGCTGATCTTTGATTTTACCAGAATGCTTGTGTGCTTAATGAACCCCGATATTTTTTTGACTTCATTAGCTGCCAGCTCCCCAGGAACCACAGGAGGCTTCTCAACGGGAGATGAGTGCTTTAAGTTTAAATGGGAGACATACCAAGTAACTTACTGCACTACCTTTATTCTAGTGTCAAAGTAGCGTGTGTGTGATTGTCATCTGGGGAAGCATTTTAAAAATATTCCATCTGAATTTCAGTAATACAAACAGGCTCATAGTCATTGTGCCTCAGTTTCTAACAGCACAACACAGTTAGCAACACTTGCAGGGTCTGCAGTCCCTGCAGTTGCTCTTTTTCAGTACTGTTGCTAGCACTAAATGCATACAAGAAGGTTTGGTGTAAATAAATGTTTAAAAGGATTTTGTTATATTCAGTGGGTTTTCTGAACCCATTGAAGTGGATGGAAATATTTTCAGTGGTTTTGTTTTTGTTTTTATTCTAAAATGTTGAATAAAAAGCATGAATGTATACCTTTTAACCAAAGGGATTCCAAACAAGTGTTATAAAGATTTCTTCAGGCTAAAGATTTTTTTTTTCTCCTCTGCTAGGTTTTCTTGTTTTGATTGAAATATATCATCCTCTTCAATGAGCTTTTTGGCACTTTAACACATAGCCTTACCCAGAAATTAATGGCTTATTGAAATAACAAATTTGACACTTTTTTTTTTTTTTTTTTCCAGAGAAGGATTTCATTTATTACATGTTAAAATACTGTTTCAGTCATGCTTTACCATGGAAAATGACTATTTGCCTTAATGTATACATTATAATATAGCACATAATATATATATTTTTCTAACAGGTCACGTCACTTCACTGAACCAAAGACAATATTTCATTGAATATAATAATTCCTTTCCATTTTTTAAAAATTTAAAAAATTGTGAAATGTGTATTCAGTTTGAAACACTATATTCTCAAACCATTTTAAATACACACCAATTCTAAAATAATTATTCGTAAAGGGAAATTTGGGCCTAGGTTTCTTTGGTCAAGTGCATTAACTGAAAGTGTAGTCTTCATGAAGCCATTAAGTCCGAAATGAATCGTGGGTTCCCTTACAGTTAGTGGACCATTTGCAATATTCTGTGATGATTTCTGTGGCCTGTGACTTTCACTCTTCTTCTGATTTTCCTGATGGCTCCTCACAGCTCAGCTCAGCTCTCTGTGTGTTGTTTGATTCAATCAGCAATCAGGTCTCTGCTTCTCGCTAGCTGCCTTTTCTCTGTTAAACTTTTTAAGTTTGTCTTTTTAAGTTTTTATTTACCAGTTCTTATCTATTACTGCCTTTAAAACCAATTACATACTCTGAATAATATTTTTCTTCCTTGTCCTTTATAAATTCAAGATTTGGTGGGTTATTTACTCATTGAATATTGGTTTTACTCATGGACATCCTACCAGAAAGAAATTAAAGTGCAAACTTTAAAATGCAGCTTGTATGACTGTTACAGAATAATCCTAATTCTAAGTTATTTCTCATAACATTTTTTTTTTTTTAATTGATTCATTTCCTTTTTTTTTTTTTTTTTTTTTTTTTTTTTTTTTTTTTTTTCCCTGAGCAATGAGCCTGAAACATGCTCATATAGCCTGATGATTTCAATTTGGAGAAAGCTGGGAAGGTGTTTTTGTACTACTTTCTTTATTTATTTTTACTGCTGGTGACAAAAAAATATAGAACTGAATGAAAGGTTATTTCATCCATGCCATTTGTTTTCTCTGATGCAGACTGAATGGTTCTAAGTCATCTTGGGCCCCACAAAGTTTGACATCTGTCAGGCAACTTGGGTAATTTTTAATCCATTAGCAAGTCTTTCCATTACAACAAATACTTTTCCTGCTCTAATTTTTGTCAGAAATACAAGATCACCCGGATCTTGCCAGTTTTCACTATGAATGTGCTGAACCAGTTCTGATATTAGTAAGCATTTTGTTTTCTTGTATGTGCAACAAAGCAATAGTTTATTCTGTTTTCATCTAAGGCTATCATATACAAAGTGCTTTTGAATATTTACTTTCAGTGTATTGGCATGGCTTTTAGAGCTGTAACTCCTGATTCAGGGTCTGTGATGAGGAATAAATCTATGAGGTCACCAGAAAAACACTGCAGTTCTGTCTAGAGTTTTTCCATTTCTATAGCAAGGATGGTACATACATTGTACAAACAACGGAGAAGTGTTTGCAGAACATACGCAATATGCAGAGTAATATTCAAGTAGAAAGTATCAGTATCCTTTCCTAAAGAGTGATTTTGATAAATTATATCAAATTCCAATACTCGGTAGATCATTCCTGGTCTAAGTTCCAAGTCCAAGTACATACATGCAGTCCTATGTACTAACATATGATCTTTTTCTCAAATAGTTGAATATATACTTTAAGACAGAGGAAAGAAGTTTGGCATACAAGTAGCAGACAGATTGTAGAAGACAAGAATAAAGATAATAAGATCACACACTTATGCATATATCAGTGACAAGACAGCTTGGGAGTTCGAGGTTATCTGAAATGGAGGTGTGTATCTGTTTGTACACATGTACCATCACCCAAAATATTGGCTGTCCCACCTGCTCTCTGACACATGAGAAACTAATATCCTGATCCTGAAGAATTAATGTAGTCTAATCCCTTTACTGGGGAAAAATTGAATATTGTACAGATTTAAAGGGGAAGAAAATGTCATTGTAGTTTAATCCAAGAAAGGCACTCATGAAAAAGAGATATGGAAGCAAAAATAAGGGGTGGTTTATTTCCTGTTACTAGTAAGCTGACAAGACTAGCATAGAAAAGCAGTGCTTGGAAAAGACCTGATAAATGAGACCAAAAATTCTGTTTGGATGTGGTGCACAGGACATTAAACTCAGGTGTGCTTACTAGCTCAGACAAGAAGTACATCTAATTCCCAGTGTGTAGTCTCCCAACGAAGTCAATGAGAGTGTTAGAAATGTGACCCATGCAAGGCAATCCTTGCATTGCCAGAGGCATTCAGCAGCATCAGGATTTTTTGAGGCTCTATCTGGACCACCATGCAGCACAGGGATGGATCTGCTCCCCAGGATATGGTCCAAACCTTTTTATAAGCTTTTGTATATTTCCTCAAATTCTTTTGTGAATGAGTTGTGTAGTTTAGCCATTTGTGAGGAAAAAATTCAACTGCAAGCTAACTCTCTGGGAGATTTCCTTCCTTGTTGGTATCCAGTTCAGCCTCTCAAGCAGGATCTTGCTGTTTCTTTTTTAGATCCCATACCATTTAGCGTTAGAGTTACATAAGACCCAGACATTATGGTTAGAGATGGCATACAATCTGGAACTGTGGAATTTCTAAATAGATGGAATCCATCAGTTTGATTCTAATCCCTGCAGGAGACAAGGGAAATAATTTTTCTGTCTATATTGCCCTTTGAATAGATTCCTTGTAATATTTGGATTATTTTGAAGTGCAACTGTATATTTCCCTTTGTATGGAAAAAGAGACAGATATGTTCCATCACAGTGGAAATCAGATAAATTTTGAGGTGAAAAGGAACCGATGGGGTCTAGACTCAATGCTGCAAGTCCATGGCATTCATTGGACAGTTGTATTTGGCCTTAAACTGATGAGTATCAATGGAAGCTACAAAAACAACAGCAACAGCAAAGAAGCTGGAACACTGTATTTATTCATTAGAAAAACTCTGAAACTCTAGGTAAACATAAGAAAAGTTTAATTTTAGAAGATACCTCTTATGGAAATTTCATTCACTACATATTAAATCTATGGGAGTCTCTGACACAGCAAGAACTAACTGAGATTCTGCAATATGCAAGAGAAGAAATTCCATTGCATTTTTATCTAGCTTTCACTATGTGCTGAATAGGACTTTGAACATTATGTGAGTGCTGGTTGGTAAAGTCTTACAGCACAGACATTATTAACAATGCTTAAATCCACATACAGTATTTCCTATTGCATCTCAATTACTGGATTTAATTAGCATCCAGTAGCTGGGAAAGAACAGCAATAACATTTGACATAAAGTAAGGTGCAGATGTACTGGGAAATCCACATGGTCCAGTTGAGATATGAGATACAAGACCACCCTTGAGCATTAGAGTATTACATCCATCAGCATGGTACAGGTTCCTCATTAGCCAATAAGATTCCTTCTTTTCATCCTATAGATTCAACAACTTTGCCTTTGTAATTTGTTTTATTAAACAATGAAAATAGATGAGTTGACTGTTGCAAAAAAATTATATATCTTAATATGCATTTTATTCTTTTTTTTTGGATATATATTTCTGCTCAAAATCCGTAACAGATCATAAAGAACGTATCTTAAATAAAAACAGCACATCTTAAAGGCACCCTGTGAGTGCAATTAGAAACATTTCCCATCATACAGCAAAGATAATGTTTCCTAAATGCTCTTAATTTCATACATCTGTTATGCTCTGTCATGATTTTTTTTTTCTCCTCCCAAGACAATTTTTGAAGGTTTCTGCCAATGTAATTCAATTTAAAGCTTTTAATGTCAGCTCAATGGGTCATGCCACATTCTCCACATTTGTATTAACTTTTCCTCTTAGGAAAGGCAGAAATATGATGAATATTTTTCATCAGTAGCCTATGTTCATGAGAAATAACCATTTTTTCCCCATTATTTTTTGACCATATTTTTCAAACATTGTTATTTTTTTTTAATGTGTTTAATGTATATACAACCATGCAGATGTGCATACACACATCAATGCAGAATCTTACATGGCATTTTCTTAGGCCACGAGTTATTTGTATTGCTTTTAAAACTGCAGTGTCTTCCTCAGTCACCTATTTTCAAAATATGTCTGTAGTTTTTCTTGGAATGTTTACGGAACAATTACCATACATTAATGTTTGACATTGTATTGTATTGAAACTATGTTCAAAGGAGCTGACTTCACATTACTTTTCATTTTTTAAGAGCTACCTGTTCTGCTTGCAAAGTAATCACCATGTTCTAGAGCAAGTTAGCTAGGGTGCACTCATGGTTTCTGAAAACCATAGTATTCTGAATACAACTGTATTATCTTTTATTTCTAATAGAGTGTTACAGTGGAATTTGAGCTCATTTATTCCGTCTCAGCTGCTTAGCTGTGAAATCGCACATTGACTGAATACTAGGAAAAACACACAAAAGAGATTTCTGTGGTTAGAGTTGAAGGATGTAGGGGGCATGCATACCTGAGAAACAAAATAATATGTGTAAATATTTGTAAATAAAGAAATATATTGCTATCACTTTGTCTTTAGTTTGTGGGATACTGTATGAAACTTGAGATATCTTATGAAATTAGGATTACCTGTCCTGTGGGGTGACATATTTGAGCATACTACACTCTGATAGACCAGGTTCTCATCATACACAAATTCAAAAAGCCTAAGGACATTCTGTGCCTGTGGAGAACAATTTCTGTGTGAAGAGGCTGTGGTTCAAGATTCACTGTTGCTAAGAAGCTGGGCTTCCTTAAAGGGGTTACTGGTGACTACTGGGACAAGGGAAGTCCAGGACCACTCCACTGGAAGCTCTTGGCAATCTTTACCCAATGAAATCCTACAGACACGAGTAGCTCTTCTTTGCTAAGCCTCTGGATGAGGATGCCCACCTAACCAGGGCAAATGCTTCCCATTACCACCACTCGGTATGTTCTCCTATATCTTTTTCTCACATGACCACAGTGCCGATGATGATAACTGGTCAGAGTCTAGATTTATTTTCAGCAATTCCTTTAACCATTTTTAGTAATATTGGAATACGTTGTCTCATCCTTGTTTGAGTATTGCATTCTAAGAAGCTTCCCCAAATCAATATGGACATTTCCTACAACATTGCCAAGACTACCTAAAACCCGTATTAGGTCAGCTTTGCTAGAGATAGGACCATCATACTCTTACAAATCTAAGCTCATCCTCAAGAGCAGGTTCAAAGACCAACTGCTTATCAACTTCTCAGTTGGGTTTTATTTTCATTGGTGCCAAAAATAAGTTTTAAATTTTCATATTTCCACCATGAACAAGGTACTGCAGCAGTGGAAGCCTCTAGCAGTGGTAAAACATGGAGGACAGAGTTAACAGTTTTCCTTCACCCCCAGTTGGACTGGGAAGTCCCCCTTGCCTCCCTAGAAGTTTGAAAAGTTGTGGAGGTATTTTGTTTATTCATTTTCAGTTGAAAATCTCACACTGCCCTTTTCCCCAGAAGTGAATTACCTCCTAGGATTTGCAAGTGGGAGGCTGGAGTCTCTGTTTGTCCCAAAGACATGAACAAAATTCCAGAAGGACACCTCGTGTGGTGCCCACAAGGAGCTGTGATGTGGCTCAGTGCCATGCAGGCTCTGTGCTGTGCCAGCGAGCAATGCAGGACGCCTCATCTAGAGGGGCAGCTGGCCATATTTTTTTTTTTTTGGGGGGGGAGGCCAAATAAAAATAAAGAGCTCTAGGTTAATTAAAAAAAAATAAATAATCTGAGTGGACCATGCCAGCTTGCAATGAAATACACAGATGTTTATATTCAAAATTCTTCTCTCCCCCAACATCAGTATGTTCTTCAGCTCACACTTGCTTTGATTTTATCATGATAAGAAAATGATTTTCCAAAAGGGAATTCCAACACAGGTTTTGCTATAAAACTGCTTCACCAGCACCCTTCCAGGTATGAGAAATCTGAAATGCATCAAAATCTGCTAGCAAAATAAACAGTGAATCTGTTTTCCTGAGGGAATTAGGGGCCAGGGAAATAAAACCAAGGGGGGGTTACACTCAAACACTGGGGAAAAAATATTGAAAACAGTGAATACCATCAGCAGAGCCTGGCCTTACAGCCCAAGAGACACTCCTTTACCTCATGACTGCACAGCAGCTCAAACACTGCTACAATTGATCAGGAAAGCAGCTTTAAAACCTCAGTCTAAGGCTTTTCTAATTATCTTAAAATAATCATTTAACCGCTTGAAACGAATACAGCCACAAAGCAAACCTTCCAGCCCTCTCACTGCACACTAACAGACACAGACTAATGACCCTAGAGACCAAGCCAGCTCTTCTGATGCAGCATCAGCTGCTCTCCAAGACTAAAGTGACGTGTCCTCTGCTCTCCACGTGCTCCGCAGACCGGGAATGAAGCCACATCACTTCTAACACAATCCCAAAAATGACACCTGTTCTGCACAGACGCCACACAGGGACTTTGAGAGCCAGTCTCTCGCAGCTATACAATCAAAGATCAGTTTTCAATGAAATATTACTTACTTGAATCAATGTTGTCTTGATTCTTTGTGAAGGGTGCAGAAGGCATAAAATGCGATATTGATTTCTGAGATGTAGCCTGGTCCTCTCTTCATGGCCATTTCAAAAAATGCAAAGTATTTCTTTTCTTTCATACCAGAAATCACGTCACCTTTACGAACTGGAGGTTGAGGCCCTTTTATGTTACCTCATGTTTATCTGCTGTCCTTTTTTTCTCGTCCTTCTCTCTTCATCTTGCAGTTTTTCTTTCTCCTCCTTGAGTTTTTATTGCCTCTTCGGCTCTCCTCTTAGCTCCTGTTCTAATTTCTGCCTTTTCCCCTGCTCTCCTGAGTGCTTTTAGATTCTGATCTAATTTCTCATGTCTTCTCCCAGTGCTGCTCTCTCTCCTTTCTATCTTTCTGACCCTCACCTGTTCTTTCTGCGTCTCTGACTCCAACTCTGCTGCTCCCTGTACAAGGCATTGGCTCTGGATTTTCCTTCATGTCGTTTCCCACATTGCTCTTGGGCTGTTTTTAGCAGTCATTTCAATAAAGTTTTCCCTCTTGTACATACAAATACAACGCCCCAGCCTCACATAATAATACATCTTTTTTCTAGGTTGCCTCCCATCTCCATGATTAGCATGCGTGTCTTTTTAATGAAAACTGTAGAAACAACCAGGAACAAGGCTCCCAAAATTGATAATCTGTTACTGCCATCCTCCTGTGATAGACAAGGGTTACTTTTTTTTTTTCTTTTCTTTTTTTTTTCCTGAAGCCAGTGTGAATTTAAGTCTATCCCACTGGTTTGGTTTAATTAATTTAGGAGCTAGAGAGGGGTCCAGATCAGAAATCATAATCCTGAAACTGTCTCTCAGTACTCCACAGCATGCAATAGGGAAGAATTGATATATTTTCCAGTTATATTTCACAGCAGTATTTTATATAGGAAAACTACAATTTCCTGAAATACACCACTGGATA
This sequence comes from Anas acuta, assembly GCF_963932015.1. Taxonomy (NCBI): domain Eukaryota; kingdom Metazoa; phylum Chordata; class Aves; order Anseriformes; family Anatidae; genus Anas; species Anas acuta. Next base: position 5,367,640 of record NC_088990.1, read on the forward strand.
GGTCACTGAAATTAATATTTTAGCCATGAAAAGTGAGCAACAGTTAAGGATATGTCTGATACTGCAGTACCACTAAGGACAACATTTCCCTGATGCTCCACATGGTTTCAGAGGAAGGTACATTTTATCCCAAATATCCAAATGATGTTACTAAGCAGCTTGTCTGTTTTGCCAAGATTTGCAAACAGTTCTTATGTAGTTTGTGAAAGCTGAAAAGATCTTGGTACATAATGCCTACAAATATTCAGGCTGATGTGTTGACTGTTGTCCCACACCCTTTGGGCTGGTCGTATATATGGTAACAATTTGATACCATAATTGGATAAATCCAAAGCTTAGACTTAGGTCTGCATTACAAATACTTGTGGTTGCAAGCTTGAAATTCTCTTTCAATTACTTAGTGTTTTATTTACTTAAAACATACTCAGAAAATACCAGTAAACTTGTTCATTAAGGTCAACATAAAAAAAAAAAAAAACAACAACAAAAAAAACCCCTTGTATGCTGTGCTCTGTCAACAAGACCTTTGATTAAAAAACAAGCAAACAAAAAGCAACATCTGATACAGTATTTTAAACATAGTTATGTATATTTATTTACTTACATTTCCCCTAAATTAACGTTAACCAATTGTCATTATACTCATATTTAAGTTAAATTATTCTATCTCTTTCTCTCTGTGTAATATCAATTCCAGAATGGTCCAAGGAGTTCTGACTTCTCTCTCTCTTTCTTGCTCTTTTTTTTCTTCCTGTCTCCCTTTGGGTTATGATAGCAAAAAGCAGTATTTTCTGCCAACTTACAGAAAAAAAACACACACCATTATCTTTGTATTACTCAGACAGGGATAAGACTGTGGACATGAGTCTTCTGTGATGAGAAGAAGCCCTCTGGCATGCAGTAATCTGGGGTACCCCAGCTGGCGAGTTTGATCCAAAGCCTATTAAAAGTGCCATCCTGGGTCCGATTACTTTCAGCCTGGCTTTGATCCAGGAACATGCCCTTCTTCTGAACAGGAAATCAGATTTTGGAAACAAATAAGAAAAGGATGACAAATGACTGTAGCCTCTGCTAATTTCCATTTCATGGAAGTTCCATGGAAATCAATAGATCAGCTCCTAATCTCAGTAGCAAAACTTCAAATCTCATAGTTCTCCTGAATTTATCTGGGTTAACAGCAATGGGGGTCTGATGATTTAGTTTATTTTTTGTTTTACCAAATTACAGCAGTATTTAGCCCAAATTAGTATATCCTGCAAGATAAAATACAAAACCATAGTACAATGCAGACACATTTCTCTTGCAGAGATATGTTTGAAAGAACTTTAGAACTTTGAACACTTTAAAGCTATTAAGTGGTCAGCTTTTGAGTTAAATATGTCTCTATACTAACACTGATCTCACAGGAATGCAACAGTCTGTACCATAAATCCTGGGCTAAACCTTTCTCTCTGTTGTTCCTTGATGTGCATGTCCAGTATACAATTTCCTGTGATAGGCTAGGTAACAACTCACCCAGCCCCATGTCACTAAACTGGAAGTTGTCTTCAGTAAGGTTTTGCTGAAAGCAATGTCACTTTCCAAAGAGTCTTCAATGGAAAATATTTTATTTCGCTATAAATGCCTTGAAGGAAGAATTCAAATTCAGTAGAATCTAATATAACATGTCATTTTATATTCTAGCATTCCACCAGGCAGAGGTAACATAGTTCAGTGAAAGCACACGTTCTTTCCAACATGCTGCTGAGCTGAAACAGTGTGTACATTTTATATATTTTCTCTTCTTTTAGGTCTTTAAAAGAATTTTTCAATTTATGAGCTTTAATTTTTCATAAATGTAACCAATTTTGCTTGGCAAATAGAAGGCTGAATGAAATTTGCTGCAAGTGCATTCCTAACTGAGTCAGAAGCAATTGAATAGCTCAGGAAAATAGTTTTTGGAGCTTTTGCTGCTTGGGTTAATTGCTGGGATTAGTCAAGATATATCAAGCCAAGATATATTGGCTTGATAGTAATGTGTATCTTGGACACCTGGAATTATTTCTATGCCTTGGTAGGTTACCTGAGAGATTTGAACCTAATACATACCTGTGAGCACCTTGAATTTAAGATAACATTGAAAATCAGTCCTGGTCTCAGGTACAATTATACCTGAATCAGATGTTTCACATGTATTTAGTCAGAATAAAACCCCTATATAAATACTTCATAGAATGTTGTGTACACTAATTAATAAATACAATTTTCTGAGAGCTTTCTGAACCTTGAATAAACATTACTTAAACAAACATATGCAAATTATTAATAGAAACTGTAATCTCTCTCTATCTATTATTCTTATTTGGCCCTAACTATTTTGATATCAGAAGATTAGAAGAACAGAACTGGTTGGCTTTGCCAAATAGGAAAATTAAATACTCCAAAGAATGGAGGAAATAATTTTAAGTCTGACGCACCACACGAATCAAGGAATAACAAATCTTGGACTGCTCAAACCTTGTTGTTTAACTTCTAGTGGTATAATCTGTTTCTCCCACTAGCTGTTAGATATCCTTCTGTGACTGCAGTGTTGTTTTATGTATGTGAACCAACCTTGCAATATAAGGTGACAAACAAAAAAGATGGAAAAATATATAAAATGGGGAAAAAAAAAAAAAAGTCTACTTGCTACCTCGGGCTTTAAAACTCTTCTTACACACTTCGGCACGAAGTCTATTAAAGCAGAATATAGTGGAAATACAATATACAGCAATGAATGTCTCCAAACCAGCAATTTAGCGCTAAAGCTGAGGGCAGTTCTTATGCACCGACTTTTAATACCGAGACGATTTGTGGTCTCACAAAGTTCCTGCCTTGGGCAAGAATTGTGCTGTGCTCTAATAGGTCTAGTTTGTTGACTGTCAGAATAATGGAGAAATTGGTAGCAGAGGGCCTGAGCGCTGTAAACAGCTGAGATAATTAGAAGGTCTGTCAGGAGGAGAATAAGGCTAAAGTAGTTTACGTTCTGTCATAGGGCGGAAAGCATTCATTCAGAAGGCTGCTGGATAATGCGGGATGCATTGCTTTATATCCTAGCAAGCTTGGTTGCAGGAGGGGAAAGAGTGCTTCTTGTCAACTTGGCTTCCTTTGCTGGCTTTCCCACTGCATGCTTGCAAGATCGTATATTTATTATTAATAAAATAATACTTCCTGCAAGCAGAATGCTGACTTGCATTTTAAACTCATGCTGTGGGGTTAATAGGGAGCTTGGGGTTGGGTGAGGCAGCAGAGGGAGGCTGAGGAAGCCATGAGAGCTGAAGGAAGTCCCTTGTGCAATGCAGATGCTAAAAGTGCCGTCTCCTGAGGAAGTCATCCAGCTGGTGGAGGATGCTCCCGTATTGGTGAAGCAAAATTCCACAAGTCGTGAACACCAGAATTCTGGTGCCTTAGCCGAGAAACTAGACAACAGGAAACCTAGCTATCTAGAAATCAATGCCACTAAGTCATTTCAAGTCAATAGCTTGTCTGAGGATGAAGTAAACCAAAGTTTTCAGTGCTGAACTGTGGTTTTGGTACATAGTTTAGGGCCTGACTTTCGGAAAAATGAAGGTTAGCTGTCACATGCATTGCAAACCTTGTTAAGGATTTGGAAACTAGGTAGGCAAAAAGGCAATTGCTTGAAACCCCTGGTATTTCAGAAATATGGAATTAGCGTGCATATTCAGGAATCAGTAAGGTTTGGAGTTATGTTAAGGTTAAGGTATGTTAATGCTTAATAACAAGCAAATATTAATAAGGTTTGAGTTGTAAAGAAACAGGGTGGGAGAGGTGGACCAGGCATGTGGCCAAGAGACCTTTGTCCTTCTTGCTCTGCCATTAACAGCAGTCACACATTAACTCGGCCTCCATCTCAGTGAAGGAGGCAGCCTGCCTCATGAGCTGGGCTGGGGGATGTCTAGGTGTCAGATGATTTGAAGTTGTCTCTTACACATGCTGCAATTGCTTACACAGCACAGGGCCTGCCTGTTGAATACATTCTTGCATGCTGATTTTAGCTGATACAAGTCTCTCTGAAGGCTCCCCACATTTTCCTGGATCTGTGGAAAAGACACTCAGGTCAGGACTGGGGGTTTTGGACACCACAGAAGGGACTTGGATAGGACAAACCACCTCAGTGAGGAATCAAGGAGCCTACTTCCATTCTGATATTTACTGACATGCTTCAATAAAGCAATATTTGGCAATATTTGTCCTTTCTTCCCCCCCAGTACCAACATCCCTCCTGCCCTCCTGTGTTTTGGCCTAAGCGGCAGACCAGCCCTTTACCTCAGCTTCCACCCCTGCCTCCTTCTGTCCTTCTGAGCACCTGCATAGCTGTTGCTTTAATAATTCGGTTGTCTTTCTGACAGGACCAGAGGAGTCTTTTTTAAGCTCCTGCAACAGCAGGCAGCAGACAGTGCATGATTGCACTGGGACTTAAGAGCAAACTCCAGCTCACTGTCAGTGGCTGTGTGCCAGACAGCTCAGCCTGCCGAGAGCAAAACCTTGCAAGCAGCTGAGCATTTAAAAGGGAGACTGTCAACATCCGCCTGAGCAGCAGCAAGCAGGGGGATCGCCACAGAAAAAGGGAGAATGTCTGAAAATTGAGGTGTATGGGGACAGGCGGTGTAAAAGGGCTAATTATCTTCCTATTCCCCTCGCATTGCCTATTAAAGACCACCAAAAATAGCATCTACTTAAGGACGTTTTTTTCCCCTTCTGTTAAGTTAAATGGACGTCCCACCTGTCATTGGGTGAAGTGGAATCACTCATGGAAGATGGAGCTGGCCAGAAGCCACCTCTTGACAGCGAGAGGCAGGTCTGAACAACAAAGTTTGGATCAAGATCTGAACTTCTCTCACATCCAAATGTGCTTGGATCCAGGACGTTGGCTGACACCCATCTCTGCTACATCTATACCGTGATTATGTGTGAATGGCCCTATTGCTTCACACTGCACTCGGTGTAATCACTTCCATTTGGGCATCATTCTGCAAGAAAATCTGCTGTCATGATGGCCGATGTGCGATGCTGTGCTGGATGAAGATTCCTTCCTAACCCTTACAAGACATCAGTTTTCACCTGGAAACAGACTCGTTGAGCTTTACTGATGACAACTTCCATATTTACAGTTCTCATTATTAAGTCAATTTTAACTCCAGGTTTAAATGGGGGATCCTTTCCCAAATGGGTATCAAAATATGATCCATTAGACAGCCTGTGCGTACATGCAGAGGGCCTGATTCTGATTCTTCCTTCCTTCACATCTGCTTCATGCCTTTGCAACCCCATTGACTTCAGCGGAATTGTTTCTGATAGGGATTTGATGAATTCCATATTTTCCTGTGTATCACCCACAGATTATCTATAAAAACAGAGATTCATCAGCAGTGCAGTTTATACACATATGTAAGTAATGTGAGGGGAAGTTTACTCTGGGGCCCACTCTTTCCCAGTAGCCCTATTGCCTCTAATGCCTCTCTCATTTTCTTCCTTTCCTCAGTATCTCCCTTCTTCAGATTCCTCCCTTCTTTGGGTTCTGCCTAGCCCTGATCAACTCTGATTTTGAGTGGCTTGTGAGAAACCACCTGAGGATGTATTTTCAAGAGCCACTATTTTTTAAGGAACACCAGTTTTTAAAGCTACCCAATGTATGCAAAAAACATAGTGACCAATATATATATCTTTCTGTTTGCTGTTTGAAAAGTAGTAGCAAAAGAAATTGGTTGGGCAGCCTGAAGGGAAATTTCAGTTTTCTGGCTGGAATTAAAACTGGAGGAAAAAAAAAAAAAAAAGACGTGTTAGATGAAATGTTTCATTTAGTTGTCAGGTATTCTTCTTTAAAACTTTTTAAATGTAATTAAGTTTGGCTAAATTTGTTCTAAAAATATCATTCTGAAATAAAAAATGAAATGATTTGTTTCAGGAACTTTAAAGCAAAACTCTGACTTTTTCATTCCATACTTCCCCACAAGATATTCACTGTTTAACATGTATTCTGAGAATATGTTTCTCAGGAAAAAAAAAATGCCTTTAAAATCTACTTTTGATTAACATGAGGAAAGAGGTGAATGAGATCCTGCTTATTTGAGGAATCATTTGCTCACCCTTAAGGTGTGAAAAGTGAACAGAGGTGAAGGCCAATAAAATCTGTAATAATTTTTGGCACTTAAGCTCTTTTTGGAAGTCACGTACACAGCTGTGATGAACTACAGATAATGTCATGTAGCTAACCCAAAGTCATACAGCAAATCACTGGCAGAACCAGAAGAGCAAGTATACCACATTCAATTCCTTGCATTACATAGCAACCACAAGAAAATTGTTGTTTTATATAAAAATGTGTAGATAGTCCATGACCAAAACTATCATTTTCACTTTGTATTGTGGTCTTTCCAATACTTGTTTTAAGTGAAGACTGCATGCAGCAATCATGGTTGGATGCTCTCTGTTGAACTGGTACCAAAAATGTGGTCTCATTTCTTAAGAAAAGTATGTGCTAAGTTTTGACCTCACAAACACTTCTGCTACTGTCAGAATAAAAATGCAATAAATAGTACTATAGGAAGAAAACAAAATGATTATCCTGCAACCTAGTAAGCAATTACAAAGGGTAAATTGCTTGTACCCTCTGTAATTTTTTGCCATTAGATAATTAACATCAGAAGTATTAACGATCATTTTAACAAATTACTATATAATTATAATGTGTTTCTTCATTTAGCCATACATACTGTACAAACCCTTCTAAGATTTGTGTATTAATTGAAAATGCATTATTTATTTGCTGAGCTGAGTAACAACCCACACTGGTAACTAAACCTATTAAAGAAATGCTGGGCTGATCGTAACTAGCTGTCAATCTATGGTTACTAGAGCAATTCTTAGTGGATGCGAGTGTCACTGGCCAAACTCAAATTAAGGATCAAATGAAAAACTGTAATAGGTCACAATACTCACTGGGATCGCAGACCTAGAAATGTCACATCTCTGACTCGTGTTAACTTCATCTGGAAAGAAATCTAAGAGTGGAACAAAGGAGCTCATGAGTTTACAGGGCCAGCACATGCTGGTGGCAATGCTGCTTCTTAGATTAATTAATTTCATAACATTTCCATAATACAGTTTTACTTAGTGTACTTTTCATAATCTAATTTTAGTTGAATTGCTTTGCACAATCTGCTCAAAATGTGTTTACGATTCAGAATTGTTAGAGTCCCCTTTTCATTTTGTGCTTTGCTGCCTTTATAAAATCTGCCTAAATTGGTGAAATAAATTAGGGGAATGCTGCCAAAAGCATCTTTTTGTACTATCCTAACATTCAAACTAATTCACTTGGGCCAGGTTTACAGCACTTCCTATGAATCCTCTCCTGGAGGTGTGTGGACAGGAGGGTGGATGGAAGAGTGAACTTCAGGGGGATGCTGCAGATTTTTCTGTGGGAAGAGAGTTTTGGATGAGGGGGGGAAGCTGATTCCAAATTACCCATTTCCAATTTGGGAACAGATATGGCCCATGTGACCTAAGCATCTTGTCAAGACAGCTTGAATTTGAAATTGTGAATATGCATGTGATGAGCTACAGACCCAAAATGATTCACACAATGATATGGCAGATCTTTCTGAATAGATTGAAATTCACCCTTGGGCAAAAGGCCGGGAGAAAGCTCTGAAACCTTGGCTCATGTGAGATATAAGAAGCTCCATGGCTTCACTATAGCCACCTTGGACAGGATCCGTTGTACATACAACATACACATTTGAAAAAATCCAAGATCCCTTTCTGACAATTCATGAAGAGGGAAATGGATTGGAATAAATTATTCATTACAGCTTTACTCATCTCTGGCAACAAATCCACAGGTTAAGGGAGAAGGGGAACTATCCTAGCTGTAATGGTGTGTTACGGCTATTTTCAATACTGTAGATTTTAGCTTTGTGACCAGCTGATAATATGATCTTGATGATCTTGAAGGTCTTTTCCAGCCTAGAGGATCCTATGATTTTGTAATATCCAGCCATTTAAATAATTTCTGAGGGCTTCCTGCAGGATTCTTCCTCTCAAGAACCCCTGTTCCTCACAGGACTCAGGATCCTAACTTTTTTTCCCTGCTGCTTTCAGTTTCAGCTGCTTGAACTGCTATGATGACACCTTACAAAGTTGCCATTGCGTTGGTGATATTAGTATTAATCACACGTTGCTTGATACTGTAATTGAATAGTTTTTTACGCAGATGATATTAACTGATAAAATATGGCATCCTCATGAGAAAACATTACCTTGAAATATTAGCGTTATAATATGTTAATTTCTATGGAGGATACGACCACAGATATATGAGGAGATGTAAATTTCCCAGCACTTCTGCTGACAATTTCCATGTCAACATAATTCTTAGGAATTCGTACTCACTATTTTGTGATGACTTATATGATGATGTATAACAACTTAAGGGGGTTTTAAAATGCAGTATTTTGACTAATGCAGTTTAGTAAATAGCATGCAGGACTGCTTCTTCCTTTCAATTCTGGGAAGGCTGACGCTAGCCCTTGGTACCATCAGGAAGTCAGTGACCTGAATGCCAAATGCCTAAGAGTGTGCTCAGGATGCTTTGGGCGCATTGCAGCTGTGCATTAAGAGGGAGAGAAAAGATTGTAGTGGGAGGTAGCAACATCCCTCCCCAAGTATTACAAATTGAGGGCAGTACTGAAGAAAAAAAAAAAAAGAAAGAAAGGAGAAGAAAAAAATGGTGATTTAAAGGAAGTTCTGCACATCTTGCAAAGCTGTTGGAAAGCAAACTTCAGGTTGAAATTCATGACCAGGACAGCATTGTCCTGTCATTTTATCCCACCTGTAGACTCTTAATTCTGATCTTTTGATTTTCTGATGTAGTGGGGTGGAGGCATCCTAGACAAAATTTGGGTTTGGTTGTGAGTTTGTTAGCATGCACTGAACTGAACTGTGTCAGGGCCCACATTAGCCCTTATCTCTGGAGACAAAACCCAAGATCTGCAACACACTGCCCCATGTCTTGCTGTTATTGCTTGTGAATAGTTTGCACCAACACAAACCTGATGGACTTGCTGTCTTCTGACTTATGCTGGTGCTCTTCTGACTTATGCTGGTGGTTCCCTTGGGAAAACGATCTGGAATAAGGAGAAAAATCTTGAGCCTGGGACAACAGAGAGGCATCCTAAATACAGGGGAGATGGCAGCAATGGGAGCTGTGCATCCAGGAGCAGGCAGCTAACCTGGCCATCTCTCCTGGGCTAATCTGAATTAATTGGTGCTATTGGTGCCTTTGATACCCAAATGCAGACCCCGGGGGTGGGAGTTCTCATGAAACAAGTGGCCACTTGGGAGAGCTGTCCCAGGCCCAATCATGTCATGGGCTCATTTGTCTCCCACAGTAATTCACTACTCACTTCAGTCACTTTAAATGTAAAACAGCTGCTGCTGCTTAGCCCTCTTTTAAGGTACCCACTAGCAGCTTTAAACCAATCCTGAATGGGGCCCATCCCATAATAGTCTCCCACACAGTGGTCATTTGGAAACAATTAACCCTTGATTCAAGATCCTCTTAAAGAATCCTTTTCCAAGCCCTCCTCTTTTCCATTGCAGCCTGTTGTGTTGTTGCCTCTTCCCTTGGATGAGAACAGCTTTATCCTCCAGGAGCAACATCCATGTATGTATACGGTGCTGGGGGGTGGGAGGGAGCATAGAGCTGCCAGGTTTATTGTATGGATTTTGCTCTCCTTGGCCACCCTCACCAAAGAAGCTTGAAGCTACCAAATCAAAACAGAGTGGTGCTTTGTCAAAAAAAAAAAAAAAAAAAAAAAATCATTTCCTTTTCCCTTCTCCCCCTACAGTACCTGGGGGTCTTGTTCACTTCACACATGTTTGGCACTGCTGCTACCCCTCGCCTCACTTGGTCTCCAGTGATATGATGAACTGGAGATTAATCTGTTTTAAGGAAAAGCATCTGGCTTTGAGCTAATAAAATACCAATTTGTAACAGGGAGGAAAAGGCTCAGCGAGAGGTCTGCATGGTTGGGGCTTTGAGACCCAATCTGACTTGGGAGTTCAATGCCACTTGTGAATTTTAGGCTGTTCTCTGAGCACTTCAAAAACTTCTCTTTTTTTTTTTTTTTTTTTTCTCCTGTGCAGTGGTCTTGACTTTCTCCAAAGTGCTGCGGTTTTGGACTGGTGGCTTTTTCCCCTGATGGGGTATCACCCAGCTCCAAATCCTGTGGAGCACCCCCTGCCTTCCCCTTCCCCTTGTGGCTCTGCGGCCAGATGTGGTGGCCCCTTGCTGGGATGTTAAACTGGCAACACCCTTGATCCAGGCAGACAGACACTCAATAGCCAACTTCTGGAAAACCTCCCCCCTCACTGGACGGCTCTGACACAAACCAGCTGAAGACATTGCAATGCCAGAAAGTGTTACAGCTGGACCTCCTGACAGATTGGCAGCACGCACGCTGATTTGGGGACTGTATTTGGGGGCCTGCAAAGTGCTCACTGTCCAGGCACCGAGCCACTAATCACAGTTTACATTAGGCAATCAGATACTTTTCCACTACTGAATGATCTGCTCTTTTCCATCCCCCTCCTTTATTTTACCTTATGGGACCCTGTGTGTGTATATACAGTACCTACCCTCCGTGTTTCACATCTGCACCGTGTTTTAAGCTGCATTTAATGCACAGCTACTTGCCTCGGTTCTGGCAGTGACAAGGAGCCCAAATTGCTTCTGCCCTCTTTCCTACTCCCCAGCCTGATACCTGCCTGTCTCTGTGCTAAACCACTTGGTTAACTTAACCTGGGGTGGGGGGGATTGACTTATGATCAAACCCCTGGGCAAAAAGAAAGGCTGGATATTTTATGGCACTCTACAGAAGTGGGGTTTCTGTCAGCCTATAGAATCCGATGAGTGGTTTAAATAAAATTCCAGAGATCAGGTCTTCACTGAAAACAATAGATTTTTAGAGTAATTTCTCTAGCATGCTGCCCTTAATCACTTTTATAAAGGAGTGTTTCATTAGGAATGAATCTGTCAGCCCCATACGTCAGCTCTGATTTCTGCGTTGGCCCAGCCACGATGCTGTAGATCTATGTTCGTGTAAGATAAGTTTGCCATGGCTGGCTGTCTAATGAATATGGCCTCATTTACAATAAGGAGGGCTCAGGTCTGGCTACAACCCAGAGTTTCTATTCCAAAGAAATTCTGACATTTTGGAAAACCTGGGTCTCTGTCAGAATGAGTAGCTGAAATTTTGATATTTTCCAAGCCAAAAAAGGTGCTCTGAAAAATGTGTGTTGTATTAAAACATTAAATAACAGTTAGGTGCCAATTTAAGAAAAATATATAAACACAGAACATGAAAATTCAAATTTTAATATAAACATTGAACTGAAATTAACAGAAATGTTTTGATGTTGGCAAAATGAGATATCATAACTTCTCACCAATGTTTTTCTGCCACAGCTGATCTATTCCTATGAAAACGTTTTGATTTTAATGAATCTGTATGTTTTCCACCGCATAATTATTTTGTCAAAGAAGGGAAAACAAATCGCACCACATAAGATGGCTCCAGACTTGTCCTGCTGAACAGAGTATTGGGCAATTGACCTAACTGATCTCCAGCTTTGCTTGTGCAGGGTTAGCCCCTGAGGTTCAAGCAGAGGAGGAATGATATTTTCAAGTTTTAGCAAATGTGAAGGTGTACATTTTGGAGTTAACATTGTGGTCTTTAATTTTCCTTCCAGTCCTTGCAACCAAATAGGTTTTTGCCAATTATGGCTCAATTTCCCCATCTGAAAAGTGGGAATACTGCTGTTTGCTCACCTTTCTTAAGATCTGTGCCTAGGTAAAGCACTCATAAGCACCAATTAACCTTATTACCCAATTCCTGTGCATAAACTCAGGGCTGATGTGAAGAAATGAGCACACACAGTGTTGTGCAGATAGAAAACAGGGGGTTATTTTCAGCCCAGATTGCAGTTTCACGGTTCCTGGGGCAGAGCTGAAGCTTGCAAGACTGTTTATTTTCTTCCCTGGAGAACCCAGGATGTGACAATCAACAACCCCCATGACAGAATGTGAGAGGAAAAGGACGTTTATTAGGTAAATATAGTGTAAAAGTCCAGCAAGGTACTGCATGCATGCACACACACCGAGGGTCTGAGTGAGCATGGAAGGGACTTGGGAAAGGTATTATGCATTCAGGCATCTTCGATGTACTGCTAATAAAATTAAGTGTTGAAACATAAATGTTTTAATTTTAGTGCAAATGCTCCAAGCAATAGCCCCTTCTGCACCTTTCCTTCCCACCCCCAGCCTGGACTAATCCATTTAGACACAAATTTACATTTTATTTCTTCAAACCCTATTAGCATTAATAGAAAGGTCAGCACTGAAAAGGCAGCTTCAGAAGCTAAAGTGCCAGTGTGCTGTGCTCTGCGGCTAGACAAGGGCACGTGGGTCTCTCACCCACTGGGTCTGACAAGAATTTGTAATTTAAGAGGGAAGTCCTCTTCTCCAGACATTCCCATGGCTCATGGAGATGATCAGGCCACCCTCTGGACACTGAATGGGTCTTCATATCAGAAGGGAAAGAGACGAAGAAATTTCTTGGTGAAAGGCCACTGATGCTGTGGAAGAAACTGTGGACAAAATTCAATGTCTTTTAGACAAAACAAAACATTCTCTTTGGGAATGGTTTGGCTCCAACAGTGCCTTGACTGTCCCTTTTTGATAGATTGGTTGGGCTGCAAATAAGAGTTTCGGCACCTCTCAACCCATCGCTGGCTTCTGGCAGAGTCAGAAATCTCCTTCAGGAGTATCCCTACTGCTGAGTGATGATTACAGAGCTGTGAAGAGAAAATTCTTCTGGTTTCAGAAGTGCAAAATGTTTGTATGAGAACGGTATGAACTTGATGTGGTTTGTGGTTTGTTTCCAGCTGAGAACCCTGCCTTGGGAAAAGCTTAATAACCCGGAGTAATCCCATTGAATGTACTGGGCATTCTTATGTGTATAAAATTACTTACGTGCTAATTTTTCAGAGGATCAGAGCCAAGGATCTTGACCATGCATGCTGGACATCTAATTGACTCATGGCTTTGTGTCTAAATCATGTGAATTTCTTCTCAAGTTTCAAACAGATGTTTGGTCTGAAATGCAAAGTCTTAAAAAGGAATGAAGTCAGCTTCATCCCCTGGATCAAGATCCTGTGAAATTCCTATTTCTGTATAATCACAAAGCAGACGCCAGGGGAAAGCTGAATGCTCCAAATTAACGTCATTCCTCCAGGCAAACTGCATCGTGTGTTGCATCGATTTTTTTTTTTTTTCCTCATACATTGTAGGGTCCTACTCCTTCTACTGCTGCTACCATTAGTATTACTATAACGTGAATCTTAAAAAGCCCCAAAAATTAAAAATTAAGACCCAAAGAAGCTCTCAAGCTACTCTGGACTTAGCTGTCTAATTCAAGGATAAACTGATAGAGCAGGTGGACATGCCAAATGTCATTAAATTTGCCAGAACCCAGCCCTGAGGAACACAAAGGTGAGAAGTATATTCCCCAACAAATGACCCCTGACCGGGAGCTCCCTGCTACCAGTCCCCCTCGCTTTTAAATTAAACCAGTAAGCCTACTTGAGTGTCTAGCTTGAGTGTTTCATTTGATTCCACTCCAGGGGAAACGCAGCCTCTCAATTAAGCATTTAGAGTTTCACATGTGAAACCGAGGCACAGAGAGAAGCTCCTGGAGCTCACATGGAGAATTGAGGCAGGAGATGTGAGTTCAGCTGCTGCCTCCGTATATGGCATGGTTGAATTGTTTTACCCTGTGCCTGTTTCCTTCTCTTATAAGCTTACATGCCTGAAAATCACTTTCAAAACATTCCAGGTAGAAGTACGTGTGTTCTGTGTCTTGTTTGTACATTTCCCCAGTGTTTCTGTATCTTCTTGCATTCTCAGGATTGTATTAATGATCTTCACTTGACTCCCTTTTCAATGTGCTCAAAGAGAAAACCATAAATAAAGAATTGATAGGAAAGCCCAGATGTTTCTCCATAGGTGAGGGCTGAAGGAATGCCATAGCTTTCATACCAACACATAAGCAGACATTTGGAAGATTAGGGACTGCTGAATGCATCACTGGGGATCAGCACAAAGTTATTTGCAGTTGTTTCTGTAATTGCGTTGCTCAGGGAGAAAATTCGCAGTATGTCTTGCTGCCTGCCCGCCTCCTGAACATGCACCCTGCCACCTGTGTGCAGTGCTGGGGTAGTGTTAATGCCCTGTACTGTGCTAGAAGCCATATAAATTAATTGACTGGCTAAACACCTGCTTTCTGTGTTTGTTTGTTTCCTTTTTTTTTTTTTTTTTTTTTCTTTTTCCTTACATTTCTCTAACTAGACTAGCATTTCTTTCCTTCTTTCCCCCAAAATTGGGTAAGTTGACACCAAACAAAGAGCCTTGTTTTCTCAGCATATCAAGGGGTGCAACTCCATGAATGTCAATGGCTGGGGTTTGCATTAGTGGTAGATAAATCTCATAAACCATCAGGTAGGAGTCCTTAATTTGATTAGGGAGACAGGTCCTTTGGTGCTGAGCCAACATGATCAGAACTTCCTTAGTTTTTAAAATGTTTAAAATTTTGGACAGGAAATCTCAAGAAATATAGATTTTCTTTGGAGATCCCAGCTAGTTGCTGTTTTCCTTTGGGCAGGCCACAGGAAGGCAGCTGTCTTACGGATGTTTTTGCTCCTTGTTTTGTCTAAAGTTAATTGAGCCCAAGTCCCCAGTAGTGAGGTACCTGACTGTTTGTTTTATTGACTGAATCTGCACAGTATGGGCCAAGACTTCTGCTCGTGTAGATCTGTTCAGCTCTATGGAAGCCAATGGAGCCACAATAAACATAGAAACTCTGGGTTGTGAATGTGTCCCCTAACACTCACTACAGCTCTCAAAGTCTGGCCCAAAACTAGGAACGAGCAGTTTTTTAGGCACCGTTTTATTAGCTGGTTGTTAAAATCCTGCTTGGGAATTCGGAGGGGAGATCCTCATGTTCTTAAGGTCAGGACGTATGGAAGTGTCTAGAGGACTTCATTCTGACAGAGGCATGAGTTTCTCTTCGTTATAACTGAAGCATGTAGATGTGGCTTTACATCTAATTTAGATCAGATGGGGAGGGGGAAGGAGCAGCCCTCAGCAGTTAATTCCAGACAAGGTGATTTTTGATTCACTAAACCCAAACATATATATTTTAGTTTAATAGTGACCTACCCTTTGTAAACATGTGTACAGGAGACTGTGGGTCCCCCCCGATGACATCTGAGTGGGGATAATGTGGCAGTAGAGAAATAAATAAAACCAGACACCCAGCAGTGAGGAAGACATCAAATTAAAACTCCTTAAAGAAATCTCTCACTTCCCATTTTCTAAATCACTCATTCTGTAAATGTCTTTGCTGTTGGTGCTACCACATATAATGTGATCAATAGCATTATTCTCTAGCGTTCCCCCAAATGACTGGTTGAAGAAGATGCTGGCTAGGAGAGAAAGGGGGTGGGATGTGGAGCGAGGGGGCTGGGAGGAGGAAACTGTACTTGATCCTTATGGAAGTCAGTTAAAATTAATTGGAAAAAGCTTTTAAAGACCTAAGATGAAGACCAAATGTATCTCAGACCTGCGGCCTCATCCCCGACACTGAATGCGAAGGTCATTGCAAAGCTGTAGATTTATGCGGAAGGCTTGGGTGATGGAAAATGAGACAAAAGCATTTGGATTTTATTATTCCATTTACTCTGACCCTGGGCCATAAAGGGTTTGGAGAGCCTGTTTTATGTATTCAGCTGGTTGCCACACTGACAAGCATTTGGAGCCACTTAAATAAACCACCCCAACCCACAGCTGCAACAACACCATATCAAATACAGGTTAGAGTTGAAATGTAGAGCCAGCAGCACAGCGTCTCCAGCAGGTGCATGCAGAGTGTTTTTTAACCCCCTTGGTTTTGGAATAGTTCCCTTATTTATCTATTGGCTTTGATTTAAAGACCATTTAATCACTGGTATAGATTCCATGTTAAAGTGCATGCACACACACTCATAGACACATGTACTGGCCGAGCAAGCCACTTTCTTCTGATCCTCCTGGTTCCTGATTTTTCTAGGGACTAGTACAAAGATTGAAAGCCTCATGTTCTGGGCCAAAGATGGGTGATTCTCTCCTCTTGGCCCCTTCCCCAGGCTGCTCTATACACCCTCTGAATCCCTCACATTCCTGGCAGGCACTACTGCTTCGAAGCAATGAAAGAGGGGAAAGAGTAATGTGTTGGGGAGGGGGAGCGGGAATAAGAGTTTTGCTCAGAAAGAGGGGAAAATAGAGCATGTGTTTGGACTGATGACAGCAAAACTAGGTATCCAGGCGTGCTGGGAAAAGGGAAAAAGGCAGACAGTCAACCACACATCCACTCGCTCAGAAATCAGTGGGAAACCTAATATCAAATTTCTTAATGCGTCTTGCGTGCTGTATGTGTAATGTGTTCTGTTGTGTGGACATGTTGAGACTCTCCAATGGGCTATAGGATGTATATGAAGGTGGAGAGTTAAGCTTAAGTAATCCACAGACATTCAGATTTTCTAGAAGGTCTCTTTTACCCTGTCTGCCCCTCTTTTGTTCCAATTTTCCATTAATTTTTTGTGATTGTTCATACTCTTGCTTTCAAATAGCAATATCACCACTGTGGATGCAAGTTCTGGTGAAAACTGCTACGTTTGCTCGCATAAGCCAAGCTGCTCATTTATTAGATTTAAGGAAAGCAATTCACCTTTAAATAGGGATCACAACTATTCAGGGCAAAGCATTTAATAGCCAAGAGAGTTTAAAAAAAATGGCAAAAGAGTATGTCAAATACATTTGAGTAACAAAGCAATTCCAGTCTCCTCTCAATATCCCACTAGCTGGAGAAGGAGGCTAATTTATGTGCTGTGAATTTTGCGTTCAGCCCTCTTCCTAGAGGCTATTCTTTCAGAAGAGAGTTGAAACACGTGATGGCTGAGATGAAATGTTGGAAGAGATTGCATTGCACTAGTCTGTATTTTCTAATCCTGGCTAGATAAGCAGGGAACAATTGCTTGTAGGACTTTTATTTCCAAAATTCACTTTTTCTATAGTTTATTTTCCTTCATAGCACATTTCCATGGGGATCAAACTGAATTCTCTTAACCAGCACCTCTAGTCATGCAGTGTTAAGAATATTACAACAAAAGCTGGAGTGGCCAGCACATCTTGCAATCTTTTAATTTATTCTTATTTTGTGTTACTCATATTTAATTTTGAGTGTTAGGCACTGCCTAATCTACATAATAATTTAGAATAAAATAGAGCCTGATAATATTTAACAGAATTCAAGGGCTCTTTTCCATTTAAGTGCCTCTCATGAGAGTAAAGGGACAATAATATAATTTCTCACTTTCATAAAGAAAGAGAATGCAGTCAGACCCATCTTAGCCTTGAAGATACTTTTGCATGACAGACAGCTGTCCTTAGCAGTAGGTGCAGTGCCAAACTGGAAATCCCAGTCCATATGCTCTCGTGTGTTTGGATTGCTAGGCTGAAACTTTGCTTGGTTAAATCAATAGGGCCTTAAATTAAGAGCCTGAAACCTGCCTTTATTTTTGGTGCTGGTGGCATGGACACAAAAGGTGAGGATATTCTTACATGACCTTCAGCTACCTGTATCACAGCTGTCCATGCCCAAGGTGGTCACCCTTCAATGAACAGCAGCAGGGCACTAGGGCTCATCCTGAAGCAGTCAAAGCAGATGAACTGTGCACGAGAAATGCCCTTTCTCTCTACTGACTACAGTGGAGTACAAGCGTGGTGAGAGCAGATGCAGAAATCTACCTTAAAGACAAGTGAAGTTACATGAGACAAATCCCAGGCATGGTCACCTTTATCAGCTCTCTGACACGGCAAAGTCCTGGTCTTTCCTTCTCTCTGCCTAGAGCAGGCGAGTTTTGTCTCTTGATTTCTGAAATGCTCTCATTTAATTAATGTCACTGGGCTCAGTGTAGAACTATGTGAGTGAAATATAATTGTGTGGGCTAAGAAGAGAGTTGAAGGAGATGAACTGAAGGTCTATCCTGGCCTTACATGCAAAGAAACTGAACCTGAGCCAAATGTTGTGTGTAGCTGTTAGCCGTAACATAATCTGAATGAACTCTTGATCCAAATCATTCGAGGGAGTCCGAAACCCAGGGCTCAGCTTTTTATTCAGTCATTATTGATGTAGTCTCAATATTCCTACATCTGGAAATGAATTGAAAACAATTCTTATTTACTTACACATGATAATTAATCTTCCTGGACTGGGAGGAACTGATACATTAAGTGTTTCACTGGGGAGAGTCCTTTGTGCTTTACAGATATTTAAGATTAGAACTGGGTGGAAACTGGAGTTTTTTACATATTTTTTTTTTTCCCCAAATGTTTGCTGCAAAATTATCTGACAAACAAAAATATATAATCTTGAGCAAAATCTGCTCCAGACTAAATCATTGTTGGATTGGAGCCTTTCTCACTGAAATATTGAAAACTTTCTATTTAAATCAAGTAGCTGCTGCATAAGAATGTGTAAATCCAACCTTCAGTAAGATAATGTTGTGTACATTTATATAATGCTAGCGATAGTTAGGACAATTTGCCAAGGTTAATAACTATATAGGCAGAGCTGTGATACCAGCTGCTAGAGAAAGAGAACTGGAAAAGCTTCACTTCTTCTTTGGTTGTTAAAACTTGAAATCTTCCATAAGACCCTTGCATGGTCCAAAGTAAAGAATGATTAGGTCAGGCAAAATGATAACCAAATGTGGCTGGTTTCTAGCATCCACGATTAGTTCTTTCTGTCTAGCCTAATCCCCTTTCAACTACACTAAAAGGAAATTGTTGGTATGTAACAAAACTGACAAATCCATACTGTGTGCCTTCAGCCAAATATTGCTGAGTTTTAAGTGTGATACCCATAATGGTCACAGAAACAAGTGAGAAAGACAGGAAGAACAAGCAGAGTCCAGCAATTGCCACACTGTTGCATGGAAAACTGGGGTCATTTGGCTCATAGGACTGCTGTTTGTCCGCTGTTACATGAGTCATGAAGCAAGGCAGCACAAGAACATCATACTGGCCTGTTTAATGCAAAAGAGAAAGGAAGAAACATATAATAACCACATGTATAGTGATTCCTGCTGATCAGTGACTTTCCCTGAAATTGGGACAGTTGCATTTTAATTGACTTTTTTCCCCTACAGCATTGCATTGGGAAATCAACTCTGATATACTTGTAGCAAGGTAGAAAACAGTTGAACTCATGTCAGATTTCTGTGGAGATCAGATGGTATTTATTTGCTGTCGTGCTCTCTTGGGCTAGATTCAAACTCAGGTTCTACAGATTACAGGGAAAATCTTTGGAGCCTCAGATGGATTTTATGCTGACTAAATTTAGAAATATTAGCAATTAAACCTGAAGCTGGGTTCCTTTTTCTTGGCATTCCTATGAAATGTTGCATTAAAGAGAGAACAGGGTGAAAATAAGAGCTGGTGGACTGAGAAGGATAAAAGATTCATGAATATTTCTGCTAATAAAAAGTGCTGAGCTTGGCCTATTTGATTCATGGGGTCATATTATGCATTATTTTTGAGTATTCAGATGACCTTCAGGAATTTGTAAAGCTTTCATAAAAGTAGAGAATTCATTGATATTTTAACTGAAAGTATGCTTTTAAAGAGCACCTATCATGTTCAGACACAACTTAATTCCAATTCTAGAGAAAATGTTGTTCCATGTAGTACTAAAAACATAGGCTGTATTAATGGATTAGATACATTTCTTTGTTCTTTCCTAAGAGAAAGTGCAGCCACTTCATTTGTTTTTTGATGATATTCACTATTTATTATCCACAATTTATTAAAAAAAAATTAGTTGTAGGCATCCAAGCAGAAGGCAGAAGCAATACCATAGAGCTGGGTAGGCAGCCACATCACTGACTCAACTAATAACCACAGCCAAAATGGTTTTGAATGCCCCATCACCTGCATATTATTTCTGCCAAATTTTCATGAGTATTTCTGAATAACAAAAGCAGTAGTAGAAAATCAGACTCTGTTTTCAAGCTGTTGTGCAGTAAAAATAAAAAGGGAAAAAAATAATCACAATATTACTGGGAAAAAAAAAAAAAAAGAATGCAAGAAGGGGAAATCCCAGCCTAGTTGCTTGTCATGCAACTTCATGAAATACTTTTACTGTTTTCAGGTCCTCTGGAAAATGCAAGCCCTGAACAAAACCCAGCCCTGTCAAGCAAACTGCTTCCTAACTGCAAGCATGGTGACCATTCCTGCAAACAAAGGGAGAAGAAAATATGTAAATTTAAACAAATTCACACTTCTTTTTCTTCAGAAAAAAAAAGCTTTCATGTTATTTGAAATAGCCAGACTGCTAGAGTAATGTTCTTACATATAAATGGAAATCCTTTTTGATATTTACACTACTGATTTCTGCACTTTCTTTAATCTCTGCTTTCAAATTAATAGACAATAACATCAGATTCCTTCCTTGGCTCACTCAGCACTTGTGCATATTTACCCAAGTGTCTAGAGTGGAGATTGTACACATATCTCTAATCCACCTGCCTATGTTAGTTAAAAGCCCAGATAAAATCAGCAGCACTTAAATCTTAACCTTTTAAGTCTGAAATGTTTTTAAAGTCTGGGCTCATGGCAACTCCACTGGAGAAGGGGGGAGAGGTGGAAGTTGAATGTAAAACATTTCACAGCTTGAACTATTGTTTCTTTCCAGGGCAAACTGAGCTCAGGAGTCCCACAAGAGTGTTACTCTGAGAACATTAGTGGTGCTGACCAGCTCATAAAGCTTGCCGTCGTGTTGAGTGCTCCTAGCCTCCGAGAGTCAACTTCATTTTCCGTCCTGGCAATATACTGCTCCCGAAAACCTTAGCAAGCAAAAGAGAAGCAGAGGGAGAGCGAGCTGTGATATCTGGCGCTCTCCATCCCTGTTTTTGCCTTTTGTTTCAGTGTTTGGCTCCGGACCCTGTAGAGGCCACTGAGTGATTTAACACCTGGATGGCCCCAGGACAGCATTGCTGCTCTAACAGCATGTTGTGCTCCCTTCTTCCTTAAACAGTGTCAAGTCTCTTGTTGGCTTCCCTTAGGAGCCGGGCCTGGGCGAACAGATGCACCTATTCCTTGGAGAATGAATAGTTTGTTTATGTAGAAGAGATGAATGGGGCAGTAAGGCCAGCTAGGTCAGTTATTTAGCATGAAAAAAGCCATCAGGATCGCCCTGCGGTACTGCTCAAGGAAGTGTGGAGCATACAAAGGTGTACATACATCCTCCAAGCCAGTCCTCCTCGGGGAGCACTTTAATTAGGAAGGAGGGCAAATGACCAGAGAGGCTGTGTGTGGAGGCATGGGGACAGGCAGTGACAAGGCCACACGGCTGTCTGAGCAGAGCACCACGATCTGTGGGTGTCCACTGGGCATTACCTCCACCTGTGACACTTCTCCCCAAGTCCCCTGCTCAGCACCCAAGCATTAAGGTTTATTTTTTTATTGTTTTTTCTTGTTTACTCCCAAGCTGATACTGGGGGAAAGGGCTAGCTGGGAACAAGGATGGGGAAAGTATGTGTGCATCTTTCTTTTTGCCCGTCTCTTTTTCTCTCAATCTACCCTCAACAAGGGTGCCTATAGAATATAGCATAATGCTGTATTGTTTGGTTAGGGATTTAATTTCACTCCATCACAAGCTACCATCGGAGCCCCTGTCATTGCAATTTGTCACACTTTTTTGTGCGCTATATCTCACTGAAGTCACATCTCCTCCTCAGCCCGTTGCATAATCTCCTGGTCTGGAACAAAGCTCTCCAACATAATGAAAGAGGTGAAATCAGGAAAGGGAAAGTCAACGGTGACCGTTATCACTATAGAGCTTGCTCCCACTGGCTCTGCAGGTTCAGTCACACCACGCAAAGCAGAGTAAGAAGGACATGCTGTGTATGTTTTTTTTTTTTTTTTTTTTTTTAAGCCTGTTTATTGAACCTGCTGGCAACACCATTGGCTGCTGAGATATGTAATCCTATTCCCTCCTGCAGACCACCAGCCATAAAGAGGCTGCGGGATGTCCCAGTGACCCACCAGGGAGTTGAGAGCCTCCAAAATAGATATCACAGGGAAAGAAGTGGAGAAATCAGTTTGCTTTAAAAGAAAGGGTTGACTCATGTCTCAGCCTAAACCTACAATAACGTGGTGCTTAGGAAAAATACCCTAAACAGAAAGAAGATAGAATAGGTGCACTTTAAAGGAAAAATGAACATCTGCTAAAATAAGCAGGATTATGTTTTCTATAGGAGAGTGGTCAAGGACTCTGTTATGTGTTCAAGGCTAAATTTCAAGATGTAAACTGACTGCTTAGAGTTCGGGGAGGGAAGGGGAGGGGAATCATATGGTGGTTCATGAGGCTGCCCATGTGCTCAGGGCTCCACACCTTGCTGCGCTGCTCCAGCCAGGACTTCAGGGTTTGCCCTGCATTTCTCCTGGAGCCCTACAACAACGTCTTAATGTTCTTGCTTGATGATTAAATTAGAAACTTTGATTTGTTTGTGATTCACTTACCATGGCATCAACAAGGGCATGTTGATGCTGAAAAGGCAATGAAAGTAGAGAAATCAGCTTCATAAATTCTTTTGTGGACTTTTCATATCCTGTGGAGGGGTAGGGAGCGGCCTGAGACAGATAGCTAACTCACAGGACAATACTATTTTTGTTCTTCATTCGCATTGTTGCAACTCTGCCTGCTCAGAACTTGTGAAAAAATCTGTCCGCTCTTCCTCCATGGCTGATTTATCGATGTGGGCTCCCAGGTTTGAACTATCTGGGAAAACACTTTACCAGGCTCACAAGCAAAACACACGGATTTGTGCTTGCAGCTTACCAGATCTGGCAGCAGAATTCTTTAGAAAATGTGTTTGGAGGGTTTCTTAAGAAATGTAAATAATGTCCTCTATAAGGAATTTCAATTTCTCCAAGAGGAACAAAAGAAAAGAAAAATCTGAAACACTAAATGTTTGTGGCCTTGGGTGAACTCTTATATTCTAATTTCTGCTAAAGGCTATTTTATTTTTTTATTTTTTTTTATTTTTTGGTAGAAAAACTGCATTTCATCTGAAAGTTTTCACTAAAAAGTCCCCAATTTTTGATCAGTTCTGAACAGCACCCTTTCACATTAAATAAAGAGAAAGTATAAGGTATTCACAAGACATGTATCAATTTGACATCAGTGTAACATTTCTTAAGTGGCTCATTCAGGAGTGAAGCCCATGACTAACAGGCAAATGGCAGTGAGATACAAGGAAAGATGGTTTTACAAAGGAGAGCAATAAGAAAGGAAAATGTTACACTGTTTGCACCGTGTGTTTTATAAGGAAGATCAGGGTAACAATGAGTCACTATGGAAAGGATTTATTGGGCTATGGAGCTAAAAGTCTGTAAAGATTAAAATTCTGATGGGGTTTGGATGTGGAATTGTTTCTGAGTTTAGTTTTTATCCAGCACACTGTCCAAGTTATTAATCCCCTTGTGTTTTCTAAGCTGGGTAACTCGTTGTCGATATGCTCCCTCGGCCAATTTCAGGCATGCCGGCCCACAGGCTGGTGTAATATTTCTTCAGGCGAATCACTGGGTGGTCTTGTCTTGTCTTGTGAAGAGTGAGAAGCAGATAGCAGGAGACTTTCAAGATTGCTGTTGCAGGCATCAGTCTCTGAGTGGAAAATAATCCACCTGGAAGGACGCTGCCTTTGCAGAGAGGGGCGGCCGGCGCTGCGATCGGGAGATAAGTTACGCTCAGAGATGTTTGCAGTGAAGGTGCAATTTGTCAGTGAGAGGCAGGGCTGGCGATTCAGCTCTCTGGTGTCTGTTAGCATCTGCCACTCGCATCCACTTGCAGCTTCTCTGGAATCGCTGAGCGCTAGAAAGCGGCACACTTCACTGCTGTGCGAGAGCAGGTGACTGGCATCAGCCCTCAGTTAGCCCTCCTGACAAAGCCCAGAGACGTGTTGACTAGCTGCAGAAGGTGTCTAGTGTCCAGCTTTCCTCGGTGATGGCCGTATGATCACTTGCAGCGTAGGACACAAAGGGACCCCAAGTGGGACAACCCCACGTGAAAATACAGTAGGCAGGGAAGCGTGTTGCGATAGTCTTGGCTCCACAGCTGCTATCTACCATGTTTTCCTCACATCGCTGATGGTGAGATGCTCTTGGAGGAAGGAGATATGACTTGAAAGGGAAGCAAAGAGTCCAGTTGGGACAGTTTGTTCCTACAGGCAGCATTTACCTCCTGTGAATGCTGTCAGAGAAGGCAAGATGCCAGTGGACAATACTGCCTGCAGGGAGGAGCAGGGAGCTGGGGCTTTGCATGTGGCTGTGTGGAAGCCAGCAGAGTCCCTCCGTGCTAATCCCTTGGTGTCTCTGAATTGCTGAGGAGACTGATCGCAGGTCTTGCCCTTGAGTACAAGTGCTCCAGGTCAGATTCACTGTAGCTGGAGGTTTTTGCAAGTATGTTTCCCACTGGTGCGTTGTACACCAGGAGGCAATATCTTGTTTCCTGGAGAAGAACTTGATATTATCACTAAGAAGAAGATTTAACAGAGGAATCTGGTGAACTTGTCACCGCCCTGCATAGTTTCTCTGGTTTTGCTTTTGTTAAAGCAGTTTACATAGGGTAAGGAGATAGGATGGAACTAGGATCCTTTTTGTTTTGTTGTTGTTAAAAACGTTATTACAAAGAAAGGGATCAGAATGTTCACAGCTCAAGCTTGACTTGGATAAGGTTGCCTAGTGTCTGAATTTATCCAAATTATCCATGCTACTGTTAGGACAATGAGTCATGAAATTTACAACACTTCCATTTCTTGTCCCAGCTGGAACTACTACTAGAACATTTTTGTGTGCTGGTCTGGTGTTCTCAGCTCTGGTCCCATCTGGAGTTAGTAAGATGCACCTGAGTGGGAAACACTTAGCTGAACATTTCAAAACAATGAGGCACAACATTAGAGACTGAGACCTAAGGGTTCATGTCGTCAGATCTAGGCTTGAAGAACAATTTTGTGTTTGCTCCAGTAAAGGCAGGTGCTGGACTACTGGGATAGAGGCATCAGAGATGTGTCTGCTGCTTTAGGGCTCAAAGGACAGAGGAAACTTCATTAAGCTTTGTAAGTTGTAAGTTTTAATGGGCACATGCCTAAACACCTTTATTGCTTAACCTTGTTTTTGGTGTGGCTTGTACACAAATTCCATGGATCATCAGCAAAAAATTGGCTGAATAAGTGAAAATATCTTGAATGGAGTTTTGTTTAAAGGACACCCTTCATGAAACAGAGTGAGGAAAACTACTGCCAGTCAGTGTATCTTTGCAATGCCATAATCTGTTGCTATTTGTAGACGTTTTATGTAATGATGAGGATTTACTTGAGATTTTTCTCAGGAGCTTGGCTGGGTCGTAATGGCACTAAATTCCTATCATTGGGTTTTAGAACACAGACTCCCACTCTGCAAGCTGATGTGACCAAGGCAAATCACATATGATCAAGTTTTCTGTAGTTCTTCAGCAAGTTCTTACAAGTGCTTAAGCAGGTTAAGTGCCCAAATCCTATTACTTTAGTTTTGAAAAGCTGGCTTTCAGTCTTTCTAGTACATATGTTCATAGGTATTTATGATCCCAGCTACCTCTGATGATTTCCCCCTCTGTGCCTTCAGCAAAAGACAGAGAATAGCACTACCTTATCTACCAGAGATACTGGGGGGATAAGTACATTAAAGATTCCTCAGAAGTCACTTGTGCTGGTTGATCTCACAGGTGTATTTACATGGCTTGATTCTCTTCCCATGAACTCATTTGAAATAAATAGAAATGCAGTGGTAATAGAGCTGGTGTCACCAAAGAATGATTCTTATAATGTCATACCCTGCTCAGAGGCAGCATGGGTGCAGAACCCAAGTGCCCTTCTTATTTGGAGAGGGCTTGTTTCAGTTAAGCAACAGTTGAGATATGTATAGGATGGAAGCCTTCCTTCCTACTCTGTCGCCGTAGTTATGGGGGCAAAATGGAGCTTTTGCAGAAGTACTTCTAGTTCTATATAGCTACCAGCTAAACTATCAGAATTTACCTGGTATTCATTCCTATTACCTACCCCTTTATTTTTGAGGCAAAATGAGCACAAACACTTTGGTTCAGAAAGATGGAAATTTACACTCCAGCAAATAGCTGAGCGTTAATGACATTCACCCTATATAGAAGCATATATCTTATAGGAAACTGCATTGGTTATGCTTGAGAAATCTTTCTAGGACAGTCATTGCCCTGAGACTTATGCATCTGCATAAAGTCTACTACATTAGAAACTGAACAGAATGGCCCGTCTCTCCCACGGTCTTAAGTTAACACTTTTCCTTTTGTCTGGGGCACCCTTTTCTAAACTTGAAATCCAATTGGCCAACAATTAAAGCCAATTAGCACGTGAGGAAAATAAACCACAGATCCCACTTCTATGTATTTCATGGGCTGTTAGAAAGCCTAGTTAGCTCAAGGCATTAGCATAGTTCAGGATCGGTCGAGGCACACAGCACAGACTAGTTGGCTTAAAGTATTAGAGGACTGCGATAGCGGGCTGGCTGAGCAGCAGTGTTATTCTGGGCTCACAGCTGCCAAACATTCTTGACAGGAGATGAGGCAGATGTCCAAGGACAATCAAAGAGAGAAGAAAGTTTAAGCCAACGTTTGCCTATCTCATATTCTCTACTTGATCCTCTCCTCAAAGACAAGGCACAGCTGTTGCACTTCAAGGTCTATCTGGCTGAACCCAGCAGCTCCTCCTTTTCCCCCTCCTGGCCTGCCTGAGCTTTCTCTGTGTTGGACTTTGGCAACCTACCAGACCTCATTAACTCCTAACAGGACGATTCGTGACGCTAAATGGGTCTTATTTAATCTTTTTGCATGTGTGTGAGTATCTGAGGACAATTCTGCTGCATACTAATTGCATGAAAATGTGGCGGATTATAGTTATGTGAGCATTGCCCACCAGTCTACAAGGGATCACCCCAGGCCACAAGAACAAGCACTGTAACATTAACAAGGTGATTTTTCACAGCTGCGATGGCAAAGGTGATACAAAAACAGCAGACAAAAGTGTTTCACAGACAAAGGCATCAAGAGGCTCGGTCATTTTGCTCTCACTGATGAATAAAAATACAAGAACTGTTGTGATAATGAACACGGTGAATGATGGCAGGTGTATTAGTAAGAACAGAAGTGCCATATCTATAGCTCCCAGCCCTACACAACAATTTATCCCACTCGCAGCCTGCTCTCTGCAGCCCTGTTTTCTGCCTGATGTTTGGATTTGGGTACAGACTGAGCGGTAGGCCAGATTTTGTGATACTCATGTCAACTCCTTCTGCTTTCCTTTTTCTGAGTTCCACAGCAACTCCTCTCACACAACAAGCATGGGGCAAGTGTCTACTATGTGGCCATATGAGATGGGGATGTCTCAAACTTAATCCCATAATAGCCAGGTGATAAAGGAAGGACCAGGCTAAATAGCTTTCAAATGTCTTCTACTTAAAGAAATATATTGCACTCTAGGACCCCCCAAATTGAATGTCACTGACCTACAGGAACAGGCTGGGACACAAGAAACTTGGGCTCTGCCTCTCCTTAGCCTTCAGCAAATCATTTACTTTCTCATGGTTTATCCTGGGCCAGTGCATGGGAATAATAACAGTTAGCTGTGTTTCGAAAGCACTGTGAGACTGTCAGAGGAAAGGAATTGGCTAACTTCAAAGTAGTGCTATTATTAACTGCATACAGAGCTGTGGAAAAGATGTAACTGGCCAGTTTAATTCAAGTAGCCAGCTGAGTTTCCTGGGCCAAAAATATGGGGAGTTTGTTTTAGATTTTCCAAATGAGAAACAAAGCGTGTTTCTCAAAGACAGATACCTTCATGCTTTACGTTTTTTGAATTTTTTACATATGGAGAATTTTTGCACAGGCAGAGTAGCAACCATGTGCAAATAGCAGCTGAGATTTGGGCATGTGTTATTTTGTTCCCCAAAGTACGTCTGCAATGAGTCTGAATGAGCAATCCTACAATAACAAATGTTTCTAAGTCTATAATGGAGCAATTCTCCCTGTCCCTCAAATGCAGTAAAGAATCTCAATTCTGGACATCCAGCAGTTTCAGAAAACATGTGTTACTTACCTATTATTCACTGTACTTAGCGTTATTCTGCCCTTTACACATTGATTTGTTTCATTCATCCTTTATAGTCTGTTTTCAGCATTAGGAACCATACCTGCAGGCACGCAGCAGACGCACTGAGGCCACCACATGCTGGAAGCTTAGAAGTGCTGTTGCGATACATCCCAGCAATATAATAACTCCTCGCCATGAGCTGCAGGCACATGGCTGCGATGGTTGAATCACGGTGGCTGGAGGAGCTACCACCCAACAGCTGAGCCACAGCAGCCGTGCACACTTTCTTAAAGCACCACCTCTTGTGAGCTAACGCATTTTCTTTGACCATGAAAGCAGTTCCCACGCCTCATCTGGCAGGCAGTAACTGGTTAAACTGTGGTAAATGGATCACTTTCAATTGTGTGACTATATCCATAACATAATCTGGGATTTCAAAGGAGCCTTGGGCAATCAGCATCTCCCACTGCTTTATAGTGGGCTTTGCATGTCTCCGTCCCTTAGGATTTTGGTTATAATTCCTAGAATAAAATAATGTCAAAAACTATTTTGACTGTCCCCTAAATGTAATAAAAATATATCCCTGAAGAGTCATCAGTGCCCGGTCTCTGTGTGCCAAATTTAATTTTCTGTGTTGGGAGGAGGGGAATGAAAACAAACAACCCCTTAAACAATGACATTGGGATCTGAATGTGCTGTGCCTCCCAAGCCATCCAAAATCAAACACAAAAGGATGCAAAGCATTCCCAAATGCCTTCCCTTCACTTCTCTTCTCACAGCAACTCTGATGGACTAAAGCCTTTGGCTGAGAACAAGCTCATGACCGCAGCAGTAATTCAGCCACTCTTTCTCTCTCCAGCAGCCCCTTTCTGTCTGCCTCCAACCTCTATGCTTGCAGCAGTTTGAATTTTTGGTGGCTGGATGTCCTCGAGAGAGCATCTTCTGCCTCTTTAGCATGGAGCTGGTGGGCTATTTTGAGCACATCATGAATTCAATGGACAAATAGGAGGGAGCCTGTGTGAAGAAAGCCCCTGTTTGTCACTTTTTGGGTGCCAGGGAGTGCTGCAGTTTGCCGTGATACAGCAGAGAGGATGTTGGATATTGGTGCAACCCACCCAGGAGGCATCTGGTGCTTCTGCATGCTCAGAGTCTCAGGAAAAAAAAAATGCATTGGGAAACATCATGAATCCAGGGCTTGATGGAAGCAATGTGCATGCAACCTTGCCAGACAGGCTGGAGGAATTGGGGTGCAACATTTGTGCTCGACTTTCAGCTGGCCAAGGGAAGGCAAGCTTCACAGTTACTGCCACACTCTGTTCAAGGTGAGGGGGGATTTGGCAGCTGAAGCCCCATCCTCTCACCCTCATTAAAAACCCCATTCATTACATGTGATTTAGTGCTATGAGACACATTAGAAAGCAGGCTCTAACTAGCACTTGAAAAGTTACTTTGGTCTATGCTGAAGATATTTAGGTACCTAAGCTGCTTAGGATAGATTTTTCAAAAATGCCAGGATGATTCATTCCTATTAATTTCAATAAGAGGCAGTTAAATGGTGCATTTATTTGTCAGTGCCTAACTGCTTAAAAATTGGATGGTGCTGATTGCAAAGATTTAGGAGCCCTGGCTCCTCACTGGAGCCAAAATCCTGCAAAGCAACCATCATTTTTTGCTATCCAAAACTCCCTGCATTTTTGGGGTCATTTCCTGTGTCTATCCAGGTCTGTGCTCTCTTACTGCTGTTTCCACTTTAAAGGCGGCTGTATTTCAGTGCCTGGGGAGGGATTGGCTGCACACATATGGCCAGACCACACTTAAGGCCTTTAAAATGTATAAGAAAGGGTGAAGCTGAAGTCACCCTGCAGCTTGACGCCCACCATCCCTGGACACAGCTGTGAATCCCCATTAGTCTTTGCAGCATAAGGGTCATGCGAAGGCGTGCTGGTTTTGGTGACGTGCAGTTTGAAGAAGTAAACATGAAATACTGCCTCTTTTTACACTCTGACTGAGTTTCTGGAGTTACACGAATTGCTATATATTGTTATATATTTCCTGGTGCTTCTGAGGCTGTGATTTCAGGGCACAAGCAGACATCTAGCGTGCAGGGACGGCACTAGAAAGGGCAGAGCTCTGCATGCTTCACGTGGCAAAACGGAAAGGATGGAAAGCAATCTCGGCAGGAAAGCAGAGGTTTTGGGCTATGGCTGTCTCTCTAGAGAGTGTCCCAGGGCTGGCAGCCAGCAGCCGGGTGGCAGGCTGTCTCAGGTGTCTCTCTGCTCTGCAGAGACCACAGGGGAAGGCAGCCAAGGGTGGATCAGACCTGCATTCGGTTGCACGGAGTCGCTCAAGCAGAGCAAAACACAAGGCAAATCTTTCTTCCAGGCCCCAGCTGAGTTTGCCCTGACACTACCCCACCTTGTCAGAGGGAGGGAAGGGTCTGGTTACTACGAGCACTTTTTGTTCATTAAACTTGAGCTGCAAGAACTAATTTGCCTTTTGGGCAAGCTTGCTGAATACAAAGCCGCGCCTTGTCCTGTCGGGCGCAGGCAGCGCTGCCAGCGCTTCGGCATCAGAGGCCGCAGTGGCATGGCCTTAGCTGGCAGGCAAAGCTAGGCCTTGCTTTGCGTGACCTGGTGCGGGGGTTTTGCTTTGACACGTGGCAGCACATTTGGATTGCTATCACCTCCCTCACCTGACTGCTGCTGGCAGTCAGGTCGCAACGAAGCACCTCGTGTTTTATTGGGAAAATCCTGCTGCTGCTTTCAAGGGGTAGGCCTCTGGGTGAGCCTTCCTCACAGAGCCCCCTACCATTGCTTTCACTTACCACGAGGGTCCAACCCTTATCCCTTTAGCCAGTGAGGCTGACCTCAGGCAGCTCAGGCTTGTGAAACCCAGATGGTAACAGCTCTGAGGACAAAATATCTCCCTGCCCCGTGGAGAAAGAGCAAAGGGAAGTTTACAAAAGGCCCATATGTGGCTGAGCCATTTTAAGCAGCTCAGGTACAGACACACCTCTTCCTTATCCAGAAACCTCCTCAGGGAAGGAAAAAAAGACATATGTTTGGCCTCTGCAGCAAGCTCTTATCTTGGCAGGAAAAAGCTATTGATGTTCATGTTTCACCTTTCTGGCGCCCAAAACAGGTTCTGATGTTTAAAACGAGGCAGCGGTGGAACCTGTTTTAAATATGTAACAGTCTCAGAAAGGAGCAGTCTAATCACTTCATTATCCAACATAGCAGAAAATGGTTTGAAACCCAAACTTGGGAGAGGGGGGCTTGGAGGAACCTTCCACAACAAGACATTGCCAGCATTAACCCTGGTATTTATTGCTCATTTTAACTATGGTGCACAGCAAGCATTTTCTCAGCCTTGCATTGCAAGAATATATAATTCATATGCTTAATATTTAGCCTCAGCTCTCCTTGCATATGTTACAGTGCTGGAGACTGTTTGTGTGTTTGCTATATATCAGTTGACACCTCTGTAAAATCTTTATATTGAATGCCTTTGGCAACTATATGCCAAATAATAGCATTACCATTTGTAATTTTCTTAGCTGCAGCTTTCCTGTAAGCTTTGCTCTATGCATTACAAGTAGGAAGGATTTAAAGAGCTTTATTGGTTCTCAAGTCTTCCTAATGACCTTTCCTTGCTTTTGTAAGTCAAAATAACTTTTTTTTTTTTTTTTTCTTTTCTGTTCTCCTTGTGCATTTTCAAGTAAAACTGCAAGAGCTCCTAAGCAAATAAGTAAGAGAGTCAGATAATCACTGTCTCTGCCCCCACAGAAACTCTTTCTTCCTCCTCCTCCTCTCTCGCTTCCCGCCTAGAGTCCTCTGGTGTCACCCTCAGATTTTGTTGACTCTTGTCTTGCAGATGCTTTTCTTCCCTTGCTCTCATCTTCAGCTCTGCTCATTATACTAGCAATGCTGGCAAAAGAAATAGAAGAGCCCCTGGTGAAAGATCGGGGCCGAGCTGTGCTAAGCGCTGTACAAATAACACAAAGGCTGTCCTTGCTTCGGGACTCGCAGTGTAGGATTTAGACAATATGCCACTGGGGAATAAATCAATAAATGGGAAGGAGAGAGTGTTTAAGAAGGAGATATGTTTATACCTGTTAATGATTATGTGGAGTTTCAATAGCCCCGTTATTTGCTTCTTTTATAAATTCTGAGGGTTTTCACCTAAAACCTCTCAATACTTTCCTGAATCATAGTCCTTTGTTTTGCCTGTCCTGGACGTCATCTTGTCCAGGTTGGGCTCTGAACTTTTCCCAATCAGCACTGCATGTTATTCTTGTTTAGTTAGCACCAGGTACATTTACAGGGTTGTATATTTGCTTAATAAAAATAAATAACCAGCAGAAGTTCCAAGCTCAGAATTACTTCAGACACAGCATTTTCCTTATTGCTTTGTCTTGTGGAAAACAAAGTACATTTTATCCTACGTTTATCATGTAGCTTATGTGGTACTTTTCATTTTGATGTATGGCACACTTTCTAATGTGTCTCCCCTCATGTCTCTTTATTACTAAAGTGTTCCGGTAGAAAAGTATATTACAAACAAATAAATAACTTTCAACTACTGTCACTAGACTAGCAAGTGAGCCACAGGCACAGGCTAGTTGGGTCCATTCATTACAAAGCCTTTTTCAGGACTTTCTATCTTTTTGCTTTGCTTTGTTTTGTTTTAATGAATAGCTCTCATAGCTTCATCCTAGCAAATTTTAATTTCTGGCTCTTGTTCTCATATATCCGTCCAAAGGGATGTTTGAGCTGGTTCAATATCAGAAGGAAAAGCAAAACTCAGTTTATTTCCCCCTTCCCTCCCCCCAAAAAAACCTCCCCAAAATGAAAAGTTGGAACAGGGAGGGGAAGAGAAAGGAGAAAGAGCAGAGAGGAAGCAGATGGGATCTGAGCTCTTGGGTTAAACCTCTGCTAGTTTTTGGAAGAGGGATGGGGACGGTGACAACTGCTGATGAAATGAGCCACTGCTTTCACCCCATGATAGCTGCCAGCCCAGTCACCAGCATCTCCCTGGGTCACGGCAGCAGCAAGAGTGGCTTCCTAGGGCTCTGAAGGCAAAACAGCCAGCAGTCATGGTTCAGGCTGGTACCTTCACCCAGGCTTGGTCTGTACCTAGCTGCTGCTGCAGAAGCCCAGGCTCAACCTAGGTTTTGAAACCAGATAAGAGATGAGAGTTTGGAAGTAGAGGGAGTAGTGGAGAGTCGTTTGATGGTCATGGGGAGTTGGACTTGCCTGTGTTGGCCATTGATAGCTACTAGTGAGGAGACCAATGAGAATGAGTTTAAATGCATGAAGCTTTCTTTGTCCAGTTAGGAAAGAGTGAAAGGCAAAAGCATAGCTTTCAAATAGCAATGTGGGAAGCACCTGCAAGCCTTCATTAGTCCCACAAACCTGTTGTTAGTAATGTAATAAAGGAGCGTGGGCAGGAGGGTGCAGGCTGCCAGCACTGTAGCAAACACAAGCAAGCTCTGTGTTCAATAAGTGACGGGTCCCTCCCCACCCCCTGCCCTCCTCCATCACCTTGCCTTTCTAAAGCATCAAGTGCGCCCGGGGTTGTTTTACGTGGGCTGGGTTGTACATGCAAAACTTTGCGACAAGCCCATTAAAAGTGTGTTAAATTACAATGCTCCTGTTTAGGCTCTCTCACCGAGACGTGGACACTAATTTATGGCAGCTGCTGGATGATAAACCTAGAGATGGAAGGAAGAACCCACACAAAGGGAAATGGAGAGAATTGCATGGTAATTCCTTCAGGCAGGCCTGAAGCCTGGGAATATTCCTTTGTTTGTTTTGAAGCACTTTCTATGAAAATACAGTTATAAAAGAATTCTTTTAGCTATATCTTTTCTGCTCCCTGCCCCAGCCTGATTGTGTGAAAAAGCAACTTTGCCATAAACAGATTTTACTATATCAGAGTCAAATTTTACTACATCATTATAGG
Organism: Anas acuta; assembly: GCF_963932015.1. Taxonomy (NCBI): domain Eukaryota; kingdom Metazoa; phylum Chordata; class Aves; order Anseriformes; family Anatidae; genus Anas; species Anas acuta. The sequence continues at coordinate 5,401,954 of NC_088990.1, forward strand.
AGTGTTCCACTGGGTAATATGACTGGCCGCCCTATCAGAGGACTAGTGCTAATGCTGCAGTGAAAACATGCCATCACACTTCCCCAATAAAAACTTTTATTGTATCCCAGTGCACATTAAAAACAACACTAACTGCATTAATACATTGTAATTTACTTTTGTGTTATGGAGCAAATGACAAACCTAGTGCTAATGAGGTCATATTTTCCATTACCCCAATGCATACTCTTGGTTAATCCAGTCCTTGGAGATTTCCATTTGGGACTCAGACACTGGTGTGTGCACATGCACTCATGGACACACAGACACACACAGTGTGCGTTTGCTGGTAAAGGATGCTTCCATTGTCACTTTGCCAATTGTGGTGCTCTAATGTGATTTTATTTTAAACTGCCACTTTCGAAACATTTTTTTTTTTTTTATTGCCGTGACATTTGTGTTTAGTTCACAAAGCCTTCCTTAACCAAAAAAATATACACGCATTCCCATCACCAGTGTCGTCTCTTACTTGTGAAGCCTCTTTCACACTGTGGTGAACAGAAATGCAATTCTTCTGTGCTGCAGAAGATGAGGCTGAAAGGATTCTTTAGGGATTGCTTATATTTCAAGTGCAATTATTTAAGAAGCTGTAAGCTTTCCATTTTATTTTGTCATGAGCTGAATGTTAGAAGAAAACTCATTTCTCAGGAGATATGGATGATTCTTTATTTCTAAACTTCCTGTGGTGTTTTCTTAATGATGCTATTAAATGATTAAGCTTTGCTTTTATAAATTAAATCACCAAAATGAAATCATTAAGGCACTCTCAGTTTTATTAAGCATAGTTATTTGCCATCATGTGTAAATTCACTTAAGTAATCATCTACACTATCTCCTTTAAAATTGTGTTGGCAGCACCACATGGAGGTCAGTTCAGAGTGGTGGTTGGCGATACCTGTCTCTTCTCATTTCAGCCGGCTTAAAATAGGCTAATGAGAACAAGGGATGTGTTTGTACCAGCCAGGCAAACCAAAGCCTTAGTGCAGGGAAGATCGCACAGCCTAGCCCTGCCATTTAATTCAGGGGCTTTCTGCAGCCAGGGCTGTGCACAGGAGCAGCCTCTTCCAGCCCAGGTGACACAACTGGGAGCTCCGCCGGCTTGCATTAGTTAGCAAATTGCTTTGTCTTTATTTTCCTTCCAGCCCCGTCTCTTTCTCTCCATATCTCTCCTCTGCTCTCTGCTATTTGTTCTTGCCACATTTGAGTCTCCACTCTGCTGATGAATTAGGCTGCTGCTCAGGGAGAAAATTGATCTTCACTCTTACAGAAGTTGCAAGACAAGTTATGCTTAGTTCAGGCAGTGGTATTTTGCTGGTCCTTGCTATGATAAGGAATGGATGGTACTAGGTATATGGATGTGAACTGCAGCTGTGGAACTTAAAGCAGAGCCTCTTGTTGATATTTATGTTTAAAGCCATTCCCTTTAGCTCTTAAAAACATTATACATTTTTAATAATGTCTTATCGAGAATGTTTTCTGTTTTTGAAAGACTACAGTGTGAAAGGGTAGTTTTTTAGTGATTCAGAAACTAGTTTCAGATTAGCGAAAAACAGTGTACTTGTGTTATCTCAGATTGTAACCTCTGCGTGTTGTAAAGCTGGAAGTGGTGAGGCAGCCTCGTGTGATAATGCAAGTATCTTACTTCTTGTTTGGATACGTGTCTGAGGTGGGAATTATCCCTAACAAAGCACCTGAGGGAGGTGTGCTTTGCCCTGCTGCAACGGGTTAACTAAGTTGTCCTCTCCGAGCTGCGAAGGGCCAGATTCCTGCCCTGGCTTCACATCGAGCAGGTTTTGCTGATGGCTGTCACTTCTCCTGACACTGGAGACGATGGAGATAACGGGGAGGCTCAGTAATTGAGTTTGGCATGTGGTCAGGAGCTGCACAGTTGCAGGGACAACATGCCTCTGGAGCAATCAAACTCCTCAACCATGGGCAGTCTCCTGTGTCCTCTCTCTCTTAATTTTCTCTTTCTTTCTTTCTTTCTTTCTTTCTTTCTTTCTTTCTTTCTTTCTTTCTTTCTTTCTTTCTTTCTTTCTTTCTTTCTTTCTTTCTTTCTTTCTTTCTTTCTTTCTTTCTTTCTTTCTTTCTTTCTTTCTTTCTTTTTCTTTCTTTCTTTCTTTCTTTCTTTCTTTCTTTCTTTCTTTCTTTCTTTCTTTCTTTCTTTCTTTTTCTTTCTTCCTTTTTCTTTCTTTCTTTCTTTCTTTCTTTCTTTCTTTCTTTCTTTCTTTCTTTCTTTCTTTCTTTCTTTCTTTCTTTCTTTTTCTTTCTTCCTTTTCTTTCTTTCTTTCTTTCTTTCTTTCTTTCTTTCTTTCTTTCTTTCTTTCTTTCTTTCTTTCTTTCTTTCTTTCTTTCTTTCTTTCTTTCTTTCTTTCTTTCTTTCTTTCTTTCTTCCTTCCTTCCTTCCTTCCTTCCTTCCTTCCTTCCTTCCTTCCTTCCTTCCTTCCTTCCTTCCTTCCTTCCTTCCTTCCTTCCTTCCTTCCTTCCTTCCTAACTGAAACTGCAAAGTATAAAAACAGGGAATAATCAATAGTAGCTTATTTTTTCCTCCTGTCACAAGCACTGTTTACTGCTGTTTGGTTTCAAACTTCAGCTAGTAAATATTCCCAAACTCAGCTCTGTCTTGTCACTTTACCAGCTTGCTGGCAAATAAATGAATAAATGAATACTTCCTATTATCAATTTATAATATTTTCAGAAAACTATGAGTAACCGTGATCCCCTGGAATCATTCCTGAGCTGATTGCATCCATTTGCTTAGATTTTGAATGGCAGAAGGCTTAACAAAAAATAATAATAATAATAAAAAGGAATTTCAGAATAAAAATTCATTCTGAAAAAAATGTTTCAAACCTATGGAGTGCAGCTTCTTGTATCCTCAGATTATTTGTTGTGGCTTTCTTCTCCAAGAAAATAGTTTGGCATACAAGATTACTTGGCATTGAGAAACCTGATTATTTTTGTTTAAAATGCTGAATTATTTTATTATTTCTGATAACGAAATTTTGGGTGAAATATAATTGTAATGTGCATCATCAGCCTAAGCATCTTCAGCTGAAGACTCCTGCCTGTTTTTATTCTGAAAAGTGCTTATTTACTTAGACTTCTTTGGAACATAAACATCCAGAAGCAGAGAAATAATTCTCAGATGATGGTAATGTTAATGAAAAACAATTTGCATTATATATACACACATGTATGTATATATATTTATTTGGTACTTATATGCTGTTAACATATATCTGCTACAACTTTAAAATACTCTTGAAATATATGAAGTGCTTTTAAATTTGATCTGGAAGCATATTAAAACAAATGAAAGTCAGCAGTAAATCTGGGACAATATTATTGAAAACCTGATGCAGATATCTATGTTGTTTGCAGAGAGGCCTTTTTGTCAGACTTAGAATAGTTTTGGCTGAATTTTCAATGAAAGAGTTTAAACTGTAGGAACAATAAATTTTTTGACTTGACAGAAAACATTGTTATATAGACAAATAACTGGCATGCCAGTAAATAAATGGAGTGTATTTTCCAAGCATCAATAGATGCCTGGGCAAAAGCCATTTTAACAGGAACAGATTTTTTTGTGTGTACAGTGGCTCCTGTGTAGTGTTTGGAAAATGTACCCATATGTCTACTCACAAATAATGTTCACCTGTAAGGAAATGCACACCAGGTTTATGGATGCTATTGAGTATTCCCAGTCTACCACTATGAATAATGATGCTTACATGCCCTCAAACATGAAAAATGCTCATCTGAATGCACTGAAGTAGCCTGACATACAGATTGTTGACATTATTTTTTAAAGAAGTATTCACAGTTGGAGGCAGCAGCATTATCCTTGCCATGCGCCAGTGGAAAAAGGGTTTGGGAACTTAGCTGAGAACCAGCTATTGATGTTAGCTAATCCGGGGAGTTTGCTCCAAAGTATTCAGTGGAGAGCAGCAAGGCTGAAGATTTGGATTCCCCAGGGTGGGCAATCATTCACTGCTCATGAGCCAGAGACTGCAGGGCCTTAGGCAAATAACTTTGCTGCCTGTTGCCTCTTTTTCCCCATTTGTAATAGCTGACTAGGTATAATTATGTATCTGTTGCTTTAGAAGATAAATTAGTTCATATTTGCAAAGCAGGGGGAAGAAAAAAAAAAAAGTGGATTACCTCTGGTCTTTTCATTCTTCTTTTTCCTAACTGCCCACTGAAATTGTTTCCCTTTGCCAAAAGAATAAGAAAAGAAAGCCGATGTTTATTCCTGCCTTGCAGTGCTCTGCTCCTGAGCATTAAAACGCCATTGACCTTTTCAGCCAGGCTGAGTGGGGCAGGCCAGTGACACAGGAGAGATGGGGGCCAGTTCTGCGATGGCTACAACAGGTAGCGATTTGGCTTGTTGAGCCCGCACCCAAATTTTGTCTGCAAATTTGAGCCCTGAATCACATGTTGCTAGGCGGATACTATTTTCAAACATTTAAGGCAAGCTTTTGAGTGTAATGTGCACTTCTCTCCTTCAACATTTAAAGACTGCAGCAGTGGGAGAGGCATGCGGCATATCTGTAAAAGCCTGAAAGCTGATGAAATCTCAGTTAGATCTGTTATCTCCCAATGCTTTAAAGGTCTTCAGCTGGGAGATTAAAGAACAAGGTTACTGTGACAATTTGTTTACACGCAGGGAGAGATTAAGATCTCGTTGAAAAGGAATAAAAATAACATCATCTTGAGCTGTCACAGCATGAGACCCATTGTAATCAACACTGGTCTGATTTCAGGGATAATTTAAGACCAATTTATTATCTTAATTAAAAAAAAGAAGAAGAGAGAATTCAGTGTTTCAGATGCCAGTTGGGCTGCTGTATCTACACTTTACACAGTTAGAAACTTTAGAGGTGTTCTGAAAGCAAAGCCAAAATCAGATGATACAAACATTTTAGTCTGGCTTAATAAACTTCAGCTTAATTATACAGCTAACCACAGAAAAACAACCCCAAAATTCCCAAACCCACTCAGAAAATGAGCACAGAAAACGTTGTTTCTAAAGTCCATTTTAACCCTATATCTCAAGCAGGTGAAAATGAAATAAATACGTGTGCTTTGATTATATTTCATGCATATAATTAAATTGTTCAGTTGCAATAACAATAAGATCATGCTGAATATTCCTCATATTTGCTGTTCTTGAAATTTAAACTGCCTGAGCTTCCAGTATTCAAATAAGAGCACAAGCAATTTAGAGTTCAGAGAAGGGCTTCCCGTGTTTCACGGGATGTTTAAAATGGAGTTTAAATATATATATATATATATATATATATATATATATATATATATATATATAAAAAAAAAAAAGGAATCAATTTGCCTGGCCAGTTTTTGTGGTGCTTTTGCACTTCTTTTTACCAAACATTGAAATGGCTATTTCCATCTTGCGTGCTTGTAAAATGCATTTTAAATGTGTTTCTCATGATCATTCACCCTTGCAAGCTGATGATCCAAGTTGCTGTATGCTCATCCAGCTGGTGGAAGAATATCAGGTGACTCATACGACAGTGCTTTTGGCACAAATACCAAATTTTAAAAGCAACTAGGGGAAAAAAAGGAAATTCACCACAAGTGCATCTTTTAAATAGAATTTGAAACAAATCTGGCAAACTGGAAGAGTGTTTTCAGACATCTCCCTCAGAGAAAAAGGTGGGATGGGGCAGATGAATTACTCACTGCAATTTGCCTAGTTCTCCTGTCTCCTCCTCAGGTCTAATTCACTGGACCACCCTTGGAGATTTTGTGTTCAACTTTGAACCATTCCAAACCTCTGAAACAGAGTCAAACATGGGTTTTGTAAGCTGAATCCACCGGCACCACTGCCAGAAGAAGGGTTAGTCAGTGAACTCTCCCCTATACATAAAATGAGAAGGGCTTGACCTGGTTCTGGGTGGGAATCTGCTGGACCCCAGTGCTCCAAGGCAGGCAGACTGACCCAGCTTCTTCCAAATATTTTATAGCATCCTCATGCAAACTACTTCAGTATTTCACTGCCCATAACTTTAAGAAGTTTCAGCTAGGGAATCATTTGAATGACTAACCACAGGTCTCTACTGTCATTTTAAATGTCTTATTGCATCTTGCCAGGCCTACAGCCCCATCACAAAGATGCAAATCTTGCATAGGTCCCTTATCATATCTGTCAGCCTGTCTTGGATACCCCTGGCACTAACCTTTTAGATATAGGTACCTGAGCTTTTCCCCTGACCTGAATCCTTGGCCTGAACTAAACTCTACTTTCTAGTATAGCCAGTATGGCTGAGGAGGGTAGATTATTTTCTTCTTTCATCTTTTGCATTTCTGAAGACCCTCAGTTGAAACAATTTTGTTCTTTCACAGGGCAGATTCCCTGGAGCTCTGATCTTCCTGCTCGCCCTCCAAACCCAGCCCCAGCCAGCTCTGCATGGGCTGGAGGTCATTCAGGAGTCCTGCAGGCAATACCCCTGCTCACACATGCTAATATGATGTTTGCCTTTTCCACAACATCGTGACAGTGTTCCCTCCTCTTTGACCTGAGATCTGCTCGTCTCTTCATGTCCTTGTTGAAGAATCACTAGCTTGCCCGGCTTTTCCTGTCTTCATGTACCTTGCTCCTGCCCAGATTGGACTCCAAACTTACCCTTTGGGAGTGGTACCTTATTTATTTCCAGACCATTTTTTCCCATTTATCAAGATCTCTTTTGAATTGCTCTCCTTCCTTTCAGTGAGCTGCCGACCCTCCCTGGCTCAGTGTGCTCTGAACATTTAATGCTTATATTCTTTATTTCACTGGCTTTAACAATCTCGTTGAACAGGGCCAGTCCTAGGACAAACCCCAGGGGAGCTCACTCAGCATCGCTTTCCATTTTGACTGCTGATAACTTACCTCGGCAATCCTCAGAGTACAGATATACTTTTCTACATGGTCCTTTTATTCGTTTGCCCCACTCAGAGAGATCTCCCCTGGAGGTTTGGGGGGTGGTGTAGAGGCACGGATTTCAAAGCAATATGTCATTTTACCCCAGCAGAGGATCTGACTGTTTATTTCCCCTCGCCCATTGAACTTCTTTGTCCTGTTGCCCCGCATATAAAGGCAATATGAATAACCCTGAGCCATGTGAGGCTGTGGAGGGGGAGGTTACTGTGACTCACACTACCATGCTTTTTTGTTCCCCCTTTGGTGCTGTATTGCCTAGTGCGTGTCCTCACTCCTGGCTCTCACCACAAAAGGCAGCAACAATCAACCAAACCTCCGAATGAGTAATCTGCTCACAAAGAGCCTTTTGAGTGCACAAAGTAGTTGCAGGGAGGAAATGTCCCACTGGGGAACCAGGTGGACAGCAAACATTCGCTTTCCATTACAAATGAGTTCAAGGGAAATGGAGTCACCCCAGCATGGGATGCCAAATCCGTGTCCAAAGCTACTTCCCACCATCCAAGCCAAACATGCTTCCCATTCTCTCCCTCCCCATCTCCCCTCCTTGTTTACAAACACGTTTACAAGTACTTGATAGGTGACCTTATTTACTTAGTAACCTGTGGATTCATTTATCTTGAAATTAGCAGGTAATGAACTGGAAACCCTCAACAACCCTCCCACTAATTAACATGATAATAAGATTGTTTTGCTACAGAGGTACAATTAGCATGTATGAGCTAGAGGGGGAGAAAGATCAATAAAATGTCTGAAGGGTACTAGGAACCAGTCTCAAGAAGAGAACAAAAGAAGAGAGCTTTATGGGGTTACAACAGCAGCAACAACTTCCAGGCCTGTCCCTTTACAGATAGCAAGAGCAGTGGTCTTCTTTCCACTAAGCTGCCTGCAGGCAGGCTGGAAAGACCTACCTGTGTCATATACTGCTCTTTGCCATTCAGACTAGATTAAGGATACATGAAAAGGATTGTAGACAATATGTTTGAAAATGGGGGAAAAAAAAAAAGTTTTGAAAAAAAGAAACACCATCAAAACACCAGAACATACATAAGATGTCTCTCCTTAAAAATAATGCATGTGTTAGGAGGTGAAAGGGGATGGTGTAGAGACCACCATCCCATAATCATGCAAGAACTTCAGCACGCATGTTGAGAACCCCCCCCCAACCCCTTTGCTGCCTAATTGCAGAATCATGCCTTTACATATGGAGAAGTAGCAAGAAAAAGTTGCACGACAGTTTCAAGAGGGGCTCTTTGCTAAGACAAAACGGGTTTGGCGGAAGGGAGCTAGGGAGAACTCCTTTGTGAGAGTGGTGTGCAGATGAAGAGAGCTAGCTCTGCCAGCTCCTCCAAATCCCTGGTCAGGTGGAGGGAAGCTGCTCCAAAAAGAGAGCATTTCTCCATAGGAAAAAGAACATGAAGGAAAAGGGAGAGTTTTTTTGTTTGTTTGTTGGTTTTGTTTTGTTTTGTTTTTCCAAACATGACGTTGTATTTAGTGGACTAATGGGGAATGAAGAGTATGGGGCTACAGACCTGTTAGCCTGTCTGTGTCCTTCTGTGGGTAAATGCACAGCTAATTATTAAAAATTAAGTATTATTCTAGCACTGGGTGCACTGTCTGATGCACCAAATTGAAGGGCCAGCAAACTGTAGTACTGCCCTTTTATGCAGATATTGCTGGATAAAAGAACTCTGGCCTTCAGTTTGGAGGAGTTCAGCTTAAATCCCTGCATGTTTCAGTGAAGCTCACTAGGATTCTTTATTTTTCATAAGCCCCTGTAAATATCGGCTCCTCCACACAAAGCCATTTTGCCCTGGATGACTTGGGAAATGAGATCATTCACAGTTGCTTGACGTAAATGGTGGGTGCTGAAGGCTTGAATCTGGCCCCGAGCTCTTTCCCTCACATCTGGCTTAACCCCACATCTGTCCTCCCCATCTGTACTGACGCCTTCTGTCACCTCCGAAACTTTACATTGTGCAGCGCATTTCAGCACAGTCCCTGCCAAGGAATTTGGGATTGCCGTGCCTCTGGAGTGCAGGCTTCAGGTAGCACTGACAACTCCTGTGAGCGTTTCACCACAAGTCTGATTTTCGCATGAATGTTATTCATCAGTCATTTGAGTTCACAGAATATTGTCTCCTGGCATTCTTTGGAGTGCGAAAGAGGAAGGAAAACTATTAATTACTTTTGATTGACGTTTTCCATTTGTGTGTGTGTGTGCAGGGGGGGGTTGTTGTGCATTTTTTTAATAGAACCTCAGGTTTCAATTGGGTAAACTGACACCTTGCAATCTGATCTGACAGCCCTGCTTTGTGTGGGAGTTTGTACGACTCCAAAATTTCAGCTGTGAGACTTTCTGCGTGAGCAGTCGTTTTATTAGAAGTTTTGACACCTCTCCTAGCAGGGATCAGTGCCCGCTGTGTGAACGGAAACACCAAAAAGAGCATTGTGTGATGCAGAGTGGGAAGGAAAGAAAAGAAGTTCTGTAGCAAATAACCGAAATTAGCTCAGACAGAGTTCTTTGGAGACCTTACCTCACAACAATAACAGTGGGACACTGGAGGTCATCCCACTGTAATTACTGTCATGGGTTCACGTTATCGTTTAAAAATCACAGATGCCCACACAGTTTTGTTGCATTTTGTTTCTCCCCCCTGAACCTGCCTGGTTTGTGTTATTTTGGACTTGACTGTTTATGATTTTCTCTCACAAGAGGATGGCAGCAGCTTGAGTTTCTTCCACCTTTTTAGCTTGAAATTTGCCAACAGTTTGTTGGTGCTGGGCTCTGGCGCTGTTGAGGCTGACTGCAGTAAGCAACGTGAGACAGATATTTGACTCCAGAAGGGAAGAAGTGCACTGGGACTACACCTTGTAGGACTGATCCAGTCCTTTCCCTAATGCACAGCCACACCCTGCACACCCCAGTGGATTTTTTTCTGTTTGGCTCCAGTAGCTAAAAGGGTTTTTTGTTGGATGGGAATGGCACGTGAGTAAATTATTTTTGAAATTTCCTGTCTTTCCACCATGTTTCCATCCAAATCCTTCTAGTAACTGGGGGGGCTTCCTGCACAGATTTTGGTTCAGGGAGTTGGAAAACAAAACCTCATCAATTGTAGAAGCTGGACTAAAGGTTTTGTGGGGATAAAGCATTTTTTTCTGATCCTTCTCACCTGCCCTCAGCTAGGTTGATAAATACCTGTGAAGCATTTGCTAGGAAAGTTCATTGTAATGAGCAATCCTTCTGGCCTAGATTTGTATCTTCCTTGAGAATAGGTGTAATTTTAGATCTGCTTTGCAAGCTTTTTTTTTTTTTTTTTTTTCCCTTTTCCCCCTTTTCTTTCCAATACTGCTCCGTACAATAGGAATCTTGTCCCATGGTGTGAAGCCCCTGCAGAGTTATAAAATTGTGTCACCTTCCCTGCCTCCCTTATAAGTTACTCTATGTGACACTATTAAAAAGAAAAACCACAGGATCTCCTGGGATCAAAACAATGTCCTGTTGTTATCTTAACACCACTCCATTTGGCTTTTTTGGCTTTTACCTTTCATTTCCTACAGCTCTGTGCAAGCAGAGCTTGCCTTGCATTGTGCTTCATTCCATGCATGCATTTTCTCAGAGAAGATGCTTTTATTTCTGAAGGATATGCTGGGTGGCCAGAGGTTTCAGATTTCTTCAGCAGGGATTCATCTCTTCCAGGAAGGGGGAGGTTGGAGTGAACAGGCCAACTAAGAAACTTTCATCTCTGTGCAAGAAGGGAGGAGAGACTTAGATGCTCATCACTTCCTCAGATGAAGATTTAAGCTCAAGAATTAACTAATAAACTCCCTATCCCGTGGGAGCTGAGACAGTGTGTGTGGGGGAGGGAACAGGCTCAACATGTGCGAGTTTCCCACTTTGAGCAGGAGTTTTGGTGGCCTGGAAAATGTAATGTGTTTTTCCTTCAGACTCTCTGGAGTGTGACTCATAAGCCTCTGCAGCTCAGACAGTTTTGCAGAACAAGCTACCAGCAACCTCTTTGTCCTTCGTGTGGTATTACTGAATAAGCTCACGGTAACTCATGCCTTGGAGCAACTTAGCATCGGAAGTAAGATGTTGCAATTGGTGCTTTCATACTCATTTCACATTTGTTAACAGGAGCAGAAGTAACCTACGTAAGAACAAGTTTATCACCGTGTAAAGGCTCAGGTCTAGAAAACATCGACAGGTAGTGCACCCTTAAATCTATTTGAATATGTGATGTGTCCAGTTGCATTTTCTATGTTACACATTTCTGCAATGTGATTTTATTTCTAACTTGAAGATCCTGCTATTAGATATTATTATAACTTGAGGATAAAACTCTTCATAATGCTACCTTGCAGTTATTGTTTTTGACCCAAAAGCCCACAGAGTGCCTGGCTAAATGGTTTTATCAGAGACCCTAGTTGTCATTAATTATAGTTATAGCCAATTTACACATATGCTAAGTGAGGGTTTCAGCAGTTTGTACTAGGTCATGCAGTGTGTACAGTATGTGGAGTAAAGCAGAGAGAGACAGAGGCCAATTTTGTCTGGCAGGATGTCCAGGTGTCCTGGGAACTGATGCCAGCTCTCCTTACAGGCTGAAAGGATTATTGGGCTGGAGAAGAAGCATTGCACCCCTTGAAGGTCTTTTCAGTAACGACAAAAACATCTTAGTATCTGACAGAGGCTGTATAAAGCTAACTGGTCTTAATTGCAATATCACAGCAGCAGTGCATAGCTGTGATGCACTGCCAAACCACTGGTCTGTCCAGGAACTTATGTGGCCCTGTTCACCTCCATATGAGAACACTTTTTTTTTTTTTTTTTTTTTTTTGTTGGTCTTTACTGAACTTTTAAACAGCAAAGGCTGTTTACTCACAGTTGTACAGAAAATGAAGTGGCTAAGGAGAGGAACCTGAGCCAGAACTACAGCATCCCCTTCCAGGACTCTATCCTTTAAATATGTCCCTTGCAGTCTTAACTTTTTTTTTAACAATTAATGTTCAGAAGTCTCTTAATAAATTAATTATGTACTTAATTAGGTAATATGAAAAAGCAACGATTTGAAGAAATAGCATTGCAGGCAATCTCACATCTTCTTCCTAGAGACAGCTTTAGCTTTTCCAGTGTCCACTTCCAGCACAGGGGTACGCTGCAGCCAATGGGCAGCTCCTGGCTCTTGGCTTGCAGACCACTGCATTAGAGGTGAGCAGAGTCTGGGTCTTTGCTTCTACACAAAGACTTCTTGTGATATGCATTTCTGCCATCATCTTTTTTACCTTTGTGTGACATTTCTGATTGTTTTGAGGTTGGTTTTTATTTTTTTGGTTTGTTTGTTTATTTTAATTAAACATGACTAAACAATGATTCTCTGGGTGGGAATCATTCTTCCTAATAACCACAGTGTGCATACTAACTATACTAAAAATAAATCTTGTCTCTGACTAGTTAAAAATTGCAGTGATTTGTTGATGCTTTTTACCTGTCACTAGTAAGATATAAATATAAATAAGTAGAATTACATTTAAAATATCCATCACTTCACATATGGAGAGTGGCAATGAGTGGGCTGTAATAATAAAATATACTTTATAAGTGTCATAATCATTCAGACACCAGGAACTCATAAGCCACAGATCTGACATTCAGATGATGAATTGTGATTTTGTTTTAAAAGCCAGACATGTCAACTCCATGTGCATATTGGGAATTGTAGTTCAAGTGACCTCTGCTAAAACACTGACCTTAACAATAACTTTGTTTTACATTTCCCAGAAACTTTTTAAGTAGGTGTGATACTTTCCAAATGCAGTTGTTGCACTAATAGTAATGTAAAGTCATTTAAAATATTTTGACACCTTTGTTGTGGTCATATATTATATGACACAGAAAATGAGATTCAGTGAATGGCTTAAAATTAATTCTATTTTGGGGTCTTGGTAACATCATAAAGCCCTTGAGATTCACCTGTGTGATATATGATATCACTGGATAAGATAATATTCTTCTAAAACTCTACAGCTCATCCATTCTTGCATGCAATAAATAAATACATTAAATATACATACGGAGGAGTGTTAGTATTGGTATATATGAAAGAGGATTAGATAACACTCAAGGGAGGCTCCATGGACTGTAGGGATCTTAAATCTGATGGAGGAAGGTTGATTCAGTGGACTTCAGAGACCTGGATTCTGCTCCCCTCTCTGCTGCAAGTTCCTCTTGTGTGACCTTGGACATGCTGTTTAAAACCAAATCTAAAAAGTATTTAGGCTCCTGATTCCTGTCAGGATGCCTTGCTCATGCTGATTTTGGTAGAAATTTAAGATTTGAAAAGGAACTGGGCACTAAAATCCCTTGAAAGATCAGGGCTATGTTTCTTTGGGCAGCAGTTCCCTACTTCCAGGATGGAGATAATATTATTTCACAGGGACATTTATTGGGTGAGTTCATGAAAGACAGTAAGTGCCTTACTGCACTGTGCATGGTCCTGGGAGCTGTACAGATGTGTGAAGTCCTGTCTCTGATTCCCTAGGAGTAGCTGCGTACACTATATAGATATAATTATAGTCGTATCAAATGAAAACACAATTAAGTTCCAGAATTGAAGCTGATTGGCATAACAAAGCTGAGATTTACTGCTTCCTTTACCAGGCCAGCACAGGTTCTAACACAAATCATGCCTCTTAGCCTTCAATTTGATAAACTTTCAGCTATTTTGACATGTAGAGCCAACTGCAGCCTACTCCATCCTGACAAAAAGAGCCTAACAAATGGATTTTCAGTCACCCACTGAACAGAGCTAGATGACAGATCTACATGAAATCCTTTTTGGAGGGAAGGCAGCCTTTTAACTTGATTGATGAAATTATATCTAAATCTGGTAGATTTGGGACTTCAAAGGCATTTTTGCCTACTTAGGGCATCCCAGATGAAGGGAGTATGCTATTTGTACCAAACTCCCATGCTCAAGTGGTTTGCAAATTGACCCCTTTGTAATAGGTTAAAGGTTCCGTGCTAGATAACGGTGGTTCATTTTGATTAATTATGTCAGGGAATTAATGTATGATTACTAACTTTTAGCAGACCCTGCTCTTTCTGACCTCGAGCTGCTTGTTTGTGTGGCTGGTTGTAATTTTCGACCAATGGGTTACGAGAGGTCACTGTGTGGTCAGCATATTTTAAACAAAGAAAAGGGAGGTGGGGAAGGGGGAGCAGAGAAACAGCAATCACAGATCAGAGTGGATGGACTACAGTTTACTGGCCTGACAGGGGAGATTTGTTAAGTGTTTTAACAGTAGATTTTTATACATTTACCATTTCCAATAAAATATTCTTCTGAAGAGCTAAGAGAGTGGCCTGGAAAGATGTTGGGAGGACAATTTAACAGTTGAATGTTAAGCCCATAAATTGCACTTCATACTGGTTTCAATAGCAGAGAACCTTGTTAAAAAATAAATTGGGTAGTGTTCTGTTTAGGACTTGGATTGGCTGAAAGCAAGGATGAAAGCTTCTTATTAAGCCAATGCTTGGGAAATGCTGCTTACAGATTTCTTAACCAATCACCAAATATTTAGCAAATGTTGATAAAACAAGGTTTCTTGGGCTTTTAGTTCCATTTCTTATTTAAAACTCTTGGGTGGTATGTGAAGCCATCCAAGAATTTCTAAAGTCTTGAAAGGGCAATATGTGAGGTCCAATCCTCTAAAAACCTATGCACACTAGATTAATTGTATTTGTTGTGTTCAATATCATAATCAATAAAATTGTTCATGCCAAAAGTGAAGACTGTGCTTAGGTCGTTATGGGACAATAGCTATCCTACAAAAATCAGACTACTGGGTAGGTGAAAGGAGTAGGAACTAGAAGTCCTAAATCCCTCCATCCTTGCACATCCTTGTTGTTTGATTCTGGTAGAGAACTTGAGACAGAGGCTTCTAAGCACATACTTTTAAAGCAGCTAAGGTAGGACCTGAGTTTTAGAGATGTTACATATTTCCAAAGCCATTAGAACCAAGGACACTTATCACTTCTGAAAATAAAGTGGTATTTACTATTGGGTCTAAACATACATCGACTTAAGTAACCAACTGCAAATGTACAAAACAAATTGCTATTATCTTTCCTGGGCCTCCCTCTTCCTTTAAAAAATGTGTCTAAAATATCTACCTTGTTTATAGGGGCATTGAGAGGCTTAGTTCATTAATGTTTGCACAGTGCTTTATGGCCCTTAGATGAAAGGCACTACTGATGCTTAAAGAATGATTATTATTATAATACTTATTCTAAGAACAATAGGCACATTTGTTTTATTTTCCACTGAGCCCCTTCAAACTCCAGGGTGTCCAATTAAGCTGTAATCAGAATAAGGGCTAGGACTTTGCTGAAACTTTTCCAGCTTGCTTTAGATACCCTATTTTTGCTTTACTTTTGGTCGTACATTTTTACCTACCCAATGAACATGGAACTTTTTTCTTTGCATTGGATCCCCTTAATTTGGTTGTTCCTTGCAAAAACATGCTCTTGACAAACTATCTGTTGCATTTGAAGTGTGAATGCTAAGACAGAGCTTTGCAAGAGGAGAAACGGGTTCTATCTGAACAAAAATATGTGGTGTTATTAGGGTCAGGAAGGGACACTTGAAGGTAAAATGATCTGAAATTAGCAGAGGGAGAGAAAGAATTGAAAGGGAGAAAGAGATAGGAAAGGAAAATGCATTGAATATGATGAGAAGACTGCATATGGAGACAGAGACGGCGACAGCAGTGGTGCCAAAGAAACAGAGAAGATAAAGGAAAGAAAAGAAGAAGTATTTGGAGTGTGTATATATATATACACACACGTACGTACACTTCTGTTATGGTTTGCTAAAATTGCCTGGCTCTTTTGAAAAGTCACCTCATACAGCAGGAAGATAAGCAAAGAGATTTAAGATTTGTTTAAGCAGCACTGGGGAAAGCAAATCTCAGATAGGACTGAAGGCTGAGCTCTTATAATCAGTTGGCACACTGCTGATCATTGCTGATTGCCCTGCAGCTTTTCTAGGCCAACCCACAATAAGCGTAATTCAAACAAGAGTCTTCTGCCACTTAGTGAAGGAAAGACTTGTGTCAGGCTGACAATTTCTTAGGCCAGCGTCCCACTCACAGAAGGAGCTAGGAACTGATATTTCAGGCAGAAGTAACCTACAGAGCATCCTGACCCCACTCGGCGAGTGACAACCAGAAATTCAGTTTCCTAGTCCCTGCTTTGACTATTAGGCACAATTGCCTCTTAAGCTCTTTATTTAATGGAAAGTCTGACGGCTGCTGTCAGAGCATGAATGTCAGTATTATTTACTTATTTAGTCATTTCACAGTAGTGTTAGGGATCTCATGCAGGTCATTGTACATGCATTTAATAAATGGCAATCCTGCCTCAAATGATTTACAATCAAAGCTGTTGATTCCGGAAAGTACTTGCACATACATGCTCTTCAAGTAATCACAAAAGCACATGCTAACTTGCTTTACATCAGTTGAAAACTTCCTTAACGCTACCTCTTCAGAATTTGGGTCCAAGCTGAAAATGTAACAAGCTGTGGTAAAATGGAGTTGTAGGGGAAGAAAGTATTTTAGGATGTGCTAGCAGTGTTATGATGCTTTCATCTGGATTTTATAATCTGATTGTCTGTCTATCTATCTATTTCTAATAACTTTTAAACTTGATGGACAGTATCGACCACATTTGGCAGAAGGATAAACAGTGCTAGAGTAAAAATAGGCTCATGGGCACAAGCACAAAGTACATGGTTTGAATAATCCCCACAATGCTTCTAGCTCTTGAGTTTGCATGGCATCTAGTGGGCTGGAGTTGTTCATTCTGAAAGTAGTGAGGTAAAACAACACAGACACAACTGTGTTTTTAGCCACATGAGAATCTACCCCACAGAAAACTCAAAAAAGTAGGTTTTAGAAGTTCCACTTCTCAGGGGACCACTGGCTTTTATTTTTCAAGCATAAGAGAGTGGATTTCTGAGCCCTTTGAAGACAAAGTGAATTTGCCATTGCTTCCAGTGGAGCTAGGACCATGGCCTGCTACACAGCCTGTAGGGACAGAAAATATTTGTTTCCTTGTTAGTATGGAAAATGAGAGCAAATTAGGAGCAACAGGCTTTGGGGCTGGTGAAGAGTGCATCAGGCACTGGTTGCTTTTTACATGTCTGTACATCAGAGACTTGCATTTTCATGCTTTTGTGCGTGCCCAGGTTTTGGGTGCTTGCACATGCTCTGATTAAAGAACAACTTTGAATAATGTTATTTAATTTAATGATCTTAATAAGCGCATGGTGGGGAGTGTCTTTACTGTATAGACACAAACAATGATACATGCTTCAACATGAAACACAATTAGGGTGTGCAGTGAAATAAAGGGGTGAGGGGGGAAGGGGACATTTTTTTTTTTTTAAATGAGAACAGAGGTGACTTCCAACAAAACTTCAAAACCAGCTTGGCTAACAATGAACATAGCCCCATTCTTTTTAATCATCAACAAAATCTATCACACATGTTCTTTCAAGTAAAGTTTATTAGAAAGAAATTGCTACTAGAGAACCACATGTGAGCTCTGACTTGGCAAGGTCAGGCCAGGGCAATAAACCCTTGAACTTTACAAATATGCAAAGCTGACATAAATAACAAATTAAACCCAGCCAGGTGTAGAGCTGCAGCAAGCTGCTTGCCAGAAAGATTCAAACTCTGGCCAGCGTGACCTCTGTTAGCTTGTGTGGAAAGCGGGGGCTTATCTCCTCGGCTTGTTGTCCTTTAGGGTTCATACCTGTGGGTTCGGGTCACCTTCTTCTCCTCATTAGCTTAGAAAAATTATATCGCTTCATTAGAGGTGTTTGTTCAGCTTCTGAGTGTCCTCAGGCACTTGGATGTGTTGCTGGGTGCGTACTGGTTTTGTCAGGCTGCCGACTGCCCTGGGCACAAGCAGTGTTTCACCCTAGGTCTCTCGGCTCTTTGAAGGATCAGCCCAGGATCAATCAGCAAGGGGAAGGTGGAGATGCCTCTGTTGGAAGATTTGGTGAGACAGGATGGGGGAGAGAGGAGCAGGGTCTTTGCCTGCAGTGCGGACTGACATACACCCCAAAGTCTGGAAATCAGTAAACATGAACATGCCCTGAGCTGGCTGTCAGATCCTGTGAGCTCTCCGAGAGCAGTGCTTGTGTAGCTCACAGAATTGCACATCACCCGAGTGCTATTTGGGATTGAGCTCCAAGAGGTGCCTTAGGAAAAGGAGCCAATCCTTCCACCAATTTTAGCCATATCTATTGCAAATTCTGTGTGTAATCAGGGCTTCGTTAGAGGTATAATTCTCACTGCAATCAATCACTGTATCATTCTGAGCCTCACTGCCAGATTTCCAGAGGCATTCAGCTGCAGACACACCATCTCAGTGGGATTTTCAAATGTCTCTTAAGCGCATTAAGCACCTAACTTCCACTGAATGCTCAAGGGGTTTTTAAAATCCCACTATGTGTCTCTCTACATCTTGCCCTTAAACAAGTGCTTAATTTTAAGTGCAGGTAGTTTCATTGATGTGTATAGTACTACTTGTGTGGTTAAAGTTAAACATGTGCTTAAATATGCTGTTAAACTATGGCTGTAATGGGTGGGGGAGGATTTGGATGCAAACATTAAGTGCATTAAATATAAACGTTTTACTGGAGCACCTTAATTTTTGGATACTGATTTGAGGCAGCAACAGTAAAAGAGAAATGTGTCTCTCTACTTGAATATTGAGGAAATTTGTTCTGAGAATCCCAAAAACAGAATAAGACAGCACACTGGGACATGGTGTTCTACACAATTCCTTTACAAGTGTAGCCAGACTTTACAATATCTTTGCCATGAGAATTGCTTTGACATTTTTTTTAAATGCAAAGCCAAACTTCTTAGAAAAACACTTACCCTGAGAGGCAATACTCTGTAGTGACTACTGAGCTGTCGTGTCATATTGAGCAACACGTTTCACCTCTCTGTGCTTCTATTTTCCCTCCCACTGTCTTTACTATTTATATTATAAGAACTCTGGGGCAGGGACAGTCTCTGTGTTTGCATAGCTCTCTCTCTAATGGTGGTATCTCTCTGCTGGGACCACTCAGTGCTGTCGTTAGTAAAATCTAGCGACACTCTTGCACAGACTAGGGAAAAACCGTAGAACTAAGCGATGGAAAAAAAAACTCTTTCTTATTTATTTCAAGTTTTAGTTTTGTGCCTGAGTCACAGGTTAAGACTCTTCAACACGTGAGGTTTATGTATACTTGTTAAAGACATCTGTCCTGATAAATGGGTCGGATGCTTTTTATAGAGTTCTCCACTGGGTCCACTCCATCATAATGCAGCTTCAACACAGGCCTCCACAGAGCTTCAAGAGAAAAATCCAGGAAGGAGAAAGTGAAGGGAGATTGGGTGAGTTTACACTATGTGTTAAGTGGAAGAGCTGCAAAGAGGTTGGGAGACTTGTCATGACATGCAATTAAAGGCTCCTCTGGGAGTGTCTGTATAAACTCTACACATAGCAGAAAGAAAACAGACAGCTGACAGTTGTACTGTGAAGTCTTAGAAGAATATACAGTGTTCATTGCTGACACTCAAAGGCAATTTTGCCTAGTTCTGTAAAGTCTAAATGCTTTTATTTAGAACTAGGGACAATTCTTGTCAAAAAAAAAAACCAAAAAAAACCACGTGATTTTCTGTTCTAGCTGTTACAAGTTATCTTCTTGCAACCTCTTTTGAACTGAACCTGACACACACTTTGTTTTAGTTATGTTTTCATTTGATGAAGGCCATTTCTAGTGGCATTCAATTTTTATTTATTTATTTATTTATTTTTACCTTCGGTAGTAATTTTGGCTACAGCGTGTGACACATATCCCATCTTCCCAGGTTCCTATTTGGAGCATATCCTGTGATTCCTCTGTATACGTGTATGTGTGTTTGTGACACGTCCAGAAGTGCAGATAAGAAGGGACAAGTTCAACTGGACTTTGAGCCCCTGGGAGTAAAGGAATGGAAGGACCCAGTCCTTAAATACCTTGAGAACACTGCTGGTGGCTGAGGCTGCTGGGTGGGAAAGGCAGGATTAGAGGAAAACTCTGATCCATTAGCTCCTTCAGCCCTTTTTCCTTCAGACTGTTGAGAAGCCTGAATGAGGATCCGAGTTGGCTTGAGGTTATGTAGATTTGCATACTTAAAGGTGTCAGAGGTCCAAGCCTCTATCAATTGCATTCAAAAGAAAAGATCTAACATCTGATTCTTTTAGTGACCTAGGTGAGGTACCCAAGCAACAGGCTACGGGCTGTGTTGGTTAAAGCCCACATTTACCATGACACTTCAGTGGGTCAGCATTGCAAGGTGGCTTCTGTTTACTCGATGAAGATCTCCGTTCCGTGTCAGGGAGTCTGTTGTTTCTCTTAGCTCTGTAGTTACCAGAACAAAAGGGAGGAATTTGCTAGGTCAAAGAAGTAGAGAGAAAAATCATCCTTTCTTTGACTTGTTTTGTCATTCCATGTGCAGTTTGAAAAAAAAAAAAAAAGAAAAAAAAAAAAGGAAGCAAGATGTAGAGAACTTGAGCATTTTACATTGTCATAAACATTGCTATAGAATATACTGGCTATTTATTTTTAGGATGGTGTGACTTCACTATACAAAGACCTCCAATGTCCTATAGAAGGAACTCAAATAGATTTTTTTTTTCTTCTAGATATAGGGGAATAGAAAATGAGAAGAAAACAACTTGGAATCCACTAGAGAATGTAGAGTGCAAATTTAATTTATATGGGAAGAGTGGTGATGGGAAATATGGAAAACTCTAAGTTTTGATGGTTGGACCAGGCTCAGAGCCTAAAGGCATATATCACTGAAGAGTATTAAATATTTAAAAGAAGGTTTATTTAGAGTCCTCAAAACTGACAGGATCTTAAATAGAAGATCATATGGCAAGAAAGCTCAACATCATTCTTGTCAGGGTGAATTAACTATGGAGTATAGCCCTGTATAAATAAGCAGCCATGGAAATTCCCAGCTTCATTTAAAGTCCTGAAAAACAAAGTCAACTCCACTCTGAAGACAAACGAATAAGACCAGGGTAGGAAAACAGGGTAGACTCAAGTTCTCTGAACAATTTTATCAGTACAAATTTCTCAGGTAACTCCTCAATTGCTTACTTTAGCAACAGAATAAAGAAGAATTGTATTTCAAAGGTCTATAGTTTATTGCCCAGTACAACTGGCATTGGCAGAAATGAATGACATTTATAATGCATTTCATGATACAATTTTTCAGTTAAAGCTTTCCCTTTTAGGTGTTTCTTTGGGCTTCTGGGGAAGTGCTCCTCCTCAGGGGAGGAAGTTGCTATTATTATTGTACGCAGATTGAGCTGGGCTTTACCTGAGAGACTCATTGACAGCATTCATCTGTATCTTTCTCTTTTAATCCTGCTCACCACTGCATCCCCTTCTGCCTCAAAAAAAACCAAAAAAAACAAAACAAAAAACAAAACAAAACAAAACAAAACAAAAAACACAAAACAAACAAACAAACAAACAAAAAAAAACACACAGAAAACGTCTCCCAGTGCTTAGACTGTTGAAATGTGTGACAATCCAGAAACTAGTTTGGCCTAGTATATTATGATGAATATCAGTGTGTTGGTCATGCTCATGTAAAGGGCATGGGAATCCCTCACAGATATGGTAGACCCTTTAAATAAGCCTTAGACAAGAGCAACAGCCATGTTCTTGCTGCGCTACAGTGATGTGGGCCTCCTCTTGCCTTACTTGTACATCACCGCTTGTCTTGGGAAGGTTTTAAGGAAATTTTGTTCTGCCAAAAAGTCTCCTTCCTAAGCTATTACGGAGAGCTGCCAACATGGTATTTGTACCACTGTGGAACCCTTTCTCCAGAAGGTCAGTGGGGGAGTGTAATCAGTTTAGAACTGGATGTTGTAACTTACTTGAATGAAAGATTTTTCTAAAGGTGACATTAAGATGAAATATTTAAGATAAACCAGAAGATTTGACTGGAAATTCACAATGTCCCTCTGAAACAGTCCACACTGATTTACTGATCTTCCATTTTCAATTTATGAGCTGAGACCAGAGTATACCACTGGAGGATGAGAATAGAGTAGTCATATTAGAGCCAGCTCATATATCCTACAGACAGACTTTGGAAGAATTAGAAAGTATAATAAAGTGCTTGTCCCTTTAAGACACTGCCTGGCTTCTTGCCAATTTACATCCTGGAGCATTAGATATTTTAAAAGCCCTTAAAACTGTCTCTGTCTTTTTCTCTCTCTTTTATTCTTTTTCTTTTTTTCCCAACACTGTCTGAGGTTTTCACCTTTTAACAATGAAGAAACAATGGTTGAAGCATCCTTTGCTTTACAGCTTTCTCCCCCTACAGCTTACTGAGGGATGAATTCTGTTCCCTATCACATTATTTTAAATATGAGATAACTCTTGAAGGCAGAGCAACTGGTTTATATGGCAGGTAAAAGAGAGAGGAAAACGTATCCTGTTTTAAAAAGCAAATTCTTGGTTTTATATAAGAGCAGTAACATTGGGATACACAAAGTCACCCAGGTACTTTTCAAGAACAGAAATACTGTCAGGGCATTCCAGTGACCTTTCGTCTCCAATGTTTTCAACTAACGGTCACCATACAGGGCAAAAAGCCAACTCTGCAATCACCATGGGACCTGACTGGAGCTTTGGATGTCCCCATAGAGGGCAGCCATATCTTTGGTGAGCTCAGTGGCCCATGGGTCAAAGGCACAAGCACCAGTGCCAGCCCAACTGCAGTGCCCTGTGTAATGCATGTGATGCAGTTACTCCTTTCAAGGAGAGGCAGAGGGCTTTAAAGATATGACAGTCATTCTAGAAATATTTCTAAAGTGAAATGTGTTCCAAAGCAGCCTCTCTGTGAATGGCTTAAATGCCAGAGTTGGGGTTTTATGTGAAGATATTCCCCCAGAAAATTTTTGAAGGGTTTGATTTTGGCTGAGCTTTGCAAATATAGTTTGCAAGCTGGAAGGAATTTGGGGAAAGAGGAAAGATGGTCAGGGGGGAAAAATAAACAAAAAGAAAAATAATAGGCCATCAACCTGGGGTCATTTTCTGAACAATACAGAGTTGAGAAAGGACTCAGGGATCCTTTTGTATGATAGCAGCCTAATGAAAACTTTCAATTCACTCTGCAGTTTGTCTGCTCTTCCTTCGGACCTGACTTTTTCTCCGGTTGCGAGTCAGGCAGAGATCCCTTCCAGTTTTAGGCAGCAATTTCTTCTCATGCAGTGGGGAGATTAAGCCTGCTGAAAGCTCTCTTTAAGGGAGGATTCTATGTTCCTTTCCTCTCTTCCTGGAGATCATAAGATAATGCATCTGGAACAACATTAGCTCATCCAGGTCTGTGGTTTTATTTTTGATAATCAAATCCCAGCAATCTCATTCTCCATCTGCCTGAGCATATTTTTGGGTAAGGGGTACATATCAACTAGCACACATGGCTGTGGTCAGATATTGTGAGATCTTCTAAACATGAACAGAAAATTTCCGCCCTCTAAGTTATATCTAAACATTCCTTTTTCTCTTATGCTGTATTTTCTTTCTGCAGCTGAGAGAGTTATGGTAGTTCAGGCCAACAGAACATGTTTATTTCTCCTTTGGTAGTGTTTACTCAGCAGACTCCCAAACTTGGGTTCAGACTACATTTACTTTCAAATGAGAAATATTTTGATGGCTTCAGCCTTATTCGATATAGTGCAGTGTCTATTTGTGTCAAGAGCTAGCATTAAGTCATTGTCTGTCTGGATTAAGTGTTAAGGGTACAATGAAGAGTCTGTGGACATCTTGTTAGGAGACAGCTGGCCAAATGAAAGTAGGCTTCCTTCTGAGTCTCAGCAACATCTGCATTCCTAAACAACAAGAGTATTTCTTACAAAACCAAGTGGGTTTTCTGTCAAGTTTAGCCTAGAAGTGAGATAATTATAGGAAAAAAGCTGAAACACATCTTAGGAGCTTTTAGGAGCTTATGACACTTTGTTTGGCCTTTTGTGAAAGCCATTAGTCATTTATCCCCTTTCAGCAGCAGAGCACTGGCGTACAACATCTGTGCTTTGCTTCACCTTAGAGCTTCCTCAGGATCACTGCAGCAGAGATGGAGTAGGTCTTCATGCTACTAACAGTAGCTTCCTATCTGGGGTGTAGGGTAGAGGTCTTGAGACCTTATCTGGCTCACACTGTCTCACGGCATTTTGTATTTGCTTGGGGAGGATGCCATATTTTTAGTGAATTATCCAGAAGTCATTTTCTTATAAAGTTAAGTATATAATGTTAAATCTCTCTCATCTTACAGCATCTCTAATTATTACTCAGATATCTAATAAAAAAAGCCATAAAGAACAGTAATTTCAATTATATAAATTAGAAAGTAGAATAAGATTTGTGCTATCTATTTGATCAGTCATGATGCTCCAGTCTCTAACCTGATCTGAAGCTCTTTGTCAATAGGATATATATATATTTTTTTTTTGTAAAATAGGACATCTTATTCTGAAAACCTTTCAAGGTTGGTCAGTACCACAGAAGATGGTTTCAATGCATCTTTCATGCTGTCCAAATGTCTACAATCATATTTATGCTTAAAAGAACTCTCAGAGAGTATTTATTTCACATGAAACTGAATTTTGTTAATGTTCAAGAATTGCATCAAAAAAAACCAGTGTATTCTTTAGTAACTCAAATGAATTTTGATTTTATATTTTTATCTCTATGAAATATTGTTTCTTTCATTTCAAATTTTGTTCCAAATGAACAGCCTTTAACAAATTCATTTTCAGAAGTTGCCTGGATTCACTGTGTTAAAATATTTTAGATTCTTCTTTTGTTCAACCATTTTTTCTACGTCAGATGAATACATCCATGATGATAAACAGACTGGGGAGGGATCTGAACAAATTGCCCTGCATTTTAGCCCTCAATTATACAAGGTGATCTTATGAAAACAAAAAGTGAAGTCTTGAAGGGTCTCTGAATAGCACCAGGAAATAATTTGTGCCAGATTGTTCTTTGTTAGTACTGAAGAGAGACTCCTAGAAGCTGGTTAATACAGAGAGTTCACCTATATCTCTTACCCTTAAAAAAATGAGTTTATTTAGGTTTTCCAAACTAATTAAAACAGTCAGGTGAGATAGGAGCCTAAATTCCAGTGAAAGTTAATGAAGAATAAAACAGTTGAAAATGTTCTGTTGGTGTGCTGAATCCTGACTATGTAGCAACATCAGCCAAGCAAATAAAAGGTCTTCCAAGTCCATTATCATTCAGAGGGTGAACTGAGAGGAAGCGGAGTGGCTCCATGACAATTCATCTGATAGTCTGAATGTAAAAATAACTGCTTCATAAACTACAGGAAGATGTGTGTCAGGGCCTTTGCCATCTCAGATCTGTAGAAGAATGGAAAGATACCATTGTAAGTTATCATAATAATATTTTTCATTCACAAAGATTTTCAGCAAGCAAAATGAAAAATGGAAAGTGGTCAAACCTTTGCAAATAAAGACTAATGATGTAATTAATCCATTTAAAGCCACCCACCCAGCTGAGGTTAGATGTCTGTCAAGTTCGCTCTTCTCTTGGTGAAGGCACCAGGCTTCTGTTGGGGTGGCCATATCAGCTCAGGTACCTGCAAAGCTGAGTTACTGTGCAAACTGTTACATATTACCAAGGAGTAGCAAAAATGGTTAAAAATTGAATCTGTAAATGAAGTGTTTTTTTCTTCATCATTTACTTCTTGCATAAGTCACAGTGCAGGTTATACAAGTTTCATTTGTTTCTGGACTAGCATCATCACCCTGCAGCCCAGCTGGCTCCCACACATGGAGGTAGTGACTGGAATAGTGATCTCTGGATATTCCTTGAGAGAAGCGTTTGCAAACAGTTGTAGGCTGCCACTTGATCATATAGGCTGCTAGCAAATATTTACAGCTAACAAAGAGATTCACAGGATGCAGGACTGATTCACAAACATTTTTTTGGCACATGAAAAAAGAGCCAAATACTAAGTGAGTAATATTTGAAGGGAATAATTGGAACTGAACTGTAGGCAAGCTACATCTAAAAACCACATCTTCTCAATCAGTGTCTTTGGAAGTGGGGAAGGTGCTCAGTATTACCTGCACCAACACAAGTCCTATATAATTTAAAAACAAGTGAAACAAAACTGATGAATAATTTAAATGATTCAAGCAGGCCAGAATATAAGAAAGTGAATTTGATTTTTTTTTTCAAGATGAGGATTGCACAATATTTCTCCAGAGGTTCTCAAGTAGGACACAAGATCCCAAGGAATGAATTAATGCAGGGGGAGTTGCTCTTTTCCTTTCTCATATGTAAGGATACTCCTCCATCAACATGGTTCCTACTCTGCTACTTCATTCTTGCCTCAGGGGAAGGACATTATTTACTAAATCATATTTTGGGTTTTAAATAGGAGTTTTACATTGAAATACATATCTAAACCAATCCATCAGAACTTGTGAGATCTGACAGGAGCAAAGGGGAGGCAGTGGTAGACCAGAATGACTGCCCTCAAAAAACAGGAGATAAATATTACAACTGAAAAGAAACCTCACTTCCTGCATTTGTGGGCTTTGTTAATATGTAACATGCACATATTATAACTACTTGGTGACAGCTTCAAACCCCTCTCCAGCTTCAGGATTCTGTTCCCTATTTTTAATCATAATTTAGGTGTGAGGGTTAGGATTAACAGCAGGCAAACATTAACCATAGCCATTGGACCTCAGTGAGCCTACCAAAATTGGAGAGTGGGTTAGCCAAGAGAGTAGTCGCTGGGGAAAAATGAAACTCAGATGTATTGAAAATGTAAAGGAAAATTGCAAGCAGCAGAGTGAAGGAATTTGATTGGGCAAAAAAGGGAACCTTTACAGCTTTTGATAGAAAAGGTGAAATTCAGTGAGAAAAAGCAATAGAAAGAAGGAATAGGAGAAAAGCAGAAAATAATGATATGTCAAAAAGAAGTTTACCCTCTGCAAAGAGGGGTCTGAACCCATGCAACAAGGAAAGAATTCACATTACCTCCTTTTGGCTTTGGTGACTTGCACTGTGGCAGTAGAATAACACTCAGGGGTACTTGGGAAAGCTACATTGATATGGTGTGGATAGGTCCAGAAGATGACTAAGTGGGGTGAACAGGAGGAATGTGGGAGAGCTGTGTGTTTTTGTTAAAGAAAAGAAATTATTGCTGCTTTGCCAGGTGGGTTGAGGCAGAAATCTCATACCTCTGAAAGTAATACCAGATCCCAAGGGCTGGCTACATGGAAATCTCCTCTATCCACAGCATTCATTAGGCCATTTGCCTCTATAAAGATCAGACAAATTTATGTTGAGCTAGGTCACATGAGGCCAAAACCTCACCTGCTTCAGGCTTTCAGGACTGTACTTTAATGACAATTTAGGATCTAATGGAAGGCCAGGAAAAGGGTCATTTTATATCTTGAATATACTAGTATCTAACACTGAAATGATGTAATATACCTGATTGCACGTTATGTATAAATCAGGATAGCTCTTAGGAGGACCATATGTTCTCCATGCCAAGGGAGATTTACACAGATTCCGGTGACTACCTGCCTGGGTTAAGGCAGTGCGACTCTTTCTCCCTTCCCGAGGAGCTTGGATGCAGTGCTACAGTCAAGCTGGCCTTAAAAAAACAACCAACAATAACAACAATGACAAAAAAGCCCCAAAGCCAATGAGCCTGTAGCCAGGCATTGCTGCCATAAAGCTTGGCACTGGCATTCTTTAGGAGCGGGGGAAGTTGCTGTGTTCCCCTGGAATGCGGTGAATGGCTTGTAAATTAGAATCCCTAATGAAACCGCACTGGTGTCCAACTGCAGCAATCATCTGGTTAAAATCAGGCAGTAATTCCACTAATTTTACTGCCCTTCTCCCAGCCCTCAACGCCTCATTTAGGAAAAAATGTTTATGTTCCCCTCAAAACACCTGCGTTTTAACTTGGGTCCCCAAAGCAATTATTTTTATTTTATTTTATTTTTAAGACTTTCTGTTGTGAAATGCAGCATCCCTCTCTATTTCTGAACTGAAGCACATGAATGCCCTGGGATTCCCAATCTTCAGACATGTTTAACTAGCCCAGTTTTTCTTGCACACTTCACAAGCTTCGCCATCCTATATATTTTCTGCCCACAGCTGCTGTCCAGAAGTGTTTAGGATATATTTTCTTCCCTTCTCAGTAAATGATGAAATAAAACTACGTAGAGCTGTTTACATTGTGACTAAGGAAGTTAAGGTTGATGGAGGTGATAGTGACTGACACTTATCCAATTTCAGGCTTTCCAAAACGTCTGTGGCTCTTATCATGATTTAGTCTCTACCAGACCTTGTAGACATTAAACAGCAAGAATGAGCACTATTCTCACTCGGAAAAAGAAACATTATATAGTGGATGCTGGAACACTACCATGATGTGCTGTGAGATCTTACCATCTGCTATTCCATTAGGGTGAGTTATTCATTTTGTCTCCTTGGTTTCACGTTCATTTAAAGCTTTGATAGATTATGACTAAAGATCTCCTTCAAAAGTTGTAAGCAGATATCCCCAGCCTGCGATGATACCATTTCTTGAAGCAGAGGCATGTGAGACAGGGGAAGTGGGTTTCTCATAAACAGTCAAACATCTTCCTTTCTCTTCAGTTTTCACAATCCCGAAATATTTTGCCTCATAGCTAATTCTGGGAGAAAAAAAAAAGAAAAGGGGAGGGGGGGAAGGGGAACATACCCAATACCCAGCCACCTGAGAATATCTCCATCCAGTGTACTGAATTGCTATGGTATTTTTAAACAGAGCAGATCTCTAGCCAGTCCAAGATGTGCCAATGTAGGGATATAGGTCATCTGTTCAAGGCTCTTTATGATACAATACAGCCATACCCAGTAAGCATAACTGGAGGTAGGATCAAATTCTCACCCTGTTCCACTTTGGATAATAGAGAGAATCAAGACTATGCAAACTATTGTAGCTATCCATACGTTTTTTTTTTTTTTTTTTTTTTATTATTATTTATTTTTATTTTTATTTTTATTTTTTCCCAGCTATAACTGGGCAGAATGGCAATTTGCCCAACTAAGAAAATTTTAGGGAAGTCACTAATTTGTTGAAGATAGAAATTAAGCTTTCTTTAGCTAGCAATCAAAAAACTGGCCAAAGCAATTTTGAGGAAGGAGCAATTTTTGAGCTCAGGGCAGAGATAAAGCTGTACCTTGAATCATTCCACTCAAAAGTGTGGTAGATGATTTCTCAACTCCTACTTCTTTGCCTTCACACCACTGTGGCATGCTCTCACTGTTAGTAGGCCTGGACTGAAACATGCCTAAAGAAGCATGGAGGTTTACTGAGTCATTTGGGGAATGGCAAAATCTTTGATGTCCTCCCAGTAGAGAACAGGAAGGTATTTAGAAATCTTTGCCGCCCACAAGACCGTAAAACTGCTCTCTTCCTTGTGCTGCAACTGGTTAGGTAATCTAGTTATTCTACATGGAAAAATATTTAAGTGGGAAGACAGTGTTCTGGTTGCATCCATGAGCTGATGGAGACCCAGGAATGCAGCATCCTACAAGTATGCAGAGAAGCTGGGCCACCCCTCAGGGATGGACCTCGCCCTTTTCTTGCTGAGTTGTAGGGTAAGAGCAGAAGCTGGTTCTATACACTGAGGGCTCAAGTCCACAAAGAGATGAGGGAAGGAGAGCAACTCCTTGACACCCCTGGTCACAAAAGGAGATTAAGGAAAAGAGAGAGGCCCATTGCCAACACCAAGAAACACTGTGTTGTGAGGGATGCAGTAATGAGGCAAACCTGACCCATGCTTCCTCTCAAACTTCAAACAAGAAAATTCCTCAGAGATAATAGGTCCCAAATATGGGACCAAAAATATGGGTCAAAATATGGTCAGGTATGGAACATGTGGTCACCACAGTATCCCAGAGGGGTGCAAGAGGTGAAAGCTTGCAAAAGCAACTGGGCTTCTTCCTGCTCTTTCTTTCTTTCTTTCTTTCTTTCTTTCTTTCTTTCTTTCTTTCTTTCTTTCTTTCTTTCTTTCTTTCTTTCTTTCTTTCTTTCTTTCTTTCTTTCGCTTGCCAACTTTTTTCTAGCCTTTGTTTTGGCCTCACCGTATCTGAACTCCCTTCAACTTGCTGGTGGAGGCCTACATCTGAGCAACATATACAAATGTAATCCCAATAATAAACGGGAATGAAGGAAATATCATATTGAACACTGTATCACATTCAGTTTTAATTAAAATTATCACAAGCAGATTTATGTTCAGTATAACTTTTCCTGCTGTTTCCAGGTTGTATTTATCTTCTAATTTGATTGCTTTTCTGTGCTGTTTATGAAAGCTGCCTCCCAACCAGAGATAATGCTGCATTTTAACACTTTAGCTGAGCTTGTACTTTCAATGAATTTTCTGCTTTTTGAATTTTTACTTGATTTGACATCTTTCTGAGAGCTGGCAGAAGCAATGTGTAGCTTGATGGTTTAAAACGAGCAGTTATTGGAAGGAAGTCTTTCTTCAGCTGACTCTTATTATGAACTCACTGCTGGGACTGAGACTCCAAATCAGCAAATAGCATCCCATTAAGGTCAAAGAGTTTGTTGAAGAGTGTGGTGTCTGTATGAGACAAGAGAAGGTAGGGGAGCTTCCCTACCTATTGAAAATACCCTATTTGAAGGCCTAATCTTTGAATTTCTTTGGGGAATATCATACTTTTTCTTTTAATTTGAATGAGCTCAAAGCTTCAAACTCCTGATATTTCTTCCAATGTTTAGCTAAAATATACCAGAAGTGATAATGGCTCCCTTTACCTCTGAGATTCATAGATGATTGAGTCATTAATAATCTCCTAATTTCTATGTTTTCCTTTCTTTCTGTCTTCAGGGATCTCTGGAAGCTAAATAAGAAAAAAAGGGATTTTACTGGGAGTTTTTTTGCAATTTGAAAGGTGAGATACAGAGAAAGAAACTCCCTTGCATACGGAATCAACATGGTAAAATTAAAAGTAGGACTTGTCTCCTAACATCTCTGAATTACTAGACAATTTGAAACCCACATTTCACTGCCTGACTTTTTGCTTTGAGAAGTCAACCCAGAACCGCAAACACTTCCATTCTCAAACCTTGGGAAATTTCACATCCTGATCTGAGTTTTTGCAATGTGCTCCCATTTCTGATTAATGCATACCAATGCTACTTTGTTATAAAGTCAAATCAATGCCAAATGTGGTGGTGATTTTTTGATAGGGAATAAGCAACATCCACCAATATATTTAACACAGGTCAGTAGACAGCCTACAGTCATGACAGTCTTGAACTAGTGACCTAGAAATGAAAGACTCCTTAATCCCTTTACCAAATCCTAAACCACTCAATTCCTGCCCCACCTCAGCAACCAAAGTCTTTTATAGATGTGCTGGAGGGTAATATGTAAGCCTGCAGAGTGTAAATTAAAGAGGAAAAAAAGGCTCTACTTACAATAACATCGTAATTGTGGAATTTGAGAAAATAAGGGACTCAGGAGAGGTCTTCAGTCAGCTTGTCTTAAATTCAGTGCAAATTTATTCTGAGAATATTTTGGCACCTGCAAACAGCCCAAAACTTTTATAAGCATCGTAGCAGGGGAAAAGTGATGCAAGTGAAAGACTGCAGATAGACTCAGAAAAAGGTCTTGATTGTTCATCTGACCTGTTGGCTTCCTCTGTTGCTACATGAGTTTATTTTTATGACTGCCTAACTCCACTGATTACTGCAATGACATTATGATGTCGCACTGGCATACAACTGGAGTGGTTAATCAGATCCCTTATTTTAGCTCTCCAGGGATAAAACTCATGCCTTAGAAAAGAAGAACGGCAGCCACAGCCCATTCATCTCATAAATCCCATTTTGTTCAATGTGGTATTGCTTGAATCTCCATCTTTTTCCCTGGGATTGCTATGTGAAGAGGTTCTCTTCTGTGATTTCTTAGACCTTCTCACAGGACCTGACAAAATGTACCATGAGAAAAGTGTTCATTTCGGAAGCTGTTTCCTATAACATAACGGAACCTTAAAAAAGGAGTGGGTTTGAATTCTAATTGAATTCAAAGATACACAGCACAGAGCAACAACAGCAAATTCTGTGCCTGTACAGTTGGAATTTTGCTGCCAAATGTGGTTAAACAGTTTTTCACTTTTCCCCAAAACATGAACATTGTCTAAGTAGAAAAGTATTTCCATTTGTAGAAGGGACTTTTTTCATTTTGTACATCTGCAGGCATAAAAGGACCATAATAGACCACAAATTAGATCCGGGAACTGAAACAAGCTCAGCTTGTAACTGAGACCACAGGTCTGTAAAAAAACTATAGCATCATTTTTGGGTGAGCTTTTTTTTTTTTTTCTTGTTTGTTTGTGTTTTTTTTTTTTTTTTTTTTTCTTTTATGGCAAAGCAAATGAAAACTCATTTTATATTCAAATATGACACCATCTGTTCCCTGAGTTAGAAAAACTGGGTGAACTGATCCAATATACATTGAGCTAGAAGGAGGGGAACAAATGCAGAAAATCTCTCTTTCTCTCATCTCTCTCCTGGTTTGTGTCCCACTGTTCCATGACTTGACCACAAAGGACTTGCAGATGGCACAACTGTTTTTTTTTCTTTTCTCTGTTTGATCTGGTCCCTCTATTCTTCTGGACTAGAATTTTCTCTTCTTTAGCATGATCTGTTCTCTGTCTCCTCTTCCTTCCAACACGGTCTCTCCTAATACTTTTCCCTGTGTGTGTGTGTGTGTGTGTGTGTGTGTGTACACACATGGAGACCACATCTTGCAGGACCTTTTACCAGAGCCCTGTGGCACTTAGTCTTAGGGTGGTGACAGTGCTGCTGGGCACAAAGGAGACAAAGCAGAGGTGATTTGTCATAGGTGATTCTTGCCTCAGTGTTGTTTTGGTTTAACACTTCCACTTCTTCACCTGTTCACTTGTACCTCCCCTGTAGTAGAGGAAGCTACCTTATAGGAACAGCCTATAGGCACAGTGGCCAGGTGCTGCGTTGAAGGCAGCATCTTTAGGAGCTGGTAGCCCTAGAGACAGCTTCTAGATTAGTCCTACGAAAATCCCTTTTATTTTTGACCACAATTATTAGAACCAGGAACAGAATAACATATCCCTTGCAGTCATCTGAAATACTAGGAGATCATTGGACATACAAGTAACAGAAAGAAACTATGTGAAAAGCACAACTAAAAGCCCACTGTGCATAGAACTCTTTGGAAATGTGAAAAAAAAATATCTCTTCTAAAACTTTTAAACTCATCAATTTAAACAGAATGACATAAAGTTCCTGCAACAACAATTACCACCACCCCCCCACCAAAAAAAAAAACCAACCCACAAGAAGAGTCACAAAGCTAGGCCAAGCCTGACAATAGCTGGTTGTGAGGCATATGTTAAACAGTTTTCAGTTAGCATGGGCAAAGGAAATCAACTATGAAACTGTATTTAGGAAATATGAGAGTACTGTAATCTGCATAAAAATAAATTTGGGTATATTCCCAACACACAATTGCACTGTGGAAATGAAGGAAGTGGGCTAATGGGAGGGAAGCTTTGCTTTCCCTAAAGAAAACCTGCCCAGGATTATTTTTTTACAAAAGTAAAACTATTTTCATATTCTTTATATTGCTGTCCTGTGTTTGGAATTGAGTGAAGAGCTTATATTAAATAATTTCCTCAGTGAAATGAACCTTATATTATTATTATTGCTCAACGACTGTCAATAACATTCTGGGGTTTCCTGCATATGCTTCTTGTTTCTAATGTGCATATTCCTCTAAGGATTGATCTGGGTTTGGGTCAAGTGTTTGAAACCACTGTGTGGTGTTGGAGCCACATCTATTTTTGTTACAGGCTGCTTTGCTTTTCACCTCTTCCATGTCCCAGTCGAGAGGGACATGCTGCTGGGGACCCTAGAAGTTGAGCAAATCCAAAAATAAAGGCTGCTGGGGTGGGCTGTGGAGGAGGCAATACAGAGAGGAGAAGTTTTGGAAGCTCTCTCCTCACCTTAGACCAGCACCAAGGAGGCCCTTTGTCCCCCTCCAGTGTTGTCCCCCGGCTGGAAGGCAGCAGGCTGCTACAACCGACCACAACACAGGCTTTCCAGCGTGCAGGAAACAGGTTTGTTTTTTGTTATCCGTTTGGCTCTCCTCCCACTTGAACAGCAACCAAGATTTTTTAAAACTTGGAGCGAGGCAAGGCCTCTTGCGTTTCCGCCCGGGAAATCCTCAGGCCTAATGGGGTGCACATGGCGGGTGCCACTGCAGCCTGCTGCCGGCACAGCCGCGGCCTGCGGTGGGTTCACCCTGTGGCTCCCTGTCAGGGCCACCCCACGGCCTGGTGGAGCTGAGCTTCAGCCAGGTGGTTTAGAAGCCTTGGCTCACTGGCCACATTTGCCGTTATTTTTCCCTTAACTAAATTCCCAACAGGAAAAAGGGGGCAAGTCCAAAGGGGGCTGAGATGTTCTTTCTGTAGCTTGGCACTTCAGGTTCTGCTAAAAACAAGTTTTTTATTTTTTCAACATTTCCACAGAGCTCCTGTGGCTGTGCCTGTGGTCCCGGCCCACAGGGGCCTAGGCAGGGCTCCTCCCATGGCGTTCCACCTTCAAGGGGAGGAGAATTCACCCCACCAGAGATGTTCCCAGTATGTCTGTGAGAAGCCAGGCATGAGCACGCTGTTGCCCTGTCACATTTCTGTGAGCAGTTATTTCACACAGTGAAGAAAGAGGGAGAGGAGGGAAATAGCTGTTTCAGCAAGAAATGTGTCTAATACTTCTAATCAGTGGGTCACCAAGGCTGGGTGTTTGCTGAAGGAAGGCAGCAACAAAATGCAGAGCAGGACAAGGAAGGACAAGACTTGGCTAAAAGCAAATCTGAATGTTTCATGCTGTAAATTTGGAGGAAGGAATGCAGTTCCCTCCCTCCTTCCCTACCACTCACATACACAAAACAACCTGAAGCTTGTAGTTAAGAAAATAAACTGCAGAGAAAGCCCCTGAAGGGCCTTGGCAGCAAGCATTTCTCACTAAATTGGGAATCTGCACACTCATAGTCTGAAATAAATTAAGATGCTGGGGGGTGGGGGGAGAAAGAAAGGAAGGGAGGGGGAGAAGACAGGGGAAAATCAACAGCTCTGGGGTGAAACACAGGTTGATGCTGCCTCATCATTTTTAAACCTAAAATAAAACAAGCAAATTTTCTTTAACTGCAGGTCAAAATAAAAGGGGAAAAAAAATCTTCCCTCATCTGTTCACGGTAATTACTAACAGAAAGCAGCCCCTGCCAGCTGCAGAGTTCATGGATAAATGGAGGGACACATTATTCTCTCTCTCTGGGATCAAAAACCCAAACTTTGTATCTCAATTTGCCTGTGGTATGTCTTTCATATACTCTTGCAAAGTCATTTCACTGAGCTGTTCAGTCGGGACTTTTTCATCAGATGAAAATTGTGATGTTTGCAGGCTTTCAAGTTTATTTTAAGTTTGCTTCTGAATGAGAAACATGACTCCTGCAATTTCCCAAACTTTTACTATGTCATTATAGTGTATTTATTATTGGATCTACCCACTTTCCTTGTTAGCAGCCAGTCACAGCAGAGTGAGTTCTTACTCTAACCTATATCCACTGGCTTCTGTGATGCAATAGGTTGTAGAAGTCCTCTGGAGGTACGAATGTAAAACACATGAATATTTGAAAGTGATGAGATTAGCACAAATTCACTGGAATATCCCGACTGTTTACTCTCTGATGCTAATGTAAAGCAGTTAGTGATTTTTCTCAATATGTCACTTGCAAGATTCGATGGTAGTGCAATCTCAGATTCATGTGCTGTTGTAGAAATGACAATGGTAAACCTCCTAGATTTTAGCATAGTTAGATGAAGAGTAAGGAGTGACAGACTATGCCTGGTATTTGTCATCAGCTGATTTTTAAGGGTCTTAGGATCCAAGCACTTTAAAAAGAGCAGCCCTGAGGTTTGTCTAAGTTATCATGAAAAGTGAACTTGTAACAAAAATTGGGGGAAATAAAGGTAGCTTAAAAGCCCTTGTGATTAAACAAGCTGATTGCACTGAAGAATCCATCATCTCTAAACATCTCAGTATCCCCAAAGATCAAACAATCCTTCTATCACAGATAGTAATAAGCAATTAAGAGCCACAAGTAGTGCATGTTTCTGTGTTTGCATGCTTTGTTTCAGACAATACAGTGATGGGGCCGGTATTTTTGTGGTTTGTGGAGCTAAAAGATAAGCCCTGCTCTTTGTGGATTGTTCAGTAAGACCTAGAAGGCATGTGATTTCATCGTGATTTGGTGATCACAGGTAAAACTGATGATTTGCAGTATTTGTTGAACCCCTCTGGCATGTGAACATGGAGACCATTGCCTTTTCTGCTGTAGAAATAGTGGAGAATGATTAATGAGAATTATGAGAGTTTTTGAGAAAGCTATGACACCATTTTTCAGACTAAGAGGCAGGGCATGAGAAGAGAGGAATAAACACAGGAGCAGAAATCAGGAGATCTAACTATTATCTGTCTCATAGTTGCTATGTGACCTTGGTCAGGGCCCTGTGTATCGGTTTCCTAGCCATAAAACAGACAGAGTTATCTTCTTTCACTACCTTTCAGGGCATCAGGAGGTTTAATTCATGCCTCCTTGAAAAACGCTTTGAGATCCTGGGAATGAAATGTAAAGTCTTCTTTTTATGATTCAGGGTTTTATTTATTTTAATGTGGGATTTTGTTTGTGACATGTATTAAAGATACGGCACCGTAGCTGGAAAGTTAACCAGTTGTGTGTGATGCTCTGTCCCAGGAAGTCAGCCTGGTGGACTGCAGTATTTCATTGATGCATTTTAATGTATACCTTTTATACCTTCACCACTCTAGAGTGGAAAACTGACATTATCTGTGCTGATCTCCTGCTTTCTCACTGGCTGATTACACAACAGAAGAGGCTAGGCCTAGGGCAGACCTATTTTCTACACCTATTATGCTGTTGCACAGTTGAAGTTCAGTTGTTAGCTGCTTTTAAAAACGACAAATGTGCTCTAATTTTAGAGCATCATAGCAATCATTGTTTTTATTTCAGTAGAGAGGAAAAGTGGAGGAAAAAAACAGCTTGGGACTTAATAAACACCTTAGCCTGCAGCCTTCGACTTTATTCATGAGGTTTTTTATCTTCTCTTCCACTCTCCATGCACTCACTGCATCTTCTTTACTGCACAGTCTTAAATTACCATTGCAAAGGTTATATGTTTATTT
The DNA here is from genome assembly GCF_963932015.1 of Anas acuta. NCBI lineage: Eukaryota > Metazoa > Chordata > Aves > Anseriformes > Anatidae > Anas > Anas acuta. The sequence goes on from NC_088990.1 coordinate 5,439,383, forward strand.
ACAAAGAGCTGGCTATGAATGGTGATCCTAAAGGCGAGGAGGGTGTCTCATGGCAATAAACATCTCTTGCTCTCTTAAACACCAAGGCCAAATGAATAAGGTGATGTTTAGTGCCTCAGACATATTATGGTTTATGGCTTCATTAACTACCTGACCTGTATTGTGTGCAAATTTCATCAGTGAGATGCATATTTATTCCCTGAGGTGGGCTGGCTGATAATGTTCTTATTCTTAAAGGAACAGTGCAAGTAATTACTTATAATTAGCGTTGTGAAAGTAAGGGAATTTTGTGAAGCAAGGTAATTTCACGTACCTGAAATTTCACTTAACGGAAAAAAAGGCAGTGCAATGAATATTTATGCTTGAGTGAAACTGAAAATACATGAATATGGCTTCTGTTGACCCATTGCAGCATATGGGATAGTTTTAGCCATTAAGGAATTGAAAAAAAAAAAGCAACACACCACAACTCTTGGCCAAATTCTTGTCTGGTGCAACATAATTTCCCTCACCAGAGCTGAATCTAGCCTTTTAGACCTAGTCTTTTAGAATGTCAAACATAAAGCATTCATATTTCTCCCTTCCTCCTCTCCTCTTCACATCCCTTCCCATTTTCTTCTTTCTCCATGTAGTCCAATATAGTTATTATTAGGATCTGTGCTTGATTTCCAAACAGGGTACTGGGGTTATTGCTATCATTTTGTGCCTTTTTTTTTTTTTTTTTTTAATTATTATTATTATAATTGTGCATACAGGCTCTTATGCCATACTGATGTTATATAGAAAACTTTTGAATTTTTAGTCCAGTGTCTGACTGAAGACCAGCTTTCCTGGAACATCAAGCATGTCATGGGCTGGTTTCATATAGGGATGCTGTGATGAGGATTCCACTGTTGTAAAGGGGGTTTAATACTGATGAAACCACTGCAGCTAATGCAAAATTATTTCCAGGGTTTGGAAGTGAGTTCACTGCCTTCTGTGCACACACCTTCCGTTATGAAAGATAATCCATGACCACAGGAGTGTTTATTGTAGGATTCATAAAAAAGGATTCGTCTGTCTTTAACATAATGGACGTGTTTCTTATAGCCTTGAGGGAGGGTTCTGGTGTTTGCAATGATCAGCTTCCAATTTACTAGTAGGGCAAAGGTAGCTTAAGTGTATGTGGCCCTTCCACCCCAGGATCAGTCAAAACAGCATGCACTGTCTGTCCTGTAACATGAGCACAGCTCTCCAGCCCTTACATTTCCATTAGGGCTGAGCCTATTCCTCTTGTTGTTCCAAGTACTTATATTTCTAATTCTATCAGACAAGGAAAAAAAGATGCTGGAAACTAGTATATTTGTATGCTTAAAGGACAAGCTAGTAGCTGACTGTAAGAGAAAGCACTAAGAAGTCGTGTAGAAAGATCTTTCTGAGAGTTGCAATTAGAGTTTAACCATAAGTATATGATGTATTTTGCCATGTGCACTAACTTAACCAGAGAATGTCATGGAGCTAATTCTGAGCAATTGGATGTCTGTGGTCTAACCACTGGCAATAGCTGCAATGCATGATGAATGGCCTATGGTCAAAGAACATATCCTGAACACGGAGAAGCACAGTTTAAGCTGTTGTTCCTCCATGGTAATGTTGTTCTGTGGCACAAGAAAGTTTTCTTATCCTGTGAATGTTTGCTTTTCAGCTACTGTAAAAACAAAACTTTAGCAAATAACTGGAAACAAACAAACAAACAAAAAAAAAAAAGAAAAAAAAAAAGGAAGGGAGGGAGGAGAGGGAGGGAAGAAAAAGAGGGGGGGAGGGAGAAAAGCAAGTAATCCTTCTCAAGTGCCACCTTCCAGACCAAGGGGGACCCACCTCTTCTCCTGCAGGGTCAGAACTAACTTTGTAGCAAAGCCAGGACATTCACTGCTTGTGCTCCAGTGAATAGATGTTCATGTTTGACATTCCTTGACAGTTTTCCAGGGTTCCAAGCTCTGTACTCATGTAGGAGATTTTTTATTTGGTCATTAGATTTGAGCACCATTAGCTCACCATAGTCGTTTGCAACAGCCAAACTGGCTCAGTCCCTTGTAGGAGTCTAAGTATGATTATTGACCAATGAGCAGGTAATCAAGGAAAACAAAATGAAAAAGGGAGGCCCTCACATGGAAATCTTACTTGTATTTCTTGGAACCAAAAGCATCTGCAAACATCATTACATCAGTGTCTATCTGTCTTCAACTGCTATTGCTTCATCACTCCTTTCTTTCTAGGCAAAGGACTTTAACAGATAAATATCTCCTTGACGATAGTCCTGGCTCTAGAGAACAAAGAAATACCCCTGATCTTGCTGGTATATGTGGAACCATTTTTTTTTCCTAACTTTTTGATGTCCCTTTGGGAAACATTCTGTACTTTTGCTGGTGTTACCTTAACTTTATCTTTGTTTAGCTTTCATTCAATTGCTTCATGCCATTGAATAATAATAAAAGAAAACCTAACTAGGTCAGCTCTAGGATGTATAATAGTTAAAGAAATAATTCAGAACACTACCATATCCTTTATAGTTGGGAATTATTATTTTTTTTTTTTCCATTTTATTAGAAAATAAGAAGACATACAACAACAAAGAGCCATGCAGAGGACAAAATTGCTCCTTGCTTAGAAAGAAAGTGATGGCATTTTCTCACAGTTAACATATACAAAAAGAAGAAATGTTATTTATTTATTTATTTATTTATTTATGTTTTGGAATTGAGTTTAAAACCAACCTAAATGTTGAATATATATATACATATGTATTTCAAGAGCACAATGATTAGAAACACCAGTGTGCTCTGTTTTATTGTAGCATCTCCCAGCCTGGTTGAACTGGGGCACCAATATGCTAGATATTTCATCGTCCCAAATACCTACACTTTTAGCTGTCAGACATATATGGAAAATAAAGGCAAAGAGATTAAAAAATGAAGAAACAACTAAACAAGAAAAGGGATAAGTAACATGCTTAAGTAAAAAGATAAGGTTTTATGAGGACAAGGTGAAAATTACAAACCCAATGAAAGAAAAAATACATGACTGTCAAAAATATAATAGCACTGACCTGGTCACGTAAGCAGGGGACAACTACATGTGAGTAACTGAGAGGTCCCAAACCTAAGCTTTTTCCTTGAAAACTGCAGTTCTTCCAACTTATTCAATCTTTCACCTGTTAGGCTTCTGCCCTCACCCTTACCCCCTACTATTTGTGTAGTGTGGTAGCAACTGAGGTTAAAAATCCAAAACAGGGTAAGTAAAGGTAGATGGGAGAAAACTCCGTAAGTCTGCAGAAACTTGGAAACTAGAAATACAAGCAGGTTTTATTTTCCCACAATTATTTTTTAATCTGTAGAAAAATAATGTTTGTAGTTCCTTACCAGCTTTGTTCAATCTGATTTAATGGTTTGTCAGTTAATAAAAGTGGGCTAGGCATGAGAGATTGGCAAAATAAATAAATCAGATGTCAGGACTGTGATAGAAAAAGACACCAAAGAAAAAAAAAAAGAGGCACAAAGTTTGAAATCACATTATGGTAAAAAATAACACCAATGGGAGGAATCTGTTTTCCAAAGACTGATTTGTGATATGGGGAGAATCCACAGGATGTGTACCTCAGCTGGTTTAAATTGTCATCCATAGAAGATCTGATGCACTCAGTCTATTGGCCTGGGGATAATTCTCAAAGTTGTGGCTCACACTGCCTTTGTCAAAGGGAGCAAATTTGTAGAAGATCGTTTATCAGGCAGCGTTCACAAATAACGTTTTCCCCACAACTTAGTGTCATGCTGCCTTGTGTGTTTCATATTATTTACCAGGTAGCCTGTCTCTTCAGTTAGTGCGGTGAGACATGGCAGACAGCAGGACTATGCCATGTGGGTATTTGAAGGAAGAGGTACACAGAGGATTGTCTTGCAAGCTCTGGAAAAAGAAAGTGACTTTCCTGAATTTGCTACAGGGAGTCATCTAGGACAAATGTCCCAGTTTTTCATCGAGTTCCCTACTGGTTCATAAGTATACAGAGATGTACACAGTAGAAGGAAAAGTACTTAGATATACTTCTGGATCTAAGTAATGCAATGACAGTGGAGGTGATTGGAAGTTTGTCAGCAAATCCTCTTCTGTTCAACATATCTTTTTCTCTGAGATGCCAAACTATGCAAAGAAAAGGACTGATGAAACTGGTAAACAATTCTACTTCAACACTTTCTCAAAATTCTTCCATTGCTTGGACCAAAATCTGTTGTTTTGTTTGCAATGTAAGTTAAGAGGAACTTCTGTGAAAGAAAATAGAGTTAGAGAAGAAATGCAACTGTTTGGAAAGAAAATGCTTCAAGCAGTCTAATCCTCTTTGGTGCACGTGTAGAATTTTGGTGTCTAAAATATTGGATTTTTTTTTTTTCTTTCTTTTCATCTTGATTTGAGATAGGAACATTTTTTTTTTTTTTTTAAATGTCAAATGTACACATGGGAGGGGAAAAAAATTTCCTGTCTTGATCTAAATTGTGAGTTATGTGTACGGAAATGTTGTGGGTACTTCTGTGGATTCTCTCTCCATTATAGCTGTGTGCATGATTTCTACATGACATCACAGGCTGGACACAGCATAGGCTAAGCCAGTCCCAGGAAAGAAAGTCCTACTGGATCATCTGAAGATTTTATAATATGCTAAAATACCCCCAGAGGGCTGATGACACTTGGGAAAATTCGTTTCTACTTTGGAACAAAGATTTCAAATTTAAACTACCAGAAAATGAACTGGGGAGTGCAGCCATCCAAGTTAGGCTTCTCTCCAGTAACCAGGAGTTTGGATGAAGGGCTTTCAAATAAGGCCTCTCTTCCTTGCCAGTCATAGATTTTGTCTTGACTAAGATCTGAAGGTATTGTTAGAACATGCAAGCTCACACTTTTTGATTAAAAGCTTTGAGGTGAAGCCTTAGTTCCATTTAAAGTTAATGGCAAAATTCTCACTGACTTCTGGAACCAGGATGCAATGTCTTTGTGTGAAGAAAAGCATGCTTCTTACTTGTCCTCGCAAGATAGACTTTTAAATCAAGACTGTGCTTTACTGAATACATCAGCAGCCACTCTAATGTGTATTTTTAAAATTTCAGCTCCATTTAAGGCATGCTGGTCACATCCCTTCTCCAACCTCCTACCCTAATACACAAGTACACAAATAAAAAAATAAAACAGTCAAACCTTCTGCAATGTGACTGAGAAGTCTTGTAAATGATGGTTTATTGCAATCAGGCCCTATATTACCACTGACATCCAGAAAGTCAGTAAAACCAGTACAGAGAGTGGACTAAAAGAGTGCTTCTACCCTGAAGAACAGGAAGCCATGATGGCATCCACGTGAATAAAGACACCAAAACCAAATACAGGTTTCTACCTCAGAAAGTAAAGAAACATCCGAGATGGTATCACATCCATAACTCAGACAGGAGGTAATCAAAAGCATGGCAGAGAATATTTGAAACTACTTACTGACACACGTAAGCCCCAATTCAGGAAGGAGATCTGGATAATGCTCTATGTGGTATTTCTGTGTAACATTTCTAGAATATTAAAGTGATCACCTTGCACAATAAAGCTTTTAAAAAAGAACAGCTGCAGAGCAAATAATGACATGTATTTAAAATAAAAAGAAATACAAAATGAGGCTGAGCAAAATCTGAAACTAAACTGGGAGCAGTGAGACTCTCCCTTCCCTCCTTCTCTTCTGACTAGGACCTGTATTTGAAGAAGGAAAGCTAACAGTTTAAATCTTTCTGGTGCTAATAGTGGCAGACCAGTGTTATTTTATGTGGTGCTCACTCTCCTGCTTACTCTCACCCAACATAACTGGGTGGGAGTGAGCAGGAGGCCAGCTGAGCAGGCAGCAGCATGGGATGGCCGCTGCCAAGGTGCAGTGGAGGCACAGGGATTTTGGTGCAGCCCGTGGCCACATCTGACCGAGCAACCATGCTAGTCAAGGATAAGTCATCTCCTGCAGATACTGTTTAGCAGTGTCCAGAGAGGGAATGTGAACCGTACCACAGGCAGGGAAATCCCCACTTCAAAATCAAAGGCTGGTGTGACGCCAAAAATGTCTTTGAGATTTTATAAAGGTGAAGGGAATCAAACAAAAATAAACAATATCTAGGGAGCGTTACGCATCCCCCTGCCTGCGGTCTCCAGATGCCGGAGGGTCTGAGTCACACATGCTGAGGTGGATCCACTGGAAAGCCGAAGCAACGTCTCAGCAGAGCTGGAAGGTGTCTGGGTTTGGTTTTTGTGATTCCTGCAGCTAATTTAGAATGAGACAGTCCCTCCTTGGTAGACGGGGTGACACAGTCCAGAACCGAAACATTTTTCTGCAGATGAACTCTGCAGGTCTGCAGCGCATCATCTGGCAGAAGGCGAGGTAAGATGTTACAGGCAAAAATCAAACACCACATGGGGCTGAGCGGAAGGAGAAGGAGCTGTCTTGCGAGTGCTGAGAAACACTGACAGCTTGCACTGCTGGGCAAAGCTGCCCCATCCGACAGCACCTGGACCTTAGCTGTCTAGTGTGGCTCATCCAAACTTTCCCTGGAAACCCTCTTTTCCTTCCTCTCATTCAACAGGACTGTATTTTGAACTGAGCAAGGCTCACGTTTGCATCTCCAAATAAATAAACAAAGAAAGAAAGGGTGATGCTCTGCTCGGCAACCCTGCGCTGCCATCAGGACTGGGCTTTTCCCTGGGCTGGCTGGGGAGCGCCCCTCAGCCCCTCCAGCCCTATCCCCTTCACTTTTTGTTGCTGTTCCCAGAGAGAAAAGTGAATTTTGGAGAGTGTCAGAATAGTGTAAATGCTGATATATAGGCCACAGTTGTTTGAGGGCCTTTTGAGAGACAGACTCCTCCCCTCTCCTCTGTTCCCTTCAAGTTGGGAATGATTCATCAGCTGGCCTTTAGCAAGAAAAGAGCCCTGCCCTGGGTCTAGGGCCTTTGACCCGGGTGAAGAGAGGGGTCAGACTGGGAGCAACTGTGCAAGCGCCGCTCGGCAGCTACGGGTCTCGGGGACACAAGGGAGAGGGGACTGAAAGAATGGAGTGGGACGGTGGGAAAAAGTGGGAATTTATAAAAGTTAAGAGTATATTTCTAAGAGTCTCAGCGGATCAGCTGACAACTGGGGTCAGGGGTCGTATTTATGCTTGATTCCCTGGGCATGTTACAGTAACATCTGCTTGTTAAGGGTCTATGGGGACCAAATGTTCCTGACCTTTGCCTATGGAAAGGGACAAACTGGGAGATTAGGGGTGTTCATATTAACGTTTGTGTTTGACTTGAAGGTTTCCCCTTATCTGAGCCTGGTTTGTCAGTTTTGCTGAAATTCTTTTATGCTCTACCCAAATAAACAGGTCAACCATGCCGACGGTCTGGCCAGGATTTGAGGTCATGAGGTGTTTGACGTCACTTGACTCCTAGCAAGGAGAATGGGAAGGGTGGAAACTGCTGCTCTGGGAGGTGAGGCTCAGTCCACCCCCTGGCTTGAGCCCACCATCAGTCATAAGGATTCCTGGTCCCTGTCTGCATCTATATTTAGTAAAGAAAGAGCTAATGCCAAGATGTAACCAGAAACTTACAAAAAGGGTAGGACCTCACAAACTTCTGTGGTAGATTTTGTGACTACTGGCTATATCAGAAAACTCCACATATGGAAATTCCTTACTCTACACAGTAAGAGTTAATGTCCCCACACAGCTGTATTTGAAATTCATTTTGAGAAGCCATACCTAGAAATGACATCATTTTATGAACTATAATCCCAGAACCTTTCGCTATTCCTACTGGCTAGAAGGAGCTTGGGTAACAGGGCACAGTTTTGCTGAAAGAAGAATGAAGAAACGGTTGTGGATCTTTTTCTGAGTCCCAGAAGCTTTGACAAGATTGAAGGCTTTGTTCTCATGTTGATCTCACTAGACAACAACTCACTGGCTTTTTCAATTAATTAGTAAGTTCCTTTTAATACCTGACTTTAGAACTGATGCTCAGCTGATGACTGAGTATCTATGAACATACAACAAGAAGGTGCTCTTCTGGACCTGGGAAAATAGGACTGCTGATTTGTAGCTTGTTTACAGACACTGTTTGTGACACTTGTGGTATTCCACTTCTGTCCATAGTTAGTCACAGATGAAACCCCAGGACCGTGTAAAATTTTATTTTGGCTAAAAATAGCTTCAATGCTGGAAACTTCTTGTTTTTAGGTGTGTATTTTGGCTATTTTTATACAGCAGCAGCTACAAATTATCTCACATTGTGCTATCACTTGTGTTGCCCTGTCCTTGGGTCCAAAGTCAACAGCAGCTAAATTTGTATTGTGCAATCTAGTTTTTAACTGTATAAAAGACCAAGAATGACTGGAACAAAGGAGAGAACCTGGCTGAGGCCCAGGACCTGGAGAAGAACTGAAGCAAACTGGATCTGGGGATCTTGGGTGGTTTAATGTTGGGGTCTCAGAGTGAGGAGGCCGGTGAAGGAGAGGAATGTACACCATTCAAATCCACCTTTGTGATTATAAATAATAAAAAATTTCATTCGGAAGTGCATTCTACCAAACTTCACAATAAACCTCCTAGCCGGTCATTGAAATTCTCTTAATCAGGGTCAGAACCCACAAGCTGGGGTCTGCCCTGTGAGTTCAGTGGGAAAAATATTCCTCTTTCCAAATAGTTTTTTTTTCCTCTTTCCTTTTCTCTTTCAGTTGGAAGGGACCCCCACATAAACATGCAGAGCAATTTTCCAGTACATTAACCCGGGAGGGGGGAATCCTTACTAGCAACACAACGGGTAGCCAAAAAAAAAAAAAAAATGGAGCAACCGGGTGAGCTGAAGATGGATGAGCCTGGGATATAAGACAGGGTAGTTTTTCCACTGTCCTGCCCTATACACCTAGGACAAAGGCTTCATTGAGTGAGATGCTTGACATCAGCCTCATAAACTAGTAGTTGGGCACAAAAGGTCTGACACTTGAAAGTACCAGTCCCTGCCCTTTTTGCATTGCAGCTGCACAGAGGGGCTGGGTCTAACAGTTGTGTCCCTTTGTCGTCCTGTAGGACAAGAGGTGAAGATAAATAGTGTTGACTTTAATGCAGTCACACAATTTTGCGTTTTCCCAAAAGACAACATTTCCTCCCAGGCCTTACTTTATTACCTCAGGCAGCTAGAACCATCTTCCTTCTCTTGGGGGTGGGGACGGGCTAGAGGTAGTAGAGGGCAAAGGGAGGAGAGGTGAAACCCAAGCCCTGGTACCTCTTGCCCAGCAATGAGATGGACTGTGGTTTTCTCCAGCTTTGTTATGGTGGCTTTCTTTTCTTTTTCATGGGAAAGCTGGAAATGGCCTGAAAAGCTTGGAAAAAAAAAACTGACAAATTTACAGATTTCTATGATGTATAAAAGCATCAACTATTAAAAAAAATATGCTCCCACAAGGTCTATACCAGGAAGAAATATTGAATTTTCTGTGGCATTCCTCTGCTGCTTCTGGGAAGCAGAAAAGCTTCCCAGAATGTGTTGGCATCCAATTCCCTTGCAAAATGGTCACCCAGGAATTCCTTCAATGTCTTTTAACCAGAACAATGGGTATTTCACCAGGAAAAGTTGACAGAATCAAAGTGTTTACTGGACACAGCATGGAAATAGTAGCATCTTTACCAATGCAGATAGTGAGGGAGGAAATTCATCAATGATGAGCTTCCAATCACATCTGAACTTGGTGGGACATAGCCAAGTTCAACTGTATAGAAAATGGTGTGCCTGGCATTGTGCTCACTGGATGAAGAGTGTCTTTTTGGATGCATCCATTTCATCTTGTGTAGGAACTCAGCAGATGATGAGGAGAATACTGCAAGTAATTCGTACTTGTCCAGCTTGACCCTTCTTATTCCTTCTCCGCAGTGGACTTGTGGTAATGACACCACAGAGGATGAATAAGCTAATTAAAAATGTATTAAGGGGAATTCTATAGTTGTAAGAAAAATAATGTTAGACCTGGGACATGAGGGCTGGGGAGAAACAAAATAATCTAGCCTATGATCTATGCTGCTGTGGCTAGATTGCTTCTAGTATTCAACTGAGGCTGCTCAAAGCTGGACTAGCTATCTCTTCCATGCACAAGTGTCAAAAGCACAGGAACACCTGTGGCTGCTTTTTTGTACAGAAGTATGCTGGAGGAAGGCTTCATGGAAAAGTTCCTGCCTGACAATGATTGCTTCCATTTCCCAAGTTAACAATATTGCTAGTTTTTCAAGCCTTGTAGTCTAGTCAGGTTTGTTTCTTGGCTTCTCATTGACCTGTGATCTTGGAAAGACTTGAAAGGAAGTCATATGCTTAAATAGTGTAGTTTGTATCTATTTGATAAGTTGTCGGCAAATCTACGAGAATAAAGACAGGCAAGTTCTCAGGCTGTTTTCAGTCCTATCAGCCCTTAGGACTTGGCAACTAAACAGAAGATGAAAATTTATGTATCTGAAAAATAAATTCAGTTCTGTGAGATACCAGGGACAGGCAAAAAAAGAAGATTTTTTTCTTCAGCATTGTCTTCTGCAAATGGTATAACTGTCTACCCCATCACTATGTTATGCATTTCAACAGAAAGAAAAAAATTGCCCAGTGGATTTGACAGCTGTCTGGCAGCAAGAAAAGTCCTGGGCAAAACTACTAACTCCAGGGAGTCAATGACAAAGTCCAATTGACTGTGTTGGGACAGAACCTGTCCCCTGGGAACAGTCCTGGCCAATTTGGCCAGGAACTAATTTCTTGCTTTCCCAAGTCACCCCAGCAAACACTGCCCACTTATTTCTATGCCTGCATTTTTAAGTGACCCTCCTCAGCACTGAGTGACCTAATTTCTAGGGCACTGAACATCATCCAAAGTAAAAGGCTGCTGAGAATGCTCCTTGCTCACTTATGCTTCCAGAAATCAACTGATATTTATTTATGTGTCAGCAAAATCAAATCAGGCTACTGAAGTCGAATTTTCAAAGTTGTTTGAAGCCATCTTAAATTAGGTACTAAAGCAGCTTAGCAAACGATTTGTTACCTATCTGCATCTTTATATGAGTAAGTGTCTTTAAAAATCGGACTCCATCTTCTTATACTTAGTATATATATATTTTTTTTCTTTCCAAGGTGCCCATACACCCATGACCTCACTGAAAGGAGAGGCACTAAAATTGTATGGCAGGTCTTAAATGTGCAGAGAGACATCTCAGTGTATGTAAATGCATGCCTCAGCTCTGGAAAGAGATCAAGTCTTTCACTTGGGCTGAGGGCCAAATAGGTGCTGGAATTAGAGCAGTGTAAAGATTATGTTGGTGGGCGGGTAGGTGGGGGGGCACTGAGTTGTTTAAGAGGTGGTGGTGTACACAGAGATGTTACACTCGGTGCAGGGGTACACAGTTCCCCCATACAGACCACGGCAGAGTCAGCCCTTGGAAATGACCACCTCTCAGTATGACGGGATTGTCTGATCTGCACAGTAGTGTATACAGAAAGCTGAAGATAGGATCTTCCTTTCATCCTCACCTAACTCATCTCTGCAACCCCTGTGGAGATGTTCTGCCTAATGTGCAGAGAGCTTCTGTGCTCAAAATCATAGCAAGGATAAGAAGGGTTTGCTCTGCTCCACTCCGCTTCTCTCTAGGCTCCCCAAATACTGACTATTGTTTCTTTTTCCCTCTTTTTTTTTTTTTTTTTTTTTTTTAACAGTTTAAGAAATGTTCAGTAGCAAAATAGAAGAACTTGGGCAGAGGCCTTCTTCAAGGAGGGTAAAATGGTCCCAAGCAGCCAAAACAAGAGTCCTTGCTCACAGAGGTGTCTTTGTGCAGTATAAAACTAGCAGAGCTGGGTCTGTGCCATGTTTTCCTTGCCCTATAAAGAGTGGAAGGCCGAGAGCATGGCTGAAAAAGGCTCAGGACATTCTCACAGTCAGGGCTGGCAGAACTCGTTGGAAGGCTGTTCCAGCTGGCTTGTATCAGAGCATCCCCAGGGGTGTGACAGATTCCCCCAAGAATGAACAAGCAGACTGAGGAACATGAAGATGCGTCTCCTTTCTCCCACCCCCTGCTCTGATCCCAATCCCAGGTCAAAACTAGCTCATTTCAGCCCAAAAAATAGCCCTTTGATTCCCTTTCCAGAGCCAGTCTTTCTCTAGTAGTTATTTAAAATACTGCAAGTTTCTGCCATCAAGATTTTCCTTCTAGGTGCCTGGGGAAAATCATTGATACTGAGCTTAAATAGGCATCCTCCTCTATGTGATTCTTTTCTCTAAACAAATTAGCATATGTTGGAAAACTGTCTTGGAAATGAGACAAACAATGACTCGATCTGAACTGTTTATGTTGGCTGAACATTATGACACTGGGAAAGTCCAATGCTGGTCAATATTCTTTTTCTTGGGAATTGACAGTAATAGCTTACTCAGAAGAAATGCAGCATCTTGCACACTACCGATACCAAGGCTGGAATTGCTGGCAGAGTCTTCTGTTATTTTAAGGATGCTTTACTGTAATTTTTCATTTTGAGGAGTTGCTTGATTGCATTATTTCCAGTATATGCTTTATTCCAAAGAAGCGGCTAGGATTCTTACCAGTACACAGCTGTCTTGGCACTGTGAACTCTTTTCTTGAATTGTTGCCTTGTAAAAACTCCCATTGATTTTGAAGTTCTCTGACTTACATTTAAGTCTTAACTGTCTGAGGTCCAACATACCTAACCAATTTTCTTTTACTTCATATTATATGCTCAGCTATCAAACAGAATTGACTATACTGGTTGTAATACCGTGACATATGGGGAGAACGGTGAAATGCTGTGTGTAGGATAGTTGAGATTGTCCTGTCCTTCCACTGCAGGCAGATAACCACCACATGTGAGAGCTTTCTTGGAGCTGACATCTGCAGCACACAGACAAGGAACAGAAAATATTTTGGAAAAAAAATGCAAATGACTTCTGATGAGTATTTTGAATGATGAAATGTTTTGACTATCTCATAAAGTGGATGCAAAAGAAAAGACAAAAACAGTTAATAAAAATTTTGTAATTTTATTTTTTCATCTGCCTTACCCATAACAAGGTACTCTTGAAGCTTTCATGTAGGATTATTATTATTATTATTATTTTTAATTTGCAGATTTCAAGATGTTTCAAAGAAATGTGATAACATTTGTATCTCCATTTTACAGATGGTTTGACTGAGGCACAGGGGAAGTGAGACAAAAATACTCCTTGCATCCGTCTTATACAAACTCTGTAGTCTAACAAAATCTGACACCAGTAAGACCAGCACTGACTGGTCTTAAGTCTGCCTCGTAACACCCAAGACATATAAGCTGTTAGGTTCCTCTTCTTTTAGTTCATTCTCCACAGCATTGAAAGTAAGTTAGATTAATCTCCTGGAGTGGTGGACTGTTGTTTTCTGAAACATTTTCATTCAGGTAACAGATCTTGTAAACATTGGACTTTACATTTGTTTCTCTGAAGGACCTCCACAGGAAAAAAAGGAGCAGAAAAAATGTTTATATTCTTCAACCAGTGAGCTGAGATGATAATGTGTATTGACTTGAATGGTCTTGAATGATTTCAGGAAAACTAATCTGTGCTTAGATGCATATTTAAATACATAGCTAAATCAAGATACTATTAAGTTCCTGTGTCAAGAAAAAGAGCATCTCCAACTTAAAGTATATTTTCAACAGAACTACACAGACAATAAAGTTTTGTTAAAGCTACCTTTCCTGTTGAAGCTAGAAAGAAAAAATATCATAATTTTATAGGCTTGTGAAAAAAAAAAAAAATCTTTACTTGAAACCTGATTTTTTTCTAAGTAGATAAAAAATAACGGTCATCTTTAAGGAAAACTTATTGGATCAAAAAGAGTAAAAAAAAAAAAAAGAAAGAAAGAATAAAATGTCTGGAGCCATATTGATCCTTAAGAAAAAGTTGGATTGGACCGTAGCTCAATTTAAAAGCTGCCAGCACCTGAAGAAAATACATTTTCATCCTGAAAGCTTGTGTGTATTATTTCTAACCGATTTGTTAGTCCAATAAAAGGTTGCACTTTAACTATCTTGACTCACTTGAGAATAATTGGCATTTCTTTCATTTTATGGCATCATTTAAGTTTTAAAATGGATTATTTGCTTGCATATTCCTGCCTTTTGCTGCTGCTGATAGATGAGTTCCCACTCAGCGGGAACTCTCCAATTTCTCTTTTTGAGCTATATACTGTGCAGCTACTGTGAAATCTTCTATTAGGCTGAAATCCAGCCTGGTGCAATGGGCTGGATGAAGTGTCTTGCCATGACTCCTGCCCTGTAGCAAGGTGTTCAAGAGAGCTGAAACGCTGGGTTACAGGTCAAAGACAAGGTTGTGTTCCCCAGGGAATTAAAACAAACCAAAGTAGGAAGGATGCACAATGATGCAGGGAGAAGTATGTTGCTGCAGCACCAAAGGTAAAAAAAAAAATAAAAATGTTCTCTCTATGTGTGTGTATTCTGACCCACTGACCACTGATATCAATGGATTAACCCTTCCGGGACTTCAATATCCTCTGGATTAGCCTTGTGGAGCATCAGTGACTGCTATTGCTGTCTATACTCCAGGGGAATAGCTGTGAACAGGCTGTCTCATGGCCTTGTGAATCCGTGGCTAAGGGATATAAATTCCATCTTCCTCTTACTGAGTGTGGAGTTGTTTTTTATGTGAAAAAAGTGGGGATTTTGCCCTCGGTGAATTCTTGCTTGCTGCACACAAAATGTCCTGTATGAGGGAATTCACTCTATCAAAAGAGAGCCATTTTCATCCTGATTTGTGTCTGAAACATGAAAACAACATAACAGCTGCATGCTGCATTGAATAAAGAACATACACATGCATTTAAATCACTTATATCTTACTTTTTTATGATGCAATTGTGAATTATGTTCTTTTTGCATCTGTAATTAGAGGGCAGAACAGATGGTGAAGGCTTCGTTTAAAGTGATGTGTCCATTAAAATAACCTATGCTGCCAAATGATTGTTCACTATAACAGAGTATTCATTCACTGGAGCAGGCATTTTGCTCTGTTGAAATACATTCAGAAGGTCTCTGGACTTTACAAAATCCTTGTTAATTTTAGAGCTTCCCTATAAAAAGACTGACTGTACAGGCTTAGCACTAAACCCCCAAAGCATATGTTTTACTGTATCTTTATAATTTTAAGATGACCTTGTTTATAATGAAAGAATGTCTCTAAATAAAGGAAAAGAAAAAATAGAAAAAGAAAGAAAAGGGCCATGCATTAATTTACCTTAAAAGCAATTATTTTGTGGTTTTTAATTAATTTCCAGGGTCTTTGAGCCATTCTATCCAATCTGGAGGAGAGATTGGCATGTTCTTAGGGAAGGGTCTGTTCTGGTGCTCAGTGTAGCAGCGATGAAAGTCTGTGGCTCTAGAAATGTTTACACTAATTAGAGAATTCACACGCAATGGTTACGTGAAAACTGGTATTTCTGAGTCTGATGAAGTGGGAAAACCCTGAATATGTCCCTTTCTCTTCCTATCCCACTTCTTGGGATATCACTGTCAAGACAATTATCCCACATTAAGAGAGCGGAAAAACAAAGAAATTGCTTTTGTTCTGTTTTCTTCTGGGTGAGGAAACAGATAGAGAAATGTGGCTCTCACTTTTAAAAAATTTGCCTTAAGGAATAAAACCTTTGAATATTGAGGTGAAGCCAACTTTGGCCAGTTGCAATTGGAGTGTATTGCCAAAGTCAGCTGGGAAACCTATGAAAACTCAGTCATCAGTCTTAATTCAAGTTCTTAGTCCAGATGTATTTTAATAATATAATTTGGTTTTATGTGTGCATGTGTGTGTTCTCAACAGGGAGGTCAATGACTAAGTGGAAAATGAGAAGTATTTTAATAGATATTCCTCCAATACAGCATAACACTATAATGAGACAATAGCAATGGCAAGGTATGTGGAGTGCTGCTAATTTCAGCTGTGGTATGGAGAATGTTCATCAGGATTGTCCCACAGCCCACTGGAACATGCCCATGGTGTGTGGATACAACATAAACTCAAAAGTCCAGATTAAGCTTGTTTAGCTTAATTTATTGTGGAGATAAAAAGTCAACATCCTTGGTGCGTCAAATGAATAAAAAAAATCTGTGAAATAAAGAAGGCTATTTCCATTCAAAATGCGAAGACAGCTGAATTCTTTGCATGTTGACATGTGATTTTCATTTATGGACAACAGGCAAATGGTTCGCATGTTAAACCATCCCATGGCATTGTGTGACAGCAAGACTTCCTTGGGCGCATAAGCTAGAATTTATAAAATTGTGTGGTTTAGGTAAGTCAGAAGAAGCACAACTCTGCAATACATTCATTACTGGCATGAAGCATATGTCCCTAATGTAGTGAGCAACTAACAGATGAACAGATTACATCACAGGCTGAGAAGAAAATAAAATGTGGTGGCTAAACACGACCTTTTTAATTGACGTTTGCACTGTATTCTATCTAAATATATTTTTGAGGGGAGGGGACTCTGTCAGCACTTGAGTAGATTCACATGCTGCCTATTTGTGCTCTCTAGGCTGCAAACCAGCTCTTCAGTGATCAAGCAGATTTCAGGGTGGATCTATTATTCAGAGCAGGATTTGGATATACTCTTTTTTTCAACATGCCTATGACTATTTTCTGTCCATACCTGCTATTGATCATCATTTCCCAATTATTGCAACATGAGAAGCACACATGGTTTCCAGACTGCACTTCTGATCTCTTCCAGTCCACAGCTGTTTGCTTAATGAAGGCTTGTGGTTTGTTTCCATTTCCCTGGAATTATAAAAAAAAAAAAAAAAAAAAAAAAAAAAAGAGAGAGAGAGAAGAGGAAAAGGGGGAGGGAGGCCACAGATCAGAAAAGAATTTGCTAATTTAAATTTTGATTATGGCACTGTTTAAAGCCCAAGTAGTCTCCAAGATTGTGCCCGTGCATATGAGTTTCATTCTCTTAAGGTCAAAAGAAGCTTTATGAGGCTGGTCACCCCAGAACTTGTAAGAGTGTGTATATGGGAGATGAGACCTTCAGCACTGTTAAATAAGCCTGTATGAGGAGGTGGTGAGTGACATGCTTTTACGGAGGATGGTTTTCAGGTCTAGAAGAAACCTTTCTGGAATAAACATGTCCCAGTTAATGGTATTAAAACAGGGCAAAAGCAACATCAGTGCAAAAATACCAGCAGACTGAGACATTCTGCTGGGGCAGCAAGCAAACAATGGGTGCCAACTGTCTAAGGCACTGTGTTAAGACAACACTAACCCTTAATGGTAACTGTGAAATGATGCATGATGTTTGCCAACAAAAAGGAAAATGCAAATTGGCTCTTTTTGCTTACATTTAAGTGCCTATCGAAGTCTGTAGGTAGATCTACAGGTATGATCATCTGTCAGACTAGAGGAATTAATTTTATTCTCATAAATGTAAAAGGTTATATATATATATATCGTGTGTGTGCGTGTATGTTTGTGCTTTATTTTTCTCCCCCTCTATCCCCCCTCCCAGCTTTGTCTTCTCCCCCCTCCCCTTCATTCCTTGTATTGTTCTGTAGCACAGACAGAGTTTTTAAGTCAGGTCTCTTCATATTCCCTTGTCGACACACCTCTGAGCCAGGCTGAGGGACAAAACACGTCTCTGAGCTGAAGCCTTTCAGAAATGATATACAGGAATTAGTGTTGATATGTGCTGATGTGGAGCTCTACTTTTGTTTCTTGAATGGCTGGGGAAACTGATCCAGGCCAAACTTTGGAAATCTTTTACAGCAATCTGATGCAAAGTGATTTCTAGCTTTCTATCACCTTTGACACAAGAACACTGGCATAATTTTTGTACTACTGTGGTCCTTGCCAGGGGCAGTTCATCAGATATCAGGGATTAGGGACAAGTGAGCTAGTTCAGCTGGAATTCCTGCCCAGCTCCCCTTTCACCCCTGTGGCCTATTCTGTGATACGTACTAAATCTGAACCATATACATTACTTTCTACTATCACCATCCTGTGTAACTCCTCTTTAATCTCTTGCTGCCATTGAATGGTGTGGAGCCAGTACTTCTAAATTTCATGACGCCATTGAATTCCATGGGGGCAATTTGGGCTCTATTGAAGCTAACAGCAAAACTCTCATGGGTGGTCAGGTTTTTACCCAGTGCCTTAACTTCCAATATTCTCAATACGAGAAAGCCTGATTTCAAACTAGTTAGAATTTTTGTCAAAGTAATTCTGGAGAGTAAAAATGCAACTTGAAAAAGAAAATAAATCACTATTTTAGAGCAGAACATCAATTTGAATGACGTTGGATTTTGTAATACAATGAAATGAAGTAATTCAGTAATGTTGAAATATCATATGTCTATACAGAAGGATAGATTAAGTTTTCATGTCAAGTGGCTTTTATGAAAGAAAAGCCAGTATTTATTGTGCATTTTTTTCAAGTATAAAAGGTCACTGTGTGAATAACTACTCTGATGTTACACAGATGAAATGTTTTATTTTGACTCATAATAAGCTTATTTTGAAATTTCAGTTTATGTTAAATTTGCTTTGAAATAGGAAAAAGACCATTAACAAAAAATAGTAGCACTTCCTTTGTATGAGAAATCTTCCTGCTCAAATCCACATACCTTTTAGAATTTTTTGGAACAGCTTGGGTTACATGTTCAAGTGGGCATCCTCATTAGCTTGGGAACTCCATGGGAAAATAGCAACTGTTATGGAAAAGATTATTTCTTGGCAGGTTTAACTCAGATCATAATGGTGGGGAAATATTTCCAATATTATAACTCTGCATATTTTCTTATTTCTACCACCACTGTTTCTGTGTACTGCCTTTCAATGAGATATGTCTTAAAGAAGTGATTCATGTACCTGCTGACAGTGAGGAAGATAACCGATAAGCATTGTTTCATAAGCTGTTATGCAGATGCAAAATGTTCACTCCACTGACATAAAAAATCAGATAAAAGGGACTCAAACAAAGTACATCAAACAAAATACATAAATTACCTTTTGTAAAATCCTCTACTCATTTGCAGAATTGAGGAATACAAATTGTTGCTTGTAACAGGAAATAGGTATCTTTAATCAAAAGTTCATTGATCTGCATATCACATTTTTCTTAGATTTTTCTGCTCCAGCTCTAACTTTAGACAATGATGTATCAATTTTTCAATACGTCTTACTATTTCTTGGAAGAGAACATCGAGGCCAGATCCTCATCAGAGATTCATCGGTTTAAATTTGAAGTAACTCCATTAACTTCAAGAGGGAATTTAGCCTGTTGCATCTGGCTCACATCTTTCCCTTTCATTCAATTAGTGTTTGGCACAAACATACAGCTACTTAAAAGCTTTCGATCTGGTTGAGAAAAATCCTTATGGCAAAAGACAACAGAAAGAGCAATCCAGTGACCTGCAAGCTTAGGTGACTGAAGCCAGATGTGTTCAGCTGCTTAGCAGTCTTAAAGCCACTTGTTAGGCAAGGCAGCGGCAGAACAGCTTCTAACATTGCAGAAACCTTTTATGTTTCTTTGATGGCAACACTTCAATATGAATCTTAAAACTAAACTTTTTCTAATGTCCCCAGGAGAAATGACCTGGGACAGTCAGTCAATTATGGTACAGCATTTGTTATATGTGTTAGAAAATGGATACAGAAGAGAAGGTTCTTATGAATGCTACTATTTTAAATTGCAGGATTTTAAGCAAAAGTTTGTTTGGCTTTGGGATACAAAATTAAGCAAGTAAAACGAGTACTTGCACTGGGATAAATTTGAGGAAAATTCAAAATTCTGGTAACCATCAGTGCAATAGGTTAATAAGGCCTTGGTGGGAAGCGGAGTGGGAATTGAATTAGAAAAAGAATGGAAAAATAAGACAACAACAACAAAAAACACACTAGAATTATGGTCATTTCTACTATTCCAGATGGACAGTCTTAGATAATGAACAGAACAAGACAGGTTCTGTAGAGCACATCCAACACGTTTGCCAATGTGCCTTAACCCTGACCTAGAAAGACCATTTTTATGAGGTAGAGGTTGGCTTGGGTTTCAAGACTGTTATGCAGTCCTTCGTCTTTTTGCTGAGTTTGCCAGATAATGGTATTTTTAGAAGTGGTTCCTCATTGTGTGTGTACTTACAAAATTACAGACACTATTTTGCCTAAGCTTACTGTTGTTATAGACTGGATTCAGATCAGTGACCAAGTGTTAAGGAGCTTTTAGGTCTGTATGCAGTTTTGCAAGTCATCCAGCTCCACCAGAACAGGCTGCAGTCTTGAGGGAAATTGTGACTTTAACATTAAAACTGGCTGGGATGAGGAAGAGTGATGCAATCTATAATGGGCCCTCTTTTCACAACACATGCACCAAACAAAAACAAAAATACAAAACTCAGCACGTTATAAATGACATAGGAAATGAAAACTCCCAACCACTGTTCAAGGGAAATAGAGAAAAGACAGAGATAAGCAATCATTATAGTGCAGTCTTTTTCTGCTTAATAATATTCAGTGCGGGCAAAAGTAGAAGGGTCCACATCTTCAGACAAGGAAAAATGTTTTTCATTCTCTTTAAATTCAATCTTTCATCCCTTTCTTCTTACTTATTTGACTTGTGAGATGCTATGTTCATTCAGGAGCTAAGCTCCCATGGGGCTTGATTGGAATTAGCCTGGGATGTAGCAAGCTGGAAATTCTGAGCAAGGCAAACCTTTGCATCAACCCCTCTGAAACTAAATTAAGTAGTTAGCTCATCTCTGCTCACAGTGTCTTACCCTGCAATAGAACAAAGGGCCAAATTTAACCCTGCTGTAAGAGGTCAAAACAGTTAAGAATTAAACCAATAGGAAATTTTCTCTTTATTTGACTAACAAGAGAAAGCCTTCTGTATAAACATGCATCCTCCTCCTCTTCCTAATCTCTTAAACATCCGGCCAGGATTAGGGTCCTGTTGCACTAACTGCAATATAAACTCAGAGGACAGGGCAGTTCTTCTGCAAAGGCTCTTTATTTTAAATGGACACAAGGAAAAGGACGGAGAGAAAGAGATACCCTACTCAAAGAGAATTAAGTTTTTGAGAAATCCACTCAGATCCTAACGTCAGAGAAACAGCTGTAATAAGAACATTTTCAGGCAAAGTATCACACTCACAGCCAAAATCACTAACCCTAACCACTGTTTATGTAAGAGAGAGAAATAAATGAATGTAAAAGCCACCTTTGCTTCACAGCTCCACTTTCCGTTACAGGTCAAGCTTTATCAAAACAGATGACTGCTAATCCTTGCCTGGAAAGATGTGGATGCAATTGTTTTATTAGGAGATTGTTT
Organism: Anas acuta; assembly: GCF_963932015.1. Lineage (NCBI taxonomy): Eukaryota > Metazoa > Chordata > Aves > Anseriformes > Anatidae > Anas > Anas acuta. The sequence continues at coordinate 5,460,808 of NC_088990.1, forward strand.
CACAGCATTAATCTGATCGCCAAATTTGAGAGTGGGAAAGACTTTTGGAGGTTTATCATTCTTGTGCCTTTTGACGTATGGATAGTATATTAGGGTCCCCTGTTATCAATTTCTTGTGGCTTCAGGATACCAGCCAACACAGACCTCTGAGCTTCCTATCTTTTATCTTGTGTCTGCGGTGACTTTTCTCCTGCAGTAAGGCATTAGATCAACTCCGTCGTCAGCTTAGGGGAAATCCATCAGTTAGCATCAGCAGAGGAATGAAGAAGAATGACCTGGCAAGAGGCAGAGTAACCTCAAACTTGAGCCAAGGGATTGTCAGAGAGCATAACTGCATCGCCTAGTTTTCTCTGGGTGATGAGAGAAAAACTACGGAGGGTGACCGCCACAGTGAGCAGGATCCACACCCTCTCTGCAAACAAACACCAGCTTCAATAAGTGCCTTTTTAATGTGCATTGAGTCTTTGTGTAGGAAAAGGATGTGCAGTTGGCAAGTACAGAGCTGTAAGGGGATAGTTTGAACATGCTGATAAAACGTCTAACTTTACTCCAGAGTTGACTTTATCATTTACCCAGGGATATTGTTAGTAGAAGATGATAGCCATGCTCCGACAAGAGACAGACAGTGAAATGTATATGAACAAAACAGCCATTGTGGTGAATTCTATCCTGTTTGTGTGGTGACTTCTCTATCCATAATCACACAACTTTACAGGCAGAGATAAAACACAAAGCAGACGGGCACAGAGGTGGGGGGTCAAGAAAGTGAAAAGAGAGCACACCAAGATCGAGGGGCTCTTCTGAGGAAGACAGGGGCTACCCCTCTCAAAGCCTCAATGCTGAGAAAGGGAAGGAAGAGAAAAGAGAAAGAAATCCTGGTGTCCTCCGGCAGAGGAACGGCGACGGGGTGAGGTGTGCACTTTGGAAAATGAGGTTAGCCAGTTCACTTGTGCCAGATGGTCTGCAGGAGCTGCCTGAGCATGGTGGCAGCAAAAAGTCAACGCCATGAATGGAAAGAATGGCTTTCCTGCCCTCAGCAGGACCTTAGGAGACTATGGAAACTAGAGCTGGCCTAACACTGCAAACATTTTCCCCTGAGCGTTCACTTGCAGTGAAAGGAAAACAAATTTGTGCCCGTGTGTTCGTGCCTCTATTGTATTTGCCTTCCATGGGTCTCTCTACGCCCTGAGTTTTACTAGTCTAACAAAAACTTGAGGCCTGAGAATTTTTAGCTCCCATGTCTGATAATTCCTGTCTGAAGTGGTATATTTCATTGTATTTATTATTTCTGTTGATTTAAATCAATATAATAAATTCCTATTCAAGAAGCTTCAGCAAGGCTTTAATTGCAAATGATGGACACCCTGTGAATGAAAATAATCCTAAGGAAGTAATGTAGATCAAACTGGCACTGCCTTCCACAGAGTGGGGCCACCAAGACCATGCACTGAGCTGGGGAAGAATCTTACCACCACCTTTGCAGATAGGACCTAAGCCACACCAGTGGCTAAAGGCTTCACAAGATTCCCTTCCTAGGAAAGCATTTTTAGTAGGTAGCATAGAGTCAGGCTTACCCCAGACCCTGCCAGAGAGGCAGCGATGAAGATTAAACAATAACCTGACTGCAGGATTTTCCTCCGAGACCAAGGTTTACATACAAACAGCCACATTGTGACAAAAGTCCCTTGAAATGACTTAGCCCCGGTCTGACAGTGCGTATTTTACCCTGAATGAATGAGGACGAAATGTGCTGTACTTTCAAACACTCAGCTCGTGGAGGCAGCTTCCTCTGTGCAATATGTTCTGCCTTGAACTTTGCCTCTCTGCTTGGGAGTTCACAGCCTGAAGGCGCTGACTCACAAACTCCGGTGGTCTCAGCTGCCGGAGGTTACTGCTTTTCTGCCAGAGGTTACTGCAGGGGTGGCAGAAGGTACGTCCGCAGCCACTTTGCAGTCACACACATTAGTTCAGACTAGTGGAGAGAGGAAGGGGAATGATGGAGTTCACCACTGCTAAATCCACCAGAGCCCTATGACTCAGAGCTCCAGAAGTGAACAGGTCCATGCAATTACTTTGAATATGTGTGGGAAGCAAAAAGTCTTTTAAATTCTCTTGATATAGAAAATACCGGCAGTGAGGTTTTTCTTCTTCTTTGAAGCAGATGCCACTAGGAATAAGGAGTTCATCTCCACAGTTCAGTATTGCTGCTTATCTCCTGCTCTACCCTGAAAGAGAGCCAAAACCTAACAGCATCTCTTGGTGTCCCGTCCCCCCCCCCCCCCGGTTTTGGGTGTACTTCTGAGCCTCACTGAAGGCAAAGGATGTGCTTCCACAGGCTTATCTGGTCAGGATGCAAAGCCAATCCTTCCTTTATCAGATGAAAAAACAAACAAACAAAAACCAGCACAATTAAGATTGGTTATAATTCATTAACAGTATATTGTTAAAGACAGTTTAAGTATTTTTAGTTAGTTACCATAATGTGTTTGGAAGACATTTTTATTGGGAGCTTGTACCAGGCCTTCAGACATATTTTGAATGAATGACTTGCTGCACTGTAATCAAGAGTTGGGTTCAGTTTTCAGGGCCATCGGTGCGAAGTTGGTAGTACGCTTTGAACATCTATCCATCTGGAAGAGTCACAGCTCATTCCACAGAGACCATCAAAGAGCCAAGAGATAATAACACATTTGTTTTCAACTGATAAAGGCCAAACTGGAACCATAAATTCAGTAGTAATAGTTTGTTACCAGTTGTTTGATAGATTTACCACTCTGTGCCATTGTATGCTGAGCTATAAGTTCATACTTTATTTTCATGATTTTTTTTTTTTTTTTTTTTTTTTTTTTTTGTGTGTGTGTGGCTCTGTTATCCCTGCTTAGACCTACTAATATGAAAATGTCTGAACAGTGAGGTGTGTGTGGAGTCATGTCTCCAAGGAACAGTGTAACCTTGTCTTTTTAAAACCGGACTGCCCAAAATGTGCTGCAGGGAAAAAAACATACTGCATTAGCAGGGAAATGGACTACTCTAAGTGACCTAATAGGTGTTCTCCAATGCTAACTTTTATAGTTCCATAATAAGAAAATATTGATTTAATGAGCCAAAAGAAAGCAGAAACTTCTTGGTGAAGAGATGAATTACGTGATGATTCATTCTTTCTTTCTTTCCTCTATTTTTTTTTTTTTTTGTGTATCATGAAAAAGAGTGTTTCTAACCCACATCTTGCAGGCAAACCCAGAAGCTATCATTTGTCAGCAAATAATAATGCATGGGGTGCATCCTTTTTCTTTATGAAAACAGCATAAATCTGAAATTCTTCCCCGCTGGAAAGAAATTTAATATTTAAAGGTAATTTGACCTGTACATGTGTGTGCCATGAATCTTTTATGTGACCTACAGCAAATGTATTTATATAGTATTATTCTGAGGATAGTTATCTCTTATTCATTTTCTGGGATATTATTTTTCTTTCTTTGACTAATGTACATTTGGCCTTCTCATTTCCCCACTCAGCCAGAACTGCTTTAACCTTCCTATTTGTGCCTTTTTTTCCCAGGTTTCAAGGTCTGGTAGCTAACACTAGACTATATGTGGCTAATATTATGATAGGACTGTTCTTTTTGCTAACATAAATTAAAACATACGTCCAGCTTTTTTTTTTCATACCCACTATTTCTATTGTTGTTGCTGTTCCCATTACATAATTGAGTCAACAGTGATGTGTCCGGTGAAGAGGAAAACAATGAGAGGGTAGAAAAGAGTGAGTTTTTTTTTTTTTTTTTTTTTTTAACCATTTCACTTTAATTTCCATTCCTTTGTAGAATAAATTTGTGGGCGGTTCAGATGGTTTTGGGTAACACATTATCTCTGACCAGATCTCTCTGTAGAGGACAGACCTTTTGGACTGAAATTCTGCACAGCGGTCAGTGCAACAAATACATCCTCCTTACAACCCACTTAGCTGTATTTTGAAGTAAGACTGCATGAACTCAGAGAGCTTGTCATATCTCTCGACAACAGTGAATTTCGTACGCTGAAATCCTGATATGTAGGTCTGTTGTGAAGGATTTGATTGACAAGATGGCTTCACTTGGGACATCAGATGAGGCTACTGCCTCCAGCCCTGCCTCTGCTTCACAGATATCTATACTACTTGTCAGTCAGCCCCTGACACACTGCCATTTACAGCATAGCATTTTATGGTAAATCGTCACCAATTTCATCTGGCTTTCAAAGAGTGCGTGGTAAATTGCAGTGGTTCAGGAGCTGATTGACTCCATGGCTCACCCGATTGTGGAAGGGGTGGTAGGAGGGGCAGTTGGGACACCAAACTCATCAGATGTTCCGAATGAAGCTTGTCCCTCCTCATCAGTCAAAACTTTCCATTGCAACTTTGAGTTCAATAGATCTGACCTTTAATTGATTTTAATCCTGTGTGTTGAACTCCTTTCGTTACGCTGGACCAAAACCTAAATGAGGCACTTTCTCTCCTATTTGTTCCCAGCAGTCAGATGAGCAGGCCACTTATCATCTTCACTGTGGCAGCATATGGCAGCATTTACTGCATTCTCATAATAGGGCTGATGCTTCCAAAAAGTATTGGTTTAACTGCACACAGTGCTCTTTATAAGCTTAGCATCTCCTGTTGCTTATAACTGGTTTGCACAAACGCTAGATCTAGGAATGAGTATATCCCTTACTCTGGAGTGCACAGTTGCTCCTCAAAGCAGCTTGCATTCTGGTCTCTCTTTGGGTAACCTTTTTCAAGTGTCCTTGCTTCATGAGGGCCATAGATGTCCACTGGTCATAAAACAAAGGAAGGCTCAAGGGACACCTACAGAGATGATTAATGCTGTTGTCTGTAGCTCACCCATCCTCTGGGTGCTCTTCAACTGTCCTTAGAAAACAGGTCAGAGAGGAAGGGGTCACAGGCTTGGTGCATGGTCCCAGAGAAGGGCAGGGAGGAGCTGCAGATGGGCCTTTTCCTTCTGGTTGTCTTTCTGTCACAGTTGTGGTTCTGTTTCTGTGTTTCAGGATATGTTAAAATTTGAGCTTGGGAAAGAGGAATTTTTCTATAGGTTATTATTACATTTTTCTGATGTCATGAAATTATAAACAGTTCTTATTAAATCCTGTTATTTAATACAAAACACAAGGTTTGGGACTGAACTCTTTGGCAGGATTCTTCAAATATCACACTGGCAGAAACACAGAGAAGAAATTCATATCTATGAATTGTCTGTATTACTTGACACATTTTTGTTGGGAAAGCCAGTTTGGTTCAGACATAGTGTAATCATACCAGACCGTTTACCCTTTCCCGAGTCTCCCATTGACCTTCATACTCCAGTGAATCTTAATTTTTAAGCTTAGGGAAAGATAGCCTGTTGCTTCAGGATGTTGCTTCAAGCCTCTAGCGGCATGAAATGTATTGTTTAAAATCTCCTAACACTGTAAATCAAATTGAGCCTCTCACACACTTGAAACTGAAGCATTTAGTGGGCTGAAGAGAAAAGAAAGCAAGTGAGGGGAAATGGTAATTAAGCATAAAAAAATCTGAAACAAAAGACTGAAGTACAAAATACAGAAGTGTATGCCTGTGTATAGACACGTGTGCATAGATGAGTGTTCATGTGTGCATGCACTCTCACATACACAGAGTAACTTTACCCAAGGTCTGATAGCAATTGGAGAGCAAAGAGACTCAAATGCAAGTATTCATATTTCTTTCTTGCTTTTTTTTTTTATCCTGTCACAAAGATTTGCAGCCTCGGATTTACAACTGTTACGTTATTTGTCTGAATGAAGGATGTTGGCATTATGTCTGGCTACGTGTATGTAACTAGGTGTTTATATGTATGCGCATAGTTTTGTTTCATCCGTGAGTTTATTTTTCTTGTTTCCACATGTGAAGATCAGAGTATGAATGTAAAAAGATGCAGTTGTGATAAGCTGGTAGTCATTCAAATTATGAAGCTTATCTGAGGGTTGTCTCAGTGAAGGCACTAAATGATGCAAAAATGTTTCGGAACTTCGTAGGGACCAGACAACATCTCTTGCAATGTTTCAAATGGACTCATTGGCTTGGACTGAGAAATTTGAGGTGCTCGAGACGATATATATATATATATATATATATATATATAAAAGCAGAACTATTTGAACTTCCAAAAGAATTTCAGATTGACCAGTCATATAAGACTTTCACTGAAGTCATAGGGTCCTTGCTTTCAAGCTGACATTTATGTTAGAGAACTGTTTTGTACAGAAGGTCCCCAGGAATTTCAGTCTGTGGCCTTGTAATTTGGCTTCCTGTGCTGGACAGAAGAAAAAGGCACTTTGATCTTACCTTTAGCAGTGGACATATGGGAAATTCTTAAATTTGTCCACATGGCATGAGAAAAAAAAAAAAAAAAAAAAAAGAGTTCTCACCATATCAGAAACTACACTTCTTTTGTGTGGTAGAGATTATACTGCCGAATATAAACTGTCCACAAACCCTAGATAAGAAGCAACCTAGATCTTTGCTGACCCAGATATATATTATTCCTCCAGGTAAGACACAATGTAAATACACATAGAAGTAACATAATAAAAAAAATCTGTTTGCAGTGTTTCTTTAGCGTGCTTTATCTGAAGAGGACAGCAGAGCAGCTCATAGCCTTATAGTCCAGGATTTATTCTAGATTTTTTAATACTTCTACAGTATTGTGTTTCTTGTGTGTTTTTTTCAGTTCAACGTGTTTTGCAACCACCTGTTGCTTCCTGGAAAAAGGAAATTCTCAGCCTAAGAGACTGATGAACACTCCAATGTCCTTGAGGCACACAGCATAGGACACCTCCCTGAAGTAAATTTTCCCACATGTGCAAAACATGAAACTTCCTTAACTCCAACTTTTGGAGTTAAGAGTAGGCAGTGGTAATTAGTCCTGTGGAAATTTTGTTATGTAGGGACAGACAGCCCCATTTTGTCTCCACTGTAGGATACAAGATGTCTCAGAAACTGATTAAGTCAGCAGCTAATGTGGGTCTAGCTCTCTCCAGTCTTGTGTTGCTTTATGAATCCTGGAAAGAACAGTGGTTCACTGCACTGACCAAGGGCATCTGGTGGTGTTTCTGCATCCCAGAAGTCCATGATTTTGTAAAATATCATGTCAGGGAATATAAATACTTCAGGCCCTCAGACTTGACAAAATCAGCATCGTCGTAATACTTGCAGATCAGTTAGGGGCAGGTCAGTTAAATTGCCCAAACCACCTCATTTTGGCCAGAGAATGATTCACTAGGCTGAATGATTCACCAGGTGAGCCTTTAGAAAACACGGTTTCAAGAGGTACCTGTTATTATTCCCTTTGTTAGCTGAAACTGAGAAATATATATAGAGAACAAATGTGCCTAGCAGAGCCACGACACCCTTTGCTTGGATGACTCACAGAAAATTGTCTCCTGTGTGGACCTACAACTGTGGAACCTTGGGGAGATCTGAATCTGTTTTCATTGCGTGCTCACTCAGATACCAAAAATCACATAGACTTTCCTCTGAGGGCAGCTGAATGATGTGCAAGCAATATAAACCTTTCACGAGGCATGACATGGCAGCTTGTTCTTTCATCTGCTACCCCACAACAAAATATTCCAATGGATTTTATGAGATCCTGTCAGGTGGGGAAAAGGGAAAGATGGTCAAATATCCAAGTACTTTTTTTTTTTTTTTTTTTTTCTCCTATTTTATTATTTTCTCTTTTTTATTTCTTATTTTCCAGTCAACCTGACTTCAAAACAGAGCAAGCAGACTTGATCTCACCATGCCTTGGCTGTCCTGGGGATCGAAATTGCACTGAGCCCAGAATAAATGTGCATGGAAATTGCACATTTTAAACTGATGGCTGCACAAGATCAGAAACCGTGGCAATGCTGACACTTTTGGCCTGGAACTTGGCAGGGCTGTGAAAGAATGTGGAGCTGTTGTTGCAAACAGCTCATTTTGTGACTTGAAAGGGAAGGGCTTGTAGTTTCCGACGTACCACTTCTGCAGATCAGTGACAAGGATGAGACTTTGGTATCAGTCCACTAGCATATCTCTTGCAAGCTGAGAGAAGTGAATATAAAGCACTGTAATCGTTTTCACAGCCTCCAGGATTCATAAGACACCATAAGAAGAAGTTTCTCAAGCTTAAAGTGTTCTATAAGATACTAAATCTTACGTCTCCTGGAGGCCACTGGGGAAATGAAAAGGTATAGTTGTCACATTTTGCCAAAGTATAACATCTAGATAATAAGCCAGTTAGCTCTCCTTTTTCAGACCCAGCCCAGCTTGATGTACTATGTCCATGCTCATTGTTTTATTGATGGTATTTTTTGTTTGTTTTTAATCAAAGTAAAATAAAGGTAAGTTTGTGCCAGATTCTCATATGTTTTAAATTGGTGTTGCTCCACTTAGGCTGATGGGACACATTTATTTCAGCTGGGGAGCTGACTCTTGAATTATTTCTCATTCTCTGTTCTGTTCTATCTCTTTAGTGTGTCATCTTTGGTTTCTGCATCTTTGTTTTGCTTAACTATAGCAAAAGACATCAAAAATGTTTGCCTTTATCCTCAAGTCTGATCATATGAAACTCAGTTATAAATTAGACGAGCAAATGGGTAATTGATGGAAATTTGTTTTCTCTGCAGGCTTTGGTTTCTATGAAGAAGAAAGAGACTATCTAAGATAGGACCTCTGAAGAAGGAGCAAAACCCAGGGAGGACATGCTAATGCTAAACAAAGGTAAATCAGGTTTAACAAGAGATCAGCAGAAGAAATTAACAAATAGATTAAACGTGGAGAGGAGACAGGTTTTTGTAGTGATTTCCAGGTCACTCTATGTAGAGCTATGAAGAGAATGAATCTTGAGGTGATATAGCAAATATGAAACATTGAGAAGTAGGAGAGGGTAAAAAATGGCATGATAGAGCAGGAAATAAAGCTCCAAAGAGGAATGGACACTTACACAGTAACTTACTCATTAGCCCTTGGTTTATATTCCCTGCCTCAGGAATTGGTGCTTCTAATTATCTTTTCACCTTTAGTTATTAACTGCAATCACAGAAAAGTAATGATCACCAACCTTGCTTCAAAATATTCACTGGGTAATGCCTAAGATCATAATAGTTATCTTAATTTGACCATATAAATGGGAATAACTAAGAACTTAAATAAAAGAAAAATAGTCATGAGCCTGAGTCAAATGTCTTTCAACTATTTAAGTTTCTATAGTAAGAACAAGGTTAACTGCTGGATTCCTTGACAGTCACACATGCCTGATATGTTTAGTATCTTAGATGCAATTTTCCTTTCCCCTCTCTCCCTATTTCTTTTTTATCCTGTGGAAGCTAAAACTTTATTATAAAATTGAAGATAAGTATATCAGTTTGTTGGATGCTGGCAGAGCAGAACACAAGCAATGAGAAGATAAGGGAATTTGGTCAAATACAAAAAATACCATGGAACCTAAACCAAATGACATCAGATAAGACCTCCACTGACTTTCTATTAAAAATGTAATAAATAAGGATCACAGAAAAATTCCTTTTTTTTCCGTAGCTTTTTTTTTTTTTCTTTTTTTTTTATTGTCTCTAGTGTTTCAGAAGTGTACTTGTATTCATGCTGTTTTTCCATTCCCATTAGAACCAATAAATGCAGGTCAGCTTATATTGAAGTTCTGGCCGGTCCAGATTAATGATGAGACTTTTTCAATATATGTGCTTTTAATTTATAGACTTAATTGTACTCTTGCGGGACAGCTTTACAGGCTTGCTTATGGACTTAGCAGTAGTATTAGCAAAAGTCACTGAATTCTGAAATCTTGAGCAGTGAGTCTGAGACGATGATGAAGGTTGGTAGCTGGTGAATTGAATGGAAATTGACTGAAAATAAGTATAAATATTACTACGATCAATATCATTGATATTTGGGTTTGGGTGAGTATTCAGCTTTCCAGATGGAAAAGATTCAGCTTTCAGCCGATGGTAATAGTGTGGCGTATTGAATTAGTTTGTGGAACATAGTGCAGCTCTCTTGAAATGGTTCAGCTATATAGACTGTAGCTGTTATTCTTGGCTGTTGGGGAAGTCTGCTTCTTAGGCTGATACTTCACCAAAAAGGAAGAGAGGAATTGCTTAAAAAAAAAAAGAAAAAAAGGAGAGAGAGAAAGAGCAGAATTCTCTCTTGAGATCTGTTATTCATTCTAAAATCTCTTCCATTCACCACAGACTTCTAAAAATATAGTTTGCCTAAGTCTGTAGGATGTCACCAATGATGAGAGACAGCTGGAGATAGCTTTACTATTGTGCTTTCTTCACCCATCTTAGATGCTTTCCTGTGCTGATGCAATTATCCCTAACTGGCAATTTAGGTGGAACAAAGTCAATTTAGTGGTATAGTGGCAGAGAATTGGACCATGAATTTCAAACAATACATTTAATTGCCAGCTTGTCCAGGATTTGACTGCATCTAGATCCCGGCATCACCTTGCAAGGGACTTGGGTAAGTGTTACATCACTGTGTAGGACTATAAAAATAATAAAATATATCCTGATTCATGGCATAGCCTGTTGGAGAGAGATAGGGGAATTGAGACTGCTCTTAACAGCAACCCTCTCCTCATTTCATTTCCTATGATACCTACAAACAGAAAACGGTCACAGTTTCAGTCCAGGCAGCATTAGAAATAAGGCAAAGAATGGATAATTTTGGTCTTGAAATCATCACAGACTTGTTTTATTTCTGAAGAAATTTCTGTAGGTTGTTTTCATCCTGGAATATTTTAACTTTTCCTGATGAATGTTCTCATCTACCTGTATGGCTCAAGCCTGAGTATTTCTTGGGCTTTTTGGCAGGGCTGAACTTTGAGTGACAGGGAAAATATATATTTTTGAGGCTGGAAAAAGGAGCGTGTTTTTGACGGGAGAGCAATCCCCTTTGGGCTTGATGCTTGCCTGTGGCTGTAGGTGAGGTTTGCTTAGCAGTGTCTGCTCTGTCTCCAGTGGACAATAGTCTGTGCCATAAAAGGACTCCGTGCATAATATGGCATATTTGTTGGCCTCAGCCTTGAAGAAAACCAGATGAGAGCTGTTTATATCCATCTAGGGACAATCTCCAGTAGGAAGATAGTACTCTTTGGCTGGCAGATATCTATGCCATTTCATTTTATTTCACCTTTCAGTCTTATGGATCTTTTTCCTCCGCTTCCCCTCCTTTACATTTTTTACGTTTAACTGAGATGTGGGGAGTTTAAGTATGTATAACTTCATTGAAAACAAAAAGGAGTGAAAATGATCAATGTTCATCATACACTTCAATTAAATTTAATTAAAGGATGTTAAGCACAATATATATGAGTGGGTCCAGATAAACCATGTTGGTATAATTCTTTCTCCTCCACTCTTTAAACTCTCAGTTCTTAGGCAAAATCAGGTCCATAAAAAGTTAAGAGTCAACAGTAAAAATCAAATCTTGGAGAAAATGTACTGGGAAAAGAAAACAAACACCCCCCCCCAACATACACATTCATGCTGTCTGCCTGACAATAGTAATCTTTTTCCCTTACACTACCACATGCTGTAGGCTTACAACAAGGTATTTCACCACTGCTAGGCTCAATTTAGGGTACAGAAATGCACACACATACGTGTGCATCCCCTAGCAGACATGAGAGAGTCAGTAAGAGCGAGAAAGTGTGTCACACCCTCTAAATTCAGGTGGCCTCAAGCAGTGCCATATAATCCCAGCCTCAATTAAACTTTCCAAGGTCAGTGGTGTTCTACCAGGTCAGACATAAATAAGTCAGGTGAGAGTCCTAGGGCACTGAAAAGCCATATTTATTCTTTATCCACAGTTCATAGCTATCAAATGAAGCCTAACAGAGAGCGGGAGTGTGAGTGTGTGTGCGTGCGGCTCTCAAAGCTGCTCCTGTTGTAAGTACAATATTTTTAAAAAGAAAAAACGCAATTCCATCCCACCCCACCTTAAAATTGCAGAAAGCTAGTCTGTTACTGTGGAAGGCTCAGGAAGAGAAAGAAATAGATTTAATGATTTAATTCAGCAACATTATGTTTAATGACTAATTTATTTGAGTGAAAGTATCCTATTCACTCCAATGATTTTTTTTTTTTTTTTTCTTAAGAGGGAGCTCTTATCTCTTTAAAATTAAGTTTTGTCTATAGCTGTATCTTTACCGCATGGAGTCTGAGACCAGATGCCAACACAAACCCCTCTTGAATTCAGACATACAGATCTCATGACCTGATTCAGCCAGTAATGGAAATGGGCCAATATTGCACAGTCTAGTGGGCTAGTAAACAGCATATTTAATTTTCTCTTGATCTGGAGAGGCAGAAGAAAGAATGGGGAGAATAATGATGTCTATATCTCAGACCAGAAGTATTAAAGACAATGGACTTATATTGGCTTCAGACCCACTGTGAAGAGATCATATTCAGAGAAAGTAATTAAGGACAGTTGAGGTCCACTGACTTCTGTACTGTCTGAAGAATTAAGTGAATTTTCCAAGCCACTATGACTAATAACAAAATTAATATATATATATTTTTAATAAACCGACATACCACAAGCCTTAATGGAGACTGTCTTGCTGTGCTGCATAATATTTTAAAGGAAGAATTTTGACATGTAGAGTTAGACCTTCCTTATATTGTTTAATAAGGGGGGAAAATTAGATGATGACTATTTTAGGCATTTTTTTTTAAAGGAGAAAAAACAAACAAAAGCTTTAAAAGCCTTGTCTAAAATTCTCTCTCTTTCCCTATTTCTATATATAAAAAAAAAAAAAGTACACTAATGTTATGAGTAAGTAAAATGTCTAAGCATTATTTTTCGAAGAAAGTCTCAGATCTCTGAAACTGGTTTTGTTCTGTTGACCTAATGTGATTTGTGCCAATTTACACAGGTGAGAAATTGATACATTAATATTGCCAGGAAAGTTGTCTCATACCTTTTGTTTGCTTTTCCTTATTTATTTTTTTTTTTATTTTTTATTTATTTATTTTTTTTTTTAGGATTAAAGTATGGCAATTTATTAAGTATGATAAGTCATATATATATTTGTTTTCTAATGACATTCACTCTTCTGTTGAGAAATATTTTTTTTAAAATCCGTTGAGTAATAACAAAAATAAATTTTTGGATATCTTTGTGCCAGCTTTTAGTTCATGTATATGAGGAAATCACATCATCAATTGTTGTGAATAATCAGATAGTAGATGCTTATAGATATGTTTTTGAATCATTGAATATATACAGTTATTGTTAAGAGTAACTTTTAATCTGAGAAATATTCAAAGATGTGCATAATCATACATTTATCTTCCTTGAAATAGCTTAAAGACTTCCAATCAGAGAATGGAAAAAATACTGTGTGATTAGCATGTCCCAGCACATAATGGCAAGTGTTGAGTAGTTAAAGTGAACACTTTCTAAACAAAGAAAACTATCTGTTGAAGCTGTTACACGATTTTGGATAGATTTGCTATATTCATCAAGTGGCTGCATCAGTGATTCCAATTCTGAAAAATTGATGATAAAGATAATATTAAAAAGCACAGGCTTTAGGGAGAGCTTATGAGGGAAAAGGTGTCATAGAAAGTTTACAGAAATATCAGTTTTATTTTATAGGCATTCACATTAGAAGTCATGTTAGCACTTGTCATCCATTAACATAGATGTTAGAGCTCTCTGCTTTTGTGCCTCTGGTTTTAACATCTGTAAGTATAAGGGAAAACCTTGACAAATGTTTCTGAAGGTTTTATGTGCTCTTTATCCCCATGCTAGATTGCAATCCACGTTATGCCCAGCACAATAACAGGAGAATTGGGATCAGATGACCGGTACTGCAGATTAGATGTGAAAAAAGGGTGTTACAACAACATAGCAGCTTCCGCTCAGGTTTTAACCACTTTTGTGAAAGAACAAGAGGGAGGGGGAAGGAAAACTTATCTTTTCCTTTTATTTCTTTCTACCATGTTTTCACTGTATCTTAGTAGTGAATATGTTATATGATTCGTTTTTGAAGGAAGATATTAAAACAAATTTCAAACAACCATAAGAAACATAAGAAATTTCATTAAAAGCTGGAAAAAGAAGTGATTAAATGAAACTAAATCCAAGAACACTTTTTTTTTTCCTTACTTTTTTTTTTTTTTTTTTTTTTCCCTTAGAGGAAAAGATAGAATGTCCCTTCAAGGCTAAGTTGATATAAATGTATATAGAACTTTTAAATATAATTCCCACCTCACCAAAGCACTCACTTTTAAATATTGTCATGTAGGAAGACCATGGAAACTCCTTCAGATAGAGGGTCCCATTCCTCATTTGACAGACTTTTTGATAATTTACACTCTTCTCCACCATCCTAGAGACACCAGTTAAGAGATATGAGCTGAGTGCTTTTTCCAGGTCCAAATTAGATTAGTTACAACACAAGTTATTAATTAACTTGGAAAGAAAAGGGGAGGATGGTAAAGAGAACACTATATAGCTCAACATTTTGGAGAGCAATCAGAATTTTGATTTTTCTGGTTTGCCGTTTATTTGGAATAAGCATTTAAAGTCAGTGGCTGAAAAGAAAGTAAGTGATGAAGAAGTTGTCTAGGTTGATTCTTATCCCAGGGAAATGACACCATAGCAGACAAACTAACCATCTCTTTATTTTTTTTATCATGGGTATGAGTAAAGTCACTTCAGAGGGAGTAATAGGGAAACATATAGTTTTAACTGTCTGGAAACATGGAAATGTAGTAAGGATACATTTGTAGTCATCAGGAAAAGGTTCCCTTAGATCTCAGTGCCTCATTTTCTCCATCTCCCAAATATGACTAATGATTTATTCTTAGTGTAGCTTAGTGTGAGGATGAAATTGGTACTGAATCGCCTTTTCCCATTCTACAGAGTGTTGTAGCCTGAAAAGTCCCAGATGTTGCTCTAGGTTCACCCTGCCACAGAAGTCCCCACAGAGATTGCTCTATTGGGCAAAATCTTTGCTCTAGCTCTCTAGCTTCTTCTTTTCCTGAGAAGAGCAAAGAATTTTTTTTTTCTTTCTTTTTTTTTTTTTCTCCTGTGATCGTGAGCAGGAGCACATAGTATGCACTGTGGAAATTGTTCAATGCATCAGCAGCCAGGCTGCAGTGCAACTTTTTGGCTACTTTGATTACGCAGTCAATATGAAACAGTGCTGTAGTCAAATGGCTCTGAAAATATAAGCCACTGTCTCTAATATTCTTTGAGATGCCCTCAGACAAGGTTCTAACAGACAAAGAGTAAAAATAGTTTGTTATTGTTATTTCTATAGATTTTTACACATTGAGAATTCACAGTGGGGGATAAAGTTATCAACCTTTTAACTTTCATGAATATTATTGATAAAAGCCAGTGATGATGTTAATGTTATATAAACGTTTCGTAGGCCTATAATGATTCATGACTTTCTGTACAGTAGCAATGTTCCTGATGTTGTTGCACTGTCTGGAGCTAATGTCCTGATTAATGCATGTTTTCCTTCCTGAATTAAGAAATAGCTTATGGCTAAAAATCCTTGGATGTTCTTTGATTTATTACGTCTTTTTTTTTTTTTTTTTTCCTGCCACTTGCTTTCCAGCTTTTTATAAATGTATGTATGTATAGTATAAATATAAGTATCTGTAAACGTTAGCCTTAGTGATATCCTCCTATTCTTATGAATTGTCTAAAGACTGATATTCTTGTTGAAAAATAATTTTGTTAGACTATGCCTGCAAATTTATCATCTTATTGGGATGCTAAAGTCAGTGTTTGATTTTGTTAAAGCTATGCCAAATGAATGTGGTCACATCATTTATTGCCTTGTGGGGTGCTGAGACGAGGCTGCTTTGACCTAAAGAGCAGGGTGAAGAGCCAGGGTGACCTATCACAGTTATGATCTAGAAGCATCACACAGGGCACTTGCACCCCAGCTTGTGTCCCAGGCCCAGGGGGATGTGTTTGGGAAAGCAAGGGTGTGATGGGCTGCACCTTGTGCTAACCAGCTCAGTGGTCTCCACAGAGCAACTTGGAGAAGTATTACTTAGCTCAGTCCTGTGGTCCAGGCAATGCTGAGGTCTGAGCAGCAGAGGGTTGGTGTAGGGTACTGCAGTATTTCATAGAGCTGATTAGGGTAAAGGACAGGCTTGTAAAATGTTGTCCAAAAACAGAAGCAGTTTCATGGTTTGTGGCCTCTCCTTGGGTGACAGAGTCAATAGAAAGTACTATGCTTCTACAGAGCAGTCAGAGCGTTTTTTTTTTTTTTTCCCTTTGCATTTTCTCATGCACTGAAATCCAAGTGTTCATAGCATTATCTATATTGAGTTCTTTAGTGCTAACTCAGAAAGCATTGAAGTCAAGAAGAGTCTTCTCAAAACATTTTTGCCCACAGAGGTTTTTGCTAAGAACAAGACAAACATATTTTCTCTGCTGCAGGAACTACCCACAGATTCAACATATTATTTTTTTTTAGGTCTATTTACTAGAAGCCAACTATTTGCCAGTTAGCCCCCTGGTCCTTTAGCCTAAACTTGCTGGAGGAATGATGTGCAAAAGAAAGTAACCACTTTGTTTTTATCCACCACGCTGTAAACCACCTACTTGTGTCCTTTTGTGTCTTTTGTGGAGCCTGTTAAAAGCTGTTACCACTAATTGCTGGGCTTAGCTTGCTGTGTTCCTCTATGGGCAGGAGCAGGGAGATCAAAGGGCGGCATACTCCATAAAGTCCTGCAGTGTTCATTCCGCAGCTAATTTACCTGTGCGTGGCTGTGGTACTACACTGAGGGATGGCACAGAGCATCTGAAAACAGATGGAGAGAGAAAAATAGGTTTTATTTCACTCAGACTTTTGGACTGCTTCAGCTGTAGGCTCAAAATGAACTATTTTGCACTGTTTCAAGGCAGGACAGTGACTTTTAAGGCCATCCCAAGGCCTCTTTAGATCTGAAGCAGTCTATTAGGATGATGCATTTTTCTTCTTAAAAAAGTTGCATAGAAACATAGAGCACAAGCTCATGAGTCATGAAGTTCCAGTCCTTCAGCATATGTTTAAGATCCGTGACACATTTGTTCTATCTCCTCAAGACAAAACTAAGATCTTTATTGTAAGGGACCTAAAAACTTAAAACTGTATGTTGTGCCACAAAATAAGAGCTGAAGGATCAAGAGCTTTCTCAGCATCCAGAGTATCTGAAATTACAAGTGCCTTGGAGGTGAAAATGCTCACCTAGGCCTACAGAGGCCTAGACTAGGTTTATACTATGATGTTATAGTGGAAACTGGCTTCCTAGAAACTGGTGAAATGTTTACCTAGGCCTACAGAGGCCTACATTAGGCCTATATTCTGATGTTACAGTGGAAACTGGCTTCATCTACCTCCCCTTGACTTAGAAGCGGGGGCCCTGATTGGCATTATAAAATTTTCAAAAGGTTGCAGCCATTCTCAAACACAAAAAGATCTCCTTGAGGTTTCAGACTTGGTCTTGGATTCTGACATGAGACACACCGATATTACTAAGTTGTGTTGTCTACCTGCAGTCCTTTGAAGGAGAAATGATTGCAAAGGCAGTATTTTTTAGCTGGAGATGCCCGGGGCATCATCAATGGTTTGGGTAGGTACTAACTTGGAATCCACCTCCCTGTGGAGCAGAGAATGTATTTTGTCATTTGGTCCTTCAGTGATTTCAGATAGATAATATCAATCATGCCACCAGTTTAGGCACAACTATAGACTCCACTGGGATTGAAATGACATTTGCTCAGTCTCACCAATTCTTGTAAGAAAGAGCTAATTTTATGTTCTTGAACAAAATGCATTAAGAATCTAAGTTTGGTATCTTCCACGGGTCTGTCTTACTTGATATTATCCACCAGACCCCTGGCATATTATCATGGGTTCCCTGCTTGTGTAAACTGTAGATTTTTCTCTGCTCCAATGGATTGTTGATATAAAGTTACCAGCTGATGTTTATCCACAGTCATAGAAATAACAGTATTATTAACTATTCCTATATATTTTGTGTCATTATGACTGTAAGGACTTGTCTGAATAATAAAGATTCCCTTGAGTGGGAATTACTAGGGGAAATGACTGTTTAATAAAGACAGATAATGTAGATGAATCATTTTGACTACTTAGAGGAGCAATTGTGCTAAAACTCCTGAACTTACACCAAGTCCTTCTGAACACATTAGGAGGTCAGATCCTGCCCCTTGAAATCACTGTTATATTGCTGCTGATTGGAAAAGAGCTGAGGTCTTTGGGATCAGAGACAAACTTTTTACAGATTTAATTCATTTACATGGGTGAAGCTTAGATATTATCTGTATTTTTTAAACTCTAAGACTGTAAGTAGTGTAAAAACATGCTCACAAAAATGTCTATATTACATCTTCATATGTTGAAAAATGTGTTTAAAACAGATTTCTGCTAAATTATATGGCTTAGTTTTCTCTTTTCCTTATGATGTGATACTTCATACTACACTGAAAGAATAAGAATATGAGTTTATTAAGTTTACTCAGAAAACTATTCAGTCATCTGTATGAGCTCTTGGAGCTATGTCAACATTTTCTTGAAAGATATCTGAGATTATTTGATGTTTACTTTTTTAAGTACAGTATTTGTGAGTAAAAGTGCACAAGAACATTTTATTACATTTTAAATGTAATTCCTGATCCCAAGGTGCTGTCTATATAAATCTGAACAAACCTACGAAATCACTATCTATATTAGATCAGCAAATCCTCTCAGTCCCAGAACTGGCCACTGTGTTAAGAATAAGAGGCAAAAGTGAAATTCCTTGGTAATAAAACTTCTGAGCCTTGACAACTGTGAGGTAATGCCATTTCTTGCAGCATTGCCTAGACCTTTCAAAGTACACTACTCTTTATTATATGCCTTTCCTCTGCCCCTAAACCTTCACTTCTAAAATGCACATCTCACAGGTAACTACTATATAATGTACTTTTCAATCAACCTCCTAATTCACTCAATGCAGCATGAGTTTTAGATAAACCAGGAAGATGTGAAATGCAGAAAAAAAGGCTTAGGTTGTACAATATGACTCACCTGTTTTAAATCTTTTGCTATCTATGGAAAAAAATACCAACAGAGCTCTTCTCCAGGCTAATTCATGATGGCCCAGCTCTTCTCCCAGGTAGTAAGGACACTGCCTTGCTGCATCCCCACAAGCTCCTGCCCCAATCTTTTTGGAGGATTTACATCTCCTTTCAGCCCATTTTCACCGAGTCTTTTGTCAGGCCATGTGCAAGCAACAGAATGATGATTCACTTAGATCCACCAGCTCTGCAGGGGGAATTTTGCCCAGTAAGCCCCAGTGCTTATGCTGGTATTTTCACTCTAATATGCTTCTCTTTTTCAGCCAACAGTGGGACTGGACAACACTGGAAGGACTTAAATGTTTTTGCTTTTTTGCTGTCTTTGGTTTCAAGAAAAAAAATAAATCCTAAAGGTGAAACAAAGGGTGAATCAGATTTCATCTGGAAAGCAGAATGAGAAGACTCGTAAGGGCCTGTCTCCTAATTACCAGATTTCCCATAACGTATGTGTAAATCCCCTAAACTGAAGAACCTAAATGCAGCATTAAAATTTGTGTTGTGGTTTGTAAGCAGATCCAAGCTTTTGCAGAGTAATTGCTGGCTGCTGCTGTTATTATTTACACTTGCACATGCAGACCATGGTGGGCTTGTCCCTGCTGGCAGTGTGGGTAGGTTTAAATTTACTCTGATCAAGTCAAAATACCCTGCTGAGAGGCTCAGGTTCAGTATCATGCTAATAAAGTGTGTGACTCTTGGACAAGAGCTGCTCTCCATCTGGCAAGCACAGAGCATGAGCTTGTGTAGGATTTCAGTTGTGTGCAGTAATCCCTACAGATGTACACAAAAGGTTTTTTTCAGGACCTAATACCTGAGAAATACATGCAAAAATACAGCCCCATCTCAAAAATATACACTTCAGAGATAACAAACATAGGATTCATAGAAGTACTTATAGATAAATGTAAGGGGCAGCTACTAATTATATTCAAAGATTTTATCTATTTTTTTTCCTGCTTTCGTCAAGCTAATCTTTACTGTACAAGGTAGAGCATGGCCAATATGGAAACATCTGTGTTATGCAAAGTCTCCTAAACTGGTTAGGTTCAGGAGAACCTTTAGGTATCAGGTAACTGAATATAGTTTGGAGCTGCTCCATGTAAAGAGAATCAGCATTTTCCAGCAAGTCAGTTTAGCAAAAATCTGTGTGGTTACTTTTGATGCATACACAGATGTGAGCTTCTATGTTGCCTGCTTTTAGCTGAAGCTAGTAGTAGTTTAAACATTGAAAAAAAAAAAAAAAAAAAGCTACCGAGAAAACTAAAAGACAGATTAAATTCATGTTTAGATTTCCAAACCAAATTTCCAGCTGTCTTGGTTGTGGTAGGCTTTTTCTCACATCTTGAATGTTATTTAAGAAACACCCCATCTCTCTCCCATAGTCCCATACCACTTCCCTTGACATCCATAGTGAGGCACTGAGTGGGCCCTGGACCTGCTAGATCCTCTCCATGGAGAGGAATAAGGCTGGAGCTGCTATCCAGGGTAAGAGAGCGTCCTTGCTGCATGATGAGTCAGTGAAACTAATTGCAGGGTAAGATGCCAGCTCTTAGACAAAAGAAACCACCAAGTTGATCTGGCAGCAGTAGGTGAAGATGAAGCTTTCTGACAACATTGGGTACGCCAGGACCTGACTTTGTGGTTCTAGCTCCTAAAACACCAACTCTGCTGTGCTGGGGACAACAGATGCAAAGGTCTTTAAAATGAATCTTGCCAAGGCAAATAGTTTTCAAAAAGTTGGGCTGCTTCACTGCTGGAAGGGCTTGCTGCTATCTGGCACTGAAGCTCAGGGGATTAACATTTCATACCCATAGCATTGAAATAAATAGGAAATGATTTCAGAAATTAAATAAATAGTAGCCTAATGATTGTCTGTGTAAATGTAAGCTTGGCCTGGTACATTCATACTGGTCAGAGATAAGTGACTCTTCCCTGAAAAATATTTTATATCACATTAATTGTAAACATGCTGAAATGGTCTCTGCTGCTCCTGCCGCTGATTCACTGGTGACCTGTATAAGGAGGCAACACATGCTTACTGTTAAAAAAAGAACAGAAGGATCATCTATTGCTCAGATGAAAGACAGAGACAAAATAACCAATCTGTAATGCAGATTTATTAATAGTCATTCACTGGTTTTCACTGAAATACTCTTCACGTAACCTTGACTTTATTAAGTAGTCCTTAAGGTGCATTTTGAAGACAGATAATGAGTTTGGGGAATAGTCTTATCTACATCAAGCTAATCTTTAACAGCTTGGAAAGGAACTCACAGAAACTTTTCTACTTTAAGTGACATAGCCATGTTCAAATCAAGCCTTTTAAAATGTCATTTTAATAGGAAGAGTTTACAGGCTTTTTTAATAGCTACACTTCATAGAGAAATTTGATTTAAACAAAGGTGATAGAAACATTTATTGAGTTTTTAATAGTATTAATGGGGCTGGAGGGAAGCGGCACTGGCGAAGCGGGAACACAACTGCCTGGGGTTGAGTGGCACTCTGTGTCGCGATTAATTGACAGGGCCGCTCTTCCTTGGAAAAACAGCTTCTTTCACAGTGGCGGTCTCTTTAAAAGGGAGGGCTGGTGGGAAGGCAGGGGTTTTGAATGGTATTTGGCTGCTGAGCATGCACATGCCGCATTGTCCTGCTTCCACAGGGAGAAGTTTGCAAGAATCTCCTGACCCCGCACCGACGCACTGACCGCTTGGGTGTGTGTGCATGGAGGAGAGACGGGTGGGGAGGGAAGGACAAAAAGGAACGCAAAGGAAAACAAACCAAGGGTCACTATTTTAATGAGACAGCTCTGAGATATCCCATCTGCACTTTCTTCTCAGTTTGCAGGATGTCCTTGAGAATAATTTCACTTTTCCCATATGATGTATAGAAATGCAGATGTGGATGTGCACCCATAGCCGCACAGCAGCCTTTCCCTCTAGTTGCTTGCACTTCTGGCTGAATCTTAACCCTTTTGAACAGCCAGAAACCTCTTCAGCTGATTCCAGTTGGCTTAGCTCATGTTGTTTTGCTTTCTCTATTGTTTGGGCATCATATGTCCCAGCTCTCCCGAGTGCACACACATTTGGTTTCTGACTAATGCGAGGCCTCCGTCAGAGGGACAGCGTTTGTCATTTAACATCCAGAGTCTCTTGGAGTCAGGTCATGACTCAGACACCACAAACTGTATACAGAACAGACCACAAATTCCTCCAGTAGGATTGAACAAGGCTTTCCGAGAAGCCACTTCCCCCACTAGTTATATCCTAACCCTGGCTGACAGGTAGCAAATAACCATGGCTTTTGTGGCATTTTTTTGTGAATATCTTTTCTTACATTTTTTTGATTGACGTATTCCTGGCTGTTTAAAATCCTGCCTTTTTGTGTGCATACAGAACATGCTTTTAGCTAAAAAGACCTTATGAAAATATCAGCACTGGTCAACATTAAAGTTCAAGGCTGGGGGTTTTGAATGGGCATCAAACACTGGGGCGAAACTCAGCTTGCTTGCTTAAGGTTTCCTAGAGCTGCTCTTGTATGCTTTGTGCATGAGACCCATAAATCGGCCAGGATCTGCTTGAATGGCTCCTGAACTTTGGCAAAACCTTTCAATGAACCTGCTGGGGGCGGGGAGGAGTGATGTTTAAGAGGAAACCTGACTCCAGGTGAGCTGCACAGGCTCGGGACTAACACACATTTCCAAATTGAAGGCAGAATCAGAGTTAACAAATCTGCTAACAAGACTTGCACACTTGCTGACCAGCAGTAAATCCTGTCTCGATTTATTACCAAATGCAGCACTTTGGCATGAGTCCTCCGTAAGTGGATGGGGAGCAAGTCACAATCTTAAATCCTTGCTGGAAAACCTGGTCGTGAGAACCAGCTGGGGTACAGCCCTTTGATTTAACTTCTCTCTCTCTCTTTTTTAAAAAAACAAACCAAGAGAATTCATCTGCCAACGCACTATTCTGTGCTCTTTTGTCAATAGAAAAGTTGTTTTGCTAATGGTTATCTGTCTGCAAGTCCTTGACCTGCTTGTAAACACATTTCTGCAGGAAAACCCCAGGCCATGGCCTCGAGCCTTTACGTCAACAAGAAGAGATAAAGTGACCAAAACTTAACCTGATCTGGCCTGGAGTGCCCTCTACTGCCCCTTGACCAAATACTTCCCTAATCTGCGTCCTTCTGAAAGGAACAGATTGTTGTGTAAAGAAGTATTACCTGGAATGAAATCAATTTTCGGAGCCCAACTTCCTCCTCCCTTCCCCCTGCCTGTAGCTCAAGCCAACTGAGTCGCTGGAGGTTAAGAAACGAGGTCTGCGTAGGTTTGGGTGGAAGGGCAGAAATTTTCCCCCAAAACGCACCTCTTCCCCTGCTCCAGGCGTCTGCCATGGCCAGCAACCCGCAGGCGGTCTGTCACGCTGCGTTGTACGCACCACCTTCCAAGCCGTGGAACAAATGCGGGACAAAACCAAACTTGCCGATCAAGTTGCTTTTGAAAGCTGTTCTCTGATCCCCCAGGATTTGTTCTGGATTTGTTCCTCAATACATCCAGGATGTGGGGAGCTGCTAACACCCTGACAAGGCCCAAATTGTGGTGGGGGGCTCTAAGCTTTGTTCATAAGAGGCTGGACTAGGAAAGTCAAGGCGCTCTGTAACAGGGAAATGTACCCTATGGAAAGTCTGATGTTCAACACAAGAACGAGAAAGGAGGAAACACAGGACAGCTCTAGAGATAAGGTGACAAACTCCAATTGCAGTTCACAACGGGAGCATTCATTGTGTTGTGCCTCTGTTTTCACCCTGCTTAAACCACTCATGAAGCTGCTGCATGGGGAAGTTGGACACGAAATGGGAAGCTGGTGGGTCACGTTTCCCCATGGCAGTGGCTTCAGCCACAGCTTGCAGCTCAGTGCCGCAACTCTGGGCTCATTCCTTTGGCCAAGGGTAGTGGTGGGGATGGGTCAGACAGGGCATCTCCAGAACTTTGTGGTTTAACATCAGAATGCAGAAAAATATATGCAAAATCTTTGCTACCCCAAGCCAAAGTTTTTTGGCTTCCCTCCAAAAAACTCTACCCTTCCCTCCAGCACCCTGCAGTAGATAGACATATCTTCACAACCTGTGTGCCTGAATAAGGTAGTGTTTTGGGCTGAGTATTGCACCCCTTACTTTTATAGGTAGGATTAATTCATTTTATGGTATTTCACAGGAAGCATTTCACTCTCTATAGCCCTCAGATGGCATTTTTAGGAGACAAAGCAAAGACTTGTAGAAAAATTATACAGTTTTTGCTTAACAACAACAAAAATCATAAAACGTGTTTGCTATTTTTTGTTTGTTTGTTATGACAAAAAAACTTTCAAAACTTTGATTTGGGTGTTTCACGACAACACCTTTTTTCATAAAACATAACAAAGTCAAATGATCTGCAAAGGGATAATGAGATACTGCAACCACTGTGATTTACAGCTTCTCAATGCCATTCTCCAGTTGCTCAGATTGAGCTGGGCTGTGACTAAGTCTTGAATTAGCCAGACCTGATATGGGTAGATGATCACTGGATGTGAAACTGCACATGACAGTCCAGAAAACCCCTCAGGGTATAAATTTTAAGGGGAAAAAAAAAGAAAACCAAACCTGAAGGAAAAAGCATCTGCTGAACTGAAAATATTTTCCTGCATACTGGTACTGGGGGCCCTTAAACCCTGCAATATTTTCAGGTTCTACCAGACACAGTAGACAAGGTTGTTAACCCCAGGGTAAGATTCAGGCATGAAGCTGAAATCTATGCCCCAAAATATCTCCCACTTTTCTGAGAGATAGCTTTTTGTTTCTTTCTCCTGTTCATTGGTAGTTACATTCTCCTACATGTAGGTATCCTCCAGGCTTCTACCAAGTGTCAGGAGGAGACTGTGAGATCTTTCAGGTTTGATTCCAGCTGGGTTATTTCCTTAGGAGACAGCTGTTTCACAGTATTCGTCTGTGCTTTTAACCTTGTTTATCCATATAAGGCAGTTATAGTTCCAGCTTTGCATGGGGGGATTAATTTGCAGGCTTTAATCTAAACTGGACAAAAACTTTCAAGGTTGGCTTACAGGAGGTATCACTTCAGCTTCCTTGACAGAAAATCAAACTTTGTGGAATAAAACTTTTTTCTTTTTTTTTTTTTTTCTATAGAAAGGCTCTATTTAAGGAAAAGGTTTTTTTTTTTTTTTTTTTTTTTTTTTTTTTTTTTTTTTTCAGCAGAAAATTATTCTAAGAGAAAATTTTCATCTCCCAAATTGGAAATGTATATTTTGACCTTGCTCAATAATTCAAAATTATTATTATTATTATTATTTTTTCCTTTCAGCATTTCTCTGTCTGTGTCCAAAATTTAGCAGCAATTTGAAGATGAATGCTATATCTAGTGAGCACCTTTTCAGACTGAAAAGATTAGTGCCATGGTGAAGAAAACTACCTTTTTTTTTTTTTTTTTTTTTTTTACTAAGGTACAGAGCTGTTTAATCAAAGAAGGACTGGCTGAATCTATTCAGTATTCTCAGCTACTTTCCAAACTGAACTTCTGAATACATGTTAGTTATTCTGATTAAGTCATACTCCTGAACTCCCTCCAGGTTCTGTACTGGAGATGATATTTATACAGCACTAATGGAGAAAACTTGGTGTGTTTCAAAAAATAATTCCCAAGAAAACCAAACTTGTATTAGCAGATGTAACAAGGAAATGTGCAAGGAACTCTGACTCTCCTTCCTTTCTTGGATTTTCAATTTAATTCTCAGCCCCCAGTATCACTGAGGAGGAAACATTAAAAGTTCCATTTGTTAAAGTTTTGGAAACATTAAATGATCCATTTCAACATTATTTGTGCTTGTAATCAAAATACGCACTGTCATATTGTTCCATAAACTGCCAAATTTAATTGACACTGAAGTTCTAAACTCACTTTTGGTAACAGAACAAACCTTCTTCTCAGTTTGGGACTAAGGCTTTCTGTAATTTCAGGCTATTTATTGGATGAGACACCTTACGGTATTGTGATTCTAGTGACTATCAACACAGAGTGTTGGCTGTGGCTTAGGGCAAGATGACCTTTAGTAGCAGTGCCTTGAATCTTCAGCTGAGATCAAGATAGTTTATAACGTGAAATGTACTATATACATAGGCATTGGATGAAAAAAAGGACACAATTTTTATTTGTGTTTATGCATTTCTTAAGCCAACCCTTCTGGCTGTTTATAAGTAAACTTTCCAAACGCTGTGATTTGGTGAGCCACAAGCGATAGTAACAAGAAACTATATGTGTGACATTTTCATACAGAATCACACACTCATATATATCTGTGTGTCAATATATAGTGGCTGACATAACAAATATCTTTGTTTTTAGAAAAAGAGGATTTTCCTTGGGGACTTTAAATAGATTCAGAGGATATTCCAAGGTATCAAACTGTATTTCACTGTGATATTCATATTGTCAATAGTGGGACCTTTCTGTGGAAAATGGGGCTTTTCCTGTAAACATAATAATATTTCTGGATGGTGAAATATACAGTAAATGTTAAACAAGAAAAGAACTAAATTGCAGACTATTCCCTGGTCAGCAAAACCTGCCCATTATTTTTCAGTTTGCTGAATCTGTAGTTTTTACCATTTTTTTTAAAACTGTGACTTTTCAGATTCATGAGGGTAGCATAGGTAATCTTCATATTTATAAGGACACACTGTCAACTTGCTTTTCATAATTTATAAACTCTTTTTTTTTTTTATTATTATTATTATTCCTTTTCCCTGTTGGAAGCCTGAAATTGGCATGTTTTCTTAATAGAACTGGGAAAAAAACTCTGCAATTTTGCTGGAGATGATTTCTCAGGAAAAAAAAAAAAAAAAAAAAGCTATTTGTGCCTCATGCAAAGGAGTAGCATCCTAGTTGGCTTAGCAGTGCTGGAATTAGTGCTGTAGGGTCTATTTTGCAAGTGTTTGCATGTGCTAGCTTTTCAAGTTGCAACTTGTATTTCAGTTTGGTGAGGGATTTGTCAATATGTTACAAGGCTTATGTGTCTTTTTTGACATGAGTTGGATGAAAGTTCACTGCTTTGTTTGGCTGGACTTACCTTTTAATCCACCCCAACCTACTTCTTCTCCCCACTGCCTTCTTCACACAGCCTCTCATATTCTCATCTCCTACTGTTGGCTCCTAGCATGTTGAGAAGAGATATTTTTCTTCTGCCACTGCCTCCAGAGACTGGCAAGGACAGGCACCCCTTTTTCAAAGATGAAATGGAAGTAGTTTGATAGCCATTTCCTCTTCCCCTTTGCAATTTTACCAAATTACTTTTCAATGGGGTTTATAAAAGTAAATATTTCCAGGCATTCAGATTAACCTTGCTGCTTGGCTGATGTGAGCAGACAGAAACATTTCTATGTTTTCAGAATTGGTCCCAGAATTTGCAAGAGGCCAACTTTGCTTTCAGAAGTAATTCACGTTGTTGATACTGATTTATAAACCACTATGAAATTAAGTGACTGGGTACTTTAAAAAACATCTCTCCTTTGGGCACACTAGTCACTATTATGGCAGATAGAATCTGTTTGGAATTACTTTTAATGGTTGTTTGAATTTAAAAAGCTGGTAAGGATTGATTCAAATTGAAGGTCATGAACTCCTTTACCCATTTCCCCTCATTGGCTCAACAAGGGTCCTATTTCATGATCTTTTGACCATGATGCAACTCATCTGTTTAGTTGAGAAGGTGCTGATATGAGTAATTAAGCTAAAATGGCATCAGGGAAGAATCTGTTAATATTTAGTAACATATAGTTGACTCTGTCCATCCATCTGTCAGTATATCCCCCATAAGTTTTGAACTTGCTGGTTAGTTTCATTAAAATTTGGCACAAAATTAGAGGTATTCATTAGCATTATGCTACTAAAAGCTTTTGGAGAACTGGCAGCTGGTGGAGGGAAAAGTTTTCCTGGTGCAAGAAAAAGACAGTTGAGGCAGTGCAGCCATACATGTCAGTCCATTTACAGGTCAGTC
Source organism: Anas acuta (assembly GCF_963932015.1). Classification (NCBI taxonomy): domain Eukaryota; kingdom Metazoa; phylum Chordata; class Aves; order Anseriformes; family Anatidae; genus Anas; species Anas acuta. The sequence continues at coordinate 5,489,020 of NC_088990.1, forward strand.
TGAAATAGTGTATTTGACCCTTCACTGAGCCAAAAAGGCAGGTGATGTGAGGACGGTCCAGGGAGGGATATTCAGGAGAGAAAGGCAGCATGGAGTATTGTGCCATGTCAGTTTCGGCAGTGTGGAGCACAAGCTTGAAGAAACTGGGTGTCATTGGTTCTGCTCAGAGAGTGACTTTTTTATCTTGTGAAACTGAAGAGGACCTGCCCTACTTACATGCCACTTAAATCCTTTTACAGGGTTGTATTTCCTTTGTCAAAATCCCAAGGAAATGTTCTGTCTGCGGAATTTACTACTTTTGATATTACATTAGGATGCCCTGCCCTGGGAGTAACTAGGAAACCTGGGGGCAAATCAGAAAAAAAAGATGTGTGAGATGTAATCTAAACGTTTTTTTGGCTCGATATGCTTGGACTCTATCTTGAACTCTCCTGCAGGATTACAGCAGATCCTGACCCCACTGACCTAGTATCAACCCTTTTCTGTAAGCTGTGCACGGTAGAGCAGGATAGATACTGCAAATGGCTTAGAGGCTTAGATGCAGAAGGCTCTGAGTATCAGCACCAGTTCAAAGGATCAAAGGGGTCTGTGACTCTCTAGCCATGTTAATTAATGGAAGAAGTGGTATTTGGTCTTCATTATGGACTTTAAAAAAGGGAAGTCAAGTGTTTTGTCCTGTGGTAAAGCACTGAACAAGGTTGGTGAAAGTAACCGAGCCGACTCCATTAGGCTTTCAGCAGTGTTTCAAGAGCATGGAGCCTCTTATGATGTCATGCTCAGGCAGTGCTTTCTTAAAAGCTAAATGTTTGATAAATGTTGATACTGCCTGATCTGAATCCCTAATATGTTTCCAGATAGAGCAGCCCCTTTCAAAGGTCTCCAGCGCTCATGCCATGGAAGCACACTTTAAGCAAAGGGCTCCTTACGTTTCTCCTGTACTCTCCGCTTCGGACCCTCAGCTCAGGACCATCAGGGCTGATTCTGCCTCTCACCAGATCAGGCATTGCTCCATGGCATGCCTTTCGTTTAAATATCCATGGGTTGCTACAGAGGTTAATAGGAGGTCAATGGTCAAGACTCAGAACGGCAGCACTAGCAGCAACCTGGGAACCAAAGCGCTGATGGGCAGAGCAAGAAGTAAGGGTGTTTTAGGAACATTCCTGCATTGTATGTTTTATTAGCTCTCAAGAAGGGGAATGTAAAGCACTCTCCTGAATCCTAAACAATCCCTTCTAATCTGTGACCCTTTCTTTGACTCATTCAGATACTGCTTAAATTTGAAGGAAAATCAGTGGTTACAGAAAGTTTGCACTTGCACAAAGGGACGCAGTAGGATAATGCATGCAGGTGCTTATTGCCCATGTCTTTACACCTGTCTACATGTCATATAGGTAGGCATAGATATACATATATATGAATACATGTCAGTCCTATAAAGATGGTAAGGCAGCAATTCAAGTTCTGATTTGTAAAAACACATACGTACTGGACATATGTGTCACTCTGCAGTAATTAGTGTAAATATGAATTTATACACACCTGAGCATGATCAGGTTTTAACTAAACAAACAATCAGAATTGTGAGAAACATTCTTTCCATGAAAATATCCAGTTTTATGTGAAAGTGAAAATTGAGGGTTTCTTTTTGTTGTTGCTGGTTTTGTTTGCAATTGAGTTTTCCACAGAACTGTTGTTGTTGTTGTTGTTGTTGTTTGTTTGTTTTTCGAAAGGGAAAGTGAGAGGTGTCTGAAAGAGAAAAATCTGGTTCTGACTCTAATTTATGAATATTTTTCCTATAAGTATCCAATGAATATGATTTCATGCATGCATGTTTATGGCATGACTCCATATTTGTGCACGTAGTGCTCGATGGGCTTATATTTTGGTGTGGATAAGTTTTCCTGGTGCAAGAAAAAGACAGTTGAGGCAGTGCAGCCATACATGTCAGTCCATTTACAGGTCAGTCTGTAAATTTTAAACTACTTTATTGGCATATACTGAAATTATGGTATGATCTTTATCATGGCTTCATTGTAGAACACGACAGCATGTATGATCATTGGGTATTCAAATTGAAAAGTGTAAAGCTATTTTTCTATAATTGGTCCCAGGGCAAGGGATAGATCTCATGTATAAAAGGCTCCAGATAAGCTCACAGTACAGTTTCTAATTAGGGAACCAGGAAAGAACTGAACTTTGGAAACTGTGATGAGTCTGTGCCTTTAAAAAAAAAAAAAAAAAAAAAAAAAAGGAAATAATCACTTTGACCTTGAACTCCAAAAGGCCCTGAAATCAACTGATTTTACTCTTTAAGCTCCTTAACAAGCATGGGGATTAGAGGCGAGCTGTGTAGAACGGTTCATATTAGATATAAACGATAATGGACAATAGAAATTCATCTATGAGCTCACACAGGCATCCTGTGCAAATTCCATTTCCCCAAGATATGGCGATACCATGTTACAGTGTTATATATACCACCGATAACAATGTGACTTCATTGGTTGGGAAGAGACAGAAGAAAACTCAATTGCAGCAGGGCAAATGCAACTTTCAGAGATGTCCAATCCTGTCCTAATCCGAGTCCGTTTAAATAACCACAACCACGTGCATCAAAAAAGGTCAAATATAATCACCCTTCTACCTCATGTAATGAATGAATAATCTGTTTAGCTATTTATTTTAAGTATGATTAAATCACCTCTCCTGACAAAGAAATAAAACTTATGAAAGGAATAAACTGACTGCAAACTGAGGCTGCACATTTCAGTGGCCTTCCATCTGTCCACAGCTAAACAAGGAAGGATGCTGCTGTCACATTAGAAAATCTTTTATTATTTTTTTTGGCAATTTCATGTTCTCATTTTTTTCCCCTTTTCTTTTCTCTCTCTTCTCTCAAGAAGAGCTAAAACAAACAAACAAACAAAAAACAACAACAAAAAAAACACCCACCTTGTCCCCTTGAAAAAGGAGGAATCTTGTCATGTCTTGAAATAGAAAAGTGCATCACATGTTCAGGAGGAAAGGAAAAAATTGAGGAATATACCTGTATGAAGATAGGAGCTTACATGGCCAAAATAATTGGGGTTGGGTTTGATAAACATTACCCATTAGACAACTAGTGTTGCCCTTAGAGAATATACCCAATTCTTATGCAGATCTTTATTTTTTTTCCCTTCTGAAAATCACACCTGGTGAAAAAATCATTGTGTCTTTTAAAAGCCACCTCTTGTTAACCTTTTTGTTGATCTAGAGGGGTGAATGACGTGGTTAGACAGGTTACTGCCTGCCGTGAAAACTAGTGGGAAATGATGTTGCACAATCCTTTCCCTTCTCTGTTTCTCAAAAATGCTTATTTTATTTCACTTTTCCCCATTTCAATCTGTGTGGCCTGGCAGACCTGCTGGAAAGAAGCCTAGAATAATATTGTCTCAGTTAGCTGATAGGTGTGAGGGCACCTGCAGGCAGATAAAATGTGTTTGTGTCTGTATCAGAATTTGGTACGCAAAACTCAAAATTGTCATGATTTTGGGACAATCTCCAATTTTCCCTGAAAATCTTGGAAAGCGGCAAGCAAAATTAAAAAGAAAATCAACTCCTTGCTTTTTTATTAGTTCTGGCAGCTTCCCCTAGAAATACACCCATGCTCAGCAGTATCATTCTTTATTTAGCTCTGAACAGACTGAAGGACCTCAGTGAATTCTTTCTCCCTCCTCCTTTTCAGATAATAGCGATGATGCTGCCACATATTTTGCAAAGTGCTCTTTTCTGGAGCTGAAGATTGAGTTACATCCAATGTGATAGACCCCACTGGCAGCCACGTGTTCTTAGTAGAGACATTCCTTTACCATGCCAAGTTAATTTTAATTCTATCTGGATTTTTTTTTTTTTTTTTTTTAAACCAGCACATAAAAGAAAGCTATCGAGTTGCTCAATCAATGTTAGTTTATTATTGCTTACCCAAGTGTTTAATAAACCTATCCCAACCCTGGACATAGCTTTAAATATTTCATGGACTGTAACAAAGCAGATTTTTCCTATCAGACCAAAGTGGCTCTATAAACTATAATTAAGCACTAATTATGAGCTCTACTGGTCAGATAACAGAAGGCAAGGTCCATTGTGTGACTGGCAGAACTGGCAATTAAAGGAGATTATTGTTGTCAAAAATGGAATAAAACAAACAAAGAAGAAATTTGGGAGGAGGGGAAGATTTGCAAGTGACCTGGGTAAACTTTGCTGTGTTCATGGGTTTTGGAGATTGTGACATCATGAACACAAAACCTTAACATATGATGATGTAGAACAGATGTGATAAGTTGTTCTGGGAAATTCATATACTCATTGGATAAAAGGTTGTATAATAAGATTTTGCTTGGCTTTACTCTTCTACATTGAAAGAAAATACCTTAAAAACCCAAAGAGAAGATGTATGTTTAGAAATAAAATATTTTAAAGGAAAATGCTTTGTGTTGGTATTATTTTACTCATTGTTGCAAAGCATTCAAAGCCAGAGAAGGCCACGTTGCTCGTTGGCTTAAGAACTACAAAATGAAATTGAAATAGAATGAAGAATAGATCAACTCCCTAGAAAGGGGGAAAAAAGGCCCTCCACAACAGGTGAAAAGGAAGTGCGGTTTTATAAATTCGTTCCATTTTAACATGACTGGCTTCTCCTCTCACTTACGCCATTTTTACACTGGCTTAACTTGATTGGCTCCAGTGGAGTTTTCAATTATGCCAGATACCACTAAAGTGTTATTAGCAGCCTGCTTGGAATTTCTCTTGAAAGTCTGAAACTGTTTCTGAGCTAACAACATACTCTTTTTTTTTTTTTTTTTTTTCTTTTTCCCCCTGGTTTGGAATAAAATGTTCAGTCTGCAGGAAACCTTGATGCCCTGTTGAAGCAGAATGCTCAAACACCAAAATGATTTGACTTTTCACATACAAATTTTAAATTTCCATGGGAAATAGAGTTTCCAATTACCACTACTGATTGCTATGCTAGTCACAGTTCATATATTCCTAGACCTGATACAGACATTCAAGGGAGCCAGAAGTCCCTTACACACACATGAGCACATTACAGCTTCCTGGAACACTGTTTAGGCTTTCAGGTGATGGCTGGGAATTTGTCCAATATCAGAAGGTAAAGGGCAAACAAAGCCATGGAAATGGAAATGACAATATTTCCTAGTAGCCGCAGGTGCCTCTGTCCCCGACTTGTGATTGTGCCTAAAAGTAACAGTATTGCTCTCTCCTCCATCTCTCTCCTTTAAAAGCAATTTGCATTTTTTGGAAAAAAAAAAAAAAAAAAAAAAAGGATTAATAAATTTTAAATGTTCCTGGTGCTTCTGTGCCAACTGGCACTGGAGGGGGCCTGTAACCTTGCCCAACTGCACTATATATAATTATTAATTAGAAAGCAACCTGGGAAGCAATGATCCTCTCCCCCAACATAAACCAGACTGAATTCCATTGAACTCCATTGAATTCGTGGCACATGAGAAAATTGGTTTTCCTGGGTTGCACTTGGGAACAAACTTTATTTTACTTTGACTCGTGGATCACTATCCAGAATGGAATTATGGGAAATAATTGGAAAAACTTGGGTGCTCATTTTATAAATCAGCTGGCAGATCTGCTGCCATAATTAATGGGTCTGACTGGCAATTCTCCACAAATACACACCCATTTCCCAGTGATTTCCACTGTGCATACATGCATTTTGCAGGAGCTCAACTTGCAAAGGGACGTATTTAAGAGTTTATAACTGTCCCAATGACAGCAAGTTCTAATTTAAAACTCCTGTGTAATACTTGTTAGGAAGTTTTAATATCAAAAGGGCAGCCAAGGTCTTCCATGAGAAATTTCTAGACAGTGAAAGAAACTAATCCTTTTTAGTGATGTTTGGCTTCTCCTCTGCAGTAGCTGATCTCTGATTTCATATTTTATATCCATGGTTTGTTAATGAAATTTTCTCCTTTAAAGAGTAACCAGGCGGATAGAAAAAATTAGCTGATACTTTGCAGTAAACGTTTGAAGTGAAATTCAAGTAGCAGCCTGAGGCTCACAGTATGTAAAACCAACTACCAAAGTTTTAGGGGGGGTTTAATCTATTTTTCCTTCTCAGGGGACCTCTGCTGTATTAAATTCTTTGGTTGAAGAGAAGCAGCCAAGTTGGCATTAGAACTGACTTAGCAATTTGCATCTTTTGAAAAGGGATTAGCAGATTTCAAATGTTCTTGGTGCCCCTATGCCAGTTGGCACTGATAGGGGTCTGTAACCTCACCCATCTGCACCACCGCCTGCCATGGGTCTACCTGAGAGGTGTTGTGGGGCTTGCTACGCTTCCTTCAGAGAGAAAGAGAAAAACGAATTAGGAAGCAGAAGAATTTTATGTCCACACATATTGGCATCACTGCCATTTATGGGGCACCCAGGTTTGCTTCAGGCTCATCCCTGGGTATATTGTTCAGGCTTTTCTTACCTGGCACTCAGGTTCATGAATTTTTAATAGCACTTTAAAATACCTTGCTATATGCGAGGCAGTGTCCAGGGCCTCACAGCACCTCTAGAATGGAAGCGTAAGCTGGATTTCATTGGAGACCATATCACGAAGGTGGGTTTCACCTCTGAATTTCATCCTGATCTAATTAGTAAGGTCAGTCATCAGGAGTTTTTGGGGACCATGGAGGAGTAAGCCTTTTGACAGGACAACTAATTACAGCTATCTTCGGATAAAATACCTGCATTTTTCCAGTGACCAGAGGACAACATTGACTGTTGTCAGTGGAGAAATGCGGAGAAGGAGGAGCTGTATTTTCAGAGGGCCTAAATGGTCTAGAGAGGGAACCCAAACAACTTGCTGAGGCTGGATGTCTATGTAGGTGGCCAACTTGAAGCCCACTGGGGTACAGCTTCAGATCCAATGCCCTGATTTATTTTTTTTATATCCTTTAACTATTTTCTTCTGAAGAATGTAAAATCAACTGGTAAGAAACATTAGGAATACAGACGTGGGTAGAATTTTGATTTTCAAATGTGGCCCCAAAGGCTTCCAGGAGAGCACAGCAATGACTTTTTTAACAAAATATTCAACATTTCTTCAGTTTGTCCCCTGGTGAATTTTTGGGGACCACATTACATTTTTATGTATGTTTTTATAACACTCAAGAAACTCCCATGAAGTTGTCTGATTTTCAGTTGTCATCAAAATCCGATCGTCTGTTTTGTGGGACTTATCTTCCATTTCTCGTAGGTATATAAAAGGCTTACAGGAGGAGGAAAAAGGTTTGTGAGAAATTCCCCCAAACGACAGAACAGTCACCTTCTTAACTCTATTCTGAAGGCAAATTAGCCTGTGTTTAGTATCACCCAATAAAGCTGTCTTGTTAATGAAGATGCCCAGTTCCTTAGACCTGAAATAAAATCAAGAAGGTGTGGCAGTGCCACCATTGCAGTCACACAGGGGGAAGACATCAGACTATTAAAGAGCTATATCCAAAATCAGGTTCAGCACCTTCCACTGTGCCCAGAAAGGTGGGAAGCTCAAGACAGAAAAAGCCATTCTCAGGACTCCATTGGGAAATAATGGTCCAACTTTGTGCAATAGGTATGAGGGTGGAAGCTTATGTTATAAATGAAAATTTGATGAGTGTTTGCTTGCTGCCTCCCCATGCACTTTTTTTTTATATTTCCTATGTACATTGTCTGATATTATGTGCCTATAAAACTTCAGCATGTTTTTCAATAGAAGACCACCTGTTTGCTTTCCTTTTAATGCTTCTGCAATATTTGAAGTCCTATAAAACACGGTGGGTAATTCTGTAGAAATAAGTAAAATAGGCCAAATCCAGCCCATATTGCTCACACCACATTTCTTATATGAGCTGGGACTGTGATAATGTGTGCAGAGTAATTGAGGATGGGATTCCAAATAACTGTAGCAGATTTCTTTCCCCCCCTGCAAAGCTTTTTGTGTTTGGTCTGCCTGGCTGCCTGCTGGCTGGGGTGCATGTGGGTAGGAGCAGAGGTAAGGGAAATGCCTTCTGCGAGTCAGTATCAAGAAAGCTTTTCGTCTTCCTTTCTGAAATAAAAAAAAAAAAAATTGTGCCGAGAACCTCATTCAACCACTCATTTGGATAAAACTAGACACCCTGGTGTCAAGTGAATAGGAAGCAATGGGAGGTCAACATGTCTCAGTGCCACAGGAGAAGGGGGTGGCCAGAACTTCACAGCAATCAGACTGCATATATATATACATATAGACTGCCTACATCAATCACTAGCTAGAACATGCATATGACACGCATGCATGTGTGCAAGGCTGCTGATGCACAGAGGAGCACCTTCCTTTCCTCTGCATACACACCAATTCCTCTGAACTGAGGAAGAAGAAAGAAAAGATTCAAATTAACCCCCCTCCAAAATTACTTGAAACTACCCTGAATTATTAGGAAGGCAAAGCAACAGCCCAGCAGGGAGTGGAAAATGTGATAACGACAAGTTTTGTGCCTAAAGGGAAGGCAGGAATGAAATCAGAAAGATCCGATGGGGCCAGGTGAGTAAAGAGCCAGCCAAGCAAGGGAGCGCAAGATGCCCGGAGGCAGTGCAATGTGCTGGCAAGGAGCCACGCTGCCAGGAGAGAGCAGAGGAGTGTGAGATAGAGAGAAGGGGAGGGAAGGAGGCAGCACACCTTTGTGGGCATCGGAGAAGCCCCCTGACAGCTCCCTTCCTTGGTGCTGGCTGCAGATGTAGGAGGAACCTGCATACACACAGCCCCGGGAGGCAGGAGTCTGCAGGAGCCTGCTGCAGTGCTGCAGAAGTCCAAAGGCTTCCTGGTGGAAAGCCAAGGTGAGCTCCAGCAGGGTGGCCAGGCAGCTGGTGCAGAAAACAACAGTGGGGATGTTGTTGCCATTCGCCCATGAAAGGCAACTTCAGAAGCAAGGTTTATATTTGCCCTCAGCCTTTAAAAGGGGGTTAGTTAAAGGGAACACACTGCCATTAATACGTTAGATGGATGTGGCTACAGGGACAAAGGCTTAATATGATGTGCTTGAAAATGACATTTGCCTGTCGCCAAGCAGATGTGGCCTGCTGGGACCTGTTGCTTTGGCACAAGGGTGGTGGGCACTGTGAGGAGAGTGAACAGAGAAGGACCTGATCAGACCTCCGCCACAGCCACCAAACTGCAACTCAGGCCCAGGCAATCCCTTACTCAAACGTGGGGAGATAAGTTTTTTTCAAGGAATGCTGTCAGAAGACAGATCAACATTTCTGGGTTTCCAGGGATGAATGCACAACTCTGCAAAGTCTCCTGACTTTTCTTGGCAGCATATGTGGAGTCACAGACACTAGGGCCATAAAAACTTGATGGCGTTCCCATTCCAGCACTGTCAGGTTATTCCCTGCTCTCTGACGTTTCCCTCACTTTTCCAATGTCAGCTTTCAAGAACCCCAACTTTACAAGGTGTTGCTGTGGCTGTACTAGTCTGTCCCCCAGTGGGCTAGGAGACACAAAGGCATTGGGTGCACTCTTCAGCCCCTTTCCAAAGCCCTGCCTTGTGAGAAAGGGCTGGACCTTGCTATGGGGCAAGTGATTTTTCTTTCTACTAGGCAGCAGAAATGCTGTTGGAGAAGAAAGAGCCAGGGATGTCCAAGTGGAGCAAGTGACCTGCAAGAGGCAGCTCAGAGCCATCAATCAGGCTGGACCTGCTTGAAAAGAGGGCAGCAGAGCAAGGTTGGGGGGGGGGGGGGGGAGGGGGGGAGGGAGGAATTAACTGGTTTTTGAGATGGTGTGACTGCCTAGGATGACTTTGTAGGCACAGTCACTTCTTGGCCTTGATGGCATCTGGTGCCTCTGATCACAGCTAGCTCAGGGATCTGCAGAGCAGGTTGATTGAAGGCCTTAGGACATGTCAAGGGGAACAAGAACAGGACAGAGTGCCAGCTCGCTGGGCAAATGGCAGGAAGCCTGGCTTTATCAGGATGCTGCAGGCAGGAAATGATTTGAAGTACACAGCCTTTTCTTGTAGAGTGATTGAGGGAAGGGAGGAAAGCAAGAACAGGAGCAGCTGCAGCTGTATTTCAAAGTTGGTTTCTCTCTAGCATTACTGCTCTTTCTTTCAAAAACCAACAACAACAAAAAAAACCTCCAAATAATTTTTAATTGCAGTGCTTCTGTTTCTTCCCCCTCCCTTTCTTATTTTAAGGTTATTGCCCAAGATTAGAAATATCCCAGGTAACCTGGAGAGTTCATTTTGTTTTGAAGCCAATATCACCTCTGTCTCTGGTACTTATGGACAGCCAGGCTTTCCTCCCTCCACATTGCTCCGAAATCAGGAGGAACAGCCATACAGTCCATAGCTGCTAAATGCAGCTGCTTTGGGGAGCATGGGAAACCTGTGCACAAGCAGAGATTTAGTGCCTACGGTTGCAAATCTGTGCTATTGGTACCCAGGCTGGCCAGCAGAAAAGTTGACTTGGCTGGTTAAAATGGAGGCACACGCTTTGCACAAGAGGTGATAAACCCTCAGTGTTTTTCATTTTAGTCTTCCAGCCTCTCTTCTGCCTGCCTTCCTTCTGCAGTAATGGGAGAGGTTTTTCTTGGCTGTCCTCTCCCCCCTTGGAGATCAAATACAGGCTCTGGCGCTGAGTTCCTGAATTTATAACAAGTGCCAGCTTCTTCTAGCCTCAGTTTCCATTAAAAGCTAACTTGCAGGATCAGCACTAGGACCACTTGTTTTGTCTTTTGGCACCAGCTCTTTTATGAATGAGAAACATATCAAAGGGCAAATAATCAGAAAACTAGGGAGGTAAAAGTACAAGTGTTTCACTGCTCTCTACCTGATGGGAAAGTCTTTGTAGCCCTTAGGTCTGACATTAAAACTTACAAACTCCTACACTTGTAACTGTTGTATAAAAAGCTGTTATTGCCCTTAAAACTAGTCATTGGAGTTGAAAGATAAATATTATTCTGTATCTTATTGAATAAAATATATTATATCACAGGTGATGGAGACAGATTGTCTCAATAAATTCTGATACTGTATTCGGAGGAAAAGTGGCAATAAAAATGCTGATGACTTGACACAGAGAGAATATTGAATGTCATTAACATGTTATTTCCTCTGTTCTGATATCACTGTCATGTTCTTCCTACTGCTATAATCTCTATCAGTTGTGGGTTCTGATTTTATTTTATTTTTCATTTTGCTTGTTTGAATGAGAAAAATGTCATTTTTTTTTCAGTCCTTTAAATTACCCACTACTTGGGAAATGATTACAGATATGAGGTCACATCTTCAAATGTAGAAATTAAAACAAGGTTTGATATTTAACAGTATTCTATGCATGGGCTCAAGAGGAACCCTTAAGACTGTCACTATCATCTGATAGGTGATTACGACAAAGTCATAACCATCTGCATGGTAATAACAGCAATATCTTGCTGTTATAAAATGCTCTGAAAGCACTTAATGAAGGTAGTTGTCACTATTCTTTTACTGATGGGAAAACAGAGGGCCAGAAGGTAAAGTGAGTCACCCAAGGTCATTTGGTAGTCCAGTGGCAGAGCCAGATTCCTGCAACATGTCCTAGCTCTATCAAGTAAAGATGTATTGCCCTACAATTTCTGTGAAACTTGCACACTGCAGCTGCTTTTCCCAGCCTCTGTTAACCTGTAATTGCTAGAGCCACTACCCAGCAAGTTTTCAGTTTTTCTTACTGGGTGATACGTCTGGTTTTATTTCCTACTACTGTCTAGATAGGGACTCTCTCTCTAAGTTTGTATACTTCATGATGAGGTTTGCATAGCTGGGAGCATATCTATGTACAGTTATGAAATGAGCCCTCAAATAAAACAATAAAAAGCCTTGTCTTCATCCCTTTTCCCCAAACTAGAATAAAACCACTGCTTTTCAAAAAGCCTGAATCTGTCACTCTGTGCCAGAAAGCCTGTTGTGATAGCCCTACGGGTAACTCAGATCAGCTTGTACCAAAGAGTGTTTGGATCACGTGGATTGTTTGGCATCCTCATGAGAGAATATGCTGCTGGCCTTGAATGATAGCAATTAAAGGTGCAAAGAAGTCATCTGTCTATTTGCTAGGACCAGTATCTAGGCTGGTTTCCTACTGTAATCTTGTGCTTTATCCACAACTAATTCAAAATAACTCCAGGAATAGCCACCACTTCCATTACAGGACCATTTCATGCACTGTTATAGTTTATTGTCAGATAGTTTTCAGCAATTAAATTCCAAATTGATTTCACAGTTGCACATGCTGCTTCTGTTATTTATTTTGGTCCTTACCTGTCCGAGGGAATGGTGTGCCTCTGTCTCTTCACAAATAAATGCTGCTGCTTAGCTGAATGGAATATTTTAAGTGCCTGAAAAATAGCCTTTTACTTAGAAATAGTGCATGAGACAGGTATAACAGAGTTTAATTTTCACAAAGCCTCAGAAATAATACTGATGGATTTTGAAAAGGGAAAAATATCATAGATATTTTGCTAAGTGTCACAGTACCTACATTTTCCTATTTGTTCTGGTGTCCTGTAGGAAAAAGTGTTATTTCTCAACATAGAACAGAAGATGGAATTAACTCCCTGGTATAACTGTGTTACTACTCTGCTATTCACTTCTTGACTTCAGCTAAAGTGCCTACAGGTCCTATCCTGCTAAGTTAATGGGAACCTTTCTGATAAGGTAGATATGGGGCCAGTAAACCATAAAAGCTTTATGCCTCAATTTACCCAGGTGTAAAATGGGAATAAAATTCTTCACATTTTGCAAGGACTACTGAAAAGGCAAGAGGAGCTAGCTGCCATGTAAAGCTACAGAGTAAAATGCTATTAATCTCTTAACCGTCATGTCTCACCTCTTTAGAACAGGCACTGGGTACAAAGCAGACCTCTAATAAAGTTCTCCTGTGCTCAGTTTCTCCCCCTTTACCTAGGGTCCTAGGGTGCATGATGAAGTATACGTGTAGCTGCCTTTTCTTCTCTCTCTCTCTTTTTTTTTTTTTTTTAACCTATGCTGGGGCTTTTTGGAAATCATTCTGTTTTGAGGTGATAGTTTACTTTTTTATTTTATTTTATTTTTATTATTATTATTTCTTTTTCTTGCAGGAAGTGTACTCCAGGCCAAGATAGGCTTCAGGGCAGTTAATTTAGTGACAGGGAAAAAAGAGATATTCATACCATCTTGGCACCACGTCATTATTAACATGCAAGCAGTTCCCCTTTTTTTCTTAACATATAAAGAGAACAATTGAATTTTGCAAGGCAGGACTCTTAATCTCCAGGATCAGATTCTTCACGGCAAGGAGGGGGTGTAAAAGTTTCTCTCTTGCTCTGTCTCTTCATGGCGCATGGTCCCAGCTGTATGACTCCGTTCATGAATATGCATGAAATCAGATATGACATTGCCCTGCTCCCATTAATAATCTTGTCATCTGACTTGTGCAGCATTAAGCTTCAGCCCGTGGCTCCTCATAGCAAATGCAGCCTGAAGGAGAGGGAGGGAGGGGAGGAAAAAAAAAGGCCATGCCTTTTTTTATTGGGATTAAGTGCTTGAAAATTTTGGCAGGGGGTTGCCAGGAGAGTAAGGGGAGGGAGAGAAAGAGAGAGAGACACACATAGGGACAGAGAGACGAGAAATCCTCTATGAATGCGTTGGCTTGTTAGAAGCCCAAAGCGGTGGGTGTAATGGTATGCGAGCTGACCTTGAATATAGCCACTGTGGGTTGCCCCAGCTTTTTTGTAAAAGAAGCATTTGCAGCAGAGGTTTGGATTTCAGGCTTTGCAGTCATCAATCATCTCAGCCTATTCTCCTCTTTGACAGCTCTGTACAAGGCCTGACATTTGACACCCAAGACCCCAGGACTTGCACAGAGGCACAAGCTGAGGCCCTAGGGAGGAGGTAGGGAACTGGGGGAGAAAAAAAAAAAATCCAGGAGAGATCTTTTTTTTTTTTTTTTTTTAAAGAAACCACAAAAGAAGCTGCAAAACAAATTGTAACTGTAATAGAAATTGATTTAACAGAAGAAGATCGCATTGAGTTCTGTTCCCTGCATTGTGCAGGCCATGCTGATAAGGCTGATCTGGAGAGGTGGGAGAAGAAAGGCAGGCAGAATGGGGTTCGGGGGAGCACAATGGGGCTCACATCCTCATTTCTGCATACCCTAGGGTTACCCACCTGCCAAAGTTGTACTCAATTTTCATGTGGTTAACCTGCACTCGAGAACTTCTAGGTGGAACTGAGCAGACTGCCCAGCTCCCTGAGCCACAGACCTGTTGGGAGGACACAGGCCTGAGGACTGTGGTGAGGTGAGGCCTGGCTGAGCCTCGGCCAGGTCACCCAGACTAAATTTCAGCAAACCTAGCTATGAAATCAAGTGACTGGGTTGCATTTCTGGGGGCACTAAGGGACATGAACCAAAACGAGATATGACTTGTTAAAACAGATATGTGTTTTGGGGTAAACCTTTTTTTTCAAGTAAGTTCTTACTCGGGCTGACACGTTTTGACAGTTGCAATTTTTCAGTGTTTTTTTTTTTTTTTTTTTCTTCTCTCTTTTATAATACAAATGTAACAACATTATTCTGACCCCAGAGGCTTTACTAGTCCACCGGTTGCTTTTGCATTAAGCAAAAAGGATGTCTAGCCCAGATTAAACCTTTTTTTTCTGTTTGCATGTTCTCCCATCCCTCACACCAACTTCTAATTGATAACAAGAAAGACAGCTCCTATATAGAAACTTTATGTGCTGTTTAACTATAGTCCACCTATTTCTACTGAAGTACATCTGTGGCTTGTTGCTACTTCACTAGTAATGGAAAGGGTGTTTGCAGGATGATTCTGTTGAGTATGAGTATTGGCACAAGGAAATTTTTTGTGATCAGGGGCAATCAACAATGTGAGTGCAAGTGGGCAGGAAATGGCATAGCAAAATATTTTTCCTCAAAATTTAGCTCTCCAGTGGCACGTGACATTTAAATTGATCTAGAGACAGGTGACTAACAATCTCCTCTTTCTGCTAAATGTGGATTCAGCCCAGAAGTGTGTGTCCAGCTGCTGAATTTTGCTGACACAGGAGGTTAGGCTGAATAGTCTGAATGATTATCCAGAAATGTCAGCTGACCCTTTAGGAGAGCTTTTGTCACAGAACACTTCATTTGAAAAAAAGTTGCACATCCCTTCAGGAATTTCTCATACATTGGTGTTGATCTACTGTGCATTTCTTTTGCCTTTTACTTTGAATATTTACTGTTTGTAAGCCATGATTTCACTGCCTGTGTCAATGTGTGTATTATGTGGCACCATTTCTCTTTCCTGTGTGGATAACTGAGAGGCGTAGAAATAAATGAAAAGTTTGAGTACGTCATTTCTGTAACAAACGTTCAGAGAAGCACTTCCAGAGTATTTAGCAAACTTTTGCTTTCCATAAACAAGACTGCATGCTCAAATGAACCTTCCTGGAAAAGGGTCACAAATGATGTCAAAGTGAATTAACAGCTTTTTATGTGAATGAATGTTTGCAAACATTGTTCTGCTGTCCTGCTTCAAACTAGTAATTATAGTTGCAGCTCTACATTAGGAAAATCCAAGCTCACTCTATAGGACACACATTTACTGCCTGCAGGGGTTAGGACGAACATATTTCCCTCCCCCATCTACAGACTGAGCTAAGTGCTCTGTGGATTTTGAGGGTCGCCTTCCTCTGAAGTCTCAGGGTTTAGCCACTGCTGGAGGCATGATACCAAACTTGATGGACCAATAGTCTGATTCAATATGGCAATTCCTCTGCTCCTTGTATTTTTCAAACTGGCTTCTGTGTGCACATGCCCAAGTGGATGATTTATCGCCTACTCTGAGACACGCTTTTTGCATAGAAAAGGGCAGGATCAAACACATTTTCTGTGTTTGTGTGTGTGTGTGTGCATATGTGTCTAGAGAGAGACAGATATGAAGCAGCCGATCAGTACTGTTTTCCTTCTCCACTCTGAATTTAACCCAGAGTGTAACTCTCCTCCTTTAACAGGTTGATTTTATTTTTCCAACTTTTCATTCAATGCTACATATATTTCCAGGCTTTCTACTTTTCCAGTTGGTGTTCAAAGTAAAGGAAAGAGTTAGAGGATAAGTATCCTTGCTTTGTATGTTTATTTCCTTCACTGCTTTTCAGGCTCAAGGAAAATCCCACCAATGCCTTTCCAGACTCCAAGCCTGACACTTAAGTTGATTTTCCCCCTTAGTTCTGCACTCAAAATGAGTGCAGTTTTTTTTGCAATATTAAAAATGAAAAGTCTTAATCTACTGGGAAATCCTTTGATCCATAAAATAAGTTTTCTTTTTTTTGGTCCTTTTTTTTTTTTTTTTTTTCTTTTCCTTATCTGTAAGCTTTTGAAAAAGATTTAGTTTAGCTTAGCTGAAAAGGCCCGATGACAGAAGTTTGAAAATGTCACCCTCTGGAATTGATTATTTTTAAAGAAATGAGTGAGGTGTCATTACAACAAATTGCCATCAATTTGTTTTTGTGACAAAACTTCAGACTCCATTCTCCTACAGGAAACTTAAGGCAAAAGCAAGTGCACACCCATTGGAAACATAAGGATTATTCTCTAGGCTCATCCATCCCTGCTTCAATTACAAAAAGGCACAGTGGATTATCCTTCCATATCTATCCATCTTCTAGATTTGTTTACATAGTCCTCAGCTGTGTACTTTTTAAAATTTGGAGTTCTGGTAATAGGATCAGTAGAGGAGATTCCTATCAAATCCCTAACTATCCATTGGAAGGTCACAGAGACTACCATTCACTATTATGAGCCTAGAGGAACTAGATGAGCTTTCTTTCTTTCTTTTTCTCTCTTTTTTTTTTTTTTTTTTTTTTTTAATAAAAACTCCAGTTACATATGCACAAAGAGTCAGGAAAAAGAATGGAAGCAAGCAAACTGCATCTAGCATCAGAGGTACCACCTACAAAGAAAAGTTGAGAATAATAGAGTGCAAATAAAATAAGGGGAAGTGAAGAAGGGCATTAGAGTCTGGAGTTATTCCATAAAGATGTAACAACAACTTTGTGTGCTTGATTCTTAAGAGACTACTTAAAAATATTAATAAAAAGTGATAAGAATTGTCTAGCATTTAAATTCTTTATCTGAGACACAAAAGCACAGGCAAAACACAAATCAAAGTATAACTTCTTGCCTTCGACACAATACAATGAGAACCAGTATGTTGTTATGTAGTACACCATAAATATCTAGGGATAAACACAAGAGACCAAAAGAAGAAAGGATGGATCATTTTTATTTTACTTTTTTTTTTTGTTGCTTTTATTTTTTTCTTTACCATTTTGGTTATGTTTTGCTCTATAAAAACAATTATTATTCTTCTCATGCAACCACTATTGATGTGAAATTATTGCATAAGTGAAGATTAAGGGATCCATTTCAGCAGAGAGGCAGCCCTGTTTGTACTAGGTGCTATAGAGACTGGTGAATGAGGATTTCTCACACTGGTGCTGAGTGTGGAAACAAATATATGTGAAAGCAGACAGAAAATTTAACTGCAAAGAGACCAATGTGACTTTCCCTCTCATGCCCCCAAAATGCAATAACCAACTGTGCTCAGCTTCATTGAAAACATTGCATCCTTTTTCCTCGCGCATGGGTGGGCACTTCATGATGCTAAATAGGACATTTTGACTGCTCATATCTGCACCTTGAGGCCTACCAGATCTGAGGGCAAAGTAGTGCCTGCTCATTTGACTTGCACAGCTGCAAAGCTTCCAGCACAAATGCTACCTTAATGCTCCTGCACAGGGGCTGGATGTGATGGCACATTGCTC
Source organism: Anas acuta (assembly GCF_963932015.1). Classification (NCBI taxonomy): domain Eukaryota; kingdom Metazoa; phylum Chordata; class Aves; order Anseriformes; family Anatidae; genus Anas; species Anas acuta. The sequence goes on from NC_088990.1 coordinate 5,506,878, forward strand.
AGTTGAAGAGGAAAAATAAAGAGACAACGAACTCCCAAGCCTTAGTAAAGTGAGCCACCCTCCCCAAGCCTATGAGATTAAAGCAATGGATTTTCAAGTAGTTCTTCAGAGTGACTAATTTATATGGATATCAAGGATTCAGTTGGAGAATTAAAAAAAAGTAGCTAGGGGAAAATATGATGCTCTCTAAGTCCCAGTGGTATGCCACATTCATTTTACTAGAGAGTTTATTCTTTAGTACTTTCATGGATTGACATGAGGGAGGAATTCGCATGTCAGGACAGATAAAATCTCCCTCCTGCCAAAGGAGTCTATTCAGACATGCATGTTAGTAGGTTGATAACTTATTCTGTATTGCAGAGGACTCAAAGATAGACATTTCTCCTTTTATCTCCATCTCTGCGCTCCCTGCATACTAAAGATACGGGGAAACAGCAAGATACATCTTAACTAGCCCTCTCAGAGAGGAGAGACTTTTCCTAGTCCATGCCAAGAGATGCAAACTTAAAGGAATAAGGTGTCATACAGACTAATAGCAAATACATTAGCAATGTTTATGCGCATAATTAGAGCCCAGTGTGAATATCTCTTTTAAAACAATACAAACCCTGGACTTTGTGGTTATTTATTTATATTCCTCCCCCATTCCCCCCCCCCCCGAGATAAATACTCAATATTTCAGTGCAACTGTTTCCTATGACTCTGCTCTAGAGATGGGGAGATGGGGAATAGGTTGAGAAAATGGGGGACTAGACTAAGTGAAATGTGTTTAAGAACCCATCTTTGATATGCTTTCCAACTTCTAATGAAACCTTAGTGTTTATCTGGGAGATAGACCCATTCTCCTTCTACAGACAAGGAAACTGAGGCAAACTTATTCCTTGACCAGTACCACAGAATTATGTCTCCTCTACCAAATGGAGTTAAAATGCAGGAGTGGTTACTCTGATGCTTGAGCTGATCATCTCCACTGTATATGCTTTTTATATTCTTGGAAGGTAAAGATGGTGTGATTTTAGGGAAATTAATTATTTGGACAGATTAAATTATGTGAGTGTCATTCCCAGGACCCTGTTTAGAACATGGAAGATGGATATCCTCCAGAACATAGCTCAGAGCACCTCTGAAAGGCCCCTTGGCAGGACTTTTTTCTCTGCCCTTCTTCTTCTTCAAGAGGGCACTGAGTGAGGAGCCTCCTTCTCTGGATACTGTGGGGTACTTGTGGATATGAAACAAATCAGATGGACTAGGAGCTTCTCTGCACTTTCTTGCATCCTTACAGCTCAGTTCCCCATAGCAGATTCCTCTTATTTTTAGACAGCTCCTATAAGTACATTGAGATTAAAGAGGTTTAGAAAGCATTATATATAGATGTGTATACATACCTCAAATATTTGCCTAGATGTATCTTATCTAAACTTCTGCATGCATCTGAATTTCCCAGGCTTGAACTATGGTTTGTGTAAATTGATGTTGTTTCACTGTCTTTGAGTAAGCTTATTTACGTCAGCTCTGGAATTAGTCCCTAGTACTCCAGCCAGCACTTAGCTGCAAGAGTCAAAATAACATGGAGACATACTGTTTTCCTGTTATCTCTAAACTCACTAAAAACAGAAGCTATTAGAAATATTGTGAGAAAACTATATTCTTGCAAGAGTTGCTGCCCACTTAAGAATTTTAGATTGGTATCTGTAAGAATGTGCAGTTGTACCAATCCCCAAACTTTAGCGTAGTTTTCTTTCACTTAGTTGTAACTCATTTTGACTTGCCTATCCTAGCTTTGAGAGTTTTTAGATCAAGTCATTTCAGACATCTTCAATTTTTTTTTTTCATCATGCTTCATTATTTGCATGTATATCCAAGATTCTTGAATGAAGAAATGTAGCATAAGAAAAATCTTGATGAAAATTCCATTTCCTTCCCCCCTCCTTTTTAATGCAGTCTATACTGTGGTCCTTTCTAGATGATGTTTTAATTCTACCTAAGGTCCTACCCAACATGATTCCTTTTGGAGCAATAAGACTTTCCCAGAAAAGACTTAGTGAGGTAATGATTCAGAGACATAGACAGACAAATAGACTATTTGTTTCAACTTAATTATTAATGTAGTGTTATCACTAATGATAACACAAAATGACATACCTTCCAATGAATTCTGCTCTATTTGTGTACCACTTAATATAAGAGTAATTTTTTTTATAAACCATAGAAGATGACATCTCAGTATAGATAATTGCACAGAAAGGGTAAAGAAAAGGGGTGCAAGGAAAGGTAACATAATTGATTGATGTAAATTCAGTCATACATCATAAAAATTCCACAGTTGCTTCTGTCTTTCTTTATTGAATAATTTTTTCCTGTTATTACTGATCAACTAATACATCCTTTAGTGATAAAGAATAATTTAGAGAAAGACATTTCAGCAAGGTGAGCTCAAAACTGCGATTTCAGCTTTGAATTGTTCTTTTCTATTGATCTTCCTGTAATTTATAACCATTTCCCATCAGAAAGTTCTCTCCTGCTTTACATCAACCAAATTTGGGGCACAGTTTCATCCTTAAGGAGAGCACCTGCTTTTTGTCCCATGTGAAAGGAGATTAGTCTCCAGCTATGTGAATTTGCTGCCCGTTGGCTGTGTTCACCATAAAACCAACCAAAACATTCTGCATGTTTTTAGGTGGAATTGCTCAGAGATTTGTAAAATGATTTTGATCTTGGATCTGAGCCTTCCATTAAAGTGCTTGACTTACCTTGACCACTGTAATTTTAGAAAGCTGACCCTTCTCTCTTGCAATTTACACAGTGTTTTTAGCCTAATGCAGAATTTCCCTCTTCTGCAGCTGGGAGGAGAATATCCATCATTTCCAGATGTGGACATATGATCCAGGAGGCAATTGAAGGTATTTTGAAATCATATGGTTTGGTTTATGAATTTGGATTGGTCAAGAGAGATTTGCTTGAAATCCTTGAGAGAGTATGGCACCTCGCTGACTTGAGAGGCATTTTAAAATAAAACCTGAAGTTAAACGCATTTTATAGAGAGGCTTAAAACTTCTAAAATATAAATCTAAAATATTTATACATGGGCTGCAATGGAACAGAAGTTACGACCTCATATGTGAATGTCTAGGATTTGTTTTTTCCTTCCACCAGCCCACCTGGAATGACTTTAGCTTTCAGCTTTACCTCAGGCTGTACCCAGGTTAGCTTCTAGTGACTTATGACTCCATCAATCTGCACAGATATGTGCTGTGCTCCTTCAAGGGAAGCTGTTCATCTTCTATATGACTGCATCTCCACCTCTTCCAAAGTTCAAAGAACCCAGGACAATTGCTTATTCGGACGGGCTTCCAGTAAGTATAAGAGATGCTCTCCCTGCCTTCCCCTGTGAATCAGGACTTTCTGGTGAACTTTGATAGAGACAAAAACTTTCAGAGTAATCCATCCCCTGTTGAACTAGAAAGACGTGATGATGGTGATGAAACATCAGGTGAGATTGCTCAGTATGTTTTAAGGAGCTTTGAACTGGAAATGGATCAATTTAGAGCTCTTTTCTAAAGTCAAAGGAGCACATTTTTTACGATCCATTTCCCATGAACTAACAACTGTTCCCTATCCAGCAGACAGTTTACTTGTAGCTATTTTGACTTGCATTATTCCACTTAATGAAGATAAACATAAGTCAGACACAGGAAAGCCACAGAATGACTATGAACGGGAAGCGTTCCAAGTATTCAGCATTTACTAGACAAAATTGGCCAGTAATTCTTTTTGCTTTTCACTGAGGATAAAAATCCCTGAAAGATAATAATCATCATTGTTTGAACTAATATAGCACTTTTATCCAGTGATCTGAGAACACTTCCCAAACATACTGTACTGAGAACAGCCATGTGATTAGATTCATATTATTTAAAATACCTGTTTTACAGACAGACAAACTCATGGGTCACCCAGAGGTACCATGACTCCCCATGGGTCACAGAGTCAAAAAAGTACAGAAGATTTCTGACTGCCATTTCTATGATTTCAGTGACATTGCAAAGAATGCCTAATATTGCTTACTCGAGTTGCTTAAATTATTCATATTACAGAGACTTTGGGGATGAATACATTTTCTGCTTACATCCAGCTTTTTAAAAAATTGATTCTTTTTCAGTGATTATTTGCATGGTTGTACACTGGGATATTTTGTTGTGTAAACTTTTCATCTTCATGATGCTCAGGATTTTTAATTGGTGGATGATTAGTAATGTAGATCAAATGTTATTCTTTCTATTTTTCTTACTCTTGATTGGATTAGTATATTTTTTTATTTTTTTTTTTAAGCCAGAAAAGAAGAAATGTCAAATATTTAATACATGCAAGACTACCTTTGTGAGAAAATAGCCACTTTCCTGGTAGGAATATTCATCCCCTAAATCTTTATCTAAGCAAAACCTACTTGCCTGTATGTTTACAAATAGTAAGGCATGGGTGAAACAAATGTTCTGAATTAAGATGGGTGTTAACAAATGCTATAGTTTACTCAGTTTCAGTGACTGTACAATTAATAAGCGATGGTGAATGGACTTGAATAATACAATCTCTGCCACTGGAGACAAATCAATGAAACCATGACTCTTCACACTCTTTCCGTCTTCAGTCATCAAATGACTTATTAAAATTATTTAATATCTTTAATTTTAGGTCTGTGGTTTAAGAAGTTACCTAGTCTTCTCCTGCTCATGCTCCACTAATGATAGTAAGTTGACTGTGATGTTAACACTGAAATCATTTGCACAGACAGGCTAAATAGATCATGCCCTTCCTGAGCCTTGAGTCTATATTTTACAAACAGCACCATATGGTTAATATTTATGCCAACCAGTCAAGTGTTTATTAAAACAGAGTCTGGGGAGATGAGGAGGAGAACTGCTGTCTTCAAAAGTCATTGTTCTGGTGGACTTCAACTCTTTTGTACTACAACCCTTTGTAATGTGACAGGAACAAATCCATGAAATCAAGCTCTGAATAATCAGACAAGCTTTAAGCTGGGGAAATAAAAAGATGGAGGTACAGTTAGGCATCCACTTGTGGACCAAAGGCATCTAAAATGTTATTTAGGTTACATGCTGAGATGACTGTTGATTTATAGAAGCAGTGGGTAGAGTGCTGACCTGGGATTTAGGGTATCCAGGTTTTACTCTTGATCTTGAAATTTTTTGCTCTCTGACCTTGAACACTTCACTTTCTCCTTCTACTTTATCCTCACATCCTCAACTTGATTGCAGAGAATAATTCCATTCAGGGCTTGTCCTTCCAAAAATACATTTCCAATGTCTACTTCAACAATTTGAATAAACCTTGACCTGAATTGGGACAAGCAGGTTCTTTGAATTATAGCAGCATACAAGTCGGCATAAAACTGGAGTCATTTAATGGGGAAGGTCTCAGTGTTTTAATTAGAAAGCTTAAAACTACTTCTTTATTCTTTCACATAAAGTTAGATTTGAAGCAGATGATCAAAATTTATTTATGCATGCATTCAAACAAGACAACATTGTGAGAAAGCTTAAAGTTTTGTGTTTAAAAAAAAAACAAAAAAAACACACCAACAACACTATTTGGGAAATGAAGTCATCTGCAGAAAAAATACTGAGACAACAAAGCAGTCTTCCAATTCCTGTGTTTTTGGGTTATAGCATGCCATCTTTAGTATTTATTTCCCTAAGAGCTTTTTTTTTTTTTTTCCTTTTAACAGATGTATACTCCTTTCATTGGTGTTTATTTAAAAGCCTGCCAATATATCTGAAATCAGCACATACTGAATGTTGATGCACCACCTTGCCTAATTGACTTAGCTGGAAAATAAACAGTGAAAGGCTATTTTAGTAGCAAACTACTTGATACAGCTACTCATTCCCTACCTTTATCTAAGTACCACACAGGCAGACAAGTACTAGCACCAGATAGCATGGACGCAAGGTTGCTACATGTGCTTTCTGCTGTCTTTGCCATTTTAGGGACAAACTTGGTATTGCTGTCACTGTCATTCATTGAGTCAAAAGAATAATATTTTTATCTCTGCTGCCCTAAAACCTTGATAGTATTGATAAAATGTCATTAGAATCCTCAGAGCTTGTTAAAAGTTATTATTTTAAAAACAATAGGTTCCTGAATATTCACAGTAAATAAGGATTATAAGGCTATTCACGCAACGTGAATAATTTGCTGCTAATAATATTGACACTCAATCTGTCTGCAAAATGTCTCTGTTAGCAGGAAACAATCACGCTGGGAGGTGTTAGGATTTGCAGTGGAGTGGCAGAGTGAAGTAATTAAAAAATGATTGGAAAATGTATTTGAAGTTCAAAAAACATTTTTTCTGCCTCTTTAATATGGAATATTAAAAGCTAAACCAACATATTATTAGAAAGAGAAAAAAGAGTTTTCTGCTAGTTTTTTTTTTTTTTTTTTTAACAACCACAAAACAATATGGGTTGTTTGCTGAAAGAGACCCAAGTTGGAACATATTGGCTAAGAAGGTGGAGAAATAAAGATCTTCATCTGCTCCCACCAAAAAAATTGTAAATCTTTGACCATGTAGTGGTACTGAACACTGGGCTGGGACACAGGGAAGCTGGGTGCAGTTTTTCAAGCAGAAAAAAGAGGAAGGTCTGTACCAGAATGAGATAAAGAAGACTTAATGAAATTGATATTTCAGTTTCAGGTAGTGTGCTCTTTCCACACAAATCTTAATTCTGACATGATCTTTTGTTCAACTTTTCACTAAATGTAATGATTATTCCTGTGAAAATATTTTGCAGATGAAAATGACCACTTGCATTTGAGTTGGGTTAAGAACTGATACATCTTTTTGAATGAATACTTTGGGGGTTTTACATTAAAGATTTTCTATCACATATTTCAGAAGTTAATATTAATTTTTGTTAATTTAGCACAAGGGTTACTCCCCTGAAGCTATTTTTGAGCTCTTATCCATCTTATTAGGGTATTAAATGACTACAGATTTTTGCCATTGATATAAAAGTGTCTTAGCATATTTATGCTACAGGTGTCCTTTATTAGAATATGATTTTTATACCATATCACTAAAAAGAATATAAGAATAGTACAATGACAAAATATAGATTTTTCATATGTCTTTGGTCATGGGGATTATTCTAAGATAAAAATAGTAAATCAAAAATAGTAGTAAAGAAGAGTCATTGTATTACATTTGACGTAAAAAACTTGATAGAACCTTTAGTGTATTTGAACAAAAAATATATTTCTATGTGTTATTGTTTATAGCTCAGAATCTTATTACAAAAATTTTATTTTACATTCTTTTATTTTGCCCTGATAAATCTTCTAATTTTTGAACTAGTTATTAAGTGTACAGACAAATTATTTATATATTGTAATTCTCCTTTTTAGCTTATTCTGTATTTGCTTACTTGCTCACTTGCTCACAAATACTGCTGTACTCTTACTACAGTAAATTAGTAGATTTATAATATTTGACTCTGAGAGAACATGGGTTATCAGACAAAAGAAAATCCATGTCCAAGAAGGTAATTTCTAAGTCATGCTGGTATTATTTACCCAAACAGCTAGACTTCTTTTGTGTGTTACATACATAATATATATGAAGGGAAGAAGCACAGGAAAAGGAAGAATTTTGTACTTTTAATATTAATTTTCTAGAGAAATGAGACAGAACAGTTCAGGTTCAAGAAGTTTGCCTATTTGTAACCTGAAAAGCAGAAAACTCTTGGTTTGAGCCAACAAGAGGAATAGAAAGCTTTGCTGAACAGAATGGCACTCTAAAATAGCTCAGATTTGCAATTCTCATGCAAGTAAATCTCCCATTGATTTTCATGTGAGTTCTACCTCCTCCGAGCTGAATGGTGGCTCTGAAGATATACCTGTGTTCAAAACTTGCTTTGAACACACAGGCATGTTGCAGCCAGATAGGAGAAAATTGGATCTCATCAGGAAATGACCAGTGCAAGAGGAGGTTACGAGTTTATTAACCTGATGAATAAAAAAAGTAAATATTTGGTGTAAAACCTGTCAGAGATTACACTTGTAAAACTTCTAATTCAGCTATTTCCTCTTATAGCTGTCAAAATATGTCTGGGATAAGTTAATACAACATTACACATTTTAGAAGCTTTTGCTTGAACTTGAAGTTCAATCATTTTTTTTTTTTCTAGCAAGTTTTTTCCTTTCTCATCAACTTGTCTTATCAACAGCCTACATTTTTTGTCTGTAGGCTGGCTTCTCAGCTGTTTATTTCCATATCTATAATCTTTGCTCTGTGTTTTCAGAAAGCTTTCAGAGTGCCTAAAACCAATTTTTAAAACAATGGCAACTTGATGGGCTGAATGCCACATGGGTAATTACTGATGGACTTAAGGAATGAGTTCTGCTAGGGCACTGGAGTCTCACTGGCGTCTCTACAGCCAGTCTCTGCTCCTTAATAGCTTGTCTGGAGAAGGCTAGAGAGGGAGTTGCGTCCATGATAAAATTTTCAACTGAAGGAGACGATAGGTGGAAAAGGAGAATGCAGCAGGTAGAAAAGGGGAGCAAAGGAACATCAGGGAAGGGCTCCTCCTCCCTCCGCCATCCCTCCCCCACTAACCCCACATGAGTCAAATGACAGTATTTTCCTAAGAAAATTGAAACTATTGCACAAGGTTTGCCCACCAAATTTTCAGTGCAGAGGAAGAAAAAAAATGTATCTGAAGAAGATTTCGTTAACTTAAAACCAAACACAGCATATTAAATGTTTCTGTAGTCTCTCCTTTCTATCACTAACTCTTTGCCCTCTAGACGAAGAAGGATTTATCTCATACATTTCAAAAAAAAGTCACCTCTCTGTAACCTACAGTTCATTCAGTCGAGGCTTAGCGTAAATAATCAGTATGGAAAACACCAATCGGCTTTGAAGAGCTCCTGGATTTAGGAGGAATACACTGCTTATGTCTGTGGAACTCCTCTGGGAAGCAAAGGAAGGAGAATGTGTCTTGATTTACACTGCCCTATTTCTCAGATCTGCCAGCCTCTCTGCTCTGTCCACTTCACTACCGTCAGATGCTGTGAGACAAGCATATGGTGTTTACTTCTCTGACTGACATCTCTCTGGTTTTCCTCACTCCTCGAGAGAATCCTCTCTTGCCAAGTCAATTTGCAAGGGCTTGGATGTAGCCATGGCCCTCTGGTCCAGATCCAAACTATTCCTCATTTTCCCTTGGCAAATATCAGTAGAGGACAATCTCCCTCCTCTCTGTAAAACCAGTGTTTCACTGAGGGAAATTCCAAACCAAGGGCCAACCTGACCCCATGTGTCTTTCACTACCTCATTGATCTGGGGCCACATGAAGATGCCACCCAAGGACCGTGGCAGCTCCCAGTGCTGCCCCTCTGAGTGCTGAGCTCGGGGGCTGGAGGGCAGAAGAGCAGCCTGGGTCCCAGGTGAGGGACTGCTAGGAAAGCCTTGCCAAAGGGCTGTGGACAGTTACTGGCATCGCTGCTGCAGCTGATGTAGGCTGAAATGAAGAGGAGGTGCCAAGCAGGGGATTTGCATTTGCATTTGTAGTTTGTGAAGCTTAAATGGAGCTTGGCTTGGGAATGGTTTTAATATCCCAGGGAGTCCCTCTCCCCACTTAGAGACTCAAGCTGGGCACATTTTAGGATGAAGGTAAAAAATAAAATATCCAGCCTGCTTTAAGATCGACTTTTTATGCTTTATTCCTTTGCTTTTTCTCCTTCTATCACCTCCCTCCAACACTTTGATCTGGTGGCAATGGCATCTTTATCACTCTTATCAGGTCCCACGTTCTTGGCTGTTCTTTTGAAGTGTGATTTCCTGTGTCTAGTGGTCAAGAAAGGATACTGGGTACTGCAGATTTCCTGCTGCTTTTCCTCTGTATCTGCAAGTTTGCTTTCCTTCCTGTTTTTCTGCTTCATTTGTTTGTGCTTCCCTTTGCTGTCCAAACCTGCCTCTCCCCTCCATACAGGTTCTCCCCCACCCCTAGATCATTATCACTCATCTATTTTTCTTCACCAGCATCTCAGAATGATCTTTCCCTTTTCTCTGTTGTGCTTTATGCTTTCCATCTCTCCTTCCTTCTTCTTTTATCTGCTTCCTAAGATTTTTTCAACTCTTTTTGACTCATGTTTTCTTGTCTTTCGGAGATGTTCTTTGGATGTCTTAGGCCATTGACTGAAGTGGAGAAAAGCCTGAAAATGAACCAGATGAACCTTTGGGATTTTGTCCAAAGCACGCTGGAGGCAGAAGCGACACTAATTGACTAATCAATGGGATTTAGGACAAATTCCTCATTCTTGCACCTCCTGAACATTTACTAGTCTTTCCAGCTCTCTTCTGATGGCAGTTTGCAATCTTTGACACGTTATTAGTTTGAAAGAAGATTTGCACTGAGAGATTTCTTTTTACTATTATTATTAAGAAAAATAAGGCTCTAAAGAGATATTTAGCTTTCACAACTAGTAAATGCGATTCCACATTTCACTACAAGCTCCAGTTCTGTGTTGGGATTTTCCAAACCTGCGATGTATGAAATAATTCAGATGGTAAAACATTATTCAGGGGCCTCCCAATTATTCCCACAATACATATTTGGAAGACTGAATGGCATTGGGGCTGTTTTCTCTGCTTTTAAGCAAGTTTTTGCTCTCCACGCCAAGGTGGTGGTTCACTTGAAAAACAAACAGCAATGAGTTCAAGCTTTCTCATGCACCAGCGCTATCTGAGTGCATCCAGGCACAGGAGGAGTTAGGAAAACTTAATTTCAGCCACAATGTTGATATTTGGCAAATGAGTGGTTTTACGGTGCTTCATGCAGCTCTGTTATTTATTTATTTATTCTTACAGCTCCAGCACAGTGCCTTAATGGGTGAGCTGGGCTATCGCATTATCTTCTCTATCCAGCTGGGCACAGATTTGCATCCTGCTGCCACTGGGCAGGGTAGAATCTGAGCTTGCTTGCTGGGTACAGTGTAGCTTGCATACCCAGCTGAGCTGTAGCTTACCAGGGGATACTTCCCCTCTTGGAGGTACAAATGGCAGCTGCTTTAGGCGATAGGAGATGGCCTTGGCATATCCCTGCTCTGTCAGGGAACATACTGTACTTCACTCTCACCAGATGCTCATGGTGTATTATCATCCCATTTTCACTCTAGGAATCATTGGCTGAAAAAGCACTAGGAAGGCTGGGGTGAAATGAATTCATATTTTATAACACAAGTTTATTGCAGCCTTTAAAATCTGATCTGAATCAATATCTTCCCATCCCAAGAAGACTTTCTTCTGAACTTTTCTGTTATTTCAGTCCATTAACTGACTTGCTTAATAACCTGAATATATAAAGTCTTTGTTTCTCTTTTATTTTCAGAAGAAAAAAAAATTTTTTTTGATTGTTATTAACCTATAGGTAAACAAAAAGAAGAACAAGAAGGAAAAGATAAAAAAAGGAAATCAGAAGAAAAAGAACAAATAAAATGAAATCAAAACTTCTGATTTCAGCTTAAATTTCTTCCCTCCTTTGACAGTTAGCAGAGCCCACAAGGAGTTATTCTGCAAGATAATACAGTCCGGGTGGAGGAAAAGTGAACGACTCTCTTTTTAATAGGAAGGTGGATTGCTGCCTGCTAAGGGTGTTTTCAAGCAGGGATTCTTTTCTGTTGTTGTAGCTGGGTAGCAGCACAAGACAAAAGGGGACATTGCAGCTTGCGAGCTTTCAGGACTGGGGGCTGAGGAGGAAAGGAGAGAAGAGCATGATTGATGGAGTTCTGGTTGGCTTATAAAGGGCAGCCGGGAGTGCAGGGAAATAATCAGGGAAAAGGGCGTCCCGTACTGGCTCTCTCAGAGGGGAGAAATGAATCCTGCACCTCTGCATTATTAAGTTGTCAGGCGGGCTGATGATGAAAATCTGAAGGTCAGGCATAACAAGAAGCACCTTATGGGGGGATCATGACCTTTCTGGAAGTGCTACACTCATGTTTATCTGCACCTAACCCTTATCCACAATTCTTCATTTGATAAGAACATTGGGAGAAGGGATGGGGAAGGGGAGGGGGGGAGGGGGGAGGAGTAGGGAAGTCCTCATCATATGTATAAGCAGTGTGTGAAATTAGGCTTCCTGTGAAACTGATTGTGGATGCTCAATTCACAGTGAAAGATAATAAACCAAAAGGACACACGAGGGATGCCGACAGAAATTGTTCACTACAGTGGAACTCAATAAAGGGAACAAGAGCTTTCCTAAATGACAAATTTGGTACAGTGGTGCTAAAATCAGGATTCTCCCTGGCACCACTGCAGCAATTTGCTCTCAGCTCTACCACTTTTTATTTACTTTGGAAGTCCTAATAATGTTAGAGAGTGGCTTTTTCATCTATTTATTTATTTATTTCTCTCCAGCAATGTTTATTCTTTAACTGCTTACTTTAAACCAAAGAGTCAAGGTGAAGGACAATGAAATGTTAGATTCCAATTGATTTTTCCTCTTTAGTTTCCATATCAGAAATGAGTATAAATATAAATATATTCCAGGGTTAGATGCCTGTCCTATGCATGCCTTATTGACTGCTTTAATAAATGTCATGACCCCTTCTGCACACACATGCACACACAAACTCACACATGCTCACAATCAAATAGAGGCATTGCTCAGATATAAATGCAGTAATAATGGCAATCACATGGAAAATATTCCAAACCTAAATCTGCTCTTAAAATGTGCTAATAAGATTTTTATTTCACCCCGATTTACAGCATCTTGACTTTGCTTTTCAAATCCACAGTGTACTTAAAGCATGACAAAGTACATTTGTGGAAAAGTGAAGTCAAACAAGACTTCATAATTATTGCAATATATTCACTTTTCATGCATAATCCTTTAAATTAGCAATACAATATATCACCTCTACTGCCACTAGAGGCTAATGCACCTCTATTGAAAGCTATGTTAAGGAAAGTTATGTCCTATCTTGAAAAAAGCACATAACCTTCCAAAATATTAAATGACAGTAGGTTCCAATCCTGTAATTCTTGCATACTCAAGTAGCCTCATTAGCCTTGATTTTCTTACATCAATGGACAATAACCTATTAACTTTAATGGATTTACTAATATGTACTGATGTGAGATCACAATCAGTACCTTTGGGACATCATATTTAAGGATTACCAGACCAGCAGGAAAAATAATATGATGTATAAACTAATGAATACTTTTATTAGTTGAATAGAATAATACTAGAACCCATCAACTGCTTTTAAAGTGACTCTTTAATGAAGACGTGACACTGAAAAATACTACGTTGTCGATATAGCACATAAAGAATCTCCTGTATCAAGTTAAAATGAAAGAAAATTTTTCTATTTCTATTGTTTAAGTGATCCAATATATCTACTTTTTTTTTTTTTTCTTTTGGCCTCCCATATGCTTCCTGTTGCTGTGGTCTACTATTGTCTACAACCTTTGGTAGCCTATTAATAAGCAACAACAACCCGTGTATTCTATAGTGACTTTCATCTGCAAATCTGGTACTGATCAACAGGGGAGGTCAATACAACTTATTGCTGAGGAAACTGAGGTATGGGAAAAGAAGTGACTTGTCCATAGTCTATGAGCATACTAGTGATAGACCCTAGGTCATCTGGAATAAAATTTGGTGGCCTCCTCATTTTTAACTTTTTTCTTTAGGCTCCACTCTTTCTAGAGCTGAGCTATGATTTGAATTTGAATTAGATATTGGGATGAATTTGGGGGAGCAGAGCCATATGCGCTTGTAGAAGACAGTAGAAATCTTTGCGTAGTACAGTAATTTAGGGTGAACAGTAGCTGGAAAAGGCAGGTTGCATCTTAGCTCCATTGGAATTCCATTTTAATTAGCAATATTTGCAGCAGGTTTGGAACGTGGAAGTCCATAAGAATGTAGAAAAATACTTTCAAGTTCATTGTGTGGAGAGACTTTCCACTTTGGGCTATGAACTGCTCCAGTTTTTCTACACAGTTTCAGTGAGTCTCACAGCCTTTCAAGGAAAATGGGAACTGCTAGGAGGCTGGCCCATTCAGATTACATGACCATTCTCAAAACCTTGGCTTCATAACTAAGTCTCCACATCTACTGTGATGTGATAATCATGGAAAAATAAATTTATCTTGGCTTACGTGTATTCACTCAGCAGTGTACTTATTTTATCTGTATAATGTGAGCCTCCCACAATATCACTTGGAAGCAAAAGCAAAATACAAGTAACTATGTAAAGTTTTTTCCTCCTCCTCCTGTCATCAGAATTGAAACTGGCTGATAGATGAGACAGAGACATGATCTCATAACATGGTTTGTTAGAAACTGAAGCTAACTGATAATCTATGTTAAAACTTTTGGTCAAATCAGGTTTTCTTACAGATTTCAGAATGTGCATTGTTTTATACATTTATATAAAATATTCTCATTATTGTTTACTCTAAAATCTCGTGCTTACTTTAAAATCTCATGCTATATATTAACAAACATATATATATTTTCTTTTATTTTCCTTTCAGGTTACCAGAAAATGTTGTAATGTTGATACTACTTGGGAAGGCTTTGACTGTCCAGCATCCGTACTGACAGCATTAATAAAAGAAATTCTGAGCCAGTAAAACAGGGTAAGACACCAATGTGAGAAAAACCTACAGCCAACACATCCCCAAACCCAGAGTTAGATTTTGTTTAATGTAGAAGACAAAAGTCATGAAAAGAAGGTTATTCAACTGCTGGTAGCCAAATGTCCAGTGGTAGGTCTTAAACCTAGTGATTCAGAGCTTAACAGCGAAGAAGTCTTTTTCTTTACACTATCCAGAAGGATGAATGATGGTTTCCAATTGAATACTTTTAAAATTAGATCTGACTAGTACTTGGTGGGAAAGTTCACCTCACCTAATGGATCATTTTTAGGCCAAACGCAGCTTTCATTGAAGGCAATGAAAATGCTTTCATTGACTTCAACAGGTTTTGATTTGAGTCTCTATCAAGTAAGCTACATGTACGTTCTGGAGAATCAAGGAAAAAAACATTTATATGGTAATTTGTAGTGGTTTTGAAGTTCTTTTAGGGATTACAAAAATAAGCTAAATTTTTTGTTCAAACCTGAGATTTTATACCCTATTAGTCAATAACATGGACTGAAACTTTTCATACTGTCCAAAAAATACTAGATACATTTAAAAATAGCTCCTGAGGAAGGAGAGCCACCTACCATTTCCACTGTTTTTCAGCTGCACAAAGTGTTACTATACTGCTTTAGTGATGACTATTTTTACTCTTTGTTTACAAAGCCTGCATTGGAAGGTGCAATAATCCCCTAACCTCAATGCAAATCTCAGAGGGTTGAAGGCTGGCATAGAGGATGCCAATCCAGGTGTGGTGCTTTCTGCAGAGCACGGTAGAAGTTATGGATGAGTTATAGGGTGGCAGAAGCACACACATTGCGTGGCCAACTTGCAGCTAAAAATGGCTTAATATCAAAACACAGCATTTTACAAGCAGGCAGTTAATCCTTCATAGGGGCCAGGTGCCTGTTTTGAATACGGAGGGACAAATCTGATGGGGGAGACTTTTATTTTCCCACCCATTTCTTCCACAAAATAAATAGAGAAAAAAAAAATCAGTTCCTTGTTTCCTCTTAGCACTTCTTAAATCTCTGCATCTCCAGTCATCCTATTTCTCTTGCCAGTCTATTTCTTTTCTCTCATAATGTCTCCTCTTGTTGGTGGTGTTTCCACCCATGTGGTTGCAGCAAGTTTAACTTTTCATGGAGTCAGCAGTTGGTGTTTGTGTTATGCTGCTCGTTACAGAGGGTCCTTATACATTGTGGTCTCACTCTTGAAAACCCATGGTCTTGATTTTCTTTTTGGCTGTTTTTACTTAGTCAACAAAACTGTATAAATCCATTCAAACTGAAAATGCTATTGCTATTTGTACATAGGATGAAATTCTATACGTTTGCCAAGAATGTGAACATCAAAAAGGTCAAGAATATTTAAGCAAAAAATACTGAAGGCTGTCTTGTTGTTGTCTTATGGTTTTCCATGATACGTAATCTCTACTATGCTGGTCTGTATAGATGAAGCTTTCTGTCATGAAATTTTATTCTCTGTTACTTAGAGATAAATTTAGACAGCTTCACATTGCTGAGTAAATCTAAAAGAATTCTAATAAAACAGATTAATGTTACATCCCTGATGGTGAGTTGGTGAGCCTTTGCCTGGATTTCCTAGACCTTTTGTCTGTGGGACAGAGAAATCCTGTTTCTATTTTCTAAATAACTGTTACTTCTATCATTTATTTTTTTCCAATCGGAGTACAATGTTAACTGAGTCATTCTCCACATGCCATTTCCTAGATGAGGACTTGCTCATGGCCACAGACCTAGTTAGTGCTGAGATAAAAAATTGGTGTCCGTGTCATACAGGGATTTATATCAATACCAAAGAGAAGGAATCTGAATTAGATATAAGAAAACATGCATAGAGACTGTAGGATAAACTATTGAAAAATCACTGAAACCTGTCTGGCTTTTGCTTCTGTGGTGGAAGTCTGGAATTTCTACAATGTTGTCTCGTGGAAGATTACTTGCTGGTCATCCTTAGAGGACTGGAATACTTTAAACAGCAGTTTTGTTATAGTGATTTTACTGGGCATTATTTTTACTATGGAAAGTCCTTTAAAATTAATGGGAATTGATTTCAGTGGCCTTTGACATATTACTGAAAATAATACGGCAAAATACAACCTTTTCCCTCTTACTGCTACGTAAAGGCTTTAACTGAGAAAGCAGTTTACAATGGTGCCCCCATGTAAGGCTTTATTCAAAAGATTTTACGCTTGATAACATCTGAGCCATGGGAGCTGTATGTGGGGTTTAGCATCTTAGCAGCTGCAATTCTTAATCCTGATTCCGTTGCCTCCATATTAAAAGCTCCATGGTCACAGGACACCAGCTTTGGCTGTACTACATTGTCATTCATTCCTTCCCACCACACGCGTGCCTGACCATATAGGAAAATGAGTTTACAACTGACTACGCCTATGGGACTCCCGGAGGGATACAATGTGAGAGCCTTTACTAGTGGAGGATAGTTCTCAAAAGGTCTGAAAGTTTGGTAAGTACATCCTTAACCAAACTCTTTTGACCTTTATTCAGATTTGTTTTTGGAGAAGGGCAAAGGGTTGGGCCAATTCTTGTTTAACCCAACTGGCTTGTCCATCTACAGGCTGTAATTAATCACTAAATCTCTGCCATACTTTGCTTTGGAGGCTAGGTCCCAATACAGCAGGGCACTAAACTTTAAGCACGTGAGTAATTCTTTAAAGTCAAAGGGATTACTTTTCTGCTTAAAGTGCATATACTCATGTGCATATTTAATTGCTTTGCTTGATCAGACCTTGAGGAGTTAGGGAGCACGTGTCCTTGTACAGCAGTGCCAAGTTGTTCACTTTGCCTTTGCATTGCTTTTCTTGTTGCCTGGGAATTTTCTATACAACAGCAGTGCAGAGAGAGACAACAGGGTACAGTCTGGGGCGGAACTTTATCTGCTCCCAAAATGGGGGAGTGAGAACTCAGTTTTTGGTTATGCGGACTTTTACAAAAAGCAGCAGTTTCAGAGTTTGACCAGTCCCAAAACTGGAAGAGGGAAAGAAAGTTTCCTATTCTTATTTACTTTCATTTCATCTGGACACAGTGCATGAGTAGCTTGTTTTAAGTCATGCATTTATGTCTTACACATTTCAGACTTTTGCAGTAATTGACCATGTTTCTTCAAGCCTGATTCCGAGCTTGCACAAACAGGTAGTGATAGCAGTTTTACACCATTTGAAGATTTGTCTCCTTAGGAACAAACAAGCCTTGTAAACATGCTTTTTGTTTTGCGAAATGCAGAGAGCAAGCAGCTGAACTACATCACACGGGCTGAAACCTCACCAGAAAAAACTGTAATACTAATTTTAAAAAATACTTTTTTTTTTTTTTTTTTTTTTTTAATGAAACTAACCTTGCTGAGTGTACATCAAGGGTTTTATTACTGGCTCTACATATTAAAGTAATTGTGTAATTAGTAATACATTTGTAACTCCTTTACCGAGGAAAAAGTAAAACATGCACTGCTTTTGTGTAAATCTTGACAGTGGTGATTTTTTTCCTGAGAATTATACCATTATATCATAAAAGTGTCAAGGCATGAGTTTACTGTTCCTACTAATATTCTAAAATATTCTCTTAGGCTGACATCTCTGTCAATTAAAATTAAACAAAATTGCATTCTGCCATATACACTTCAAATAGGAAGCTTTCAAGTTTATGGCTGTTCTTTGAATTGATTTTTAAGATGGCATCTGTAAAACTTGGCTAGTACAAGATGAGGTAGGATGTAGTTAAGGTTCAGTCAATTTTAAAAATGTTTTAAAGATCGTAAATTGACAACTGAAATAGACTGAGCATCCTTGGGATTTTGGGCTGTCAAATATAAATCCTTTTTTTTTTTTTTTTTCTAAACTGAGCTCTTGCAAAGTGAAAATTTTATGAAAACATGTTCTTCCCCCCCTTTGATATTTTTGCAATAAGTTACACAAACAAGAGGGCTTCTGGTGTTGTTTCCAGTTGCTTGGTCTCGCGGGATTTGGAATTCTTCTTCTCCTGGTGTTTCCCACAGAAATAGAGTGAGAACGTGCTTTCTCACGGGACTGTATTTCTCATGGAAAATAATAGGGTTGCCGGCAGCAAACGTTTTCTGCAGTGATACCCTGCCAATAAAGTCTTCAGGGAAATTATTGCCCTCAATAAGATGAAGACTAGTAAATTGGAACCCCCCATCCCTACTCCACAAAGATATGTCTTTAGGAAGCTTTCTCCTTCTATTATTCCCTGGAAACCCTGACCCCAAGAAAATGCTGTAGACAGTAATGCTTGGTTTACACTTAATTTTGTTCCCCAGAATAAAGATGTCAGTTATGTGTGTAAAAAAATAAAAAAATAAAGAGCAATCCCCCCAACATACACCCCAACCAATATATTTATGCCAGTAAAAGCCCTCGTGTAGACAGTTATGCTGAGAAAAGTTATTTTACAGCTTAGCTTTATTTTGTTCAGGGAACTGGTTCAAACTATAACAAACAAAGCTCCTTTTTGCTGTTCAAAACTGCATCCACTAAGAAGGAGATTTTTGATGCATCAAACCCTTGGAGGTGTAAACTTGTCAAAGATGTGTTGAATGCATTCTAATATCTGGAAGCCAAGAGAAATTTGCCACATTAGGTTTTATTATTATTCTGAGAGGCAGAAAAACCTGGTTTTGCTAGGTCTCCAATTCCATCACAACCCATAATATTGCATATTAAAAATAGACTTTGTTCTTTTAAAACACACATTTTTGGTAGATGATCTCCTGGCCTGAGGGAATTCAAAGTCAAGCAATGTGCTTTCCACTGTTGGAAGTGCAACAGGTCTCTGTGTGTGGAGTGGCTAGGAAAATCTGATCATTCTTAGAGAAATATTTTCTGGGGAGGAGAAAAAAAAAAAAAAAAAAAGAAAAAAAAAAAGAAGTAAAAAGCAGAACTTTCGCCATGGAAATGTGTACTGAAAGAAATGCAGGTGTTAGTCATGCAGGAGTTCATGTCAAGAGAAATATTTCCCCAGGGTCCCATGAGAGGAAAGGGGAAAGGGGGGTTATGGGGTGCCTGACCCAAGGAGTAGGGGAAAAAAAGCAGAGGCTGGTGACAGAAAGACCTTAATTCATGCACCATGCGCTTGAGTGATATGTTTACTTTCAACCTTCAAGTCAAATTCAAGCAGCAGCCAAAAACCACAGATCAACACATTTTTAGTACAAAGTGAAATTAGGGTCATTGGCACCCTCAGTGCTCCACCAATTTCTGAAACAACATTAAATCCATATTAATACTTGCTTTTATTTAACCATGTCAGAGGAGATGGTAATTATGGGTAAGTAGGAAGGTTGGGATGAAACCAAATAATTGCTGCTGAAGGAGGTAACATAAGCACAATTAGTTGAGAGGGTTATTTTTCGTCTTGAAGGAGAATTTAAAACCAGTTCTGTTCTGGTTTAAATCACTTAGTAGCTTGGAACATAATGGAAAAATAACAGTGAATAATCATAATCCATCTAAATCCATCTTCATGCTAATAGACAGATTTTTTTATTCTATTATTTATTTATTTATTTATTTATTTTTAGGCTACCGTTATCATAATTTAAAATAATCAATATCATTATCATAATGGGTTTGGAGTCCTTAAGGCTTCTCATGTTTTCTTTAGACAGGTGGCAGCGATACAAACGGGATGTCATCCAGTAGCAGCTTGTGCGGACCAAATCATGGACCCCTCCCAGAGGCTTGGGGCAAGAAGAGGCTTTCAAACCTTCTCCATGGATCTGAAAGGCCTGCTTAGTAGCAGCCTGAATGAAACCCCTTCTTCAAGCAGCCTATGTTAGCTGCAGAGGAGTGGAACTGCGCTCTTGGCCCATTCAGGGGCAGACTGTGATTTTATTCAGTCAATAACCCCACAAAATTAGAGGGTAATGTTTATGCCACATCCTGATTACTGATACCATTCATATCAAGTATTATTTTAACTTCATTAAATTAAAAAACATAAAGTAATTTTATTCTAAAAGTGATCTGGAAAATAAATACATTTTTCTCAGTAACTCCAGTGTAGCCAAAATGGACTAATACTTAAGGAAAACAGCTATGCAAAGTTTTTTTTTTTTTTTTTTTTTTTTTTTTTTTTTGTGTCATCTTTTCACATTTGTGTGAAGGTCTTAGTTTTAGTTTTATTTCTGTTGGGTCAGCCATCTGTGCATTTTATTGCCTGTTCTGTGGAACTTTGCAATGTTTTAGTGAAGAGCAGTAGGTAAGCACTGAGGACAAAAATGAGTAGATATAATGCCAGAGAAGAGAAGAGAAGAGAAGAGAAGAGAAGAGAAGAGAAGAGAAGAGAAGAGAAGAGAAGAGAAGAGAAGAGAAGAGAAGAGAAGAGAAGAGAAGAGAAGAGAAGAGAAGAGAAGAGAAGAGAAGAGAAGAGAAGAGAAGAGAAGAGAAGAGAAGAGAAGAGAAGAGAAGAGAAGAGAAGAGAAGAGAAGAGAGAGAGAGAAGAGAAGAGAAGAGACACAAGAAGTAATTTCTCCATTTCTTTTTCCTGATATTGAGCTGAACTGAGGAAATTGCTTTAAGTACATAAGGTGATACAATTACTACAGTTGGGTCTTTGTTTAATTTTCAAATAGACAGTTTAGTACACTGAATTCAGAGGTGATTAGTTATGGACTTTCCAGCCCTTCTCCTCGAGGTCATTAAGTTCAATATTATCCCAGGTTGGATTTCTGAATATCCATTGTGAACAATTTATCTAATAAATTCATACCTTCTAATAAATTCATACTTTTTTTTTTTTTTTTTTCTCCTTGTGACTTACCTATTGACAAATTGAAATTTTTACAAATATGATCACCATTCAAAAGTACTTGGCATGTGTTTTGTGTGGTCTGACTTCAGCTTGTGGACTAATGACAGACTATCCACCATGACTGTTGCTTTAAGTATTTCCTATTCATGATGCCTGATTAAGATGCATAGCTACATTTCTCTGTCTTTATTGGATGACACCCATATTGCAAAGAGCTTTCAACTGACCTCCTAAACCTTTTGGTGAAAATATATATGCATGAGCATCCACAAGACTCTACTGCAGCTTTTTTTTTTTTTTTTTTTTTTTTGTGGGCAAAGTTTCATGCAGACAAGTGTTAATAGAAAGTGCCTGATCAAGAACAGAAATAATATCAAAGAGGAAATTTTTTCACACTGATGTTCTTAAATGCTATTTTTGAACTGTTTCCCTAGTTATTGAAGTGAGCAAAAACCATTGTGTGAAAACTTCCCATGTGAAATAAATGTGTAGTTTCACTCCTGTTCTTAGTGAATATAAGAAATGCAATCACAGTATCCATGAGTAACTGAATAACTTTGAAGCAGTCTCCACAGCAAAGTCACAGGATACTTGGCATTCAGTGGCATTCACCCAGGCCATATTACTCCTGGGTGTAGTACAGGCATAACTATGTAGCAATATATTAAGGCTCCTACACTGTCATTTCAGGTGGAGTACTTTTAGTAAGGATGTCAATCTCTACATCTATTAACCTTTAACCAATTAATTTCACTTTAATTATTTTTTTTAATTAAAAAAAAAAAAAGAGAGAGAGACAAACCCCAAATCACTTCCGCCCAGAGATAAGAAATGACCAAACATCATCATGTAGTAATAATGCCAAAGAGAGAACAAGAATGCAGTCAAGGGCCAAAATTTGGCTCATTTAATTACACCTGCACAGTATTCCAATAGTATGCCTTGGTGATAGGTGATTTTAAGTCTAAAGTGCTTTGAAATAAAGCTATTAAATGCATACGGAGACATTGATTGATACACTTGAGTTATGGGGTGGGGGGGAGAGTGGGGAGAGGGATGAAAAAGCAAAGGACTTTTTTCTTCTCTGTAAGAGTGGATTTGGAATCTTCAAGGGCATAGGGATGGTAAACGATTGCTAAAAGTCCAAATTAAGAGGTATTAGCCCATTGTGTAGCAGTCAGTCACATCATATTCGCATTGCTGTTTTCTTGTCGGAGGTTTTGCCTTGATCTATCCTGGACCACATTGACAAGTCACAATTGAAGCATTCTAAATAATCCACAGTGAAATAAGGCATAGGGTGTCACTCTCTAGGCTACAGAAAGCCTGAGCGCAGTGAAGTTAGAAAGGGTAGC
Organism: Anas acuta; assembly: GCF_963932015.1. Taxonomy (NCBI): domain Eukaryota; kingdom Metazoa; phylum Chordata; class Aves; order Anseriformes; family Anatidae; genus Anas; species Anas acuta. Next base: position 5,529,722 of record NC_088990.1, read on the forward strand.
AAAGCCCTTTTCAGTCATGTTTCTCAGCCGATTAAACTCATTCAGGGCCAGGCTGCTGGAACGAAAACAGAAAGATCACCTCCTGTTCTCCAGTGTTTTGTTGGCAACAGCAGACAGATGTAGAAAAGTAGAAACATTTTTACTATAGCAACAAAAGGGAAAGGGGTGGGAGGCAAATGCAGGAATAAATAAATAAATAAATAAATAAAAGGGGGGAATTTGCAGGCTTGTTAATGTCCCAGATACTTTGGGGTAGTACTCTAGGTTAAGAGTGGTTGTCAGTGCAGACTGAAGTTCAAAAGATTCATATGAAATGTGTGTTCAGTGCAAATCTGTGTCCTCTTTTCTCCCCCAAATCCTCAACTGGTACAGTAATTAACCGTAAGAACAGATTGACACATGGTGATGCAGTTCATTAACATTTTTTTTTGTTGTTTGTTTGGCTTTTCAGCAAAACCCATTTAAGAGTGATGCCTTCTTTAAGAGTATCCCATCCACCCATGCAGCCACAGTGATGTGACATATTGTGACACAAAATGCCACAGAAAATTAAGCTGAGCCCTCCAACTGAAGACTTGATTTAGCCATACATTCTCCACAAGTCACCATTTAAATTAACTGTTGTAGATTCAAGACAGAAAAATGATAATTCATTAATTTTAAGAGGTTGGTACAATGATTTGTCTCTTCTGCATGTTATGCATTTATGCATACTCAACATACAGTCTCTGCAAATGCATATTTACATGTATAAATATGAATGCATATATACATCCAAATATATTTAATTAAAAGGTTTTACTAACTTTCAGTATAGAAATGCCCATACACATATGGCCTGTGAATAAATAAAAATAAATTCATTTCTGTGCAGGTAAAAAAAATAATAATAATAAAAAAAAAAAACACATCTAAAGGAAATATGGGAATGATTCCAAGCAATTAGGGGAGTAAAATGGGGGACCCATGTCCCAGCTCCTTCTCTAATAAAAATGTTATGTTTAAAATAATAGTTACAATGGCATACTGAAAAAGAACTTTTCCTTACAAAGACCTGTGGTTCAGGCAGTCTTCAGATGTGGTTGACTTAGATTTCACTTCTGAAAAAAAAAAAATACAAAAAGGATTTATACTGAAGTTTTCCTGCCTCCCAAATAAATTCTCTGGTGATGAACATATTCAATCTAAACATTAGCCCTCACAAAGCTGAACATTGCCCCAGCCTTGGAGTATTTAGCTCCTTAGAGAATTTGGCCATTAACCTTGATGTTTACATTAGTGTTGAGCCCTTTTGAAGATTAGGTCTTTGGAGGTGATAGTATAGTTAAATGTTTCTGGAAAATTTTACTTTAAATTCCTAGGTCTCTTAAAGATCTTGGATCTAAGATCTACTTCTTTTGACTTAGGTGCTTTTGGGTTAAAAAAAAAAGAAACAAAACAAAACAGAAAGAAAAACAACTGCCCTCAGCCTCAAAGCAAGCAGTAAGTGCCACGCAGGAATCAGCTGCTGGAATGGGCAGGGGATGCAAGGAGTTTCTGCACCAACCTCTCACTGTTGTTGGGATAACAAGTTCTGACCCCTCGGAAATCAGAGGAGGTTTCCCCGAGGGCACATAAAATGATGTCAAGCACTTTTGCAGGTAGTCTAGCCTACATCTGAAGCACTTGAGTGTTTATGGGCAATGACTAGTCTAGAGATTTTTAGCGAGCTCCTGTCTTTCTAGGCTTAGATCTTAAGTTTGATCTAATGGCTAGCAGCCCCTAACATTATACACCTTTTTATTTTTTTTTATTATTATTATTTTTTTCAATCCTCATTTCCCCAAACCTTAGAGACTTGCAGAAGCTGTGCTGCTGTGCATTTGCAAGAACTGGTCTAAAATAATGTGATCATTTATCACTGGGTTGTGTTTTTTTTGCCATGCTTTAAAAATTTGTGTAATATATATCAGGTGTCTATGGATTTTGGCATGGTGTTGGGTCATCTAAGCGATTTGGCATTGTTTAGACTGCAAAATAACACGCAGGGTCAAGAGCAGTCAATACTGGTCCTATAAATTATTGTCTAGACTCTCATAAATTGTCCTCTAATTTGTGGCTTGAAAAAGAAGAGATATCAGAAGCAAAATCTCTTTGCTTCTGCAACTGCACCTGTATTTTTAATACAAAGGACTGTCCTTTCCAGCAGTCTTCTGAGGGATTTGCTTCTAATGTTCATGTTAGGCCGAAGTCCTAGGGCCCAGGGTGACTTCTGATGTGCTCCTACAGGGAAATGTAAAACCAAATCCCCAGGCAGAATTTCAGACAGACACTCATTTTATTTACTCATATTCATCTCCTCTGGAAAAAAAAAAAAAGAAAAAAAAAAGAGAGAGAGAGAGAGAGAGAGAGAGAGAGAGAAGCTTTCTTAATCCCAGTACTAACACAATATTGATTCACATTCATGTTCAGTATTTATTGACGTGCATTGCATACAATGGAGGCTATCAATTAGGCTACTCTTTTCGAGGGAAGGGGCAATCGCATTAGAAAACAGATGAAGCTCATAGTTTATATAGTCCTAATTTTATGTAATGTAAACCTTTCAAACCCTGAGCACATGATAGTGAAAATGCATGTCCTGAGGAAAAAAAAAAAAAAAGGCAAAAACCAAATGGATTTACTCTCCAGCTAATTACTATGGGTGACTATCAATCCATAGAGTCATACCATTATTTCTTGAAATTCTCTAATGAAATAAAACTTCTCTTATGACAAGCTGAATTTCTATGTATTTTATTAACTAACGTAAATACATTTGTATAATTTGTATAATAAAAATATTTGCACAATATTTTGTTTTGTGAGTGGACCAGATATATGAAATTTTATAAGTGATGTGTAATCTTGCCCTGTTCATTGTGTACATTTAAGCAAGGGTTCAGTACATTGAGCCCCTATTAAAGATCAATGTCAAGGAGAGCATAACGGCATATGGGCAGTATTCAGGAGGCCAAGTTGTTGCATGCAAAAATCAAATATAAAACACTCTTTTTTTTTTTTTGCCCATTGGAGGTTTTATTGCATGGTCGCAGCTGGATTTACACTGTATTTAATAAAACATTAGTAGCCACCAGGGATTTAAATATGTAACGTAATTCTTTTTCAGTAAAATAATTCCATAAATCCAAATATGAAGTTTTTTTTTTTTTTTTTTTTTCCAAGTGCTGTATGACCATAATTACATTAAAACCTATGTATGGCTTTTTTTTTTTTTTTCCCTTTTTTATTTTTTTCACTGTGAGACTTAATGGAAGCAAAATCCATCTGAAAAGTTGATTTTGGATACATATTCACATTTTTTGGAGGTGATGTAGGTCTGGTGGCTAATAAGTTTTGGGGAGAAACAGGGGTGCTGACTCTCCAACTTGGCATACCTACTTTTAATACAGACCTGTGGCAAAATGAAGGCCAGTATTACAGGGGCAGGTGAAGACAGTACACACGGAAAAAAGTGCAGAATAGGTGTAATTTCTCTCTAACTCTGTGGTTCCAGCTGGCATCTGAGAATGAATACACTGCAGCCATACAGCCCCGGCCAGGTAGCCTTTACCTAGAATGGTAAACAAGGTGACCTAGTCAAATTATCATTGTATATTAGGTTTTCGTCCCTCTGAAGTTTTCTTAGTAAGAAGTTTTCATAGTAAGATAGCTGTGAAAAAAAATAATCTATATTTTATTTAGCAAATTTAATATATTTTGAGGCATCCTGAATATTTATGGTGAAAGACGAAAAGACATGGTTGGACACATCTTCAGTTGGGTGAAACAAGTGCACTGAGGTTTGCATTAGCTACGGATGATTTCCTTGTAGGCATAGTGCTAATCACCATGAGGAAACACGCGAAGAGAAAACAAACAGAAAGACTGTGTGGGGAAATAAAATAAAGGTATTATACAATGAAGCTTGATGAGATATCTTGAGAGCTCTCACTGCAGTTTTCAAAAACAAAAAGTTTGAGTAGGGACAAACAGCTATTTTCTTACATTTCAATGAAAATAAAGATAAGGAAAGAAGAGTGAATGTGTCCCAGAGATACATTTTCTTGGCTTTGACGACAGGGAGCCATTTTCCAAGTCGAACAAAGTTTGTTTTGTGATACTTAGTAACTGTGGCTAACTGTGCTAGGAATTGAAGATGACTCCAACTGGAATTTGACTAAATCTGTAAAGTTTCCACTCTTATACATCTAGGTGAAACACGATCTTTAAAATTACAAGTCAACAGTGTCTGAACTTATAACTTTTCCATAGACAACAATTATGGCAGTGAAATACCCATGCTGGAAGATCTTACAGGAAATCTGCGTCATTCTATGAAAAGCCTGAGATTTTTTTTCAAATTGTTTAGTTAGAGATCCAGTGGAACCAATTTAGTGATCCTGTCTGACATACATAACTGAATTTGCATGGACTATTTTTTTTGCATTTGCATGCTGTTACTACAGCATGAAGGAGAATGGGTGAAGGCAGCTGTAGCTTTTAAGCTTTGTAGTATTGGTAGCGAAACAAGAACATCTGACGTGTGAATTCTTAATTCACACTTAATACAAATTCTTTAGCTTTCCTACACGCTAACAGCTACAATAAAAAGGGTGACCATCTCCCATCTTAACTAAGCTATCTCTGACTAAGGCAATGGAAAACTTTTTTTTTTTTCCCCCTTCAGGTCTTTCAGATCAGATGCCTCTTACATTGAATAACTGCACCTCAGTGAAATTGGAGATCAGGAAACAATGGTAATATTTCATGGAAAGCTTTAACTCAGGTTTTTGGTTTCTTGAAAAAATGTAGGTGAATGCTGTAATTTTATTTTACAGTGTTTAAAAACAAAATAAAATCCTTAACACTTGCAGCTTTGTATTTTATAAACAAAACCAATATTTACACTTTTTTGAACTCTTGCTTCACTATATTCTATTTACCCCCTTAATTCTTTCAGTTCATTTTATTTGTCCCATTGTCTCTGAAACTAAAGTCAAAAGAAAGAGGTTGGAGTTGTTTAAAGGTGCAGTTGTTAGTTGCTCCACTTTTCACTGTTAGAATTTTTCATCAAACAATTGCAATACTTTTGGAATATCATTTTGAGAAATTTGTGAAATTTGCTTTCACCAAAAGTGTTGACCAGATTCCCTTTTATTTTAATCTTGAATGGATTCAATACCTTATGCTGGACCTTGTGGGAGATCTATTTGTATCTGTTTTTCTATCACATGTATTAGAAGACTGGAAAAGCTCATCTGAGATGTTCAGAACACCAGTTCAGAAAAATGAACTTTTAAACACTGGGATATGAATCAAGCTTTCATTCAGATAGTGAATTCTCATTGCCATCCACGTGGACTGGAAGGCATTTGCCACAAATATCTTCAAAGAGGGTCAGACACAGATTTCACTGTTGCTGAGTGTTGATTTATTATTTTGTTTTCCTTTGTCCTGGCAACTCTGAAATAAGAGTTGCTAAAAAGTCACTATTTTCTCCTAGCTGCTGGTAAATACTTATCAAATCTTTCTTTGGGGTCAGTGATTTTTCATATGTCTTAGTACACAATGGAATTATTTAATTACTTTTGCTAGCAAGTTTACAGACAAGTATATCCCTATCATACTGCATATCCTCAAATAAGATTATTTACAATCCAATCTAAGGAGTGCTGACTGGTGTCATTGGAAGCTAAAGCTGCATCAGCATTTAAATTTCTACTTTTCTGGGCAAAAACCCAACTGGCTGATTCAATTAAACTCTTTATGTTATATATTATCCAGAAGTTCACAATCTGAAGTGATTCTCAGAGTCTGAAGCCATGCCTTTATGATTGCAATTTGGTAGCAAGACAATTTCCGAGGACAATTTTACTTGAACTGCAATGAAAATGTCAGGACATAACACACTTTCTGATGTGGGTTTTATGAAAGGCACTCCAAAATCAACCATTATTTCAAGCACAAGCAATAAATAACCTTCATTATTCATTAGAGTGTATATATGCATTTGTGTTTGCAAATATGGTGGTTTCCTGAGCAAAGAACCCTGTAATCAAAAGACCCTTCACTCATTTAAGGAGGTAACAAATGGGTAGGCACAAGGCACAGAAAAAGACAGCCTCTTTAATCGGTAATGGAGATAATCTATAGAGTTCCTGCAATACAAGTAGTCCATCTTCCAGGCATAAACTTTAGATAAGATACAAGATGTGGAAAGATTCATGCAATATTGTGAAGCTACTTTTCATAATAGTCATTTGGAAGAATTTTGTTTATGGTTTATATTGAACAAAGAGAATAGACCTTTCCCTTGGCACGTAAATCACAGCCCTCCTGAAGGATGTCTGGAGTGGTGCTCTGCTATTACTATTCACAAGAACATTAACACCGGTGAAATAGGCTCTGTGAATTTACTGCTATTTACCTGTTAAGATTAGGAGCTAACGTACCTCTGCAGTCGACATGATGTGCCAGACCTGCAGCAGCCCCTTCCATCCTCAAACACTACACAGGAGTGCTAGAAAGCAGCTGCTACACACTGATGCCATTTGTGTGAAGGATTTTTATTTTAATTAGGCTTTGAAGAAAGATCATATTCAGGCACAGGTACCAATTTTGATGAGATTCATATAGGTCAATCAGAACTGAAGAGTTAAAAACAGAGCTTGGCCAAAATATACTGATTTATTGGAGCTGTTTCCATTTTTGAAATTGAAAATAAATTTGTTGAGAATGAAAATGACAAATTTGAACATTTTTCTGGCGATTTAAAAGCATAAATTATGCTTGCTAGAACTGCTTTGTTTTGACAAATTCTAACCAATTTTCAATTTCAATTTTTTTTTTTTTTTTAGATAAAAATTAAATTGGAGGAGATTTGCGAGAAAATAGTTTAAAAAATAATAATAATAATAATAATAAAAAAAAAAAACAAGCCAAACATTTACTTTAAACATAGACTGAGATATGCTTTCTTGTCATTTTTTATGATTTTATGAAGAAGGGCATTTATATGACAAAATCTGCATTTCTGGGTGAGAGAAGTGAAATCAGGAATAAAACTGTGCTCAATAGCATTATTTAAGAAAAGGAGAAAAAGAGGCACCAAACTGTAATGAGCAACAATATCAAATGAAGGCTTTGGGATGATACTGGGGTACCAGAGCAAACCAATTAAAGCTCTGGGGAAGGACGGTGGCTCCCCAGCCACTAGATAACAGCTAGAAAATGAGAGGAGAGAAGGGGAGGGAAGGGGGGGAAAAGGAGGAGGAGGAGACTCTCTCTTTCTCTCTCCTGCCTCTTTCTTTTTCCCGCTCCTGTTTTTCATAGTGGGGGCACTAATGAACTTTTCTAGTCCTATGAAGACAACCCTTGTGTTCTGATTAGTTGCCTTACTTTTAATGAATTGTTTTAATCAAGTTTCAAAGCAGGCACTCTATGCTTCATTGCAGCAGCCCAATGACAATGAGCCGAATGTTACCAAGACAGTGCATCTGATGGACTTTAATGGATTTTATGTGACAGTGTCTAGTGGCCTCATATTAGACATAGCTTTACAACAGAGAACCCATGGGGTTGCACTATGCATTTAATCTATACAAACTGTAAGGACAAGGGAGAGGGAAGCTGGGAAGGGGGAGAGACTTTGAACCCTGAAGACCTTCAAAAGACATGCATTTCATACTAATAAGAAACACTCTTTGGTCATTTTCTTTTTTTTTTTTTTTTTCTCTCAATAGCAGAGTCCCATTGTGTTTTCTTTCTTTTCTCCAGGGCTTTTTGCAATAACATTCTTGAAACACAAAGTTATCTGGAAAAATTAAGCTCTCAAGGAAATCTTGGCAGTGCTGCAACATTTCCTGGATTTCAGGTAGCGATTCTGAGTTGTGATCTCTTAAGTCTGTAACAATTTGCTATTTCTAATTTATTGCTTCATTTGTGACTGCTGCTACAGCAAGGTAAATTTATTCTGATTTGCACAACCTAAGTCTTAGCTCTGACAGTGACTAATTATTACCTGAGTTAAAATAATGAAAGTGTCGGAAAGTGTCCGAATGCAATTTGTTAGGAAAACATGTGGCATGCTGTGTTACCCAAGCCCAGAAAAACCTAAGTGATCAGAAACCATGGAGAATTAAGAATTTTTCCCCCAAAGGTTACAAATCAATGTGGAAAATTTTCAGGGAATTGGAGTGCTGAGGGATTCAATTCACTAGAATAGAAAATGCAGAACATACCTGTGTGATTATTTGCTTAAGGAGGAAAAGTCAGTTTTGTTTTTTGTTTGTTCATTTGTTTGTTTGTTTGTTTGTTTTTAACAAATCTAACAGGATATTGTGGTAGTAACCACATCCAGGGAGATATAGGATATTATAGGATGCTGATCTGATGCTGGATGATTATTTTGGAACTGTTCTTTTCTAGATTAAAAAATAATAATAAACTGTGGCAAAAAAGCTCTGAAATTATAAGCACCTTTAGCTCTTTAGCTGGTGTAAGTAACACATTATTATATTTTTCACCAACTCAGGGCCAGTCCTGTGTTTTGTCAATTATAGGCATGCCTTATTCTCAGAACAACTCAGCTCCAGCTGTGTAGAATGAATCCTGAAATGAAATGGTCAAATGATGTTAATGACTTTGTCTGCTCATGAAAGTTTCTGAGGAATGTTAGCAGCTCTGGGTTAGAATTAGAGAGTATCTGACAGCGCTGTAGTTCTGGTTGTTCAAATAACTCTATGCAAGCAGATGGGATATCAATAAATTAAAATAATAATACAAAAATAATAAGCAGCTATCCAGCAGAAATGATAAAGCAATACAAACGATATAGGTCTGCTTCATTTGGGACATTTGTCACTCTTGTGAGCCATTTAAGCCATGCTTTAAATTAAATTTATCTTAAACAGGATTTAATTTAGATTTAATAAGGCAATTGTCTTATTGTTAAGTACCAATTGGATGTCAACACATAATGCTTTCTAGAGTGATAATTCTACTGTACTCTGAAAAGATGCTAGGACTACATAAAGGCTGACAATTTCATGGTCCATAACCATGCACCTATGTTTAATGTTACTTAATATGTACCTATATTTAGTCTCTGTATTTCAGCCCTCCTACCAGATGAATATCCTATTTTATAAACCATACAACCTGCATCTCTATATATATCTATCATACCTGCTAGACCTCTAGAGAGATATGATTATATTAATTACAATATATTGATTGATTTCTCCTTTACATGGACTGTCTTTATTTAATTTAAATACACAATTAAGCCCATCCAGGATACAATTTTGACTATTAATGTTATAAATAATTGGTAATTGTTTTATGACATATCACATATTTTAAGACAATGTTTCTCATATGCTAATAACAACTGCATTTATAAAATATGCTGAAAATCTGTCTTAATTATTTATATTTGTTCATGGTCAATGCCTTTTTATTTCTCAAATCTGGAAAAAACAATGCATATCTTGGCATTTTAAAACATACTTTTCGGAGAAACATGTACACCTTTTCATATAGAGTCCATACATGCTTTTGTGATGATTATATAGATAATATAAGTGTCGGTATGTGATTCTGCTCTCTGTTTTGCTAATTTCTAGTCTGTGTACAATACCACAGATCAGGCAATTATATCACTAATAATATTTGCACTAATTATTGCTATTAAAATCTATCCATAGTACAACATTACTGTCAGTATAATTCCTATTGTCCAAACAGATTAGATTTTGCCTCTCGTTTTATATGACAGCAATAAAATTATTTTGGATCTGCCCTACACCTATAAGATGATTAACAAGTAATTTATGAAAAATTTTCCTTCTAGGAAAAAAACAAAACAAACAAACAATCAAAAAAAAAAAAAAAACCAACACCAACAGCATTATCTTTTCTTGTCTTTACTCCCATTTTGTGTCTGCTTTCTACAGATAAAATCAAACTTGTGCGACTCAGTTTACAGAGAAAAGTCACGATGAAAGCAGCAATTTAAAAGAAGCCTAGAGAGTATTTGCAAATTATGAATTTGTAAATTCAACATTTATTATTAAAAACTTGGTTCTAAGAGCCACACTCATTTAATCAAGGAACGGAAGCAATGCTGTATGATTCACACACCCAATAAAGTATAATCATAAAAAAAAAGCAACAAAAAAGAAAGACATAATTTCTAGTCTGTGTCTACACCAAAAAACAAACAATCAAACAAACAAACAAACAAAAAAAAAAAAAACACAAACTAGCAGCTGTTCAAAGAAAATTCATGTATTGAGAGAGAGGATGGGGTCCAAGCTTTGAAAAGCATCTGGGTGAGATAGAGCCTTTTGTCATTGGGGCCGGTTGGAAATTTCTGCCTGGGCTGGGTCCCAGCAGGCAGCGTGCACCCTCCTTGGGCAGGGAACATTGATGTTCCACTGCTGGTTGGGAGCTTTATGAGGCATGGTAGTTGGGACATCATTATATGGCCATATCCAGTGGTACTGAACCCAGCTGAAGAAGCTTCTCTTTCACCGCTGTGTATCATTCCCATCCCAGAGCAGCATCTCTTTGGTCAGGTGTGGCATCCCTGTACAATAACCCACAGAAACAGTCTTACATGAGACCACAGAGACATTTTCCCTCATTTTCTTTCTGGAAAGAAGCACCAGAAGGAGACGTTTTCATTCTTTTTTCAGCTCCAAGACAAGAACCTGTTATGATGCTTGAGGCAAAGGTGCTCCAGAGCATGGGCTTGGCTGCACCGCCCAGCTCACCCCATGCAGCCTGGGAGGCTGCCAGCAATCTGTGCCAGTAATGAGCAGCCAATTAATTGATTACTGAAAGTATAACCGAATCCTATGCCTCAGAGAAATCTAAAATATAGTAATGGCTTGCTTTATTGACAGCGTTCATGCCATATTTAGTAGCTGGTATGTAAGAAGTAGCTGGACAATTTTGTTACACTTAATATGTTTCAGAACACAGCATAAAACATGTTTTAACACTATAACATCTATTGAGCAGTACCTCTGGGAACAGGCTTTATTATTAGATTACATTATACAAGATTAGACTAGTCAATAAGGGATTTCTTTCACACAGCATGCCATCTGAAATACCTGTTTTCTTTCTTTCCTTTTTTTTTTTTCTTTTTCTTTTTTTCTTTTTTCTTTAAATTACTTCAAGACCTTCTTTGTAGGATCTTAGGTACAATATACCCATGAATCATAAAACTGACAAGCCCCAGGGCTGAATGGTCTCTGTACGGGAGATAGGAGGCCTAGAGATAAAGGTGCACTACAGGTATACAGTGACAGGGGTGGATTATAGATAAACAAAAGGAGCAGTTATTAGATGGGAAGTGCCAGGCAGGATTGTACACTCAGAATGCAAATTGTTAGGACTGAGTCTCAGGGATCTGACTCGGCTTGGACTGTCAGACAATGGGAAAACAAAGACAGTATATCAGTCTGGGTACAATCCAGCCATTATTTATTTATTTATTTTATATATTTGCTTTAGCTGCTAGCAGCAGAGAGGATAAAGGAAGCACTCAGGGTCTCAGGCAGGTTTTGGCACATGGGTGTGTTCTCTGTTCTCTCCACCAGTGAATTCAGGCTCCTGGTAAAGTTAATTCAAAATGCTATTTTCTGATCAAACACTGTGCTGATTAGTTAGGTAAGAATTCAGAGATTGGAAAGGCAAAGTACCGTGAGATGATCTGAGTCAAGGCAGCAAACTGATGGCTCTGTCCTTTTGGGGGCTGGAGACCCAAATCCTCTCCTTCCCTATAGCATCTTTGTTCAGAGCAGCACCCATGGGAGAGGTAGGTGGGGACATCCCTGCTGCCCAGGGTCCCACCTGCCCATGCTGGGGACACCCCACGTACCCAGTGTGGGGCTGGGCACAGCTGGGAGCACCTGGGGGATTTTCAGGACAATACGTTCCCTGCTTGGGCAGGAGTCCCCAGATTGCAAGCATGGATTTAAGAGTTTGGTGCCTGCAAAGTGCTGAAGCACTATTTTGGTACCCAAACCCTTTTTGAACATATGTCTGCTCAATTACATTGCTGAAATGTAGTGAGAATCAAACACACTATTTGCTTTTTTCAAATGATATCCGGTGCTATTCACACGTTTTTTCCCCCTTTAAATTCTGCCGTTGACTGCAGAATTGGATCTGTTGCTGGCAATTTCTCCTTCTCGGTCCTAAATTAAAAATCTCTTCCGCACTACGCAGTTGCTGACTATGTCCATATGAACAACTTCCATTCAAATTTCCTAGATGGAGAAGACTTGTGGCCTGCTTTGCTGCGCTAAGTGGAAATGAATATGAATTGAAAGGACTATATTTAAGAGCAGTTTCCCTTTTTTGCCTACGAGGATTTTTCTTCTCTTATATAACCAAATTTCCCCACAAGATTGACATTTCAGGAAAGGGGCAGCGGCAGACAGGTGACTACAGATCACATTGGATTTCAGCAACCTTCCATTGTAAAGGTCAGCTCTCTGCAGTGGGTTTTCAGCTGACGGTTCCTCGCTTGGTTTCCATCTCAGGTGAAATACTTCATGTGTCCAGGTAAACTTAACTCCTCTCTCCTTTCCTCTCTCCATCCCACTCTTTCCCTCCTTCTCTCCCCCTCCCTCCCTCTTTTCATTTATTTCTTAAAATGTGTAATAGAGAAAGATGAGATATACCAGAAGAAAGGACCGCAAAGTGGTTCATCACTTCCCTTGCCAACCTAACCCCTGCTCAGCTCTGAGTACTACCAACCAAGAAAAGCAGTGACCTGTTGGCAACAAGTGATGGCCACCAAGGATCTGTCAGCCAGGCACATGAGCAGGCAAGGAACACCCCATCTGGAGGGCGATGCTGCTTGCTGCAAACAGGATTTGGTAGCAACTTTAATGTGGAAACTGGAGAAATAACTCCAGTAATTACCTTTTCCCCATGTTGGCCACTGGGTTGCCATGGACACTCTGGTTTGTCCAAAATATGGGCTGTACTGTAGTGCTAGCAAGCTGTCAAATAACCAACTGTGTTTCAGAAATTTATAGCTAGTAATTAACTGATAGGCTTATAATTAAGTGGAGATACCCCTGAACAACAAAGCTTGGATCTGAACTCAAATTCTGACTTTTTCCCAAATTCAGGGGCAAGAGAGAGTGACAATTTGGGTTCAGTCCCATCTTTGTAATTAAACAATGATTTTTGACAGGAGGGGAATCTCCAGCAGTTAATGACTGACTGCAGGAGTTGAGGGCCTGAGGCAAAGCTGAGGGCTTTTAATCCAGGTGGTCATTAACTGCCTGGGAATGCCTGACCCTAAGGTTAATTGTTTCTATTTAAAATCATGAAAATAATATACACATATATATATCCCCCTACTTCTTTTCTGCTGTATACATGTATTACAAATATAAATATGCTGTCATTTTATGTATTGAATAAGATTAAAGCTGAGCTGTGGGATGTTTTTGATGTATTTGCTAAAAAGCTCAGGTATCCCAAATGTTCTCTTTGCATTCCTCTTTCCATTAAAAAAATCTGACCCACAGTCAGGCCAGAGGGGACAGACTGGGAAAGGCCCTGGTTCAGGGTGTGCAAGGAACAGGGTTGCTCGGCTGGGATTTTACAGGTATCTGGGATGCTTCACAGTAGAGAAGAGTCTGTGCTCCCAAAGCCATGTGGATAGTCTGCTTTTACAATGGTATCAGCTGATTTAATAAAAGCTCTCTCTGCAGTTATGTATGTCCAGGGAGCAAGGAAGAAAGTCCCTTTTAAAAACTGTTGTGCACCTTTCCATATATATATATATATATTTGGTTTTCAGAGCTCAGCACAGTGCAGGATCAGACCCTTAGAAACTGGCACATTCTCAAGAAAAGCAACAATTAATTTTCAGTGTTGAATCCTGCTTGGGTAAAAGAAACAATCAGGACTTTGGTGCAGCCCATAAGCCAGAAACTTCAAGTAGGTGATGTGCTACCCCACTGAGGTTCAGCGGGTACTTCATCTGAACCAGAAAGAATCACGCTTGCATTCATTTAGATGTATTTTCTTCCCCAAATCCTTCTCTCTCCCTTGCTTTTCTTGTTTTTAAAGAGACATATGTCATCATCACCAGTTCAGTTTCCTGTGTTTAACCCTTGCTACATCTAGCCTGATTACTCCTAATAAAGCTTGACAGTTGGAGGGTTAATCCAGCCCTTGGTCTCATGGTTTCTTCTCAGGAAACAATCTGTCCCTGAGAGCTTTCTGGCCTGTTGCAAGGTTATATCCCCCTGGGGTGCCATCAGCGCCAGCCAGGACTCCTTTCCCATTGTCTGCCAAATGGCCACCAATTAAGTCAACTGTTCCCCAATTAGAATTTTGAGGAATTTATCTTGTTCCTCCTGTGTTCAAACTCCCAAGCAGGGGCAGCTCTTGGAGTCGGTTACAAGGGCTTTTTTTTTTTTTTTTCCTCTTTCCCCCCACCTCCACCCTCCTTCCAGATTGGGGGGAGGGGGGGTGAAATTAAATAAATAAATAGCAGCTCTTTCCTGTAATCAGATACTCCTGGGTTTTTCCTGTTGCCCATTCACACAGCTTAATCCTGGGGTATGTGATGAGAACATGGTAATATTTAAGGGAGGATATTTTATTATTGTTCCATTCACCTGAACTAGTGTGGATTAATTTTTTTTATTGATGCTGCTCTTAGTAAAATGTTCCTCTGTGACATCAGCTATAAATATAACATGATTTCCTGAGTTAAAGGAAGAAAAGTAATTTTATTTCAATTGGTCTAATAGCCAAATAACCATTTTTATTTATTTATTTATTGCCAGAAATTGTTTAACTGACTGTTTACAACTTTTATTTATTTATTTATTTATTATTGGAGAATTAAATTCTGTGCTCTGGGTCAACTTTAATATGGGAAATGCAAAGTCTGGCAAAGGTATCAGGATAATATCCAAGGATCAGATTGATCCATTCAAGGCACATAGGACCTCTGTCTTTTCCTGAGAGTATGTGAAGGTTCTCTTTAGCAAACTCTACATGATACTTCAATGGCCCTAGCCATGGAGGAGCAGGACATTTCAGTTCTGGTGACACAGGCAGACTGTGCTGGGCCAGGCAAGGTGCCACTATCCTGGCGTTTGAATCAATCCACAATTTCAGAGAAAATTTTGGGATTAATTGTGAAAATGCACTTTTTCACAAGGTGTTTCACTTTAAAATTATATCAATGAAATCCCTTTGAAATGTAAGCACTCATCATGCAAGTTTACTGAAACATAGTTCTGGGGCTTCAAACATTTGAGTGATTTACCCAACTCTTACGCACTTTTCTGCTGATCCTCTGATCCTCTGCTCTACTCAGCTGCATAGATTCTGATTTCTTCCTAGGGCTTCATTAAGTGATGTAACTAAAAATGTAACCAACATCTGTCATATGTATGTTGTCTCTCTCTCTCCCTTTTTTTTTTTTTTTTTTTTTTTTCAGTGAGAGAGAAATGTATGCAGTCAAATGTTTTGTTTGGGATTTCTTAGGGAAGATTTTCAGCTCTCATTTTCACGTATTTCCTTCTTATTACTGCAAATAAGGCCAATTCACTCAACTCACATCTGCTTCTAAGTGTCACCAATTTCCTACAAGTTCCAAAACATGAGGCAAGATGAAGATAAAGACCATATATAAAATTTAGCTGTCAATCCAGTTTTCTCTAGGGTTTTTGTATGATTTTATCTAAAGTTGTGTGTTTGGCCATCCAGACTTGGTTTCACTCACTACAAAAAATGGCAGGTCAGATCTTACATGGTAGAAATTAAAGAAGTTATTCTAGATTCACATGAATAAGACCTTTGGCACCCTTCTTAAAACTCGTAGTCTTCTCCTACTTAAATAAAGGAAAATTGTGATGTGTATGGAAAGCTGAGACCCACAAAGCTTTCCAAAGTTTTAAGGCTATATTACTTTTTTTTTTTTTTTTTTTTTTTTTTTAAGATGCACAGTTATTTCAGGAAGGATTGAGCACATGTCCCAAACATAGTATAACTATAGAAAACAGAAATATATCCTCTTGCTTCCCTTGGGGGGTGGGAGGTGGAGGAAGTTAGTGAAAAAATATAGCACAGTAATAATATCAAAAGAGCAGGACAGCAAATTATAGCTGTCCCTGGTCAGATTTAATTGGGTTTTCCTCAATACAGTGAAGAGTGGTTGAGGAAATTCTTCACTTGCCATAAAGCTCCCAGAAGTCCCCTCAGACTGCACTCAGCTCCAGTCCCATGGAAGCGAGTGCATAATCTTTACCCACACATCAATACCCAGCTCCCACATCAACCAGAAGGAAGAATGCACCATTAAAGAGGTTAATTCCCATGTGTTAAAATAGTCTGTATTTATTGAAGAAATGCAAGTAAGCATTTTAATAGAAAATTTAAAACCCATTGGGCCTGATTCTCCTCACATTGGTTTTAAATCAGTGTCATTCTGGTCAATCTTGCTTTTTGCCCGGAGTTAGCAAAAGAATGATCCAAGTCATCCTCCCCTTGTTCCTTATGTAAATTAATGATTTTGACAAAAAATTTCTTCTAACCTGGGCTACTGAAACTCAGTGAAACTCTCAAATGCTAGCAAAACTCAAACACATCTTCCCTGTTCAGATTGTGAGTCTTGTGCAGCCTTGTGCATCCTGCAATGGCTTTGTGCACAACTCGTGTGTGACTGTGCAAACTGCATGTGGCTGTTTTGCCCAGCCGTGCAATTCTCAGGTGAAAAAGCAGCACTCATTTTTGCAGATGCAGGCTTTATTTTCCTGTAGCGATGCTTGGGGCAAGCTCTTTGGCATTTTCCATCTCTGCCCTAAAGGAAAATAGAGAATGTGGAAGGAGGCAGGGGACTGAAAACACAGATACGGTAAACACACAGTGCTGCAAATGCATCCAAGTGCACTTGCTGTTTTACATGTATGTAAAAGAATCTAGTGTTGGGAAATTCTGTTAATACTCTGGCTATGTCAGGACAATTAAAGTTCCTGAGTTTTATTTTCTTTCCTAGCTTTTTTTTTTTTTTTGTGGTTTTATTCCTTCTCTCCTTTTTCTTTCCTCTTTGGAAAATGGTTACCTATGATGCTTCCAATAAAGACAGGAATCTCCTGATGCAAGCCTGTGTAGGCTGCTCCTATGTGCCAAATAACCAGAGTGAGTGACCTCCTTTATGTGACAGTGATAATTGCTCCACAAAGTGTTTCCATTAGGTGAGTGGTTCCCAAAATCCTGCTCCTATAGTATTGTGGTGGGAACTTTATACAGGAGCCAACACATAGAGCACTGAGGCTCCTTTTGTTCCTTTAGAAAAAAAATAAAAATAAAAATAAAAATAAAAATCTTCCCTTTCCATGCCCATGGGGTACATGCAACCCATAGGAGAAGTCCCAACAAGACACCCCCTTGAAGCATCATTCTGTGCTGTGTGGGGAGCAGAGTTAGGACTGGGCTCTGCATCACACCGGGACAATGCTCTTCCCAGTGTCATCACGGGAGGAAAGGCTGCAACTGCCACAGCATCAGCAATGAGCCGGTTCTGCTGAGAAGGGCTACAGATAAAAAAGAACCTTTGTGGTCCCTGTACAAAAGCCTCCTGGTTGCTCTTTAAGAGCTCTGCCTGAGCGCGTGTTGGCCGGGCTGGCTACATCACTGCCTCCTTGGCACAGCATCAATGCATGTGAGGGCAGTGGAGATGCTCTCAGCAACTTAAACACAGATGTTTGTGAGCAAAGAGGCGCAATGTACCAGTGGTGACACAGCTTTGCTGCAACAAATAATTTAGCGGGCCCAAAGAGGGCTTTCTCAGGCCCATGAACATCATTAACTTTGACAAACAGAAAATTGTTCCCTTGCCAACAGCTTAAGTGGATTTACAAAAAGTGATTTATTTCTTTGCAGATAGTAACAGTCCTAAAGTATTATATTTATATATAAATATATATATATATAAAATTAAAACTCATGATTTGGCTCAATTGCTGTGAGAAACAAACGGCCTCCCAAACACTTTGGCAAAAAGAAGGTCTGGCTTTTACTGCTGGGTAACAGGCTCATTGTAGTCAAGGGCTGGGTTTCTCCTGCACATCTCCAGTGGCTTTGAATCCTCTGAGGAAGAGGCTGAAGTCCCTCTTCAGTGGGTGCAGGATACCTGGCCGTGACACTGGTCCCAGGACACCTCCTCCTGGCCACGAGAAGAAGTGGGGTTGGTGGCATCCTCTTACGGTGTCAGATGTTCCTGCCAATCTGATAAGGCGACAGGTGCCCAATGTGCGCCTGGCGTGTTCGGTAATTCACGTAAACAAAAGGAAATGGAGAGTCTGAAATGATGGAATGAAGAAAAGAAAATTTGAAACCACAGCTGCAGTTTCCTACATTGGTTGTTACCTCTCACTTGCCCCTAGAGCTCTGACACCTTCAATGCCAAATTTACTTTTTACTTTATTTCCCTATTCTGCTTTTCTATTTACTTGCTCTGAGGCTGCAAAATGTTCATCTCCCCTGGGGGAATCCAGGTGATCCTTTCTGCAAGATAATTTTTAAACCTTTCTTGAAAAAAAAAAAAAAGCAAACAGACAAACAACTCCCCCTTAGCCCAAAAGGATATAAAAAATCAAGTAAACCCACAAAATAAAGGAGCTGAGCGGATGCATTCTTAATGGGGGTTTTTTATCCATTCTGTTATATTCTGAGATTTCATTTTAGATACTCAAACTGTTTGTAGGGTTCTTAATGCAATATGGTCCATATTCACTTGCCCTTTAACCACTGTAATAGTAAGCGTGAAAAAATAAACAAATAGTAATTTCAGACTAAGTTTACTTTTCTGCTCTTACTCTTAAAATATATTGAAACAGCCTAGATTTCCACTGGTGTTAGGTAACCTGAAACGAAACTCGATATAATGCAATTGCTACTAAAGCACTATTGCTTTGTGACATTGGGCTTAGAAGGAAATGTGGGAATGTGCACTCCATTCATGTTAATTTAAGTGGATGTTTTGATTGGATTATGTAAGTATATTTGTGTTTGCATGTGCATGTGTGTGTGTGCATATATGCCTTAATTTGTCAAAAGAGGTCACTCCGTAGAAGTGAGTTTAAACTTAATTTTACTTTCTTGGTAAGAGTTCAAAGGTTAAGTTCAGTTTAACCTTGGCTCAGCAGAGATTTTTCTTCTGATTTTTCAGTCTGATATGAAAATGGTTTGTGAAATAAAGACAAACACAGGTTTGCCTGAGAAGGCATTAATAATCAGATCCTTACATGTTTGTACAGAAGTCAGGTACAATCCAGTGTTGATTGCTTCTTAGCTTCTCTTTGCTTTCACAGAAAATCCTGGTAGATAATAGCAGGTCATCACAACCAGGCACTGGAGCATCATGTACCCACAAACACTGGCAACTCTGAACTGTTTAGCTAGTGGAGGTTCACATGTGTGGGACAGATATATCCAGATTTGCAAGAGGAATCATCATTGCAATAAATCACTTCTGGCATTTTGCAATCCTCATTTGACCATTTTCCCAAACAAATTATTTAAAGTCTATATTACATTACATTTTTAAAATTTTGTTTTAAATAGAAGGCCTTTTACAGGGAGCCTAAAAGATTAGTTTATGAGATAAACTTACTGGTGAAGTTTCCAGTCTAAATAAACAAGAAACCCACCAGAAAAAAAGAATCTGGGATATGTTCAAACAAATACTGTAAAGTTTTGAGAAACGCCAAATTCTTTGGAGATCGGTGTGTGTGTGTACTGTGTGTTTGTATAGACAACAATCTCATAGCAATATGGTATGCCAGTTATTAATTCTGCTCATTGCAGATGGTTTCATTATGTGTATTTAATTTCAGTACTTAAGCAAACATACAATAGTAAGGCTTACAAACTGCTTTAGGATATAACGGTTGTGCACCGTCAAAGGAGATGGAAACGAAATTGATACAACTGATATTGCTCAGGCTGGAGGTAAATCTATATTGATGGGATTAAGCCACTCAGAAGCATCCCTTGAGTTGAATAGTCCTAAAACCACCAATCGCTTTGTTTGCGGTGTCGAGAAGGTACTGATCACTCCAGCCGTAATTTGCTGCAGCAGTTAAGTGCTCCAATTCCTCAGCGCAATAATTGCCACATGTTGAGTGTGCAGATGTCTAAACACGTGGGAGCACTTCCCTTTCCTAAAGACAAATGAAGATTTTCATTTTGTTTTGTAAATGTGTCAGGATTTATCACTTAGTCATGTGTCATGCATTAGGGTGTTTATACAATACAGCTTTCCACACCCTGGTTCTGGACTTCTATGATTTCAACAACAAGGCCGTGGAGGAGCAGAGGTTTGCCAAACCTTCCCCTTTTAACCCAAACCTTTGGCTGGACTGAAGTGAAGCCTGAGCTGAGTGAGCCTAGTAAATGGGAAATGGGATTTTCCCAAGAGTGAGACAAGTGGGATTCACCTCAAAGACTGCTTGATAAAAGGGGCATCATGAGCAAGACAAGCAAACATTTAAAAAGAAAAAAAGAAAAAAGTAAAATTGAAATCATTATGTCCATCAGCAATAATTATGTCTGTCTGTCCCTAGGACTTGGGTACTGTATTGAATTGTACCAGTAGCCTGCCTATGACCTCCGTTGTCTGCTCAAGCAAGAAGGAACTGACTCTAACCTACCTTTAAAACAATTTGTTTTGAAGTTTGAATATGTAACATCTTATCAGAGACAGGCTGACTGATCATAACAATATTTATGAAATAACTGTTCCATAGTGGAAACAGGAATGGGCAGAAGCTGGGAAGTAGACTGGGCTCCAAGCCCAACGTTGACGTCATTTCAGGTTGGAAACTGAAATGACAATGCTGCAGGTATGGGGCTGTTCCCATTAGGACTGAGATCCAGACCCAGGCATTCCTGAAGATTGAGGAAATGTTTTTTTGGGTCCAGTGTTTAGTGTGGCTCTCAGATTTTTCGGACAAAATTGGGATGAGCTAAAATGTCAAAATAGCTAATTGTTATTTCTGATGAGTTTTAGTCTTTCATTTATTTATTTATTTATTATTATTTGGATAAAATTATAACAATAAAAATAATAAAAAGTGTCCAAGAAGGAGAGAATCTCCCTCTCCACTCTTCCACTCTGTTACCCTTTTCAGGGACTGATAGTCCTTTTTTTTTTTTTTTTTTAAGTTGTTTGCAGAAGGGGAAAAGAAACCCACAGTTATTTATCTGTTACCAGACAAAGACTGTAAAGAAATCCAAGAAGCATCCTAGCACAAAAGCCTGAACTTTTTGACCTCTCAGGCCTCAAGCCTGGACAATTGGCCGAGCTGGGCTTTTTCCTGAGAACTGCCCGAGGGCAGAGGCTGAGAAAAGATGCACATTGTTCGTCTGCAGCCATTAAATGCGAGGGCTGAAAGGCAAAGGATCTCACCAGGTTAGAGCAGTGCTGAGAATGCAGCTTGACACTCATTTTCAAGGTAATGTAATAAAGAGAAAAAGTGAGTTGTAGAGATCTTAATTCTTTAAAATTTAAAAGCTAATTTTGTGTCTTTTAGTCAATTTCCTATGCAGGAAGGAAGAATTTATTAACTGACTTCTGATGTTAAATGGAGTGCTAATGGGCAAGTACAACAATTCAACAGGTGCCAAGGAGAAATATAGAGACATTATATCAATATTAATCTTAGAGCCTTGCAAGCACATTGGTAGGGGCTTTTATTAGGCAGGTTGTGATGGGAACACCCACAAAGTGAAAAGGGTTTGGGATTTCCTGTTTCACGTGATTGAACTCTCACAGGCAACTTGGCTTGCAAGGTGTTTTCATGGCAGATTATGAATTTTGTGCCATCAGAAGTTGCTGTTTGCAGACAGATCTGTGGGAAGTTCCCAAGCTGTGAACTCCTCCTTCAGAAGGTGCCTTCAAGTGGCTGCACTCTACACATGCCCTAGCTGTGGTGAGCAGGGCAGTGATGCTGGAGAGCAGAAGTATTTCCAACATCGAGCACTCAGCTGGAAACCTGAACACCCGTTATTAGTCTGGATAGCAGTCAAAAGAATAGTTGGTCCTGCTAAAAATCTATGCAACCGCTACTTTACAGACTAATCTTCTGCCAGTAAACAAATGCTGACTCTAATGTACTTCTGATTTTGACCCCTGGGTTGAAAATTTTCTGTATAAACACCAGCTGATGAGCAGGTCACTTTGTTTGCAAGACAAGATTCTCAGCGTCTCACCCCATGCAGCAGGTCCCTGATCTAGATAAAAGACTTCAAAATTATGGCCCAGCCATAATTTTCACTGAACATTTTTTGTTGTTGTTGTTGCTCCAAGATGTCAAATTGTTAATGGGAAAGAAAAGCTTTTTGTCTAACATCTTATTCAGGGGGGAAAAAAAATGTAATATAAAATAAAATAAAACCAACAAAATAAAACAGTGACAAACACTTTGATATTTTCAAATGGAAGAGTTTCACATTTTGAAGACAAGGGTTTTTTAAATGTCCAAGAAGTAAGCTAAATGTAATTTTAAAAATGACAATGCAAAATCAAAATATAATATTTTTCATGTTTGACATTGCAACTTTTTTGTTGTCATTGTTCTGATTATTATTACTATTTTTTTTTTCAGATTTACAATTTTTTCATTGCATATCAAAACAAAATTTAAAAAAGCATCACAGGAATGTCCCTGGAACTGAAGAGCTGTTTCTCTGTGGCTCTTATTCTCTTAATTAATACATTAAAGATAACAAATAATAGTGATATTTGCCAACACTGAAATAACAAAAATTTCCATGGAAAAAGGGGGAATTGGTTAACGGGAAATGTGTTTGTTAGTGTTCTGGCTCATGTGAGATTTACCACCAGTCATCTTATCTATTTGGCTCTGTTATTTAATGCTGGATTTTAAGTAGCAGAAATGAGTGTTGGTACAAGTTGTATCCAGGTAACAAATGATGTCCTCCATGATACGGTATAAATAGACAAGGTGATATCATGGTGTCAAACTCTTTTTTTCTGAGGAAGGTTTTGCTTTCTCCTGTGTGATAGCTATTGGGAACTTCTGAGCCTGCTGCTGCGTGTAGTCACAGAATAAATTCCCCTGCTCCAACCGTTCAGCTAAGCTTAGCTGAAGCCACTGCAGAGATTTCACCTTTCCTCAGAAGGCACAAAGTTCAGAGCTGCCTCAGCCCTGCCTTGGCACTGCACCAAGCTTTTTGCAGGAGAATGCTCTCAGCACCGGCAGCAAATGGATTTTGGCGAGTCCATCACTTGCCAGAGAAGCAGCAGCGATCACAGCCCTCTGCTCAGCTGAGGTCGGGAGGATGTTGCACAACCCGGCTGCGTTGTGTTCTCACTGCAATGTCCCTTTGCGAGCAGTGTCGTAAACAGTATCTTATTCATTTCAGTGGCATGCTGCAGAGGAGAAACATCACACGGTAATTCTGCGTGGTAGGGTCCAGAAAAGGAAATAAAAACTGCGCAATGCAAATGACATGGACTCTGGGGCTGCTTGACACTGCCTTTTTTATGTGTGTGTGAAAATGCTAACAGGCTTTATCTCACATGAAGAATTAGCTTCCTGTCCTACTAATAATAGTAAGCATAACAATAATCACAATAAAATCCCCCCAAATCAAACGAAGAATTTTTGGATTCCAATGTCATTTAAGCCTTCCCCCCCCACACCCCATTAGCTCTGTAAATAAAAAGTAGTCCCAAAGAATTCAACCCAGTTTTATATTTGTGACAATACGCTAGCAGCATCTCCCCCCGTGAGTCTATAAATGTGATCTAAAATAGCCAAGGCAACAGATACCCTCCTACCCCTCAAATCTGGGAATACCTGTGCTGGAGTGTGAGGGAGAGAGAGGGGAGAGATTTGATCTGGCAGTGCTGTTATTTAGCAGAACTTCACATAAGAAAAATAACGATGGCAAGTTCTGTAGCCGTTAGATGTATTCAATAATTTTTTCTTCAAATATAAATATTTAAGATACCAAAAAGCTGCTTTCTCTACTTCCTTAAAAATTCCAAACTGTACAACCAGTTCCCATAAATGACTAATCTTATTTTAAATGAAGCTAATTTTTGGCTAGGTCTTGAGATGAAAAAATATTGGATCCACAACAAAATCCATATTTCCCCCCACTCTGTATCTTAAAAATGCATCCAGACTAACAGCTTGTTTCCAGATGATATTGAATGCTCCTTTTACTCCTTTTACTTTCCAAAATAGTTTTTTTTTTTTTTTGAACTTGGTTGTGTGGCATAGAGATTGGGTATGGGGAGATTTATATAGAGAGATTTTGACCTTCTCTGCTTTGCAAGGCTCAGGCTGGGGTGCCCACACAAGCGGCTGAAAAAAAAAAAAAAAAGTAAAAAAAAAAGTAAAAAAATTGGTTTGCAGAATCTTAACCAGGGATTTAAAGGGAAGAGCACAGTCCTTCCCCCCTATGGCGGGTGGATTTATTGGGTGTCACGATGACACAATGTGTCTATTCGAAACTGAAGAAAGCCCCCTACTTAACCTTCATCTTTTTGTGTGTGCACGTACCAGAAGGCACCACACTGTTGCTGGAAAGCAAATAATTAGTGACATGTTCTGTAACACCATTGCTATTTAAAGCTAAATCAGTGGGTTAATGCTTCTCGAAATGTGACATCCATGAGGGATTCTCACTCCAGCACTGTTAGTCACTTGGTGGTCTCCAGAGTGACAGAATCAATGCCCAGAGTTTTAAAAGTCTTGGTTGCAACAGGAAACAAGTGATTATTGGTGAAATTAGATGGGGAGGGGGAGAACATCCATAGAGCCAGATCCTGAAGGGCTCAACTTTTTCTCCCCAAGGAAGCCCAGGGGGGAATGCAGGCTCCAATCTTCCTTATTGCAAATGAGTGAGCAGGGGAAACTTTTCTCAGAGGGATGCAAATACACTGGCATGGGCAGAGGAATGGGTCCCAGCCTTCCTTAGCCATGGTGAGTTCCCACTGTGCAAGTCCCTGGGGACCCTCCTGTCCCTAGCCCAGCGTGTGGCTTTCTGTGGCCCCATTCCCTGCAGGATGGTGAGGTGGAGGAGGCTCCTGAGACCAAATTCTGGGTTGTAAAATCCTAGAACACAGAGCCCAGGGCTCCCTGGGCATCTGTACAGCACTGAGCCCTTTGACAGGCTCTAAAGAATGAATTCTGGGAATTTATAATTACCCTCCCGTGATAGAGAAAGAGACTCTGGAGTTGATTTTTCTCAAAGAACTGAAGCAAGGCCATTCTTCATTAGGGCAAATGAACTGAACAAAACTCTTTGCAAGGGTGAGAATAAAATCCAAAAACATTAAGAAAAGGGAAAAAAAAAAAAAAAGAAGAAATAAAACAGTCAAATCACTTTTTACTTCTTCTTACCCAGGAGAGTGACACAGTAGCTTTTTTTTTTTTTTTTTTTTTTTTTTTTTTTTTTTTTTTTTTTTTTTTTCCCATTTTCCATTAAGCTGGTTCCTTAAAACACATCTGAACTTTTCCCATCCTGACGATTCCCACGGACAATTGGCAGAGAATCTAGGACAACTTGCAATACTGGGATTTTTTCCAGGCATGAGTAACTTGTTAAAAAGCCACTATTTCCCTAATACTAACAGTAAACAGAGTTCACATCCACATGAAATCCTCTGTGACCCATCGGGGAAAGTTTTTTGTATATTTATATAGAGAGATATATGAAATCATTTAATTCCTTTATCCATCAAGCACTTGGAACTCAGCATGTCCGTTTATATTTCACTTAAAAAAATAAATATACACATGCATGCCAGGCTGGATTTAAAGGTATCCTTTTCCCCCAGTTGACAGCTCTATGCCTGTAGTTTTATAAGCAAAAGCTTTGGAAAGAACAGTATTTAAAAAAAAGTTACTGAGCCATGTTTTACGTCACTTTGATGAAATATAGGTCCGTCACACCTGTTGCTTCTGCTCCTTTGAGTGGCGAACAACTGTGTTGAGTAGTTACTTCCTGAATTTATGAGTTTGTAGGAGTCTGTGCCATTGGGCAATCAGAAATTTCAGGCAAGCATCCACTGTGTAGATGCATTACATGTACAATAATTTCAAAACATCCTCAAACGATCACTGCTTTTTTGGACCTATTGATGACAGCAGTTATCTAACGAAGCTACTTCTATATCTAACTAAGCTACTTCTATTTTAGAGTAGGAAGGTCAAACAGTGGCAACTTTTAAAGTTGCATCCCACCACACGCATGGGTTCTGCTCTAAAAAGTGGAGAAGTTTAAAAATGGCAGGAAGCCTTCATAAAGGACAGGGATGAAAGTACATGATAGGGCCAGAAATTTGAGGTTTGCCTATAAAAGAAGTGTGGGCACAGCAGGAGATGGACCAGATCAATGCTATCAGCTTGAGTGCAGGTGCACGATGGACCTGATTTCCTTTTCTAGTAAGGCTACCAAAGGCAGTGTAGATGTTTCCAGTAGGACCATGCCCACTGTAGTAACTGGCCCTGTATTTTGAGAGCTGGATAGAAATTGAAAGTCCAGAGCACCACCTGTGATTACTGCAGCTCTCCTGCTGAAACCTGTTCTTCTCTGCCTCCGTTTCTCTACAGAAAAAATAGAGTGAGTAAAATATTTTGGAAAACATATTGAAATTAATTTTATCCTAACTATAATCATGTAATCCTAAATCATATGGCTGGAGTTAGGTGATGTGCACAGTTTTCCATCTTCCTGACTTTATTCCATGCAAAAAGAGTGTGAAAAGACAAAGCTGTGATTTTTTATATTTATTTATTTATTTATTTTCAGAAGAGATTCCCAAGAAAAACAGGCATTTGGAAGAATCAAAAGAAAACACCCTGGCTTGGGACTGCCTCTCTCCTTCAAGGTGTTGTCAACCTCACACTCCTGTGAGTGAGATTAGATATGTGTGCCCAGTATTTTGCACACAGACATTATCTCAGCTTTTGGGTCTCTCTACAAAACATCATTCTCATCAACAAGAGCCACAAACAAGCCTCTTCCATTAGGACAGATTTCCTCAGTGGCTGTTTAGAATCAGCAAGTTGATCACTCCTTTCAAGTTGGAAAAATACCATTAAATTCCTATCCAGGCTTCCGCAGAGAAGCAGTCATTAGTGCTCCTTTTGGCTTTGTGCCCCTACCTACTGTCTGGTGAGAAACCTTGAAAAACATATCCAGATTCTTCCTTGGAAAGATGCAAAAGTGTATGAAATCTTCCATGACAATAGTGATTCAGCCGAATAAAACCAAATAAAAACAAATTTGAGAATTGGTTCCATCTCTGAAGGTTTAGGGTGATATATTTGTTAGCGTTTTATTAGTTCTGGCATAATGAAAAATAGTCTGCATTTAGGATAAAAGTATGGTTGTTACAGCAACAGGCTGCATTTTTGTGTTTGGATGAAATGTTTCAGTCTTGTTGGGAATAAGCAGATCGTTTTTCCCAGCTCCTCAGGAAGTCAGTGCCAACCTTGTAAACTCTTTCAAATCTTCTTAAAGTGCAGCTGATGCCAGAACCAGTATTTTTCTATGAAGTTACATTGCTATTCTTTTGTTCCAGAGGCCCAGTGCCGTGCTTTCTCCATTTAATGGGTATTTCCTTTGACTCAAGAGTCCAGAACCAGGCCCAAAGAAAAAAAGACATTTTCCCTAGGAAATCCACCCCCGTGACTGAATCCTGAGAGTGGATTTGAACCCATCCTATAAGCATTACCAATCTCCTCAGCCCTCCATAATGTCACGTTTGAGCACATCTATGAGAAGGAACAGCAAGATGTTCTTTGGGAGTTCATGGTATTTCATTCTCATGGAGCTTAAGTCATTTAAAAGGATGAGAAAGTTAGTGTAATGTTTTTCTCTTTATTTGCAGTGCCTTGAATTATTTTTTATGAAGTTATTTGTACACATTTCAGCACTTCCTGTTTGGGAGCAGACTTGAGGGCTGAAATACCATGAGAAAAACTTGTTATCCTGATGGCAATTTAGATCTGGCTAAAAGGAGGATGCACTTAAAATCCTGACATAACTCATATTTTTATCCAAGTTCTCCCCTGATTTACAGACAAAAGATTTGTTATGATTTGTGGGCCAGATATTTTCTGATCTTAAGACCACACAGATATTGTGAGTTTGAATCCTAACTGGACTTTGAGGTTTGGAGTTTCACTAGATAATATCTAACACCTAGAATGTCAGAGTGAGATTAAGTGATTTTTGTACCGGGCAGATTTTAGGTTAGTCTAATCTGAAAGTAAATCTTACTAGTAAAAATAGTATATTTACTTCTATGTTCCACCAACGTATTTACAATTTGTATTCTGTATGCTGTAGATGCTTTCAAAACCACATTTTTTTTCAGCTGTTTCTTATGTCAGAGACCAAAATCAGGTATGTGTATATATATATATATATATATATATATATATACACATACCTGATTTTTTATATATATATATACATATATATATATATATATATTTAATTGGCTCTGGGCAAATGAAAGAAAGAAGCATTGCCATCAACAGATGTACCACCAAACAACCCAGTTCTGTCTAACTTGGTTCTTGGCATCTGTGTGCTATTTCTGTCAAACTCAATCAAACTGAGTGTTAATTTTTGAAGCAAAACCCCTATGATCATTTCACGTGTGATGTAAGCCAGATCTAACCTCAGGACTGTCAAAGGCCAGAAGTCAATGACCCAATTTGGCATGCCATGCAGCCCCTATCAGCAGCGAGTGCTTTTCCTGCGTCTCATTTCTATTCATGTAGACTATTCATTCTCTGTGAAATTTATTACAGATACCAAATAGAGTATTTATATAAAATCCATCCTGGCTACAACTTCAAGAAGCTTTGGCTATAGCACAGTGTGGCAAATAGATCCCGGAATATATGTCAGGTAAGAATAAAACCTCCCATCCAGATAGGGATCTGACTTTGCTATGTCAAATAGTTCCACTAAGCCAAATACTGTTGAAAGTGAAAAGTCTCATATGAAAAGCTTTAGTAAAAAAAAATGTGCTAGGCCAATGCAATTATGGAGCTTTCTCTAATTGCTCACTCACTTGGAACATAAGATGGAGTAATCTTAGTATGTTAGGACTTTTCTACTCTGATTATACTCGAGCACTTAGTGGGACAAGATTTTGACTTAGATTTCTGCATTCACCCAAGATGAACTTGGGTTATGATAGTTCATCAGTGTTGTTCTTTGATTTCTTTTTCCCTTTTGTGCTCCTGGAGCAAGGAAAGAAAAATCCTACCTGTGCAAAATATGGGGGATGAGGGGGGGGGGCAGGGTGACTTCATTCACTGATAACATTTTCCTACATTTCAACACGAACACTGTGTGGCAAAGAAGGGGATTGTATTCTCTCTGGGAATGTGTTTACTTGGGGTTGGTGACTATCTGAAACCTCTGCATATTTGGTCTCCTAATCTGGCAACCTCTTCTGCTTTTGCAGACTTCATCTTTCCCCATGTATAGACTGTCTTTGGGGAATTTTTCTGAAGGTATCATCAGAGTTTGCTCATGTTTCATCCTTTTTAGGACGGCAGGAGGTTCACACCAATCTATGAACCCCACTTTGAATGGAAAAGATGTACAGATGATGCAGTGAGAGAGAAGAAAAAGAATAGACTTAGTTGTGGGCAGAAGTAATAAAAATAATGATACAAAAATACAGCAAGAGAGTTAAGCAAGCTCCCTCTGCTTGCTCTGTGAGACAGTCATTGGTTGAATTCAGTTCAAGTTGGTTGAAGAAAGGCTAGTTAAAAGAATTCCATATTGGAAATACCTCTAAGGTGCAGACCTCTTCCAAAGCACTAAATGAACCCAAGTATCTTATTAGTGCAGAAACTCTTTAGTAAAACTGGATGGAAAAATAAGACTAGGAAATAACTAATTTGTCCATGTTTTGGTTCTTTGCCCAGACCCTTTTTCTGACAGAATTTATCTAAGCAACATATTTCTGACAGATTTAACTACAGTTCTGATCCAGACATTGTCAGTCCCCTTCATATTTTCCTTTTGTGGTTATTATGTATCCCAAATCCATATAAATAGAAGATATTTGCTTCAACTGGCTTGCACACACAGCCTATAGTATGTAAAAAGTTAAGAGCAGTCAAGCTGTGCTGGTATCCATGCTTTCAGGTCTCTGAACACAATTCCAAATGCACAAACCTATTTTTAGAATATGACATTCTTTTTATTTTATTTTATTTTATTTTTTAAAACTATCTATAACTTTCATTAAAAGGCTGTGATGTATATTACAGCCACACAGGGTTGAAAAAAAAAATAAAAATAGTGCATTAGCAGTGAAACAATAATCCTGCTGCCAAATGTACAAATATTCACTAATAACTGTTTCAGTCCTGCAGGCCCAGAGGAGTGCTTCATCTTATTCTTCTGGCCTGGTTTTTGACAGAAGGCTTCCCTTAAATCCATCCACTGCTCAGCTGTTCACAGCTCCCTGATTCATACCAGCCTGCTCTGCCTGTGCAAGCACTGTGCTGGTTCCTGTGGCCAAGCTTTCGCAGCTGATGCTCTTCATCTCAGGAGGTCAACTAGGGCACCAGGAGGGAAAGTTATAGACAGATGGGCCCCCATGTCTGCTTTTCCTGAAGTGGTACCAGCTATGGTTTCTGATTACAGTCAAATAAATGCAGTGGATGCTCAGGTATACATGCAAACACCGGGTGTTCCCCAGGTGAACCCAGCTGCAGCAGGAGACCACCATAAACTGCGCTGCTGATACCTAAAAAGAGCATCTATGAAATTAATTGGGGCTTTCAAATAAAAGGCATTTAATGTAAAACTGATAAATCCATTAAATGCATATTACTGCTGCTGTTGCTTTATTCAGGCAAAAGATTAATTCGTGGAACAGTTTGCTATTGCCTATGCAGTTATCAGTGAATAATGATCTGGTGGTTTCATGCCTGAATTCCAGGTAGATAATAAAAACAAAACAAAGGATTAATTCATTTTATCTACTTCTCTTCAATTTCTACTAGAGCGACCCCTTGGAAGGCTGCAGGAATGCAAATAAGGGCAAATAAACTGCTCTGATACTGCAGCTCCTCCCTGGTTGTGTATGCAAAAAGCTGGTGTTTGTAAAGCTGTGACTGCTGTGTTGTTGTAAGCACTGAGGAACTGTGCAAACACACCAAGTCCATCAATATGACCTCGAAGCACACATTTCCCAAGGTGCAACCTCCCAAAAAGGAGGCAGGAGTTCTAAAATCAAGGCTCCAGCTGAAATTCCACCATGCACCCCATTGCTCCCAACAGTGCTTTGCCTTTTTTGGGGGGGCGGGATCTGCAGTGTTCAGCTCCATTCAAAAGGATGTCCACATTGGTGAACCCTCAGCACATGCTCTTATTTTATCCACAAGTCAAGGGAGCAGCTGGAAGACATTGCTTTTTTTTTTTTTTTTTTCTTTTTCTTTTCTTTGTTTGCTGCCCCATCTCTGACTTGGAGGGTCAAATCCATGGCAAGTTCATTTCTGGGCCAACTCTGCCAAATTATATGATGTGAATTAATGTCTACTAGAGCTTAGAACAGCAAACTCTGATTTAAGCTCTTAGGTTGAACTTGTCTACAATTGTTGAGGTGAAAGGCCAGTTCATAGCCATTAATTAACCTAATCCATCTCAATCTACTTTATTTTATACCTTTTAGGGTTTGTGACTCTAAGAAATATATTTAGATAAAGCAATGCTGTTAAAATATGGGAACATTGCTAAAGAGACTCACCACCCACCATTGGTTTATACTAGAGATCCCTTCAAGCATATTTTTAATGCAGGGAACTAATTTAATCATATATTTTTTTAGTTAGTCCCAACACACAGTCCAGTTTTCTATAAAACTGATGTACATAGGCATTCCATTAATGACAGGGTTATTTTTGATTCTGACTTTTAGTCAGTTTGCAGTAATTTCATGAATAGGCAGGCATTATTGTCAGATTCCTCCTGTTTTTTTCCATCCACCTCCTCCCTTATTGTGGTTCTAGTGCTAAAGCACATGAAAATGAGGGAGTGAAATTTCCTTGTAAAATATGAACCTTAACATGACCCCTAAGTACAGCTTTTGGGGACTGGTGTGTACAGAGCAGCAGGCAAAGAATATTCAGAAAGAGTAGCAAGGTTCAAGACTTATCTAAAAGCATATGGGAATTTCTTAAGAGGATCTAATCTAAAAATAGGATTAAGACATATTACCAGATGTCTATCCCCCAAATATTCATTTTTAAACTGAAGATATTTAATGACTGAGTAATATTTAATAAGTTATTAGTTGACCGTAGAGGCTTCTGAAATTGAAATTTCTTGGAAATGTCTATCACGATAATAATTAATAAAGGTTTTAAACCAGCATCTTCATTGGAAGGATTTTCTGCCATATTATAGAAGACCATTTTTTAAAAGTATGGGCTTTTTTAGATTTTTTTTTTAAATAATACACAGAAAACAGAAAATCGTGTGTGCTATAACACTGAAATGCCTACACCTAAGTGAAAATGACCAGAAAGTAATCACAAATGATTTGAAATTTTATTTGTAAGAGTGGGATAAGAATCCAGATATTTATCCATTTTTATCTGAATGTTTCTATCCTAGAAAACAGTCCAGAACTGCAGAGCAACATGTAATGTTTAAGCAAGATGCTGTTAGTGTGTTTTGTATGGCTCTGTCTTGCAAGTGGCTCTTACGTTACAGGACAAACAGACAGCTCATTTAACGTACAGCAGATCTTATTGATCTCAGCATCTATGAAAACCTGGAGCACATCTGAAAATAAAATTTTCTCAAAGATTTAAGTTTTCTACAGATAGATAAATGAGGAGAAGCTGCAATAACACTATTAGAGGATTTCCAGTAGAGTTAGAAATGTGGGAGCATGCAGATAAGCCCCGATCCACGTTTACATTTGGATTTCTATCTCAAGTTTTCTTATGTATACCCACATTTGAATCTTGGGTTGTGTTTTTTATTTTTATTTATTTATTTATTTATTTTCTGCTAAAAGCCTGGATAAACCTGAAGGCTAGTCCCAGACAGAAGTTACCCACTTTGTTTCAGAATGTAGGCCAAAATCAGAGTTCTCCTGAGACACCTCTTAGCTAACTCTCATATAGACATGGTCTCTTAAGCTAAATCAAAAATACCATCCAAGTATGTTTCTTGTTGTATTTGGACATGTGTTTCACAGAGAAGAATATCTAAAAGATTTAATGACAGAGGTTTTTATTGGATTTCCTTCCCTCTTCCCCATCCTAAAGAAAGTTTTTTTTTTTTTTTTTTTTAAAGTTCCAGGTAGCTATAATTCGAAAAAAAAAAAAAAAAAAAAAAAAAACAAACAAAACAAAGCAAAACAAAACAAAACAAAAACACAAAACAACAAGTTCAACAAGTTTTTAACTACTTTTATAATTCTTATAATTTCTCCTGAAACAGAAGGCTTTGTGTACCCTCAATAAATGTGAGTTGCACTGTTTCCATAGCCTGGAGAAATTTGATCTCCTTTCGTGGGAAAAGAAATCCAGATAGAGAAAAAATAAAATAAAAAATAAAAAGAAATCCAGATAGAGAAAAAGAAAGCCAGATAGGGAGGGAAGAGATTCTTGCCAGGGTGACAGAGACAAAAATGTTGGATTTGTGGAAAACCACAAAGCCCCTAATCATTTCCAGGGTGCCATCCATTTCTGTAGCTAAAGGGAAGCTCTGAGAAGAATGGTGATGGAAAGCTGAAGGAGCTGTGTTAGCCTTGTAGCAACACTTGGAAACTGTGCTCCCTCCTTCCTCCCCTTCAGACCTGCTGGAGGCTGGCACATAAAACCTGAGGCACAGCAATGCCTGGGGGGGAAATTTAGCTGACGTGCTTTACGATTGTTGTTTTGAGTTACTGATAAAGCCAAGCACTAGAGAATAGTTTGTTTGAAGTTGTGTGTGTGCTCCATTCTGAGCAGGATGGCAATTATCAGTTTATATGCCAATCTGATAATCACAGCAGAGAATGACTGGCAAGTGTTATGTTGA
This sequence comes from Anas acuta, assembly GCF_963932015.1. Taxonomy (NCBI): domain Eukaryota; kingdom Metazoa; phylum Chordata; class Aves; order Anseriformes; family Anatidae; genus Anas; species Anas acuta. The sequence goes on from NC_088990.1 coordinate 5,563,862, forward strand.
TATTTTGGCTGAGGGATAAAGAGGACCGTTTCTGCTTCCCCTTCATGTACCTGAAGTTTTGGCTTCAAGCGAACTTGGGAATCCAATACACATCCAGGTTTTTTATTGTGCTTTATTGTGTTCTATTTTATTTTTTGTCCAGCCAGAATAATTAGTTATAGGATAGAAAATATAGTGGAAACAGACATTCTTGGAGAGATCTTCCCATTCACTTTTTTTTCCTTCATCATCTGCCAGCTGCAGGTAGAATGCTCTGCACTTGGCTTCTTGGGCTGGAAGAGAAATAAAAAGATAAAGGGACAAAAAACTTTGCAGGGGGAAGAGGCAGAACCTCATGAATGAAACATTGTTGTTTTCATTGGTGAAGGTAGAAGACATCAGCCTGGTAATGGACTGAATGCAAACAATATAAGTATGTTGTGGGGCTTGGTTCCCTAATAACCAGCAATACCATCTCCAAAACAGATTATCAAATAGGAAAAATGAGCACTAGTCCAGCAATTAACATACTAGTCTGAACTTGATAGATGTAAATTTCAAATCCTCATTCTACAAAACCACTGTGCCATAAAGTTAGTTGCTTGAGACTAGATGAACAGTGACACTTTTATGAACAGTAACAACAGATTTGTGTTGAAATTATAAGTAGGAAAATTTGTAGGGATGGAGAATCAAGCCTGATTTTCAATGTGGACCTGGCCTCTAGTCTCCTGTTACTTGTCTGAGTTCAAATAGCTGTTTTCCATATCAAAGCAGTGCTTTAGAGATAAATAAATTAAAGATTACACAAGTATTACAGAGACAGAGACAGAAGTTCAGCATTTCAGAGTGCCAGGTCACATTAGAAATACCGACTTATTCTCCCATGACCCAAACACTCGTACCTATGTATATTTATGAAATAAGTATCAGATTATTTTTCTAGACTACCTTAGTCCACAGTCAAGGAGCTGAAATGTGTCCATTTGTACAGCATGTCAACTTTTAGTTACCTGGAGAGGCAGAGAAGTTTTGCAAAGCATATAATACATGGTACACGGTTAAATGGCAGCTGCAACAACCATAGCGATATCATCTGCACACTGCAGAAGTTAGGGAAGGAAGAAATGCGATAGTAACCTCTCATTCATTCTCAGCAAATTCTTTCTTGAGACGTTTCCCTCACAAAGCTGCTCTGCTCCCCATTGAGCACTGCTCTGTACAGAAATGGGTTAATTTGGTGTTCTACAACCACTGATTTCTAATGAATTAGACTTTTTGCGTTATACATGAGTTGGATGGCCCAAACTGGGAAGGGGTGGTGAATTCTGACTGGGTTATTATTTTATAAAGCAATCCCCTTCTCCAAGGTTAGCATGGTATGCATCTGCCTGTGTGCATGCTCAGAGGGTGATTTTGATCAAAGCTATCACTTCCTGGCTTGTGTCTTCACCCTGATGCAATTTTTTCATGACTAAGATGATGTTCTCGTATGGGTAATAAAAACACAGAATAAAAAAGCTTTATTTGTTCTCCAGATTCCATACAATTTTGCCTTACACATTCTTTACTCTGGCCCTCTTTTTTCCATGAGTTGCCAAACTAAAGTTTTGTACCAGGCCATTAAAGAAAAAGTGAAAACAAAACTTTTATTGACATGAACACTTTTTTTCCCCCTCTCTGTCTTCACCATTGGGGCCTCAGCTAAAGTGACCTGAGGCTAAATAGGCTCTCAAAGAAAGCTTTCTTGCCAAAGAAATGTCATTGCTGTTAAACAGTACTAATGAATGCATAGATTTAGAACCTTATTTACATTGAAATTTGTTTAGTAAGCCAACTTAGGTCTGAAAATTGGGACAAACTGTTTCCTCAATAATTTAATAACTCCAAAGACCCCGTCCATTTGGTAAAAGCAGTCTCACCATCCACTTACAAATGCAAAGTCACGTTTCCCAAAATTGAATAAAATGCTAATAATACAGCAGATCCACAGATCAGCAAGTAAAGTGGCTTTTAGCTCTGAGTTCAGCTGGAGACAGAGTGAATAACAACAGTCAGCTTACTCTGTCCTAAGCAAAATGGTTTTATTCCATCAATTGCCTGTGTTTCAAGTGTTTTGAAGGGTTCACATTTATTTTCGTAACCTTGCTGGATTTGGCACCCTTGCCAGTAGTGCTGGAACTTTCAAATTGGGAGCTTTTCATTGAAACAGGCCAATTAACTCGCTCGGGTCACATTCCCTATATGAACTGCTTTTAATGGTGATCCGTACCACCCATTTTGTGGCAAACAGAAATCCATAAAGAAAAATAAATTCATTCCTTTCAGTAAGTGCTTCTCTGGGGAAGGCATATACCAGCTGTCCAACTAAATATGGGACACTTGAACAAATAAATAAAGCATCCCTCCATTGCACACCTCTCCCAAAAGATATTGTATATGTTTTGTTGACACCATAAACCTTATATCTACATTTTAGGGATGAGCATTTCTGCAAAATCTATTTTTTTGTTTGTTTGTTTGTTTGTTTATTTGTTTGTTTGTTTGTTTTTTGACTGAGGTACCCTTAACGCAGAGGCTTGAATCTTTGTCCAGATAGAAACTTGTCTACAGCTTAAAAAGTTTGGTGACTAGATTATAACCTGGGTTCAAGGTAATTTACAATACAGTTTTCTGCTCTGTCCTATAGGGACAGAATGGATTTTTCTAAAATAGGGGCAATAGTTGCCATCTAAGGCATAAGTTGGCAGGAGCACTGATTTGGGAATATATTCTCAGTTGGAAGTTGAATTCTCAACTCAATATATTATGAAATGTGCAGGGCCCTGTGAGACATAAAGCTACCTATGTATACTCTATATTCCACTACAGAGCAGATATAAACTACCATGGAGAATTTGCCAGGCCAGACTTTGATGTCACAACGAGCACAGTCACCCCTTGTTCTGGAGCTTGTGCTTTTCCCATTGCACTAAACTTATGCAGAATTTCAGTCCCAACATTTATTCACAGTCTTCTGCTACCATTATATAAAATAGTGTTTTAAATGTAAATAAAAAAATGCAACCAGGCCATTTGAACTCTTCTCCTGAAACTGGGGTAGTGAGGAAACAAGAGAAACACCAGTAATATCTAAACATTTTAGATATGTCTGAAAAATGATGTGCTATTTCCATATAGCAAATATTGTGTTGAACATGGCAGGTCTCAGTCAAACTAAGAGCACCCAAACAAATCCACCTTTCTTCACTACAAACTATAAGGAAATAAATTTTTTTGAAGCTGAGCCTCTATCAGAATATGATATTACATGACACTGTAACCTTTTTCCCTCCAGAAAACCACCCTTTATGAATAAAACATAGGTGACCTTTAAAAACTTAGCAGTTGTACTAGGTGATTGCATATTAACAAGCTTTTTGAGGAACTAGGACAGGCACTGTACGTTTCAGTTAAGGACAGATAATAGAACTATTCAAATAATTTATTATTTTATACAATATAGGGAAATGTAAGAAAACTACCTCAACAAGAGTCTGCTTAAATTTTTGTAAGTATAATTTTATGTGACTCCCCCCATTCATCTAAATTATGTAGTCACTGCTAAATGAAAGACTTCCTTTTAAAGGACAAGCTCGATTCTCCTCTGCTGGAAGTTTCTGAACAGCTTTGGTTTGAGGCCACTTCATGGGACAAGTTGCAGTGATTACTAGGCATTTTTCAAAGGATGTCTAAGCTTTCTGTCCTTCTTTTGCCAAGATAAAGGGTTTGGAGACAAGACCTGAACTGATTTAAATCAGTGGACATACTGGAACATCAAAGCATATAAAGAAATATATATGGGCAAAGAGGACTCAGTTTTTGGCTGACTGTCTCGCTCTGAGAAAGGTTCTTGACTTTATTTGATCATATCTACTGAAGCCAAGTGAAGAAGAGAGGGAGTAGGTTCACACATAGGAGAACATTTCCATGAAAATGATCATGACATTTTTAAGTTTGCAAAATTACACTATATCACTTCTTGCATAGGTCTTCCTTCATTCCATCTGCTTTCAATAATAGTTTTAGAGTCTAGTTATCCATGGTAGAAATGTAGGGTGCTATTCTGGTGTTCTCTATTGGTACATCATATTGGATTATCTCCTTAATTATGCATTCAGTACATAGAGAGCTGACAGATGAAAACAATAAATTGCTCAGCACTTTTTCTCAGCATATTTTTTCTACCTATTCTATTGCATAGGATTCCTTCTTCTCCTAAAGGGCATAATGGTCATATACCTCATACCATGTAAGCTGTCAAGTCCCTGGTTTAATAATCATGAAATGATAGTAGTTATGAAGCATTTTAGCCATTGCAGAAATCCAAATGTTTATTTTAAAACACAATATCCATAGGGACACTCCCTCTAAATTTATCAGCAGGAATCCTGGAAAGCTAAATTCAAATGAAAAAGCTGATAAACCATGCCCCATTGCTTGTTTTCTTTGTATCATCTTAGTTATAATTGCCTTAGGGTGATTAGATGTTACTTCAACCTTTTGCTACATAAGTTGCTTCCTCTGAGTATTAAAACTATATCCAGGCAAAAGAAAGAAAAAAATCACTGACATTCGTCATTTCAGTATTTAGGTTGTCTGAAAAGTTCCCAGGCAGGAGTCTTGGGTGTGTTGAGTGTGTCTTTCCCTAGTGCAGACAGAGCACATAGTGGTTTATCCTTTGAGCCAGTAAGAGGAGTGAAAGGGAAAAAATATTCCACAAGGCCAACCTGATAGGTTTTCTCCAATGTGTCATTACTGTGTTTCAGAGCATCTGTGTTGCTTTCATATGAACTGGATAGGAACACAAAGTAATCTATTTCAGCTGAGAACACTAATTTATCACCTTGCCATCTTTTATTGCAAGGTAGAGAATCTTTCAATCTCTGTTTCTCTTCTACTTTCTAAATGCAAAATCAGGACAATAGAGCATCCCCACTCCCGCCCCCCTCTGGCCCTTTCTTTCTCCAGTTCTTCCCTCTGTCTATTTGTTTATAAGAACTTGCAATTAAAATAAATGTTCTAAGAAGCAGAAACTTACATAATCATTCTCCATCTTTGCTTGTTGAAGGACAAGAACCATACTGGTTCCTGTTAGAAAATATACAGGAATACTCCAAACTATAGCTACTTCTGTATTACTAAGAATCTCCTCTTAGCTGTTCACCTAACCACGCCAGCTAAAGACAAGTTCACTTTACTTCTTTCCTGTGAAAACTGAAAAACTTTGTTTCATTGTCCTTGGCATAAATAGACTCTACTGAAACCAGAAAAAAACAAATACCAGTACAATGGATATGTACTTTGAGTGTTAGAAGTGGACTGCACTTTGCAACCTCCTACACAAGAACCTGAGAGAGGGCATGAAAGAAGTGCAGAACTTCCCCTGTGGGGATGTCTATATGGTTTCTTGCAGGTGGACATGTGCTGACTCTGTGTGACTGCATGACTGAAGATTACTTGAGCCATTGGACTGCAATACCACAAAGCCAAACCTGAGTATGCTGTCAGCCACAGGCCCTTGGCTTCTTGGTTGCAGGTGCTCTAACTGTGGGCTTATCAAGCCCCTATCTGAATGCAGAAGACTCTTTAGGGTTCTGGTTAAGCCCTTGTTTTATATATTCTTTGAAATCCCTGAAAGCATGTAGTATAGTACAGAAAGAAGGAATTTCAAGTCCTTGAGTGTTTTGGGGGGATATTTCTTTCAAACCTGAGCTTCCCAAATCACCACCTATTTCTAATGCTGCTTTCCAATCATCTTTGCAGCACTCCCAAGAGTTTTTCTGACCTTAAATGAAGTAGGGTTGTCTCATCAAAACCAAGCAGATTTGGGGCACACAAATGTGCATATATATTCTTTCATGACTCCTAGACATATATCTACTATCTGAAGATGCTGGGGGCAACCGGGAAATAGTGAAACACCTAATAACCCATCCTAGCTATCAAGCCTTTCCCTTACTTCATTTTTACAGTGCCTTTAAACACTATTTACCTAACACGCTATTAGCTAACAAGTTCTTTTTGCATTCACACACTTTTTACTTTCTTTGTTTGCTCTTATTCAGTCTTAGAACCTTTACAGTAAATGCTAAAGTCTTTCATCATCATTTTCCTTAGAAAAAAAAAAAAGTACCTTAGTTTATGCACACATGTAGTTATATGTATATATATATATTCTAGGAACCTGACATTCCACTGCCATTCCCAATATATCTTTCTGGCCACCAATTTCCTAACCAAAAGCACATTACAGATCTGATGCTTTCTACAGCCTAGTAGTACATCAATAAACTAAAGATTATTGTGCTTTGTCAGGTTTTATTTTGTAACATTATGGGAAATTCTCTGCTGCTTTGGATGAGTGCATAAACTCTTATTGCTTGACAATTAACAGAACTAGTAATAGAAAATGCAATGTAATTTACCTTAGTACAAGGGATTTTGGTTAACAAGAATTAAACTATTGAACTCTCCTCTAGTAGGAGAAGGACATTGTCTCATTATGTGTGCAATTTTTTTGGTGGTTAAATAAATAAAAAAAAAAGCCCATACGCAACAGCAAGTGGGTGTTGGGCCTTGGCTGGATTTATTATGAAGGCTATGTGAAATTCTTCTAATGTGCTTGCTTTGGAACTGGACAAAATGATCTTTTTGCAAAATAAGCATGCCATAGTGTTTTCTGTGATACAGATAGAGTTCACCCAAATAAATAATGTTGAAGGGGGAGTTCCTTTATATGCTGTGCAATTTCAGTGTACTGGAGAGTGGAGAGTTCTTCTTACTTCTGTTGCTGAATTAGGAAGGTCAGTATTCAATTCTCTCCCTCAGCAACTGCTTACTATAAATGTCAAGGGGCTACCCCATTACTCTGAGGACCAGAGTCAATCTTTTCACGTTGATCTGGAAAGAGGTGTTTTTTTTGTTCGTTTGTTTGTTTGTTTGTTTTTTGGCATTCTGGTCTAGGAAGGTCTTTTTTCTTTTTCCTTTTTTTTTTTTTTTTTTTCCTCCGGGAATAGGAAGGAAACTTTAAATCAAAGAACATTGAATATAAGGTTGATTTTTTCCCTATCAGCTGGGAATATTAATAATATCGTATAGAATCATAGAATCATAGAATGGCTTGGGTTGAAAGGGACCTTAAGGATCATCTAGTTCCAAGCTCCCTGTCATGGTCAGGGATGCCACCCAGAAGATCAGGTAGTCCAGGGCCTTGTCTAACCTGGAACCTTTAAACCAGTTCAAAATGAAGAACATATAAATGAAGCCATAAGAGAAATGAAGCTGAGGATTTGGATTTCAGGGCTGGCACTGAGGGTTCGAAGGACAAACTTAGTTTCTGCATTGCTGTTGTGAACCTGAACAAATCTGTGAAGAATCTGCTTTGTGTAGACTCTGAGGATAGTGAGTTTTGCATTCACTGAGCATATCTAAAGAGGAACCTCAGTAAGAAAATATACCACAGCACTGCATGTTTTATCTTTCTCATGAAAAATATTTGATTTTTACATTTTAAAAGGTATAGTTTGACCTGTTGTTACTTTCAGGCCAAAGAAATGATCTAATCAAATTTAAGGCCATAATAAGTAATTCTTTACAACTTCCTCATTTTGCATAGCTTCTTTATAGTGGGACTCATTTCTGAGTCCTAAATGAGTGAGGGGGAAAGGTTAGTGTCTGTCTGTGCCTCCCTGTCTGCCTATCCATCCCTTTGTGTTTCCAGCTTGGAATCATGGATCATGTTGGATCGTGGTTCTTATAGTCAATTTCCCCTCATTAGCACGAAGTTAAAATTTGATTCACATAAGAGGGTTAATTTTGTTTTGTAAGAAATTGAGGAGAAGGATATTTATTTAAGATATTGCATGCCTATTTCTTACAACATTTCATTGGGTTTTGTATTCTCAATTTTGGAGGTAATTTAGATAATCCCAGCCAAATGTAAAAGTATTGGCCTTTCTTGTAGCCATAAGTATGCCCATGGGTGAAAAAGTCAGAAAGGTTTCAACAATGGAACAGCCTGGTTGAACATGTCCTTTTCTGGAGAGTTGGGTGTGTTTGAACAGTGGGCTTTGTAAGCAAGGCAATAATCACCTCACATAAACAGATAATGATGGATGTTATGGAATTGAGAATTGGGGTTTAAAATTGTGCCCTCTTGCCCTCAAACTTCCTTACACATACAAACAAAACAAAGCGAAGTTTGAGATGGAAGCATTAGACTGGGTTGCTGAAAAGCCTTCCTCTTATTGGAGGGGTAAGCCTGTATCAGATAGTGTTGAAATCTCCTACTTGACCCTTGTCTAACCTTCAATCCAGAACGCACAAAGTAGGACAGAGCTAATCCCAGCAAGTAGGTTTAAGCAAACAGACCAACAATTTACTACCACTCCAAGAACGTCACTTTCCAAACTTTCTGTTCACTCACTGTTTTGAAAATAAGAGCTATATAAAGTGGAGATCTGTTGCAGGGAGTATATGAAGCTCCACTTCAAACCCAGTGAAAGCCACCTTAGACAGCACTGAACTAAACATCTGTGTTTCTCATGGTACATGTGGTAGAACATACATAACACATGAATTCCAGAGTAACATACTCTAATTCTGCAGGATGTTTTCCTGCTCTTACCACTTACCTCAGGTCTCTGGTCAAGACATTTGCCATGACACATGACATTTTATATAGCACAAATAATAATAGTAAAAAAAAAATGCATAAAACTTGTGTGTGTGTGTGTGGGGGGGGGGGGGGGGATATTGATATTAATGTAGATTTTCTTTTTAAACAAGTGATTATGGAGCAATATTTTTAGGCTGAAAACCTCTTGGACCTTCCTACATCACCTTATAGTACCAAAGATGCAAGAGAAAATTTGAACAGTGACAATTCTTCAAACCTAGCTTGCCAGTTGGGTAAGTTTGTTCATTTTCTCAAGGCCAGGCTGCACTGACTTTGGCTGGGTTGATCTGTCCCTGACTTTCCAGTTAGTTCTGACAATTTAAGTGGCCTCACCACATGGGAAAGGCACAAATAAAATTGGGCAGGAAAGCACTATTCAAATTGGGTAGGAGTACAGGATCATACTCATTCTGGAATTGAATCTGACCCTCAAATAGTACTTTTGCACATCACTCAGGTTCAAATCTCGAGGACTCCTTTCTTTTCTTTTTTTTTTTTCTTCCCTCCCTCCCTCCCTCCCTCTCTCCCTCCCTCCCTCCCTCCCTCCCTCCCTCCCTCCCTCCCTCCCTCCCTCCCTCCCTCCCTCCCTCCCTCCCTCCCTTCCTTCCTTCCTTCCTTCCTTCCTTCCTTCCTTCCTTCCTTCCTTCCTTCCTTCCTTCCTTCCTTCCTTCCTTCCTTCCTTCCTTCCTTCCTTCCTTCCTTCCTTTTTCTCTTTCCCCCCCTGTGGTTCTGAATATAAATTGTAGTTTTGTGACTGAGCTCAACACTTAGGTTTATGGCTGCCAGACTCCACTCTTTGGGGAGTTTGGATCTGATTCTATTACAGGACATTGTGGCTTGGATTCATTTTCTATGTTTCTGATCTCCACTCAGACATTGTCATGATAGAGATTATGTACAATACACATTGACATGAACATGGAAAATTATGATGTCAGGGCTGTTTAAGAGGTGTTTATCTGTTATGAGACAAACATGTCATTCCCTATATACTTTTTCCTTGAGATTCTTCATTATACTTTTGCCCTACAAAAATCAACCAGAACTTTGTTAAATGGTTCATGAAGGCCAGAAACAATTCTGGTTAAGAGATTAACTACATTGAAAAGCAAAAGACGTGCATAACCAGCTGGCACTGCCATAAATTACTGGGGAAAAAAAAACGTAGTTATGCAATTCTTTGTTTGCCTTTTTTTATAGTTTGTTCCAGCATGAGCATCTCTTTTTTAAAGAGAGTGCTAGTGAAATACCACCAGCCTGAAGCAGAAATAAGGAGACTGTGAATGTTTCCCACTGAAATATACAGTGAGCTCATTAAAAATACAGTCAATTTTTTTAATAGTAAAATCATTTTAAGTTTGCTTATATGGTGCACATAAATCCGGAAGCCTGAATTATTGAGTGTTATTAAGCCTAATGCCTTGAAGCCTGCACTATTATTCCCTCTGCACTTTCAAAGGCAGTGCTGAGCTGCCCACAGTCACCAGAATGACACTTTCTCTGTCAAATGTGTGTGCTGAAGTCACTGTACTCCTTTTTGAACCCCTCATCCTTTTCTCAGTCTTTCCCTGAGCTTTTCTGGGTAATGGAAATGAATGCCCAGCATTTGGAGGTGTGAGGTCAGATAATGAAGAAAAGAGGATCCCAGGAAAAAAAAAAAATAGGGAGTGAGGATTGGGGATAAAAGCAAGTCTGTAAAAGAATGAGTGGAGTGTGGAAAGCCTGAGAGTTTGGATCTCCTCTTATCTGAATCATTCTCCCACTCCACTTCATACTGAATCTGCTCTCTTATCTGTTTCTCATTTTTGGTATGTGATTTTGTTGGCACTAGCAGGGATTTTTTTTCTCCTCTCATTCTGGAAGACATGCCAAAGAGTGCACAGAAAGCTCATATGATAATCTTTTAATGGTATATGTGAAAGCATGAGGAATTTAAAAGGAAGAAGGAACATACTTGCAATTAAAATCACATGCTCCATCCTGTAAATAGACTTTCACTGAGAGTCACATCTCGGGCACATGCTGCAGCAGTTCCTGCACATGGCTCTAACTGTCATGAAATGACTTGCTGGTAAAATATTTACACTTCCTCAGGTTATATACAGAGGGCAAATCTCTGAGAAGCAATGGCAAGAGAGGGAACTCGGTGGCCTAAAGTTCCCTCTATCATTTAAACTCTTTATAGTAAATGAAAGCCAAAATGTTCTTACCATTTGTCAGTTGCCAGATAAACGTAGTAGTGTTATGTTTCTGAACATGTGATGCAGTTTTTCAGCTCATGGTTGCATGGTGGTTGGTTAGGCATTGCAATGGGTTGCCCAGGAAGACGGTGGAGTCAGTGTCCCTGGGGGTATTTAAGGAAAGGTCAGATGTGGTTTGGTTGGACGTGGTTTAGTGGGTAATATTGGTGGCAGGGAGATGGTTGAAACAGATGATCTTGGAGGTCTTTTCCAACCTTAATGATTCTATTATTCAGTGATCTACCTAGACATAGGGATGCATCTCTGAGTCCATTATCAGTCCTGCTGGTTCTGGCTCATATCTGTAGCTGGGGACTGGAGCTGGAGTACATGCCCAGTGTGCTTTAACAGCACAATAGTTTTTAGCTGATGTAATAATTTGGAACCATTTTAATCGCATAGTTACAAGTGGTACCAGTACCATGGCCTCTTGTGGATCGGAACTTTCCATCCATTACTTTTACTTGACAAAAGACAAAGACATCAGCCCACTGGAATTTGTTGGTTTGAAAGTGATATTTATTTCCATAAAAATGTGAGTTCTTCCTTCATGTAGCATTCATAGTAGTTTATTACCATTGTAGAAGATAGAGCAATAAACACAAGTGCATTCCTGCAAGCCTCCCCATGTGCAAAAACCCCTATGGGCTTGCTTCTCTAGGACTTCTCATAGTGACCAAATTGCTTTACAAATTGAGTTTCTTTTAAATATATATTCCATGAGTTTTGCAATCAAAAGCCTACCCTGAGACCTAACACTCTAGAAAGGCTTAATTTTGTTTGAAAATTAAAACAGTCATATGTAAACTTCTCAAACTGGGTTGAGTTTGTAAAGACATTACTTTTAAATGGTCACTGAGATTCATTACCAAACCATAGAATGATATGGTTTATATTTGCCCCCAAATCTGAACTATTTTGAAGCTCAACATTGTCCATATAACAGATGGTTAAAAGGATATTTTCTCACTCATTTTATGAAGAATAGTAGGTTAGTTGAGGTAAGGTTTAGCATTATGGCTAAATAAGTTATTCTAACATGTTGTAGAAAGCATCACGAATAACATCTCATACATCTTTCTTCACAATTAATTCATATCTTCTGTGTATTGGACACTTACGCCAATTTTTTGTGTCTCTGTCCTTCACTGAGATCTTTATCAATTGGAAAAGTACACTGGTCTTGAAGCTTTAATGTTAAGCACATTTCCACAAGAAAGTATTGCTTTAACAAGGGTGGAAAATGCTCTCTTTAGAAGAGCAATTATCATTAAAGATTCATTATCAAAAGAATAGTTACCTAAAGCAGAAAAGTATGAACAGACCCACTGATTCATTCTCTTGACAAAGTGTGACAGCAATCCCAAGATGAATATATTTCAAAGACTAGTACAAATCTGGTCTGTCTGTCTATGCATATCTAATATGCCTATTGCTGTATTACCAGGCTGGGCACATCTTTAGCTGATGCCAACAGGTAAATACCTTTAATGATGATATGACATGTTTTAAACTATGTCTGGACCTGCTTAAAAATTTTTAACCACTGGTTGAATTTTCTCTTTGGATTCCTGTTCCAGGTCATCTTCTCAAATGGGTTAATTATTTCACCAAGTTGCTAGAACTGAAAGTGAGCCTTCAACTTCACACCATAAGCTCATGTGCTTTCAAACATTTTGAGATTCAGCCACTGTTAATCTGTAGGCACAAGTGGCACAAACTGTGATTTGCTTATCTCTTTGCCATGAATCATTTACATTCTCTTGCACAGTTTAAAGCTCTCAGTCTAGAAATGACCCATGTTCACTTTGTTTATATTATTTTTTCATAGTTCAATCCAAAGCAGATTCAGAAGAGTCTATATATTCAGAATTATAGAGATCTTCAACTGAAGATAAAATTGAGATTCTGTTCTTTTGGAGTATATGTGTCTATACATACTAAACTAGTAATATGCAGACTTATATGAATCATCTTTACATGACAGAACTGCCTAATTTTAGTAGAAATTGAATTCAGAAGACTGAATATTTATACGTATTTTTACATTAAGCCACAATATACTTTTTAACATGAAAATAATATCAGAAAATCCATTTTGCCAGGAAAAACAATATAATGACAGTAACCAGCTATGTTGGCTTTTTCTCATGTCGGAGTTGGGTAAGAATGCCAGGCCATATTATAAACTCCTTCACCAGTCATGAAACTCTCAACAAAATCAATTGTTGTTTGTTTAAACACAGATTTAATTAAATCTTCAGAATCTGGCCAGTTATCGGTAACTTTGGTCAGAATGAGAAACTTATGGAGACAGTTGTGTCTTTCCCATCTCCGCTCTTATATAAATGTTATTTTTGCTAGGATATCTTCCTTCATCCCCACCCCCCAAGCAGTTCAGAGACAATAAAACACCAGGAATCCCTGAAGAGTGGTAAAATGCTGACATGATTTAAGGAGGAAGACTCTGATAAGAAGATAAAAATCTAATAAACAGAGTCTGGAGGACCTTGGCAAGTCTCAGCTGCTTGCCAGTGTAAGCAAAGCCCCTCCCAAGGAAAACAAAGGGAACCTTAATCTCAAGGACATTCCACTCACAAACCATCTGAAGGAGAAAGTCAAGGCCATGACCTCTGCAGTCTGAAGTTATGAGCATACTGACAAGAAAATATTTGACTTGGTTCAAGAAGCAAAATCAGTCATTGGATTTTTTAATATCTTTTTTCTTCAATAAGAGACAAAATAATGCAGTGCCGTGTTATGTGTAAATGTGTAGATATACCCACCCCTTCTCACTGTTAGATGGAAGGGAAAATCACATGCACATGATACATGTATATTATATTATTATTATTATTATTATTATTATGCAAGATATATACATTGAATCAAATTATCTACTCCCCAAGACTTCCCCAAAATAAATAATCTAATTGTACAAGACTGCTGTCTTTTTGACCAGACAAGACACAATGTCAACAGATTAAAATGTTGCCTTTGTGTCTCATTGCATGTAACTTTAGGCCACTTAAAAGCTTCTAAAAGATAGCTAGACTATAATTAGTTACAAGGAGTCTAAATTGGTTCAGATAAATCAAATGGAAACACAAAACAACATCTAAAAGCCAAAGTTTTCTCAAGCTGCAAAGATTCATTGTCTCCTTTGGTCACCATCTACTTACCCTTAACACTCTGTCTCGTGCCCTTCCGTAGATGCTTCACTTGTTTTTAGCATCGGAAATGGAAAAATCAGCAACAATCAGAAAGCAGGGTCCCCAGACAGCCCCACAACATTTTTCTGAAATTTCTGCTCTGATGTGAAAGGTTGGTAGGGTTTAGACATTGAAGGCGCATATAAGATGCTGGGAACTTCTCAGCTTTCTGGCAGGCGTTGATTTTTTTCTTGGAAGTCATCACATCCTGTTCAAGTTCAATTTTACTAAATACAGGTGATGCTTTCTGAAGCTGGCTCTCGAAATTAACATAGCTCCATCAAAACTGTCTTCTTTGCTATCTGTTGACATTTATTCCCAGGAATTTGTGTAAGCTTTCCTTATTTTGGAGGAAATTCTTCCCTAGCACAGAGGATTAGGACTTGGTATGTCACACTCCACTTGTTACAAGAAGATCTCCAGCTAAATATTTCATACAGATTTTTAATGCCCCATTTGTTTCCAGATGCTGGTAACTTTATTAAGGTTAATTGTACTGCCCTGAAACATGGCTATGAAGCATGTAATTCACACACACTGCTGTCACTCACTAACCCTTTTGGTTCCCTTACCAATGCCTAACAGTGATTTCATCCCTGGATGGTGTAATCTACTCAGACCTGCTTCGCCAGTGTGTGGCCCAACGAAAGCATCTTGAAGTGTCAAATCACTAAGTTACTTATATCATTAGATGTAAGTAACTCTTTGCCTATTCAGAAATGTTCCAGACTGACCCCTGCCCTTAGAAAAATAAATAATGCAATCTGTGAATAAGAAGAGTGGTTATCTTACCAGTGCTTCACTGGCAAAATAGCAAATAAGGAATTTGAATTTCAAGCTACAGGGGAGTAACTTGTACAACATAAAGAGAAGCAAGGATGATCTGTTGGAGAGATAAGCCTGACAAGCAGAATTTGGGTTCATTCTGGAACTAGGCTAGCATCCATCAGAAGTCTGAACTAATCTGAACTGAACCCTGCCCCTCCAATAACCTGCCTTGTTGTTGTGGCACCTGATGACATTTTCTGCCGTGTTGTGTAATGACTTAAGGGCTGTAATGGGTTGCATGCTGTTAAATGTCATCAAATGCCATGAATCATAAACAATCCTGGCTTCTAAACCAGAGATTAGGGATATTTATGAAGTTTAGTCTCAGTTTGGGTTTTCCAGACTCTCAAAGTTCAGATAGTTCCTTTTATTCTCACTCTCTCACTCTCTCCCTCTTTTATTTATTTATTTATTTATTTATTTATTTATTATTTTATTGCGCAAACTGCTTCCTGCTGCCGTGATTGACCCTGCTGCTAATATACCCAAACTGCAGAGCTGGATGTTAATCCAAAGGAGTTGAACGTCTAAACTGATTGCCTGCTGACAGCCACTGTAAAACTCAAAAGCATGACTGCAGATATTGAGATTAGATATTGGAAGATGAGAAGAAAAAAAAAAAAAAAAAAAAAGAAAAATAAAGATTCAACTATTTCTTCTCTGTGGAAGCATCAGGAAACAATCCCTATTATCCCACTTGTTAAGTGCAATTTCTGGTTTCCGAAACTTTGCAATGTTGCAAACCTTTTATTGATCTTAAAAGAATGAAATCAGAAGATACAACAGAGAAGCCATAAAGCAGAAAGATAAAAGAGGAATAAAAGGGACAAGGCACTTACTGATGTTTGTTATAGTCTTAAACGGAATTAAGTACAAAAAAAAAAAAAAAAAAAAGAGAGAAAGAAGAGAGAAAAAGAAAAAAAAAAAAAAAGGATAAGCACTAAAAAGTAGTGAGTGGGTGTAGAATCCAGACCAAGCTGTAACTGGCCATATGTACACTGATTCATATTGTCATGCTCATATAGGAAGATGTTCTATGAGACAGTTCTCAAGATCATGTTTGTTTCATTTTACATTAATTTTCTGGAGAAAAGACTGAAGATTAAATTTATAATCAGTGCTGTATTGCTGGATTGGCTTTACTGGAAGAGACAAGGGAATTACACACACACACACACACACGCACACATGTTTTCCACTGCCACTAAATTGGTCATTCTATGTTGTAATATTTGATACTTGCACACGTGCCTTAATGCTCCCATTTGGATTTGTTATCCCCATTCTTATTAATAGTCCTTAGATAAAGATTGTCTATCTGTGAGTGACAGAGTTGTCAAGTCTGTCTGGTCATCTGCTGCTGTTCAAGATAGATGCTCACAAGTCTTATCTGAAAGCCCTTTTAAACCAAATGATCAAAGCCCTATGAAAACAAATAAACAAACAAAAACTGTTTAAACTGCTCTGTGCAAGGTCTGATTCTGCCCAAACGTGATTCTTCACCCCGGGAACGAACCTTCTTATACATTTATTATGGCAAGCAGCACTGACACTGAACAAGTGTAAATATTCATTAATAATGACAAATCATTCAGAATGCTGCACACATGCAATAAAGGAAGGAGCTCCTACATAAATAAAAGAGCAGATGTGTCTGAATGTTTAAGACCTGGTATTTCCAAAGCACCTTAAGGAGGTGGATGTTCTAGTTTCAACTCCCTTGGACACTTTTGGAAATCCCATGTTTGGGCAAGTTATGAGCATATGAAAGCATGTGCTTCATACACCGGGTTAAAAGCAGACGGTTTGTGTTTATATGCTACTCTGCTGCTGAGCTGAGCTCTTAGAAACATAGGCAACCATCCATCCTTCTTCAACTCTCCCTCCCCAGCACTCCCCAAACTTGTATTAGGAGTTGAGGAAGAAGTCAGAGGTGGTTATTGTGCACAAATCATCTGCTGGCTGAAGTTTTTGGTGGCAGCCAAGAGAGAAGAAGGAAAAAAAATTAGAAAAATTTCAATTTCAGGACCATTATTATTTTCATTAATCATAAGAGGCGCTGTCACCCCTGTCCTTATTCTTTAGAGGGAGATCTATTATACGGTCCATTTAGTCCAAGCCATATTACCTCATATGTTTTCCTGGCTGACCAAATAAGACTTAAGAGATAAAACAATTTACTGTTCATTATGATCCGTGTCACTGGAATCAATCTATTAACCTACATTAACTGGATATGTGACGATAGCTCACATACACGCTTCTCCGATTTAAAAAAAAAAAAAAAGGAAAGAATAAGGGAGGGGCTGCAAGGAGGGGGGTGGAAAGGGAGAGGGAGAGGGAAAGGGGAAAGGAAATCAAGGCCCATAAAGTGCAGCAGACGTATAATTTGCCAAGCGAATACAACTTCATTTTCGAGCGGCCACTGCTGCGCCCTCCACATCTTCACGCAGCCCCTGACCTGTGAAGAATTCTAACAAATTGGCTTCTATTGTGAAGCCAAAAGGTGCCATCAATGAAGGGACGGTTCGCTGGTCCTAAAGTATGATGGGAAATCGCAGGCTGGAATAAAGAGCTGCAGTTTTATGAAGTTAACCCGTTGAGGTTAAATCCAAGCAGGGAGGCTGGAGCCAGCTCTTGCCCCTTCCGATGACTTAATCTGGAGAAGGATGATTTATTCTGACGTGTTGCCCATACGCAGGGAAACGTCCCTTGCCGAGCAAGGTAGAAGTGTTTCTTTCCAGCATGCAGACGATGCAACTTCTGCCGTGTTACAGAACATTCATTCCATCCCTTTTGCTCTCTCTTTTGCTCTCTATGCTTGATAGATTGTAAGTGTCTAGTGGGAGGAAAGTGAATCAATAGGTGGTCTTCCTGATGCTCGTTTGCACAGCAAAATAACTTTTGAGTAAACAACCAGTGAGTTAAGGTGGTGCCAGCTCTACACAGCTCCATCAGCCTATTTACTCTGGATTTGCAAATGCTTATTAAGAGCCTACATACATATAGGCTCTTTCAACATGTGAGGTCACTGGTGGCTGAGGACTAGGAGACTTTTCCATCTTGTTGACTGCCTCCATGCTTTTTGACCCAGCTGTGCCTGCACGCAGAAGCTGTGTGCACCTAGGACCTGGAAGGGACTCTGCCCTCCTGCGCTCCACACCTACAGGGGAGAGATGGGAATTGTGCTGGGACCATTTGCCAAGGGTGTTTAATCTGCTCTTTGCAATTATTAATGTGGCAAGTACTAAAGTTCATATTGTTACTACAGCTGCTTTAATTGGGTACTGGAGGTAATTTGGTAGGAAACCAACAGGTTGAGACATATCTCATTCACACTTGTGCTCTTCTCTCGAATTGGAGATGCCTCACTGTTATGCAGGTATCAACTTTGTGTTACTCCACTTTGTCCTTTACATATGGCCCTTATGACCTGAGCACTGGATTAGCAATGGAGCTGCTACTGTCCTGAGCATTGCATACTATCTCTGTCCTTGTGTAGGAGACTAAACTGTGGGCATGCACGACTGTGTAGATTCTCCAAAGACTTGGCCCAGTTCCACTAACTCTAGCAGGAATTATATCAAATTTGACTCACTTTTTTTTTTTTTCTTTCTTTTTTTTTTTTTTTTTCCTTAGAGATAAGGTGGGCTTTAATAGCAGTGACTAGTGGAGTACTATTCACATGCGTAACATCTGCCTTAACAATTTCTTCCAGCCCAGCAAATTGCAAATACATAGCTACAAGCCCAGTGCATAGTCCTGAACTTTTTTCCTCATTTTTTCTGTAAAAATGGTAATGAAGGGCTGCAATGGCACTCACAGGGAGCGTAATGAATAGTAGAGAAAAATAATATTATGGTTGTGCCTCATAGTTTTTGTTCTATGCAGTAAGCCATCATGCTAAGAACTGGACTAACATTTTGCAGAGACTGTCACTGCCCCACTGTGCCTTCAGGCAAAAAAGAGACTGTAAATTAACAGTCTGAGGGAGAAGAAAGAGAAATAGACTTGCCAGAGGCCACCCCAGGAACTAAGTGGTAGAGCCAGGGATAGAATCAAAGCCACCTACTTTGCCCATTTGACCATATTTTCCTTAATCTTTTAAATGATCTGTTCGTTGCAAAATATGTAAAACTAGATCATAACACCGATGAGGTGTTCAGGGGAGGCTATGAACATGGTCCTTATCCAGGTCTCGTATTGGTTCTGTTTACCTATTCATACCGTGTTGGGTTGGACACTGGGTTGATCCAGCCTCTCAGTCATGTTCCCTTGTCAGCCATGTGCCTCCAGCACTTCAGATCTTCACTCCTCAGGTTTTCCACCTGCAGCATAAAGCTAAACACACTTTGTCCAAGGCAACAAAACAGTCTGAAGTACCTGAAAAACTGCAAGGCATAAAGTCCACTGGGGTCAAAAAAAAATCAGAATCACTGACACAGGGGCAGTTCCAGACACTTCTAAGAGAAAAGAAAGATTGTAGAGGTTACAGAAGCTATTTCTTTATTCTCATAGATACATTCTTCAGAAAAGTGAAAAAAAAATGTACTGAAAATCATTATTTATTCTTGACACTTTTGCAAAATCAGTACTAGTCCCTGTGGCGGAACAAACAGGGGAATAAATTTTCTGAGACTGTTAATACAAGACCATAATTCTTCAATTAAAAACAAAACAAAAGAAACCAAAACACCAACAATATAAAACTAAAAACAATATGGCAAATCAACCTCATGGCTGTTCTATGGTGAGGGATTTAAAAGGGCAGAGCATGTAACATCTAATTAAAGGAACTCAATATTTATCTCACCATCGGTAAAAATCAGTGATAAGTGAGTTAAACAGACAAGAGGAGTACTGAAGCCACACATATTTCTCCTTGAGATGCTGGAGGCCTCAAAAGCAAGGAAATTAATGTACTGGAGGTCTAGTCACAGTTGGTGAAGGAAATAAAAGTTGGGAGTGTATTAATGTCATGGTCCCAGGCTTTATTCCCTCTCCAGAGCACACACCATTGCGACCTCAAAATCTGAAAATTAAACTGAAAGGAGATGTTTGTTCTTACAAAATAGCAATTCATTACCGAGAATGGAGATATTTAACCAATAAATGATTGCTTAATGGCCCATAGGACCTTTTCTGCAGCTACAAAAACACTGCATGTTGTTAAACAACCAAGAATACCTCTTGAAAATGACATACTTACAAATAACATGAGAGATTATTTGCTGCCTGATGAATGTCCATAAAGAGACACTCCCCGGGTGCCCTGGCATAACAGAGCACTGGGGATCAAGGTGGGGTGGAAGAGAGTAAGGGGGGAGTTCAGTTGGAAGAAAATGCGGCTGTCTCCTGTTACACGCCTCTGCAGTGACTTACAGCTTGCTCAGTTCGCCCGTCTCTCTGCTGCCTTTTATCTTACAGTGGGCAACTCAGTGTTGAGTGAAGGGGAACAGAACCTGATATTTTCTCCAGAGTAAAGAAGTTCTTCTGGAAGAGGAATGTTGCCATGAGACTGTATTTTCAGGCCACCGCAGAAATGTTCTGATTGAACTTTTAATGGTTGTTGTAAAGTCTTTTCCTATTTTTTTTCATGTGAAGTCCAAGTTTACCAGTAACCACAACAGCCTCAGCTTTTCCTGCTGAGCAGAGAAGTGCTAAACATTAATCTGGGGCCTGGCTTTCTGCAAGTACTTCCAAACAGCAGTTGTGACTGAGCAGATGACAAGGTCTGCTGCTCAGTTCAGCATTATAGGATCCAGTACTTCTGCCTGGTCCCAGCCATCTCTGCTTAACCCTAGGCACTTCCAGCATGACAACTGCAGTAGGAATTAAGTTAACCCCTAATGCCATATGAACATGGAGACAAAGAGCCTGGAGCAGTGACTGCATGTGTAACTCATCAGAGTCATTAACAGTGATATAAATGACTTGTGGCACTTGAAAATGAAATCTGTGTGCAAGTGCATGTATACACATGTGTGTGTGCATAAACAAAACATCTGAGTTCAGAGCTTCCAGTGAGATGATTTTCACTTCTTGTTTGTCCCAGGACACTGTTAGAGGCTCCTAATTAGAAACATTCTCCTTCATTAGTATTCTCTTTCCCAGCCAATGCTGCAACAGATGAGTGAGTATTAGTTTGTCATTAAGGCAACCAATCTTTGTTGTTCTTCCCATTGAAGAATTTAAGCTCTTTGTAAATGTGGCCAAGAAACCCAACTAAAGGGACTGAAGATCCTGGTTTCTTCTTCAGCTGGTTGGTAACATGGAGAGGTGGGCAAGGGTCTTGTGTGAAGCCAGAGGCCTACCCCTGGGAGGGTGTTGTGTGAAGCCAGAGGCCTACCCCTGAGAATGTCACTCTGTAGAAGGACAGTTAAAGGGCTCAGCTTGGTCTTGATCTTGTCAATCTAGGGAAATCAGTTGAATTATCTTTAATGCAATCAAAAAAATTCTGTAACAGATATTCAATAGCTGTACAATAATAACCAGATTTGAATAATACAACCAGATTTGACTATTACCAATTAAATTAGGAATTATTTGGTTATTATTTCATTATAGGCAAGCAGAATTTATGACTCTGATAAAACAGGGAAGTTTTGAGTCCATTCTACTGCTCAAATATCCTCCCTTAGGTGGAGGACAGAAGAGCAAACAGCACGAAGTAAATGATAGCCATGCTGATAACTAGAAAGTGTTCAGATACAATGGTGACAAGGACAGTATGGGAACATACACAGAACAGAAAATGGAATAAAAGCTGTGGAGACATTTTTTCATTGGAAAACACAGGAGTAGAAAAAGACACAAAAAGGTGACAGTAAAGCTACAAAAGAAAAAAAATAAAAATCAGTGGGGTTTTCACTGGGACAGGAATACTGTCAGCTCAGTTGTACACCTGCAAACCAAGGTATGTAGGTGTATGCTAAAGAATTGGGCAAGAAGTTTTTCTATTGTAAAGAAGTTTTTCTATTGTAAAACACACAAACCAACCGTTTGTTCCATGGGCACAGGGAGAAGAGATTAACCCGAAGTCCAGTAACTGCACTGCTTCCTTTACTGCCTCATTCAGACCAATACTATAGTACAAAGAAAATGTTCCTAATGATCCCTATCTGCAACTGATGTGTGGTAACAGTCACCTGCTATAACAGACCTGAACCTTTGTTGCTACAAATTTCTTCCCTTTTCCCCCTGCTATACTATTGAATTTCTAGTACAGAAAAAGCATGTAAGGCAAAGAAAAAGCTGTCTACTGTAAACTCTTCAGAGCAACCCCACAGGAGACATTTGAAGCTCTGATGAGGCATCAGATTCTCAATTACTGAGGTATACCTTTTAACATGCCCAGGAACTGACTTGCTGACATGCTCTGAAGAGTATATGACATGCCAAGGTCTTCTGGCATCAAGCCTAAATGTTTCTCCTTTTTGTGCTCAGGTCTTCCATTTGGCATCAGAAGATGTCATGGTGCCAATGTCAGTCCACCTGGATTGCAAACAATGCTTCCATTCAGTTCCCAGCATTTAATCAGTAACTAGTATCACTGTTATTTTCATTCAGGACTGTTTCCTTTAGCTCTAGCTCCAGGTGCCCTGATAACAAGAGAACAGTCGATTTACTTCTTGCTGTAAGAACATACCATACAATATTCTCAGCAGCAACAGCACAAGGCAGGTGGTTCGTAAGGCATCTCCCATTTTTAGTGCCCGCCAATAACTTGAGCAGGCACTAAAGCGGATGCAACCAACTAGCAGAGTTACACACCTGCTGGGTGGACTCACAGGCTATGCATCTTGGTTGCTTTTGCAGAATCTACTGGTCAACTGGCCTAAAAGTTTTGGATATGAGTTAAAGGGAGTGCCCTGCCTCGTGGACTTTATTCTGGTGGAAAGTCCACATTTTCTCTTTGTGTTTATACTGTTGTATTGTCAAGCTTAAACTCTTTGCTTCTTTTATAAAGGCAAAGCTCTGATGCATCAACACTCAAGAAGGCTGAATGCTGGGGTATAATTTCAAATTTCCTGGGCTATAACTTCAAACTGGAATCAAAGATGACTTAGCATTTCAAACCTTCTGCAGACTCTTTGGGAAGGTCAGAAGGAAACAAAGAATTAGATATGTCCTTAGCATAATTTTCTGCTTTTAATAGAGTTATGCCAAGGCCTGAAATGTCCATCAGAAAGGAGGGTTAAGTTGTCTCCAGCTAACGAAGATGAAAAGAATAATTTAATGGAGGTGGGAACCAGAATACAGTGTAGGGATGAAAGGACGAGCAGTAACTGAGACTGAATTTAAACAACTCTGGAGAATAAAACAATCCTTAAAAAAAAAAAGAAAAGAAAAAAAAAAAAGATAATTATGTCTTACAACAATTACCCTGGCTATGAAGCAAAATTAGCATAGTCCTTTCTAATTTAAATGTGTTGAAAGTGCCTGAGCATGACAGCAGAAAATTACAAGGTTTACGACACGGGCTTTGGTTAAAGTGATGGCAATCGGATTATTGTAGCTTTTTGTCTGTTGATAGCAATGATTGCAAAGTTACCTATAAATATTAACTGTTTAGTACTGGGAGACTTTTGGTTTAGATGGCTAAGATGTACTTCTAGACACTCCAAGCAGTAAAGTTCTTGTACAGAAAATACTTCCTGTTATAAATCATATTTGGTTAATTCTGATTCATCAAGATGTTATTCTGATATAATTCCTTGAACAGAAAGATCCTGGATTTTGATTTAAATCTAATTTTGAAATTATTATATCCATTTTATAACTACCTCATGCTTCTTCAGCTTCCTCATGAAGTGTGATAGTTCAAGGATATTTTGAACCTGGATAAAAAATATTTTTATTTATGGATTGAAAGAACCAAGTCTGACCATGTGGAGATGTTTCTCTTTGGTTACCTTGTAGGCAAACTGTGAATATATTTATTTATTTATTTATTTATTTATTTTGTGGTATGTCTTCAGTTTTCCAGGTCAAATCAATTCAGCTGAAGAGCTATTAAAAGAAATAAAAAACAGTAGTATATCATGATTTACTCTTATACAGTAGCATCGGTTTGATAGTGATAAAAAAAAAAAAAAAAAAAAAAAAAAACACAAAAACAACAACAACAACAACATAAAACGTGAATAAGCTTACCTGGGTTTTGGCCCGCACTGATGGTAGAGACATTAATAGTCTGTATTGTTCACATTTTCACATTTTGTCTGCATACGTTTTACCTTGGCTACACTATCGATCATCACTTTTTACATTGGGTTCTCAAAGTAATAAAAGTGTTATAACCACCTTTTTCATACAAGACACTTTTTCTTTCGTCTCATCTATAACAGGCAAATCAATGCTGGGGTAGAATCAGAGATTGGCAGGGCCTGCCTGCATGGTATGTCGTCAGCCATCCTCATACTATTCCATGACATCCATAAGAAGACATCAGTCATTGAAATGATCGGAACAGTTGACACAGACCAAATTTTGAAACCCTTCCTGTTTGTGCAGCACAAGAGGTGTGTAGGGGATGTGTTCATCTGACCAAGAAAGGCTGGAATACTGCAGGATGAGTTTCAACAGCTACAAAACCACTGAGGCAAAAGACACCTTGGCTCAAAATGTCTCAAAATGCATGAAAGATGATAGCAGGGTAAGGTTAGACATGGAGTGAGGTGTAGAACTTTGCTCTGCTTTGTCACTCTTCAAGTATGATATTCTCTTTGGAAATGACTAAACTGAGTCAGGGTCCTCTGTTAAAGGACTCCAGCCCATGACAGGATTGGGACAGATCCATCTGCAGAATCAGGAAAAAGCAACTGCCTCATCCTGGCCCCATATACACATGGGTTAAATCAAGCTGTGCTGATAGGGAACCAAAACTTGGGAGATTACAATTCTGCAAAAATGTTGTTTCACATGCACTGAGTTGGACTAGAAGTATATTCCAGGCAAGATAAATGTGCAACACAGGCTGTGATGCAAGTACACCTACAGCCAAATTGTGCCTTGCACCCCGAAGTTCATTCTACAGTTTCATAAATATTCTGTGGTGGAGTCTGTTACTGCTCCATGTGAATTCAAACACCATGATTTATATTTGTACTAAGAAGGTCAGTTGCTCAAATACTTTCATTTATTAAATTAGCTCTGCAGTAAATTAAAATGAATTTTGTTAAACTACTTTACAACTTGGGAGGTTTAGAAAACAGAATTGAGATCAGCTGTTTCCTGTGGATTCTTATTTTCATAACCTCACTGAATCTTCTCTGTTTGACTTGAGATATATCTATATGTCTATATATATAGAGAAATAAATTTTAGTGTACACAAGACAAAAAACATGTATAGGTTAGAATTTTGTTTCAAGTATGAGTCTACTTGATTCATGCATAAACAGATTTTCTTTTTGCATTTTTGGGTCTGACATTCAGATTAACTTGGGTTCCTCAGTTTCTCAGTTTCCAAGTTTACTAAGAGCTTTTTTTTTTTTTTTTTTTTTTTTTCCTTCTTTCCTTCCCTTTCTGGGAAAGAAGTTCCATGCTATTGAAATGTTGGCTTATTAAATTAATGTAATTACATAAAGAATCTGTGTTATATTTTGAATAGATCTTTGACAAGATGCTTTGCTCTGAATACTAAAAAGAATTTGGTTTTCCTGTATGTCTGATTCAAATGATTATCAAAGGCATTTATTTTTTGTATGTGACATGTTGTTAAATATGTTAATTTCCTAGAAGCACAGTGTAAAAAGAGCAAGAGCAGCTGTGTAGGACAGTGAGCTTAAAAATAACAAGGCTGAGGCTCTTCTTGGGAATTAGTGTGGTCCAATGGGTAGGCAAGTAGCCTACGATTCCAGACACCTGGGTTCTGCTCCGAAATCTGCTACTGACCTACTATTTTTTATTGAGCAAATCATACCCTTTTACCCTTTGCTTTTCTCTTCCTATCTACAAAACAACCAGGAGCAAAATGATATTTGCCATAGAAACTGTCCTATATCATTATAGTACAATAGGGTTTGATATGTGAGAATGCTTGAGTAGTAAAAACTTAGTATTATGCAGAGGTTATCAAAGCCTGCTAGAGCTTTGTGAGGAAGAAGTAGGAAGCCCAATTGCATCTTGATTCAGTTGGATATTAGACCTCAAAGGTTTGACAGATATGGCAATGGTGGACATGTGTTTTATATAAATAAATTGTTTCAACTTGCATAGTAGTTCCATTTAATGTGTGGTGATGGCAGGACTATTTAATTGGAATTATAATTGATTTTAATATTACCCACATAAGTGAAGGATTTATGCTGCAAATGTGGATGTTCCTTGGAACTGCAGAAGCAAAAGACTTGATAAATGACTTGCTTGGTCAGTCCCTTTCTCCAATTGTCTGTCACTGTGTCTTGAAGATCCTTCTCTAATTCCACTGTAAATATGCTAAACATGAGGACTTCTTCAGCTTCTTCTTGGATGCTAACTCACATTTTCATTCATCTTGTGTTCAGAAATGGTATTACAGTGATCCATTTCCCCATTTTCTCATCTCCAAGCTTCTCATCCCTTTTCAATAGGTTTTGTTCTGTTAATACCCTGAACATGGGTTATCAAGCAGCTGCTCCTGCTTGGTATCCAGAACCTCAGGCAGAATACTGATGCGCTCCTTCTAATTTGGACACTGAGTTCCCTCAGTAGTGGAAAGCATTTCTGCCCTTTTAGGAAGTATTCTTTTTCTTCCTAGGTTGGGTCGCTTTGCTTGAAAAATCAACAGCAAAACATCAGTAGCCATCAGGATGAGGTCCTCACTATGATAATTCATTTAAATCCCAATATGCTTTCACATTGAGGCCTTTTTACAGAACCCTAAAAATGGAAAGAAAAAAGAATAATCTCCGAGAGGGTGTGAATGTGACTATTCCCTTTTTAAAAGTCCCTTTATAATACCAGACTGTTATATACATATCTCTGTGTAAATGACACTCATGCCAGTAAAATTTTCAGATAGTTTTGCTGTTTGAATATCTGCCTGTAAGCTGCATGAGGAATCCAGAAACAAAATTAACAAGAAGAGGAAAAGGGATCTCCCTCTTAGTAAGAATAATTAAAGGATGAAAGAACTTTCTAGGGATCCAAAGCCAAATTACTGGGAAACACATTCTAAGGGTGATTTTTGTTTCAGTTTCTGTTCCTTTTATCACTGAGTTTTATGCTTGCACTTATTTAAGCTGTCTGGGAAAAGAGGCTGTACATAAAAGACGATTAGTTTTTAAAGCACTCCAGGGTTGGTTTCAGGGAGAGTTCTTTGTTTTGTTTTGCTTTAACTTGTTGTTGGTGGGGTTGTTGCTTTTCCCCCCTCTTAGATAGAAGACATAAACTGTAGCTCTTAAATAGATGAATGTTGAGAATAAAATTACCAAAGACTTCTTTTTAGAAGGAAAGGCAAAACAAGAAAAGAACAAGGAAAAACCATCCGTGGCCTATAGCAGTCACTCAATGATGCTGAAATACCAGGCCGAATTCTCAGTGGGTGGAAATCAATACACCTCTGGTGAAGTCCATGAAGCAACATCACTTTGCACAAACTGAGTGTCTGATAACTACATATATATTTTATCTATCTGTATGCAGCATTTAAAAAAAAAAAAGAAAAAAACAGAAAAGAAAAGAAAAGATAAAAGCATTCTTGAAAGTGAATGAAGTTGATTCTCAAAAATGTGGGTTTTAGATGTTGAATATTTAATATGCTGATAAAAGGACCCTGATTTCCTGTATAGATGCCACAAATAAAAAAAAAAAAGGGGGGGGGGGGGGGAGAGGGGAAAGAAAAAAAAAAAAAAAGAAAGGCACATCTTAAAAGGGAAGCAATGAGCAGAAACTGACCTTTCTGTGAGCAAGCAGATGAGAGAAGGTATTTGGCTAATCCCAGCTGTCGCTGATTGGTCAGACAGAACCGTGTTGAAAATGTCTCCATCTGGGCTAATCTGCTCTCAGTTGGATGAGCTGAGGCCTTCAGAGTTAACCTGACATTTAACAATAATTACCCTTTCGGATGACCCCGGCCAATCTCCTCTCTCTTAGAAATCTCTCTTTTTTGTTCACGCTCCCAAACCCCTTGGCTCTTGTGTTAGAGATAGCTAAAGAGTGATGATACGATAATGAGATATACTATACACACATGCACACATGCACACATGCATATGCACTTGCAAACATACACATGTGTACACTGAAACATATTTAAAATGTTGCTCCTCAGCATGTAGTGCTTGATCGCTTCTGCACAGTTTATCAGATTCTTGTGTCATGCAGGATGGGAGATATTTTAAAAATCAAAATAATTAAAAAAAATAACATAAATAAATTAAAGAGTAGTCGTGATTACTTGCTAACCTTTGTGTGAAAGCTCTAAGTTTCTTTCTGGCACTTGGATGTCTCTTATCTATGGTGAGGAGAAATGGTGCATGGAAATAGGTTCAGATAGAAAAGCAGAGTTCAGAGGTCGCAAAGGCTAACCGTAGATGAAATGTGGCTATTTCTTTTTACCTGAGGCTGGCTTCATCTTTTCTCTGAAAGGTCACTGTGATAAAACAAAAACACATCTCAGGAGAGGAATCATTTATCTCTGGTCAGGTTCTCCTCTCCATTCTGGTACTTTATTTATTTTTCTCATCTTTTGTGGTCAGATTTCTCCAAGTGTCACCTCCTTCCTGAGTGATATTCAATGCTGGTTTTGGGTGTTGGTAGAAGTTTGGCCTCATTACACATATTGTCTCTGTTTTAGTTGGAAATCACGTCTAGAAACTTGGATGATTCCCCAAATCACTTTAATCTGTTGGTGATGAGCTGAAAAGTTTGAGAAAATAGCTGTACTAATGGAAAAAGAACAAGGACAAGTCTATATGATAGGAAGCTCATTTCCAGTATTTGATTTATTTCATATCTCCGTTGTGACCATACATAAATCTTATCTCTACCTCAGTTTCTTTATTTGTCCAACTAAGATCATAATAGTCATTTCACAGAAGGGCTGTGAGATTAAATTTAAAGCACCTTGAAATTCTTAAATAGAAGACAATTAAGAAGAACTATATATTTATACATGGTATATCCTCTTACATCTTGGGTGGGTTCCAATAACCAGCCTTAATTACAATAATTATGCCTCTAGTTACAACCAGAAGCTGCGAGTGAAGTGAAAGAAATCAGAAAAAAAAAAAAAAAAAAAAAAAAGGTTTAACCAATGCCCTAAGCAAAAAATCTTTATGAAAGACTTATTTTCTCAAATTCTAAGCAGTTCTCATCTAGAAATTCAGGCCCAGGTTTCTGTCTTGTCTTTGGACTACTTCATCAGCAAACAGAAGTTGCATTTGGAATTGGGGTTACAGACAAGGATTTTTTGTTTGTTTCAATTATTCACTGATAAGCTCTTTGTTTTATGTTCATTTCTTATCCAGAAGAAAGATCCTATGGTTAATGTTCCTTTGACTGTGAAATAGCTGTGAATTATCTGACCTGCAAGTGAAATCCAGTTCTGAATATTTCCATGACCCAAGCAAACAGTCCATTTCACAGAGCATAGTTCAAATAGCCACCACTTGGCAAAATCTCTGTTTATGCTTTTACCAACCAAGCAAACTAAGGCTGTTTACCTGCCCCATAC
Organism: Anas acuta; assembly: GCF_963932015.1. Classification (NCBI taxonomy): domain Eukaryota; kingdom Metazoa; phylum Chordata; class Aves; order Anseriformes; family Anatidae; genus Anas; species Anas acuta. The sequence goes on from NC_088990.1 coordinate 5,593,501, forward strand.
CCTGTGCTGTCTGCAGTGCCATGCGGATGAGCAGAAGTTCAGAGACCTTCAATCTGAGATTTTAACAGATTATACATGTGAGGGTTCCAGTAATTTTCTGGAGTCTCTAGATAGATTGATTTGGTTGTGAGATCCTTTTTTTTTTTTTTTTTTTTTAATACTTCACTGTGGCTTGTTGTCTTTCCAAGGGTATTCAAAAGGGTATGTGGTATGGAATTCTTCCCGTGTGAGTAACTCATTAGGAACAGCAGTATTCTATTTTCCTCTGCGTTCTAAAATAAAAACTATGTCATAGACTGTTGCCCCCTGAAATCAGCCATAACTTTTACTTTCATATGTGATAAAACAACTCATTTTGTGGAACTCTGATCACTCTCTCAGTTCTTCATATATTGTTTTAGCCCAAGACATATTTCACCTCTTGGAGATAACAGGAATTTTCCAATCCCCAAAAGAATGAGTCTCTAAAAAGTATCCAAAAATTCCTGTAGTTCTTCTGGATGAAGATGCTTGCTACTATAACAGCCTGTGCTACAAATCTCTAGAATTCTCTAGGTCTTCTTTAAAAGAACAAAAGCTTATTTTATTTTAGTTTAGTTTTTCCTTCATCTTTTATGTTTATTCTCGGCTGCAGCTGCTGATGTTATGCCCTTTGACATGCTGAGGTCCAACATTTGTTGTGCCTTTGTCCCCTACACTGTTATATCACAGATGAACTTTCTACAGAAGAGATTGTGCTAGAGACTTTAAACAATGTGAAATAACCTGCATATTTGATTTGTTCTACAAAGTAGTTTAACATAAAACCCAGTCAATGTTTTCTACCCTTATCCTCAGGACCAAGGCCCAATTAATTTCTGTGGTGGATGAACAGAATGTCAAAATGCTGAGTACTGGATTAACTGCACAAGCTAGAAGAAGCTTAATTTCCTTGCTGAAGCTGAAGAAACAACTAACCATTCCCGCATAATCAAGATATACAAAATCTTTTCCTCAGTGATGAGAAAGCATGCAAGTTTAATTTCCACCAGATACTATTTAACTGACAAGAAGATAAGTCCTCAGTGTTCTTGAGCCATAGTAAATTGGTGTTAAATAGTCTCATCCATACCTGATAAACCAGCTCTTGCCCTTATAAGTAAAGGTAAATATTCTACAATAATTAGAGTTCTGTGGGAATAGTCTAAGAACCAAGAGATCCTATTTAAGGTGTGTCCATTTGGATTCTTACAGTTTATGTACCTGTCCTTTAGGCTGTCTTTGGAAGATGTCATCAATTATTACACAGTAAAGAACACACAGTCAGAGGTGCATGGACACTGAATGCATAAGTAGACTCTCTTCTTCATTCATACTAAGTAGTGCTTTATGCCTTGAATAAACCAATGAAGGGAATGAGATGAGAAAGTTTTGTTTGACATAAGTAAGAAGATTACAATTTAGCCCTTTGATATAACGTCAAGGACAAAACTGGTTGCCTTATTCTCAGTGAATGACAGCGTTTTAACAGGACCTCAGTTTCACAGGGGAAATTTGTAACCCTTGTGAGCAGGGGTGTGGGGGTGTTATCCAGACCAAACATGTATCACTCATTCCTCACAGCAACAGAAGTCAACCATGTTTTTTTTTTGGTTTTTTTTTTTTTTTAGTTAGGCGATGTCAGTGTTGGCTTTTATTAATTCACATGATTGCCACATCTGAAATAGAATGATAATATCAGTGATATGTAGTAGTGGATTGTCTCCTTTAAGTGTTTACCTCTTTATTGTACAGGAGCTATATCCCTTGACAGTGTAATTGAACCAATGTTTTGCTTCAGCTGATTTCCATCCACAAACTGTTTTGGAGTTCAGAGAAGAGATCACCTTAAACCATTGAATTCTCCACTTTCACAGTCAATTAGTGAAGGCTGCCAATATGGAGGAGGGCAAGGGATATGGGCTGCCCTTGAGAAAATGTCATACTATGCTGATGTCATAAAATAATAATACTACATACTAGGAGTCATTACTTTTGCTAGTACATAAAGGCAGCCAAGCACTAGAGCTACTTGGCTGTACTGTTTACATAGGCTGGGTCAGGTAAAAGTGTGCTGCTAGAAATGCAAGTGGAACAGCCTGTGCCATTTGGACAAACTGAAATCTAATACCACAAGGTTAGAGTTTACAGTGTTAGTCTTCCTATTATCCAGTCCTTATTCTCAGCCTGTGCAAATTGGCCCAACTGCTTTGAAATCAATAGAGCGACGTGGATGAATGGTGATTTCTCATTTTATACCCTGCAAGACTCTGGCCAACCATTCCTCTGCACGTCATTCAAACATAGCTATATAAAACCTACTAATCGCCTATTGAGCTCTGAACCTTATAGAAGCCTGTGTATTCCAAAACCCTTAGGAAAAAATACCTAATCATCATCATGCAGGCAATAATTAAGCCCAGTAATATTCAGCAGACAGAACCTTAAACACAAAATTCTCCATACAGAATTTTCTAGCTATCCTCTATGTAGGACAAAAAATGTAAACTATTGTCTGACCCTTGCCTCTATGCTATTCTATTCTCTAACATGATCAAACTAATTAGCTAGATCATACTCCAACACCTATTTAGCTGCAGAGGAAAAATACGTATTTTAGTAAAGGCAAAGAACTGTCTGTACACAGACAGTAAACGTATATCAGTTTCCTCACTCTTCTTTATTTTTTTTTTTCCTTTTGGTTTAAGTCACCCAGACCTTGTCTCTTCAGTAATGTCATAATCAGCAAGCTGAAGGCAAGGCTGCTGATAATTGTTCTTTATGTTGCTCTTTGTTTAGTATCTGATTCAATACATCTGCGTGGACACCATTCCATCACCTTCTTAGTAACAGAGGTGAAAAAAATCAATGGCAATCAGATTACCTTGTTAACAGAAAGGCTAAAGGGCTAGTGTGTTAAGTTCACAGTGCATCACCTTTCATTTAAAACATCTCACTTGTGGGGCTTATGTTTTATTTTTTTATTATTTACCCTTTATTATTATTTATAGCACCAAGGGTTCTGTGGTATGCCTTGATATAATTGCATTAGTCTTCCCCTAGGTTAGACTGGACAGCTGTGACATCTTCGAGATGTCAATGTTAGTTCTGATAAGGCAGTTCTTTCTGCAGGTCCTTGTTTCACATAGGGTTCATACCAAAATTCAGGCAAGTTTGAACATCTTGTATAATTGTATATGGGGATTTTTCCTGTTCACTCTCTTGCTTTCCCCTCATTCTCTGAGAACAGACAGTGTGACTTACAAGATATGCTGGATAGAATAGCCATAGCACCGCACCAGCTTGTACTGAAGAAACCTAGAGATATTTAGCAAAAAGGAGGAAAGATAAAGAAAACAGGAAAGAATCCTAGTAGTCTGTGATTCCCTGAGCATCCTACTGTTAGTATTTAGGTATATGACTGCAATCTGGACTAAAGAATCATTCTGATAATCTATAATACATAAAGTTGCTGTGACCATTTTAAATGACTGAAAAGATTTATTAGAACCATTCTTCTGACTAGACATAGTTTGCATGACCACCTTATGCTTTCCTATATAAATCTACTATATTCTTTCCTTCACCTCTGAGTCCTTTCTTATCACTGCTGGAAAATACCAGCAAGAGCTATATCTGAATCAGCCAGGTCTCTGCCATGAACAAAACAATCCCATTTATCTGTTGAAGACTTTGGTCAGTTAAATCTGTTGGAATCCTTTCTGAGAGATATAGTGTTGCACAAACTTTATTAATCAGGCCAGGATATCACAATTTGTTATCATAAATATGAATGAGCAGGGAGTGTCTTCTACAAAGAGCTACCATCTTTATAACTATTATCTATTATATGAGTCATTCTCATCAGTGAAGGGACATTTTAGAGTAGTTTGGAATTAGACTTTTTAATGACACTGACTTTTCCAGAGTTTGAATAACAAAGCCTCCAGTCTCGTATCTGTTATTTCATCTCTCTTCTGCAGCTAAAGTTGTGCTTAGGCAGGTACTTTGTGTACATCAGTGGGCAAGGAATTATGTCCAGCAAATCCCTGAGGGAAAACAAGTGTCAGGACAAAGAAAAAAAAAAAAAAAGGGTGATTAAATTCAACAGGATCTTTATTTTTCATTCCTTGAAAAATGTTGTTCAAGTACCTTTTAGCTCTAACTGAATTCCAGGTCGAATTGCATGTAACTATTAGAGACCTCTTCACCACAGATTCCCACAGCTAAAGTCATTTCAATTAATTATGTGTTGCAGGGGTTAGTAACGACTTTAAGTTGAGGAATGAAATTACTTTAAGAGGTGGCAAATTCCTTGTGTGTTTTCTCCTCCTTCATTTGGATTATGGATGTCAAAAGTGGAATTTTGTCAATGGATTAAAAGGAACCACATACGTAACAGGCTCTGGTTGAAACACAGTCCTTTGTTTCTAAGGAAAGACAAAAACGGGAAGTAACTCAAAACTAGATGAGGTAAAACATTTGTTTCTGCAATATGTGAGAGTGGTATAAGCCTGAAAAACACATAGAATATCATTCAACTAATTACTCATATCAAAAATGGTAAGAGGAAGTCCAGACCAATCAGACGTTTGGAAGTGATGAGTGATTTTGGATAGCTAGTACTGGGGAACTTCTCCTCAACAGAATCCCAAACCAGTGGTGTTTATTGAGTCCCAGCTCCACTTTCCCTAGCATTTCTCCATTCTTGAGTGTCAAAGACCTGAGATATGGTCCCCACCAAAATGAACGTGCTGTTAACCTTGCAAACAGCATACACCCAGACAGCTTCATCGCACACCTCCTCAAGCAGACAGCAGAGGATTTATGGCCGTGGCCTGCTCTGGCTTCCTAGTAATTACCCCCACAACCCTACACCCTGACATTTCCTGGTCAGGCAATGAGCTACCCTTTGGTTGAAAATAAGGAGGTCTATTTTGTACCCAGAGCTCTCAATTGGAAAAAATTCCAGCGCTGGTGGAATTTCAAGTTCTGTGGTTGTGCAGAGTGGCAAAAATTTTTTGTTTTGAAGAAGAGCGCAACACAGAGAAGTAGAGATTGGAGGAGGGAGACAGAAGGAGTGAACACAAATGAAAGCAATAAAAGCTCTGATCCTGCAAACATGAATCTGCATGGCTACAAGGAGCTGCCTGTGCTGGTCTCTGTGTAGGGTCAGGATCCCACTTCTGGTGAATGGGAGGAAAGGGGATCATTTGCTGTATGAAGCAGAATAACTCTTCAAGAAATTACTAGCACATTGTATGGTACTTCTGCAATTGATACTGTATTTCACACTTGTGATACCTATTATACAATAACCAAAGACAAAAGCAAGGTGTTTAGGATAGATCTGTAGTGGCTGCAATATCTAAGCTTTACATATTTTCTTAACATTTTTCATAGAAGAAACTTCTTTGTGAAGCACTGTGCATCTTTAGGAGCCTATAGAAAAACACAGAGTGAATAAAAGGCACCCTTACACTTCCACAAAACAGTCTTTCAAGAACAGAGTTGGTTTCTCTATCAATGAAGCTTTTAAAAGAACTTAGGGTTTATAAAGTGCCCTAATGAAGAAAGCAGCACTGTCCACAGTACTCTGATTTTCTGGCTCAGGGAACCATGCCCTCTGGAAACCCTAAACACCTCCTGCCAAAAACCTAGAACAAAAAGAGAGGCTTCTGTGTGAAATCATTCTCTTCCCACACTCCATACATACCAAGATACAGCCTTGCAACGAAGAAGTGAAAGCTTGAGTATTTTGCTAATTAGCATAAAATACATCAACCTGGCAGGTTTGTGTAATGTGGGAGCCTCTGTTCACAGGTGGCTTGTATTTCTGCTTACACCAGATGAGATATATTGACTGCTGAAGGCGCTAGCTGGCTTCTTTCTTTTGTTCTGATGGTGTTATTAGCTAGAGAGCTGGAAGTAAAGCAATAGGGTTTATGGTGAAAAGAAGATAGAAAATTTGCTGGGACAGAGAAGGTAAAATTGGATGAGGATATTCTTAAAAGGTTTGTGTTAGAGTTACATTTTTAGCTAGGAGACTGAAAATAAGCAGCTCTTGTAGGAGGAGAACCTGGTTGTGAGACCAGACTCTCTGAACAGCACTGTAGCTATAGCACCTTAGCTATATTGCTTTAAAGAGGGCAACTCAGCAGGGGAAGGAAGAGGCTTGGTGCTCTCCATGGAGATGCATATACCAACATAACATTAAGAGGAGGTTTATAACTGTTATAGGATGAGTCTGAACTATGCTTACTTGAGAGATAATTCTGGTGCTGGTGGATGGAAAATAATGTTGGAGATGAAGACCATAGTATCTTTCTATTTGGGTTTTTTGTCCTTCATGTTGGAGGACTGTAGGGGCTGGACAGCCCTAGTCATTGCAACGGCTGCTTCTAGACTTGATGCCCAGCTGAGTCTTGTCCTCACTCACACAACTGCAATTTAGTTTTTTGATCCAAGATTTACTTTATTATTAAGGCCATATGTTTTTCATAACTATGACTTCTGTTAGAACCCATGAGTATTAGGGACTTTTTGTTGACAATAATGGAAAATTCCTGTTGAGCAACATTCAGCTATGAACTGCTGTTAACTTAGCTCCATATATCTTCAAGGGTGCGGAGAGGGAGGGTTTTAAATACTTTTAAACAGTTCATTTAAAAAGATGTTTTACTTTTTTTTTTTCTCATTACAGCTATATTAGACTAAATAGTTTCATGAAACTTTTTTCTTCTTTGAGTTAGAACTAATCACTTTTGATGAGGCTGCAAATTTTATATTTTTGGAGCTGACAAAGAGTCAAATATATTTACTTGAGGGGAAAAAAACCCACAACAATACAATGAAACAAACAAACAAACAAAACCCAACAAAGTAACCAAAAAAAAAGTAAAACCAAACCCATAAGTTTAAAACAGAAAAGGGTTGGGGAATGTGTATTTGAAACATGATAAAAATTCAATGAACTTATAGGCTAAGTTTTTAATACAATATATCTGATTCAGTCAGGGAGAAAAAAGTAAGCAATCTCTTGATGTTTCTATATGTTCTCCAACAGAAGACAGTAGATGGACTTGATGCCAGGAACTGGACTCAATGATCCTTATGGGTCCCTTCCAACTTTGGAATTCCAGTTGCTGTGGAATTTCAGTCGTCAATGATGTTCAAGGTAGGAAATTTTTTTTTTCAACTTTGTTGCAATAGGAGCTTAACTGGAAAAAAATCTTGAAGATATATTACAGTCAAGAGGGAGATGAAAGCTGCTCTTAGTCATTTCTCTGACTGCAAGAGCATTTCAATAACTTTAAACACTTTCTTCATAGGTTAACTTGGTAATATGTGCTCCAAACTGGGGTAGTAAGTCACTCAAGATAATGAGACCTCCATAGAGGCAATGTGAACCAGGGTCTCACAAAAGCCTAAAGACACCAGACTTAATGGGAAGACTTGTTTGGTGAAACAATGAAATCACTTAACCACAAGTAGCAATATGGAAGCTGGGGTTCTGCCCACAAGTAATTACTTAATGGTGTAAAGCATCACGGAGAAAAGCCAAAGTTATATTCTGTCTGTTAGAACAGATGGAAATCAGTTCACTTTCTTTCTTGCCTGATTATTTTATATATTTGAGATTAGACTAATAATATTCTAAATTGTGTTGTGGCTGGGCTAAGCTTTAAATATGCTATGGCAGGGAAGGCTTGTGTCTTAATGTGTCTTGTGTGTTAATGTGTCTTAGCTTTCTATGACATAATGGAGATACTCACAAAGTTAGGAAAGCCACACAAACAGTTCTGGGATTTATCCAGTCTCAAAAATGTGATGTTTCGTGGCCTCCTCTTGAGGGCTATAATACACTTGTATTTTCATTATAACACCATTCATTATATACCATTGCTGCAGATAAAGGGACTCCACATTATGTAGTGTTGTAAGAACATAATCCTTGAATATTGCACCTCAGCCATGCTTGGCCTGGCCTCCTAGGTGGCCTTGAAGGATGTGTGCTGTTTTTAGCTAAGAGGATGCTTTCTTTGGGATGGGAGGTTATCTGCACGTACCTGTCTTACAATGAGCCAAGCATGTGTACTTGTCTGACCCATAACCAACAATACCTTTAGGGTAGAGCCATAGCAAACTTTGCAGCCTCTTCCTGATGTTTTCCATGCACTTATGGTTATAAAATTCTTGCATAAAAGACTCTTCTTCACTTGTGTGATTTCTTGTCTGCATACTGACCTGTACCTTCGGCTCATTTCTGAAAAAAGAATTCCTAAAGTCATGTTGAAAAGTTATTCTAACAAAATGTTGTGCTTTGTTGAAAGACCTTATGGAATATGCCTATGTTGATGTGTTGAGATTGATGCCCAATGGCTTGTTTAAGATGTTTTTCAGCATGAACTTCTTTCTGTGGTAGGGGATGGTACATTTTTATTTTATAGATCTACTCTGAGTAAAAATCCTCCCTATCTAAACATAGGAGTCTACTCTTAAAACTTTTTCTCTATGCAGTATCTATGGGAATACTACTACCTAGGAAGAAAAAGGTTAATTACAGCACATAGGCTGTCATCTTCATGTATTGGTGACCCCAAGACAGAGCAGAAGGCTTCAACTGGATGGCAATGATTTAAAAAATCAATGTAAATTGTGATGATGAGCATTTACAGCTTACACAAACACACATCCAGTGTGGTTTGCTTAGCAGCCAGCGAGGTTCAAGTAAATGCCACAACAGTGCCTGCTTGGCTTAAGCACTCTCTCAAGGGCTCAGCACCATGCTAAACAGCTCAGCATGTGATAAAAATGGTATTTTGACTGTAAAAATCCAACAGTTACATTTTTGTTTATATTTTGACTTTTTCCCATGCAAGATCCCTAAGTACCCCTGTGTGCGTAGCCATGTTTCTGAAACTGCCATATTGCACAATGTATTACCATGGTAGGTCAGATTAGAGTTATATTGCCAATACTATTCCAGTAAGAGAGCTGGCATGAAGAAAAGATGACTGAATTAGTGGCCAATTGGGACATTTTCTGACCTACTCTTTAGGAACCAAGTCCTCTGAACTTTCCCATTATCCTTCGGCTTCATCCTTTTAATAGGGACCAAATCTCCATTAACAATTGAACACTGACAATAAGTGCCATCAGGAAAAGGAAATTCAATTTTAGTGGGGGATGACAGCCTTACCTTTTCGCGCTTAATTGGCCGTATTGTCTCCAAAAGTTAATTGGTTACTTAGTCCAGGTAGTTAGTAAAATGTTTAGCTGCGTCAAAAAGCCCAGGCTCCTACTGTTAATGGGGCATGAAATGGAATGTTTGATACTGCAAATAAAATCAGTGATATTCAAGGATGTTATGGTAGGTAATGCGTTGAAACTGCCATTTAATGGGTCCTGGAAGATTAGGGTAGTGTCAGCTGGAACCGCCCGGTCTCTTTTCTGACATTGTTAGTTGCCTCTTCATTTACTTAACGGCTGTCTGCACTGATTACATAGGCATAAAACTCCCTACAAAAAAACAACAGAGACACGCTCTATTAGCAGTCCAATTAGAACTATTTGCATATTACAGTTCATTTCTGCTTAAGTGAATCCCTAATACAACTTTAGGAAGAAAAAATTCTATTGTCATTTAAAAAAAAGAAAAGGAAAGAAAAAGGCAAGAAAAGAAAGGAAAAACCTTAAAGGTGATCTCTCTTCTACTTCTTTCTCTCTGCTTAAATTCAGTAAAGGTCCATTAAAAATAAGACATGGTGCGGCAGTCTAAAGGTAAGAGATTTCTGTTGCTACCTTACATCATGATGACTTCTAATATGCTGGTAAATCCATGACAACTTTTTTACGTGGCCGTTGTGGAGTTTTTTTCTAGATTATTTTCCACTTTTTTATTTGCTTTGAAATATCCTAAAGAAGGTGTTAGATCAACCTTCACCTTGGGTTTCTTGAGCTGAGCAGCTAATGTGTCTGGGAATGGGCCTCAGGAGGAAGCACACTTGATGCTGTGCAGTTCACCTACCCTATTAGTAACTGATAGTAAACGATTCGCCCCCTCTGTTCTCACCCCCCTCACATACCCCAAGAGGTTGGAGCTAATAGGGTGGTAATACAGCCTTTCTACTGCTTTGAAAAACAATTCTAGGTAAATTTTAAGCCATAGTCAATTAGAATAGATGTCTTAGTTTGGGACAGGTGAGCAAATACATCCAAATTATCAGAATTTGAGAGGAGTCTTGCTCCCTCAATGCTATTCCCTGTAGAATACAGGGTTGAGCTAGAAGTGATAGCTGGTGTTGCTGGAGCCTTTATTTTACCCATCTGTAGAATGGGAAAGAGAGCAATGACATGGAAAGGTTTCCATGGGACTTCTGCCTAAGTGACAGCAGTGACTGCAGGCACAGCTGCAATGGTAGCACTTGTGCTCACATAAACAAGTGAGCTTGTAGCTTTTGATGCAGTACCCTTCAGGGTTCTTAAGGTGAATGCTTCTTAGAAAAAATAACAATATTACTGGTAATAACAGAAGAAAATCATTTTTAGTTTTCCTTTTAATTTCAACTTTCCCGGAGTCTGCTGAGCCTGGTGAATTTGAAGGCTTCTTTTTAAGATGGTAATTAAAATGTGTGCACGTGCTTGCCCACAAGGTGGATGGGCTGTTTCTCTTGTGAAATAAAAATGTTGATTTTCACCTCTTCTCTTGGAGCTAACAGATTTCGGGGGGTGGGGGGGGGGCAGGAGAGGGGGTTGCTCTCACAAAAACCTGGGGACTGGCAACCAGTGAGGAGCTCCTTGCCTGCCTCTTGCTTGGCCAGGATATCTCCGAGGGTCTCCAAGCCAGGATGGATGGATGGAAAAGCTGAGTTGCTTGATTGGTACTTGGATTAGAGGCACCTAGAGGAGCCCAGGGGAGATCTTTGATCTTCAAATGCTAATGTAAATACCGACAGAGTTATTTCCAAAGCTCGCACAGCTCAATTCCTTTTTACATGCAGACCTAATTTCACAGGTCAGCCAACCCACCTCCGCTATTATCTGGATTTAGCGATTAATAGAGGATTTCAGTAGTTGACTGTGACAAATAGTGACTAGGGAAGGGAGGGAGTGAAAAACTGTTCTAAAACAAGGAAGGTTTTTAACAGGTCTTTCTCCCCAGATCCATTATTTTTATGCTGACAGTTAAACAATTGTAAACAAACCAAGTACCAAGAAAATCTCTGAATGCAAAGAGTGAAACTCTCTCTCTCCCCTTCAATTCTTGTTTTGCATGTGAGGAGTCTCACAGTGTGCAATATGTATTGTTTTTATGCCCTATTGGGTCCTTTGTACCCAACCTCCTACTTCCTATCTAACACTCATTCACACTTATCCAGAGATGTGGATTGTCAGACCAAACTCCGGCACTAAAACTCCCACTGCTTTCCTGGGCTGGCCAGCCCCAGAGGACACAGCGTGGTGGGGGTACATGACCCTCCGTCCCTGCAAACAGACTGTGCTCCCTGCCAAGAAAATGGCTTTCTGGAAAAGGGCTGCCTGCTAATGAAAAGGACTTAAATCAGTAAGCAGTGATTAAGGATTGGGCAGTGTTTGCTGGTACTGTTACTTGAATACATGCTTTTCTTGCAGACACTGGAAAAGAAAGAAAGCTCGTGGTTATTTTAAGTAGTTTCTTGCAGCTGAGATGAGCCAATGGAAAAAGCAATACTTGGAAAATATTCATTTTCTTTCTAACAACAACAAAAAAAAGAGTGGCAACCAAAATTACCTTTTTAAATAAAACATCAGCCCAGGAATGCAAACCCTACTCTGTTTATATTCAACATCTAGTCTTTTCTTTTTTTTCCTCTGGTTCAATGTCATGCCTAGTGGAATAGCAATTCACAGAAAACATGGGATAAATCATTAGTTCCAGTTTATTCTACTTTTTATTTACAGCAAGAAATTCTTTACCACTGAACTGAATTGATTGCTGGCGTGGGACTGTTTGATTATTAGTGTGGGACTACTTGTGCACGGCTGTACTCCATGAGTGAAGGTGGCTTTTTGGGTGCAGAGTGATTGTGTTTGCCTGATCAGTGGCATGGGGACACCTGATACCTTCTTAAGGCTATTCTGCAGATATCTTGAGATTCTGGAAAATATTTTTCCTGTTAATATTTTTTGAAGTAACAGAAACCGGGTCCATTTTAAAATCTGCTAGATTACTAGTTCCATGCAAACAAAAAAACTGCTTGGTTATTTATTGCTTGCAAAAGTAACTGTTCTGTTTTCCTTTCAGTAAAGGGGGGAGTCAGGTTGCCAGTTTCACTTTCTATTTAAGATTAGACTCCCTTCCTTGTCCTCTTGGGAGGTTGTTCCAGCACTGAAACAGGAGAAATTTTTGACTTTTTTGACAGTAATGCTTTAAAAATCCAAAAGTTTGTACTCTAAATATTTGCCAGAAATGCGTTAAAAAGTTGCATCTTGTTTCATCTAGAAATTTGCATCACAACCTCTGATGAGCATTAGCTGTACACTGACGGCCAGTGTGCCTGTAAGCCATGAAACTTGCCTATTAAAGGAAATATGTGGGCTGAGAAGCTTCAGGGTCACTTGGAGCCAGGAAATGCAGCATCACAAGAAAAAAACAATTTGCACTAGTCCTGTGAATGTAAATGAGCATAATAACATCTCTGGGCCTGAGTAGAAATCTGGAGGTGGGTCATTCTATTTCAGATGCATGCCTGTCTTGTTGAGAAAATCCACACGGTTTCATCATTTGGTTTGTATTACTGAGAGGCATTTTTCCCCAGTCTTGGTTTGCCAGTGTGGGACAGAAAGGAGAGCAACTGCATGTAGAGTTCAGCTCTGAAGCCCTGGCTCTAAAACACCCTTGTCCTGACCTGGCGTTTAGCAGCAAGATCATGTTACTAATAAGTGCATGTTTGAGCACAAATAAAATAAATACATTTTATAAAACTCAGGCCAGTGTTTCAAATATTCAGGCAGCTGTCTCTGCCAGTCACCTGCCAGTTCATTGCTTCAAGTCCTTTCCTGTAACTTAAATTCCTCTTATTCAGGAATAAATGACTTTTGTTGTTCTTTTTTGTTTGTTTGTTTACTGATTTGGCTGAACACAGAACACTTCTTGGAAATCTTTTTTTCCCAAGAATGGTACTTTGGCACATGAAATAATCTGGCTTAAAAAAAAAAAAAAAAAACACATTTCCAGTACTTTTGTCCCAATGGAAGGAAAAAAAAAGGGGTAAGGGAAGGCTGGATTCCTCACTTGTTGAAGAACTGGCAGAACAAATCTTTTCATTAAAGAGAAAAAAATAGGGGAAACTTGATAATGATACTGCAGACTTTTTTTTCCAGTGGATTCATCTTCTTGATGACATTTGGTATGTCCTCTAGGACCTTTCCTACTACTGTTTGTGGGAAGGGGGGGGGGGGGGGATGTAAATAATTTTATTTTCTTTTTGCTGTTTGTTTAGTGACAAATTCCTGTACTGAGGACACCAGCTTGTGTCCAGGCTTCTGACCACAGAATATTTATTACTTCAAACTTTCTCTTCTTTAGTAACTTCAATTTTAATTTCTACCTAAAAAAAAAAAAAAACATTCTCATATATGTATGTGTTCACATAAATATGTACATTTGCTGTTCTTAGTAACTGTATCAGTAGTTTCCAAACTTGCTGAAACACAGGCTCGTTGTTAGCTCCCTGAATTGACTGTGAACAACTGTGTTTTCATGAGCCATCCTAAATCTTTATAATCAAACTGGTGAAGGAAACAATGCTTCCATTGACCATGCTGAGTACTCTCTGAACTTTGCAGACCAGATGAGTACATCTTCTAACCATGCTTCTCTGTTTTTGCCTTTTTAAGTCATAGCAAATGCTCCCAGTTCTGTAACAATTGCCCTGTGCCCTATGATCTTTGCTCTTCCCTGAACTCTGTCCAGTGCTTCCATGTGTCCCCACTAACACAGTGTCCAGAATGCATCACAGGATTTCAGGTGCATTTATTACAGAGCTTTGGCATACACAGCCCTTTGAAGCCAACGGCAATTTCATGCATGTGCATTTGAAGGAATATAATTTGACCCCAAGGAAGCCTGCAGTTAGACATGGGTAGCAAGCATTTGATTACCTGCATGCACCTTTAATTATAGCAAGGTGCATGTAATTCAAAATGAAGTGCCCGATTCACTGCTATGTTGCTCTATTTCATGCTGGAATAATTGAAATGAGTGGAGATGTGCCCTGGTGGAAGTGGTGTAAAACTGCAGTGAGCAGGGTGTAAAGGTGTTCTCCAGCAAGTTTTCACAGAGATAGCAAGTGAAAGATCCACACCTTGCACAGCAGTCATCTTACTATATATCTAACGGATCCATAGAATGAGCACCCATACAAACACACACTACATTTTCATCATTGATTAACCAGTCTCATGACCTTTTCAGTGAGAGAAATAATTGGCAGTTTTAACTAATAATAAATTGATCCCATTATTCAGTATAGAATATTCCCCCAATTTCAAAAGAGATGCTTATTAAAGAGGCCAGATACTTCCTATCGGCGTCACGCATATGTAAGTGAACAGGCCTATTATATGCCATCTATGACAATGGCAGGACAAGTCATAAACACAAACATTCGCACACAGCCAGGTCTCCAAAGCTCCTGTTTGCCAATTACAGTAATGCTGATGACATATCTAGTTTAACGCACACAGCATTAAAATAGTCCCCCCTTTTCTAGGAAAATCTAATTACACCAAGCCCAAGCACTCAATCAAACCTGTTATTCTGTGGCTAAACAGCCCAGTGTTAATGCAATTTGAGGAGATCCAGGCCGTGACTGGGAACGTCATGTATTAACAATATCTAATGGGAGCTCCCGTAGGTAAATGAATATGCTAACAAGCAAGGTCGCTGCTAAATCTAATATCTTTAAGCTGTTTAATTCCAAACAGTCCCTTAATAAATCAATTGACCGGGAGAGCTGATGCCCCTATCAATTATTCAAGAGGGCAAATAAATATTTCAGATGATTTGATAGGAAGGCTAGTGCTGGTCTTATAGAAAGCTTTGCATTTCATTAGTCTCTTGCTAAAAGTTTTATAATGTGCAGAACAGTGGTGGTTCTCCCTTATCCAGAAACCCCAAGCATGGGAAAGAAGAGACTGAAGTACCCTGCTTCAGCTATGTAGTTTTTCAGGGCCTCAATGAGAGCTGACGTGGGAAGAGATGGGCATAGTGCCAGGCTTCCTAGTGACAACTCCTCTGACCCAACAAATAATGGAAGGAAAATCAGAACACATTTTCATTTCTGGGGAATCCAACTGAAAAGTAATCTAAAGGAGCTGGGATTAGTGGTTAATACCAAGTGCCATGCTGCCTTTTGTAAATGGGGAAGTCATTTGTGTTTGCATTGGATTATTTGTGTGTTTATGTTAACACTGAGCCATGATTCAAGTTTGCCAAACGCAATTCCCTTGAAGGAAAAGCAGAGTTATTAAAAGAGGTGCTGCCTGTAATTGATCTGCATTAAGTAAGTGAAGCTTGCAAAGTGCTTGAGATACTTGGATGGAAGAAGCCAGGAGTGCAAAATATTGTTCTATAAAAGCAAAGTATTATCATTGTATCTGAAAAATTGCTGATCATTGAAACATGTGGTTTATTATAAAATCAATAAAGATGAAGTTACAAGAGAAAGGGAGAGAAAATGTACCTGTCGCTGGAGAACAAAGGGAAGAGGGAAGTCCCTGAGGAAGCTTCTTGTTTAAGTATGTGTAAATTTGCTTGCTTCTGCCCGATCCTTTTATACCACTAATACAGATTAAAAGTCGATGATTACTTATACAAGCATTTCAGTTTACGAAATGAAACCTGTGCCATAAAAAATAATCTGTTGTTCTGCAATGTGTCTGCTAGATCTGTATATGAATCTGCATCTCCTTGTGATTATAAGTCAGTCTACAGTCCTGCCATAACTCTCTCACCCATCTTTTGAGAGTCTCCTATAGGAATTGGGAGATGAAATATGTCTAGGATGGAAGTGTATTGGCACCAAAGTTATCAACACTGAGCCTGAAGCCTCCCGTGGAGTCTCATATGCATGGACAATATATATAGGAAAAAAAAAAAGAGTTTCTTGGGAAAATGGTAAGTAAGGAGGGCTCTGCCTGACATGGAGCTCAAGAGGCAATGAAAAGTCCCGAGTAGTATCCATCAGTATCTGCCAGAATTACAGACTGGATGAAATTCTCTGAAGAAAGTTTTGCAAAGATTTCCTCCCCACCCACGCCTCCGCATTAAGTGATATTCTGAGGTGTGAGAGAGAGGAGGTCTAGCTATGAGTCCTGCTGGTTTAAAAATGAAATAAAAGGGAAGTTTTAAAATCACACTGGACATGTAAGAAAACATTACACTTTCAGGAGGTGGACTTGAAAAGCATCTGACACTCCAGACTGGGTCCTCAGCAGAAACAGTCTGACATGCCTTCTCTAGGGTAGGCTCCTTTTTTTTTTTTTTTCCTCTGCTTCTTCTCCCTAAATAGCAAGATCCATATAAAAATCACTGAATAAGGATCTTCTATGGCAGAAGTTTTACATTGCAAATTACTCAATGAGGTACGAGAGACATCTCAGCTGTGTAAAATCATAATTTAAATGTTAGGTTTGGTTTATTTTCAGCCTCATGACTCAATGGAGTAGATGTTCTGTATGGCATTGAAAGTAAAATCTGGTCCAGCTTAAAATCAGAATCAGGGATTCTAACTCATTAAGTAACTTTTTGTTTTGCCTCAAAAACACCATGTTATCGTGTATGCTGAAGCCAAAGTAAATTACATGGTAAAGCGGAAAGGGGAATTAATGTATAGGTTTAAAATATAAAAGCAGTATAGGGTATTGAGACAATGGAATTATTAACTAAACATAACATGGAATCCTAAAATGCTAAAATTTCAACTTCTACCTGTCTGTAATTTCAATTCATGACAGGTTATAGATTGTGTTATGCCTGGGGGCCACAAGGGGAATATTGGTGAGGATTTTATGAAAAGTTTGATGCAAAAAATCATATGAGGTTATACATTGTACTAAGTCTTGTGTGCCTGCATGAGGAATGATGGAGCAAGTACATGGCAATCATGTTCAGTGATTATTGAAGTCTTCAAGTTGCTCTTACATTTTAGACTTCCATGAAGTACAGGGTCTGTACTAGTGGGGATTGTCCACTGAGGATCTTCTAGCTATGTATATGACCATGCCGTTCTATCTGCAAAGCTTCTGCTCTTACTGAGTGATTGTGATAATGAGGTGCCTCACAGAAGTACATGGATATGCTGTTGACGTCACTTTTGTCCTTTTGTTCCTTCTTTTTTTTTTTTTTTCCTCTTTTAAGAAATATATAGAGAATAATAATGAGAAACTGTTCATCTAACTCATTCACAAGGTTCTACCTGCCATCCCTTATGCTCAATGAGTATGTGAGGGCACTGTTAGGCATATGTGCATGTAAATTACCTCTAACTGCACATCTCTATTATAGGCAATTACACTAATGTGCTGGAATGATACATTTAGTGTCTTCAGAAGATAGAAGCTGGGTGGAGGGCAGACTGATTTGAAGATCAATCTGGATGAAACAAAGAATGGTATTTATTTGGCAGACCACTGGGGAGAGCTGACTAAAACTGCAGAATGAGATAACATTAGCCATTTGATACGTGAGGCTTGCTATTTAGGAATCTTATTTGCTTTTAATTAAAACAAAAATAAATGTTTGTGGATTTCTAGGCTAAAATTGGGAACCACTATTGTCTCTCTGTATAATAGCCATTTGAAGCTTTATGAGTTGGCAACCAGAAAATGTGCCAGATATTTGAATTTGAACTGCCCAGTCTACATCTCAATTTATCTGTTAGAATTTTGGTTCACTTGCTCATACATATAAGAAGACCCTCAAAATTACTACCTGTAAGGAAGAAAAGGTGATGTCTGCATTGTCTATGTGGTTGCCAGCTAAACTATGAAGTGTCTCTTTTTGGACATGAAGTTTTTGTGCGCGCATCCTTTTGCCTTTATCCCTGTGAGTTTAAGCTTCTGAAATACTATTTGGTGGACAACTTCTGTTGGCTAAAAACAAAACAACAAAAATATCTGAACCCATAGCAGCAACACTTTTTGGTGGTGTTCCATCCTAGATGGCTTTGAGTGTTGGGCAAAATTCAGGAGGCTTTATATTGGTGCTTGAGGCTCAAATGCTTTAACTGGAAATTCCGGGAGTGAAGTTCTCTCTGCTACAGCTGCTGTCAACACAAAGCCTTCAGATGTGGAAGAAAAGTTTATTGATTAAAAGCAACAACTATCCCCATGACTATATCCTTCCAGAATATCACCATGACTAGTGGCTTCTGCTGCTGCTTGCTGTGTTGTAGGCTCATCCTTTAGAAACATTTGGGAAGAGACAGGAAAAATTGCATGAAGTTACCTATGAGGATCAAGCAAGTGACAGGTCTGGTTGTACCAGTAGCTGACGTCGATAATATCACGAGTTTTCTAGTTTCATAATTGTGGATTTACATGTTGTAAATCTTACAGCAAGCTTGGGACAGAGGCTTTTGTCATTACCGGTTTCTATTTCAAATACATAGACTTAAGATGGCAGTGACATATTAAAGATCATTATCTGATAATACAACACATCTTGACCAGATCAACTTATGCAGGTAATTTGTTCTACTGGAAGCAGAAAGAAACTAAATACAGAAAACAGGCTCATGCACATGCTTAGTGAAATAAAAGAAAAGTAAATATGGAAAAGTAAGCAATCCAGCTGTCTTCCTTCTATGTTACAATAAAGCATTAGTGCTAGTTTCCATGGTAGCTTAAAGAAATCCTGCACACTACAACTTAACACAGGACACCCTGCAAGTACTGTGATGGTCAGAAGTGATGATCACCATGATGAGCCATTTTGATAACAAAAATGCTTGATAATTCTGCCTGCTTGGGGGTGACAGAATGAGCTACACTTGAGAGGGACGCTGGCCACTGTGATGTGATAGGGACATAGGGCACACAGCACAAGATCAAATAGGAAAACAAGGTTGTGTGTATTTGTGAGATGCAAGGAGGAAAGGGTAGATGGAAGGAAAAGAAAGATAACACTGCTCCCAGTATGGATAAACAGGTCAGAAGTCTTTAAATGTTTTCTGAAGAATTTAGTACATTTTATTCCAAGGACCTGTTTTTTACAGGGATTTGCTTTGCATCCTATAGGCTGTTTTAAACAGTTTTCACATTTTATTTTTGGCTGCACCATGAGGGGATTACTTCTGATGTTTAATGAATGCAGGATAGAGATCCGAAGGGCCATGCATGCGCACATATGCATGCAACGTAGATGTCCAGCAGATAAGTACAGTATTTTGTTTACAAGGAGATATTACACTGGAAATCCTATTAACAATCAGACAGTCTGCTGGCTGGATTTAGTAAACTTCAACCAAAGGAGTTATTCAGGATGGCACATTAAACCCCCTAAAAGCTTGGTTTCACATTGAGTGTGCCCCCTTAACTTCCACCCATGCTGCATAGCCTGGCAGTAGATATTCTGTGTACACAAGCGGGGTTTTGCTAGCCCAACTTTTTAAAATCAAGACAGAAACACATGGCACTTCTAGGTAAGGGCCTATTACTGCAACACAGGGATGCTGGTTTAAATTATGCTTTATCATCATGAAATCTCACTCCAGCCCTACATCTTAGCGTCATGGTGTTTGGCATCGAGAAGGATGGAAGAACGTATCCCTTTTCTGGAGAACAAGGATTTGATTTGAAAAGGGATGCAAGCATACAGACTCTGTCCCCATAGTGTCTGCATGTAAGACTCACTGCACTGTCATAGCTGAAAAAGACAACAAGCAGATGGAGAGAAGGGAAGCAGGATGCAACATACACAAATTAAAAAGTCACAGATGTGGTAGACGTATATCCTATTAGTTCTGTCTAGAATTACTTGAAAAATGTTGAGGATAAAAAATCTATGTTAGCTGAAAAAAGTAGTGTTGTGATACATAATACTTTAAACTTCATCCTAGCTGTACCTTGTATTACTTCATTCTTCTTAAGACTGTGGATATACACAGGTGAAATTGAGAGGTTGGGGGAGGAAAATGCTGTGATAAGAACTACAGTGCTGAATGTATAAATCTGTAATATGTGAGGTTTTATGAGAAGTGTCTGTGGAGCTTATGTCCCAAAACCTGTTGATTATTTGTGCTATTGGGTAAAGTCTTCAATCTGTAATAATCTCAGAGATTTTTACCTTTTTATTTTCAAGGAGTTGTTAGATTAATTGAAGATTTGGACTCCACTCCTGAACAAGAAAATTCAGGTCCTAATTTTTCTTTGGTCAAGTGTTTCATTGTCACAAGATCAGAAAAATCCTAGGATGATGCAATCATTCGGTTTTTAAAGTCTTTTTTTCCTCTTTAAAAAAAAAAAAAAAAAAAAAAAAAAAAAAAAAACTTTTTTTTCTGTCTGTATATCGTGCATTTTGAGCTACTACCACTGCTTACACTCACAGTTTATGACTCTTTCTCATCTTATTTAAACTCAGCCCTCTTCCAGTCTTTCTAACTGTATATCTTTTCCTGATGATGAATCATTTAGCACCATCACTCTGATTTTCACTCTTTCACTCTCTATGAACTGAGCTTGTTTGACAAATTCTGATCCTTCCTGAAAATACCTGGCTTAGTTTTATAATATTATTTATTTTTATAGCCAAAAGCCCAGCAGGTGAAGAAAAAAATGAAGACAATTTGGTAAATAATGAACACAGGGATGACATATTGTTTTCCTGCAATGAGGAATAAATGCACTTTATTAAGTGACCTTTCCTCTGGTGACTGCCAAGAAATTGGAGATAATAAAGCTCTTGCAGAGGATTTTAGTTGAGAGGAGGTATTGCTTAAAAGAAAGGTCCATTCCTTTATTAAAACCTTGTTGCAGTGACATCAGTATGAATCTAAGTGTGCTATTGAGACTATTTGTGTTGTGTTTTTTCCCTTTCCCTTTCGGAGGTGTAATATATTTGCTGTGAGTTTCCTTGGGCTTGTGTGTGAGAGATCCCTTAAAATTTAAGGGAATCTTCCAATGGTATCTTCTACTCATGGAACCTACACTTAGGGCTCACAGCTATGAGTCAAACTGGAGCTAGACACATCACAAGGTGAAACTTGTTCAGGTAATCGTCTGGTAGCCAACTACTGGGGTAAACCAAAGCCCAAGCAGATCTGGTTGATGAGTCCTGCAGCCTTGGTACCACCATAGAGGTTAGAGCATAGACTACAGACAAATCATGCATTAGAAGCTCTGGTTTGAGCCCAGGCACTAACCACAGGTATATATATGTATTTAAAAGGAGGTCAGATCTCACCTTAAATATGAATGAATGAAAATGGGGTACTTGTGAGGGAGACTGACAAAGGAATCTGAACAGAAGCCCTCAAATCCTTTTTGAAGATTTCCACTCTTCCCCACCCCCTTCACCCAAGTTACTAAAAGCATCAAGGAAGAAAAAAAGAAGCAGAGATATAAAATGCAAGTCGCACTTTTTAATAGATTTTTCTTCCTTTTCCCCAAAGGGTTCAGCCGCAGAGAAAGAGTGGAACATAATAATCCTTAGCATTTATATAGCACTTTACATTTCCAAAGCTCTGTACAAACATTAACTGATCAATCTTCACAACACCCCTGTGAGTTAGGGATGTATGATTAACCCCATTTTACATTGGGGGAAACCATAACATTTTAGAGCCTGACTCCCCATCCCTCCAGAGGTGTGTGGTTCTTGCAGATCCCGCTGGTTTAAACAGGAGTTATCGTGACACTTCTGAACACTGGGTGCTTTGCAACAGCCTCAGGGCTACATCACCAGTCTGTAGCTGGTGAGCCAAGGGGTCTGTCTTCCTTTTCCCTGCTCTAACCATTGGACCACTAAAGATTTGCACACCTTTGTCTTTCCATGTCCTTGCTGGAGTGGGACTAGTGACTGGAATTTCAAGAAGCAAAACCACTCCTAGTTTATGTGCCTACTTGAATATTGTAAAATTGCCATTATTTGAAAATAGGAAAGCCTAGGAAAAAGCCTATTATCCCAATGTTCCCTCCTTCCCTCCTTTCCAAACTCTAGAATGATTTAAAATGAAATATAATCCTGTATTGAATGAAAGGACACAAATACAACAATACGCCTGTTACTTGATGCCTTATTTTTCCCCTTTTTCTTTCAATCTTTTCTTGATAAGTTTGTGTTTTAGAGAAAATGGCAGGTACAGTAGTAGAGTAATGCAAAAATACATTTTTTTTTTCTAGCATAGAAGTAAATAGATGTCTTTAACATGAAATCTTGGTGTAAATTGTAGAAGTGTATTCACTTTTTAATGTTTCCCGAGTTTCCATTCCATGAGCATGGAAATCTCTCTTATAGCAGAACTCTTCTTCTGCAGGAGATGGAACTGTGAGGTAATACTGTCATCCTAGGCTTTGGTTTCCTGAGCCACAAGTGCATTCACATTAATTCACTGTGGGTTCCCATTAGGAGAAAAACAATACATTCACTCAGAGAGGATGCCCAAGTGTGGCTAAAAGCGATTTTTCTCCAGTGGCATGTCCTGCAGTCAGGGATGGCTCCAAATAACATGCAGCAGAATCACCAGGATGGGAGCAGACTTTAACAGAGGACCTCAGCTTTTCTCTACTAGGCTGACCCTGGCATAGGTCATGAAGACAACACAAATATAAATAAAAAAAACAACCACTGTGAAGGTAGCTGCTGGCTGCCCCAGTGCACATAGTCTTTCTCCCACCAAGTGCATTTTTCTCCATCAGGATATGTTGTCAGATACTGCAGAGCTCTGAGACGCTTTATGCCACTTGCTCTTCATCATCAATGTTCACCCCTTTGGGCCTCCTAATTAGCTCAAAAAATATTGAATCTAGTTAGGGTTTCTTGGACTCCTCCATCTTAATTAGGAGGTAGAAAAAGGGTTCTAAACAAGACTGATAGAGAAAAGAGATGGAAGACTGCTCTTCTCAACGTGTATATGTTTGTCTGTGGGTTAGATAATTTAAAGAATTTCTTCAAATGTGATTGCTTTGGGCACTTCATATATTTATTCATAATTTATTTACCTGGAAAATATAATATTACTACAATAACAGGAAAATTACATCTGGATTCATACTCTATTTTTGGGAGAAAACTGCTAATTCTGCACTGGGATATGACCTGTGACCTATTCTTTTTTATCTGTATTATTGAATCTTCTGGTTTGGGAGCTGTGCAAAACAGCTTTTCATTCTGAATGCTAATCAAAAGAGTGCGTTAATTAAATATACTTCTAATGAAACTACTTTGAAATGAGACATGCAGGCAAGAGTCTGCCCCTTCTTAAGTTAATGAGAGAAATTGAAGGGATTAGATTTTTTTTTAGTTGGGGGAGCTGGTGGCTGATTTAGAGATGAGCATCCTTGTCATAAAGGCTTATAAAATAAGATCATCCTCTGATCTCTGTTGTACCTGAAGTCAATGGAGTCCCTCCAGACTTGCACTGGTGGAAGAGGGGCTCTGAATTTGGGCCCCAACTACTTAAAAATATGTAGTTGCCCTTTAAGATGTAAATCTATTGAAATCCAACCTTAGACATTGTCAGGGTCACTCTGCTTATTACTTTATGACATTTCCAGATTAAAGGTGCAGTGGGGGCTCACATTAATTTGCTTTATGTTTGACTAGAAATGCTTCCCATCACTATTAGAGCACACTTCGAGCTCTCTTCATTTTAGAACGCTTGTCAGTCATTTGAGAATGATATGCCCTACGTCTGGGATGAATAAGCACATCATATATTAGGCAGAGGCTTTTTTCTCTGGAGAGGCTCAAGAGAACTGACAACTACTTCCAAAGAAGGTGAAAAACAGACATGAGCCCAGTGGCTGAAAGAGGGAGGAGTGAGGAAATATTCTCTTAAGACATTATCCACTAAATTGATTGAAAGCATCCAGGCAGTTGTCCTGTGACAGTAGTATTTAAAGATTCAGATCTGTGGGAATGAGAAGAAATGGGGATTACCATTTCCATGTACTCCTCTGGTTTGCATTGGGTAGCAAAGAAATCTTTTACAGGGAGCTCACAGATGTCTGTGCTATCCACTGGGTCCCAGACAGCAGAGCACCCAATAGATTTAAATAAGAAAGGGAAAAATCTGTACTAAACAGGTACATTTTTCTTTTCTCTCTTTATTTTTTTTTTTTTTTTTTGAGTGAAAAATAAATTACCTTATTCCAGTAATTTCCATCTTGAAATCTTTTCCAGTATTGATATCCGTTTAGGAGCTGTATGCATGTTAGGCCTTTAGAGGTAAAAAGTTTTGGTTGTGCTATGAGGGTGAGAATAACAGAGTACCCAGTTGTTTATCAGGTGCTAATGTGTTTCTGGGCAGCATCAGAGACCCCTCTCATGGGAAGTATTCATAAATTTTCTACCAACAGGCAAAACTTATACCTGGAATTTTGCTGATGCCGCTCCACTGAGGTAGGCCTTTTTCTGAATGTCACATCAAAGGCCCTTCTTTGTCTTTTTAACCAAGTGACCTCCCAGTGGAGATCTACAGGTCCCAAAATTCTGAAAAAACTGTGCTGGGGTGGAAAGCAAAATAAAAGACATTTTAACATTTTTCTTTTGAACCTTTGGGGCTGTCTGAACTTGAAGCTCAAAGTCAGCCACTGAAACACCCTCCTCTAGAAACACAAGGCCTGATTCTCTGGGAGATGAGTGAAGGCTGCTTTCCTCAAAGCCACCGAAATTTGACAAAACAAAATGGGCCTGAACCTTTATCTTTATGCTGAGGTCAGTGGGACTGCCTGTGAAGTTGAGGTTCAACATATGGTTTTAAATGTCTGGTCTTCCTGGTCAAGTTTTCAGATGATTGTGCCCTCCAGTCCAAAGTGATAAATTTTTAATGCCTTGTTTCCCTTTTTGCACCTTCTTAGAGCAATTTTTATTTTTTTTTTTTCAAATGTGTATTAGACTACTTGTTTATTTTTCTATAATCAGTATTTATTCTCTGAATGCAGTGTCTGAGAGGGATGTAATGACAACGTGGCTAAAATACCATCAAAAATATGACACTCCCGTGGAGGGAAATTAGAACTGTAATGAACAACATAGAGGCTCTCAAATTTTTCATGCACAATTAACTGTGCATTAATATGGCTCCTTGCAAAGTATATCATAAGGACTCTGAATTCCTGACTGATCTGTGTGTCTGTCCATCACTAGTTGTAGTTAATCCACCTATTCCTGCTCAGCATCCCTCCAAAAAAGGTACAGAAACCCTCTGCAGCTGCAGGTCCTTGCCTACCCAACAGCTTCACCCACTCTTCCTGCTACAACACTCTGGAGAATCTGTCTCTATTTCCTGCTCTGTATGATATCCTGAAACACTTTATAGGGCAATGTAAGCTGGTAAATATTTGCATTTTCACCAAATGAGTGCGAAAACTGCAGCAACCAACTGACTTGTGCATACCCACTTTCAGCTCTTAAGTGCTCCATCCTCTCTCACTCCACCTTCAGCTTAATGTCCTAACCTCACTGATCCGCAGAATTATATAGCTTAATATATAGCCTAATCCATTCCTGAGATTTT
Source organism: Anas acuta (assembly GCF_963932015.1). Taxonomy (NCBI): domain Eukaryota; kingdom Metazoa; phylum Chordata; class Aves; order Anseriformes; family Anatidae; genus Anas; species Anas acuta. The sequence continues at coordinate 5,619,243 of NC_088990.1, forward strand.
ATCTTTCCTTATATTAACTTAACCATAGATGATCTTGCAGTGATGGCATATGTTGGAGACAGTCATTTTTAAAGCCATCTGCAGCTGGTTTTTGTGTGAATACTGCACCCTGCAACTCATGATTCCTCTTCACCACTAATTATTTCCTATGGCTTTTAATACTGCTCCGAGTCTTAGAATAGCTCTGAATGATGATAGACATATATTATTATTACAGGTTGTATTAAGCAGTCGTAGCTCAAGTTCTAATTACATTACCCTTCAGCCACGGCAGCAGTAACACTTGGTTTGGTTCTTGAGTTTCTAGGAATAATCTTGCCAGTAGCTCTTAGTTAGACTGCAAGGTCAGGGAGAAAGGAAATTCTTCTGCCCTTCTTTTCTTGTAGAATCTGAGAGGATATATTGCGGAAAGGGACAAAACTGGTCATGAAAAGAGAGGATTAAAATGAGAGGCTCCTTGCAATGCATGCTAACTGCCGATGACCTCACAGGGACAGTAGTTGCAGCATGATTTTCTCCAGGTAATAGAGGCACCCCATGAAAAGTGAATGCTGGGGATATGCATCTGGTCTAAAAGCAGAATGGTGCATTTTAGGATGCTTGAGTTCTGGGGCTTGTACACAGAGACTCAAATAACCTACAACTGATAGTTTCTAAATCCATGCAGTAGAAATAATCCAGTATAAAACAACCTCTGCTTCTTCAAGAAGGAAATAGTGCAACATTCCCAAATCTAGAGATCTTCCATAAACCTGATTTTTACTTGGTTGCATAAAACACTATATAGTAGGATCAAAGTCACAGAATTTATTTATTATTATTTTTTTTTTATTATTTTATTTTTTGTCTGGGAAAAGAACTCTTGTCCCTACGATCAGCAAGGAAAGGCTGTCATTTGAACTTGAGCACCCAAAGGATGTCAAAGGCAGGAGTCAATTAAAATTATTTGCATTTTATTATTTTTAGTCAGAGGGTGGCCAGGGTCATCATACTTAAAGGGTTGTTAATAACATTTCTGATTTGTGCCTGTAGCATATTTATTGGTGTATGGTGGTTGTTTATAAATCTTAAGAGAAATATTTTTATGATTTAAAAATGAAATAGAAATATGACAGACATTTTTCAACAATGTTTTTAAAAATTCTGGTGGTATTGGAACAACATGTTCAGACCATAAGGAAGTGATTTGATTTTTTTACTTTGTTTATCCAAATGCCCAAGTAAATAAACAGTATAAATAACAAAGGGACTATTTCTTTGTTCTCAAATTCCTTTATCTGATAATCTCAGGCAGTATAAATAACTAAGGAAAGGTTTTATTATGTAATACTGCACAGCAATATAGTGTTGCAGGTTCTTTGGGACACTGAGTCTCTTTCCACAGTCCCCAGAACATTTTGGCTACTACTATAAACTTATTACAACCTATTTCTCTATTGTAGAGTTTTCTTACAGTACCCATAAAAGCCAAGCACCTGATACTAGAATATCTCATTTATATATCAATTTCCATCCCTCTGCGTATGAATTTGTACGTGTATGTCTGTGTGCACCAGATGGTTTACATTTGTCATGTATGTTACCATGAAAATCAATATGCATATTTATTAGCAATTAATGATTTTCAATAAAAATCTAAAAATAGAATAACCATCACTTTTAGGGATAAAAAAGAGAGAATCTGGTTTATCAGTTTGAAAATGAATGAAAAATGTTTCCTTATTGTGTTCATTAATTGCAGTTGACAAAAAGTAGGATACTTCACTCCTCCTTTCATGTTGCTAATTCCATCCCTCTCTCCCTCCCTCTCTCTCACTCTCTCCCCTCAATTAAACATATGAGAGTATCCCCTCCCCTTTCAGAAAGAAGCTTTTAGATTAATCATATTATCTTAAGGTTCCAAATCTCAATGCCTGCGTGACCTTTCTTCCGTTAGAATCCATTATCTTAAACTATCACAATAATCCTGGCTTTAGGGAGGGAGAGCGGGAAGCAAGAATCAAACCTAATAGATGGCAAATAAGATTAATCTATGATCTAAGTGCCGATTACACTTGGCCCTGCCCTTGAACACCCAGGTGTAACCTTGAAATTCACATCCGCTAAGACACTGCAATTGGATTGTGGGTCCCTGAAGGCCTGGAAGGGGCAGCTGGCCAAACTTTACCCATTATTCCCCAGTGAGACATGAGCTGTCTCAGCCTGCAGCTCTCTTACTTGTGGAATTTGGCAGCGGCACAGCTAAATGTTTGTTTTGGGATGTTTAGCATTTTTTCAGATAAAATAGTTATTTTCAGGTCCTTAATTTTTGTTTGTCAGAAGCAAGCAGCCAGGGAATGGGTGAACTTTTACCTGGACCTCACAAGAGGAGAAAGCTCTCTTTTCAAAATCTGATAACTCTGCAGAAGAAAACAGAGATATTTTCTTTCTTTATAGGCTGACCTATGGACCCTGCCAAAAAAAATGTTCCATGTGAACTTGAGTTTGCAAGGCCCCCCTTTTTTTTTCTTCCAGCCATGAATACTCCACGTTCTGAAAAAGGACATCTGTGATAAGATGGAACTTGGCACCAGTAACTCATGTACTATGGGTGAAGCATGCTCAGAAGAGGCAGACCCAGAGATAATTTTTCATCAAAGAACTTTTTAAAGCCATTATTAAAACTAGCATAAATTTCCTCTGCTGCTGGCAGCTTCAACGGACAGGACAGGATTGATTTGGATATGGCAGCTGAACTTTTTTTTTTCCTATTTATATGTAAGGCCAGACTCCCAGATGGGGTGAAACAGTGTAAGCTTGCTGACTTTAACCCTGCCCAAAATATTTCAGTTGGGGAGGTGGCCATGAAGTTCAGCTGAAGTCACCTACCCTCCATTTGTTCCATTTGGAGGCAACAACTAAACCCCATAGCAAAGGTCCATATTTCTCTTTGTACCTCTTGTCACGCAGCAATACCCTGGTGTGGCAGTAATTCAAGAGATAAGGAATTAGAAGGAAAGTACAGGGTAGAAAATGTCAACATGAAGCACATCTTGTGGCTGGCTGACTTTAAAATGGTCCTCTGGTAATCTCAAAATTATAGGGGAAGGGAAGAAGAAACAGAACGATAGAGGCAAAATCATGCAGATAGCAGCTACCACTGTAGTAGCCTGGCAGTGTCAGAAGCTGTCAAGAGGTGAAATCGCTGCAGCCTCCAATGGTGAACCCTTCAGAGGACTGAGTTCCAGTCTGCCAGAGTGCTGCCCACCTCTGGGAATGACATTTTAGGAGACATGAATGATGTGATTCCCTTCAGGGAACTGTCAGGCACAGAAGGCTATTGTTTTGCTACTTCTTCACTTTCCAGATTGTGTGTTGGCTCTCATGGAAGTTTAAAAAGATTTGCTCAGCTCCAGTTGCTGTGGGACAGGGACAGTCTATAAAGCACAGCACAGAGTTTATTACCAGTTCCCTTACCCAGAAGCTGGCCTGATGGGACTTATGGGTGCTATGTGGGCATGTAAATAAAACAGGAGTTACCTGACCTGACTTTTATTTAGTTCAAAGAGAAATCAATGGGGGGAGGATAGGGAGGAGGAGTAACAAAATGGACTGGTCAAGTGGACTTTGATAAAAAAGTAAATCTGCTCACATAAATATTGATTAGCAACATTGCTTCTATCTCAATTCTCTTTGCGAGTACGTGAAATCCTACTGGTGTTAAAGGCGCCTGTGGTCCCAGAACTGTGATATTTCTGAAGTTTTGTACTGTCAAGAAATGCTGGAATCCTAGGCTAACAGGCTGAATAATGAAAATAAGTATCTGATATTAGATGTCTTAAAATTCCACAAAAAGACTCCTAAAGACTTAGATTTTAGAGGTATGTCTATATACCATCCCATGCCTAGCAGTTCATCTAGTCTGTAAACATCCATGGACCAACAGCTGGGATTCCCTGGGATAAGGGGTGGAAAGCAAAACTTGCAGACAAGAATGAGGATGATGGTGGGCAGCCAGGAGAATGCTCAGGCTCTGTGGTGACACCCAAAACCAACCAGAATACATAAACTCCATGTCTTCTGTCCAGAGAGGGTTAACTAGCACTTGCAGCAGGCAGCCTCATGCCATTAAGTCAGGGAGAGTAATGAAATTTCATTTAATTTGTCAGGAAGAAAGTGCTAATGTTAAAAGGCATTTAATAAAAAGGGGGAGATTCTTTGAAAGGAAGCCTTTAAGTAATTACTTCAAGTGTCTTAGGCCTACTCACCAGAATATTTACATTAGTGTCTCCCAGCGCCAAAGTGTAATTAAATTAGTGCAGCATTTACATTCCATCCTGTTTTTTTTTTTTTTTTTTTTTTTTTTTTTTACAAGTGTGATTTTATTAACAATTCTCAAAAAAAAAAAAAAAAAAGGAAAGAAAAGCCAGCCTTGATCTAATCAGTTCAGGTGTCAGTATTTTTCTAATGTTCTCACTAAGAAAACTACAGAGTACACTGGCTTGGAGAAGATGGAGTTGGGAGGGAAGAAAACTTCATCTCATTTTGAGTTCTACTTGGAGAAGTGCCATTTCTTTGATCTGCTCCGGGACTGATGTCCCATGTGGAGAGCCCATAAAGATGGCATCAGATGGAAGAAGGCATAGACCTGGGGATTTCCTATTGCATGGAGGTGAATATAGGGCTCAACACTGGGGGACAGGAAACTGCAAAACACTAGAAAATATATGATTTGCATATTTTGCTACTAAAAACTTTTTTTTCTTGAAATGATATATATGTAATATCCTTCCAGGGGAGCATGACTTTTCTACCTTGACCTAAGTGGAATAAGTTCTGCTTTTCATATCTTCAGTACAAATGTGGCATTTTAAAAGCAGATGAGAGAGAAAGAGAGAGTAGAAAATCATTAGATATAAAACACATCTGTGCAAATCATTGTTCTGTGACAAAAATAGCTCAGTTTGTTATACGCAGCCACAGAATTACCAGTGCCATTACCAACCAGAGGACACTGGAAGTAGATAGCAAAAAAAAAAAGAAGGGGGGGGTGCAGGAGGATTTTTTTTTGTAACAAAACAAAAATAATTTTTGAATGTTGACATGTTGTGATAAATCACACAATTACATTTAAAAATTACCTCAGGAGTTATTTTACAATTGCAGGTCTCTTTGGTCAAAAGTTTAGCTCTGTGTTCCACCACAGAATAACTAATATCTTCTAGTTGTTAAACTCATCTGGGATGCTATGAGGAAGAAATTCAAGTCTCTGAATGAAATTAAGCAAAATAAAGATTTAAACACAGTTCCATTTCTTCATTGTCTAGAGATATGTTGGTATTTGTTTTACTTTATGTGAATCTTTGGTAGTTAGAAATGTATTTTGAATTATGATGACTACGAATATACCAAGGAACATTTTCCAGAGCTGCATCAAAACAGTACCTATACCTATATAAAATCTGAAGATACCATAACTGCTGTAGATGCTGTAGAGCTTTCACTTCATATATAGGATCCTAAGATTCGTGTTTCTACTTTGTCTATTTATCAGTGGGGACTTCAAACAGGGTCTCTAGCAAAATTATATGCAAGTGTCTAACAAAATATGTTTTTGTTTCCTTTGCTTGCATTCAGATACTCCTGCATCTTGTAAATGATTTAGGTGGATCTGAGGAACAGCATCTAATTTTCTAGGTAAAATATTGTTTTTGAAAAATATATTTTAGTTTTTAAAAATTTAATGGTCACCAATACAGAGAGTTTAAAGGTCCTTCACTAGCCATAAATTTACACCACATCTGGTTTGTCTATAAGTGACTCAGAGAGATGTTCTAGCAAGAATGAGTCTTACAAAACTGAAAAAAATAATATTCACAGCAATTAAAAGCTTTCTCCACATTGCATTCAAAATCTTTTCTGAAAAGAAGGAAGAAGAACTTTGTGGCTGGGAAAAATCCTTTTCTTTTATGACTACCTGTCTAAGCAGCTTCAGTGGGGGTGGCCAGGTTTTGGTGTTAAATCAAAGGATTTTTCAGGATAACAATAAATGAACTATTGGTAGGGGAAGAGCATGCATGTGTAACTCCATCCGAGATACAATGGTTTCCTCTTCCGTGGTACAGTGGATTCAAAGAGTATCTAAAAACTCAAAGATCCTAGAAAAATATCACAACTAGGGGAAACTGTCCAGCACGTCAGTGAAATGGTGACAGGCTGACACTCTCAGAAGGAAAAGAGGAAAAAACTGTAAAAGCAATGCACTCTGCTTCTTCCTGCCAGGGCTGTGATGTTATTTACAACATTGTAAGTCCTCTTGTATGCATCTGCCTGTTTCAAAGTGGCTTTTTTTTTTTTTTTTTTTTTTTTTTTTTTTTTTTTTTTTTCCGGTGCTCTACAGTATTCACAGCCTTTGAAGGACAACTGACTAAAAGTTGTGGTTTGAAATTGCTGCTTGAGTCTCACGATGAACACATTTTAAACAGACTCTGGTAAGGGCAGAGGCCAGCTAGAACATGGGTGATCCTGACATTGTCAGAGGTGGACCTAGATGGGTAGAACTCACTGTTCACTCAAAGTTAAACATATTTAATAACAGGATGGTTGAGAGGAAGAAAAGGAAATGAAAAGCATTGGTGTATAAAGATGGCCTGAGCCATGGAGGTGACTGATCTTTCAAGATGATTCTCATGTCCCATTGGGCCTTTTTCAGTCACAGATGCCCACTAATCCACATCTTCATTGTCCCTACCATAATGTCTTTTATTCTATTTTTGGTAGCTGTGGTATTAGCTGTGGTGTGCAAAGGTTTATGTGTGGACCAACAAGCAAAACACACGGTAAAACATGCCAGCATTGACACTGCATGCTCATGGTGTGTCTGCACTGTTCATCAGACCTGACATTATCAACAGTTTCAGAGCCAGAGACTGCTGAAGCTAGTGTCTATTGCCAAAGAATGCTGAAGCTAGTGTCTATTTACAAATAATGTAAAAATGTGGTTCAAAATGAGCCCCTGGTGTTTTAAGAACGGAAGGAATGTTTGATGCCACAGCCCTTTTGATCACATGTCTGTGAGGGAGGCGAGGCTTCACTGGCCTTGGGTGAGGCTTCTCAAGCCTCAGGCCAAGGCCTCACAGGCTTCAGGCCCAAGCAGCATGGTGTTCATGATTAGGGCAAGAATAAATCAATCCTGGCTGCAAAAGGGTTACACGATCTGGAGAAAGTGGAACTTGCTGAATGTTGAGAACTTATGAAAAGCTGCACTTTTTCTATAGATGCCTGAGCAGGAGCTAATATCTTTCAGAGATCTGGTCCTCTCTCTTAAAAACACATTTTTTTTAATGGTAGAACAGCTGTTGTTGCTTCTGTTGTGATGATCTGGGTGAAAAGTTTGGTAACAGAGAGGGAGGCTTTAAAAAAAGAAAAAAGGGAAAAAATAAAATAAAAAAAAACAACCTCCAAAAAAATTCCTTCTCAAACCCACCCACTGAAAAAAAGCCTTCTGCTCTGGCCTTACAGAGACATAAAACTTCTAGTGTTTCTTAATGCAATTAAAACAAATGCTGACGTTATTTATAACTAAATTACTGGCAGGAAAAACAACTAATGACCAAAACCCACATTTGTACCATTTAAAAAAAAAAAAAAAATCCTAAAGGGAATGATTTGTAAGGATGTGGTTAAACCTATTTATACCCTGGGTTCTATTTGTTTTACAGCCAGCGGTGCACGAACAACATGAAAGGTTATCTTTGACAAGGTTTTAGCTATTATTTTCTTCCAGTGAAATGGTATTTCTTGAGAAAAAAAGGTCTTCAGAACAAAATAACAATAAATCCTGATTTAGATACATAAAGCTGCCATCGATATCACATAATATCAGTGTTCTTTCTCACTCGATACAGGCGTTTTTAAGATAAATGGTAAAACTGAACTGGAAATCCATCTGGCCAGCTGCCTGATCTAATGAATAACCCCACTTTGGCTCCTGCAATGTAAGCAGAAAGAGTTCTCTCCCGGCCGCTTTCGTCTGTCATGAATCTACAAGACAGCCGACATAATATCTGGGCGACAACAGCGTGCTAACAGTGCAGTGACTTCCATTTTCTTTGCTTTCTATTGATTTTCACTTAATAACTGGCGAAATACTAAACGTCCGCCCTGAGTACCTAATAAATCCTGCCTGAGCTTTTTATTGAGGAGAATTTAATAAAAACAACCATTGCGGCTGAGGGATTTTTCTTCTGGACAGAACACGGTGAGGGGTGGGTGGTGTGTGGGGGTATGAGGGGAGAGATTTGAATTTTCTAATTTTTTTTTTGTTGTTGTTGAGATTTTTCGCCTCCATTCTCGTCACTGCCCTCTTGAGGACCCAGCATAATTTGTTTCTGGTTTCTTTGCTTTGCATGTTTTCTCATTGTCTGGTGATGGCCACTGCATGCACGCCTGTATTGCCATAAGAAAGAGAAGAAGGGTGTTTACAGAATAAAGTCACTTCCACCACGTTCATCTTACCCACCCACACTTGCTTCTTCAATGTGATTTCAATTTTGTTAATTGTTATGAAGGTTCTCTAATTGCCAAGTGCAGGGGCTGTCAGAATCCTACAGTAACACGCTTTTTATTGTCCCATTTTACAGCTATTTTATGTTTGACACTTGACACGCAGGCGTGAAGATCCCCTGTCGGATTGGTTGGCTACTGTAAGAAAATGGCATTTTTAAGTTATACGAAGTGTTAAATCTGCATCCAGTTAAAAACAAAACAAAACAAAGCCCAGTGGTTTATAAGTTGACAATTAATCCTAATTGTTAGCTTGGGAAAAAAAAAAAAAAAAAAAAGGCACAGGAAAAACAAAAGTAAAAGGCCAACCCCCCTATTCATCTAGCTGTCCAGCAAGCCTGCATGTGTATGTTGATATATATGCTACCGTTTTCTTTTCTGAAGATGAATCGGAGAGACCAGGACAACATTCCTAAGTACAACATATTATTTTCCTCTGCATAACCTCCTGGAATGGCTCTCTTTGCCAATAAACTCAACAGAGTTCCTATTATACAAAGCTGCTCTTTTAAAGCATTTGACAGTTTTTATTTTAATTGACACAGAGGCAGTTTCAAAGTCATTGGGTTTAATGAACAATCATCTTAGCATTTGCCTGCTCAAATCCTCTTATTCCCAGCAGTTCACAGTAAAGTTTATTCTAACGGTTGAAATTAAAAAAGGAGAGAGAGGCAAGTAGAAATGTTGAGGAGCTTATATAAAAATCTGTGAATCTCAAGTTTTGTGCAGTGCTGTTATGAAAACTACTCAGCCATGCAAAGCAATAAGAGGTTTAATTACTCATTGGTAGTCCCTCTGCTGCTCCTGATGTGGTGTGTGTGGTGTTGCAGAGGCCTGGGAGAGATAATTGAGGCATATGGGTGGAGTACAGCACTGTTTTGGCAGCTCATCTATTTTTTCCTTTTTTTTTTTTTTTTTTTTTTGTTGTTGTTGTTGTATGTGTGTGTGCGCGCACTGCTGACTGTCTCATGTGGGGTAGAAGGAGCAACAGTTTGTGGTAGGAAAGTATCAGGAGACGACCCTGATCCAAACCATGTAAAGATCTTGAAACTGGGATGGGGTTTTTTTGCATGGCTTGTGTCAGCAGCTGGGACAGTATTATGGAGGGAACAGGATGACTTGTAGTATTCTGGCAAATCCACACTATCTCAAACTAGTAGCTGCAAGCGGAAACATGTGAATGAGCCCTCTAAACCTCCAAAAAGATCTGTTTTCAGGTTTGGTTTAATCTATCTAATCTAGGCACTACTGGGCTCATGTGGTCAAGACTTTAATGGCTCTTAATAGGCATAGCACCGGTGACAGCTATAGCCTTTCTGTTCTGTGGGGTATTCTGGGGTGAATAGAAGGACGTGATTATTGAACCTACAAAGCCTGGGCCCTTAAGAGCATGTGGAGGGAATATTAAAATCCAGTAATTATTATTTCTGGTTTGATATCCATTTTAAGGTGAACTAATTCATGAAGCAGCTTCTTCATTACATAACTTTGTGTGGCAAAATAAGAAAGTACTAAAAGTTTCTGCTTCGGTTTATTGTCGTACGTTAATGACATTCAGCAGCTGGAAATAAATAAAGGACACTCCAGCAGGGTGTGATCAAATTACTCTCCACAGCTAACCATCAGTCTTTTGGGTACTACCTGTCGTTAAAGCTTGGAAACATCTTTCCTAAACTAAAATATTTTTGTAGTTTTTACCAAATGGATAAAACAAGAAGAAATTTTATCACTATCTAAATGGAGTAATAGAGTGACAGGACATATTTGCATTCTGAATAGATTAGCTGGTCTTTTAAATATTTATTTGTGTCTATTTTCAAAGTCCTCGATCCTCTGAAATTTTCCAAACACTTCTGATTTGACAGACTGGGAAATCTGTCTGCAACTCCAATTATACTTGAAAAGATACATATAAATGATTTGACAAGTTAAAAATTAGCAGCAAGTTCTATACCTAGCAAGATTTTGTAAGCAGCAGTTCATAATTCATGATACTTCACTCTAAAGTTCATGTAAATTCTGTATGTGTGGGATCCTTTAATTGGTAAGCATAAAGGTGTATTGCTATTCACCTAATGTATTCTAGTGCTCAACAAAAGGTTGTTGTAGTGAGCTCTGATTGTGACAAATGATTTACTATTAGGAACATTCTGTAATTATTGTTCGGTGGTACCACAGACCGATACATCATTAACATGATAGACGACCTTTTATATCAGCAAAAATAACTAAATTAATAAAAATGGCTTCATTCCAAACCCTGTCAGAAAGCCAATACTTGAAACAATCAAGTATCAGTGATACCTGAAAAGACCAAAGTTATATTTTTGTTAAGCAAATCTTATTGTTTGTGTAATAACATTGATATGTGCTGTAGAACAGAGGACCGGATTTTCAGCTGCTGTGAATCAATGATCTAATTAATTCTATTTATGTAGAGACACACCACTCCACATCTGTCAGGGGTATGATATGTAGGATTTTATTCTACTGCTGAAAGCAAGACGGCAAATGAAGTATCAGAAAACTTTATTTTTTGCTCTTCAAGACTTTTGGGAACTGATGCATGTGGTTTTAGACACTGTTTCTTCAGACAGATTCCGTTCCCTATCCAGAGTGAGTCTACTAAAAGAAGCGCTTTCTCCAAATTTACATCAACGTCATTTGAGTTTAGGGAGACCAGACTCCAAACTTGGCTAGACTCCAGATTTGGAATTTAGTAAAGTACCTGAAGACTTTGTTTTTTTTTTTTTTTTTCCTACCAAAGAATCTAAGTTAGGGTCATGAAATCCTTGTGATCCACTATTCCATATTCACTTTGTTATAAAAATCAAGCCACTAGTTCTGGAGACTGTGCAGCTTTGCAGAATACAGATAACTTGGAGGTGATGCCATTTGCTGTCTCCATTTAAATTCCTACCAATTACAGATAATTTCTATGAGGAAATAATTGTCTTTTGGGAAATAGTGTGAGTCCCCTAGATTATCTTCCTGGGCCTACAAAAAAGCCAGCAAGGAGTAAGCCCCTGAGTCCATTTCCCTCCCCCCCCCCCCTCTTTTTCTAAAAACAAAAAACAAACAAACAAACAAACAAAAAAAAAAAACATCGATGTGGGAGCATACTTGAAGAAAACCATGACCACAGCTTAATAGACCGCTCAACAATTCCTGTTATTGTTGTGGTGGTGGTGGTTTTTAATTATTATTCAGATTCCTCCTATATCCATCCTATCATTCCATCTCTTTTAACTCCACTTGTCATTCCACTGAGCTGTTCATTCCAAAGGTAACCCACAAAAAAAAAAAAAAAAAAAAAGTAAACTAAACTCAGTTGGTCAATTGTGTCACATTTGTGTCACGGTGTCACATTTATCTCTAATTTGTCTTTCTTAGTCTTGTTCAAGTGTAAGTTGCTTTGGCAGAATCTGTGTTGTGCATAGGTTTTACACACCTGGCTTTCTCAGTTTTCATGTAGACACTACAAGGATAAATATGGCAAATAAATATTAGGTGACTGGATCACAAAACACTGCATAATACCTGACTCGGTTTACTTCCCTGCAATAAATTCTCAGGGTGTTTTTTCAGGGACACATGCTGAAAGAAGAGCAAAAAAACAAAACACAAACAAACAAACAAAAAAATCAACACACACAAAAAACAATTAATCTGCAGGTCATTGTGTTTTAATAGGCAAAGAACAAGTTCTTGGGACTTCATTCCTTCCGCAGCTGTTACTAACTCACTGTGTAACCTTCAGCAAATCCCTTTATTGCATCTCTGTAAAATATTGGTAATGAATTTACGTTTTGTAAAGTGCTGGGGGATCCACAGATGAAAAGCACTATATAAGCTAAGTGTTATTAATGTGATTCACTCAGTGAAATGAAATCTCTGTTGAGCAAAATACTGTTCTGTAAAATTTATATTTAAAGTTACATGTTTTACAGCACCAAGAGAATGAAGGTTGTGTCACTGTTTCCAACATATAAACTATATTTAGCAATTTATTCCTTGGCTTCTCTCTAAGTAAAAGAAAACAGCTTGATGTTTAAAAATAACATTTTGTAGGCTTGACGTCCATAATTTGGACTGGAATATTTTTTAAACAATTATTTAAAAAGAATGAAAAATCTCTTTCTGCTCATATAGAATAAATTTTAATTCTAGCAAGAGCCATATATATGAAGATTAGCCATTTATCTTGAATAGTTATTTCAATTTCATATGAACATTGCTATAGAAAAATGTTTCTGATGTCAACTATTTCTGTATTTTCTTTTAATGCATAGCTTGCCTTTTCTGTTGCATCCTGTGAAACAGTGGAGTAGAGTTTGAATACTGAGTAGTAATTCAGTTTTGTAGTAAACCTCTCTGCTGCTGAGATGAGCTAAGTTGCAAGAGGTTATACAAACTGCATAAATGTAGGGAAGTATGTTAGACTGTTAATAATCTTTTGATTTTATTAATTGACGATACCTGTAACATCTTCAAGAAAATTGGTTCAACCATCTGAGTTTAAACTAAATTTTTTTATTATTATTATTTATTTACTTATTTATTTATTAAAGAAAGAGAGCACAATCATCCCTGATTTTCTCTCATAATCCATTTGCAAACATCTTTTTATATAGAAAGCTCCTGGTTCACAGTGGCTTCTGCCAGGACTACAGCCCAGTTGTGTTTTTTTTTTTTGTTTGTTTGTTTGTTTTTGGTCTTGTCTTGAATCAATTAATCAATTATCACTATTACTTGAGTCTAGGGAAGGAAGAAAAAGCTTTTAGAGAACTTTACCAGCGGTTATAGCTAGTCAATAAGAGAAGAATCTGGATTCTGTCTTAGGACAAATGTTGGTGTGATTCTGATGATAACTGAAATGCTTGTCTAAGGACTAGATTTGTCTCTTTGTCTCCTACTTGATAACACCATTACCAAGAGACCCTAGAGTAACCTTAGCCATATAAGCCTAACATGAGCCATTGCCTCATATAAGGAGGTCAGATTAAATCAACACTTTTTTTTTTTTTCTTTTTCCTAGTTTTGGCATCTGAATTGCAACTCTAAGCACCTACCACATGAGCTTTTTGTTTGTTTGTTTGTTTCTGTTTAAAGTTAGATATGAATTATTTAGATATTAGATATGAATTATTTTCTATAGAGATCTGATTGACCCACTACAATATTCAAAACCCCTTTGAGGAACTTGAAGAAACACTGAAGCACTTACCCAGTTATTTTCCTCACTTATTATACAAGACCCAGGTCCTGATGGATATGATGCCCTAACTTATTGTGAATGTCTGGCCACTAGACATTAGCTTCACATAAAGTCTGGAGGCTATAGTTAACCTGGAAAAGCATAGCTCTGAACTGTAAATAGAAAGAACCTACAGCAGAATGTAAATGTGAACCCATCTGACTGAAGAGGTGAAGCAATGTTTTGTAAAGAAAAGCACACAAAAGCCCCTGGAGCCATGGCCCTGTTTATTAAGGTACTAGCATGAACTTTTTTTTTGTGGAAAGGTCTGTAGCTGCTTTTTATTTCAATACAATATAATAAATATAACATCATATAATATAAGGAAATTAAGCAGGTATCAAGACTATTACTAATCTCCAGCAACCACAAGAAAAGGCAAGCCATTTTGTTTGTACATTTCCTTGTAACTCTACATGGAGATATTAAGTAAATCTTGTGACCAATTTTCATAAATTATATATATATATATATATATATATATTGAATAGGCCCTTATTTTCCAGATTTTAGACTCAAAGAGATATTCTTTGTCCATTCTTCTAGATCAAGGCTAGGCTTCTTCCTACAGCAAGCAGTCATTCTTTGAAATTGTTTTCAAAGCCAAACGTTGGCTGAAACTATTTTAGGCCTTGCCTTTGCTACCTTGGCCCTATCTGAAAGGAAGAAGTTTGCCCTTGAAAGAGAGTTAAACTGCTGTGATTCACTGACTTGGAAGAATTGCAGGATGCTGACTGCCTGAAGTGGTGCCTCCCACTGGACCAGTGCAAGTTTCCTTCCTTCTTGTCTGACCAGGCCATTCAGAAGTTAGTCAATTCCCTGGTGGTTATTTCCAAGGAATCTCCAAAAAGGAAATACCCAGCCCTGGAAAGGTAATTTACCTAGACAGGATTTAAAATGCAAGGTTCTCAGCTGAGGGAGAAAGCCCTATATCCCATCTGGCTGTGGGAATACATCTTTGCAAGCTTTTTATCCCTTGAGCTAACAACTGCAGACGTTCTACTGGGAGGTGTCCTATAAAATCTGAAGTACTTGTAGATCCATATATTATCGCATCCGGCCTGTTCAAGCCAGAACTGTGGCATATCAGTGTTCTCGGAGAAACAGTCTTGGGCAGAGCAGCATCCTCAGTTTGAGAATGGTTTAATCCTCATCTGTGTGCAAAGTCTCCTGAACAGAAGCTATTTTTGACTTGGTGGAAGCACAAGTGGGAGGAAATGCCAGCTATCTGCCTTTAGGGACTAGCTGTAATTTGTTTCCTTTGTTCTTAAGGAGCAGATCCCCAGCTGGTGTGAAATGGCATTTCAGAAGAGCTACTCTTGTGAGAAACCAGTCCTAAAGCCTGTTGCACTGGTGGAGCCTATTGCTCAGAAACCAGTCTCCAGGCCAAAGTATGTTTTCCTTTACCCAGAAACAGTGATGCTGTTTGAAATCTAAGAGACTTTTAGGCTGACGAATCCCTTTGCACAATATGTAATTTTGGGAGTCTGAAATACACTTCTCAGGACCTCCAGCTAGTTAAAATTACCACAGAATTTCATTTTCCTTCGTTCTACTTTTTAAAGCCCTGTTTACTCCTGAAGAAAATTCAGTGGAAGGAAACTTGTAAGGGGCTGGAGTGACTGCACACAAACTGTAAATTCTTACATCAACAGGTAGCAGTCTGTGTCAAGCTCTGGAAAAGCTCATGGTAAATGGGAAAATCCTCATCCTTGTGCTGGGCTGTCTGGGCATTTTTTTTTTTTTTTTTTTTTAAATATTGGCTACATTGTTGGCTGTGATTCTGTAATTTTCCTCCATTTTTCTATGAGGAAGATATTGTACCTGGAGAAACAGGCTGGTCTGAGAACGCCAACCCTTTATTAAATTAAAAAAGCTTTTGGTAAATAACAAATGAACACAGTTTTCATCCTCCATCAAGTTGGCTTTGACCCATTTTAAACTGTAGTTTAAAATATGCCTCTTCCCACCACTTCTCTCCTTTCTCCTTCCCCCCTTCAGCAACAAAGCAACACAGTGCAACAGCACAGGCAAAATGCTTAAGATATCTTCATAAAAGCAAACAAAATGAAAGAGCTAAGAGACAAAAAAAAAAAAAAAAAAAAAAACAGGAAAAGATGCCTCACTCCAAAAAGTGTCTCCAAAGTATCAGTATATTGAAAAACCTTGACAACTGTGTGAACATATTTTCAACACCTGTTCAATACTTAACCAGCTGCCTCTTCATTTCAAGGTTTGTGAATATTTACCTGCTTGTTCGATACACTGGGCTTAAAAATGATGCAACAGGAGGAGTTTGTGACACTTCCTTATCACAATTCGTATTGTGAATTCAGAAAGTGAAACTTTGTGGATCAGGTAGACAAATTGCTTTCCTTTTATTTCTTGTGCATCTCTCTCCGTCTCTGTGCCTTAGTTTTCCCTTCTATAGGAAGTGCTTGAGCTTCACTGTGATCTACTGATGAAATCTGGTTCTACAAATGATGGGTTTTCTCACTATGAGAAATAATATCCCTCTTTTTAATTTTTATTTTCATTTTATTTATTTATTTATTTATTCGTAAATTACTCATAGTGCTGCATCAAGGGAACTCAAGGTCTTCAAGTAAGCATCTGTGTTTTGGGAGATTTCTGGAAACTTCCAGACACTATAATGGATTCATTTATTACTTCTGGGGAAACATAAGATACAACACATATCGCATGTTCTGAAAGGCAAAACCTGGAATATATTTTTGTTCCAGCTCCAAGTAAAGAACTGCCCTTCTCCATGATGGTCAAATTGGATAATAACTGTGGTGTAGATTTGACTGCTCGGCTGGGGAGAAAGGACAACTTCCTTGGTCTGGTCGTTGAGATATCATCCTTTGCACCGTTGTTATAGTTCAGGGCTATTTGCCATATAAGAATTTAAAAGGGTTGTTCCTTCCTTGGATGCAACTCTGATATGGATACATAAATGCATCAGAATATTTTTTTATGCCAGAAACACACTTTTCTCACAACTTTAATTTTTGATGTTAAAGATAGAGCTGTCTCTCGCAACACAACAGGCCTCAGACTTTCACAGCTCCAAGACATAGATGTCTGATTACTTAAGCTCTATTTGAAATTAAATTCCAGCCTCAGGGGCATTTTGATAATAAATTCATTTAGGGAAGAAGTTTCTTTCATAGACACAAACATACTCTGCAGCTATGCTCTGTGCCAGTATATCTGCACAGAAAATTTTAGGGTACTTTCCCCACATTTCTCCTTCTTGTATTCTTTTCTATCGTTTGCCTACCTGATTCATTGCTTCTTTCGGCAGGTGGTACCCTCTTGCACTTGACTTAGCTTTATTGCGCTTCCAAGTTTTCCTCAAGCTAAACATGTCTACATCATTACTTAGATTTCCCTTGGAGGATGCCGCCAGCCTGCCAATACATCTGAACTCCCTTCCCACCTCTTAATCCTGCCTTGTATTCATAGCGGAGTTGAGTGCTACCCATAAAATCACCTTCATGGCTATCTGTTTCTTCTCCCAGCATTCTTTTAATCTGGGGGATGTATAGAGAAGAATTTGAAAGCAGGCTGGAAGTGAGGCACACAGACTTGTCTCTGGCTGAACCCAGGTGCTCAGAAGCCATCAGACAAGCGAGCACTGGGTATGCTGAGCACCCATGGATGGGGAACTGGTAGGGTGCAGGAGACTTCATGGGTGGGTGGTGAGTTTGGGCTGAACCTTGATCCCGAGCTGATACTGGCTACGTGTGGAAGGAGAGGGAATTTCAAAAGAAATAGTGTTTTTGCCTTCTTCGCAGGGAAAGAGGAGAGGTAAATAGAATTTTAAAAATGAGGCTGAGAGAAGTGAATAGCTTTCTGCTGGCTTTTGTGTCCCCCAGGAATCATTTCTGATTCTGTATTTTTGTTTCTAACAAATTTAGACCATATTTTCCCATTGCTGTATTTCAGCCTTCTTTTGATACCAGACTACAGTGGCTTATAACAGTGATCAAAATGAATGTTGAATTCCCAAGGACTTTACTGAGGTTGCTGTATCCAACACTTAGAAAAGCATTTTGAAAGGGACTAAGGATTATTATTCCCATTTTATGGATACAGTGTCATATTATTGCAGACATCAAGAGGAAGGATTGCCTAGCATGTATTTCTTGTCCATAGGAAACCAAGCAGAGAAGTGGAAATCTCAAGATAAAGAATATTCCAGCAAATTTGTAGACCGCTTCCAGCAAAAAGATAAATGCTCCATCTTCTGTAGTTTGCCTCAACTTGATTTCTACTATTTTTTTTTTTTATTATTTTTTTTTTGTACTTTAACCTCAGACAGGAAGAGGAGAAAGGGAGAGAACATTGATGAAGGACTTGCAGGAGTTTTCCTTGTAGCTAAATTCTGCTATCAACCACTTCTCGGGAAATCTTGCTTACAGGGACTGGAGTTTAGCACTGCATTTGCATTCAATGATAATGATTTTCTTTTAGTCCAGCTGGGATAACTGCAAAGATAGTGCCCAACTGCAACTCTGTTGAAGGGAGAGTGCAAAATAGATTACACTTCTATGACGACTGGAGCAGTGGGAAGGCAAAATGATCAAGAAAAATCCTCGCTGTTAGAGCCATAACAAGGACTCTTGATTATGCAGGTTAAAATAACTTTGTGGCTGTGCCTTGTATCCATTTTTATTATCACTTCCAACTGAGGCACTTTTTTTTTTTTTTTTTTAAACAGGTAAAGCTTTAAAAAAAATACCGTGGATCTTTAGATAGAATTGAATGTTCTGTGACTTTAAATGAAAGCTCCACTGTTGTTGGGCAAATAAATTTAAACCACTTAACATGGCAGAGAAGGTCAGGCAAGCTTATTATAGTGATCATAGCGTTACAGCTATTGCGATTGACCGCTGCTCTTTGGAATCACCAATAATCAGAGGCCGCAAGCTGTGTTTGCAGAGAAAGGTCATCATTCATTTTTTTCGAAGCATTAATATCTTTTGTTTGTTTGGCTCAACATGAAACAGGAATCGATAGAGGTAATTCACAGAGCAATTAGCCCCTCATCTGTCAAACGGTGTCTGGGTGTATTTAACAAAAAGACCTTTGGAAAGGTTTAAAAAGGAGGAAAGTGCCTGTACAATCAACAATTTATATTTTCTACATGACACATTGTGTATGTATCTGTGAAGAGAAGGGACCTTGGGACTAAAAAAATATACATAAAACATGCTGTAAATCTGTACTTAGACTTTGAAAACCCACAGTGAGACAAACTGTTAACTGACTTGGAAAAGTTTTCCATGCTGTTCTTAGTAAAGATAAAAAATTTCTACCCGAGGCTCGGGGAACAAGTTAGACAGTTGTTCAAAAACTTGTTGGATTAACTACATGAAAGGGAATGAAGCTGCATATAAAACATAGGAAGGCAGAGACAGAGGCAATAGGTCCCTTGCAGCCTCGATCCTACAGTTTAAGTTTTTTGAGCCGCCCCCCCCCCCCCCCCCCCTTCCTTTTTTTTTAAAAGAGTTTTTTTATTTTATTTCCCAGAGGTTTTTCTTTACCGGGACACTTAGGAGAGTTAAGGAAAACTGAGAAAAAGTGCAGAAATCAGAACATAAGTTATTGCTCTGTTACACTTATGCAATTTTTATATAAGCACTGTTGAACTCTCAAATTTGAGACAGTAAACTGGCCTGGGAGGATAAAGCTACAGTAGATCAAGGACACTTTATTTCTGAATATGAGTGTCTACCAGGGGATTTCATATACTTAAAGAACTGGCTGCATTGTATCTGTGTTTGGAGGACTGGCAAAGAGCATACAGACTGTTAAAAAGAAGGGTGTATTTTAGAGGTATCATAAAAATTTTGGAGGTTGTCCCAGAAGTTCAGATGCTTACTCCAGATAAAATTTGACTATCTCAGCCTCTAAAGAATAAGTCTCTGGACTTTATTAGTTGAGTAATTGTAGGGAAAGCTTTCCTTATTTTTTGTCTAAATGCTGAAATTCTATACAGCATCAGAACATTTGGAGTTGTTGAAAACTAAAATCTATTCTAAAGTCCAGGACTTTGAGTGAAATTTTAAAGTCCCACCTGAATGTTTAGAATTTTTCCCCATTAGTATGTTCATGTTCTCACTGATTTGATGGATTTCCTGCATCACTAATGTTTTATTTATTTATTTATTTTATTTCTTCAAGATACACAGGGTGCTGGGGAGTACACCCATTGATAATAGAGGAAATTTTGGTTAATTGAAGCCTTAAATTGCCTTGGTGCTATAGACTTATGTCGACGCTCATTGTAGTTAGTCAATATATTTAAATATGTTTCTAGCACTGGGGTCCACATCAAGGTCTTCAGATATGGAAAGAAGGTGTGTTAAGCCATGCTTCCTTCTATGTCATGCTCTCAGCATGTTCTTTAGGGCATTAACCCTGCCTCATTGTCAAAGGTACCAATGGCAAGTGATGGAAAGGCAAAAAAAATAAATTAAAAAAAAAATGCTACAGCATTGTCAATACTTTAAAGTAGATTTTAGATTCTAGATATTTTCCTAGATCTTCTTCCAACTCATTTTTAACCACAATTTCTGTGAGTTTGTTTTGGGCCTTTTTTAAATGGAAATGCTTACTGAAATTATTCAATACTTACTTTATAGGTGTTCATTTTAAATTCTAATAAAATAGGGAGATCTTTCTCATGACTAAAGTCCATCAGTGATTGGTGAAACTTCTGTCATGCATTGTGATAATAACACACACACACAAAAAATCAAATGTTAATATTCTAGGAAAAAAAAAAAAAGTGCTATTTCATTCTGAAGAAAATATAGAGTAAAATATTCCAGCCATCTTTCCATTTGCAAGATCTTAGTTTCTTTATCTTCAAAATAAGTTTTTATAGTGAATCATAAGTGAATTGAATTATCCTATCTCAATCAGATTCCTCATAGGCTGATCACCATATCACATCTCTATTATTGGAGCATCAGCTCCAGTAACTAACTGTTTCATTAGTTTCTCTGTTTCTTTGTTTTCTTTTCCTTTTACATACTGCCATAAGCTCCCAACACCACTTTTTGGATTCCACGAAGATCAAATGTAGGAAAAACTTTATCTTAGTCCATACATGCTTTTAAATTGAAGGCATCCAAAACATTACAAGCTAAATAGTTCATGATTTTTCACTAATAGTTCACTAATTCTTTTTTTTTTTTTTTTTAATTATTACTATTATTATTATTTGCAGAGCTGCTCAGATAGTTTTAGAAACTTCAGAAAAAAACATTTTCAAATTCTCATTTGCGGAAAATCAGTGGTCTGAGCAGGTGGCCTTCAAAGTCCTGTAATCTTTGTGGTTGAAGTTCTATTATCTTTTGGTGTTTGCTTTTTTGTTGTTGTTGTTGTTTTTTTTTTCCCCAATTAAAAATTTGATTAAGTATGCTTGGTGGTTCTTGATGAATTTGGAGTGCTGACAATGCACTGTTTGCCCCCAAAGTGTGAGAACCCATGCTCTAGAAGAGGGTTATATTGCTTTCTCTTTTAATAATGGTGAGTTAAATTCCTGCAGGCTCTTCTGTGATTTTTCTCTGATTTTATGAATCTATTCTTAGATTTAGTAAGATGGATAGGCTGCTGGGGACTGTGCTACTCTGTTATTGTCACTGAGGTAGGATAGTCCATCAGCAAAACACCTCTTAAATATCAGTGCTGGCTACCATCCAGAGAAAACCAAGACATGCTATTGAACAACACTTAGGACCAAATCTTTCTTCCTCCTCTGCCACCACTAAGCAAATTCGTTAAAGGTCTTGGCCTGTATTTAAAATAACATGAGCTTAAAGAACTTGCTAGTGTTTCATCTTAGAAGACATTAAGTGTTAGAGGAAAGGCCAAAAAATTGTTGGCAGACTCTTCATCCAAGAAGTTCAAAGATGGTGTTGATACCTAAATGTCCAATCCATCCTTGCACATCTGTTTGCCAGGCAACTTGTCTAAAGAGTTGGGCAGGATTTTCAAAGAAGCAAATGACAGTGAGATGCCTGACTACCATTTATGCCTTTGAAAAATCTACCTTCTTGTCTACAGTGACGTTTCCCCCAAAATTTACCATCAGTGGTAAGAATAAATGGTTTTGACAGTCACTCAACAACTGCAAGCAATTAGAACCATCTAGATCTGCAAAGACTCTACATGCCACAGCATTTAAAATACCAGCAGTCAGTTTGTTAGCACTCCAACTGGTGAGCACAATCTCTGTCTCTATCTGTGAAATGTTTCCAGGTAAGGCAGTTATGAATAATTGCCGTGGCAAACAAAGTTATAAAAAGAGGTGGAGACCTTTGTGCCTCAGAAGATAAAGGGAAAACAGAGCGTTTAAAGTCAGTGAAAGCCAAAGAGCTTCAAGAGAGAAAGACAAAGCTTATTTGGTGGATTTGCAATAGTATTTTTACACATTGCAGCAAGTCAGAACTGGAAATGAATGAATTTAAGATATGCTGTCATTCAAAAAAGAAACAAAGCACTAATTGCTATTTGGCATCACATATTTGTTTATATTTATGACTGGCTTTCTTAAAAGCCTGACTTCCTATTCATGTGCAGGTTTCCTTAAACAGTTTTAAACTAAACAATTAAACTTTCATTCATGGATATAATCTAATAGGAAGGAATTCTTCTGTCACATTGTTTAATGCTCTTGATGAAGAAAATATTTCAAATTAGCTTCATAAATGTTTTAGGAAAATAAAACCCTGTAGGACAGCAGCTCTTGAAAATAACTCACAATATATTCCTGCATGGTAGAAGATAGCAAATCCTTTTTTTTTTTTTTTTTTTTTTCTTGTGTGTGCATGTGTGGCAACTTCAGCAGCTGCATTTTCTTAGCTGAGAGCAACATTTCTTGTGAATTAGAGAGGGGATATTTATCTCTGTTTCACAAAGGCCCAGAGTACACCTGCTCTTTATCTCAAGGACCTGTCCAAGGGTAATTTCAAGACCAGCCTAGTTTTCTAGACTGTTGGCAAATCTTCAAGTTTACCCTCAGGAAGAGTCAAGGGTGTCCTCCAGAGGGTCTGTGCCCTGTTGTACTGAACAAGCACAGCAGCTGGAAGTGAGTTTTCAGCCATGTGCTGGACCATGGAGCATTGTGAGCTTACAAGTGTTTTCTTCAGTGACTCATAAAATAAAAGAAGCTTAAGAAATTTGAATGGTTCATCTCTGAGGACAGTAAATTTTAAAGGAAAGAGCAGACAAAGTGTAGAGATAGTAAAGGAGTTTGGCACAGATGACAGAGAAAACATATAGTCAGAAAGTGAACCAAATTCCAAGGCAAGGACAGTTGCTGAGTTGCTGTGGTCCACTTAGGTGTCCTGTAAACAAAGTCTGCATTGAAGCAACAGTATTTTCACAAATCATTTTGGCTTTAAAGTATATTTTACTGTGAAGTTTTCAGTTAGTTTTGTTGTTAACATCAGGCCAAGTCCTGAAATCCTGTATTCAAGTAAAAATTGCGACAAAAGTATTGAATAGCTTCTATGGTGAATTCAATAGGTATGAGATGGAGAAATGCACCCAGAAGAAACCTCAGGCCTAGATTAGGACAAAACCACACTTGCTTTCTACTGGAGCCTTATCACGTCCTTCTGTACAGCTGTAAGTGTGGAAATACTTATGCAGATTGCTTTCAGAGCCTCAATAAAGCTTTACGGAGGTTAGGTCTGTTATTTATCAAGATCCCAGCAACTAGGGGTTTCATATTTCTAATTTTTTTAGGGCCTTTATGTAATGAGTTTTGGGCCACAGTCACATCTATGCTATAGAAAGGGCACTTTTAGAAGGAGTTTGGTCTTTGGACTGGATTTTCAAAAGCACCTAAGTGGGCTATACTTTTTCAGAGACTTGCAAGTTCCTTTAAAAATTGCATCCCATGAAATCTGGATTTCAGAAAACATTCAGGCTGACATGAAGGATAAAGTGCTTCTAATAGTAATTGCAGCATGAAGGCTCTGCCCAGGCTTCTTTCCCTTTTACTGAATTGCCAGAATGTTCCCTCAAACCAGCATAGCACCCAGTGGGCCTGGCTTTTACTTTAACCATCTCTAGCTGACTGTAAGGATAGCATGTTTTGTTTTGTTTTGATTTGGGTTTTGCTTTTGCTCTTTTTAATTTTATTTTTAAAATAAAGATCTATTAGGAGAAAACTGTTAATTCACCTACAGTTAGCAGTCTTGTGCTTGAGGATCTGTCACTCTGCTGTCGTGTCTCATCTATATTGTTAACCACTCGTAGCTGACATATAGTCCCTGTTAATGTTGTTTCAGTTCATAAGTCTTCTCATGTACCCTCAGAGTTCTAGCACTCCAGTTTACTGAAGAATGGCCTGAATGTCCAATATGTAAGCAGAACTGGATTTTCAGTTCCTTTCTTCCAAAACTGTAATGAAATGTTTTTCTTTTGTGTTGGCTCCATCTCAATCTCTGTCAGACTACTGTTTTTTTATGTGGACTTGTTTACGACTGTTATGAAACCTTAATAGAGATGTCTTCTGACACCTATGTACAAGGTCTCGATACCTTTCTGAAGCCCCTTCCCTCTCCTGCAGATGTGTCATAGCTAACTTAGATATTTGATCCCTGTACTCCCAGTCAGAATTGTGTGACAAATTGCTCTTTTGCATCATTGCCAAACATACTGAAGTGAAAACATGCCTTGGGTAGGAAAGGAAACCTAGTTATATGTTAAACGAAAGCAAAATTAGGGACCTGCTAATAAAATTAGATTTTCTTGACACTTTTAGTCAATGCAAAAATAATTGTGGGAATATAAAAGGTTTTTTATGGTCAATTATTCTTGTCTTAGTAAGTATCTATAATCATAACCGCCTCTGAATAGGTAATAATCCTCAGTAGGGAGAAGAGAAACTTCCCTGCAGGACCATAAGGAAGGTAAAACGTTATCACATGAATGCATAAAATATATTAGTATTGAGATGGTGCCAGTGCTAAGGTCAGATGGTTAGACATCTTTTCTTCCCCAGAAAATATACTATTCCACCTTATTGGACTGCTGACATCCAATTGATCTGCATTATTGCTCTTTGGCAAGTATATGTGCACCTAAATGTTTCAGATAATAGGTATTACAGTATTAGGTAAAAGCTTCCTTGAAGTCTCAAGCAATATCAAAAAAAGTATAAATTGTAGAATAGGAAAGGTGAAGATGACACTGGAAAGCTTTGAATAAGATGTCATTTTGCATTTAGAAAGATAACTAGAAAAGTTAAGACAAAAAGAGGGGAAAAATGCTATCCCCTTATGTTTTCAGCAGATGCTCTTAAAGGCTTACAAATGACCTCTTAGCAGAAATGAGTTCCTCTTGGGTTTCAGGCACTGTTTATTATCTCAGAAAGAAACTAAGAGGAAAAACTGACATAAAAGTCTGACAAATTATGCTTATTTGAAGGTAAAATGCTTCCCATCAGCAGGGCAATGAGAACGTACTGTACATGTCAGCTGGACATTGAAATGTTAGTGCTCTTCACAAGGTCCTTCACCAACCGGGAAGTATAAGGAAACTTTCTGGGGAAAATCCTCCTGGAATCTGAATCAAGTGACATCATTATCCCACACATCATGACTGGGAAATCTAGATTACTCCTGGTAATGAAAGGGGAAAGGGAAGCATGTTCTGTAAATAGGGAGCTTGAACCCAGATTCTTTGGCTGCCACCCAGATGTCTCTCAGTACAAATGGGCTCATCTGATCTCTACAGTCAATTTTATTCTGGAAAGTAGCCAGTGGGCCTAGTTCATGACCCAGTGATGTCATAATAATTCATTTTCGCTCACCACCAAGCCTTCTGAACTTTCCATTTTACAATGGGTCTTTTTAATAAAGACGGCAGTCGTGAATAGAATTCATAAGCACTCCTAATGATTTATAATCTTTTTTTTTTTTTTTCTTTAAAATGGACAGTCCTGCCTTCACTATCAAAACTGCTTAGGGAGGTTTATTCCTTCTGTCATAAAACACAATATAGATTTTAGAGGTAAAACGAATGCCATCACCACCTATGTAAAAAGGGGAGCTCTTGTGCATGTAAAAAGCCCTCTTCTGGCTCAGCAGGATATGTTTACTGCAGGAAAGAGAGGGTTACTCTATCAGTGGTCAAAGGTGTGGAGGCTTTTATTGGAATGACTGGAGCACTTTCCCGTCACTTCTGGTGAGGTATTGCAGCTCGCATGGTGTGGTACAAGTATGCCAGAGGAGACTTGAACAGCTGTGGCATGTATAACCTGCAGCCTGTACCTGCACAAACACGACATTGCTGAACTTGGCTCCAGCGCCCTCCTGAAGCCTTGCCTCATTGAACTTGTTTAACCCCTCCCAGCTAAAATAAACTTTCCTGAGATTACTTCACTTATCCTCGGCATGGATCTTTTCACCCCTGGGTTGTAGGAGCTGAGTGGATGATCAATGCATTTGCAGCCTGCACTGTAATTTAACTTGCTGTGTCTGACAGGAGATGTGGAATTGCTAAAGAGAGGCTTTACTTGTAATCTTCTTATCATCTTATCCTGGAGTGTTTGTGAAGGGGGAGGCCTTTCCAGCAGGGACTCAGAGTTGAGGGTTAATGCTGAGAAAGAGAAATTGCCCTATAGTGCGCCTGACTCGGTGACCTGATAAAACATGCTCTGGACAGCTCATGAACTCTAGCCCCTAACTACACACTGCGCTCAGGCTTCCTGCACTAACATCACTTGCCTTCCTTTCAGAAGCTCATTAAGAAAAGTCACTGGCTGTAAATATGATGGGGGGAAAAAAGCAAATCTTTTCTCCCTTCCTCTTTTTTTTTTTTTTTTTTTCTTCCTCTCTTTCATTTCTGATGCTATTTCAGATCTTCCCGGCTGAACAATAATTAGCACAAGTCTTGTGTGATTAATGAACATGAGATGAATGGCCCAGTGGTACTAAAAGCTGGAAGGAGATGAGAGGGAAAAGGTGCAGGAAGTCAGGAACTAAAGAATTCTGGAAAAAGGACTTAAGTAATTGAAGGAATGGAAATAGGGACTGAAGAGAGTACAAGGACTGAAAAGAGAGGCTGGAACTGAGAGTTGTTGGGAGGTGAAGAAAGTGAAGAAATATCCATTGGAAACTGAAAAATGGGAGGAAACTCAAACCTCTGTGTTAGAACAAAAATTTTTGGCTTCTAACTGGAGCTGTGCAAGAGATTTGTTGCACAGCCTTAACTAAATGGCTTCTCTGAGGAGTAAGCAGGAAGAAGAGCATGATCCTGCCAAGCTCCCAGTGCCATCTGTGGAAATCCTTCTACTTCCTTCACTAAGATCTGGAAAAAGCTCTAGGAGAAAAGGAAGAAGGGCCAATAGGAGAAACTTCAGAGACAGCTGGTTGAAGTGGAAAGGGAAGGAGAAGTGGGATTTTAGGATTAATCAAGAAGCTAATGGGGAGCGGTGACAAGCCATGAAAACCAGTTTTTGTAACATAACATCCTGCAGACATAAGTGAAATGTCTTAAAGCTTTCACATGCAGTCGTACTGTAAAGTTGATAATCCTACAGAAGCACATGGAATTAATTAAAACTCCTTTAAAGGGCTATTAAGGGGAATTCCAACTTCTTTACTGTCTGAGTGCTGTTTCACACAGTTGTTATTGATTAGACTTGAGTTGTAAAGTGGTTTGTAAGAATTAGGGAAGGGCAAATGGTTTAGAAATAGACACGGTGGGTGTTCAGACTGGAGCAGACCAAACTGAAATAGTTATGGCTACTGTATTATTAAATATTCCTCTCATTTGAGAGGGGAAGAGGAAAAACAACTCCATTGGGTGAACCTCAGAGAAGTTTCCAATAAGTCTTTTCCCACATCTGAGGTCCTTATTTTTTTATTTTTTATTTTTTTGTAGGAAGGGTAGTCAGATCTGAAGTCTGCTGAGCTTTGCTGGCTGTGAGCTACATGCAATGTATGTGGCCCATCAAACCATAGGTGCCTGTGATAGGAAATGTACTCCTAGGTGAGTCTGCTTCTGATCCTAGACTTAGTCCAGTTTTATTAATACCAGATTTGGTGCAGAATTCACTCACAGTCCTCAATGTGATGAGCTCTTCAAGAAAGCAGTGGAGAGGGAAGGATCCAAGACCAAGGCAAATTTTTAGCTGCTTTTACTTGCATGTTTATATATATATATATATATATATATAAAATATATATATATATATTATATATATATATATATATATATATATATATATATAATAAAATGCTAGTAAGCATAAGACTTTTGAAGTATACAGTCCTCAACTTGCCTTGTACAGATTTAGCCATTTTCTTCCTCATGCCTGTGACTTCAAGCTGAACTGCTGAAATGCCTTCCTCAACTCCAAAGAAACTAATTGTAACAAGTGTCATCAGTTAAATCACCTCTCCTTTGCTAACCTAAGTAAAGTAACCTTTAGTACTAGATGCTTATATTCTCTTTTTTACCCAAGGAATGTGTGTCTGTACCAGGGGTGCTTTGGGTCAAGTACATTTCACAACCACTGGAGATAACTTTGTTGTATAATAATAAAATTAATGGATTAATTAATTAATTTTTAGCTGTTTTGGTAGTTTTCTCCTCTACTCCCTAATTAGAAACTGATTCAAGAACTGAATCTCACCTGTCTTTTCTAATGACTAGAAACTTTCTTCTAATTTTCAGTCTAAGGGCACACCAGGACAGTCAAAAAGTTTTTTTTGTTTGTTTGTTTGTATTGAACATATTATATGTTTGGACATAAAAGTCTTTGGTTTCTTTCTGATGTATTAATAGAGTGGCTATATACATTCTCAGGCCGTGTTTTGCTATATGAAGGAAGCCAACTCTCCTTTGTCATCTTGTAAGACTGTTTTTCCAGCAGGATTAGAGGTAAATAGAAAGAGATGTCCTTAAGTCCTTTATTGTGAGTATAAATATGCAGTTGTGGGGAATCAACTTTCCTTCTTTCCAATCCATGAAAATACAGAATAGATGCACAAGTGGTCTTCTGGGAATAGATTTTGTGTCCAAGCTTAGGTGCAACCCATCTTTGAACTTTGACTCTAATACAGCAAGTTGTACACAAATGCACAATCTAAGGCAGAGGAATGGAGGAATTGACCTGTTTATGACTTCAAGGAAGAAATAAATTGGGAATAGTGGGAAATACTGTGATCTGTCAGTCTGATTACCAGCTCACACTTCTCTATACGTTTCAGCCATCACTACTAGAAGCAATCAATCTTGTACCACGACCCTAACCCTGTTATCTTTCAAGGTCTTGAGACTTGGGGTACTCAGAGAACTTTTCTCTTTCTGGCTTCCCATGACAAGAGCTGTTCTTTTCATCCTTCTCATCCATCATATTTCACAGGAGATCCTTAAATACATCTAGAGTTTGCAAAGTTACCAGTTTTTTGCTTTACAAGTATTTATGTTGCAAACAAAAAAACCTGATGCTAAAATCTCACCATTCCTGTTGGCGAAAACTGAAATAATTGCTCAGTGGAAGAAACTGTGAATTTTCACAGTTTTATTCTGGGACTGAATTTTGGCCATTTTTGCAGTGTATGTGTTTTTTATGTGTACGCCTGCTTTCAAAAGGCCTGGAGGAAACACACCTCTTATTTAGCTGAAAGTCACGAAAAAGTTTCGGGCAAAATGACCAAAACCACTTTCATTTTCATAAATCTGATTGCTTTGACCTTTGCTGTCAGGGATAGAAAAGGAAGAAACTCAAATTAGAGGCTAGACTTTATGAACTCTGGCTGTCGGAGTTGTTGGTGTCTGACCACTGCCTTTGATATCACCAGCAACAAAGATCATGCGCTTCCAATTCTCTGTCAAAGCAGATCATCACTATATACTTCCTTGTAAGAGTTATCTGTTACTAAAGCCACCTGCCTGCTTTATGGTGGTCTCATGCCAGCCAGATGAGAGGGTTTTATCGTGCGCTTCAGTAGGCAAATAAAGTGGATCCGAAAGTGGACCATGCAGTTCCAACTTCTTCATGGGAAATGATTTAATTTTCTGTTTTAAAACAAAGATAAACAGGCTTTTAAAAAGTTATTATTATTATTATCATTATTATTTTTAACTTTAGAGCTGGCACTATGAAAGCGACTTATTTTAAAGAAAAGTTAGAGTTAAAAAAGTCACCTTCATTTTCCACAGCAATTTTAGTTTCTCCTCAATTAAGAGGA
Organism: Anas acuta; assembly: GCF_963932015.1. Lineage (NCBI taxonomy): Eukaryota > Metazoa > Chordata > Aves > Anseriformes > Anatidae > Anas > Anas acuta. The sequence goes on from NC_088990.1 coordinate 5,649,279, forward strand.
AAACAGAAATTCCTTCCAGAAGAGCAGTCTGGTGGCATTGTCAGAGCACAGTAGCATTCTGAAGACAAAATCAACCCAAGAAGGGACCACAAAATTAATCTAAGCTGGTGCATTAGAGAGTACTTGCTTGACATTTGCTGCTCCTGTCAGGCCTAATAGAGAGATTTTTACCTGTATTTGCCTATTCAACATATCAGCCCCTCAGCCAATTTTGGAAATTATTTCTGATTTATGGCTCTCATTCTGGCGAGTGTCACCTCAACCTGTCAATTATCCCTCAAAGCAAATGCTAAGTGAATGCTAGCTGGGTAAAATTAATAAAGGAAACCTTTACCTTAAAAAAACAAAGACACAGGCTTATGAAAAGGATAATTCAGCCAAGCTTTAACTCAATTGCTGCTGATATTTTCTGGTGGCATAGAGAAGATGCTAGAAAAAAATAAAAATACAAAGGGCAAATAGTCTACTGGGGGGAACATAGTTTTTTAGATCCTCCTCTGTAGAGCTTCTCAAGGTACCTTCTGACCCCTTGAGTTTTCATTAGGTCTATGTAACACCTTTATGTCACCTCGAAAGGCATAAAAGCTTTTCTTTGCCATCTGCCCCATCCAAAACACACTCAGTGCAGAGCAAAGAGCTGAGATGGGTTTTCATGCTGTGCTTCATATTGCACTTCCACCCCACAGAAATACGTGCAATTGAGCCAGACAGGAATATTATCAGTTCCTTTTGTGTCTGTTTATGTTGGGAAGATGATAATGATTTGTGGGAAACCATAAAGATCAGCCAGTGCATCATGTGTCAGGAGAAGCTGTGGCAAATTCCTGAATCTATATCATTAATACATGGTTGCACCTAGTACAAAAAAGTGCAAAACCTTTTGTAAAATCTACTGTACTGCATATGGGAGGTAGTATGGATCCTTCACTTGATGTCCATCTCCTGCCTGCATAATGCTTAGCTTGCCAGCTGAATTCTAGATGTTCTCAGTCTTGACTTTTAGTTGGGTTAAAGATCCTTTCAGATAATTTTGCCCAATATGGTATACAATATTTATATTGTACATGTATAAAAATATTTATAAAATATTACCACATTTAATATTTATAAAAATTACCACATATGCATACTGAAGCAATCTATGGCTGACTCTTTCTTCATCTTTCTGTGAGGGTGGCATGGCACAATTTTTGTGAAAATTGTGTCTGAGAAGGTTGATGTTCTACTGCATATAATTTTATAAACTTAATTGCAAATGTAAAGTCAGTGAAATGACATTTTTTATCATGGAGTAGTACTGAGGTACTAACTTTGGAAGGCATTTTATTTCTGCATTTCTCTCTAAAACAGGTCTCTTGCATAAAAATAAATAAATAAAAAGAGAGAACAGATATATACATATAAGTGTATATGTACGTGTTCCCTACATTTTCACTTCAGAGTTACATGGAGTTCTTGATTATAGTCTGTTTCTTAATCACTATGTGAAAGAGATTTCTGAAGGCATCAGTCTCTGGATCAGGCAGACTCCAGTGATCTTCCCGATTTTTCAAGGCTGGGCCTGACTTCATAACATCAAGACTTGCATGTTAGATTTACACCATCAGTTTTCTTTTGACCTTTGGGAAGCCTGGATCACAGATGTGAAAGGACCCAGATGGCCTGAGCTCCAGAGGTGTTGAACACCAGAAACACAAATTGAATTTTAATAGGACTTGGGACAGTTCAACACTTCTCATTATCACATTGAAGATTTCCTTGATCTATGTAAAGCTGGATTGTATTTCTCTTTTTTATTTGAACTCTTCATCAGGTCAAATTACCTTTGCATAATCAAGGAGATTTTAGTTCCTTCACTTTAGTATAAGAAATACATCACTTTCAAATATGACTGGGTAAGAATTCAAAGGAACAGGGGAAAAAGAAAAAAAAAAAAGAAAAAAAAAAAGAAAAGAAAAACCTGTTCTAGTTTCATTTCTCACCAGGGAAAGCACTGACTATTCAACTGGTCCATCTGCCTGAGAGAAGCCTCCACGTGGTTCTTCCTGCATGACAGAATCCTTATGTTACTCCATTTGGATCAATGATTTCTCATTTGGGGGCCAGCAAAGCCCTGTGAAAAGTGTGGTTCAAATCAACTGGGTCCTGCCGCAATCCTAAACCAAGGCTCTCTGCATCTGAGTGTTTATACTGTGTCCATCTGGGTTAGGAATTTCTTATTTGGGGCCTGGCTATGTCACAATTGCGTCATCTCCCTTAAAGGGAGGAGGAAAAAAAGAGAAGTCTGGTTGGGTGTCAGAAACCTATATAATTAAAAGGCAAGAGTTCAGTGTTCAATGACACAATGGTGAAATGCCCTGTTTTTCTGCAGCCTCAGGCTATTGAACCACAAATAAATCCCATTTTAATGAAAGAAATCTTATTTTGTCTACAAAAATCTGAAAGTCCAGGAACATAATGAGTGTATAGAGAAACCTCACATCATCCTGGCTGTGCAGGGGTTTGCCTGCATACCCCCATATAATTATATACAGACCGCATATGTACCTTTATCACAGGCAGCTGGAGAGAAACGAGCAACAGTTCTACAGTCAAAGAGAGTCAAGAACCACAGGCTGTACATTTTTATGTGACTGTTACTCTGAACAACCTCCTTTAATTTTCCATTCTTTCATTTTAACAAAAGCTTGAACACTTCTCCATTGATTTGCCTATTCCACAGAGAGACAAGCAGAGAGAGGGAGGGAGTAAGTGAGGGGTGGGGGTTGATTTCCAATATTATGTAAAACATTTGGTTTCATGAAGCAAGCTGGAAAAGGGGATGAAAAAAAAAAAAAACCTTTAGGAAAATAGTTTTCCATTGAAATCAGTGTATAAAGTAGGTCCCACTGGGAATATGTTTTCTCAAAGCTAAATTTTTAAACTCTTTCTACACTTCCCATGCCACTTGTCAGCAGAGAAATGAAAGGGAAAAAAATAACCCTTGGGGTTTCACAGCTTTGCACATTGAAGAAATGAGGGATCACTCAATGGTTATCAGAATTCAGCATTTCTTGTAGATGAAGAATCTGCCATCCCTCAGACCGTATCACACTTGTGGACATAAAATTAATTTATTATGGCATTCGTTCTTCATTTTTGGAGGACTTTTGTTTCCTACATGTATTTCATTATTAGACACCACTAAAGAGTTTCCTCTACATACCATCTTGTGTGTGCATATTTTGCACATATCACAATCATAGAGTTAATTGTCCTCAGTGTAGTGGAATCCACCCAACCCACCCTCCTTTGGAGGACTCGGGCCACTAAGACAACTGTAACAATATGAAACCATTAATTCAGACTACTAGATTGGCACAGGCCAACCACTCCAAAAGTACTGAATTTGGGTCTGGGTTGCAGTAAAATAAAGAAACAGCTCTAGGGAAGATGTAAAACAATGCAAGCAATTCTGCTAGAACATCCCACATCTCCTCAGAAGGATAAGTTTACAGTTCTCATTGTTAAACTTGACAGGCTTCTTCCCTAAAGCCAATGATTTAAAATGATGCTAATAGTTTCTAAGCAGAAAGCTTCTCCCTGGCATAGGAATACCCTGGCGTTATTACTGTCACCTTTGCAAATATGTGCAAGAATGGTTGCACAAAATCATAGTCATCCTGTGCAGAAGTAGTTCTTCCTGTTAGGAAATCTTGATATCTCAAAGAGAGAGCAGGTGAGCGCTTACAGCACCTCTGAGAACATTTTGCTTTGTATGAAGCTGTGAGGCACAATTTTGAATCAGGGTTTTCAGTTTTGATCAAATCTTCTAGCTCTTAGGCAAAATGATGTTTTGCACAATTTCCCCTCAAAGCTATAAATTAGGCAAAGCTCTCTCACAACACAGCCCAGATTTGTGGACAAGCTTGCACAATGTGTTTTGTGAATTCGTCTCCCAAATATGTGTGTACTTGGAATGAACTGCATACCTGATAAATGTGGCCAGATACAACCTATCATTAATAGTTATACTAAGAAATTGTTATTATTTGAATTCTAAGAATATTGTGTTGAAACCAGTGCTTCCTTCCAGGTTATTTCTTTTCTGGTATCTATCTATCTATCTATCTATCTAACTATTTATTCTTTCAAAGGTGTTTGCTTATATATATTTGAGTGTATGGATAGAAAAATCAAAATGTTAAAATATTTAAAACAATAGCACTTACCATCTTTTATTTATTTATTATATATATATTATATATATATATATATGAGCAAAAGAACCCTAAACAACAACTGCCAATTATTAATCATTATGTTAGCACCCATTTTCTCTCTCTTTTTTTTTTTTTTTTTTTAGGACTTTCCCGTTTCTGGATACTTCTAGGGTCTACTTCAGGAGACATGCTAGATAATTAGATTTTAGTGACACATCATCATGTCATAGAAATACATTTGCCAGGAGTGAAAGAAAAACTGACAGTATTGTTGATTAATCTTAATTATTGCCCCAGAAGCATGGCAGCCATGTGGCTGAAACATAGCGAAAAGAATCCATCCCGTTCCCTATTACAGACCTCCTCGGATATGCAGTCAGTAAAGCAATATTTTATGTTTCCTTTTTTCACAGGAAGTTTAAGAGATGGTGCTGGGGAAAACTAGTATATTCACAGCCACAGCATGTTTACTGGCACCTGATAACTTCTCTGCTGATCTGCGTCACGTTATTTTAGCATCATGGTAGTGACTGGCAGTGCCTCACTGTCTGCCTTTGGAAATGCTGCTTTATAAATTAATGGGTAGGTCAGACTGGATACATATTTTATATGTCTAGATGTCTAGTCATACATATTCCTTGGGTCTCTTGCCTGTGTACCTGGGGCAAATCTCAAAACACAACCTTGCAATTCTTGCATGCAATTCCTAAGAGGCTAGGCAGAGCTATGTCCCTGAAAAATTTTGGTTTATAATATGCATCATTGAATTCTGTAAGCTCCACTTAGAGTGAAAGAACACGAGCAGACCGTGTTTCAACTTGAAACAGTGTGAAAACAGTGATTTCTTTTACGTGGGATGCCTGCCTTGACTGACACTCATTGGTTATGGGCCATACTGTACGGAAAATTTGCTCTCCAACACCAAAGTTAGTTGAAGAATATTTTCTTGCTTTTCCCTCCAAAATGTATGCAAAAAAAATTGGAGGTTTCCTGCTCGCTATAAGCCAGAAGGAATCGAGAGCAGGTATTTATTCACATGTTACTCAGCTGCTCATTTGCGAATAGGGGGGCCATGTTTTCATAGACCATGTTTCATAGGCAGCATGTGTTCAATAAAACGTTTGTACACTTGCCAAAAATCAGGCTGCCAGAGTGATTTTCATGGATTGTGTCAGCAAATGTTATTAGCAAATTGTGTAGTTAACCTGGTGTAAGACTTTTATTACTGCTGGGTATACTTACATATCAAAAAGCTTCTGATCCCCGCCCACTCTAAGCCTTCGGCAAAGAGAATCTGTAGTTTTTTTTTAAGAGACTGTGTTTACAGCTAACTAGTATTGTTCCTAATCCTGTAAAGTCTATGTGGGAGAGAACCCCATCAGTTTCAGTCTTAATTAGTTTTGGCAATTAGTTCTCCTGGAAAGGACCATGAACAAGGTCCAGGAGGCTTCTCAGCACATTATTCCTCTTCAGAAATGAGCCTTCCTCTGGCTGTGTGAACCTTTGCAGGCATGAGAAAAAAAAAAAAAAAAAAAAAAAAAAAAAACCAACAGTGGAAGTCACTACAGATATTGCCAGTCTGACAGAAGAAGAAGTTGGGCTGTTGGGCTTCAGGACAGCATAGTGGGAAAGCTGTTAGGGTACAAAGGGGCAATCTGTGGCTATTTATATGAAATTAGAACAAAAAAGCTGTGTGCTACATCAGAGGGTCCACAAGAGGAGACTAAATCTTTTCTTATTTAGAATTATGTTAGTAATTACTGATTTAGGGGAAAAGAGAAGGGAAAATGTATAGAATTTTGTCTCAGGAGATATCATTACATCATCATTTGTACTTCAGATTCTGTTAAATGATCGGATTTTATATAATTTGATTAATTAAAAGGAAAGGTTTGTACTACTGCATTGTAAATTATTTAAATCCCAAAGTAGCTTAAATTTCCCAGTTATCTATTAGACGGTCATCTTGGCCAGGGAAGACAAGAGGACAGATGAATTTCCTGAATTAGAAATGTAGGTACTGAACTCAGGACCTCAGCTTGTAGCGCATCCTTTGCAGAAACTGCTTGGCTTTTGCTCTGCCGTCTCTCCTTCTCTGGTAAATGAAGTTAGTCATGGGGCTTTCCTGTCTTCCCTTCATTAACTGACAAATAACTATGTGAAGAGGCATATCCTAATATGATGGCAATCACGGTATATCTCCTCATATGGCTAAGATCTCTTAGAAATACACAAAATAAATGGTGAAGTCTGCCCTGGATTCAGAATAAGTGCAAAAGCATGATGTGGGGGCTGTTAAAAGGAGCTGAAATTATTATTTCCTTTTGTCTTTGTGCCGAGCACTGAGTTCAACAGCATTATTAATGCCACCTTGAAATATTTTGTTCTGAAGCACTGGATATACTTTATTCCAGCTTGTCCAGTATAAATACATAGACAAATCCTCCTGGGATTTTATTTTTATTTTTTATTTTATTTGTGTGTGTGTGTGTGTTTGTTTTAAACAACCTACAGAATTTAGGGGGAAATCAAGCAGTATGACTCTGTTCAGATATTTTGCCTCTTGAGCTTGGTTTCTTTTCTTCCTTGGTATCCTGATTTGAAGGCACACTTTAGTATAGAAGAAAGAATCTGTTATAGTATCTGATATGCACATGATGAAGGATGTGTCTTTCTAAACTGCTGTCTTCATAAAAGTCCTGTTGCTGGGAGGTTTGTATAATTTATTTGTGGTAATATTGGGAAGCTATGCTATTAAATTCTCGCCAAATTCCCTGGAAATCAAGCTGGACTGAAGTGGATCTCTGTGCAGAAGTCACTGGCTCCATTACATTAGGCACCTATGCAAATTCTTAAGCTCAAGTGTACGAGCAAACAGCCTATAGTCTGCCTGATTTCCATAGGATTCCTTCAGAGTTTTTCACAGTATAAACAATTCTTAAAGTTTTCAGGTGTTTTTAGCACTTCAGAAGAGATTCACATTTAAGTCACTCATAAACCATGTCATGACATAAAAGTCTTATTTTAGGGGTTAAAATTAATTCAATCATTTTAGCCCTGAAACAGGTCAGAGAGGAATTATTGCAGGGCCTAGCTATGGTAGACACGATAACTTTCTGAATGTGGAAGGAATACTTCAATCCCGTGGAGCAAGGGGAGAGGAGCCCCTGACATTTCGTGCTGGTTGGACTGAGGCTTGTGTCAAGATCCTTACTTTTGAAGGACTGGCTGCCCTTCAAAATATATAGTAGGAAAAAAAAAATAATAGAATCATAGAATATCTGAGTTGGAAGGGACCCACAAGGATCATTGAGTCCAACTCCTGGACCCCGAAAGGACAACTCAAAAAAAAAAATCAGATCAGACCCATCATGATTTCCATGCACAGGTCAAGCAATGACCAAGAAGCTGCATGCAAAATAGAAAGGAGAGGTGAGAAGGGGATATTCCAGTGGAGGGCAACAAAGATGATATGGGGCCTGGAGCATCTGCCCTATGAAGAAAGGTTGAGAGACCTCGGTCTGTTCAGCCTGGAGAAGAGAAGACTGAGAGGGGATCTCCTCAGTGTATATAAATATCTGAGGGGTGGGGGACAGAAGGATGTAGCCAACCTCTTCTCAGTGGTTTGTGGGGATAGGACAAGGGGCAGTGGCTGCAAGTTAGAGGACAGGAAGTTCCGTGCTGACATGTGAAAGAACTTCTTCACAGTGAGGGTGACGGAGCATTGGAACAGGCTGCCTAGGGAGGTTGTGGAGTCGCTTTCTCTGAAGATATTCAAGGCCTGTCTGGACGCCTACCCGGGAAGCCTGCTCTGAGGAACCTGCTTTGGCAGGGGGTTGGACCCGATGATCTTTCAAGGTCCCTTCCAACCCCTACATTTCTGTGATTCTGTGATATTTAGAAATTATTCCCAGTTCTTCTTCTCTCCATGGTGTTGCCCCAGGGTGTTTCCCAGTGGGAGAACACTTTGGATTTTCCAGCAGGCTTGAATAGGAAATGGTTAATGTCATCATCACCAAGAACTGAAGTGTGTGTGGAATAAAAGCTAGGCATTCTGCCGATCAGCCACCAAGAACATGCTCTGTGTTAGACATTTAATCATATTACTGCTCCCAAAGCCATCGGAGCCAATTTAATCAAATTGTATCATGGACGTGGTGTTATTGTTTTTAATGCCTATTAGGAAAATAAAAGTTAGCACTTATTAAATGAGGATCCTCTTGCACTTTGATTGCTTTGCTAATTTCTTGCTGATAATCCCTTGTTTTGTCTTCAGATAGAGGGGTGGATTTTTGTCAAGTTTCTCAGCAAAGGTCGGCATGCTGCAGGGTCTCTGACATCAGCTGCACGTAGGAAATGAAAAATAAAAATAGAACCTTGTTCTTCTCTTGCTTGTACCAATACCAAGTCAGAACAAGTACAATAAAGTCAATGGAGTTATTTCAGTGTAAAATGAATGGATGTCAGTGTGACTGAGAGAAGAAGAGGGATGTCCATCCATTTTTTTCTGGCAATAACTATATTATCACCCTGTTGCAAGAAGGTGTGCAGAGCATAACAGAGAGGCAGACAAACAAACAAAATATGATGGAGTTGAATTTCAAAGGTGGAGCATTTATCTGCTAAAAATCACCCAGTAGCTTTCAGGAGAAAAAATGGGTTTTGACAGGATGGTGATGGCAGGGAGTGGTACTATATATCTCAAGAAATTGGGGACTAAGCTGATCTGAGGAAAAAAAGAAAAAAAAAAAAGTTTTGCATTTTATTTGAGGCATAGGTGACTTGAACCAATTCCTGTTATTTGTCTGCATCAAGGTGTGATGGATCTCTGAAGGTTTGTTAAGTATATGAGCTGAAATCATGAAGTTTATATGTTGGGCATCCTAAGGCACTCATGGGAAAATTATCATACTTCTTCAGTCATGCTTAACGACAAAGGAAAGAAAGATGATCCAAATATTAATTAATCATCACAGGAGATCAAGATGAAGTACTTTCCTTCCCAGTATCAATTGGCTAAATGAATGAGGCAGATCCTGTGCTTTTCTGGAAGCATCAGTTAAAGGCCACTACTGAGACAGGGAACCTGTTCTGATGAGCCATTGCTTTCCTTCATTAAGGCAGATTCTCTGTTGTTAAATAAAATGCTTTGGAAACAGCATGAACAAGATATACTGCACTTTCAGTGTTTACCATTACAGGAGTAGCAACAGCAGTGATATTTGAAGGCATAGTATTTTTCCTTCTTTCTTCCTGAATCTAATTTAAAGTTGAAAGAAGGTTTCTGGAATAGTAACAGAGCAACAGTAACTGCTGGTTCTATTCAGCTTACACCCAAATAAAATGGTTCATTTCAGCTAAGTACAATATCATGCAATGCTGGTTAGTTTAAATGCTTTGTTTAGAGGGTTGTTTTTTGCTTAAAAAAAATTATACAGATACTGCTGAATGAGCAGTTAGGAAACACATGTTTCCGAACTGCAGTTACAAGTATTATAAAATATGATTGATACCATATGCTTTCATTCTTTTCTTTTCTGTTTTTTTAAATGCAAATTAAATTTTGAAAAAGCTTTTATGCCATTTTTATATTTTAAAATTAGTAATAATAATTAAAAAATGGTCTGAGCCATGTGGTACCAGAGGTTATGGCTCTGCTCTGCCACTAAATAGACCCAGGTTGTATTTGGGGTGGAACATTTGACTCCCTGGGGCTGGAGGCTGCTGTATCAGCCAGCTGGTGGCCAAGTATTTGAGCCAACTCAACCAATTAGTTGAGTCCTCCCATCCGGTGGCTGGACTTGTTCAGTATATGTCTTGCACATTTATTTATTTATTTATTTATTTATTTATTTATTTATTTATTTATTTATTTTGTAGCTGAGATGTGAATCAGGACAATTTTAATTTATATGTGGCAGTTCTGGCAGGATAGCCAGAGGACCTATGCAAGGCATGGTTTACTAGGAAAACACTCTGCAAACATACCATGGAGCCACAAAATAGTTGTGTGGTTGGTCCCCTTGATAAGCGGGAGTAATGGAGATGATCAGGTTACTTTGGGGCAACCCTTGGAAGGAAAAATCTGTGGCAGTCCAAAAAACAAAAAAAAAGTCAAATGGAGTTTTAAAGGGGTTATAAACTAGAGATAGGCAGACAAATGAAAGTTGGTTTTTGAAGAAGAAGAGGACAACTGATAGAACTAGTGAGAACACTGAATCCAGGACAGATATAGTCAATATTTTTAATGCTTTGCTATTCAAGCTCTTTGGGTATGTCTTCAGAGACAGCTTCATCTAATTGTAAGAAATTCTTGCATTCACCTCCATGAGCTCCAAGTCTCATCTAAGAGCTGTGCTGACACTGAACCAAACACAAGAGAGATGTGGAACTCACAGCACCACTGTAAACAAAGGGTACAGCTTCATCTCAGTTATACAGAAAATCCTTCACTAGGGTCCCCAGTTCCAAGTGAAAAACTCAGCAGCTACGTAATACAAAATACTGCTCGTATATACATTATTTTTTTTTCCCGCTAACTTGAATTTGTTAAAAAAAGATGTCACAGCTTAACTCTGTCCTGCCAGGCTTTTTGCCAGTGCAGATATTGTCTGTTCATGCCACTCTTTCTTTAAGCCAGATCAGATATTGTCTGTCTAGACACAGCCAGTGTAAATCTGGCATAAACTCTATGTTCCGTGTCCTGGGTAGTTTGACAGAGATTGGGCTGTGTGTATCTGCCCAATCTGAATTAAGCTGTTACTGCTGAATGATCAGTTAACTCAGAAACATGCTACTAATGACAGGAGGATGATGGTCATCCTTTGAAATGAGCAAAAACTTGGCCTCCCTTTCCCCTGTCAAAATCTAATATTAATAGGGGAAACTCTCTTAAAAGCCAATGGTATAAGTACAAATGCAAATCTTATCTTTGCCTTGTTATTTTAATATTTCATTTCCTTCTTTCCATATGAATTCAGCAACTCTATTATTGCCAACTGTCAGAGGCATGTGGGAAAGAGGAGGTGGTGGGAATAAAATAGTTATATTTATTAGATCAGCGGAAACCAGCATGGAAATGGACCCCTTTCTTCAGCATCGCCAGAATACCACTGCATCCTGCTGTGTTACCTTTGGTCCATTCATGTCAGGCAGGCAATCCCAGGTTAAGGAACACACACACACACAAAAAGGTGCTATACAGAGGGTTGGGAATTAAAAGCATTTCACATCTATTTTACTTGACCTATAATTCCCTATCATTATTACCATTATTTTCTGATTCATAAGAAATGCTGTGAATAAACATAATCCTTTTGAAAAGTTTCTATATCTTAAATGTTTTTATACCACAGCATTGAAATAAGCTACCTTATGCTAAATGTTACTTATATGCTACTTAGTTTGAATATCTTTGTTTCTGGCTATGGGCTGCTCTCACTGTTAGCCCATGGTCTTTTCTCCATGTGATGTTGCAGTGTCATCTTGTTCTGAGAGCGTCTAATATTGCTAGAGCAATAAAACACAAGGCAAATGTATGATGTTGGGAAAAATACCCAGGAGCATCCTAGGGACGCTGTCTTCCAGAAGCATTTTTCTGTTACAGAGGGGGAGATGTGGAGGGGGTCCACACAAGAGGCTGTGCAAGAGGAACATTCCTGTTCTTGTGGGCAGCAAAAGGAAGAGCTGTGTCTCGCTGGAAACCTTGCCTCATCCTCCCTCCACCCCATTCCTCCACCCCCTCGTTTCTCTCCGTGAGCTCCTCGCCTCTGTTTATGTTTTAGGTGACAAGACACAAACCAGAAATGGGAACGGGAGTGAACAAGGCTGTGTGCGGGGCTGTGCTGGAAGCGGCAGGCTGTGATTCCAGCACATGCATTTGGCATTTGGCAATATACCGCCTCTTCAGCCTATGCTCCGTGCAGATTCCAAGGGGATGATTCATCCTGACAAGGGAGCCCATGGCTCCTTTAATGCCAAGCATTTACTCTGCAAAACGTGAGAGACAAGAGGAAAGGTCTATTTCTTTCTGATTTTTGTGAAGAACTCCCTCCTCCTTCCCACCCCCCACCCCATCCTGCATAGTTTAGACAGAGACTTTCCTATGAGAAACTTTGTGTTCATGACATAATTCCATGGTTTTCAACCCAACTTCTTCTGCATTTTCCCCTCTCCCTCTCTTCTCACAATTCACAAGCTGTGTGAGATTACCAGTACAATTAAAGCCACGGGAAGAGGAAAAAACTGGGTATTAGGCCTTGATAACCCTGTCAGGGTCATTTGCCAATAGGGAATGGGGGTCAGTCACAAATTCCAATTTTAGTGTCCGTGACAAGCAGTAATAATCAAAGGAACACAGGAAAACAGATACGTGATCTGAAATCATCTATAACCAGAAGTGTTTATCTAGAAATGCTACTCTCTGGCCAGATGTCTATCTCCTCCTTTTTGCATATATTTCTCTTTTGGAGAATGGTCCTTATCTAACATCTAACTTCTTTTACAGTCCTAGTTTGGAAAGGTCTCACTGGTCACACGTACCTTTGGGTAGAAAGGAAGGCTGCTGATTACATATTTTTCTTAACTGGCGAGCAGCTCTTGGAGAACAATGCACGATATAATTATAGAGTTGCTTTCAAAGATGAAGATAAATTAAGCTGTTGCAGCCATGGGGGTAAATATTGAAAGGTTCATTGCCCACTGAGTGGAGAAAGATATCATTTTGTGATCAAAAGGAAAACCAACAGAAAGATGATAGGGATGAGCCTTGTGCATACTTGTTCATTGGGTTTTAGAAAGGTTGGATGAAATACACCTCTGCTTTTGATAGAACCCTACCTTGAAAGTGGAGATGAGGATATGATATCAGATTCTGTGAGATATGGAAGCTAGCATGAATATGTGGTTCAGGTCTACCTTTTTTTTTTTTTTTTTTAATGCAGTTTTATTTTTAGAAGCAATCAAAACTCTTCTGAGAAATCCTTCACATTCGAGAATTTGGGCCAGAACTGCAAGTTGATTCAAGCTCCCTATAGGTAACAGGGATTTCTCTGCTGATGACACCTCAACACATAAAATTTCTGGATCTCTTTTCTGGCCAGAAGTAACACCAGACTGAGACAGCGGCTGAGAAAAAAAAATCTCTGAGATTTGGCTCATAAGAACATATGGGGACGGTTAACTTTTAGCAAAGGCTTCTGTGGATTTACCCTAAGTGGGGTTAGTCCTGAGCTTTGTAGCTCTACAGTACAGATCTACAGCTCCAAGGTTGTTTTATAACCTGGGGTTTACATTCTGGTCTATGTCTATATATGATAAGGAGCTGAAAACCTGAAGACAGAGGTCTGAATGAATTCTAGGTTTTTCTTTTGAATAATTTGTGCTGCAAATATATTGAAATTAATTGTATTTTCTTCCTCTGCCTGTATGGAATTTCCCCTTACTCTCACTGGCCATTATTAGGAAGTGCACATTCAAGCAATAATTTATAGTCAACAGCTAAACAAAAATAGGCTTAGGAAAAAATAAAACAACACTTTTATTTTTTATTTTTATTTTTTTCCTGGATATGTGGTCTTTCCCTCTAACCCATCCACCGTGCTTTACTTAGAACAGTTTTCAACATAGGGTAAGACCTAAGTTTAGGGCTAGCCATTTACTACTATTTACTTACTTGTCCTTAGTCTCCTCATCGTTAAAAAAAACAGTGATAAATGCTGATGGGCGAGGTGCAGTGATATACCAAATAAAGATCTGGTGCTGCACACAGAGAAGAATCCTTTAGCTAAAAACAAGAAGGAGAAAAATTTCTTTTTAAGGTCTTGTTTACTTCTGGTCAGATGAGTGGAAAGAAATCAGGATATACACACTCAGCTCATCATTGACTTGAGAATATGTGGCAGCACTGGGCAAAGGTGCTGGGCTGCAGCAAAATAATCAGAATTACAAAGTCTTGGGCCTGAGCAGCCTGCTTGGCTGAATCAACTGTGTCTGTCTATAGGTGGAGAGCAGTGCCACTTGGGCTTTTATTATATTCTGTATTTCCAGTGATGGGTAAGCTCATCCTTTCCCTACAGGTTAATGATACTGTAAGCAAGAATAGCAGGGGAGTGGCCAACATAGCAAAAGTCAAAATGCTGGTCCAAGTGAACTGCTCTTAAAAAGGCTGAAACTCTAAGTTAAATCACAGGCCCACCACAGCACTCTGTGAAGGGGATTTACATACAAAAGTAATGCATACAGCTCATGGGGAGAAAGAGAGAAACTTTGGTCAGGTGAGGCCAAACACAGAATCCAGCCACCTCCTCCTGGTGTGTGACCACAGGTAAAATTCAGGCACCTGAGGGAAGACTAGTAGATATTTGGGCAACAAAGGAAAAACAGTAAGTCAAAGTCCTTGCCATAGGACATTCGGGCCATTCTGATAGCTATGATGTTGGATTCATAAAAAATACCATGGGACTTTCCAAAGTTACTAAGAACTTAGTAAAACCCAGATGGCAAGATTTTTTTTTTTTTTTTTTGACCTCTGTTTGCCAGCACTCTGTGGGAGCGTGCAAAGTTATATGATCCTTAGCTTTACCTCACACAGTCCCACCATAACTCATTTTTGTGGGGCTTTGACCTATGATGGCATGCTGGCCTTGAAGCCACAGTGTGAAGAAGTGTGCCCAGGCTTGGAAGTCTATCAAAGTATATCCAGCCCTCCATTGTCTGGGCACAGGTCTGCAGTTCTCACAGATGGCAGTGTTTATCACTCTGCCTTTGGCACCTGAAAAAGCAGCACAGCAGGTACCATCACAGTTTGCTTGTAAGATGATAGTTCTACCAAGTATTTTAAACAGCAACCATATTTTTGTTATATCTAAGGTCCATTAATAGCAACATACTTTATGAAACCATTTCCATCATAATATAACATTTGTGTTTTCTGTTTCATGGAAAGCAATATATTTATTGCATGCATTTGTGGTTTTTCACAGTGTTTTGGCCAGGGTCTCAGCTGGAAATGATTGGCATTGTTTCATGGACTTCATCAGAGCTTTGATGACTTACAGAAATTCTGGCCTCTTATATGTTGATTCAACACTAGTCTGTTTAATAAATGCCCACTCACATACTTATTTATCCTCAGAACAAGAAAGACAACAGTCAGCAGATGAGCAAGTTTCTTTATCATCAGTATTTTTCAGGAGACTTCTGTATTTCTGGATACAAATATGTTCCACCATGACTGAATGTAGCTGGATGGGAGCCTTTCTGGTCAGAAAAGCAGACACAGATCCCAAGTGATCAACCGAAAGGCCCAGGGCATAAGCTGAAGCATGGCACCACATGTGTGCCATTTTGAAAAGCCACGACAGATTCATGCTGAGGTTAATGTGCCATTCATTATAATTAAAGAATTCCTATTTATGTGTCTTACTTTGATGCTGGCTTTTAGTCATTAACGCTGTGGGTGACAGAAGTTTGCTGCAGTCTCAGTGCCTTCAGCTGGTAAATCTCCATTGAAAGAGAAGCTGAAAAGCTGTTTGGATGGGGCCAAGTATGATTCAGTAATGCTGAGGACGATCTGACATTGCTTTTGTAGGATATGTTGAAACACTCCAGAACAGCAAAGCTCAGGACCAAGCCTGGTTAGGTAAATCCATATAAACTTTCTCTATATTTACAGGCTCTGGAAAATGCCCAGACAGCTTGAACTATAGGCAAAAACCAAACCAAACCAAAACAAAAAAAAAAAAAAACTCATATTTGTCTGTGTGCCCTCAGTTATAAATGAATGTCAATTCCCTTGAATGAAGGAAATTCAGACACACACTTCTTTTGTATTCTTGCCTTTCCAGCAAAGATTAAAAAAAAATAAAAATATATTGCTATACTGTAAAAGATGCACCTTAGGCTGACACTGTGCCCAGACAGAAAAGGCCTGTTTTTAGAGCTGCTGAGCACCTACCAGCGATACCTGTAGCTTGAGATGCTTGGGTTGATCTTTATCCAAGAAATGAGAGCTGCTTTTTTATCTGGATCCTTGGGACATTCTGTCCATGCTTCATCTGCAACCTACTGATGAAGTGGGAGAAAAAAGGAGTTGCAAGGCTATGTCCTGCTGAGTCAGTAAGAAAATCATTACAGCAGGTAAATCATCACCTGTAAGCTCATACACAGAGTCTGTCTGAGTATAGGATTTGAACGTGTAGACTAGGCCCTAACAAATCATATATGTTTGTGCTTCCAGCCCAATTTCTAACTGCTGCTTTTTTTTCAACTGTTGCCCAGCAAGTCCCTGCCCAGCTACTGTCTGGTTTTATTTGAGGAGTTAATGTCTGTGTTGAGGGATCTCCTTGGAAATCACCAGGATGCTAAAGATAGCCAATAGCATGTAAATCAAGCCTAAAGAAAATGTGCTTCTTCTCGCTAGTGAGGAGATGACCCAGTGAGAAGACAGATCACCCAGCCCTGTATTTGTCTCTGAATTCAGAGACTACAGAAGCCATTTGTCCACCAGAAGGATGAAGATGGCAGTCTGCAGACCGACAGTGCTTAAAGACAGCAGTTTCACTGTTTGACATGTTTGGCCAAGGTAAGATTTATATCCTCAGTCAGTGGGAATCTGAATCAAGTGCAGCTGCATCTTTCTTGCTGGTTTTCTTTTCCAGCAAAGCATGAGGGCTGGAAGGAGTGAGAGGGAGCAAATGGACACAGGTTTCCAGTGAAAATTAGGACAGTGCTAGTAACAAATTCCTCAGAAGCAAGACCAGTGCAACTGAAAAGCTGTTGCTGTGTTGAAGAAGGCCTAGTTTCACTAAGCAGCTGAGAAGCAGAGAAAGATATGAAATCTCAGAGGAATACACTAAAACACATAAGTAATTCTGGTTACCTTTCAACCTCAGGGCAGCTGCTGCCCTGACCTGACTCTCGTGCTGGGACTGTGACTGAATTGCCTGACACAAACATGCGTTCAGTAAGTGATATTTATGTGGATGTGAAGGTCCCCTCATGTGCATGCCTGTTCTTGCTTTTAAACAGCCACTTGATCAGATCATTAAGGAAAGACAGAGCTGAAAAACAGAGGCCTTATCAGCTTCAGTTTGGTCTGTGTGCAAGTGGATTTGCTTCTTTATCCAGGGCCAAACTAAAGCAACACAGAATACAAAGTACAGGGCTTATGTGGATGCTATTTTTCCCCAGAATAACATGAAATGGGAACACTGCCATTATAAAGACCAATGGACTGCTTGAAGTCTGAAGCCTTACTGCTAAGTAACTCACATTTGTGGTGTGGTGTGGTTATGTACAGATGGTGAGAGAGAACTCAGACTTGATCTACCACAGCTTCTCCTTACATAGACACTAGAGAGTAAACATTTTCTACCTTCTTTTGCTGCTTTGAGACCTCTCGACAAAAAGGAATAAACTAAAATGAACAGCTTTTGGTAATAAACACATAGCTGAGATGAGGGTTTTCTTACTAGCAGATGTGGAAGTTTTCACAGGTCCAAGGAAGACTGATCAAAGGAATGGAAGAACCCTACTAAATATTTACAAATCATGAAGTGTAGTGGACAGCACGATATGTTTGACCTATTTTTATACTTTTGCCTAAGCAACTGTTCTTGCTACAATTCAAGGCAGGATCCTCGTCTAGACTGACGTTTGGTTTGCTTCAGTGTGGCCATCCTTATAATAATGCTGTTCCTGTCTGTCATTAAAAAACATGCACATATGCTCTTTCCTAAGTGCTACTCAGGGACAAGTGATTCCTTTCTATTCATGCAAGGCGGTGAGCTTGTTCTTGTTCCAGCTCCCAGCACATAAGGAAGGGCAAGCCCTTCCCTACCCATCCCTTGCTCCCACAGCTGCTTCTGTGGGTGGGAGAGGCAAACCACAGCTCCCTCTGGAAAACAGCCCTGGAAACTCCCTGAACTGAAACTTTGCTTCCCTTCCCTGGCAACAAATTACTCATGTACAGCCAAATCCCACACTTACCATTATAGGGATTCGGTATTTCATAAGGGAAAAAAAAAAAAAAAAAAGAGAGAGAGAGAGAGACGGATTTCAAAAACTGCATCAGGACGACCTCTAGGCGTGATTTTGATAGTTTTGGTAATGTTTATAAAATGGTAACAATACAAGGATAAGAAGAGGAATTTCCTAATTTTGTCTTGTTTTTAATCCTAAACACAGCTCCAAACAATCTACACTGTTATGTCATTGTGGTACCCCAGCAAATGTCTGTGATGTCTCATAGCATGAAGGTTTCAGGCTTCAAGTAAGGGAATTTGTAAGCAAGATTACTCATGCCATCAGGGTGCAGAATCCTATTTTCCCTTAAAAAATCCTTATTGTGACACCAAAGCAAAGAGAGACATAGCAAAGGTAGGTGTGCAAATTAATTGTTTCTCTAGGGATTTTTCTTTTTAAAGACTTTTTGCCACCAGATATTAAAAGTTCTTTCAGAGGTGTTCAGGAGAGAAAACTTGAAGCTCCAAGAGCTTCAAGGGGCTCTGAGGTACTTGTTTATAGAATGATTTGAAGCAATGCACAGGCATGTAAAATCAGTGAAATATTGGATGTTGCACCATTATTTCATTCACTTTTGGGTGCAGAGTAATAAGGACTTCAGACACAAATACAGTGATATCAATGAAAGTAGAAAGAGAATGAGAAATCAAAGAGCATTTTAAAGTGCAAATATGCAGCCATTGAATCATTAAAGGGATAAAAATGTGGAAAAAAAGAGAGAAGTTTATGAACTCCATGTTTAACAGAAGCGGGCTGGGAAAGAGTTTAGCTGTCCTTCTAGAAAACAAAAATTAATTTGCTTTGGCCAAATTAAAATTAATTAAAATTATGCAATGTTGCCCTTGTGTTAATTTTAACGGTGAGGTTGTTGTGATTTAAGGCTACAATTAGTTCTAGTGTTTGAAAGAGAAGCACTGTAATCGAGACAGGACATTTTAATAATCCTGGTTATAAACATTTAATACATCATCTTTAGGGACTCACAAACACATTGTAATTAACTTTTACAACTGAAATAAATCAGATTGCATTAGCATATTGCAAAGGAAAAAATCATTTGCATGATTGAAAACAGCTTCGGAAAATTATGTATAACAGGCTTCATGTAAACATCAATGCAAGCTAGTCTCAAACTTTTGCAAAGATTTTTTTTAAGGTTATTTTTAGAACAGTTACAAAAGCACTCCCGTTTCTTTTCCCCCTGTTAAACCTCTCTCTGTATCAGGAATGTCACTCATTCTACCTTGTATGTACTTTTTCATACCAGTAATAAATGTGTACATGACCAAGGTCAACGAATAGCATAAAACACAAGATTAAGGTCCTGATCCTGCAAGTACTTAAGATATGTGAGTAACTTTGCTCATGTAAAAGCTCCATTGACTGCACCATGTCTGCTGATATGAATAAAGTTCTGCCTAAGTGTCTTCAGGGTTATGGTACTAATCATTCATCTTCACTCTCAACCAAAGAAGTCACAAACAAAATATACTGAAAAGCTTTAAACAGGATTTGAACTGCAAAATCACCAAAAGAAACGGAGAAAATATGAAAACAACCAAAGGCCGAGTAGGAAACTGGTTTCAGTTTATTTCATGTATCGCAGTCAAAAAGGAAATGGCTGACCTTCTGACCAGACATCTAGATCCACCTGCTTCCAGGGAGCTTTGATTCAGATTTGGGCTGTGATCATGTGAAAGTTTGTTCTTATAGTCATTATTCTAACCCTGAGAGTTAATGTGGACAAAACCCGCATTCCTATTAGCTTAGAAATTCCAACAACACCATTAAAAATTTGGGGAAGTTCTGTATGGGATTTCCTGGACTGAGATCTCTGTTGATAATATAAAATCAAGGTACCTTATTAATACACACACACACACACACACAAATATTAGAAAAACAAAAACAAAAAAAAAACACACATATTTTACATAGTTCTATAAAGTTGAACCCCCATTGGATGAATTTTAATCTTCTTTAAGAGTAGTCTGATATTTGATCTAAGCCTGTGATGAGTAGTTAAGATACACACCTCTGAGCTTAAGATACACACCTCTGAGTTAAGATAGTCACCTCTGAGCTATCCAACTCAAGTGATATTGGTGTAAAAATGGGTGTTGGTCATTCTAACACAAACCCACAAAGGAAGACTAGAGGAAGAGAAGAGATGGGGAATGGACAAATTCAGTGGAAAAAGAAGATTCCAATTAGATTGAAAAAGAAGAGGCCATAGATGAGGGAAGTTTCAGATGAGACAGTATGGTAAAGAGGATCCTGAGAGAAAAGTTGCTGATTAAGTACTAAAAAAATAAAGGAGAGTTTAAAAAATTGGACAAGGAAACAGAGTGGTCTCAGGTTCTGAAGTATATAGAAAGGTTTGCACAGACAACTTCTGAGGGATTGTCTGCTGATAATCCCCGCACCATTTGTAGTTCTGTACAGGATAAAAATTAGGTTTGTCTTTCATCAAGCGAGGTCTGAATTTCATTCCCATTGGCTGAAGTGCTTTTTCATCTCATAACACTTTGCTCACTCTGCTTTTTCTGCTTTTCAGTGTTGTTGTTTTTTTTTTTTTTTGTTTTTTTTTTTCCTCCATGTGGAACTATGCATTCGTGGAGCTACTTGGAGAATGAAGACAGGAAAAGAGATTAACCAAACTTTTTTTTTTTTTTTTTTTTTTTAAATTTTATTTTACTTTATTTTTGCCCCAAAGATGAAGGGGAGAAAGCTTTTTCTCCTGAGGCCACAGTGTATTGATTCAAAGGAGCAGTAAGTTAATTAACAGGAGTAGTGAAGCCTCCTGCATAATTAACAAGACATTTACCTAAAATCAATAATCTAATTGCCACACCTACCATACATGGGGGACAGTGTTTATCCTATTGAGAAAGACTCATTTATATCTGTGTGTTAACATGGTGATTCGTGGTTTGTTTAAGAGCCTAACCTGATCTGTAAAGTGATAATTTATTGAACGATCAATTAAACTTTTTAACCTTGCAAATATAAACAGGTAATGAATAGCCAAAAACCTATTTCCATATGAAAGTTCACACATTGCAGAGATTTTCATGTAGTTCAGATTATTTTTCATCAGTCCATTCTGGGACTTAGCAGAGAAGAATGAGGAAATATTTCTCTTTGAGAGGCATTCAGCAGCCTTCCTGGATTTTTGTCCTGCATTTATATTCTTTAATTTCAGGCTAGCATTGAAGTGCTCTGCCAGACCACTTCTCCATGATAGTTGAAAAGCAGGGCCTTTTTTTTTCCACTTTTTGTTTTCTGGGGAAAACAAATTGTGTCAGGAAGGAAACATGACCTCCAAACCACCTGGAGACCTGAAGCTGGCCAGAAATATGATGACCCAAAGCAACCACAGTATTGCTCTAATTTCACTGAAGGAAGAGTCCACCAGACCAGAACACTGTATCTGCACCATCGTGTTTTGTTTTTTTTTTTTTTGTCTCTGTGATAAGGAGAAGGAAGAGAGGAAAGTGAGAGTAAGAGGATGAGAGGTTTATGCTATCAGAACATTGCTTTGCTTTGAGAATGACAGCTGGCATCCCTATCAGAAAGGTTGGGTCCACTGAAAGCTGCTAAAATCTGGAGCCTGAAATTGTTTAGACTCCTTTAAAAAGCCCTGTCTTTCATCTTGCAAGTGTAAAATTGGACTTGAAGATATCCCAAGAACTAATTTTCTCCTGAGTTTTCAAGTATATGTCCCAGCTTGTGTTAAAATGGCATGGGGCCCAGCATGGAGGTGTCAGATTGTTTTAAATGATATCTTTCATTTTGGCATGTTGATGTTTTCTAGTCTCACCCAGAATTTTGATGGTGTGGAGAAACAGAAGACAAAATAAGAAATTAATGCAATGGTTTTCAAACCTTGTCTCCAGAAAGCTGGGCCACACAGTAATTCTTTTATTTATTTATTTATTTATTTTTCCAGAGGATTCTGGATTTGGTTTGAGGCAATGGGATTTTGACACTGTCTTGCAAGAGCCAAAAGAGCTCTTTTGTCTATGCTAGGAAGTCACTGGGATAATTCAAGACACTAGTAAAATAAGTGATTGAAAATCCATAGCACCTAATAACATTTGCTAAAGAGTGTCTGAGAGAATATAAATTGAATAAATATATCTTTGAGTTCTTGGAGCCTTTTGGCTTTAATAGGCACTGTGGTGGAAGAGAGATTTGAAGCTGTCAGTCACCCTGAGCTTTCTGATCCTTAAGTGCACCTTAAAGCCATAGACCATGGCTTAGGAGAAGTCTTGGAGGAACAACATTCAAAATCCAAGGTCATGTGTGAAAGAATGAATAGATCTAACTAAACTAAAATGCCTTAACTTCCCTGCTGGTAGCCAGGGTTTGGTAGTGAATTTTTTATTATTATTTAATGCATTTCAATAAAATTAGGGCTATCAGAGTCAATGAAATTTGTCACAGGAGTGAGGAGGGCAACTTACCTATACATACAGCAGACAGGGACAAAACTACTGTGTGCACTGTATTCAGCATCCCATTCTATCTTTTCACGTTTTATTAAATATTCAGACTTTCTCAAGGAACATTAAAAAAATGACTATAGCCCCTATAATTCCTATGGCAGTGTTTGGAGTATTATTCAAGCTGATGTCCTGCTATCTCCGGAGAAAAAGTTCTATGCACTTCTTAACCTCCCCATCACAGTTTTATAGATCTTCCTCCATAAAAGAAGTGCAGAGAGAGAAATTTGCTTCCCTTCTGGTCCTGTCACTATTGGTATGTGCTAGTTAAGTAAATGAGGAAAAACTTGACCCACCCCAAGTTCTTCCCAGCTGCCTGCAGACTGTCCCAGGCACTGCTGTGCCGTGCAAACTGATCCTGCCTCAGATTTCATCCTTCATATATGGATGGCACTTAAAGCTGGGACTATAAAACAAGCTTTTACACATCTGCTCCAATATCTAGCTTTTAACCCTTCACCCAATCCTCTCCATCATCTTCTTCCAACCCTCATTCAATTTTGCTGGCAGTTTTGACTTTTCAGTCTGGCAATACCCCACCACTAACGTCTTACCTGACTTTAATGAGTTGTTTGTTAAAAAAAAATAATTTTGGGATTAGGTGAGAAAAAAAAATGAGGGTTGGATGACTTAGATACACATAAAAATAATTTTCTGTATTATTAGGCTTGATATCTAAACTTCAATTACAAAGAAATGTGAAATATAATGTTCTTAAAATTGATTTTCTTTTTTTTTCCAGTTAGACGGTGTCTGTCTCAAAAAGTCCCCACATTCTTTGGATAAATTTTTCAGTACTTTTTACACATTTAATTCCTTCTGCATTTCTTTCAAATCCATGTAACTTCAGTTGTATGAGTTTAGGTATTTAAACATTTGGAAAATCTTTTTATTTATTTATTTATTTATTTTTAAAGGACATTAACTTTTTGTTTCTTTTTCATTGATTTTTCTAGTGTGGCTACTTTAATTCACTGCTGTTAGTGGGTTTGTTTTTTGCCTGTTTTTTATGCTGTACACTAAACAGAAAGTTCCTATGATCTGTGGCCCATCTGTTCACTCAGTTGGCTTGCAGCTGAGTGAGTGTCTTTGGTAAAAAGTGACACCTTGGAATATCAGTAGAAATAAATGATACGGGTAGCAATGATACAGCAATAGAAGAATATGGTCATGGTGAATGGCAAAAGCATAAGACCACAGTTCAGGGTATTTTTTATGATAGCTCAGCCTCAGAGGCTGTGTGATTCCAGACTTTTTTTCAACCACATTTTCTGCAGTATTTAAGGATTTTTAATCCTTCAGTTTGATGTAGTCCCAAAAAAATATTTGGTGGAAACAAGCAACTGAACAAGCAAACATCTGAATACATTATAAAGCTTGTTATTATTTTCCTTAATCTTGAATTACCTCAATGTCCTCATATATATGTTTGGAGATAGCAGTACTATTTATGTTTTGGGGTTATATTTGGTGCTATCAAGAAGAAGTAGTGAATTTTTAGTGGTATAGTGATTAACCATCTTATCCATCCTTGATTTCTGTGAATTGCATCAGGGCTGAGATTCACCCTTGTTTTCATTGTGAGGTTTACCCAAGTTTGGTAAATTCACATCATAAAGGATGTGGCACTGAAAAGCCCTGAATATTGCTTGATATTGCCATGATTTCAATGTTCCTGCATGAACCCTGCAAGAGAACCCTGCAAGGAAAATCTCTGGATTTTCTTATCTGGGGGCTCAGAGGGGCTCCTGCATAAGTGTCATGTAATTATGTGTAATTATATCCCCCCTCATATTATCAGTGATATATGCTCTTAATGATCTACACATTAGTGTTTCCTCTTAGCCCCCTCATATGTTTATGCCATGTTTTATCTTTAACCCCTTATGGATTCCTTTCCCCCTCCCACTCTGCTGCCTTTGCCCCGCTGACCCCATGACAAGAATGGTACTGGGTTAGTTGGACTTTGTACATACACCAAAAAAAAAAAAAAAAATCCCAGCTAATGTTTTCAAATTAGCACAGCTCCAACTCTGGAGATTCTCATTAGTTGTTGGCTGAGATTTATCAGCTCTCATTTGCCTAATATGGAGCCTAACTTTAGGCGCCTGGCCCTTTCGGTGGGGGGTAAGAGAGAATAGGAAGGGGTCTTTTGTCATTGCCATGTGGGCTCACTAATTTGCTCTGCCTAATAAAATTACAAATGAACACAGCTTTGCTCATGTTGCCTTTATAGGTTATAATAACCTTGGTACCCCATAACCTCCCGCTAGCTGAATTAATCAGATCATATTAATATTTCTTCTTACTTTCTTTTAACTGGTTCTTCTCTTAATTAAAGGGGCCAAAGATGTAAACAGGGTAGGTGACTAGAAACATGGCGTCAGGTTATAAACAAGGCTCATTAAAAAGATGGATGTGCCAGCAGACTGCGAAAATTGCTTACTCCGCAAGTGTACATTTTGTAATTTCCTGACGACTAAAAGGACTAATACCAGATCCTGCTTTGCTTCCCTAGCCCCCACCCTTTTCTTTTTAAAGCATGTATAAAAGATGATAATTTTTGTAAGCTGGGGGAACACAGAGGAGTTCATTCATCAGCTGGGATAAAGACCATTTGTATTATAAGCCTTTTTGCCCCTTCGAAAGATCAGGATGCAAAATGGGATGTTATTACAACAACAATAAGTGAAAGAAATCAATCAGAAAACTGAAGATTTTGGAAGGGATGGGTAAAAATAGCAACAAAACAGGTTTATTATTAATATTGTCTACTTTTTATTATAATTGATATTAAAACTTTATTCAGTAGTAGCGAATTTCCAGAGCTGAAATCAAAAGTGTTTCTGTGCACAGCTTGGAGTCAGCAGGATCTGCGCTAATAGAGACAAGTGGTGTGTGCTGTCCATGCTTTCGGCACCTTCCCCAAACACACACATGCTTCTGCTGTCATCCAGACAAAACTTATCTCTCATACCTGTTAGGTTTGGTGGGAGAGTCTACCAACTGATTTTTGTAAAGTTATGTCTGAACTTCATATGAAAAGAATAGCTAGTTATCTTACATAAATAATTTATGTTTTCACTCATTAGTAACTTCAGTCCCTTTAATATTGAAACTTGGCCTTGTAATATGTGATATTAAATTCAGCTGCAGTACAATAGCCACTAAATAAAACAGTGCACAATTTTCTTTCTTCCAGTGATTATTAGTAGGAAAGCCCAAACCCCTGATTTTTCTATCTCCCTTTATCCCTTCTCGAGAAGAAGGAAAGTCATTCTGACAGGATGATGCACAGCATGACCAGGAAAGACCTCTCTCCTTCATGAATAAATTAGAGATGAAAGTTTCACTGATCCCCTTGCATTTTTATGGAGGGACCTCATCCTAATTTACCTAAATGCTTTGAACAAAACGAAAGAAAAATGTAAGCGGCGAAGGTGAAAAGGTTAAAATCTGTGTTTAAATGGAACAGCATTTTAACAAGAGGCTATGTGGGCTACCTGCATGTGGTTGGGGTATCTTATCTTATTTTTAAGTTTAAGCATTTAAGTGAATAAATCACAACACTGTGATTTTTTTTTTAACCCAGTAGTAATCAGTTTTTGCATTATAAAGCCTTTGTAAGTGTGTTCAATCTGCACCTAGGAGTGTGTAATCTGCATTTTATTGATATCAGTGAATTTTTATAGCATTAAGTATAATATAAAAATAATAATAATAGATAATAAAACCTGAAAGTTTTGTAATTCATTAAGTTTATTTGAAATATAGAACAATAGATTTTAGCCTTAAGGGTTTTTTCTGGGTTATTTAAAATTCCTATAGATTTTAGAGAGGGGAATTACCTTTTCTGCAGGGAATTTTGAACCGTACAAAATAACATACTTGATTTTATTGAAAGTGGAGAATTTTACAAGTTACTTAAGCCATATCTTTAGCAAAACATTCATTCCCTAAAGTTGTTCAGGTGTATTTCTAGAGATTTTAAAATCCTGTGAAAGTTAACAGTTTAATCCCTATTATATTCTCCAGCAATTTCCTTATAAGCTAATATATTTTTAAGAATATCACTTAGGAACAATTAAAAAAAAAAAAAAGCGAGAGAGAGAGAAAGAGATTTTCACATCAGTTATTATAGTCTCACTCAGAAGTTTAATAGCTTTGGAAGATGTTCTTCCAAGCCCAGGTGTACTTTTCTCAGTTTACTGTCTTTGCCAGCAGAGTTTTAAAGCTGTGTCCAAATTCCACAGGGAACAGCAAGTTGGGCATTTGTCTGGGAATGACAGGTTTTGTTTGCTCTGTTGTTCAAAGTCTCCTGGATGTTTATAAAAAAAATATAAAATAACCACTTTGTATTTTGTAAGGACTCCAGACCTATTTTGTCTGTTCTGAGTGTGAGAAAACCACATGCATGCACATAGATATAGGGCACTAGTCAAGAACATGATCTCCAAAATTCTCCAGGATTTAAGAAAGAGGACTGACATTGACTCACTTGTTGAGAACATCAAATCTGTCTATTTGATATTTGATATGTTCTATAGAACATCCATATCTGTCTATCATTGCACTGACTGCAATGATAGCTCCTGGTATGGTGGAAAAGGTCATGGTCACATCCAGGCAGATGTGGGGAGTTTGGAGTGTTTGTGGCTATTGAGGAGTATTAGATGGAAAAAGTATCTTCCAGGGATGATCATGAGGGCTGCAGCCTGGGCAAGGCTTTGCTTGCATGTTTTGCATGCAAGGCCACTCTCCTCCCTATCAATGCTTTTGGTGATGGTCTTATGTCGTGGTTCCCCTCACTCCCAGGATCCTGGTGCAAAGGCCTCTGACTACATAGGGGCTGGATTCTCCTACAGACAAAATGGGAAGGGCAGAGAACTGAAGGTATCTTGCAAACAAGCGGGAGGCCTCTGGCTAAAGTGAATCTCAGATTTGCTGCAATGTAATGCTTCAATTTTGGACTGAGCATAAATTAGGTGACTGGGGCTTCATTTTGTCCAACTGAAGCTACCTTTAGTCATCTAACCTAGCAAGCCGTCTGGCTCATGTGCCCAGCATAGGTTTTATCTGAGAAAGATCTTGTCTTTCTTCACTGGCATGACTAAATGAGTTATCCAGTTGTCCTGGTTGTCCCAAACTAAACTCATAGCATTTAGACAGCTACAGCTGGGTCACAGGAGTTCTGATCTATGAGCCAGATGCTGTAATTTATCCTGCCATAAAATCCAGCCCAGGATAAAGCCTGATGTTTTCAAGGTCCATGTGTGAAGCTAAATCATAATTTCAAAAACACCTTAATGTGCTGAGTAGGCTCAGCTGCAGATTTCTAAGCTACTCTGTGTTTTCAGAAAAGGGATGCTGCTTTTCAGATCATCTAAAAACACTGTTAAGTTCCCTCAAAATCTATGGAAGGTTTATGCCCAATCTAAACTTCACAGTTTGAACCAAACTGATGGGCATTAGAACAAAAAAAAAAAAAAAAAAAAAAAAAAAAGATTTGATGCAGAGTCACAGTTACATCTGCCTATGTGACAATGCACTGTGAATTGGGATGCAATCTCCCTCTCCTTTTCCCCTTCTGACACCAAATATGACAACAAATGTATCCAAGACCACAGAAACTCCATTAACTTTCTGTGTGCCTTAGTTTCCCCTACATGCAGAGTCATGAAAAGACTTATTATTTGTCTTGTATTACATTTGGGCATCTATTTGTGGGGGGAAAAATGAACAAACAAAGAACACCAGACACTTATTTATATGTCGTGAGGAACACTTGCCTATTCTTTGCTTCCTCAGGTTTCCTCAGATAAATGCAACTGTTTTCATGCTAACTGCTTCATACAAAAATATTTTAAAAATAATAGGGAGAGAAGAGAGTAGGAAAAGCTTTTTTTTAAAAAAAAAAATATTTTTTTTTTTTTTTATTTTTTAAATAAGAAAGATTGAATAATCCCAAATGCTTCAGCCCTTCAATTGCCTTTTCTCACTGGGGATCACTATTGATACAATGAGGCAGAAAACACATTTTGGCATGACAGACATTAGCTATAGTTGCATCAAATAGACATCTATAATTGACATGTGCATTTTCCCAGTTTTTGGCAAAATCTTGCTGGGCATAGAGGTGAAGGTTATGAATGACTGTGTTCACATTTCTGTGAAAGATGAATGCCCCCTTCCCAAGGACAGTGGCCTGCCCACGTGCATGTGCGTGTGTGTATGTTTTTGAAGGCTGACAAGGTACCTCCGCCATTTCCTCATTTTGAGGCCTACCCGCAGACCACCGCACAGGCCCCCCTCTCAGAAATGTTATTATTCTGTCATGAGCCCTTCTTCGGTCAGGATGTTACTTCATTTCCACCTTTTGTCTCAGGTTGAATGTGAATGATGCTCTTTCAGCAATATACGGTCGCTCGAGCTCCCTGCTGCAGCCTTACATAAATATACAACACCCGTCTCGGCCTATAACTCACTTCAGGCCTGGAAAAATAGTGACTTCCTTTATTGGCCAGATTCTTTCGCAATTCCCAACAGCTGTATGTTTTCACCTCCGAGGATCCTTATCTTCAAGTTTCCATTTGTCTCAGCACTATTCCAGTGGATTGCCAATAAAAATGATTCCCATTTTTATAACCCCTGAGAATGCAGGGAACAGGCTTTCCAAAAAAAAAACTTATTTTTTAGCACACACACACATACACACAAAAAGGCTCCCCACAACTTACCAGAAGGCAAGATTTAGCCTTCACAGAAATATTTGAAAGTGTGAAACTTCCCGAGCAATCATCGCGACTCTGAGATGGGAACGGAGACTTCCAGCAATCTCTAACGCCGTTCAATCAAGGACTCTTAATTTTCCATTTGAGCAAGAGGAACGGCTGCAAATGGAACATTTATTAACACATGCGCTTCACATGCACAAAGAGAGCTATATTTACAAAGAATTAAACTTGAGAGCATGAAATAGCCTTGTAACCATATGACAAAGATACACTTAAAGAGATGTAAACACTAGGTGCAGGGAAATTTGCCAGGTTAGAGTCAGCTGTATCACTCTGTTTTATTACTATACAACTGTTTACTGAGAAAAGACAGATGATTGCTGATATACTCTGTGTGTTATCATAAGGGCTTGCTTGGGAGCTTTTTGTGACTGACAATTGCTACAGCCCTATGCAAAAACCTGGCCTGGGGAGTTGTTTTTCTTTTAATTCTTCTCTGTCCATCATTCCAAAGCATTAACAATTCTTTTAGAAAAGTAAACTGGCAAAGCATCCTGAGTGGTTTGTATCACTCCCGTGAGACAGTCACTAAAGAAGTTTAAATCATTCTTTCTTTTTGTTACAGGGTTATTGGTTTTGTTTTTTTCCAAGGATAAATTTTTTAAAGCCTCTCCCCTGTCTGGGCAATGTAAGTCCCAGGCTGAGGCATCCCTTCCCTGCTCAACTGTTGGAGAAAACACTGTGAGATATCTTTATAGTGGTTTCCAGCTCCAATTCTGCTGCCAGCAGGTCCTAGCAGTGGCTCCTGAGGGAAGGTGTTGTTCCCGTGTCTCCCTGGAGATGTGAAAAGTGGCCATCAGGTTGCTCTAAAATGGGTCTGAAAGGACCCAAAAGAGGAGTCAGAGCACCATGTGTGCCCCTCTCATCTGCTTCACATCCAAGATAGCCCATGGGTTGCAAAGACTAAGAAATGGATTGCCAGGTGTCTGAAAGAGCAGGTTTAAAGTGTGTTATGCTTTATTTACCCTTAGTGGGGTCAGAGTACCAGGGCTGTATTTTGAGACAGCCTTCAGCAGTGCTCTTTGCTCTTTCCAGGAGCAGGTCCCTGCACTGGGGCAAGAGGTGGGAAGGGAAGGGCAGCCCAGGCAGGTGGAACCGTCCCTCCATCTCCACCACTGCAGATATCTGCACAACAGGGAATTCAAGCCCCAGTTCATCCCACTTCACTGCAGATACCCAAAGCACTTAAGTTATGAACCAAATCACTCTAGGCTTCCTCTGCGGTCAATGGAAAGAATGAAAGAGATGGTCAGAAAGACCAAAATATCCCTCAGGATTTCATCTGGCTGGGATGAACCCAGGTCCTGCTGTCTGCTACCGCTGAATCAGAAACTCACCATCACCTCCCCATCTTTACCATCTATTTTCACTGGCTTGTGGAAAAAAAATTGGCCCGTACTTAGGTTCAAGTATCTCACCCAGAGAAAGGAGGGGAATGGTTCTTTCCTTATGGGTTCCTGATCTAAATGAATTATTGTGAAGCATTTTTTTTAAAGTCTCGGAAAGGGGATTTGAAGCTATTGTATTTATCTGACCGTTATGAGCACTGTAAAACATGCTGTTTCACATTGTAACATAAGCTCTTTTTTAAAGTATGCCCAGAGTATTTGTAATTGTTATCAGGCCCAGATGTATCCGAGTGTCAGCATGAAGCACTGAGAGTTGGCTCAGATGTACAGAATGTAATTAGCTCAAAGCCCTGTGCGCTTGGTTTGTAGTGGAAGCACAGACTGATAATAAAACCAAAAAAAATGAAAGTGGCAAAGGTTAAAATCTATTGTTCACAGTGCTAAAGCTGTTCTGGGGGAAGCCGGTGCCGGCTGCTGCAGTGCTGGAGTGCTCAGACTCCAAACAAGATCAGAAGTGAGCCAGTGACAAAGGTTAGTTCAAAATAGGTGATGATAGACTAACATTAAATTGACATTATTCTCACAATAGTGGCCCAGACATTTGGTCTATCTAGTCTGGTATCCTGCCTCTGACTTGCGCCAATCCCTCATGTGTCTGGAGAAAGAATAGCATATGATCCACACACCCACTTCCCACTGAGCTTCCAGTGACTTGTGAAATCCCAGATGTGGTGGGAGCGCCGTGATGGTACAACTGGTTCCTGTAGCTGCATGGGAACCATCTCTTCACTCATGTACTCATCCAGTTTTTTTTTTTTTTTTTTTTTTTTCCTCCATATCCCAGAAAATCAGATTTTTTGATAGACATTTATTGAGAGCACACGAACATCCCTCATCTCCACCTACTGCTGCCCTCTACTGAGTGGGAGCAGAAACACGCGTCTGGGTTTCTGGAGCCCTTTGCTGCCTAAATTAACAGTCGCCTCTTGCTTAAGTGACTTTGCAGCAGGTGAATTTGATCTCTATCCCTACAGCCACTATGACTTTTCCAAAGGCTGTTGTGCACACTATGGTGACAAGCACGACTTTCTGAGGTGGCTACCAGTTTGTTAAAATACAGATGCTTTCTGGGCTGATTGTTGTTAAGGAGACAAATTTTAACAGTTGCAAAAAAAAAAAAACAACACTCAGTTACTGTGTTCTCCACCAATATAATACTTAGAAATGTGGGTGTACTTAAATGTAGATGAGTGCACTCACATCACATTCACAAATGCAATAAACAATATCTAATAACGTTAATAAGGCACAGGCACATACCAGTGCACAACAGGAAATTCAAATCCGAGGGTGACACGCTGATCTCAACCCCCTCTGTTTAGGAAAAATAAGTCAGAACAGCTTGAGTGAAGGACAGAGTGTCACAGCCTTAACTTGAACATTTCCTGGCTTTTGTTGGTTTGTTTCACAGCCTTCACATTCCTTAAACATAGGTTTGTTTGATTTTAATTTCCTTTTCTTGGTTAAAAGAATGAAGAAACATGTTTGAGGGGAGCCCTGAGCATGCTTTCTTTTCATAGCCACAGCTGAAATTTCCTATGTTTGTTTTTTCTTTTACAGTGTTTAGTGGTAAAGACAAACTTCTGGCGAGGTGATGCATCTAGCGATAGAGAATTTGTTTTGAGGCGAGAAGTATTGTCCCAGGGCTATGATGGCCATCTAGCATATGGTGAACTTCACTTCTAACTCTACGTCCTCCATGGACCTTACCGAGGGGTCTTAGTCAACACATTCTGTGTCAGACATCACATTGGGATTGTGGGTTTCAGTGTCTAATTTTGAAGTATTTATTCTGTAGGTGGTTAAAAAAAATAAAATAAAACAAACAAAAAATATGGGTAAAATCTATCTGCTTGAGACACATGAAAAAAGGATTAGCTTGACTTGGTAAACCTGAAAAGAAGTCCAGTTACCTGAATTTCTGGTGTGCACAAGAGATAATGTCTTAAATCCTATCCTCTTCAGAACCTGACAACCTTATTCCCTGCTTCTTAGTGCAGGTCTACCATCCACATCCCTTTCCCAGTTTCATATCATATGATAATGTCATATGAGCAGAAAGTTTTGTTAAGTGAGATCCTTTTCATTTTCAAATTGTTGTTATCACTCCACTGTATCCCTCCAACTCACTCATATTCTCTACAAGGATTCTTATAGAGGTACAAGAGGCTTGGCCATTGCCTTCTTCTCATTTTTCCCACAGAAAACTACTTCTTGCAACCGTATTTCAAGAATTCACCTTACCTCCATGATAGCTATTTTGTTGTGACTCTTCTAATCCAATTACAGAAGAATCATTCATGTCCTTTCTATTTCTCTGGATTATAAAAAGAGACCTGGAAAGCTATGAAAGGATTTCAGGGTCATCAAGAAATGGGCATTATATAAAGGAGGAAGAGAAGTGAAGGGAGATTTCCAGTGGCATTCACTCCTTTCATTGGTGCTCGTGAGGGGAATAGTTTTTGAAAGACTCAGTCCAGGGTCTGGATGCAAAGCCCAGTGAAGGTTATAAAATCACATTAGTGGGTGCAGTAAAATAGGTCTACAGGATGCTCCAAATGGGTTATATATAACAGTGAAATAGCACAAGGGCAGAGATGAGGGGGAAATGGCAGCTTTGAAATGACTTCAAGAGCTTCTTAGAAAGGGAGTTCTCCCCACCCAATCTGTTCCCTCTCTCCTGGGATTTTGCAAGCTCTCACACCTCCAATTACTCGTTAATTTTTTTTTCCTTCTAGTCTCAGTTCTGCAAAGTCAACATGGCTTATGAAAATCAAGTTGTATTCTGTATACTTAATACATCATCTCTAAGAATAATCATTCGGGAATCTGAACTTGTTTCTGTTATCTGGCTCAGCTTGACAATGATTTATGAAGCAGAAAACAAGACAGCTTCATTTTCATAAGGCAGCCTGAACCTTCTGGACAAGGAAGAGCTCTGAAAGTTGTTTTGACTAGTAAACTGAAACAAACATGACACAAAAGTCAATACAACTGCAACATCAGCCTCTCATTTTACAGAGTAACTTTCCTCTGCTAGAGCAATCTGACAGTCAAAATGTTGTGATATTCGATAACATTCTGCATCTTCACTAATTACAACTGCAGGGTACTTGCTGTGATGGACATTTTAGATGCAAACGAAATACATGGCAGCCATTCACAAAGCATGTCTGGTTAGTAGTTAAAAGGACACTGTCATCGCGTTTGGCTTACATTTCTTTCCTGTAGATAGAGATATTACACATTACATTTGAACATTAATCTAGATTTATATTAGCTCTCTGAAAATATAAACTGAGTTATGTGAATCTGTATGTGTTTACTTGGTGATGCGCATGTTGAAATACATGTGATTGATTCTCTGGAATTTCATTCCATATTCACTGCCATTATGCAACACTGAGAAAATCCAAGATGAAATTCCCATGAAGACTTTAGAAAAACCCTTACAATTTTAGTTCAAGTAGATTCTCCACCCATCACTAATAATATAAAACATATGGCATATGCCAGAGACAATACAGATATATAGATATCCTCTGCTCCACTAATTGCATCTTCTTTTAATATGTAATAAGCAATATAGATAGTACAAGTTTTTCCATATATTAATTTGTTTTGAGCTTTTCCTTAACAATTTATAATGCAAGCCAACAATGTGAGAATGATAGAAAAAATTACAATTTGAGGAAAAAAAAAAAGTAAATTTCTGAGTTATTTAAAGTGTCAATAGAAAAGACTTATTTCTTATTATATCTAAATGGACTCAGAATATGAAGTTGGTTTATTCATTAATGTTATGCAGACTTCCGTGAAATATTTTGAAGGATATTTTGGGGTGCCTTTTTTTTTTTTTAAAGCTAGAGCTAACAGTCTAGATTGTTATTATTGCTACAGGTAATGTCTTAGATAAATATATTATTGTTTTTATTTGACAGTATCCTTTCAAAGCTTGCCTTTCAGCTAGGCTAAATTGACACTAAATTGATCCCCATTTTGAAATGGTAAATTTATAAAACAAAACTACAATTTCTAAGGAAAATCTTTTAAAGAATAAGATCAGTCAACTCTACTCAAAAAGTGTCTGTTCCCACATTATTTGAAATCAAATGTCAGTGGACTCCTAAACAGAGCCTAGAAGATACTGTGGCATATTGCAGCCCTTGAGAAAGAAAGCAACAGCAAGTAGTTTCTTATTTATTCATTTACCTGCTTCATCAAGAGAAAGGCTTCCAAGGAAGCAGGGCTGGGCTGTGCAAGGCCTTTTCTCTGTTCTCACTGGAGCAATCAGGAATAGCTCCACGTTAAATCCATATGCCTGCACGGTCAGAAACACGTCCAGAATTGTTCTCTTTGCCCTACCCATCTGCCTCCCTAGAGCACATCTTATTCATATTCTCTGGCTGTGAGATCACATGTAGCTCTGCTATCTGATTTTTACAATTTGTGGTTCATAGTATAATCTCACTTATGGGGAACCAGTGTACCCACGAGTGCTGCGGGCTGGCCGAGGACATGTGCATATCTCCAGCAAGCCTGTGGGGAGTTGTCTCTGTGGTGTTCTTGGGGTATAATATGTCCTCCCTTCCTCCCATCCAAATGCGATTTTTCCTGCCCCTTATTTCTTCAGATTGCTAAAATCAAAAGCACAGGACACTGGGAAAATATTTGATTTTTGATGCTTTACTGCTTAATCAGTCAAATGTGGGCTAAAAAGCACTGATGTTTTAGTCCCAGCGTCAGTACGGAAGTGGATTGTGTACTTGACTTGAACAATCTTCCAAGATATAAAGCCATTTGACTGAGGTCATACTTAAGATAATAAAACTCTCTTTGATGAGGTTCATTTACATATTTGTTTTCCTTGCCTGAGCCTTTTTTTTTTTTTTTTTTTTTTTTTGTATAGATTTAGTGCAGTTGTTTACAATGCTGGAATTTTTATGATTAAGGTCATACATGAGAATATTTACAGCGTCAGGAATAAACACGACTCCTATTTAAGAAGCATATCCTGTTCCCAAATGAGATCCAAGCCCTGCTTATAATGTCATGCATTTGCAGAGCACTTAATAAATGTTTATTTTCAAATACAATTATAAACAATTCTTGCATTGTTGCTGTAGGATGTGGGCTTTACATCTCCCATTGACATTAGCACAGTAGTTATCCATTAGGCAATATATGCCTCTTTTAGAGGTAGTTTGACCTCCAACCTTGTCTGAAGAGGGCAACCCCTTATTTTGTGACACCCTGGCTTGCAAATGATTCTTTAACTGATTCCTCAAAAGGTCCAAGGAAATGCTTTAAATAAATAAACGCATGCTTACACCTCTTGGGCATTTGAAAGAAACAAAATTAGCACCCCAGCTTCAGGACACCACTACCTGCCCAGAGTGACATGAATGTGGTCAGTCTGAACAGCAGTGGTATCATGAATATTTTCAGAAAGGTGACCAAGGGCTTGGATTTTTTGTTTGTTTGTTTGTTTGTTTTGCTTTGCTTTCTGGTCCATGGCCCCTTCCCCTTTGTATGAAATGCACAGACATTCTGGCAACAGACCTCTCTTGTTGGAGGGGCAGAGAAGTAAAAAAAAAAAAAAAAAAAAATCACCAGAAAAACAATGGGGAGATATAACACGTGCACTGTAATTAGATGAGGAAGCCATTAATTATGTTGTTTCCAATATCCTCTAAAAGGGTTGCCCACCCCTAACTACGTATTTATACATATTTACTTGTTAATCAATAAAGGAAAATGGCTACATTATTTTGATTAAAATATCAACCAAATGTGTGGCAATAAAATCAAATTTCAGGGGGAAGGTAAAAAAAGAAAGAAAGAGAGAGAGAATGAGAGAGATAGCTATGTATGCCTTCCTCCAGACCATGATATATGATATTTTCAGGCTGCTAGGAGAGCAGACACATTAAGAAAATAGTGCTAATGATATTAAAGTACTTTACAAGGCTTGTTACTAAGCGCTGACAAACCTGTCAAG
Source organism: Anas acuta (assembly GCF_963932015.1). Classification (NCBI taxonomy): domain Eukaryota; kingdom Metazoa; phylum Chordata; class Aves; order Anseriformes; family Anatidae; genus Anas; species Anas acuta. The sequence continues at coordinate 5,686,218 of NC_088990.1, forward strand.
TGTATAATGTAGGAGGCTATTGTAGCGTTCTCAGAAAACCATACCTCTGCCCCATTTCAGTGCAATCTCCTAATAATGGAGCTGCTATAAATTCTAGCCTGCAATGGGACAGACTCCTGGCTTCTCACCCCAATGTGAAGACATGATAAATATAAAAGAAAATGGCTGTCAGTTTTGGCGCCCGAACCTTATTACAAAGTCTTAATCTTACTGGCCTCAGCACCTTTTATCACCGCCTTGTTATGAGCTGATGGCTTTTTTATTTGCTGGGAGATGGAGGATGTGTCATTTGATGTCCTTTTATGTAGCCACTGCTCTGTCCTCTCATGGAAAAAAATCTTTTTTTATATGTTTATTACAGTAACCGATTAAATGCAAGGCTCATGCTGTGTTTGGTGCAAGCATCTTCCCGGTTGATTTTTGCAGAGGCTCGGATTAGATAGCCATATGCAGCTATTAAGAATGTGGGCACAATGGAGTGTTATGTTTATTTTCCAGCTCCTGGAGCATTGGCATTGCTGTTGGTGTTATTATTTATTATTATTTATTATTTTGTTTTCCGTATGGATTTTTCCCTCTTGCCAAGGTCAGAAAGAAACCGTAAGTCCTGGCTCATTCACTTTCGCTCTTCCTCCCTCCCCTCTCCCCCCCACCCCCCCACACTCCCTCGCCCCGCCTTTACAAGTGTCAGCCACAGAGATGATGGGCCTGTAAACAAAGTTTGACTCAAAACTCAGCTCAGGTTCAATCAGTTTGAACTTTAAGATGAGATATCTCACAATTATCTAAATATTATTCCTAAACCTCACAGCTGACTTCCTGTCTTCTTCGTTTATGGCAAACAAAAGACTGAACTCCACTTGAAACAATGACCCTGTCAGAGCCCTTATCCCCCCAAGAACTGCAGCAAAGTGCCAGCATCAGGTACTTAACTCAAGATGACATTGATGGGTTGCTTTCAAGCTGTGGCCGGAGACTCCATCACTTGTTCTTACCCTCAATTTGAAGATGGGGCGGCCTACTTTGTTGCTGCAAAGGAGTCCCCTCCTCTGATTTTGTCTGCCAGATGGTGACCAGGCGCTGTGTGGGGCTGGACCCATTAGCCGAGCTCCCCATCTAGTGGCTGCCAGCATGAGGGGCTGGGGGGCTGGCAAGAGGGAGTCGAAGCAGGACCTGTCACCCTCCAAAGGCCAAAGCTAAACCAAGGAAGAGGGCAAAAAGAAGAAAAAAAAATATTTTTTTCTAACCAAGTATGAATGAAAAGTTTATCTCCTCTAAGAGCCAGTCAGGTATTCTCTGTATATTGGCTTTCCCAAGACCCCAACATCTGCTGTAGGTACTCACAGAGCATGATGATAGAGGGTGCATGTATGACATCCCCTGTTTTGTGACCCTTTGTTGTGACACACACATGTTCACATGTTCAATAGAAATGTTCACTGTCTCTTATGCCTGCTTCTGTTTCCTAGATACTCTGTGGCCAGATTTGACTAAACATGCAGGTGCCTTGTCAAGGAAGTTCCTTGCAAAATGTAATTTGGAGTCCAAACATATTTAGGATACAATGCAGTGAGAACAATAAATATAAAGATGTTTACAGACGTTTCTAACTTGCCTCAGCAGAATAGTGGCAGAGCTAGGAATGAAACAGTTTTGACTCTGGGCTTTGCCTGAGACAAACTGGCTGTTCTCCTTTTACATATATTGGAAGAATAATGATGCAGATACTGGTATGTATGATGTAAGGTTTATTTTTAGCCTACAATTCACAAGCAATTAGATTCCTATAAGTTGCATGGAGCTAGGCAGTTGAGTAATGGATGGAGACCGTAAGGAACACGATTATGAGAAAAGTCCAAGCCTGAGCTCTCACATTATTAGACATCAGAAAATACACAGGGTATCAAGTGCCTCTCACCCTCCCTTTTGCTCAGTACTGCCTGGTCTCTGTGAGGACTTTGAATATGAACTTTCACCATCCTGGAGATCCAGCTCAATTGGCCATCAGGAGTTTGGTTAGTTTTGCTGCATGATGAGCTGGCGGTATATAGGCCAGGGCTGAGCACAGCTGGGAGGTTGAGGGGCAGAACCTCCAGTGAAATGATCATTCTCTCCCTTACCAGTTGTTGGACGTGTGCTGTATTGGTGTTGCTAATGGGGAACAGTAGGAGAACAACAATTTCTTAAGCTTGTTTCCATAAAGATGTATATGGTGATGGACATATTAGACTAAGGACTGAGGAAAAGGAATTAATGGGTCGACCAGAGAACAGGGTTATGCACAAAGTTTCCTACAATTACATCTACCACACACAATGCCATTCTATATCTCCTCATACGTCAGGGAAAATATGTTTCAATATCCTTTATTCTGGGTTATCATCCTGTTGCTTATAAGCAGCTAAAGTAAAATAAAATGGTCCTTAATACATCCTGGGGTATTAGCTTGTTACATATCTTTGGAAGTGTGTTTGCACTTTAAAAGCAACCTTCAGAGTGGGAGAGCTCAGAACAGTGTGATAGTTACTGTAATAAGGCACTTGTGGTTTGCTAGAGCACAAGGGGAAAAAAAAAAAAAAAATTGATGAAAAACTCAATAGGATGGGAAAGGCAAATTGCTTGGCTGGAGATTTAATTAAAAAGGAAACAGCCCTCCCCATTTAAAGGTCGGTTTGCACCCCTTAAATTACAAAAAGAACTCGGGGCTGAAATCAACACACAATGCATGTTAATAAAAGAGAGCAGCAGGCTGCAGGACTGATCCAGCTCTTCTCAAGCAGGTCTAGCAGGCTCCAAGACATGAGCAGTGCATGCCAAATATCACAGGGACCTGACTCCTTGTGAAGGTTATAACCTGGCTGCAACAGAAGCTGCCCATAAAAGACATGATGCTAGCCTGGGTCATGCAAAATATGCAGAATAAAATATAATGTATCTCCAGTATGTTTACCATTTTTCTCTTCCTATCTCCCACCCTTCTCCACAGCCCTTTATATATTACTATTGGCTTTATACAGCACTTTCAGTTCCATGAATGCCTCTCTCCCATGGGGGAACTTGGTGAAGGTTATCCATTGTCACCCAGTGTTATACTGGGATGTCAGGACATCTTGAATAAACGGTTTACATGAGATGCTGCCTCTAAGTGCATCCTCAGAAAAACTGCCATTGCCCTTTGCTGAGAAAGTTAACATCATAAAGTGAAGGCTGCCTCTGACCAAATGGGAATGACATTGCAGATTAAGGGCTCTTTAAATTATGCATTTAGTTCAGACTCCCGGGGAGACAGTATATGAGATAAAGCTAGCGGACTTACTCTGCAGTGTGGCTCTGGAACCAAAGACATTTTTAAAATATTTTTCCTCTGGAGAAACTTCTGTAGAGGTAAAAATAAAACAAACAAAAAAAAATCAACAACAACAAAAGCCACCTGACAACAACAAACCCAAACCCACAATAATTTTGATGATATATTTAAGTGTTCTTATTCAAATAAGAAAAAAAGATGAGAAGAAAAAGGGGAAGAAAATTTCTCAAGACTATTGCAGGATGGTGACTATCTCTGTTTTAAAGACAGGAATTTGATTTATGTTGAAATCCATGCTATCTGAACCAAAATTACATTTTCCAAACATTTATTAGATTGAAAACGGTCTTACTTGTTTTCCAGACTGATCAACCCAATGTCCCTAGCAACACTGAAGTATTCAGGGCAAGCTTGTGGTTTGTACCTGCTGAGACAGATTTGAGTGAAAAACTCTTGGTTCCCCTGTTTGCATGCAGCTCTGTAACCTGTAACTTCCTGCCTTCATTTAGCAGAGTTTAAATTGCAAATTCATGTTTCTTAAAAATGCTGTAACATCATAAGTGGGACAGTTTTATGACAGCTCTGAATTACCAGACAATACTGACACATGCCGCATGCACTTACTTTGCCTACCAGTTATGGCTGTATTTATCTGCCCATATGTCACTCTGTGTCTAACGCATCTATTTACCACTTTGAGATGGATATTCCACAATTGAGGGCTCTTAGTGCATCCTTTAGAATTTAAAAAAAAATCTCGTTCCTCAGATAATTTATTTTATAGGTAGTGGTTCTGCCTTTTTTAGGGATTTTAATTTATATCTTTCTGCAGTTCCTTTATTTGTAGAAAACTGGTTTGGAACTCTTCCCTGCCAGGCAAAATGGGCCAGGCCTTCATTTTATTGATGGTAAAACACAGCGACAGCACTCGTAGGCATCTGTAGGTGAATCTGGGTTGGCTTATGTAGAAGTTATGCTCCCTTAGCTGGTGAATCGACCTAAGAATTCAAAATGAACCTTCTTTGAAGATTTGTCACTCTTCCTCACCTTCTTTCCTCCCTCCACAACCTCACATGCACAACCTGTAATGTTATGAACCTCCCGGACCCTGCTTTCTTGCAGCCTGCTGGCAGCAACCAGCCACATTTCTGGGGAGCCAGGGGAGAAGTCCCCAGTACAAGGTCTCTGGTGGCCCAGAGGGACAGGAGCTGGGAAGGGGAGGACTTGCAAAAAGCAGTTCCACATGGCCAGATTTGCTAAGTGCTGAAGTTTCTCCTGGGTATTTTGACCAAACTGGAAAAGTGGCAGTTGGTCAGTAGCTCTCCTCTTCTTGAGATGAAAAAACCTGGGTGCAATGAGCACTTTTGTCTTTCATTTTATGCTAGGAATTCAAAGTGTTTTTCTAGATCTAGCTGTATTTCTAAAGAGCAGACAGTAAGAGATCCAAAAAACTTATAAGATTGTCAAATTTGCAGAAGATAAATATATATATATGCATACATACATACATGGAGAAAGATAAAGAAAAAAATAAGAGAAGCAGAGAGAGATGTGTATATTTAGATACATGTATATGATGCATGCATATAAATATTATTTATTTTGCAGGACCTTTGCCCAGATGCATGATTTCCTTTGACCAATACTTACCCCATATTTCCCATTTTACTCTTAATTGTTTTAAGTCAGAATTAAGGTGATCTTTATTCATCCTAAAGAAAGCAAAATGTTCTATCCAAATGCACTAACAGATGCAATGCCTTGTGATTCAACTCCTGCATGAGTTTTGCCTAATCTCAAGTTGTTATGCTTCAAAAGAATAATTTCTGCTATCACAAATGTGTTGCCATTTCATGGTTTAACGCAGCACCTGGGTGATGGAACACAGAAACACTTCACAGTGTATCAGCTCCATGTCTGAAATGTGGTATGTCCTACAGAGATCACCAGGGAGAATTTTGGTCAGTGGACTATTTAGACTTAATCTGAAGTTTATCCTCCAAATCTTTATCTTGCAAAAAGTTCCACAGGTCATTAGAACCCACAAGCTGTTTTACCTCCTGGTCAAAAGTTATCTTCTTCTGCCACACAAAGCTATTAAAATTGCTCTTTGGGTGCAATTCAGAGATGCCAAGGGCTGTCACTCTTTCAATCTGCTACCTTTTGCTTGCAGCATTTGAGACTTGAACATCTGCATCATACTGGAAGCCAGGTATTGACCAGATTTGACTGCTCATGAAAGTTCAAAGAAAGATGAGACAACCTCCTTCTTCCACAGATAAGGAGAAGTCTGGCTTTTTTCCCTCCACTTACTAGACAGACAGGAAAATTACTCCTTCAAGGTAGAGCAAGAGCAATTGCACTATCCCCTTAATCAGTACTTGCAGCATATCAAGCTCATCATCTTGATGGTAATAGCTGTTTGACAAGTCAGGATAAAAGTGATAGTCTTCTGAAAATGAGATAACAATCCGTTTTAAAAAGGAACCAAAAGAAAAGAAAAAAAAAAAAAAAAGAGAGAGAGAAAGAGAAAGATGACCCTGTGTAAGGTGTCTTTTAATTTAATTTCATCCAAGGATAACAGTTTGCCCAAAAATGTCTTCTGCGAGTCACGTACGGTATTTCAATCTGTCATCTTGTATTGACCTGGCTAACATGGAAATATACTGTGCTAAGCTTTTGTCAAGCTTACCAGCTTGGTCTAAAATTTGCTGATTTCTTTTTTAGACCATAACTTTGCTGAGCTATCTGCTTCCACTTTCTTCTCTCACACACAGGGAGCTCAAAATGGTAAATTCATCCAAATGTAAAAAGAAACAGCATGATCTGGCTCACAGCTCCTCAGAAGTAGAGGCAAAATTGAATTTTAGTGTTTTACTAAAAGAGAAGGCCTGGAGTCAGCCAATGGTATTAGGAAAAAGGGAAAGGGAAACTGCTGGAGTAGAAGAGGAATGAAAAAAGGCAGAGTAGTGACAGGGAAACATGCCATTCCTACTGTTACAACAATTATAACAGTTTTATTTTGGCAACAATTATTTTTAAAAAGTTATTTACAAACTTTCACAGGAATTAACTGCAATAAACAATTTGTTGCATGTGCTAATGGATTGCAATGTAATTATTTCACATTATTTTGTAATTATTTTGCAGTAGTAGAAGTCGATTAAGTCTTGACTTGGTTAATTCTGAGAAAAGGTACCAGTTGGGCACATCACAGGTCTTTAACTTCAGAAATATCTCTTCCAATTCAAATATTTATAACAACAGAATTAGTTTTCCAGGAATCTTCTCTTGTGTTTTCTTTAAGGTAACTAAAATAAATAAATAAAAATACCCACAGTGGTCTATGAACATTCCTGCCAGTGAACTTGTTTCCTGGAAGAAGGGGAGAAATTACAATCAAAGCAAATGCATTTAAAACGAAATAAATCTTCATACAGGTTCATTTGAAGATTTTTCTCTCTTCTGGCATTTGCTGTGCTTTTGTTGTTGCTTTCCATGCTTCAATGATCAATCTCTCTCTGTTGTTAAAACCGTGCCACCACAACACCCTCCTAAAATTCAGTAAATTCTGAGAAATTTAATGTTGGTGTATTCTAGCAGTAGGATCAGTGATTTCTTATTTGGAACAAAACAAAACAAAACAAAACTACAAACAGACAACAAAAAGCAACCCAGAAAAATGTTCTGTTTTTAAGCTGGAAAAGGGCTATTTCATGGAAGCTGTGCTATACAATCTGCAGTTGTAGACGTGCCAATGGAATGGAACCTGGCGTATAAGTAGCCATGTGTTCTTACAGCATGTCCAGCACATTAAAACCTTACCTGAGATTTATCAGACGAGCAATCCTAAAGAAGTGGAAGCTGTGATTTTCACAATCATGACTTTCCATGAAGGATTTCCTGCATTTTCAAAATCTATAAGAAATGTAACCCTTTAAGCCTCTTGTAATTTGCGGTGTCACAAAGGTGGTTTATATCTTTTACTTTTCCCACACACCACTAGGTCTAGGAATCCCTTTATTTTTATCTCTTTGCACTAGTAGGACCTGCAGACCTAGACAAAGTCCTACAGACACATAGGACTACATTTACTGTTGAGAAGACTTTACAATCTAAACAGATCAGACAAAATAAGAAGAGGACTGGAATCACATTAGGGGATAATGATTTGTCCATGCTCTTAAAGAACTCCTTGGCATCAAAGTAAGCCCAGATCTCTGCCTACGGCCTTACTGTCAGCTAGCCAAACAGATATGGAAAGTCTAATAAAAATCAGTCAATATTTAGATGGTGCCACAGCATCTTATTATTTAATGAAACTGAGTAGGAAAGTAGAAAAGTAGATGCAATGCATCTAAAGATCTGTATTTCAGCAGAATCCTTCTTCACAAAGATAAAGAGAGAGGCTCCAGAGCAAGGAACATTTTTTTCACTGTCTGACAACACTTAAGTCTAAGTGTTTTGAACAACACTAATTGCCCCTCAGATTTCTACACTGCTTTATGACAGAGCAAATATTGCCACAGATATTTCATTTCTTCCTGGAAGAACATTTTACAACAACCACCTGTTGATCCCCCCTATTTCATTTTTCTGTCCTCTGGTTCATTTCTGTTTTCAGCAGCGTGTTGCAAGTTCTGATCAATAGTCCTGGGGTAGTGAAGTGGGACTTTTTGCCAGCATGCAAGCCTGTCTCTCCAATACCCGAGCAGACACTTAGCAGGATCTCTGCTCAGAATAGAAGGGTTATCTCTGAATACAGGTAACAGGCTGCTGAAAGCCATTTAGCAGGTTTTTGGAGAAGAGGTGGTCACAGGCAGGTGAGGTCTCTAACCCATGTTCCACCCTGCTAACATGAGCAACTCTGTAACTTATATCATTCTGAGTAATGTTCTCCATCACATGCAATTCACCTTCCTTTTTTTTTTTTTTTCTTTTTTTTTTTTTTTCAACTGGCTTTGTTGTTTGTGCGGTGTCAGTAGGAATGTGCTTGGAGCAGAGTTATATGGCATCATTTGGAGAAACATTGCGTTAATAACCAGAGTTCAAGGGCAAAGGATATAAACGGAGCAAATTACAAGTCTGAACAGATATATGGCTTTTGCTAAAAGGGACACAAGCTGCTACTTTTATTTACTGGGTGCTGGAGCGCTTGTAAAAAGGTGCAAGAAAACATGAATTCATTTTTAAAATGTTACATCGTATACATCGTAGTTTAGAAAAGCAATGCAAATTTTAAAACCAGAAAGAAGGACTGTTTGAGAGGAAAAAGAAAAAAAAAAAAAAGAAAGAAAAAGCCCACCCTTGCAGTGACTTTGTATTTTTTTTTAAGTCAACAATACTCAAGCACTAGCATCATTCAGATGTTAGTGACCCAACTCTGCCCTGACTGAAATTTGGAGGTATTAAAACAGACATTAACAATAAAACAACAGCGGGTTCAGGACAACCATTCATCTAACCTCAGCTGTAATTAAGTTCCTGCCTCCGATGGCTCAATCCACACCCTTGATCCTCTGGGTTCAGCCACCACCTCTCCGTTATCTCCGGATTAGGTGGCGACCCTCTTGCCTCCATGACTCAGCAGAAGCCACAACCTTATTCCCTGGAAGGAACAAAGTCTGCTGAAAGGCCAGGGAGTTTCAGGCAAATTCTGCCAGCTTGTCACAGGGTGGGATTATTTCATCTCACAGCCTGTAATACAATTCCATGTACCGCTATTGAGTGTGGCAATAACTAACTAGAACATTTTGTTTATCTGATTTTCTGAGGCTGCAGATTCATCACTAGTTTTATTTCATTTTTCTTAACTGTTTCATAATTTATTATTTTTTCTAAAATGTAAGATACTACTGAAATTCATTTTTCTACTCTTCCTGGACATACATTACCGCTGATTACCAGGCAAGATATATAATGAAACCAATAAATAATAATCTCCTTTTGTGAAAGGATATCCAAACTAAAATCTTTCCTATTTCAAATTCTTTGAATCTCTGTTTTTTTAAAAGCAGCTCATTCTTTAAGCATTGTTTTTACAGCTTGTTCTACAAGTGTGCAAAGAGAAAAAAAAGAAAAAAGAAAAAAGAAAAAACAGTTTAAAAAATGAATTTTCTGAAAACATGAAAACATCTGGTCTCCCTGCTTTGTCACTGTGCCACTGAAAACATTTCATCTAGGAAATTGCAGGTGATTTTTAAACACACAGAAGTTGGGGAAATATTAAGGAAGGTTTATTCCCATCTAATACTTTTTTATGATGCAAAAATGGAGCAAAAATACACATGTATAGCATACAAAAAGAAAAAAAAAAAAAAGGAAAACCTTAATCTTTGTGGGGAAAAAGAATGCGAAAGGACTGTTTCCTTTCATAATATTCACTAAAAATACCAAACTTTTCCTTTGTGCTTCTTGCAGTTTACGGGATGCTTCCTAGCTTGTTGGGTTCTGAAGTTACATTTTTACACAAAACGAAGCATTACAATTTTAACGCAATACAGTATAACAGCAGATGCACACATTTGAATCAGATACAAGTGAGAAAATCAGAAAATGACTATTTAAGTGCGCAACTGAATTCCGAAGGGTTTTTATTTTGTATGCTGTGTACTGATCACAGCATAGACCACACAATTTAGCTCAGGGATCTGCAGATTTATATTTTATAATGGATATGAGCACCTGGGTTTTTGAGGGTCTATGGGCTGATTCCAGTAGCAGTACAAGCCGAGCAGTGCAGGGGACATGGACTCTTGCACTTGTGTGCCACATGAAGCCTATCCAGTTTCCCATACGACATATTTCTTTCTCCCACTGGGACATAATAGAAACTAATCTTCACCATCTAAACATTCAGCACCGAGTCCTTTTGTTAAGCCGTTTTATTCATTTCATTCGGTGCCAGCGCAGCGCTGAGCCCACGTGTATTTACATACACAGAGAACCCCGCTGCTCCGAACTCTCTGCTCGGAAGACAGGGCAATTAATCATCCCCAAATCCTCCCGCCGCGCGCGCCGCGGCTCCGACAGCAAGCATAACCAATCAGCCAGGGCAGGTGGGACACGGACCGGCAGGAAAGCCTTGCACCCTGACCCAGCACCGGTGTGCCCTCTTCCTTTCCCCTCTCGTTATTGAGTAAGAATAACACCATTAACGGCGTCCTTGTAATCAGCTAAACATACTGAAGTCGGGAGTGGGCAGGTATTGCTTTTGTGGTTTTGGGAAGGTGGTGGGTTCTCTTTCTGTCAGTTGTGGGATAGGAGTGTGGGGCACAGACTGAAATTCAGCCCATGATGTAGAAAAACTAGGGGGTTTTGTGTTTTTTTCCACTCGGTGGCCATGTGCTTGCATTACATTTTGTACACCAAACCCCTAGAGAGGCAGCAAGATGATTTGGTGACAGAATATTTCCCTAGGAATGCCTTGGTTAACTGTACACACCAGATAAAATTGAAAGATCGGGGTGACTATGGCAGCCACAGCAAGAGGTGTAGTACACCATAAGCAGTACTCACACAGACATTAAACCTTTCCTTCTGTTCCCTTGCTTTTCTTGCTGGTACTTTATATTTCCCTCCTTACTGATCTTCCTTGCTGTATGTTCCTATTTTTACCATCCATTTTCCTCAATCTCTGGACTTAAATTCCTGTCTCATTTAAAAGCTACCATTTAGTTTTACTGTCTTGCTGTCCATTTAGCACACATATGGCAGGACACCATCATTGACAGTGTTTCCCTGTAACAGACACACTTGTAGTCAGTGAGAATGAAAAGGCAGTGGAAAGACACCCATCGACACAACTGAGCTCAGGGTTAAGCCCATAAATTTGCTACCGAAGTCATCTCACTCCTCTTTGTAAATTATAGGGACCATTGAAAATAGCTCAATAAAAGAAGCAAAAGTCAATTGTTAATGATATCCAGAATATTAATTCTCCTTAAGTGGAACTTGTTGGTGAGGCTTGCCTGGATAGTCTTATCTTTTCCTTCTAGACCCGTCAGATATTCCTTTTTAATTTTTATGAGATTTTTTAAAGTTTCTGTTTACAGCTCCTGATGACCTTGCCCTTCAGCTGCATTGTACTAAAAACATCTGTGGTTTTACCATAAAATGTTCTGCAGATTGTGATGTGCCAGGACAGGACGTAGTTGAATTTGGAGCTGAATTAAACTTCTGAACAATCTCAGTTGCTTTTAATTAATACAATGGAAAATGAGCCATTTTGTGCATATGCAAATTGAAAATGACTTCTTCATTTTTAAAAATTAATTATGTTACTAGAGGTCTATTTGGTACAAGGAATATTGCAATTCTTTATGGCGTTTTGAGGGGGAAAAAATAGATTGAGATATATGCTGCCAATTGACTCGTAATTAGTTTCCCAATGAAACCTCAGAAATATGTACCTTTACTATTCATCTGCTGAAAAACTCTCCAAGTCTTTGAGAGAAAGAACACACACACCATGAGGTGTAACTGAGATTTCTAGTTCCACTGCTATTGTATTCCATGGGACAAAAATACTCTGAAACCAAGAAAACATCCCAGAGATAGGAGAGAAGTACATCTTGTGTACAGATAAACCACATTGTTCTGCACCTTCCTTTCCAGGAAAGACAGCTGAATATCTTCCTTATCTCTAATCATACCCAAGACATAGCTGTTCTCTTAGGCACAAATTAGGCAGTGTACAGAAAACCTGACAAAAACAGGTTTGAAAAAGGATGAGGAGAGGGAAAAGGGGAAAAGCTCAGAGAGTTCACTGTCTCCATGAAATGAAACTTGTGTCTGTGCAGGGAACCTACTTGTTTTGGTGAGTGCCATCTTACCTAAGCCATCCTATTGATTTTAAATCAGTCCTGGTTTCAAGGGCAAAGAAGGTTTGGACTGCTCTGTAGGACAGGAATGCAAGAGTGCTCTGGACCTAAATAATTATGGATGTAAATCCAGAGTGTTAGGCCCATTGGCCTTCCTGCACCCATGCAAATGCAAGAGGAAAACAGTACCAATAAGTGGCAGAGGTCTCGCTAATCATTATTGTCACTCCTTATAGCAATGACAGTCTGCTTCTGAAAAAAAAAAAAAAAAAAAAAAAAAAAAAAAGCCCTTTTTTGGCATGGAAATTGCTTATCTCTAGAGTGCAAATCATAAATCATTCACAAAGATAGTAGTGACTCCAGCTTTTGAGTGTTACTTTGTTAACAGCACAAACTGGTACAAACCAAAAGGAAGAGAAATTAACATTTGAACCATATTGTTTCTGAAGGGCTGGGAGAGCCCTTGCAAGCCTTGGCTCTGCCTTCGTGATGTAACTCCTGGCTCGGGATGAGCTCTGCGTGAACTCTGGTCCCCCTGGTTCGCTCTCAGAGCCTTGCTTGGAAGATGATACTATGCAATCTGTCTGCTTGTAAACCAAAATTGGGAACGAAAAACATTCCTCTGTCTCTCTCTCAGCACTTCTTTCAATTAGCATTTTTTCCCCTTCTTTAGTATGGATCCCTTGAGTATAGCATCCTTACATTCTACATTTTTGATTGCATGTGCATTTCTTTATTAAATAGAGGAATGGGCTTTCAATGCTAGCTTTCCACTAATTATTACTCACTTCCAAGATAAATAAATAATTGATCAATTTCTTTGGTGTTCTGATTATAAATTGTCTTTCAGGCATTACCTTATGATACTAGAATATTATTTAATACTTATTTTTAAGGGACACTTCTGGCTTGAAATCTAGTAATTTTTAACACATTAATACTGTACATAAAACAACAAATTACAAAGCCTCCACCATTATTCAAAAATCTACATTTTCATTATCCTATTAAGACAAAAGTTTTGTTTTATAATTTTAATTTCCCTGTGATGTGAAATGAGACCCAGAGAAGTCAGGGAAAGTGATGAATAAAGTTGCTTTAAAAGAAACAGTAGAATGAGCTATACAAAGCACAAGGGAACTAGACTTGAGAAAAAACACTTCATCCTAATTCCTTTGAGTTGCAATAACTTTACTTACATTTTAATAAGATTTATATAAAATCAAGCTCATTTTTTTATTTGTCATGCCTTAAAAATAATACATATGGTAAAAGAAAGAGAGAAAATCTTAAGTTTTCCACAAGGCACAGAGACAGCATTTAGGTTTTGATCCTTCTGCCAATGAAATCCACTACAAAACCACCACCAGATCCCACACATGGGGATCGTCTCCTTTGGAATTAACAGTAGCAACAAACCTCATGGCAATCTGTATCCATCATAGCACTTCCTCCTCCAGACCCCCAAACCTTTGCAAAGGTACAGTCACTACATGGGGTTTTGGGAAAGGGGCAAGGGTTTCTGACACTTTGAGATAGATGGTCCTTTTATTTATTTTTCCTGAGACAACCTGATTTTTTACAGACATTGATCACCCATCTCCAGCACCACATAGGTGGACACCTTTGCTTCTGAAATGATGACCTGCCTCAGGCTTCAAAGAAAAATTCAATTTTCCACTCCAAGTATATAAGATGGCAGAACTCCTCCACAATTAGGATGACTGTTGTTATTATTTTACTTTTATTAAGCAAGCCCCAGCTTCTGCTTTCCAGTCTTAGCTTTTACTTACAGTAATCAATTTTTCAGCATAACTGGCTGTAATTGTTAGCCAGATATTGAGCCTTCATGGTGCTTAGACATAGTGTGTTACTGCAAAGTGTCTTCCCTATACTTCTCAGACAGATGGGTAATAATACTATACATTAATACCTCCACATTGGTTTATGTGTGTTTGACCACAGCGCTAGCATAATTATTTTTCCTCAGTAAAAGCTATTAGAGATCTATTTGGTAGGTTTTACGATCAATAGCTCCTGTGATATTTGTGTAGCAGGCCCAGAATAATCAATTGAAGGTCATATAAAGTAAATTACCATCCTCCTATAATGATTCTTTTTTCTAGATGAGAATGGGTTTTATTATTTCATCAGGAGAGCCCTCACAATGTGTGCTTCTATTTTTTTTTTCTATCCTGAGAGAAAGAAACAAATGTTGTGGCTGTCTTTTGAAACACAGTATTAATGTCTATTATCTAAATTTATATTACTAGATTATTGAATTAGAGGATGCCAACATGTGGAATAATTTTATGTACTTGGTGGCATGACAAATGGCCAGTTGCAAGGATATCCTGACCAGTTTGTTTTTGCAGGTGACTTAACTAAAGTCATTTCCCCATAGATTTAACACTAGCTAAGGTACTGGTCTGGATGTAGAGGCTCACTTCTTGGTCACTGATATATGGTGCCGAGCCCTGGAGGGACAATTTCCCCCATGTCATGCTGCCAAAGTGTCTCCTCCATCCCCCAAAGCAGCCATCCCTGCATATAACAAACACAACCCAGTTTCCACGCTCCTCTCAGACTAGTATTAGGGTTGCGACATGCTGGAGGTAGGGAGGAAACATCAGCGCTGTGAGGAATCCCTGTGAGCCACCACATCCTTCCCCATCAGCCAGAAGGAGACTTCTGTAGATGCTCCTGCCCTTGGCCACCCTGTCAGGCAGGGGCTGTGGCTGTTTTGGAGATGGAAGCACAATTGTACAAACATACTTTGCCTTTCAGATGGACTATGTGTGTGGTCACAGTCAGTAAGGTGGATTTTAATTTCCAACTGACTCCCATCACGTGTGAGATAAGATGAAGCTCATAAATGTAGCTTTCATACAGTTTATCCTCCTCTTCTGCACCAAAAGGTAGCTATGGGACTCTGTCTTTTCTTTTCCAAAAGGCTTTGTATTCTTAAACTTAGTCCCTGGGAGGCTACTGCCATCCTTCTGAACAAAATTGGTTCTACTATTTTTAGGAAGGCAACAGCTTCATTGAAAAAGATCTACCTACCCTCATGTGACCCTCATCACTGTGATATTTGAGAGACTCATTGTGATTAATTGAATGACTTCTCCTAAAAACCACATGAAATAGAGAAGCATTGTATAAGTACTGGAAAGAGGTGGGAGAAGAATGTTTAAATGAACTATCTCCACTGAGAAATGTTGATTCATCAAAACAATTTATTAAAAAAAAAAAATAGAATTGGGGAAACTGAGGCACGAGGGAGTTAAAATAAATTTCTTGATTTTATACAGAATATTTGTGGTTGAAACAGTCACTGAACAAAACCTTTACAGTTTCCAGCTGGGTATATCATTCACTGGACCAGCCCTTTTTTCCAGGAAAAGGAAGTCACATTTCAAAGTAATTATAGTGAAAAGACCCCAAGTCCCTCAGTATTGCAAAAGGCTGCCCAGAAGCTATTTAACATGAATCATTTTAATCTTTTTTGGCTAGAAGTCATTGGTAAATGTTAACACACAAACAACTTCAACTGGGCAAATGGAGAGAAGATAGAATTAAATAATTAGTAAAAGGACAGAGCTCACAGAGTAGGTGTCAGTGCTCAGGCTGAGCAGGACAGGTTTGAATACCCACTCGTCTCTCTTGCCTGCCATCATTTACATGCCCATTGACTTGCAAGTTTATGTAGTCCTCACAAAGTGTGTCCTCTGCCCTTGCACTCCAGCAAGGGTTTCCTCAGCCCCTGTCCTTAGATAGTAAACTCTTCTGCTGTGTCTGCTTCAGCAGGGATTTACAAGGTAACAATGGTAGGAAAAAAAAGGACATTTATTCTTTGTTACAGAAATTAACAGTGTTTTGTTTGTTTGTTTGTTTTTGGCTGAAGCATACAGACCTCTCAAAGGTGTTGTTGTTGTTGTTGTTGTTGTTGTTGTTGTTATTATTATTATTATTATTATTATTATTATTATTATTATTATTATTATTATTATTATTATTATTATTATTATTATTATTTCGGTTTGGCTGCGGTGAACTGTCAGCTTGTGGGTGCTGTGGGTGCTGGTGTGGGTGACAATTGACCAGCAAATTGCATCCCTTTGCAGCTGGAGGGACTTCATACTAAGCCACAGCTGACTCTCAGACCAGTGAAGAGAGCTTTGCTGAGGACAGGGTTGTCCAGCTGAATGCCCCTGCAGCAGAGTGGTGAGGTTAAACAGTGTAAATGCATGATCACAGTGTAAATTTGGTTCCCACCTCAGCCAGGTGGAGGAGAAGGGTTGAGAACTCTGGATCTCCTTGTTCTGCTGCAGATGTTCTCTCTGACCAGGACACCTTAAGATACCACTCTGCGCCTCAGTTTACCTATCTGTAGAAGGAGTAAAAAAATACCCTGGAAAACAAAATCCGTAATGCCTTCAAAGAGTGCAGTGTCAGCATCCATCTGGTCCCTTTTGGAAACACAGCTTCTCATAAAGAACAATGGAAATCCCGAGGAGTTGAGCTCCACAGCCCTCCAGTTGCACAATGAAACTCATTACGATATCCCTATATTTATTTCCAGCTGCATGGCCAAGTGGACCCAAGGGCAACCTAACAGGGAGGAAAAAGGCCTAACATAACATCAAAGTGTTTGAAAACCCGGGTGGATTGCCGTTTCATCAGTACTGTATGACATCACTTTCCACATGACATCAGTCAATGACCCTCTTCCCCTCCACCCCCGCCTCCAATTTCTTTTTAAAAAGATGATGGAGCTGCTTGAAGTTGAGCAGAATTGGGGGGGAGGAACAAAACACACTCTATATCCCTTCAGCTGAATGCAACCCAATGTGCTACACAAACAATATTAACCAAAACAAAGCTAGCAGGAAACGTTTGCACACAGCATCTGTTATGATCACATAACCACCAGACAGATGTTTAATCCCAACTGCTAACATAAGATCATTTGTATGTTTGAAGAGGGAGAGATCCCATTTGGGTTCTTTCCCTTTTATTTATTTCTTTCCTAAAGGGGGAAAAAATAATAAAGGGAGGGTGATTTTCTCAGCTGTGGGAAGCAATTTTGTTTTGTTATTGTTCTCATTCTCCCCACTTTCACCATCAGCTGCTGAAACGAAAGGAGTGCTTGCAGCTTCTCGCAAAGAAGAGAGCCTAAAAACTGTGTGGTCTGCTAGCCGAGTGCCTCACCATCCTTTTCCAGCTTAAGGGACCAGAGCTTCGTTTCTCATAAGGCTCATTAAATAATTCTGGTCCAATGAGGCAAAAGGGGAGGCCACACATGAAACAAGTTTGGTGGTCTCAGCCAAGTTCCCGGGGAGCTGCGCCGTGGTTTCCCAGCACCACCCCGGATTCCCTCCGCCCCTGGAAATTTCATCTACAAAAGTGAAAACAAACTCATTAGCTCCACGTAGCTCCGCGAGGGTCACAAAAAGATGTCAGCGTTTTGTGTGGCCTTTTTTTTTTCCATTTAGCAACCAGCCAGACACCTACAAAGGGGAAAGAAGGTTTGAGCTCTTCAGCTGTGCTGAGGGATTATTTTACTTTTAATGATACTGGGAGGATTCAATGGAGATTTATGCAGATAGGAGAGATTATTAATAACACATTGCACTTCTATAGCACCTTCCATTCAGGGTTTCTCAAAGAACTTTCCAATCTGGAATGAATTGGTCTTTACACGCCCCTGGTGAGCGGAGTAACTGTCATTAGATTAGTAGGTAACTACTGCAGTAATGAAAAATCAACTAGGGTAGAAAATGTAAGCAGGACATTGGGCAGAACTGATCTCAGGGCCTTGCACTTCCACAGATTTCCTATATGCTTGTAGGGAAACCACTGCTTTTCTCACAGTTTTAGTCCCCTGTGTGTAAAACGAAGTTTCTGTTTTCCTAATCAGAAATGAGCACTGTGATTTTATTTATTTTTTTTATTTTGTCTATGACATAACATTACCATATTAGTACCTGGTGCTTAACAGGGTGATTCCCTGGAGTTTATAAGGGACTTGAGGCACAAATAGAAGAGATGACATATCTCTGATTACCAGTCATTACTGCAGTGGAAAGGAGATCTTCAGTTCTGGCTCCTGATTCTTGTTTAAGCACAGAATTCACATTCTCCCACCTTGCAAATCTGGAAGACCTGTGAATGATAATAAGGAAAGTGAATTCCAGCACCTTAATATTCTTGTGCTGTTGCTGAGTATCAGCAACAGGATTATAAGAGAAAATAAAAGCCAAAGATTCCCAAGGCAAAAAATAATAGATTTACTGAGTGTTATTAAGGTAAATAGCAATAGGACAGAAGAGTATATTCTTGCAAGCTTAGTGAAAAGAAAGAGAGCAAGAAAGTAAAAGAGTATAGGCAGCTGAAAAAGAACGGGTTAACAATTTTTAGGCCTTTCTGCTGTGTGTGTTTTCGCACTGTGCACAGCAGAAATGTGTTCACCTATGACATCCTTTGGCTAAAAAAAAAAAAAAGGAAAAAAAGAGAGAGAGAGAAAAAAAAAAACAAAACTACATCCCACAGTGAGGACAGTTGTCCCTACAGATTAGGAATATCCATCTTAATGTGCAACTTCCCCTGCACGGGTCAAAATTGCCAACAGCTTTAATGGGAGAAAATGCTCTG